>NC_137742.1:47311012-48668512 GCF_963264785.1 Psittacula echo | reverse complement strand
AATATGAAATTATGTTTGAAATCTTAGAGCAGTAAGGCACAGAGCACAATTCTTACCATGTTCCACAAATAGAAATACTGTCATGGGTACAGCAGGAAAAAGCAGCTTGTTTTACATAATGGGAATTCAGCCACCTTAGATGTTACTGCTCTTTTCAGTTCCTTGATACAGCATGTCAAGAGCAGAGAATTGTGAGTTTATAGGGTAGTATTTCCATATGCTTTGAAAGTATTTTGAAATGACCTGTTAAATTAGAGCTTTTGAGTGAAGGGTATGTGCAGTGGTTTTGTAGTCAGGTAAGATTGTGGTTACACCTTCCAGCACTGTGTGCAGAAAGTGTAAAAATAATGTTACTGTGCAGAATCTGTTCTTCCTTCCCCATGTTTTGAATCTTAAGTGTTAAACTGTATTGTAGCAGACTATTAATAAGCCTACAGATCTATTTTTAAGATCATCTTATTTTGGATATAAAAGTCACAGTGTGACTTTACATCAAGATGCTTTAAAATTGAGTGACAGTCTTGTTGATTAACTCTCATCGTTTTTTTCTGAAGTTTCATTATCAAAAACAGAGTTCACATTTGACAGTTGGAGCCCTAGGAAGCAGTTTTTCTTTCTGTTAGTGGTGGTGGTAGATTGAATAAGTTTACCAATTCAGAGCACTCTTGAAATTGTACTATTTTTTACTACTCTGAAATTTACCAGAGCTACGAAAGAGTCAGTGCTACCTTTCAAAACACAAACTGCTGCTCTGTTGCTGTTCGAGAAGTGTCTAGGTGAAAATAACCCACTGATGCTAGATATAGTAATATTGAGACCTTGAACTTCTTTTGAATGGAAATATTCTGGTTAACAGGGGATCATTTGCCATTTTACCATTTAGTTTTTTATTTTGCTTTAGAATACTGTAAGTAGGCAGATAATGACTGTGAGAATTCACTGCTGCTGTTTGTTTTACCTGAAGTGGTCATCATGAAGCAGGACAAATACAGTATCAATTTTCTGATTTTTTTCAGTGGTTGACCTTCTGTATGCTAGAGGAAGCTGATATCCTTGAACTGAGAAGAGAATTAAAACTATATACAAGTGGACTTGCATTTAAAGTTAATAATTAACCCATATCTAACACTGATAGTAGAACAGATATTTTAATTAGTGCAGCTGTTGTCAAATACATGAAAGTGTATTTGTACACATGTGTATTAGAATTTTCAAAATAAATCATTAGCACTGAGCAACTTACATTTTAGGTGTTCTTTAGTGTCATTAAAATATACGGAGTGTTGTTTCTATAAAAAAATAGAGTGGTATCTTTAACTACATGCTGTCTGGCATATAGAGTTAAAAGAGCAGTGCTCTAAATGTAAAAACAAAGGTTAAAAGTAAATACCAAAATCAGAGGGTAATGAGTAAATGCATGAAAATAGACCAGTCCTGGTTAGTTCATAATTTGCCTGTTCATTAAGTATTTTAAAATTTTCCTCAGCAACTGCAGCATTCATATAGATAAGAATAGAAGTGCAGTTTCCACATCATTAAACATTGTTAGTTCCCAGGGCTGTTATGCATTCAAACCATCAAATCAATACACGATAATGTACACTGAAGGGAAACATTCCTTGAATGTTTCTCATGGCTATATTGACTATCTGGAGGACTCGTACCATGTTTAATTAGTACCATATGCCTTGCAGAAAATTCCATATGCCATTAGTTAAATGAGACAAAAATTAGATTTGTTGTTAACCAGTAAAGCTTTTGTAATGTTGTGTGTAAATGTGCACTGAGTTACTATTTTCTTATTAATCCACATTCAGAACATGAAAATTGTATATGTGACAGTAAATTGCAACTGCTGGGCAGTTTGATAACTAACATTGCAATTTTCTGAAGTAAGAGACTCAGAAGTTCCTGTATGCAATATATGACAAGTCTGTAACTTTACTGCTGTCCCCACTTTTTCACATATTACCCATTTTTTAAATCGGCAGTGTAACTAATGCTTAAAAAGTGGCTGTAGGATCGTGGTAAACAAGAAATGAAATTCATGGTCTGCTGCAATGGAATTATTTGAGCCATAAAAATACTGGTACCTTCTGTATTTTTTTATCTCCCCTTGGATTACATGTTGCATCTTTATGTATTATTTTAATGGGAAAATTTTCACGAAAACAAACAAGCAAACAAAAATTGTAACAGATTAGATCATGACCATATCTATAAAGTGGTGAAGTACTGATATTTTATTTAATATGACTGCTGAACATTTTAACAAATTATGGATTAATGAAAAAAAAAAAAAAAAGTTTGCTGTGATGAAAGTCATTGAAGAGCTCAGTATTTTCCCCTTAGTGGGACTGATTACTATAGGGAGTAATTCTCAATGTTCATGTTGTCAGAAAAACATATATATGATAAAAAAATGCATAACTGTAATGTAACAGTAGTTACATGTTTAAATGAAATTTGTTTGTTTCCAATGATAAATGCCCAATACCGCCCGCTGGAAATGAGCCCAACAGAGAAGAGGACGTGCTCTTCCGGGTAACTCCCAGTTACATCCCTGGGCATGACGTGCTGTGGTATGGAATACCTCTTTGGCTAGTTTGGGTCAGGTGTCCTGTCCCTGCTTCCTTCCGGCTTCTCCTCCTCCCTGGCAGAACATGAGACTCACAAAGTCCTTGGTCAGGGTAAACATTCTGATCAGCAACTGAAAACATCGGCTTTATCAGTATTATTCCCAGGCCGAAAGTCAAAACCACAGTGCTGCACCAGCTACTAAGAAGGAGAAAAAATGACTGCTACTGCTAAACCAGGACACCTTACTGTGAACACAAATAACTATAGCGTAAGCATAAGAAAGTTAAATATTGGTACAGATTCAGGAAAGAGATATGTTTTAATTGCTGCGCTCTTGTGATGAAGACTAGAGGTACATACATGCAACATTCATATATGTATGTTCTAGACTTTTAGTTGTAAGAGTGACAGGTGCTTTCTAAATCACACTTCCAAATATATATATATACATATATATATATATATACACACACACACACATCTTTTCAGATGCTTAACATGTGTTTGTATTAGGCATAGTGGAAAAGCACCTGTTAGATTTTCCATCTTCTGGGTCTGTGGTTTAATAATAGCCCTCATCAAGCAGTTCTACTTAATGACTAAGGTAGTATAAGTTCTTCAATAACTAGATATATTTACAGTGTCCATATTTATGGTTTCAAATGTCAAATTATGAATTTCAGTTATTGAAGTGTAATGTTTTGGCTGCAGAAGCTTTTGCATGTTTGTGTTACAGGAATTCTAGTACAGAACATAAGCTGCTAGAACTAATCTGTATGGTGATTTAAAGGGAAATATATCTTAGTTGATATTCAAGGTAGCAAGGAAAACAGTCTGGAAAGTGTTCACTGAATTAAAGTATGCAACTGTGAAAATGAAACAATTCATCTGTGAGACTGCAATGCATACTCTAAGTGGTTCACACTGATTAATATTACATTGCAATAACTGCATTCACCTAGTATTATATATTTTTAAAATTAAACCTGCAAAATATAAAACTAAAGTTTTTTTTTGCAAATGTATCCTTTTTTAAAAGAAAACTTTTGGCACATACAAAAATTTAAGGCATAATGCAGAATGTGTTTACATTTAAAGTAACAGAATAAATTATGGTCCAATGTATGCACTTTTGATTCTAGCATTTCTGAATTTTTTGCATGCAAGCACATATGCCTTTAAAATAAGAAAGCAAGAAATACTGTGCATGCAAAACTACCTGGTAGGGAATTCTGGTGGAATATTGTGAAAGCCCAGTCCATTTAGAATCTGTACTGCGTGACTATTTTTGAGCATAATGTTGGCAATCTTATTTCATCCACATACAAGTAAGAAATAAGAAAAAGGTATTTTCTTTGAAGATGTGTTGTTTTCAACCCTATTTGAGATGGAGATTAGAAAATTGTCAGAAGCAAAAATTGCTTCTCAGTAGTATCTTTCCCCTTACTAGCAAAAAATGAGACCTTGGAGTTGACTTTAAAAAATTGCTTTTCAAGATAAGATAAAATATATTCTTCTTCCTGTAGCTGAATCTTTTGCCTTATTATTATTTTTTTTTCAAGTGGTTCTGAATCCTTACCATATGAGATGCTGCCTGAAAGCTTTCAAAGGGAAAAAATGTAAAACCACTATTAATACCTTGTAAGAACTGAAGACTTAGCCCAAATAGAATGAATTCTTCTCTTATGGAAGTTTAGAAATAGACTTTTTCGTTGTTTTCTTACTCGTAAGATGCTCCATATTTTCATGTTTTATGGAGATTTGTACTCCTGCGTGCACCTCTGATACAGAAAAGGTAGAAAAAATTCAGTTCATTCTAGAAAAATCAAGTAAAAATACGATCTATCAACAGAGAGAATCTATACTTTGAAATATGGTGAAAACACTGCGTACTGTTGCACAGCTTTTCTTCAGATATCTCTTTTCCCCAGCAACTGATAATATTTAGTTATGTAAAATCTTCATCATACTTCAGAGGTGTTAACAGACATGGAAAGTATTGCGTAGTATTCTTCTACCTTCTGCCGTTGTGTCCTTCTGTCCTGATATCAGTGGCACATAAGTATATTTTCTTTTGCAAATGCTGTGCTTTCCCTGTGCCTTATCATCAGGATTTGGAAGCACTCAACAGGTGTTCATATCTTCTCCAAGGCTGCTGTTTATGAGCCTCTATAAATGAATGAATCCCTAGCTACTGGAGAATGACTTTACAGGTTTTCTGGTCTCTGTGGGAGAAAAAGAAATAACCTATTTCCAGCTTTTCCAGTGTTGGCAAATCTTGGTATTTTTTATATATGCTCATATTTTTCAGTTTGTTAATCTATATATCCAGCTGAACACTGAAACTTAAAAATAGAAATATTCATTTACTCCATTTCAGAAATAATAAAAAAATAGCATTTTTTAGACTTAAGGATTCTTGATAAGCATTCTTAATAACAGTGGCACTGTATATTTGTGCATGCTTGAAGTCAATGTATAGGATTTCAAGATCTGTATATATATGAAAAATACATACATGCATGTACATAATGTATATAAAAGTAGGCATATGTAAGTAAAAATTCTTTTTTGTCATGTTAAGGTGGCTTGATTTTTTTTTCTCATTTAAGCAACTCAGTGCCAGAAAGGCTTGTGTAACATAGCAATATAGTTGCCTTCCTTTGTTTAGAAGCTGATTTTTCCATTGGCAGTGGGTTAGACTTAGGATGAATTTATATAGATAAAAAAGTTTCACAGCCTTTCTGTTTAAATTATCCAATGCTAGGCACTTCGGCTTACAGTATATTCCAGAATCCTTCTAGAAGTCAGTCTCACTTTAATTATGACTGAAAGCCTCTATGAAAATCTTCAGGAAGTCCACTGTAAAAGGATTTGCATGATTAAAGCTAGATATCTAGCAAATATTCAGTGACTCACAGCCATGCAGTGAAAATTTTGGAACGTGACCTTTCTTTTTATTATTTTATACTCTGGATGCTAAACAAACACTGTTTGGTGCAGTGAATCAAAATATATCAAGGCTCAGATATACAGAGAAAGTCTTATTTCCCTGCAGCGTCTTATGAAAATGTTTTAAAAGTCTACTATGATAATTAAATCAAGAGCTTATGAAGGTTACCTTTCTTACCAAAATACTTTAATAGCATAATTGTAGCAGAATTCCTCTTATTGAAACTCCAAGCATTCAGTTTAAAGAATAAAATAGAGAAGCAATACATTGTAAACATCGGAAGTTGCCAACATAGCATTGAATTATACCAAAAATAATGTGTTTATTAACAAATCAAAGTATATAAATTATAGAAGTAATTTCTGGGAGGTAGTGATCTCATGCACAAAATGCATGTGTTTGCCTCCTCAATCCCTTTATTATTACAGTCATGCACAACAGAGCCTTGTGTTGAAATAGGGTAAGGCAATTCGTTGAAAGAGTAGGCTGACACCGGTTAAGAATTGTTAAAGTCCACCTATATAGGGACATTTGAAATATTTTTATATTACCAAAGCCTGTTATTGTACAAGGAAATAGGAAAGAACTAGCTGTTGGCTGAAATTGGAGGTATTGTTCAGAGAACTGTGTTCTCCTCTCACCCATTACTGAAAAAGCGAATCACCTATTACTGAGAGAAATGCAATTGGCAGTCTTATCCATCATCGTTTGTACTAGTTCAGAAGCTCTGTTGGTTTACTTGTCTCATGGAGCAATTTGTGATGATAAATTTACAGCCAAAGGGTCAAAGCTTATTTGTAGTTGAAACCCGAAGAAGACTTGTTTTTAGATTTTCCGTTCCATTTCCATTCAGTCAATCCTTACTTAGAGTTTTCTGTCTGGATTAGAACATGCAGTCTTTAATGAGAAAAAATCTTTCGGGGAAACATTGATTCACCGTAAGCTCTATAAATGATTACTTACGGGTATAAAAATTACCAACTGCAGAAGTATGAAAGCACAGAAGAATGCATTTCTGTTTTTCACAGCAGCATATGTTTATGACACATTTTTGGTGTTGGGTTCTGACAATGTCTAAATATAGGTGCTTTTCCTCATTCAGAACAAAGCTGCCGGTGTTTCTTTCATGCAGGTTTGCTGTTTCCCCAAGGAGGTGTGCCCTTGTACAGATACTGGGGAAGCACAGGGCTGAGTTACAGAGCAGGTCCTTCACCATATGCTGGTAGAGCAGTCATCAGGTACCCTTGAAGATCTGTGTCTTCAAGTAGTCCTGAAGATGTATCTTGCTCCAGGGGGAGGGAATGGCAGGAGACTGTGGCATGGCTAGGAGGATACTCATGTTACTTGATAGCTGAGCAGAGCATTTAAAAGCAAATATTTATATCCCAAACTACCAGAGAAACTGAAATCTCTAGCAGCTGACTTAAAGCTCTGTGAGTACTGCTCATACAAATTTATCTCTCTGAATATCCAGTCTTGCTTCTGCCCACAGCTTTTTCTAATATTATAACTCACCCTACATTAGAAATGTCACAGAACTAATCTTCTGTTCCATACTTCTGCTTAAAATATCTGGGTACATTGACATTAATCTGAATGGTTGTGTGCATGTAAGGCCTTCCCACCATGATGCTATTTGCTCAGTCGATGGTAGCCATTTTTTGCCAAAAGCTGCTTCTTCTGTGAAAACAGAAGTAAAAAAGGAACGGAAAGGGAAAGGGTTTATTATATATTAGAGTGCAGGTATGCAGAAAATGCTGACTCTTTAGCAATACAGAGAAGTACCTCACTATACTGCTACTTTTGTTCTAGTTTGGCTTCTTGTTTCTGTGGTTCAGTGAGCAAGCTGACTGTTGAGTTCAAAAGTATTTACCAAGCTTGCATCAAGATCTATGTCCCAGTGGGGTAGCTGAGTCACCTCCTTAGGCCAGTGACAAGCATTATATATATAAAGTCCCTTTATAAATGTTTTTTCAGAATGAATGCAATACCTCTATATCTGAAAGATTTCAAGTGTAAATTCAGCCTTAGGAGCTTCCCAGAGTCTTCTGTCCTCATAACTGCTCAGCTCATACCCTACTTTCCTGCTCGCTTTACTTACGGAACATGCATGACAGCTTTAGTCTTTGGTATGTAGAGATGTCTTCAGAGTGCCCCTCCCTCTAAAGCAATCTTTTTATTCAATGTGAATGCAAAACATAGGCTGCCTTGATATTTAGGCTGACTAAATGAACCATTTACTTGTTTTGAGAAGGTCTGAAAGTCTTTCTGGTAACTGGTGAGAGTATTTATGCTTTTCAAGCTGCTGTAACACATAGTATTTTATGTCATTACTATTGGAAACAAAATTTTATACAAACTTACATGAATGCTGTAAATACCAGTCAGTATAAGCTGTTATCAAAGACCAAGTATTACTAGCAAATGATTGTAGTTAAAGGTAACTGTGCTTAAAAGAATAACCTCTGAAGAAGGTTGCTGCATTGTGCTGCGTTTGTAGGTAACATGCAATGCATCCCCACTGTTACTCAGTATTTTCTCCTTCTTTCCTTTCCTTCTTTCCTATTCATTTTGTTTTGCTAATGGGAGAATCTTGGTGAAGAATTCAGGCAGGTCAGTTTTCTATGTCTGGGTCATGTGTTGTTATCAGGATGAGAAGCCACTGTTTCATATTAAAACCAGCATTCCCACAACTGCCTGAATGCAGAGCCATGCCTCCAGACCTGCTTTGCCTCCCACACAAATCCAGTGAGCCAGCATAGTACCAGGGTTTGCACTCAAATTCCAAGGGTGCACAACTGTTGGTGTGGAGGCTTTTTGTCTCATTTTGTAGGCTGTGTGAGTAAGGATAGAAGATTTGTCTACAAAAACACCAAGCAGCTGTCTTTCCTCCTGAAGATGTGGAAGGAAGGGTCCCCCTGGCACATGCCAGTATCGTTACAGCCTTCTGTGAAAGTGCTTACCATAGGGTAAAGTATTTTGCTATGGCTGAAAGGATAATTATATATTTCAACTTCTAGATATATCTCTGTACCTAGTTTGTCTTCAATAATCAAGGACAGTACTGTTACTGTATTTCTTCAGACAGCTTTCTGTCAATGACTTCTCATTGCCTCTCTGTTAGCAGAGAGATACTATGGAGTACCCAGCAGACTAGCAATTCCCAGTAAGATTATTTTATGAATTGGCAAGGATTTTGTATTGCCAGATGTGCCTGAAGTATTTCAGAAAAAATGTACTTTTCTCACTTTTTCTCTCAACATGAAAGTTTAGTGTTTCCATTAATTTATAATACCTCTAAGATTCCAGTATCTTCACAAAATTAATGTATTTACTGCTACAGGATGCTGTGTAGTTTAATAGAAAACATATAATTACACTATGGTGTCCTGATGAAGAAGCAAATGTATGTTGTGATAAGCTATCTTCTCTTTTTGTGATCTTTTCCTGCTGCTTTGCTGAGCTAAGTAATTTGTTGTACATGTCTCAGTCAAATTAGTAAGATATTCAAGGCAATAAATGTTCAGTTAAAGCACAATTTAAAAAATTAGGAAATATTGTGGCTTTTATTGTTATTTTTCTTTTACTTTGTTTATTTTATTAAAGGATACACCTTCTGGTTACAGTTTCTTGTTCCTTTTTTTTTTTCCTTACTATTTTAGTTTAGAGACCAAGTATTGAAAAATTCAGTTAAGTTGAGAAATTCATCTAATGTGATAGCAAAAGGATTCAGGTTTGCTGTTTCATATTAATTTGCTAAAGGGAAAAACTCATTTTGTAAGATGTTTGCTATTATCAATCCTGCAGTCTCTGGCTATTACCTGGGTTGCTTTTTTTGTTCGTTTGTTTTTAATTCTCCTTTTCATACATCAGTATGGATATTAAAAATCCATTACTAGGTCCACCATTATGTACAGACAAACTTGTCCTGAAATCAAGTCCTGAGCAGTTACTATTTTTGTATTATGCTCTTCTTGGTAGGGTGTCATGTAGGGTAGATGGCAAACTTGAAAGGAAGTTGTGAGTATTGCATAACATTGTGAAACTCCCAGTGCTCATTTCACACTTTTGCCTTTGGTTGCAAATAGTGATATCTGAAATTAAAAGTAACTGCCATTTTGATGCATAAGTAAATGCATCTTGCAATAGAAGCAATATAATCAGAATTTGAAAGAAAATATTTTTAAATACGGAAGTTCTCAACTGGAATTAACTGGCAATAGTCAATACATACAAACTACTCATTTACTTTCATGGTATACTTTAATTCTGGACTAACTCTTTGGCTAACAGGACTAAAAAGCAAAATAAAACCCCCACAAAACCAGACAAATACGAACAGACGTGGAAAGTAAGAATATGCTCACTTCTGCACTTGACAAGTAAAAGCACAGCCTAAGCCTGTGGGTGAGAAACCTGCACTGTATTGATTAGGTTATTATAGGGCATCTTATGATATGCTTCAGAGATTTCTATTTCCAAAATTGGATCTACATATACTACCCAGAACCCTGGGAGTCTGAATCTATGTTTTTGAGTCCCCAGGCTATTATCACTAGCCATGCAATATTAGTGCAGATTTCAGGTAAATCAGTATTTTCAGGCACTGCCTAATTTTTGGCTAACAATGCAAGGGCATGTCTTTTGCTGATGTAACCATGTTATCTCTTACATAACTTGCATGAGGATCTATATTGCAGGTACAATCTGAAATGCATTTGCAGGTACAATCTGAAATGTTGTGAACCACTCACATTTGGTGATAGTCATCTGGTTACACAGGTTAAAACCAGTCTTCATTTACTAAGAATACTCATGCAGTTTTGGTAAGCTAATGATACTCCAGCAGTTCAGACTCAGAGATTAGGAGTCCTTATTTTTTTTGAGTAGGTAATGGGCTGATCTTCATGCTACCTGTTCTCAGGGCAGACACTTGTCTGCTATTAGATGTGCATATGCCTTTGGAGCCTTTAAAGTGTCCAAGCATTTGTCATACATAGGTTGGATTGCTGCAGTGCTGTGTGTGGCAACATCTTGCTCTGTTTCTATAAAAATACTTATTGCTGATTACTACTAGCTTCTGAGTCAAAAAGTGGAAGATTGTTTTCAAGAGCTTGCTAGGAAGCGCTGCACGAGGTTGTTCAATTTCATGGAGCAAAAGACATCTCTGACAGTGACTACCCTTTTCACTCCAAGCACATGAATTGCATGCATTCAGTGCTTGCATTGAACTGTCTGTTTTTGACAAATGTTAGGGGAACTCAACACCCTTTCTTACACAGGGTACTGCAAAAGGTTTTAGTTGTTAAACAAGAATTTTCTAACTGAGTCGTAGAGCAATCTGTCTTCTTTAGTACTTTAGCATATATGGAGAAAAATCTTCACATATGGACAAACCAGAAACCCAGGATATATATGGCTGTCTCTTACCTGGAAAAATTGTAACTAGTAAAGATGTTGGAACCTTATGCAGTGAAAGAAGTATGGTCCCAGAAGTATGTGGCACTCTGCTTTTAGATTTAGATATCTGCATGCAAGGTGCTGTTTAGCATGCAAAGTACTACATATGACTCTAAAACCTCTGAATGGGAAGGTATTCATTCATATGAAAGATATTTTTCCTTGGGACGAAGTACTATTCAATGAAGATATACAAGCTGGAAATTCATTCAAGTATCAGAAGGTAGATAGAAGGCAGAATGTTATCTGAGAAAGCTTGGAACTGGTAGCCCCAAATCTTCCTACTTCAAGGTGGACTGCATCTCTGTATATTTGTTTCCTTAGCAATGAGAGGGAGGATACTGGTGGGAGCTCATAAATATCACAGTGCACAGTATCTGATTGGCTAGAATAAACATTAAGTGCTGGGTGAAGAGAACCTTTTTTAGAAGTAGACTGTTTTATAACTATATTTTAAATGTTTCATCAAATGCCTAAAGCAAAAGATAGCATTTCTTTTTTTATTCAGGATATTTATTTGTTGAAATAAATGAATAATTTATTTACTTGCTATCTTGGTTGTATGTCTCCTTTCTGTGGATCCTTGTCAGGATGTACTTCAAATGGATATTTTTAGAGAGCAATGTTGGTCTTGGGGAGTAATTGAAGCATAGCAGTAGGTGAGTTACATGTCCCTGTAGTTGGCCTTTGGACCTTTTGAATGTCAGTTTTTACAGTAATTTCGTTACTTGAAAACTGTGGTGATTAAGTGTTCACATCTTTTATCCCAGAAAATCAGTTGCCATCTTTGCCTTGGTCAGTCAGGAATACTGCAAGCCTTACTATGTTGTGTTCAGCTGTCTTTGTGCTATACATAAAACAAGTAACGGGGTAATTTTTTTTCCATCTGACCTTCCTTCAGTCTGGTTTTGTCTCTACTTTTGTTAATGTAGGTCAGGTAGTAAGACTCAAAGGAGTCTAAATGCACGCCTTCTAAGTATGTTATGGGTATTTGTCTAATTATTTGTGTTTATTTTGATGGTGACTTGTGTCCACATGTGTATGTGTATTTATTTGCACGCCTGCATGTAATTGTTAATCTACCTTCCAGAGTTTGCTTCTAAAATGTTGGACCTGATTCTCAAACTTGTACAATTATTTCACTTTAAAAGACTTGTGGCAAATACAGATAAGTGAAGGAACAAGTGCAGTCCAAGAGTACTTTAGTATTGAGTGGTCTCAATGAACAGGCTGATGAAATAATGAAAAGCAAGTACTTCAATAACAAAAAATCTCAGGGATGCCTTTGAATAGTTATACCAGTTAGAGCATATTTAATTACAGAAGTACCTCATATGAAATAAATATTTAGTAAAATTTATCTATAAAAGCATCCTAAAATGAAAACAAAATCATACAGAAAGAGTACAGGAAAACATCTTTCATTGCTGTATATTGGTATAAGTTAACTGACTTTAGCTGATTATCTCAATTGATGTTTAATGAACTTAGTCTCTAAGCAAATTGAATCGCCCTCTGAGATACTTAAAAATAGAGTTAAGAGCTTGACTTCCTGCATCAGAGCATGGAAATGTTGTTCTGGATGTTTTAAGTAGTCAGGTGGAAGTATATGTAAAAAATGAATCTATTTCTAATAAAATACAAGGGTTGCTTAATTTTGTGCTGGTAGAGGATCTAAACAGTTTGAGAGTATGATCCTTAGATTGAATGCTCCATGTGCCAGGGTCTCTATACACAAGATATTTTCTGAGAATATTACAAGCTTTTCAAAAAACGTAATACTGCAGAAAATTTCTAAAAAAATCTAGGAAATGGATCTTGAAACAACCCTTCTCAGAAACTGGGCTGTTATAATCCAAGTTTGAACAATTTAATTAATATAAGTCACTTGATATTCTAGTTTATTTTATTCAGTGTTGTAATGACTTCATAGCATTTGATAGCAATAAATTAAATAATAATGGACATGTGAAAGCAAACTATATACTCCCTTGGCTTGTAAGAAGTTTGTGGCATACATGTTTCTATAGAAAATGCATTGCTGAAATTCTAGGTATTATAGTTACTGATGTAGTAATCCTCTAATTAAAAGATCGTTTTTTCAGATTAAATGAGATTCACAAACAGACACAAAATGATGGCCTCATTTGATTTTTTACATCAGTTTCATACCTAAATAGATTGCACTATGCTCTGAATAGATATAAAAATGGGTATGAAAGCTGATATAAACCCACAATACTAGAATAGCATTATAAGGCTTATTATGTAAAGACTTATCCCTGTTCCTCTGATTTTCAAAAGTCAGGTGTGTGGTTGAACACTTAACCTACATGCAAAGATACTGCCATGGGATGTGCCAGTCATGAGGTGGTTTGTATGAAGCCACTATCCAAATATTTGACAAGAGCTCTAGCTGCATATAGAATTCAGCGTATGCAAATTATGGCCACTTTTGGAAGCAAGTCTAGAAGATTCACCTGAGTTTTTCTCAGTCCTGTGACAGATACTGTTATATTTTAATGTATTTTCTAATGGCACTCCCTCTTTTTCATAGAGATGCAGGCAGAAATCTGGGTCAATAAGTCTGGTTTTTCCTAATATTAGCTAACCTTCATGCCATTTGTCTCATGCATGACCCTGTTGAAGCCATCTCTCAGCATGGGCTATTAGTATATTTTGTTAAAGTTTTCCTATATCTTTATGCTTGTGCCATTAATGAAAATATTAAATCCTATCTATCCCTGAGCTGGTTATTAAGGAATCCTCCTTGTATTGCTAGTGCTCTTTTCAGCTTTCCCCACTATAATTTGCCTTTTTTGTTTTAATGAGGCTTAGTTCTCCCCTTCTTAAATAAGATTTTCCTACTAACCAGTGCTAAATGAATTTGCTTTACCACACTTCCTTTTTCCTTTTTATTATTTTTTACTTTGATTAGCTTTATATGTAAAATGGAACAATTAAGATAGAGGAAAATTCAAAAGCACATCACATATCATGAACTAGGTGTGTTACAGTGATTAGATTAAACCTAAAAAGATGTTGAATAAAACTTGAGATTTAAATGAAATAAAATGTTAATGGAACAAATCTGTGACATACAAGAGCATAATCATAAAAACCTACCCGAAACATAGGATAAATCAAATGTAAAACCAAGAATTGTACAATGCCTTTGAATGATTAGCTGCATTTTCTTCCAGAACTCAAGAATAATTTTAATATGTTTTCTAACTGTTTCTTTTTCCTTACAGTACTTGGGATGTATAGAAGTCTTACGCTCAATGAGATCTCTTGACTTCAATACTAGAACACAGATTGCAAGGTAAGGTTCTGTACAAGTATGCTTTTTAAAGTAAGTTCTGAATTGTGTCTCCAAAGTGGAAAGGCCAGGAAGGTGGCAAAACACACAGTAGATTTTTTGGATACAGTAAGTCCACTTTTTAATTTTGCCTTTACAGATAGATCTCTTGGCTGGTATCAATGTAGCTCCAACAGAGCTTTAAGGATATTTAATTCATGTGCCAGGTCTTGTCATGTGCCAGGAACTGCTTTAGAAAAATTTTGCCTGTTTGTTATGCCAAATAATGCTCTTATTGGGGTACCAATTAAATGACATTTAAGCCAGTGAGAATTTGAATAGGCTTAAAATCTACAGTGCATTTGTCAAAATTAGTCTAGGGAGCTGCTTTGCAGCCACATGTTTATAGGTTTTATACTAATTTCTTACAAAATGATGTCAGATTACAGAGTGGCTATACAAAAGGTTTAGCTGAAAATGTATCACCACAGTGGTATCAGAGACAAATGAAAGAATGTTGTCTTTAGCAGACTGTATGTAAGAAACAATAAGCTTGTATTAGGTTCTTATTTCAATTCTTGTATCAATTCTGTCATGGTATTTTTTAGGAGCGGAATGTAAGTACATCACTGTCCTAAGAAGTGTCCATAAATATTTTTTTTCTAGAAGACTATTTTCTGACAATTATAGGAAATAGTGTTTTGCAGGCATTTTCACTTGAAAAGCTGAACTCATTGATTTCAGAGGACCGTAGCACTGATGTCTTCTAGCAACTGGAGCCCATGTTTTCAAATTCTAGCATCAAAATAATGAAGTAATCCTTTCCAAAGGAACACATATAAGTGTTACAACTGGATATATTGCTTGAATTTCACCTCTTTGTGGCATGTTAAAGTTGCTGATAGTCTATCATAAACCATTTGTCATACTGTAGAGAGCCAAGTATTTCTTTTGTTAAATGAGAAAAATGACTAATTTTTAGGCTTGGAGGCCAATTGTACAGTCTATATGCATTGACTTTGAGTTACACTTGCATACAGCAGCTTTGAACTTGGACCCCATAAGTCTTCACAGTGCTAATCATTAATTTGTCAAGATACTGCATTGATGAGGGGCATAAAAGCACAGGGAAAGGTAAATCACAGAAATCTGGTTTTCAGGCAATGTAGGCAATCGAGGCATTTTCCTACTGCACTTTTGTAAAACTCATCATGTACGTTTCTGTGGTATTTGCAGCAGTGACCTTTTAAAATGGTTTCATGTCTAAGAAGACTTGTAGTTTAAATGGAGCCGGCACATTTGTGTTTACTGCTGGAAGTTAAATGATACTGGCTTATGAAACAGTTGTGATAGTTATTGTTTTTGTATTGTATACCTGAAGGTGAACTAAACTCCACTTTATTTTTCTGCACAGTCTGTTTCACTACATGTTTTCATTGGAATAGTGTTGCAGTTTTTTATTATCTAGCTTAAAGGCACAAATATGCCATTAATACTGAAGCATATTTGCTGATTTAAAGCAATATGATCTGCACAAAGTATCTTTGTATCACAGTTCTTTCAATATAAAGACTATTCTTGGCTTTTACTGTGAAACAGACTTGGAATTCTCTCTTTCTCTGTTGAAGTTATGACATAGTTGACTGGTGGGCATTTTCTTGGCTCATCTTCCTCTGACCACATCTAGAGCACAGGGTATTTCCTCAAGCCATATCTTCCTGTTTTAGTTGTTATTTTAGATTTGCAATTTTCTGTTTATCATAAAACAATGAAGTCTCATAATTCTGATTGTGGAGTTCCTTGTGTAAAACTTCTTATGAAAGTAGGAGTTTTTAGGTGGCTTTTGAATCAGGATTTAGCATTTTAATCTACATTTCATTAATGCATCTGGCTCTAGAAATGCCCATGGCATGTTTTAAGTACCCACATGCTTTGTCATGTAGCATTTCACATATAAACCTATGTTTTACTAAGAAAATATTATGAAGGAATTATTAAAATTCACACTTGCTGATAACTTGCTCATGTGCATTAAGAAACATAACTTGGGCCTCAAGGTATATACTGAATTAACAAGGCTGATGTTCTGAAATTACAGGCACCAATTCCCTAAGAAGACATCTGGCACCAAATGATCTGTGCAGTCCTGTGATTAAAAATAAAATAAAAGCATCTGAGTGTTTCATTTATATCTCCTATGTCATACATTTATACTTAGGTATGTCCATTGATGATTTCTCTGCAGGCTGCCACCAGTAAGAAAATTGCCCTTGTAACCTGACAGCTCATGATGGAGTGTGACTGAGGGTTGGGTCTGTAGATCTAGTAATGTTAGCTGTGACTGCTCCAGCTGAGGAGCCTAGATCTATAGCTGTTGTAGAAGCTTGTCTGTGTATGAGGCTGTGTACACTTCTCTGTGCTCTTTACTGTAACTGGAGAAACAGATGTAAGGCAGCTCTGGTCCTTTTCTGACCCATAACTTTATAAATTGATCCTACTGCATGTGTCACACCTGTTTATTCTATTACTTTTTCCAAGACCTTGCAAAACCAGTCAGAAGAGAATGATCTGTCTTACGCCAATATGACTTCTTGTATTATGCAGTATTTATGAAGCGTGGTTAAAGAACAGAAAAGATGAGCCAAGTTACCTGATTTAGTGTGGAAGCCTGGATGTATCTCTCCCTAATAAGCATGCATTCTGTTTGACAGATACAAAGCACTTCCTTTCTAGCACTGCATCACATCCCTGTCTCTCTTGCTTTTTTACCCTCACTTTTCCTCCATGTTACAGACCTCAAACATAGGGAGTCAGCAATTAGGAATCCTACGTTTCCCTTTTGTATATTTTTTTGTTATTGCATATGTCACTTTATGTTTCTGCTAGCACTGAGGAAGTAAAAACCCCAAAGTAAGATAAGAAGCACCAGTTCCTAGAAGAAAGAACCACTGTGGCTCAGTCATGAGAGGGTGAGATATGTAGACTTTGGCTCTGCTGTAGACTTTGGGCATTATTTTGGAGAAGCCATTATCCCTGTAACAGACAACTCTATGTTTAAATGAACTAATGCTTGTAAAAGAACATTTATATTGTTGGGTCAACATTTAGAAATTACTTAAAAATTAGGCTAAGATTTCCAGTTATCTAGTGAATTAGACACCCATTTTAAATAAGAAGTTACTGGGAAAAGGTTGTCCAGGTATTCTGAATGACTTTGCAAATCACAGCTGCTAGAATTAATACATTAGGAAATCATATACACTAGTATGTATATGCTTTATACACATAAACACTTACACATATACACATACATATGCGTATATGTGTATACATACATATACACCAGTGTGTATGCATGGACTAGTCTGACAAAACTGTGACTTCAACTTCAGGAACCAGATTGAAGCCCCAGTGTATACAGTTTGGTCACTGCTCTTTTCTTCCTTGACATAGTCATGTGAAAAATCAGTCTGTACTGTCTAACATGGCTGTACCTGGCCTGTAATTTTGTTTGTTTGTTTGGTTGGTTGTTTTGGGGGGGATTGTGTGGTTGGTTGGTTTTGTTTGTTTGGGGTTTGGCTGGGTTTCATTTGTTTGGTTGGTTTTGTGGTTTTTTTGATTAAAATGTTAAAACTTGAAGCAATATATTTATCTTAGTGTGAAAGCAATGAGCAAGCACTTTCACTTGTCATACTCTTCATTGGGTCTTAACAACTTTGGTGGTGCTTGACAAAAAGTGTTGTCCTAATTTTGGATCTGAGTTAAAATTAACAGCTATGTATGATTTATAACAGATTTTTCCCTTTATCACTACACATTTGAGGTCTCAAGATTCTTTTACTACAGGAGAAATAGGAGAACTAAAGTAGTATTAATCAATTGTATTGTATTAATTCTTTTCTGTAATGAATGTAATGTCATGTGAATTCTTTAGCAAATAAATGGATATGCACACAAGGGTAAGCAGTTATGCATTATGATAAATAAAAGCCAGCTGAATCTACATGTTGCATCATTAATTATCCAGTGATAATTCTTGTGACACATGTGAAGTCAAGATGACTTTCTTGGGCAGCAAGACGAACAGGAACATTTAATTTTCAACATAGTGGAGGAACAGGAGGACTAGAAGGCAAGACTACTGAGCTAACATCAGGTGGCAAGTGGTCCTAAGTTCTTCTGAAACCTACCATCATCGTCACAGAAAGAGGCCACTCTTAAGCTTGTGTCCAGGCTCTTTATGCCCTCAGGCTGTGTATAAACAGACAAACAAACAAAATCAGGTAAAATTCTCTTGCAACACATGCAGTGCTTGCAGTTCATGTAATAATATGTTTGTATGCTTATTATTAGATCTGTTCTAGTATAATGTGTTTTCACTGCTGTGTTGTATTCATGAGTAGTTATGCAGTGGTTTGAATTAGAGTAATGTTGCATGCACTGTTTGTCATACTGCAATGTCTGGACTACAAGTTTGCATGTTTGCTGTTATTTAATTGAATACAATCAGTTTACTGCATGCAGTTTCAGAAGGTCACATCCCCCTGTGCTGAGTAAAACATTATATTGCATGCTGTGCTAATAGCAAGTAGATCAGAGGACTGAGACACTCAGCAGTGGACCTGAATCCAAACTCTGGTCCCAGTCCTCCCCATGAACTCTTTTGAGCTGAACAACTTGAATGAGATTCATCTCCAAATCTGAGGCCTGAACTTTTATGCCAGTATCCCAAGCGTATGGAGGGGAGGTGGCAGAAGTGCAGATTTTAGAGTTGAGTTTGAGTCCAATGCTAAACATTATGAATGAAGGTCAGTTCATGTAGTGTTTCATTCAACCATATCTCTATTCTTTGCAGAGATTCACTGTTAGCAAGCATCTCTGAAAAAAGGATGGAGGACATGGAAAAGGAAGAATGTTTGTGATTTTTGGGGGTGGATAGGTAACGTGTTGTCCGCAGTGAATTCTTCATTCAGTCTCTTTAACATGCTCTCTTGCTTGGAAAGTGAGTATGGTTCACCCCTGCTTTCAGCTGCATGGACTCCGGATGCGGGGTGGTGCTTAGAGGGTGGCAGAACATACATAGCTGCACTGCAGTCTGGATACACAGTTGCGTGCTGGAAGGGGTGTGAAGAAGAATCCTCTTTCCTTGTACACAGTTACTTCAGGACCATAGCTCTGGTAAGCATAAGACACTGGCTACTGCTTAGTTCACTGGGAAGCAGGACTCTCAAAAGTGGATGGGGACATCCTTATAATTCATATGGTACACCTCAAAATGAGGTAATGACAGCTATAGTGCCTGACACTGACAGAATAATTTCCATTTGCTAATTTAACTGCCATTAGCATAGGAATGGGTTAGAATAAATAGGATTTAGTGTGCTTAGCTTTGAAATCTTTCATTTTCAATGTGGTATTAGTGGGGAAAATGTTAGCTAGTATCTGGATTAGTTCAACTAATGTATGGAATGCAAAACCTGAGTGAGTAATTAATTGAGCTCTTACATTCCACTTGCCTTCATGAGAAAGCAAAGAGCGAGCCTTGTAGAGGATTAGGAAGGTGGAGAGTTGAAAGCCAAATGGTCAGGGAGGCAGCTAGGGGTGCAGCTGTACTCTATTTTTTTTTTTTTCAGAAAGCTGGTGACTCCACATGGTACTGCAGAAGCAGAAGTTAACATCTTTTAAATGCAAATCACAATTCAAAGTTAACAACTGCCTAGCACCTTGGAAACAGAGATACTTTCAAGTTCTTCTGCCAGCAGCACCTAGCAGCTTGATTACAGAGAGAAATGATAGTATAGGAGATTTGAGTGTCTTTTATATGACATGTCCAGTCACATCAGAGAGTCCACCACCAGATGATCCTTTTCAGCAAATACAGCTTGTGTATTTACGGAATGGGGTTATTCAAAAGGACAGTGGTAGAATTTTAATTCTCTAATGAAAAGGAGTTTTGTAAGATACCTATCTCCAAAGTCCTGCTTTGCACATGAAGCTAATTAGGGATTAGAGAAAATATATTCATTAGACTAAGGTTTTTCATTTTATTGTTGTAAAAGCTTCCTATGGCTTCCTTTGAAATACCTGCTATGGGCTACTCTTTGAGAGAGAAGATACTATAGTAAGTGACCTGAAACTGGACCCAGTTTTGAGGTTACTATGACCCTCATTTAGCGACAGAAGACAGTGTTCATTTCTCTCTCTCTGTCTCTCTCACTACTACTAGGATAAAAAGCTAGAGACCAGGCTGAATGGAAAAAAGTCTGAAGGTCACACAAGAAGTTAAAGGATTGAGCTACCTAACAGATCCAAACCTCCAAGTACACTTTTTCTTTTGTGTGTGATTGACCTTGTTCTTGACAAGTGGAGGTTTGTGCATAAAAAAAGCTTTTGTAGGCATGCATTCAACACCAAGGTTTTCTGTACCTCCACTTTATGTTTATAAAAGCTGCAATCAATATTTTAAGAGGTTTCCTCTTTTGTGCAGGACTATAAGAATGACAACCATTGAATAGATTGCATACTACGTGCCTAGTAGCATGTGGTATACTCTGTCCCAGTTGCCAAAGCCAACCCTTTTTCTGTATAGTTTATTCAATAAACCAAAAATGAAGTTGGCCAGCTTAATTTCACTTTTTGCTTGTAGATTTTCTACATGTGAAGAAACTCCATTTCAAGAAACAAAATGAGGAGCTGAGGGAAGAAAAGGGCTCATCGTCTCCTCACTCTACAAATGACAACAGCTTGCGTGCCACATCTGCCAACATTGCATTATTCCACAAACCTTTTCTTCCAGGCATTCCATCACTCGTGCTGTCAGGACAGGCTTCACTTTGGTCAGGCTAGTGTGACAGATGTCATTGCTTGGTCTTTGCACCACTTTGTAGGGGGCTCTCCTGCCAGCCTGTGGCCTGCACAGTACTCTGAATTCATGGCAATCGGCGCATTCCATACCACACAGCCTCCCCTTCCTATCCATACTCTCTGTTCTGTTTTCCTTAGCTGCATCTCCAGCTTTACATATTCCAGACATGATTGATTTGCCAGTTGGTGTTTAAAGTTCTGTAAAAGGTAATATACTGGCTCAGTCTTCAGAGCCTGTGAATGTCCCCTGTGCTATTCAAGGCAGCAGACACGCATTTTCCCTGTTTTGCAAATGAACAAGAATATTTCAAGTATTAAATGGATTTCTAAAAATGTATTTTTGGTCTCCATTTTTTTTTCTTTTTCAGAAACAATTTATTTTTATATTTTGTATAGACTTTGCTTCTCGTCAGCAAATACTGGCACAACACTTGGTAATGATTTATAAATTATTAATAAAAAATGGCAAGAATATACTACTGTGAAAAAATAACTAGAAGCCTTCTGTACAATTCTTGTAGACATATACTTTCATTCAAAAAGTCAATCTTTTGGTGTCTGGTTTTTTAACCTGTGAAGTCCTACACTTTGGAGGTGGCAAAGATAAACTTGAGAGCTGTAGAGTAGTAGAAAAGACTAACGAGAGAATTTTGGTAGGTTCTCAGTTCCGTCATACGAAACATTTCAGAATGAAAACTAATCACAGTTTCCTGTCTCCTATATTGGAGAATTTTTCAGAAAATTTTTCAGAAAAGCATGGAACTGTTGGAACAAGCCCAGAGGAGGGCCACAAGGATGATCAGGGGACTTGAGCACCTCCCGTATGGAGACAGGCTGAGACAGTTGGGTCTGTTCAGCCTGGAGAAGAGAAGGCTGCGTGGAGACCTCATAGCAGCCTCCCAGTATCTGAAGGGGGCCTACAAGGATGCTGGGAATGGACTGTTCATCGGGGACTGTAGTGACAGGACAAGGGGTAATGGGTTAAAACTTAAACAGGGGAAGGGGCTATTCATCAGGGACTGTAGTGACAGGACAAGGGGTAACGGGTTCAAACTTAAACAGGGGAAGTTTAGATTGGATATAAGGAAGAAATTCTTTACTGTGAGGGTGGTGAGGCACTGGAATGGGTTGCCCAGGGAGGTTGTGAATGCTCCATCCTCGGCGGTGTTCAAGGCCAGGTTGGATGAGGCCTTGGGTGGCATGGTTTAGTGTGGGGTGTCCCTGCCCATGGCAGGGGGGTTGGAACTAGATGATCTTAAGGTCGTTTTCAACCCTAACTATTCTTTGATTCTATGATTCTATGATCTCAGTATTGGAAATGGCTATACTTTTTCCAAATACCTTGAGAAAATCTGTGCAATTTGTGTGCCTGTCATTTCCCTGAAATATGAGTTCCAGAATTCTGTCTTTTAATCAATTAAATCTTATTAATTAGAACCAGCAACAACAAAGCCTGGCATCACAGCCAAAAAATATATTTGAAACCACAAGAAAGGAGGGTAGTTTCATGTGATGGTGTTTCATAGAGGAACAGATTTGAGCTTCCTGAGTGGGCTACTTTATATAACAGAGTAAAATATGACTAAAGCTATGAAAAATATCAGGGCATCAGCCGTTTGAATGGAACAAAATACCAGTGTAAAATATCTTTTTTTTTCTGTCTCAGAAAGATGTCAAGTCACTTTAAAGCAGAATAGGTCAGCCTCAGAAAATGTATATTGATAATTTTTTACTGGATACATTTGCGTTCTGAAATTATATTCAAAATACACAACATGTTTTGTGCCAAGAAAATGACTCCACAGTACGGCCATCTGCAAAGCAGAAAATACTCTTGGACAGATTTGGAGCTCAGCTTGTGGTCCCTACTGCAGACAGCACAGTAGCTAATTTTACAAGAGATCAAGATAACTCTACACTGGTATTTTTCTGAGCCTAGCTGATGAAATGGCATGTGGCTTAGACAGGTGTAATGTGTGTTTATGTCAAATAACTTTCACATTGATAAGTAAGCAAATGTGGTCACATGCAACTTTTCCAAACTCTGTGCAACTGTTTAGCTATGCTGGTACAGCCAGAAGTTCTGCTTTTGCCTTCCTTAGACAAGCATTTGCATGCACATGTCAAGTGCAGCATTCTCAACCTAGCAGCAGTATCTGTTTCAGGTTACATCTGCCCAGTGCTACCTGGCTATGCAAGCTAGAAAGAAGCCTTTAGGATGTCTTTTCCACATCACCAGTCTATATGTGTAAGACCTCTCTCCCCAAACAATCTATAATATTCTGAACAGAATGATCTGCAAATCTTCCCTTTGAAAAAGTGCGGTGGCATATCAGTGTGGTGGCAGATACTCATCCATCCTTTTTCTTCTTGTTTTCATCAGATACTTTTTTAAGACTCCTTAACTCTCACAAGGGAAAAGTACTTTGCCTTTCGTTGCAGATACACAAACAGTTGCTGCCAGGCCTCTCTGACCTTGCCTAGGCAGAATTACTCTATGAATATCTTTTCTAAGTTCCCATAATTTTCACCATAAGCATTGTTAACTTAAACCCTGCAGTTGCTTGAGTACTTCTAGTATTCACAGAATTTCAAAAAATGAAGTTAAAAGAATTGTCAAATTCAAACTCAGATGTCCTGCCTCATCTGACATGTATTTCAACAAGCTGTCACCTTTCTCAGGTCCTTCACCCCGCTTCCAGTCATCCTGCAGAATTTGGGAACACTGAGTTTGGTAAATCTGACATATTTTATGAAAAGGAAGACAGACAATTGGAAAATCTAAGCACTTTGTTACTGAGTGAGTGTATATGCATCCTGGCTGGCTTTTCAGCTGTTCAGTGCTTTCGCCACGCTGCTGAGGCAGGATGTACAAACAGTAACCAAGGTTGCCTTAAGAAACCTCAGCCCTGGGCTTCAGCTTTTTCAGCTGAAGCGTTACCTCTCTGACTCTCAAGTGGTAGTTTTGATCAACAAGGTCCTTGAGTCAGATGAGTCTATTGAGTATCATGCTTTATGTCTGTTTATCAGGATCTGAGAGGCAGAAGAGTTAGTAACAAAACCACTACAAATCCAAGTTCTGGCCCAGAAAAGCAGCAAGCTTTTGAATGTTTTTTCCAGCTGCCATGGCCTGAAAATTCCCTTTCCTTCCTACCTGATTCATGTTGCTGCTAAACAGAGAAGATGGTGGAGGCAGATCGGAAGAGAAAGGAAGTTACAGATGAATTTATCCCTCAAGCACAGTTCATATCTCTGAAATATAAATTCTTTTTGTGAGAGGCAAAAAGGGGTCTCAGTCCGCTAATGCGACCACTGGAGGAAACAAAGAGGATGAAGGCACAGAGGCATGCTGATGACGCCTCCATGTAGCAACTTGAGGCCAGAATGCCTGGGAAGCTCAGACACACCTGATGAAGCAAGAGGCATGGGTCTGAAAGACAGCAATGGGGTGGGAACTGCCACGGGCATGGACTTCCCACCCCATTGCCTCCAAAGGATTTGGTTTGGTACAAGAAGGAGATGGCAAACCACAAGTTTTAGCTCAGTAGCAAGGCTGAGAGGATGCCTCTGTATAATATAATGTCTGTTTGCTTTTTCTGACTCAAAGAAAAGCATTTTTGGTGGAGAAGAAGAATATTTCTATTTCATGATGACATTTTCAGGAGTAACCTACGTTTTAATATCATGATGATCACTCTATGTTGATGCTGGCTGTGCTGTATTTGTAAGATGCATTAGCGCTGGTCTTTTAAACCTACTGATTTTTACTTGCTCTGTAGCTAGTTTAACTAACACACCAGTTTGGAGTCAAAAAAGCATTGTGGTAAGAGTGGAAACTAAATACAAGCCCTGAATTTTGCAATGGAGTGCTGTTGTAGCTGTGATGATCTGAGGACATATGCAAGGCAGGGTCTGTGGTGAAAGACCATTTGTTAGATGAGCAGATGTAGTTGGGAAAAGAAAAATAAAAGAAAAAAGACACGAAGAGGAACAGAGGAACAAATAAGCTCTTCTCCCGCCCTGAAGAAAGGCCTGTGTGCCTGAGAGCTTTTTTGATTGTTCTCTTGCTATAAATCTCACGTTTCTTCAGAATGACAGGACTTTAAGCCTGCTGTAAGGCGTGTCCCACACCCACAGCCACCCAACAGCAAAAATAATATATTCATGTTGTTCTTCCAGGTGATTCAAGCTTTGGATTGGGCTCTCAATAAAAGAACCGAAAGCATAACTATATAGTGATTACTGATTGCAACCAAATAAATCTGTGACATTTGCTAAGCCATTTTATGTTGAATGCTGATATGTATATGACATTTCTGTCCTGACTCACTTGTTGGTCCTGTGTAATCACCTAATGTCTATCTGAAATATCATCCTGCACATGGCATAAAATTAAAATTATTTATGTTTTTATCAAGGTGATGTTTCAAGTTTTTGATTATTTTGATTGTTCTTCAGCCTGTAGTTCATTGTCCCCCATTCTGGTGGTTTTGTTTTTGGTTTTTTTTTGGTTTTTTTTTGTTTGCATAAAATAAATGTTACTTCCATGTTTTCAGGTCCAAGTATGATTATTATATGTATTATTATATGTTAGTCTCAATCCATATTTAAAACAGTTAAACAAGGTTTGGAGTTACCTTTACTCATCTTTGTGCAACTGTTTGGTCTTATGGTATCAACAGGAGAGGTCTATTACAGCTTTGTAGCCAACAGTCACAGGAAGGTCTCTGCATGCATGGAAGCAAATTCTAAATACTGACCAGGCTGACTGTTCAGATAATAAGTTGTTAAATACTGAAAAGGTCTATAAGATTTGTTTGTAGCAGTATGATTTCAAGAGCTTTTGTAGTATACAGTTACTCTCCTATGAGAAGGCATGAATTTAGATTAATTTTCAACATGCATTTCTTCCCAAGTTTGATGGGAAGAATGAAACAATATTAGAAAACTGAAGCAAAATCTTAATGGCATTAATTTTGCTCACAAAATACAAATAGGGCCACAAATAAATTGGTCAGTATTGAATAAACGTCAACTAAAATTTTGTACATTGCGTTTATTGTATACAACAACCATGAACATTTTAGGGTTCTTATATTAACCAGAGCCAGGTGGTTTTTCTCTGACTAGAAAAGTGCATAGTATAGTAGTGGCAAAAATAATAGTTACTACCCCTTACATTACAAGAAAGATTAAAAAATACTCTAAACATTTAAAGCAATGTTGATTAAAGACAGGTCTTATGAGCAGATAAGCTTCATGGCTTAATAAGGTACAAAAATGAGACCTGCAAGGAGGTAATTCAGTGGATATTCTAATTTGCAATGAGGAAAGGTCTTTTTAATAGTGTGAGAAAACACCATCCTTTGTAGCTGTCAAGATACTCTTCATACTGTTCCTTACACTGACTATTTATTGTCTTCTGCTTCACATTGAAGTATTCTAAATTTGAGTGGCAGCTGTTTTAGCCTTGAGAAGAGAGCTAACTGACTTGCTAAACTATCCTCACTTGTAAACAGAAATATGGTCTGAAGCTATTTGCTCCCAGTTCATTTCAAGTATAATGAAGAAACCCACACATTCATTTGCCATAAAGCTTTTTTTCTGTCTCTTCAGGGAAGCAATCAGTCGTGTTTGTGAAGCCATGCCTGGTGCCAAAGGAGCCTTCAAGAAACGAAAGGTATTTTTCTTTCCTTGCAGTGCAGTGCAGTTGACTGTATTGTCTTAGTTCAACACAGAGGAGACAAGGCACAGCAGGCAGGTGACTTTAAAGCAGTTTTGAGAATTGCAGATCATTAATCATTTAAAGTATTGGTTGTTTTCACCCACTGTATGTTGCATTTTGCCCTTTTGGTCGGGATCTCCTTTTATAGGCATCCGGAAGTACGAGGACATGTAGGAAAAAGATTGTGGCTTGCCTTTAAGTTCGTGCTGTAGAAACCCCCTCCTTCTCTCCTTTTTTTCTCTTGTAGATTGAAGGTGGAAGGCTTAAAACAAACAAAAGGGATGCCTTTTCATAAAATGCATGAATAAATTGTGGAAATAGGTGCTGAAAGCTCTTGCAGAGGCCAAAACGTGCATAGTTTTGAAAGTCATTAAATCTGTTCTTGCAGTATAGCTCTACAGGTGACATTTAATGAGTTTGGAAATCACTGATCTCTGGAAATTGAAAGAACATACAGATGATCCTCTGGTTTCTATGCTCTTTCTATAGATGGTACTCAGTGTCCAGAACTGATGGTGGGTCTGGTGGGCATTAGCCTAACATGGTTGTTACCATGCTTTTAATCTTATCTGTGTGATACAAGCTAGAATCTGCATGATATTTGGGAAAATTTCTTCACCAAAAGGGTTCTCAAGCATTGGAGCAGGCTGCCCAGGGAAGTGGTTAAGTAAGTCCCCATCCCTTGGCAGTGTTTGGTTTAGGGTTGGACTTGATCTTAAAGGTCCTTTCTAACCTAAATTATTCTGATTCTATGACAAGGAGTGGAGGAAGCTTCAGCTCAATTCTTGCATTGGTAGCTCTCAACAGTCTTGTACTGCTTGCTCTTTCAGAGGCCTGCTAGCAAAGCTAGGATTAAATGCTAAAGGAAGGAGCATAGCAGTTAATTGTAGCCCTTGTAGGTGGTGGTGGGTGCAAGAGGAGAACAGACAGGTGAAGGAAAGGTCTTCCTGCTTCCCCACTTACTTCACTAACTAGGCAGAATCCCAACAGAAAGGGATGGGATGAAATGCCGCTTGTTTGCAATGGAAAATCTTCCCCTGGTAAAATAAAGCATATGTGAGAATATATGTTACAGCATAACTGGAAATTGCCTCAGAAATTAAGGTTGTGGTTTTCCCATTACCAAATTTACTTCATTGGTATTTCTAGGTTCTCTGGCTTTTGTTTGTTAAACCTGACAGTAAAGAGGAAAATATTTTTCTTGGAAAACAAAATGACATGAAATATCATTACAAAAGTAAGTTAAACAGAGTCACAAGTGCCTAGTGAGACACCTCACTGTATTACTGGTTTTAGAAGAAATGTTGCTTATGAGTTATTGGAAAAAAAATAGGGGTTTCGAAGTAAGTGTACTGGATGAGAAGAAAAATTGCCCAGCCACAGAATTTCACATGGATGGTAGAGACTGGTATCTTTTGCCAGTCTTTACTTTCATCATGGGTTTGCCACTACTGACTTATGAATATGGTTGAGATGTACTTCTTGAGGCCAAGTTTTCACACTTTACCCATGGGTAAATGGGCAGATGATCCTTAGGCATGAGCTGGGAATCATGAAGGTTTAAGGAAAGAAGAGAGACAAGAATATTCAAAATGGCTTGTTTTGAAGAGAAGTTAACGAAGTACTAGCATTGTAACATGACAAGGTTAAAATAGTGCTGCACAAATGTTACATGGAAGCAATATGTAGGTAGCATATTTTTAACCACTTAAACAGAAGGAAAAGAAGCTAAAACTGAATATATGTAAGCTTTAAGAAGTGAAGAACAAGTGTGTCCATCTTACTGGGGACAAATCTTTCCAAGCTTGCAGGCAGCCTGGGACAAATACAAAACAGCAGCATTCCATCAGTGTTACTGGAGTTGCCCTTTCCATGTGGGAAGGGACTGGCGCAAAGCAAACAACAGATTTCTTTTCAGGAGTTGAAGTGTTTTTTACAGAATAAGAACCTGCTATTTTAACATACTGACTCAAGGCATTCATCTTAGTCTGCTCAATTGGTCCCTTGGTGAAGGTGAGACTTTGCTATCCCACAAAACCCTATTTTGTTAGGTGAAGAGTGGATGAATGCCTGCCTAGCTGCTGCTATTATTATTATTATTATTAAAAAATTATCTCCAGAGGAAAACAGCTGGTGCAATGAAATGAGCTTTGAGAAGTCAGCAACTTTTTAGAAACCTTTAAGATTACAGCTAACCCTGCATACAATGAAGGTCATCCCAAACAAGCAGAGTACAAAAATATGCTTTTTTTCACCCTTCACAGTCAGCAAGCAAAATTCTTTCTAGCATCTTGGGAAAGAGCAATCTTCAGTTTGCAGGAATGAGCATAATGCTGAATATCTCGACCACCAGCTTAAATCTAATGACTCCTGACACAAAACAGGTGAGTGTAACTGTTAATTTGTAAGGCTTTTGATGAACAGCATATTGCATGGTTATTTGCTGTCTGCCAAAATACTCAGTTGGTCGAAGTTACTATTCCTCAGTGATGTCAATAAAATGAATGAGAACAGGAAATAAAGCACGTTAGGAGCCATAGTTTGTTCTAGTATTCAACACAGCTTTCATGAATTATTTTCTTGCCATGTTTTGGGTAGCTCAGTTTTGCTCTTAGAAGACCTACAACATGAAACGGCATTTTCTGGTCTTAGGAGTTCTTCTTGGCTACAATTGCAAAAGGGATGCATTTGGAGTAAGTGACTAAAGGACTGAATGTGCATCCCCAATATTGTTGTGTTCTTCACATTTAGAGCCTTAACAGGCAATCTATTCCTGAGGCACTGCTAAAAATACAGCCTCAGGGATTTTGCAGCAGTGAAATGCCAGTCTTTTAGAGAGACAAGTCATCCTTTTTCAAGCAGCCCATTTCTTTTTCTTCTTCATTGTGCTGAAGGTACAGACAGACTTCGGGGAATCACTGCAGTGGATTGTGAATGATGTATGAGATGAGAAGAATCCTTGCTCAGGGTATATATATAAAGAGAAAGCAGACAGACATGCGTAGTCACTGCAGTGCTATTTGCTGTGAGCCACATACTGCGTTAGGGCGTGCAACTTTCTGCCCAGATACAGCGAGAGAGGAAGAAAAAAATACCATCCTGCTGTCCTTCAGAGCCTCAAGTTAAAGAATCAGACAGAATGCATACATTGTCTGTTAAAAAGCTTTCCTTTTTTATTATGTTTATTATTATGTTTATTATTATGTTGCCATTGATTTATCTTCATTCTTATCCTTATTTAGAAATCATCATAATCTTCTGTAGTGAGTACTGAGACTGTGGGAGCAGTGTTATGGCTGGTTGCAGTAGTTTGGAGCCTTATTATGGAATATACACAGCAGTCCATTTCATAAGGACATTTGCCCCCGGTCAGAAGAATAGGAACTTGATGATAATTAGATCTATTTAAAAAGTGCCAAACCCTGAAGCAGGCTTGTCTTTGGCTGGCATCAGGGTTGAAATGGAGTTAAACTGACTTATTGCAGGGAAGAATCCTCCCTCAGATACCTTCCCTTTTCTCTGAGTTGACAAAACTGTTTTATCTTTCTCTCACATCATTCCTGTTGAGATCAACTCGGTCTGGATGCTGCATGCCTGGGAAATGTCTGGTTTCTCAGAGATCCCCAGCCTGGCTGTGGTGTCCCTTGCTTCTTGTTTGTGCCAAGCATTTGATTTGAAAAAAAGCATGGCCCAGCAGCCCCTCCCAGGAATATGGCTGAGAACTTCTGTAGCACCCTGTTTTTCCCAGAGAAGCCACAAGGAAAGAAAAGACAAAGCCCTTGAGGTAGCTGGAAAAACATTGCATGTACCTGTGCACAACAGTTCTGACAACATGTTAAGCAGGGATGAGAGGAAAATGATTCTTTTTTGTTTATTCATTTAAAATGCAGATTTGGGTAGATGGAAATTTTTCTAAACTATGTGCACACATTACTGAATTGTTTCATTTTGAGCTATGCAAGGCATTTGTAATTTGCTGTGCATTGTTTCAACATTTTGGTGTGGGGGAGGGAATATCCCTATCTCAAACCAATCTAAAACATTTAGCTGTGCAATTAAAAAGAAAAAAGTGTTTGACTTGTACTGATGGTTTCAAGCACTTTTCAGTTTTCTTGAAATTGTGAAAAATAAGTTTTGAGGGAATCTGAAATAATTTTTGTTGTTTATGATGCTGAACTAAACAATCAGGTTATTTGCACAATTCAAGACAGTGACAATGACAGATGTATAACAAATCTCCACTAGTTCATCTCTATTGTTAGGAGCACTTCTTCCTTACTGGAAAGAAGAAAAGGAAATCCTCACTGATGAGTAAGGCAACAGTGGTTCACCAATGAACACTTAAACATTAACCGCATCTTGAGAGGCTCCTGTGGGACAAGCAGGAGTGTTGAAAATGAAGCACTCTTTATACGATATAAGCACTACAAATAGTTGTCAACTCTTGCTGACTTAGTGAAGCAGCAAGATCCAGAGAAAGTCATGTCAAGCTTTTTTTCTTTCCAAGGAAGATGGTTGCTAGTTCAGGCCTTTCAGATGGAGGATGGGGGAAACAGCCCAGAGGATATCTTTTCAGCCGCATCTTTTGCCAAAACAGTTTTCTAAAGTATGTGGTACCCTCTCCAAAGAGAGCACTTAAGATCCAAATTATATGCTTTGAGGCACTAAATAAGGGCGTTGTCCTATACCAGAGGAATTCCTTGGCATGGTTTCTGTAACTCAAGTGATCAAGTGAAATTTTCTTTCCAATGACCTTTCCTTCTTGGTTGTTACATGATTTCATTATTAAAAGATTTCATAAGTTAAATCTCAGAATAGCAGTGGAGCAGAACTGTTCTCCTGGTATTAGAGGTTCATGACAGTTTGTCTTTTCCTAGGGAAATATCATATTAGTTCAAATTGCACATAAGCAAATTGAATTTCAAATGCTCTGGAATATGCCTGAGATTTTGTCCACAATGTTACATTGCAGCTACAGTCAATGTTCTGTTTGCATATTGGAAACATTTTGGTATTTCAAATGTAAAATGACACAGTAAGTATCAGAAGCAATTTTTGAATCCTTAGGTGCTGTAGATATTGCACGTTTTCATTGATTTTACCAGAGTTGCATCAGCAGAAAAGTGTTTTGATGAATAGGACCCTTTGCTCCATTCATCACTATCTGTAATAAAGAAAGTGAGCTTTAGCAGATTAAAATTTCTCCAAAGATACTATATAACAGATCTATATGATTTACTGGAGCTCTGTGCACACTTAGCAATTTTGCCATGTCCTGCTATGTTTTAAAGAACACCAGAATAGATACATTCATCTTTAAGTTTGTTTATATTATAATCATGTTACTCTTTGCACTCCTTGTAGGTGAAACACAGAGAATTTTGACCTTGATTTTGGATTTTCACCAAAAAAGAAATTGAAACGGTAAACTGTAAGAAAACCTACTGATTCATACTTATTCTTTCTGATCCATACAGATCATAGCAAATCACCATATGCAATCCATTTCCTTTGCATCTGGAGGTGATCCGGTAAGCATTTCTTTGAAGATCTCCCACACATAGATATTGCTTTATAAGAACTGTTTGGCAAAATTTATTGCATAGCTTACTGAAAGAAAACTATAACCACAATAACTCCTGTTTCTTGTTTCATAAATTCTTCTTGATTATTGCCATCAAACTCTTTTCAAGGAAGATGACTGACAAGCAGTCATAGATCTTCCTCTTTGAATGACTGAAGGAAAAAGTATCAAAGGATTGTGAGCATTCATATAGTAACTGATAAGTAGGGCTTTGTTTTTGAGATTAATATAGTACCATCATATGGCTATTATGTGAATTTTTGTCCTGGTTTTTATTTTGTACTTTTTACAGTAATAGACTGTGCTGCAGTTATGTTTATAGCAATGCATGCATTTAATTTCTTTTTCTTCTTGTCTCTAAGTGTGCATTGAGAGGACCGTGATAAATACTGCCTTCAGGTATATTTGCTACACTCATGCAGCTCGAAGACAGGCTTCCAGGAAAAGCCCAGTTCTTTCTTTCTAGTTCTGCAAATCTTTCAGATACACCTACAAGTTTGGTTCATTTAGCTTAAAATGCAGACAGCTGCTTGTTGTGTTTTCCCCTGTTTTTATATGCAGTCTATCCAAAGGCATATTAAATATGCTTAAAAGGTATTTGTCACCAGGGAGAATTATAAAACAGGGACATTGATCATCTCACACCTTAGAGGTTTGAAAGCTTTTAAACCTAGTTTGAGTATCAATTGAGTCTGCCTTTTCCTCCATCATATGATTTTCTGTCGTTTATCAGTCATGTACTATAGGTAAGGCAATTTCTAGCCTGCTTTGTGAGTTAATTCTCTCAGTTTGACCCTGTTAAGTTGAAGATCTTTCACACTTTCTCTTTTCATTTCACTATCCTCAGAAAACTTAAGGGCAAACTTGAACTTTAGCATAGCTCTGCTGAGCTCAGTTCAGTTCCAGAAGGGAAAAGGACACGATATCACAATAATTTGGGGGAACACAAAATGCATCAAAAGCAGCTTTGAAGCACAACAGATTGCAATGAATGCTGTAAATGAACAATTTCTGAAGTGGGCAGAGGAGTGATTAGCACAGTTCCCTGCCTCCGTAAGAAGATTCTTCATTCCCCATCTGCCATCCCAAATGTCCTGGAAACACCATTGCACACTGCCCACCAATAGAGAGATTTACCAGCAAAGAGGCGAGGAGCAGCAGTAGAGATTGGAATTGGAGTAAACAAGCTCTCCCAAATGTTTGAGAGAGATTAAAATCATTCTACTGAGTCAGTGAACTACCAAAGAAATAAAATTCCATGGTGTAAGGGAGTCTAGAAGAGAGTGAAATTGAAAAGTTGCATTCCCAATAAGACCAGTGCATGGTGATCTTGTTCTGGGGGCGGAGAAGGGTAGGTATGAGTATCTGATGACACTCTACAGGCTTGTCTCAGTGGGCTGGTATCTGACACAACTTTAAAATCAAAAGCTGTTTCATAAAGGAGGTGGTTCCTTTGTCCTGTGTGCACACAGAAGAAGACAAGATGCAAGGATGTGATTTAGTTCAGACATTTGTTAACCCAACTGAGGGTCATCCAGACATAACATTTATCAGCCCTTAACGATTTTCACTTGGTGGAAAGCTGCCACCACCAAACCATATCTCCCAAACACAGCTGGGATCCAGCTCTTAAGCTCATCTCCTCAGGTTTAAATCTCTCCTCGGAGATTTAAAATGGATGCAGAAAGGCCATACTGAACTAGGAAACAAGATCTGTGCCCATGTTTCTTCAGGAAATGCTTCCCTCATTTTGAAGTTTAGTTTATTTAGAAGAGAGAGACTGTCCCCACTTCTCCCCCTCACTACTTTTCTGCTCTAGATATCTGCCACACATTTGCATCAGCAATTAGCTTTGCAACTTTCCTCCCACTCCCTAAGCGTTAATTACCTTAATCATTCAAAATACATCCACTGGAGAAGTGTCCCACAGACTTGGAGAACAGCTTGAGTATTGTATATATTTTTGCAATATTCCCGTTTGCAGTGAGTCAGACAGCTTCTGTCTGTGTCAGTACACGAGAGCTTAAAAATCTTTCCACCAAATCCTTTTTATACAGTATTAAGGAATAGTTTTGACTTCCAAGATTGTGTTCTTGGATCTGCTTTAGCTCTCTTCAGCCCCTTGTTATGATGCACTAAACAATTTCATCCATAGTCATTTCAGGTGGCTGTTTCCAGGCAGCCAGACAAGACATCTGTATTTGGGGATGCCTGCTGAAATTTCTGAGAGGTCTCAAAAAGATCTCAAAAGGTCAAATAAGGCAGGTCTCTCAGAGGACCCTGAAGGCAGTAGTTCTTCAGTTTCAGACCTGCCTTTGAATTTTAACACTTCAATACAGCTTCCTTGAGGTGAAAATTATAGCTCATTCATACCTGTCTTCAGCCCTTGAATGTCAGGGACCACTTTGTTGCATCAGCCCAGCCCTCTCTAGCCTTTTAATGGGAATCTTCTAATTTAGCTGCCATGAAATGTTCCCAGTTTAGGTGGTTAATGGTTTGTCATAGTCAACTTGAATCTTTAGATGAAATGAGAGTAGGTGGTTCCAGTCTCTCACACTCACACTAGCTATAAGATAGATCTATGATTTACTCAGTCATGAATATATCCATCAGCTGTATCTGTACTAGTAAATAAAATGATCCGAGGCCTGTTTTCTGGCCTGAAATGAAATGGCATGGTGAAATTTGCATCCCCACATTCACTGTCTTCCTTCCCATGGTCTCTAGAGGTTGATGCCCAGCATAAGCTGGTACTTCAGAATGTTTCAGAGCAGGGCATGGGAAACCAGCACAGCCAGGCAAGGGAGAGTAGCAACAATTAAACTTTATGGACAACTGTGGAACAACTCTCAAGCATTTACTTTGGCTCTGTTTTGTTTGCTACTCTAGACATAACCACTTTTCTCATCCCCTTACTTGTTGATGTGCATCATTACTTCCACACAAGTCATTGCCCAGACACTGTGGTCACTGGTGCTTAAGGAATTACTGGACAAAATGCTAGGGCTACTCTTCTATGCTCTGCTTTTTTTACAGACCAAGCTCATTACTGCTGTGTCTGAGTGCCTTCCAATAGCACATTAAGTGATATGGCTATACATCTGTCACCATAACCATGAATGTTCTTCATCATTTCCCTTGCTGTCTCCTTTGAAAGAAAATTGTATAGACACACAGCACAATGAATTGTTTTGGATGGGATTGTAGTTGTGTGTGCTTGCACTAGAGAAAGTTAAGCTGAAGAGGTCTATCTTTCAACTGAAGATTGATGTTTGTTATGACATTAGATCTTCACATAGTTGTCAATGGTCTTGGATCAGTGTCGTGGTTTAAGCCAGTCGGCAAGTCAGCCGCGCAGTTTCTACTCCACCCCCCCACCCCCCACCCCCCCCCCGAGGGATGGGGAGGAGAATCGAAAGAATGTAACTCCCACGGGTTGAGATAAGAACAGTCCAGTAACTAAGGTATAACACAAATCACTGCTGTTACCACCAATAATAATAATGATAAGAGAAATAACAAGGGAAGAGAATACGATACCGCCCGCTGGAAATGAGCCTGACAGAGAAGCGAACGTGCCCTTCCGGGTAACTCCCAGTTACATCCTGGGCATGACGTGCTGTGGTATGGAATACCTCTTTGGCTAGTTTGGGTCAGGTGTCCTGTCCCTGCTACCTCCCGGCTTCCCCTCCTCCCTGGCAGAGCATGAGACTCACAAAGTCCTTGGTCAGGGTAAACATTCTGACCAGCAACTGAAAACATCGGTTCTATCAGTATTATCCCCAGGCCGAAAATCAAAACCACAGTGCTGCACCAGCCACTAAGAAGGAGAAAAACTGACTGCTGCTGCTGAACCCAGGACAATCAGTCACCTGGAAAGGCTTTGGCTATATTTATGCAGCCAGCTGCTGTGTATCCTATGCATACCTGTTAGGTTTAGCTATACCTGACTAGCCAGGCATGTCAGAAAATATTGGATCTAAGCAGGACTTCCTGATCACATCAAGAATATATGTCATTTTCCAGAGGTGCCAGCAGACCTCACATTTCCTGGAAGCACTGGCCTTTCTGTTTCATCTGCACAATGGTGAAAGTCTGCACCGCCTGTGCACAGGAATGTGGGGGTGGCAGGACATCTAGCAAAATATCCCTAAAGAAGATGTTGGCTTGGTCTTGCCGGAAAATCCACTTGGCATATGGCAATGGGGATGGCTGAAGCAGCCCATGGGCTGGGGAAGCGTGTCCTGGGATACTTCCTGTCATAGCTGCGGCTGAGCACCCCTGTGCCATATGGCATTGTAGTCAGTAAACACACCTGCTTGTCACACATGAATAAACGGCATTGCTTAGTGTTTCTGAGGAGCAGGGTACTCCCACTCTTTCTGCCTCAGAACCAGTTGATTATTCATATTCTGAACCAAAATCTCTAAGTAGTTTGAAGATGAGGACTTGTAATTCTAGTCCCTTCTAAAAGAGGCCTGATCCAAATCATATAAAATTTTTTAATTGATTTTCCAATGCTTTGGAAGGTACTTATAAGTTCTGCTGGAATAGATCACATTCTGGAGAAAACAAAGTGGTGGGATTAATATCAAACCCATGAGAATTTTTATGGGATTTAAGAAGTATACAACTGCAGAGCAAAACATGTCACTTGAGGCTCTGCTCACAGGAATATGCACACTCTGGACTATGATCTTTTGCTGTGATCAGTGCAAAGATTTTTTGTATTCATGGTAGCTGTCCTAATTTTTTGACAGGATACAACTGACTATGTTGCATATGTAGCTAAGGATCCTGTTAATCGGAGAGGTAAGTTAGAAATATCTATTTGGCACCTTTTTTCTTTTGAGAAACATGACTTACTCATGGTATACTTCAGTTGAATTTTTTTTCTCCAGGAAAAAAAAGAATAAATGCAGACCAATAAAACAATTGCTTTTGACAGAGTAATGGAAAGATTATGTAGCAAAAAGGACCAGCCATGCACCAGTCAGTTCTCAAACCTGGAGCCTACAGGTCTTGCCTGTAGTTCACCTCCAAATATCACTTTGATTCTCTTCATCTCTTAAATTAAATGCTTGCCTTAACTTGGCTTGTGAGATTCTAGGCAACAGTAAACTCTCACACCCAGTCACTATGCAGGAACTAAGCAGTCCTCTGATTAAGTCTGATGAGGCAGCTGAATCTTTTAGGTCTTCTTGGTACATGCCTAATTCTTCCTGGCAGAATCAGATTCTTTACCAGGTAGTGAGCTTTCAAGCCAGCTTGCTGGAGGCTGTAATCCTGTTTCCCAGTAAAATTTTATTTAACATTGGGTTGCTCTGTGAGCCAGCAGTCAGGGACAGCAAGCCTCTCGTTGATTGTCTTCAAAGACCCAGTTCAGATTCTTAAAAATAAAAGTAAATCATGGAAAGTGAAAATTACAGTCTGAAATAATAGGTACAGAAAATATTCCTGCTTGCAATGCAGAAAGCGTGACTAGGTCTTAATGTTAGATACAAAGTGTATTATGTACTTGAGAACCTACTTATTATTCATAGATTCATAGAGAAGAGAAAGATTAGCTCCAAAAAAGGACTCAGGCACTTCCAACAGGATTTCTGCAGAATTCAGACACTTTCACTCCAAAATGTGAACTCTGCAAACCCTGAGCTACCACCTTACCATGGGCACAACTAATTCTGCAGCTTCTGTGTTTTGTTACCTTTAATGATTTTAGATACCTTAACAACCTGTTGTGTCAATGTGCAGAGATGTCCAGACTTGAGAGAGTCAGCTCATAAATAATACCTGCATTAAATATACTACTATGCTGAATGTCAGTGAAACACCTAGAAAACATGATGAGTGGGAGGTAGGGTGATAGTCCAGTTCTTTGCCGTGCTTGTAGTGCTCCAACATGTGTCCCCAATTAGAAAGACTCTGGCATCAAACTGCAGGCTGTATGGTGCAGACCTTCCCGCCCCACCTGCTTTAGCAGTACCTTTCTGCTAAGCTGGAGACTGATTCAGTTGTTGTGAAAGATCTCAGTGGCAATACAGTGGACCAGTATCACAGACCAGATGTGTATACTCTAGGGTTTTGAGGAGCTCTGTGCTCTGTCTTCTGTTCCTGTGTAAGTGGATTTTATATATAAACTGTTTCATAGACTATGTTCCTTATATCTAAGTTGGATGTATTTAGGCTTGGCTTCTTGTTACTGTTCCTTGTTGAGCTAGTCTATCCTAGATTGAGGAGTCACCTAAACACCTGCTGTTGTCTTCCTGTAGGGTATTTAGTTCAAGCCATTTCTCAGTTTTCCTTAGGAAAAGTCTGGCAGAGTGAACTCTGTCGATCTCCAGCTGCAGTGCATGGCCTCCATCCTTCGGATAATTTCTGTTCCTCCATCTTTCATTTTTCTGCATTGTTTGAAAAAGGGGAATGATGCCTGTTATTATTTGGAGTAATCTAGTATTAATGCCTGCAATCTGTAACAGAGGCTGCACCTTCCTACTCTTACTTTTGTCGTCCTCATCATTAGCTGGTTTCTCATAAGTTCTTTCTGCTGCAGTGTACCACTGTTACCTCGCATGAAATTCTTTCATGCTGCAATCTTTAAGCCTTCTGCATTACATTTTTCCCCAACTGTGTGTGTACACCAGTGTTTTGCAGATTGGTGACTTTACATGTGACCAGTATTAAAACACATTGTTTTAAAAGGTCTATTGTACCAAGGGATCTAGATTGCCTTCTTTCACTATCACTGGTCAGTCTGTCAGTCTTTGTGTTATCTGCAAATAGTTTAGAAATGAGTCCAAATTTACTTCTGTATCTAGTGAAAAATGTTACTGCTGCTGTTACAGACACTGGCACTGATGCTCTCACTGGCATATTAGACTCATTCTTCCCAAGTGTGGAAAAGCTCTCTTCATGCTTTATATTCTGGATCTAGCAAGCTAGAGACTGTCTGTCTTCTGCTGTAACGTTCACAAGAAATTATCTCTGTGTGAGCCAAACTTTCTCATGCTTTTACAAGAAGCACATCTTTTACCTGCTGAAAGTCCATTCACGTATCCAAGGAAACAGGTTACTCATTATGTCACCCACCAAAACTACTTAATGACTCATGCTTCATTTCAGCTCCAGAGAGGTTTAGCAACGAACAATGTAGTCTCTTTAAATCTACACTCTAGTTACAGAACACAGAAATTGTAGCTTTGGTTGGCTTAACTACTTTGGGTCCATGTCCTTGTAGGTAAGGCTGCACTTTATTTGGGGGCTGCTTGTTCACTGCCACCAGCAGAAGGAGTAAACAGCAAATGTCCTGCTGCTAGCCAGCCTCTGTCTTTGGACGCACAGACATCCTGTTTTTAACTGCTGAATCCACTTCCAGCATGCAGCTGAGGGCATGACTGCCTTGAATTGGGCATTGCCTCAGCATGCTGCTCAGCACAGCAGGTGCTATAAGGTGAGAAGAAAGTATCACTGGCTCTGTTTAGCAGGGCAGCACTGTGACTGGTGCCATCTCAGGCTGTGAGAGGTGCTGCTGAGGGAGAGCATATGTGCCCTGTTCATTCCATACTGGCATAATTACAGGTTTCTTGGTATTTTTTTCTGGCCTCTTCAAAAGTCTGTCCAGCAAGCTGAGAAGTCATTGCTAAACTTCCTTAGTCTCCCTATATTGTTTCAACTAAAATTGTGTCACTCAAATGTCATGACCAACCCTTATTTATAGGACACTATCAGCCAAAGCACTTGATTCCACTGAGCTGGACTCCAGGTATATACTAAAATGCAGTTTTTAGCTGAAGAATTTATATTCAGGTTATTAAAGCAGTTATGGGTGATACAAATTAGTAACTCTGAAAAAGGTCCAAATGTACTGTGGCAGGACTTGGAAAAGAACGAGTTTCAAATTCAGTCCAGGCTGTAGCCAGTAGACCATATGCTTTTCCAGCACTGAATATGGAAAATGAACTTGCCTGTGCTTTTCTGAATATCATTTAGACTATTAGCTTCCAGCTTTTAAGACCCAGCTACACTCCAGCAACGTTAGGTGAAATCTTCATAAGTTTGCCTGTTCGTGTTGTCACAGAAGATGGTATTTCCAAACCACTCTCTGATTTAAAACTGGGATGGCTTTGGCTGCTCAGGCAGTTGATAAAGGTTTCTCCATCTCCTATAGGAAGAGAGCTTGTGTTGCCAGCCTCCCTCCTTATTTCCTCTGTCACACTGAGTTCAGAGAGGTGGCACATGGGGGAGTGCTGGAGTTAACAGAGGTCCTGGCTCTGTGCTCCCCACTGATTCTACAGTTTGCTGGGAGCATCTCCATACAGACAAACAGGAAAAGGTACCAACCTCTGTATTACTGGAATCAAACAAAAATAAAATACTAGGAAATATCCTAGTTATTTTTCTTCCCTCAGCTTGTAATTTGGGGAATTCTGGAAGGTCAGAGGAAGTGAACAGCTTGCAAACTTGTCATGATTAAACATAAAACTGAAGTGGTAATACCATTGAGGAAAGCAAGGAAAGCTTTTTTTGTTGTTACTATATACTAATATTCTTCTAATTTCAACTTAAATCTTTGTCAGAATTCTCATATAATCTATTGCATTCAGGTAATATCAAGTGAAAAATTGTAGAACTGATTTGCGGTATTGCAGTTACACAACAAAGCAATTTTACGTAACCTTCAAAAAGACCCCATTGCCTGTAATTCACTGTGCCAGCACTGAGTTTTACTGAAATGTGCACCCCATGAATAGGGCAACTATACCTGACATGTAGGTGTTTTGTCATAGGTCAGTGCAACCCACCATAACATAAACAATTATTTGCATGCACATGTCAAATCTTTTTCATTTAGCTTGTCATATACTGGAATGCTCTGATGGCCTGGCCCAGGATGTCATCAGCACCATAGGGCAAGCGTTCGAACTTCGATTTAAGCAATACTTGCGATGCCCTTCTAAGATACCTACTTTCCATGATAGGTGAGTGCGATTGCAGAAGACTGCTGAAGGATCTTCTTTAGCTTTGTATTTACTTAATAAAATGTGCTGTGGATGCAGTTGCTGGAGACAGACAGGATTTAAACACTTAAGAAAGAGATTTCTGCTGAATTAGCAAAGCATCATTTGCCTAATGAATATGGAAGGAGCACTATCATTTTAAGAGAATGGGCTAAATATGGGTTTCATAGTAAACTTATTGAAATAATCATATGTTTTCTGTTGTAGTTAGTAGGCAGAGTTGGATGGCCAAGAATGGATGTTATTTGTGGCATTTCCTCATTGTTACTGTCATAGCAGCTCTATCAATTTAGATGAACTAAGCTAGAGTTGCTGGGCTTCCAAAATTCCTAGTGATGTTTCACTATTTCTGATGTTAACCAGGATGAAGTTTTTAGGAATGTGATGTATTGTACAAAGGCTTTGACTGTATTGTTCTTTGGAAGATACAAAATATATCTGCTTGTATATGCTTGAAAGGTTGGGATATAGCATTCTGTTTTCTTTGGTGAGCTGTGTTTTTGATAGGGATTATTATATGCGTGCTAACATTAGTACAAATTCCAGTGAGCTGGTACCCTGTGTAATCTCTTATATCAGAGTAAAATGGGTATATAGTGAATATAAAATGCTACTATCCTGATCTGCAAGCATTCTGTACTCTTTTAGTTTACTTGTGCAAATGACTGTTAAATTTAGGCTGAAACCACAAATACTACCTCTTAACTTTCTGAAGTTCTTCCAGATTTATACTGGTGATGGAGCAGCCATTATTAAAGTCAAAGGTTTAGAGCTTATTCAATCAATCAAGTAATAATATTACAAATACTACTGCAAGGTTAAATAAAATTGTTTGTTAATGTATTTTATAATCGTCTTTAAAGCTAAGTAAAACCATCCTTTACTCAGTATGAAGAATTTAATCCATTGTAAAGGGGTTTTAGAGTTTGTCTAAGCGGAGAAGGTTTGCTGCATGATCCATCATGGCTTCCTGATTTGTAGTGGTAGCTGATTTGTCAAAATAATATGCAGTAGTGATCCCCTGGCAGGCAGTCTTAATATGCTGCAAGTATCAAGCTGTAAGTGACTTTCAAGCAAGGGGCAAAATAAAACACTTTCTTACAGGATGCAAAGTTTTGATGAGCCATGGATGGAGGAAGATAATGAGCCAACAGAACAACATGCCTATTACAACAACATCCCAAATAAAATGCCCCCCCCTGGCGGCTTCATTGATGCCAGGCTCAAAGCAAGACCTCCCACTGCTGCAGATACAGCTCAGGTCAGTGTAGTTGCATCTCTGCCCTCTTGCTGATGGATCCCAAATTTTTTTAAAATGTGTATTTTAAGATGGTTACATTTGGACCATTTATAGCTCTTAGTCCTTCATGTGTGTCTACCTTCCTTTTGAACAGGCAGCCACAAATTAGGAAGGTTCAGAACAAAAAGAAGGAGATGATTTCTTCATGGTGTTAAAAGATTACACACGTTCAAGGAAGAGAAATCCATGAGGGTCACTACATCTGTATGCTTCAGAGAGTATCAAATAATGCGCACTAACTGGGAAAGATTTGATGCAGAATCGTTTAAATGATCTAGGACAATCATTACTAATGGTTCATTATGTTAGTAACTCAGCAGTGATCAGTAATCAGTAGGTTTCCAACTCACGTTTCACTGAGGTCAGCTTGGTTATCTCTGCCAACAGATCTTGCTTTTGATGAGAGTCCCTAGATTCTAGATTTTGCTTTTGACAGCAATGTCTACCATTGCTGTTGAAAGTTTGACTGTGGTATTGACGTAGCGAACTCCAAGAGGAGTTTTCAGATGCAGCACACCTCTGCTTAAATCCAGAAGTGCCTTGTCTGTAGACAACATCCTCCCTTCAGTACCAGAATGCATCCCCTGGTACTGATCTGAGTTTTTCAGCTCATGCTTGGAGAGTGCTGGGAGCATCTTCTGGTCCCAGGTGTGTTTCTGTGGAATGCTTTTCCAGGGCATAGTTGTCAGGGCTTGTTGTGTAAAGACAAATGTATTGAAGGAGACAATGCATCATTTGGGATTGCAGGGGTTAATAAAAGCAAGTAGCAGGGAAGTTTACACGAAGGTCACCATAATATCTTACTCCTACACAAATGCATTTTTGCTATATATATTCTGACACCATGATGAGTTGGAAATGAAGAGTGGGAGAACACAGAATACATGCCAAGGAAATTGTTAGAGCCCTTCATAATTTATCTGAGCATTTTAAAGGCAATTGAAAATTTCTTTGCACATGTGTCCATTCTAGTCTGCAGCAGGATTGGGAGGAGACCAAACCTATTACCAGAATCGTCACTTAGGAGACAAATTTGGTGAAGACTGGCATCGTGTGCCTGTTAAGCAAGGTGAGTTTTACTAGTTTTCGCTATAATACTGCAGGAGGTCTGGGATGGGCAAAGCATGTGGAAGTCTGATGCCTCAAAATCTTAAGTCAATGAACTGCACTTTGTGATAGATTCCTTTTTTCCGAATTTTAACGTTGATGGCAGAGAAAAGCATTTGGTAATTACTTCTGGATAAATTATTAAATGCACACCTTCATAAAATCTTCTCTTTTGCATGGCAGTTCACAAATAAAGTTGCCCCAAATCTTCAGTTCTCTAGCTTGCCATGTCTTAAAACTCCAGGGTATTTAAAGACAGGCTGCATGGTCTGTTCTGAAAATCTGACCCACTATGGTATGCAAGATGGAATTTCCAAAAGAAGAGCATAATGTTAGCAGGTTTTTTAAATATGGAGCAATACATGTGTTTGCATATGATCTCTGCTCCATGAATAACAAATAATGCTTAATATTCTTTTTGTTCTCACCTATGAATTTTAAGCAAATCACATCAAAATATACATACGAAATTTCACCCTATCTACCTTTGTGTGACAGCTTTACTGTGTTTCTGGGGACACTTTTGGAATGCCAGAATATGTTATCTGCTGTTAGTCTGCACACATTTGAGGATTTTATTCCATTTCCTCCTCTCATGACTCCTCAACCGTATATCATTTTTGAAACTGACAGTCTGTATTTACAAAAGTTTTCTTTCCTCCTGAATAATACCTCTCCCCGAACCCTCATTGAAACTGGATACAGTGGAATATCCACATTGAAAATGGTTATAGTTCTGAATCCATTCCTCAATATTTCTTTCTATTAGATACTGCAGTTACTGACTTTACATTTCTCCTGGAAGTTTTAAACCTGTGATAATGGGGTATGATGTCAGTTGGTCATTATAACAACACTGTTCTGTCGAATACAAAAAAAAAGACAAAAAATCTTGAATTTTATAGGATCTCTGGATATGCTGGAAGAGAAATCACAAGTAACCTCAACAGCAGAAATGCCAACATATGTAAACACCCAGCATATAAATGTTGAAGCTCTACTGGCACTCCAGGCAGATGCTGAAAGTACCTTCAGTGGAACAGCAGATGATACCAAAGCAAGCAGCCCAGGGAAGGATCTGTTTGACATGAGTAAGTTACCTTCCTGTTCACTCCCTTTTCTAACAAGTGACTCAATATACTTATAGAATCATAGAATAGTTAGGGTTGGAAAGGACCCTAAGATCATCTAGTTCCAACCCCGCTGCCACGGGCAGGGACACCTCTCACTAAACCATGTTACCCAAGGCTCTGTTCAATCTGGCCTTGAACACCGCCAAGGATGGAGCATTCACAACCTCCCTGGGCAACCCATTCCAGTGCCTCACCACCCTCACAGTAAAGAATTTCTTCCTTATATCCAATCTAAGCTTCCCCTGTTTAAGTTTTAACCTGTTACCCCTTGTCCTGTCAACTACAGTTCCTGATGAAGAGTCCCTCCCCAGCATACTTGTAGGCCCCCCTTCAGATACTGAAAGGCTGCTATGAGGTCTCCACTCAACCTTGTCTTCTCTAGGCTGAACAGCCCCAACTTTCTCAACCTGTCTTCATACGGGAGGTGCTCCAGTCCCCTGATCATCCTTGTGGCCCTCCTCTGGACTTGTTCCAAAAGTTCCATGTCCTTTTTATGTTGAGGACACCAGAACTGTACACGGTACTCCAAGTGAGGTCTCACAAGAGCAGAGTAGAGGGGCAGGATCACCTCCTTTGACCTGCTGGTCATGCTCCTTTTGATGCAGCTCGGGATACGGTTGGCTTTCTGGGCTGCTAGTGCGCACTTGAAGCCAGCTCATGTTCATTTTCTCATTGACCAACACCCCCAAGTGCTTCTCCGCAGGGCTGCTCTGAATCTCTTCTCTGCCCAACCTGTAGCTGTGCCTGGGATTCCTCCGAGCCAGATACAGGACCTTGCATTTGGCATGGTTAAACTTCATAAAGTTGGCATCAGCCCACCTCACAAGCGTGTCGAGGTCCCTCTGGATGGCATCCCTTCCCTCCGGCGTATCAACCAAACCACACAGCTTGGTGTCATCAGCAAACTTGCTGAGGGTGCACTCAATCCCACTGTCCATGTCACCGACACAGATGTTGAACAAGACCGGTCCCAACACCGATCCCTGAGGGACACCACTCATTACCGGTCTCCAGCCGGATATGGAGCCATTGACCACAAATCTTTGTGTGCGGCCATCCAGCCAGTTCTTTATCCACCGAGTGGTCCACCCATCAAATTGATGTCTCTCCAAGTTAGAGACAAGGATGTTGTGTGGGACAGTGTCGAACACTTTGCACAAGTCCAGGTAGATGACATCAACTGCTCTGCCCCTGTCCATCAGTTCTGTAGCCCCATCATAGAAGGCCACCAAATTGGTCAGGCAGGATTTCCCCTTAGTGAAGCCATGCTGGCTGTCACCAACCACCTCCTTGTTTTTCATGTGCCTTAGCATGCCTTCCAGGAGAGTCTGTTCCAAGATTTTGCCAGGCACAGAGGTGAGACTGACTGGTCTGTAATTCCCCGGGTCATCCATTTTCCCCTTCTTGAAAATGGGGGTTATATTTCCCTTTTTCCAGTCGTCGGGAACTTCACCTGACTGTCATGATTTTTCAAATATGATGGCCAGTGGCTTAGCAACTTCATTCACCAGCTCCTTCAGGACCCGCGGATGGATTTCGTCAGGTCCCATGGACTTGTGCACGTTCAGGTTTTGAAGATGGTCTTGAACCAGATCCTCTCCTACAGTGGGCCTAGGGTCTTCATTCTCACAGTCCCTGCATCCACCTTCCAAGACTTGGATGGTGTGGTCAGAGCCTTTGCCAGTGAAGACTGGGGCAAAGAAGTCATTAAGAACCTCAGCTTTCTCCAAATCTCGGGTAGCCAGTTCTCCTAATAGCTTCTGGAGAGGGCCCATGTTGTCCCTAGTCTGTTTTTTATTCACCACATACCTATAGAATCCCTTCCTGTTATCCTTAACATCCCTAGCCAAATTTAGTTCTTACTGGGCCTTAGCTTTCCTAACCTGGTTCCTAGCTTCCCGGACAGCATCCCTGTATTCTTCCCAGGTCGCCTGTCCTTGCTTCCAACTTCTATAAGCCTCTTTTTTCCTTTGAATTTTCCTCAGCAGCTCCTTATCCATCCAAGGAGGTCTCCTGGCCCTCCTGCTGAACTTCATTCTAGTTGGGATGCAACACTCCTGAGTTTGTAGCAGGTGATCCTTGAATAATAACCAGCAGTCTTGGTCCCCCCTGCCCTCTAGGGCTGTATCCCATGGAACCTTACTAAGCAGGTTCCTGAAGAGGCCAAAGTCTGCTCTCTTGAAGTCCAGGGCAGTGAGCTTGCTGCACGCTCTTCTCACTGTCCCGAGGATCTCGAATTTGACCATCTTATGATCACTGCAACCAAGGCTGCCCTGGAGCGTCACATTTCCAACCAGCCCTTCCCTGTTGGTGAGCACGAGGTCAAGCATGGCACCTCTCCTTGTCGGCTCCTCTATTACTTGCAGAAGGAAGTTGTCTTCCACACAATCGAGGAACCTCCTGAATTGCTTGTGCCGGGCTGTACCGTCGCTCCAACAGATGTCAGGGTGGTTGAAGTCCCCCATGAGAACAAGGGCCTGTGAGCATGAGGCTGTTCCTATCTGCCTATAGAGCACTTCATCCACAGATTCCTCTTGATCAGGTGGTCTGTAACAGATCCCCACAGTAATGTCCCCCATCGCTATTTTCCCTTTAACCCTGACCCACAAACTCTCTGTCGACTGCTCACCTGTCCCCAGACAGAGTTCCATACTCTCCAGCCTACCCCTAACATAAATAGCAACTCCCTCTCCCCGTCTGCTCGGCCTGTCTTTTCTAAAGAGCCTGTAACCTTCCATTCCAACACTCCAGTCATAGGAGCCATCCCACCATGTTTCTGTGATGCCTACCATATCATACCCCCGTAGATGTGCACACATCTCTAATTCCTCTTGTTTGTTCCCCATGCTATGGGCGTTTGTACAGAGGCATCTGAGCCGAGCTCCAAATGAAGCCGGCTCGTTGGCTGGAGCGGCTGGAATATCTCTGCATCGCTCCGAGCATTTATTGTAGGCGCTGGCAACTGACTGGGTGTGTTGGGATGGAATGATGCCCCCGTCCCCCAGTATGTCTAGTTTAAAGCATCTTTGACCAGTCTGGCAAGCCTCCTACCAAAACCACTCTTCCCCTTCTTTACCAGAGCAGCTCCACCAGCCCCCTGTAGACTTGGCCTACAAACTTGGGTCCTGTGCTCAAGACACCCAAACCCCTGATTATGACACCACCCTTTTAACCATTTATTAACCTGGCAATTGTGCATTAGTTCTGTATAAAAATAATTATAAAATTCCCCAAATTTTAGTATTCCTGGTAGAATTATGCTGAATTCTGGAATTCAAGGTGGTTTCATATAGAACTGAATAAAAATAAGGGTGGCTGAAGATTTTAAGCTAGTTTGAATTATATCTGAGTTGAGTTGCAGTCTATGCTATCTTTAGCATCACAGGCAACTACTTCAGAAGAAAGATAAATCAGGAGGCTTGTCATGCAGGAAAGTGAAAGAGTGCATGGCTGGAGAATTAGCGTCAGTCTGTCCTGTGAATATGTTACTAGGAAGTCAATGCATACCACAAAAGCTTTGTGCAAGTTTCCCCCCCTCTTTGAGAGGGAAATTAAAAGGCAGTTATCCCTTGCTCTGGATAAGTATACTATACAGATCTATACAGATCTACCCATCTGTTCCGAATCTGAAGTCATCTTTTCCAAAATTAGAATCATAGCCATAGCTGTAAAACTGCTTTTAAGCTTCAGTCATAATTTGATGTTGCTGCTACCAGTACACATTGTTTTCAGCCTTGAGGAGACACTTAACAGGAAATACTCGGAAAGCATTATAATGCACAGAAAATTTTCTTTGTTTTTCTACTTTTCCTACCTCCAATCAGTTGCTGACACATGATTTTTTTTAATTCAGTTCACATAATCAAGAGGCAGTGAGACAAAGCAGTTGGTGCCTATATGTTATTTGTAAAATAACATATCTACGTTTCCGTTATCTCAGTGTACATAAAACTGTCTTCCTGGCATGATTTTGCTGAGATATGGCTCTATTTCCACAGCTTGGGGAGATTTTGTATTGAAAGGAAGGGTGACGGAAGAAACTTGAGAGAGTATGTATCTGTAAATATAGATCTGAAATGAGAGAAATCTGCTGTCTGAAATCAGAGATGTTAACCTTGATTTCTAAGAGTCTATACCTTTAAAACATGCACATGCTTGCTTCCATTTTGTACACATCCTTTTCCTAAGAATAGGGAAAATCATTTTCTTGTCTTCCAATCTTCATTAACCTTTACTACCATTGGATCATTGAGGAAAAGTAGTATTAGAAAATGTATCACCTAGCCTTAAGTTAGTAGTTTGTCAAGATAAGCACATTTGACTCAGTGCAGAGTGCAATGAAGTGAAGACATATATAAGTTGTTCGTAAGAATCAGCTGAAGTATCCATAAGCTGTGACAGCACAGTATTTACCCTGTTTCTCTGAGCTAAATTAACCTCTCTGTGGCGCCATGCAAACATGGCTAGGTACACCTTGCATCTGAGCAGACTATTTAGAGCTGGTGTATTGCTCCACCATACTGCTCTGCAGATGTCCTTGCCTAAGACTAGTGGGAAAAGAGTAACACCTCTTTTTAATATGCAGTAGTTGGTCAGATGGAGGTCTGGCAAGGGGAAGGAGCTTCCAGTAAGTAAGTACAGCATATAATGAAGCACCGACTGACCTATTTACTGTTTCTGTAAGACTGTTCGGATCTGTAATGACACATCTTTCTGTTCCACTCTACAGAAAGTAGCACTGAGTTCAGGATATAGCTGAGGTTTAAAAGATGTTTCCCTGAGGCTGATTTCAGCTAGGTAAATCACGTTAAAGGTATTAGCCTGTGTCTAAGTTGCAAAGTCCTCTTCGTAGGTGGAGGCTAGGGGTAGGCTGAGTGGTAAGATTGGCTGATTTGTTCTAGACATACCCGTGGGCTGGAGACTCAGTAATGGATTATTTTTAAATTAATATGTTGTTTCAAGAGAAACCAGATATAATGAAATTGGGTAACCATATTATGCAATTTATTTGAGATGAAACTGTCTGATGTACCTGGTAAGGCAAAAAAAGATCTCTGCCTGTTACAAGGGCATATAAATGCAACTGTTGACAATAGCCGTTACCAAAATAAAAGCAGTAACTTTCAAAACCTCCTGCCAAGGTTTGGTCTGATTTTTATCATCAGCTTTCTGTGCATAACATACATTTTTAACATATTACACTCCTCAATCTCAACAAAATCCTTTGATCAGTAGGCCTAGCACTATACCTTCCCTCAGTTTTTTCATAAAAATAAAGGGATGTGGTTATAACACAAATTAAATCTAGTTAAGAACATCTGGAATATCACCATTTTTAACATGATTTATCTATGAATGATCTTGTCCTTGTTTCTCTTTCCATAACCAGAACCATTTGAAGATGCGCTCAAGAACCAAACATCTGAGGCTGCACTGAGGAAATCCACCTCCACAGGATGCACCAGTCCTCCTTTATCCAGACGAGCTGACTGGACTGTAGCTGAAGACCTGAATGCAGAGCCATGGTACCAAGGAGAGATGAGCAGGAAAGAAGCAGAACAGCTATTAAAGAAATGTGGAGACTTCCTCGTGAGGAAGAGTACCACGAATCCTGGCTCCTATGTGCTGACAGGCCTGCACAATGGACAAGCCAAGCATCTTCTTTTGGTGGACCCAGAAGGAACTGTAAGCACTGACTCCTCAGTCATACAGGAGGTTTCTGACAACACATTTTCTCTAAACGTGTTTAATCTTATTTACAGTTTTTTAACAACTGATCATACTACAGCCTCATATCTCTGATATGCCATCACATCTCTAATTCTCTCCCTCGTGCCTAGCAGAAACCCAGTGCATGATTTTTGCACATTGCAGGGAACCTTAGGGACCTGATTCCCTAACAAGGTCAAGCTTAGGCCACTGCAGTACTCTCTTAGTCAAAAATGCAGCTTAGCCACTTCTTTAGCCTTCCTGCTGGGAAGCTCCCATTGGCTGTGCAAGTTTAGCCCGCATGCCAACATAAGCCCAGGGCTTATGTACAGGGGACTGTACTGGGGAGCTGGGGTGAATCTGCTCCACCTCTTTGCTGCACAGGAACACCCTTGGCTGATAAAGGGACCCTCCAACAGCAGGATGAAGAGGGCAAGGGAGCTCCAGTTTTCTCTGTCTGCCTGGTCCTTGTTCTGAGGAGGTTTAGTCTCATCTGAAACAATTCTTGGTTCCTGGTAGCGAAAGTGGGCAACTCCTTTTCCTCTGGTAAAGGGCAACTTTAGATGATAAGCACCAAAGTAAAAGAGAAACTCCCATAGAGGAGTTAGTCTGTTGGCAACTGTTTCAGATGAGAAACCTGTGGCAGAATTATGCTGGTTCTTCAGAGTCTGTAATGCTGTGGTGAGAAATGCCAGTGGTATTTGCTGTAATTACTTTTGCCACATGAGGCCAGTCAAAGAATGATTTTGCACTGTTTAGGTGCCAGCCACCTAGTCCTGGGCTTGACTGGGACATCAGCCTGGGGAACTGGCCCTTCCCCTCCTTTGCTAAACTTTTGCCAGCAGCTTGGTGACCCCTGCAGCAGGGCCCTCTAGTTCTCCCTTCAACATAAACCCACGAATTGCTGTTACAGGCTCTTACAGGGAAAACACTGCTTTGTGCCATAGCAAGTGAAGGGATGCTATGTCCCACCGGGAGCTCTTCTGCTCTGCTAACTGCATGAAGTATTGTGATGACTCCCGGGACATTTTCCTCCTGCAGAGGACAGAGGACTGCTTCTAAGAGCAGCGCTAATTTGCTGACCTCCTTGTGTAGGTACCTGCTTGTTCTCTGTACCTAATCCCCTCCCTCATGCTACTTGTGATACGCCGTTATGGCCCAAATGGCTCGGAATCTCCTTGCTTAGGAGGCACAGCTTTTCCACAGCTGTGTTTGTGTTAGCTGCACTGTCTATATGATTTGTGGGATCCTGACACAGCTCCTGAGCAGCCCTATTTGAGACTTGTCGGAGTGGAGAGTCATCAATAAAATGCCAGTGTGTGGCCAGCCACAGCAGCATGCCAGCAGCTTACATTTCTTCTGTGTGGCCTCAGCATGATTATTCATAATCACACAAAGGCTACCTGAGAATTCATTTCACACACAAATTACCCAGCTGTATGTTACAGTTCTTCAGGGTGTGTTTTCAGAGCAGAGTTAACTGTCCTGTTTCTTCTGCTCTCATCCAGCTGACAAAAAACCCCGAAAAAAACCCAAACTCTAGTTCAGGTAAAGGAAGCTTGAAATGGAGGACTGCAGGATTTTTGCTGGATTTGGAATTAGGGCTTGAACTCTAGTGATTGGCAGAGCATATTGCTTGTTGTGAGAAAAATCTCAGCTGAGTTAAATGCTCTGAAAATGTGTTATTCTGCATACAGATACTGCTGTTTTAAAGAAAACTTTTCATTTTGAAAGCTTTGAAAAATTACAGAAAATGATGTTTCAAAGCAAAATTGGGAGAGCCTGTTGATTTTCTTCAGTGACTCAGCTACCTGCAGACTGAGCAGATAGCATAATTTGCCGTCAAAATTTTTTGTTTGTATTTTTACCTTGTGACATCCTCTGCTAAGTTTCTGGCAGTTTTGCTAGAATTTAATGATGAAGACTGAAATATTTCAAGAGAGGTGCCCACCACCGCGTTAGCTGGCTTTGGAAATTTTTAACAAAAGTTGTTCTCTGTTTCTGAGAAAAGTTCAAGGAAAATAGATGACATGCCTCACTTCAGAGCAGTGCTTACAGGCTTTTGCTTGAGGCAGTGTAGAGCCATCTCAATACAAAGCTTTATTGCAGCATGACATTTGCTAGAGAGGACTTCTGATCGGCAGATGGAAGCTGTATGACTAACTAGTTTTAAACAAAGGTAGGAAATGTTTCATGAAGATGTGGTTAAGTAATTAAAGATTGTTTTGTAATATAGATTAGGTTTTGGCCTGTCCTGGTAACTTTGACTGTTTCATCTTTCAAAATGAGTTTCCTTTTGTCGTGAGTATACTAATTTGCTTATCAGGATGCTGGTGCAGAAGGCTGGTAAATGGGCTAGAAAAATTATGTCCCCTGCCTTGGAGTGCTTTGGTTTCAAAGGCATAGCGGTGTACCATGCAGCATGGGACAAACCCGAGCCAAGCACATGTGGTGGCTGGATCACTTTTGGGAAAAGGAATTTTCTAGCACCTGAAGAGGAAGGAAAGCACAAAGATGCTGAGGCACATGGAGAAGCCGGGTTGTGGCGTCTCTGAAAGGACAACTTTTTCTAATGAAAAAGGTGAAAACACTCAAAGGGAGCAGGTGGTCTCTTGAAGAGGAAAATCTGATCTAAAACCCCAGCTTATAGTGAAACAAGATGTTGTGCAGAAAGTTTTCAAGCAGATCTATTAAAAAAGAATAATAGAAGTAGACTGGCCCATAGGTAGCATGCAAAGTATCTGTTTGGAGAAAATAGAGGGAGTGAGACAAAACCTCCAGAAATGCCAAACTTCCATTGGTTTTGGTAGAAAAGGGGTGAGCCTCTAAAACATGGTAAATTGTGACAGAGGATTTTAGTGTGAAGTTAAGAGAAAAAGTATTTTGCTCTTTAATTTATCTTCTTGCATCCTTTTTTTTAAGGTTCGCACAAAAGATCGTGTCTTTGACAGCATAAGTCATCTCATCAATCACCATCTTGAGAATAATTTGCCAATAGTTTCTTCTGGGAGTGAACTCTGCCTGCAGCAGCCTGCTGAGAGGAAGTACTGACTCCAGATAACTATTTTAGTTTTTGTAATTTGTAAGCTATAACAGGCAGAAATTGCAGATCTGAAAAAAACCCCATGTACATTAAAAAAAATGTGGATATTCACATATATTTCATCAGTATGTTTTCTTTAGGTTTAATAAGCCCCATTTCACATGGTATACTTGAAAATTCTCAATGCTTTATGTAGACATGAAATCACAGTAGAAGGCTTTCTTAAAAAGTAATTTAAATGAAATTGTTCAGATTCTCTAATGTGAATATTGACAGTGTATATACACATTATATATATAAATACAATATATATTTATATTTTCCAAGTCAGTCTGTTGATGGTATAGAACTATCTTCTGCGCTATGTGTTTTTACCAGAAGAAAAAATTCCAATTGTAATTGTTCAGATAAAAATGGAATTCATCAGTCTCAATTTCTTAAGAAAAGGAGTATTGGGAATCTTATTTCTGCTTTTACCTAAAAAGCACAACTATGGGGATCACAAGTGGATTATGCTGGTTAGCCATGGAAGGAGTCTGAATTCAGCAATTAGTATTCCAACTCAGAAATTTAGCATAAAATGGTTTTTAAAAGCATTATTCTGTGTCACTGATATTGAAATAATTTTCTCTTTCTGATGTCAAGTTTGAATTCTTATATGATGCTACTCAAAACATTCGTATCTTGCTTTAACAATGATTTTGTGTGATCTTTCTGTGTATAAAATGTGTGCATTTGATTTTTCTAATGATAATATAACAATATTCAGTAACTTTAATTTATTAATTTGAGTGCTAAGGCTATTTATAAATAGTTCTCTGCTTATAGTGAAGATCTAGGTGTCCTTGACTACCAGTCTCCAATGAGGTGTTACATACCAATTAGGCAAGTTCAAATAACTTGCGTGTAATAGGTTTAGTACAAGATGTACATGATTGTTCAGAGACATAACTGAAAAATCTTTTCTTCTTATAAACAGTGAAAACTATCATGGCTCAGTGGCCATTTGCATTTACCTACCAAAACCTTCACTTTGGCCTTCAACAAGTGATAGGTATTGCGAATATACTGCTTTTCTGTAAATAGCAAGTTGAAAAACACATGTACTAAAGATGCATTTCTAGCAAAATTGTCCTTGGCTTTTGGTACTGGGAAAGGTTTTTAGAAAGATTTGTACTCTTCAAATGCAAACACTACATGAAGTTATTTTCCTATTTACAAAGCTTATCAAATGCCAAATTCAATAGACATAGTTCCTATAAAGGCAAAGTTTGTGCCAGAGTAAGGATTTAGCCTTCAGTGTTCCAAGGTTGTCTCTAGAACCAGCATCTCAAATCAGAACTTCAGACCTGATTCACAAAGGCTGTGACTCAGCAGGGTAAGTCTAGGTTAAGCACCTGCCTACCTTGAAGTAGTCAATACTTAAATCTACTTAAAATTAGATTTGGTTTTCAGAATTTGCTCAGTTTAAAAATTTGTCAGACTACAAGCGAACTGACTGAAGGAGTCATTCAGGTAGGATCATCTAATTAAAATTTCTGATATATTTTGCCTGTACCTTCTGTTTTGAAATATAGCGAAGTTGCAACTTGGGAAGTTTGGTTTTGCTTGATCTCAAGAACAAAAATGATTGAGGCACCTAAGACGAATCATATGAGCAGTGAATAAAAATACACTTTTTTATTTAAGACATTCAGAAGCCAAACTATGACATTAGTGAACCAAATACTTGTGATAAATTTTATTGTGAATACTAATTAGTTGTTATTTCTAGATCTGGGTGGGAACTGAGGGCAAAGGAAAGTAATTAAATGCTGCATTGCAACCCAAATTAGTATGGTGCTGAGGTTAGTGGAATTCTTACATTTGGGTTGTCCTTTCGCCAGGTTGGAAATTGCAAAAGAACATGAGGAGATCTTATACCCCAAAGCAGTATTCATCAGAACTACTTTATTTAAGAGCATCCATGTCTCACCATATTCCAGTTTCAAGTATATCAGTTGCCACCATTTCTGTCATGTATAATATTTGTCATATCATGCTCCCATCTCCCTATAGCCATGTCCTGGAAAGTGTTTAGTGTGATATCACTAACTATAGGAGAAGGCCTCTTTTTTACTTTGAATGTTGTATATCACTTCAGTAAGAACCAGATGCCAACCCCTCTTAGGTGCCTTCAAAAATCCCACCTGCTGCCTATGTCAGTTTTAAATTCCTAAATACCCTGTCAGTGTATGCCTGGAAGAATGTGACAAGATATGGGTGTATGAATGAAGGCACTAAATATACACAGAAATAAGAATCTAATTTTTTTTTTTATCATCTTTAATAACTTAGCAGCCACTTAGCTGCATGTTTTGGAAATTAAAGCAGGTGGCAAGGAGACACAAAGTGAAACAGCTTGACAGAAATATTTAATTCCCCAGACTACCTTTCACAAACTCTGCCTCCAGGAAAATGTGGCTATTTTAAGCTTCTCTGTCAGCACAGCCAATTTGCCCAGCTCACCATGCGGATTGATGATGCAAATGTTACACGTAGCTTAATCAGATGAACTTTGGCCCTAGGTAATGGTAGTGCCTTTGAGCTGCGACAGTGCCCCTGCTGCCACAATGGTCCAGCAGATCCTGTCTGGCCAGATGTGATGATGCAGAGGCTTTTCTAAGTCACTGAGAACCAAATGATCTCAAAGCTGCCAAGGAAGAAGGGGCATGTGGACCAATCAATTCTCCTTTCATGGATCCTGCCATTGCTTTATGTCACTGTTACTTTGATAGGTTTGGCTTTCCGCTGTATGAAAATGGTATAAAAACTGCATAGACATTTATATAGCAGTTCCAAACCTGTTTTTGTTAGAGCTCAACAACGGCTAATTGAACCTGCTAGAGAGGCAGGGCTCATTTCTGTGAAAAGCCAATACTGACAGCAATTTAAGAGAAGTAGAAGTTATGAGATAGGCTCAAATGCTGTGCAGTTGGCTGAAAACCAGGCTGCTGACAGCATAATAATTTGAGCCTTTTAGTGTTTACCTTTGGTTCTTAGTCCCCTCACCTTTTGTTTTTACTCTTTTTTATGCAATCCGGAAGGCTGGACACTTGCTGGTGATAATTCAGTACTGTGACTTTAAAAAGGGGGATTTTACTTGAATGAACAAATTTACTAGAGGCAATAGAAATCACTTGTGTTTAGACAATATTATGGTATCCTTTGATTTTTCCCAGGTAAGAGCTGAGCAGTCAGAAATGAAACTCTAAATATCCTGCAAGACTGACTACATTGATTTTGAGTAGTATCTGATTATCAGGTTTGATTCCAGCTTTGTTGCAACTATGTGAATTCTGGGTAATGAAAACACATTCGATTCCTCCAAACAAAGAACTTGCAGGAGGGAACCAAATGCTTCTGATTCATTTTATTGTAGGTCTAGAATGAATACTAGAGTAATAAAAATTTCCAGTGTGGCTGGCAGTGGCAGACTGGATATTGATGTACAGTTTCAGGTACTTCAGATGCTGCAGAAGCACGGAAACATCAAAGGTAGAAAATGTGATTTGAAAACCAAATTACCTTCTGACTTCAGTGGGTGTTTGCTCAGAGTGAGGACTCCCCAGGTTTCCTTCCCTAAATCAAAAAGAGGATGTTCAAATTGGTCATGCCTGGGTGGAGACTACAGGAGCAGACAGAATTTCCATGGCTTACTGCCTGCCTCCCTGCCCAGGGCTTTGCATACACAGTGAGGATAGAAGGTTATACAGTAGCTTCCCCCCGCATCTTACAGAGTTCACAATGGGAGGTAACACTTGTTCTGCCAGAAACCTCTGCCACACATGTTCAGTACAAGCTTGAACAAAGGACGTAGTCTTGGGACCAGGATTTGAATGCAAAGCACGCACTGTCACCGGAGGAAAATGTTTACTAACAGTGTGGCAAATGTCACCTGCCAGCGCTAGATTTTCTATATCCTGGGTTCATTCTTTTTATCCTCTGTAGAATAATATCTCACATTTCTTATCATCGTGGTCCCCAGGCACCATGTTGTACAGTAAGGTTTGGAGAATTTAAAAAAATGTATACCATGGTGCGATTGCTGCTGGCACATCAAGCGCCAGATGCCAGCTACAATGTATCATAATAGAATTGATGCATATTTAGGTATTTGTAAGTAGCAAATGCTCCATTTGAAAACTTACAGTTTTGCAGCCTCCAGGAAATTTGCAGCTCTAAAGAGAAAATTTGGAACTTGTGAATGTTCTAACAAAAGGTTAAAAATCCTGTTTTCAAGCCTTTGTTCTTAGCATCCAATGTCTCTCTGAAGTAAGTGGTAGAACCAAGGATTTATATTAAGTAAATCGTATTTGCATAAATGAAGTCTCAGCTGAAGTAGCAGACACACTTCCCTTTTTATCTTTCAGACATTTTCAAAATATGTCTGCATAAAATCCAAATTCAGGTTTACTTTAGTCTATGTCAAAAATAGGTTGATTTTACACGGTCTTGTTGCGTGAACCTAGGGTTGCACTCTCCACAAATCTATGCTTGCTCAAAGCTGTCAGGAGATGGGGAAATTCCCAGTAAGAGCTTTGTGCTCAGCTGTACTTACTCTACTAACTCACACACAGTGTCTGTGGACCTTGCTCACGTCTGCATTGGATGCAGCTGGGATGAGGGCAGGCCTGTGGAAAAGATAACACGGACAAATAATTTGCCTGCAGTTAACCAGAGGCCTGGATAGGAGGTGGAAAGCTGTCTTGGTAGAGAAAAACCCAGGGATAAGAAGTGTGAAGCCTGGAAACATGAGCCAATAGGCACATAAGCAACTAATGGGAACTGCGAAATACTGAGGCAATGACTACTGCACATCTCCTTTTGGGACATGTACGTTGATAAGACCTGATCTGTTTTTCTGCATACTCCAACATAAGCATCTTGTATGGCTTCCACTGAGAAAAAGTGGGGCATTTTTTTTGTCTCAGTAACAGGGCTGAGATTTCAGAGCTGCACATTTCTAGCAAAGGTACCACATAAAGAGTGTTTAAACCTTTTTTTTGACAACAGAACAGGCCATGGAAACCAAAGGAAGGAACTAAAAATCTAAAGCTGGGTGACTCATTCTGCTACCCCACTTCGTAGGAGACAGCATGGATGACTCAGAAAAGGAAGGTAGCCTCAGATTTGAGATTAAGATGCAGATCTACATTTTATGTAACTGTCGTGAAGGTAAAATAACATACAGGTCAAATGACAACTTTTTCCAGCAGTCCTCCTTTACTTTTCCTTGAGGCAAAACCCACCGAACACACCTGGGCATATACTCATGCCAAATAAGTGAAATTTTATGAACTGAAGAATGTAAAGATTATAATTGGTATATATTTGTGTCCTTTGTGTCTGAATTGGTGTGGTAATTGCTTCTCAGTAAAGTCCTGCAGAGTTAAACCTCAAAAGAAGTCAGGTTTTTCCTTTTGAGGTAAATGTTTTTCTTTGCATTGTGTGGGCAGCAACAACAAAACAAAAAAGTGGCTATTTTGCTGTGAAAGGGAGTTTGACTGTACATTTTTTATTTATTAATATTTGTTACTTTTAGAAACATTTTTAACTGAGAATTGCAGAAAAAAATAATGTATGTGGAAATATTGTGATCGTTTATATTCCCAACCACTTTTGTGAATCTCAAGTTCTTGCCTGTCTGCTGATTGTGGTATTCTGGCTATAGAGGCAAATTTTGCCTCTGAGGAAGTCCTTGAGCAACAGAATTTTGAATATAAGTGTTATACAACTGTTTTCTGATTATTCAGTTTGTATAAGATTAACCAAAGTAATAAAATAATCAGCACTACTGTCAGATTGAAATGCATGCAAAGTGAGCTTGAGTCTTTTCTCCTAGGCCTACTTTTTTTTTTGTTTTGGTGTGGTTTGTTGTTGGGTTTTTTGGGGGTTTGTGTGTTTTGGGTTTTTTTAATTTACCTGAAGGAATGCTCATTTTGTAGCAGAATAAATTAAATTCTACAAAGTTAACCTGGATATTGCATAAGTCAATTAACTGCTCGTCTCAGTAAAAACAGAGATAAAAGTTGTCCGAGGACCAAATGGCACATGAGGAGTTTGACCTCAGTTACACTTTCTTTACACCAGAGGAGCTCTACTTACTTTAGCAACACTGGTCTCCACAAGTTCTTTTTCAACAGATACCATTTTCATGATGAAAGTAATTGCTTGTACAGTCCCTCTTTCTGGGCCAGATGATGCTGTCTCCTGAAAAGTTAGGGTTTGTGCTTGGCACACTGAATAGGTGAGGGTAGCCAAGGGTAGCTCACTCCAAGGAGAGTGAATGCAAGGACAAGCTACATGCAAAAGCAGGTATTTAGTGGATTGTGGAGGGGAGAAAGGCTTCACATCAGAAGGGCACTTAGCTGGACTGATGTCCCCAAAATCGCCTTCCTTCACCACCCACGAGTCTCCTTGTAAAAGCCCTTCCCTCTTACCTGATTGAAGAAAAGTCGAGCCTGGGGTTGCCCTGAGAAGTTACGTTGCTCTCAGGAAGAATAAATGCATGGTCTGAAGGCAGCACGGGCACCAGGACACCTCTGCATGCCTCTGCATGGTGTCTCCACACCACCCCAGGGGAGGCCTGTTGTGGTTTAAGTCCAGCCGGTAACTCAGAACCACACAGCTGCTCGCTCATTCCCCCTCTTCTTGTCCCCCGTCTCCTGGAGGGATGGGCCTCAGGGTTGCTGCAAGCCTCTCAGCTAACGGTGGCCAAGCAGAAACTCCTGGTCCCCGCTGCTGTGCCTGCCTGCCATGAGAAGGCAATACCCCCAGCACAGGGCAGCCATGGGGTTCACAGCTCCCCTCTAAGTCAAGGGTCTGAGCTGTGGCCTTGGTTCTGTTGGTGGCACTACCCAGAGTGGATGCCAGCACATCTCACGACACCCAAAATACAGCCTCTCCTTGTAAAATGTGCCTTCCCAAGGGAGCCGCTGTGAGCGGTGCTACTGGAGCAGACAGCCCTGGGAGCAGGTGAGCCCAGGGACTTAGTCCACTCCCAAGAAAGCAGGGCAAAGCCTTCCTCTGACCCAGGGACAGTGGAAACAGAACCTACCACCTTCGACTGCATGGCATTCCCTTAGGCACAACACCCAGCGTGAAAGTGCACGTTTTCCACAGAAGGCCTAAGCCTTCTTTAAAGTTCTTTGAAAAACAATTGCCACACAACTTTGGTTTAAAGGTTTAAGATTTAATTAAAAGTTTTCAGAATGTCTATGGTACCTAATGAGTTGAAAATGCTCTGCAAGACTGCTGGCAATAAAAGACTCTTGAAAAGACTCTTGTGAAAGCCTTGTCTCCTTAAGTGCTTTGATTTGCATTTCTTTTGTAATCCTGAATATAAATAAATATTCCAATTCAAGAAATAGTATGAATAAAATACCTCCTTTGTAGCTTTTGCTCTGCATAAAACCAACTGCAAAAGGGAGACCTAATCTAGTTTCTTGCATGCTCAATCAGCCTAGATGATGAAAAGCTTGGATTCTAGGATGTATTTTGAAGAATTTTCTAATATTTTAGGGTGAAATAAGCTATTCTCCATCCTTTACAGGTTCGAGGATAGGATATCTTCCTGATTGCTTATGGTCCACTGCTGTTAAGCCCTTGACTTGGTCCTACTTCAAAATTTTGCTCAGAAATGTTTCAGAAGCTGTGCTTTACCTAACAGTCTTAAGTGGGTATATCTCACTGTGACATATATCCATAACAGTCTCTTCAGTCCTGAATACTCAGTAAATTACACTATCAGTGTTACATGTGAACCTATGAATCTTAGGAGCCTGCTTTAAGTACAGCAGGGTAATGAACTAATAAAATATCCCCACAGCTCCAAAATAAGAGAAGGAAATCAAAGCAGAGTGAAAGGTTTTTGCATTGACATGCAATCACATGGCCTCCAACAGTGGAGTTTGCTTGCATTACTTGTACCTTGCATCAACTCTGACAATAGCTAAGGCTAGACTCTGGCTGTTAAAACTAACTTTTATGTGCATGTTTTTGGACTTTGACTATTAAAGTTGTTCTTCTTTTTTTCACCTAAGCAGTGAGAATTGCATAACATCCTTGTTGGTTTGGGGTCAGCCACAATGTTTTCTCAAACTGTTGCACTGCTAAGGCCTTTCTGCTCTACAATAGCAGGGAATGCTGCCATGTGCCACCACCTCGTGCACTAACACTTAGAAGTATACAAATATTTTAGCTGCAGTTTTCAAAGACACAACTTCAGTGGAGAACTTCCACACTGAAAATACAGACAAATAGCACTATAAGATCTAAAAAATTAAGCAAGCCACGGCAATGCAAATGTCAGCTCTGTTTCACAAAACTACAGAGGTGCTGACCCAGCCCTGTATCTGCAGTTCATACAGTTATATCACGCTTAGCTTAGCTTTTTCTTCTTAAGTAAGTGCACCACTTTTCAACATTTTTAGTAGAAATTATGTCATATTTAATACTCTTTTTCACAGTTATTTCATTCAAATAGTTTTTCTTTGTTCTTACACCTAACAGCATAAAACATTTACAAGCAACTTGTAAAAGATAATCACAATGCAAACCTCTAAATCTAATTTCATTCTTTAAAATGAAAGGCTTTTGCTACATACATTATACATTGTACATACTTGGAAAGATTAATGCTGCTGCTTTAAATGATTAAGACCAGAGTAAAAGTGAGCTCTTCCAAGCTGTGCAGGCCATGTATTAAAAAGCCTCAACTACTTCTTATTGTGCATAAGGCAAGGTGTGGTTTGAGACATTAAACACAAATCCTTGAAAGAGCCTAATAAAGTTAGATGCTTACATTCTTACTAAAAGACAATGGAATCAGTTTCAGAATTCCCCATCAGTATCCACTGAAGCCTCCAGCCATAAAGTATGATTGATGGAAGTTCCATGGGCCACTTCCATGGGGACTTGAAACAAAATGTTTATGAAGTACGAATGGCTCTAGGTCCCAGGGAATCCTTCTGATGCTGAACACCATTCTGCACTGAGGCTGGTAAGGCACTGATGAACCATAAAGTTGCATTCATACAGGTTTCTCTGGAACAGCCTCTCAAAGGAACAAGTCTGGGGCTTCAGGTCTTCAAACTAAACAGGCTTTCATTCCAGATCCAAGGCAGGGTCAGGTATAAAGGGAGATACGCCCTTCAGCATGATCCTGTTGTACCGCATCTTCACTCTTGTATCTGCAAAAGTGCCTGGAGACAGTAGAAGCACAGGGTCCCACTGCCTGAAAATGGGATCTTGTTCCACTGTCTGACTCCTTTCCAAGGAGAATTTCTAATGCATTCCCATGCTGTGGTAGTGCCTGGACAGAAAGAAGGAACTCCACAGGAACCCGTTGTGGTTCACTGTTTTCTGAAATGATATGTCTCCGTTTCAGAACTAGAGAATCTCAGCTCAGGTAGTGCATTCACAATGTACGCAGGTTTACATAGGTTTGCCATACATTTATAAATACATTGGAAATAGTAAGTAAAAATATATGCATTGAAACAGTACATACACTCGATACACATGTATAGTCACATTTTAACTACTTTAAATAGTGAATGTATATAGCCTCTCTCTGTGGTTATTTACTACTGTTTGTTTAAAATAAGTTGTGAAATGCCACAGTGACAACTGTCATGTTGTCTTTCACTAAACATGAAAAGTCTGAATAACAGTGAAAAAATTAAAAATACTGCAGTGATATGACATGTTAAAGTTCCTGTCAGTTAACAGCTACTACTTCATTTCAAATATCCCCATTGAAACACATCTATTTGTATAATCTGTCACTCTACACTATATACTGCAATACAATGTTTAGCATAGTGTAAACTTTTACCAAATGATGACTTTTTAGTAAGGAATTGTACAAATATACAGCTATTTATGCCACATACCTATAAGGCCATTAACGTAACAGCAAGATACATATAAAGAACTATAATCACCAACATACGTAATGAGTTTCTCTCCCAGTCAGCAATCATTTTCCAATCATCATCAGTGTTTAGTGAATGCTTAAGTTTCTAACAGGTTTTGTTGATCTCTTGCAAGATCAGGCTGTGCAAAATGCAGTCTTTATCATGCAATGCCATCATGATGCACAATATCATTATACGTCCACGACTCTGTCCTGGCTGTTGAGTAGAATGAAAGGGTTTTTCTGCATCGGGTGTGTTACTGAATGAACACCCAAAGCAAACGATTATTGATAAATACGTTCTCAAAGTTAAATAAATGGTTAGTGTTTTCCCCTGTGACTTAAGTGCACAAGTACTTAAACCACACTTGTAGTTTAAATCTAAAAGCCACAGAAAGGTACTTGTCTCAAGGAGTCCTTTACTTACAGATGTTTCCATTGTGAAATGAAAATTCATTTTTCTCAGTGATACACGATGGAATTTTCTTTGGTGGGAAATCCTCCTTTGGCTTCTGGGCATTGCTGCTGCTGGATTTACTTCGACTGTGATCTGGCGTAGGCGGAACAGGCAAAGACCTGGACACCTTGGATTTCACCAGGCAGCCACAAACAAGGCGAAAGAAGGCCCGACGCATTTCCTTACTGGCCAGAGTGTAGATGATGGGGTTCATTGCAGAATTGATAACTGCCAAAGCAATAAACCAGTTGGCTTTGTACAAGACAGAGCACTCCCTGACTTTGCAGGCCACATCGATGAGGAACAGGATGAACAGCGGAGACCAACAGGCAATGAAAACACTGACAACAATCACGACAGTCCTAAGGAGTGCCATGGACCGCTCCGAGTTATTGTGGTTAGTGACATTACGACTGCTGGACTTTACCAGGATGTAGATACGGGCATACAGGATGACGATGGCAACCAAAATGGCTATGAAGATACTAATGCAGAACACAACATACTTCTTGGAGTAGAGAGGCAAAATTGTTGAGCAGTCTGGTAAGTTGTTTATACAGTTCCAGCCGAGGATGGGTAAGGCACCCAAGGAAATTGAAATAAGCCAGCAGGTACCAATGAGAAGGAACACTCTATATTTCTTATTCGCATCATAAGGCCTCATTTTAATCATGGTCAAATGGCGCTCAATAGCTATTGCTAGAAGGCTGAAAGTGGAGGCTCCCAGGGCAACAAACATGCTGCCTTCCCTAATGAACCAGATTGTGGAGGACAAGCTCAGAGTTTTCTTCCCAGACATAAGAATGTTTACTTTGTAAACAACCCCGGCTAGAAGATCACAGAGAGCTAGATTGCCTATAAAAAAGTACATGCGGTTGTGAAATTTATTGTTTTTCCATATGGCAATCAACACCATCAAGTTTTCCAGGACTATGAAACTACACAGGATCAGAAATGCAACAGTGGGCAGGTCTATGTTATCTGTTGCCTTTTCCCTTAAAATAAGCTTTCCTGTGTAATTATAATGCAGTACAATCAGAGAGTCCATCTCTTCATTTCCTTGAGGGCTGACAAGAGCATCAGCTGGCTCGGTAACTGCTGCCATCATTTGTTTGACCATGCTGGACTCCTCTTCTTTAGTATCACAAGAACTTAGTTTCGATAACTTTCCACAAGAGGGAGATCAAGCCACGCTCCTCCAAGCACTCCTCTGGGCAGGCGGTGTGGATCCTCAGCTCCAGCCACCTTCACATATTAATTTGGGAGACTGGCTCCCAAACCAGGTTCTGAAAATAAAATCAAAAGATGCAACATAAATCTCACTGTCCTCCCAGGTCACCCACGGCTCACGCGGGTGCTCGAGCTGCAATATACACCCAAGAGACAAAAGGGGTGCTGGTTATGATGGGGCAGCAAGGTCTAGCATTGCTGCATGCTTATCAGATAGCTGTGCGTCAGCTGTCTGCCATGCTCTTCACAGATGCAGCTCTGCTCCAGAAATGTGAGGGCAATGTGGAGAACTGCTCATTGGTGTTTTCCCCTACAAAATTTCCATGCTGAAAAAATGCAGAGGAGTGGTGAGAAGGATTAGCAAACAGTTACAGCAAGCCCCAGCATGCACAGCAACCAGCTCACTCCTTCTCAAAAGCACCTAACCGTATGTGATGCTATCAAAAGCACCAGGGCAAACTCAGTGCTTTATAAGCTTATCCTTGTTCCCCATGCAGACTTAAGGTAGCAAAGACCCTGAGAAATTTGGTGTCAGGTCTTGATGCCAATCTGTGTGATACCAATGCCTAAAATAACAACTCACTGCTAATGGTGCAAAATGATGCTATTTATGATTAAGGAGATCCTCTGAAGGCCAGTAATTGTAAAATCAATCCTACTTCCTATTCAAATTAGTTGGATTTCTGCTGCCCCTTTTAAAATAAACACAGCAAGTCACATCTTTGTAAGTATTGCTTGTACGTTTTTGTTCTTTTTTTTTTTTTTTTTTTGCATGCCTCTACATGACATATTTAACGTGTTATAACAACTCGAATTGTCCTTCTCAATTTACTTCTGCTCTTCTTTAAGCTATGACTTAGATTGACTGAAGTGTTTTCCTATAGATTTTGGTAGGTAGCATTTTCACAGCAGATCTGCCTGGTTGTCTTTTTCCATTGCCAGAGCTAGAGCTCCTGATATTACCTTTTATTTACTTACAGGTCACAAGCATTTCTCAAACACAAGGGTTGAACTAGATGATCTTTAAGGTCCCTTCCAACCCACACCATTCTATGATACTATAATTCTATATACAGGTTTCTTAAGATCACAAAACCAAGTTGTGTTCCAGCACTCTGTTTTGGGCACTTGAAAGTGAGAGATGAATTTCTAAGTGCCTTCTTGAAGAAGGGAGGAGCAAACCATGTCCCAGATGAATGTAAAGAGATTTAAAGGATGACCCACACTCATCCTTGTGTTTTCTTATCCTCCCTTTTCCTGGGTTATCTCCATCAGAAAAGAAGTAATCTGACAAAAGCCTACAGTGAATTGACTTGAATATTTTAGTGCATGCAGGATGCTTTATAATTATTTTCTGAGAAAATAATTTACCATTTACCCATTGTTATAATTTTCATCATCATTGTAATTATTATTATTTCCTCATTCTAGCTCTTAGGTGCAAGCCACTTTGGTGAACAGACCCACTGGAAAAGACATATTACTCAAAAAAACACAGCTGTTGCTTTGTGTCCTTAGTGTCAGCAATCACCTCACTAATTTCCCATGAGCAGAACTGGGCCCTTGAGTTTTGGACCTCGTTTCTGGAGCATGGTAACAGTGAAGCTCTTCAACAGGATGACTTCATCTCAGCTAAGTTCAATATAATTATAATTCAGTTATAATCTGCACACCATTATCACGTAAACTATCACAGTCTTTCATTGTATTAGCTTATAACAAAATGCCCCTGTATTCATATCAATTGCAAGTACTTTTAGTTGTAAAATAAACAATCACATTTGACTAGGAAAGTATCTGCTAACGATAGTTCAAATAGCACTACTCACCAGACTGGCTGATGGCTGCCTGTCGGAACTACATTCAGTCATAGTCATATCATTTAAGAGTACTGCATGCAACAAAATAAATGTTCCTGTAAGCCTTTCCCAAGCTGAGTTATCATACTGGTCTATCGAAGGACAAATACATTTCTTTCTGTGAAGAAAACTGTATGCCAGGCTGTATTAGCCACAACTCAGCAGCTGTAAACTCTCATGACTCCACTAACGATAATGGTGCTATACCAGTTCCCTTGGCTGAAGTCAAGGACTATGCACTCAATCAGCAGAAATCATACAGGGTCTCTTCCATTGTTTGCAATTACTTCTCCTCTCAAAATTATTTGAACAAAATTAGTATCACAAAAGTAAACCTCTGCCTCTGACACGCTAGTGGCAAGGCATTGGAGACTGTAACATTATTATTTGCCAGGATGCTCAGGGAATAAGTATCACGCACAAGCCACTCGAAAGATAATGTAATAAATTAAAATTTATTCTCTTCTGGCAGCAACTTATCTTGCTGGTAATAAGTTTCAGCCACACTGTTTTTTTTTTTGTTTTCCTCCTGCTTTGCAGACAGTAACTCAGAAAGCACACTCATTTTTTAACAGTTAGGAAAATTAAAAGTTTGTTGTACACTACAAGAATAAAGACAGCAGCAGCCAGGCTGGGAACATCCTCATTACTGCTTCCTGATGCCACTATGTTTTACTCCTCAAAACATCTTTGTCCCATTCCCACAGAGGACTAGCCAGTAGCTGCGAAGTATGGCCCTCACCTTGGAATATTCAAAAAAAGGACCTGAAGAGTCCATCTGTGGCATGCTGTGTGTGGAGCACTGCCTTGGCTAGGGACCTCAATACCTTGAGCTCTTGACAACACTGCTGGAAATCAGTTTTATTCACTATAAAGGAACCCAGCAGATCCCTATTGCTCCACCACCAGGTACCACTTGAAAGGTAAACCTATCGGCAGTGTAGGGGCAATCTGGCTATACTTACTCGCAGATGTGATGGCCAAACCAGGATTTGCCAAATTACTCAAATAAAGGCAGTGGTATGATGTCAAGAACCACAGTCAGCTGGAAGACAATTCAGTCACCTCCTTCAGCTATTTGGCTGATTTTTGTCCTCCCTGGTCCAAGTATGGAGGGAACAGTTGGGGCCAGCAGCAAGCACCATGACATTCTCACCTGGGTCATCTTCCTGCCCGCCACCATGCATTGGGGTTTTCACAGACATTAGTGTGGTCAGGGATTTTAGTAGGGTTAAGCACCCTTCCAGGTTGGAGCAGGGGCTCTCCACTAGGGCTCATATCCTTAGGGTCTACCATGGTCTGTATGATCCCTGTGCCACGTGTGCCATGGAAAACACAATGCTGTGTAGTAGGCCATGACACCTCCATCTGCCCCATAGCAGGGCACACCTCTACTGCCCTCTCCAACCCCACCACACAGTGGTATAGGCAGAAACTCAGGGCCATACCTCTCACCAGATCCCCACAGACAACGCCCTGGGTAAGACAGTTGGAGTCAACATGCAATTTTCCTCTAGGAATGTGTAATTTCCACTGCCAGAAGGCAGCAGGGAACATGTGATAATGGGGATGGCAAAACCTTCAGCAGCCATCCCCAGTACACCTCCACTCTCTGCTCCCAGCAGTACTCTGGTAAAAGTCCCACGGGGAGTTGAGGGCTTTTACCGTCTCATGAGTCACTGGGTACTTTATAGCTGGAAGAATAGGAAATTTCTATTTCCAAAACAGTGAGCCATGCTGTCTCAATTTTCATGGTATCCCAAAATCAAAGCACCAAGTGAGAATAAAGCACAAGTAGTAAGCTGCCCATCATGCTCTGCACAGATTGCAGCTCTGCTGCAGAACTGCAAGGGCAACACGGAGAACTGCTCATAGCTGTTTCCCCCTACAAAATTTCCATGCTGAAAAAATGCAGAGGAGCGGTGAGAAAGATGGTGAGAATAAAGTGAGAGTGAGTGAGAGAATAAAGGAAAGTGAGAATAAACTACAAGGACTTCACTTTCCACTACCTACTTTTGCCTACAAAGCCCTATGTGTTCAATATGCTCACTGCAATTCGGCTGGAATCGTATTTCCTGCCTTGCAAATATCTATTAACAGACTTGACCAAAGAGACCAAACGGCCTTCACCACTACCACACACATTGCAGTTCTTCCTCTCCTTTTACACACAGCCTTACACTTGGCCACCAATGACAATTTTAAAAACAGCAAAGGGAAAGACAATATCTGCATATCTGAAGCCAAGCTTTGTATATTTTATTTAGTTGTAAAGCTTTTCCACATGGAAAGTAAACGTGTATAATTCATCAGGCACATCCTAGTAGCGTTAAATTTAAGAACAGAAAAGAGTTTTGAGAGCAGCAGCACAGTTCAATACACGTTTCCACTCTGAAATTAAGCTGTGCTAGATGCAATGAAATTTAGACAACAAACATCTGCTGCAGAACAATGTTTTGGACAACTCAAATAAACTTTAAAGAGATTTTTTATTTTTGAAGTGGATGTGCTGGCAGCCTACAGCTTCAGAAAAGCCTTTAATAAATGGTTATTTTTCTTGGCTTCTGTATTTTAGACAACGGTTTGTATTTTGGAATTCCCAGCGGCACACAGGCGGATCTCACAATGGAGCTCCGGGCTGGTTTAGTTCTTGTACGTTAAAGGAAGGTACATTTACTTCTTCCCCCTCACCCAGCGCTCCCCACACGCACACACACGCACACACACGCACACACGCCAAACTCCAGGATTCCGTTCGCAAACTTGCAGTACCGCAGCAACCTCAACTTTCTGCGGTGATTAACACCCCGTCTACGCGACCCAAGCACATCCCCGACGTGACGGCGGCGTAACCGTCCCACACGGGAAACTTTACTCACAGTCCTGGGATATCTAACCCAGCCCGCCGCCGCTCCGTGCCCGCAGCTGCGCCTCTACGTGATATCCCGAAGGAACCGCGGGCGCGGCGGCTTTGTCCGCTCCCGGGCGCCTGGCACGTCCGGCGGCGGCCGCACACCACGCGGGCCGGGAACACCTCGCTCTCCGCCCGCCGAGGGAGCCAGCGCCGACGGCCCCGACGGGCGGGCTGCCGGCCGGGCAGGCACCGGAGGGAGAGGAGACAAGGGGGCAGGCAGGCCGCGGCAGGGGCTGCTCGGAGAGCAGAAGTACCTGCTGCGTCCCTGCCGCGTCCCTGCCGAGTCCTCCCAGCTTTCCGCGGCCACAGCATCCGACCCCCCCGGCTGCACGGCGCCGCTCGATCCCCGGCGCTGAGCTGGGCCGAGCCGGGCCGGGCCGAGCGGGGCGGGACTGAGATCGCCCTGGCCCTGCCCCGCCTCTGCTGCCCTGAGCCGCCCCTCTGCCCCCTGCCCGCCCGCGGAGTCCCCCTCTGGGCCTCTCCCTGCCCGCACGCCCTCCCCCCCGGGTCCTGCCTGCAGCACGCCGCTCACTCGCCGCCGTCGTCCCTGGACAGGGCTCGCTCCCAGCTCCAGCGGTCCTCGCCTGGCCTTCCCTGGCCCGGCCCGGCCCGGCCCGACCCGACCCGCTTCCCCCGCCCGACTCCCCTCGCCGCCCAGCCGCGAGCCGGCCCCCGGACCGAGGGAGAATCTCTGCGGGGAGTCTGCTGCCGTCGGGGCACGGCCGCAGGTGAAGCAATAGGAGTTCAGGGCTGCCGGAGTGAAATGTGAGACGGCAGAGCCCGCCGCCGAGTATTTGTAACGTCCATAAAAATGCGAGGGGGAGGGAGGAAATTCTGGGTAGTCTTTACTCAGCCCGAGCTGTTAGCATGCTTGAGTGGGGTTTACCCCACCCGCATCTGCCCCCTCTTTCACTGTGTCGGATAATTTAATCTTCAGATAACTTGAGATGGATGAAGCATGCAGAAACTCCAAGGAAAAATACGGCTGATTTGACCCAGAGCTGCCAATGACTGTACTTTTAGTAAGGTACCCCTTGACAGAGTTACTGACTGAGTAATAGCAACTCAAGGATAGCAATAGGCACGCACATTGCTTCCATGACAGAAGCAGCACTTTGGAACAGAAGTTGAAATCTGGATCCTACAACCATCTAATTTAAATGTACTTGTAAGATGCCTGTGGGTATAGCAAAGCTTTCTGTCAGAAATGGATATGATGAGCTGGCAAACAGGAACATTACAACCTTGCTAAGCGCAGGCAGGCGTGTAGGGTTGCCTAGTCGTCTCGCTGCAGTCAGTGTTTTTCTTGGGAGCCTCCTGTCTGAAGCTGAGCATTGTCATGCTGGGACTCGTGCCACAGGCTCGGCTGTTGGGTCGCCTGCACTCTACTCCATAGGGAGGAAAAGTCCTGGAAGAAAACAGAACGAGTGTTTTTATAGCCAGAAGTTTAAGCGGATGTAGCAGAGCAAATGGTGTGTTTCTGTGACTGCTTTTTATCTGCTGTAGAGGAGTAATAAAAATCTTCTGATTTAGGACCTCAATAATAAGAACTACACAGGGCAAAATGCTGGTAAAATTGCTTCAGAGCTGAGCGATACAATGAAGTGTTTGAGGCCAAGTTGGATAGGGTTTTGACCAACCTGGTCTAGTGGGCGATATCCCTGCTTATGGCAAAGGGTGTTGGAACTAGATGATCTTTAAGGTTCCTTCCAACAATAACCGTTCTACAATTCTGTGATTCTGTGATACGGCCTCACTTAGCTATGGATGGGTCTACACTGCCATGTGCGGTGGTCCTGGTCTTACTTCCTGACCTCCTTTGGCATGTGCTGTGTGAAAGCTGCTCTCTTCTGTGGAAAGGAAGAGAACTGGAAAACTTCTTCCATGCCACATAAAAGCACACACCACTTTTTGATGAAGGGGAGCCTGGGACTGGGACTCGGTGCTCTCCTGTTGCGCAGAAAAGCCTTGTCCAACAGTTTCCCTGCAAACCACCCAAGCAGTCCAACTGGCAGCTGCTTGCCACATGCCATCAAGACCCAGTTCTTGCAAAGCAGATGTTTCAGTAAGTACTTCTGGCCTGCCTCTGTGGTCTTTTCCCTATTTCCTTGTTGGGTTTTTTTTTCCTTTACTCGTTATCAAGTACTTGTGGAGGGGAGCCAAAAGACATAGTCATTCCGAACAGACTGTCATAGATGAGGGGACAAGCTGTGCCCTGCTGCCTGTGATGGTTTTGTTTTGCCTTCCTCTGCTGGGCTTGCCAGCAGCCCATAGGAGCAGCCCACAGGAGCAGCCCACAGCAAGGCCCCACTACAGTACAGCGAAATCATTCTCTTCTGCTGAGGAGAGTACATGGGAAGTGGTGTATCAGTGCAGACCAGATGTTATCTCTGCCTGAGGCCTCTGATGGTTGTGTCTGACATGGTGCTGTCTGAACGCCCTTAATCTGCAAAGCTCCTTGAGCAGTGCAGTCCTACCATTCAGTGCAGGGATCCCATGCTGCAGCTCTCTTCTCCACCATGGGAAACAGACTGTAGCCATGGCTGTGCTGGAGGGATTTCTGGCTTGTCAGCGGGCAGTGGTTTCTTGCAGCTGTCCCTCATCCCCTCTGGTTGTTGTGGCTGCCCATGCCATCGGAGAAGGAAGTGACGGGACACTGCTGTGCAAGCTGGAGAAGCCACCCAGGAGCAAACAGTCCTTGCACAGAGGCTGCCAGGGACTTGCCAATGTTGGCATCTAAGGCCAAAGCAGCTGTCAGGAAAAACCTTTGGGGAGCTCGGTCTGTCCAGCAGTAGCTGATGCAACCCACCATTTCATTTCCAAACATCACACAACAACCTGTGAGATACGCATACCATACTCAGCTCCAAGGACTTCTCGACCTTGTTATAGTGCTCTTGAAAGAAGTTGTTTTTTGTATTTTGGTTTTTGTTTATTTTTTGTGGGGTAAAAAGATTAATAACCAAGTAAGAGATACAAGATAAAGGCCAGGAATCAATTTTGATAGCACCAGGAGGTTAACAGCTCCATTTCCCAGTGGTAAGGGGTCTGTTCTGCCCTGGAAATTCCTGAGTGAGTGGACAAACAGGATGAATAATGGGAGAGCAGCATTTGCTGATGTTATTGGGGGTACTTGACAGTGAAACTAAAACTGAGACAAGATGTTGCCCAGACTTGGAGATCCTCAGTGACCTGTTGATAAAATGCTGTGTTCATTTTCATGCTGCTAAGTGAAACAAGAAAAACAACTCTAATGATACATGCACAAATTCACATGCAGTGCTACCACTCAGAAGAGAGGTCTTTGTGGATAGAGAGGTCTTTTGGCTCTTCAGAAACATCTGACATTCATTAACTGTCAAAGGGAAACTGAATGCTAGAAATGATTAAGAAAGGAATGAAGAACAAAATGGAAAATGCAGTTAAGCCCTTCTGTGAGCTCTACACTTTGAGTACCGCAGGTGCCTCTGGGTGCGTCATGTCCTTCTGAATGCAGTAAAACACAAAAAGGCACCAAAGACAGTAGAGTGGTTGTAACAGTAGACCCTGCAGGGAAAACACAAGTTTGCTAGGTCTAATCAATGGTGTGAGCAAAGGAAAACCCACAGTGAACCATGACAGAATAGTTTAAAAGAAAATGAAACAGATTTCTGACAATGTACTGTTGAATTGTGGAACACACTGCTGCAGGAGAGAAAGGGAGAAAGTGGTTAAACAAACCACATGGAGTAAGAGCCTGTCAACAGCTGTTAAATACAGTGAGAAAGCAGAGCAGAGCGCAAGGGCCGGGAGACCCAAGTGGGCAAGGGTGCCCTGTGTGCTTCCAGCTCCATAATTGGCATAGGCCAAATACCACCTGAGCTCTTTCCTTCTGTGTTGCAAGGAGGCATTGTCTTGACTAAGACACAAACCATGGCACACGTAACAGCATGATTATGGCCCACTTCTGCAGGTATTGGGAAAAGGAAAGGTTTTTGTAGGGTATTCATTCTGGATGTGGCAGAAAAAGAGTCAGCAGAGTAACTCAGAAAGAGGTGGCTCTGCCAACACAATGGGCACAGAAATGTCATAGTGAAGTTGTCTGAATGGGTCTCACAGCATGCCACAATAGTCCATGGGCTTGATTTTCTATCGTGGGTATTACATAGAGAATGATAGATTAAAAAACAGCTTTTTATTTGCATGTGTGGCGTTTGGTTCAATGAATGCAGTGAAAGATGGATGCCATTGATATAAATGGTTTTTCAGCACACACTTAAAAGTTAGAAATGTGGTTAAAGTTATTTCTATTTACGGATAGATAAAATATATAAACATGCAATAAAATCTGAAGTTACCCTCAAATGAGATATTGTGGTTTCTATACAGACAAAGCAGATAATGTTTCAAGATTAATATTATCCTTCTCACTTAGTAGTTACAATTAAGTCCTTGAAGAACCTCCTTTTTCCATTAACTGTTTAGGGCATTATAAAATTTTGCGAATTTCTGTCAATCAACATTAAAAAATCATTCATGCAATGTTTTATTAATATCTTAGTTACAATTTCTTCATATTGACCTCCATCTAATGCTTTACTGGTCCGTCATTGATTTACTTTCTTGAGCTCCTGAAGGAATGCTCCATCATTTGGAAAATCAGTCATTTATTTTTGACTGTCTTGGTATGTAAACAGCAGCAGGGTAATTTTAAAATTGCGATTCAAAACAATCTGATATTTAGCTGATTATATTATAAAATATTTCGGCTCTCTACTTTTCTAATGCTGGTGAGTTATCTTTTTACATTAACAAGATATATTATGCAATATAAGATATATTTACATAACAAGATGTATTATGCATTGTTATGTCAAGGTGATGAAGCGCTGCAACATATTTTTATTTGTAACACCATTTCTGTTCCCACTTCTGTGCCTCCAACTTGATTTTATGTCAAAACTAAAGCAATATTGTTTAACTTAGAAATTATTGAAAGAGAAAAAAGCTAATTAAGATTTTGTTTTAATATTGAAAAAGATAAAAAAGCAAAAAAGAGAGAAAGTTTCTTTGGAATGCTGTTGAGCTATAATCTGTAGTGTTCAAAATACATTCGGTTGCTTCAGCAAATAAGTCATCTGTCAATCAATACCATTAAGTATAAGCAGAAAAGATTTTTGAAACTTCAAAAATTATGACTTTTTTCACATCTTTGTGCCCTTGTATGTCATGGCTATGTATTTGCTGAAATCTTTCAACTTTCTTTATATTCTTAAAAGATATGTGTTGAAGATAAGTGTTCTTTCTTTAACAGCAGCAAAACTGACTCACTAACTCTATAAATCCACCACAGGAACAACTGGGGCCAAGTTCTTGCAAAACAAATTACCACTACATTTCTAATATTTTATCCATGTATTTGAACCACAGCATCTCGTAATGTATTTGAATTAATATATTTAAATTTGGTATCTTTGGAAAATGATATTCTGATTCAAAGCTTAGAATTTTGACATTTCTTTAATATGCCATTTTGGAGTTTGTCTTAGAAATGTTCAATAAACTTAGTAATTGAACACATACACCTTTTACATTTCCATCTTTCTGCTCCCACAGATCATTATTTGTGATAGTGAAAACGGAAAGAATTTGAGTTTTTACAAGCTGAATGCAAGCTTGTATGAAGGCTGTAGCTTTGGATGTTCTTTTTTCTTTATATTTCTCTCTGTAACTGTAATGGCATTTTTGAGAGACACAGTCTTGCACGTATCACATAACAAATGTAATGTATGCCCCTAGGACAGATTTCAGCTGCATGTTGTATATTAACTACTGGGACATTGTGCTTAGCAAAGCTGAACTCTCTCTGCTTCTGCAAGTGACACCTTCCTCTACGGATAATGGGGCAGATGCTCAAAGAATGGCCAGATATTCATGGTTAATGTTACGTTAAGACAGGCTCAGCTCAATGTACAGTGCTGTGCAGATTGCACATGTTAAAAGATAGCTATTATCACAGAACTTGCAGCCAAACATGATGTAAAAAGTGAAATGCAAAGAAAGGAGAAGGGGAAATGAGTTCAGTGAAACAGCGTCTTGGGTTTCCCCATCTGCATCCTGCGGCTCAGCACTCCAGACATGAAGACTGTACACCCACATCAGTCTGAAGGCTTGGCCCTCTTTTCTACATATTACTCGCACCCTTCCCCAGTAGCTATCGTCCCCTCCTGTGCAGTGAGCCTCAGGAAGAGACCCTTGGTGTCACCTGGGCAGCTTGCATAAATGCCACTGCTTCAGCATCGTCTGCCACCCATAGCTCCTGCAGGGCTTCAGCTCCCCAGGATGCCTCCACATGACCCTGGCCTGGCCACGAACATTTGCCCCTGCTTCCAAAGGTGGTCAGAGCATGGCTGAGGCATGGTGCCCGCTGCCAAATCCGTGGGCGTAGTAGCATGCATACCATCCCTGGAGGAGTGCTGTGCCTCCCTAATGCAGTGTCATGTAGTAGGAATGTAAACGTGTCCTTTGGAGCAGACTGCCCCATTTTGTATGTCTTATAGTACATGTGTGTGGTTACAGAGGGACATATTTTTTCCTGTGGAAACCAATAGAGATGGCTGAAAGAATGGAAAAACTCAACGCTTGGCAAAGGTGACAAACAGTAGGGATTATTTTGTTTGAAGAGAAAAATAACTAAAAGTGTAGGTAATCTGACTGAACTCCTAAACTAGTGAATGACTGTTGTATGATTAAAAATGAAAGTAAATGTGTCTTATTTAAGTAGATTGTGCAGTAAAGAACCAGATTTTAGTTAACAAGAAATGTAAGCAAGCAGAGGCTAGGCAGATGTTATCCAATGAAGATGGAGATGCGTACATGGATAGTTTCACTGCCTGCCAAGGGTCTTGGTTGAAGAGCAGTCAGAGTTGCAAATGAAAATGGCACATCCACAGAATACAGAATTAACACATTCAAACTGTTTTAATAACTTCAGAAAAGCAGAGTAATTAAGTGCCATTTTGAAGCAGCAGGTTTTGCTTATTATTTTTGCCAGAATTTTAGTCAGTGGAAAAGAAATTCTTTCCATCTGAGACCTGGTCAAGAACCTGATTCTGGTGGTAAAAAATGTTTGCAGCAAATGGGTAAGTTTTAATTAAAGAGACAATTGTATCCCCCCTGTGATTCAGTGCATTTGAAGCACAGTTCAAGAAAATTTCCTTCCACTGAAGGAAAATGCAGACCTAGTTTCCTGGCTGCCATCTGCCATCATGTACCTTGGCAAACTTTGTTCACTGAAGCATCACTGCTTTGCATCAGGGAAAGATGCAACTGTCTTGAACGCCTGGAGCAAACAAAAAAATGAATTTGGGAATGGTTGGGTTCTTGAGACATCTTGCTGAAAATGGGTCTCTTGGGACAGAAAAGAAGCACAAAGCAAGAAGGTTTTCCCCTGACCTCGTACTGATACAATGATAATGATATTTTTGCAATGCTGGAAGAATGAACTTTGTTTCACTGTGATGCCTGATGTGCAGTATTTAACTGTCGTAATAATGGGGGCACCAACATTCTAGCCCTGCTGAATTAAGCTGAAGCTGTTGCTGCCCTGTTTTCTTATCACCCATTTTGCTGGAAGTGGTTGCCTCCTCCATAAATATAGTCTACAGCTAGGTCTGTTGCTTTAAACCATCACTGACCATGCTGCACTCTGGGCTGTAGACTGACATGGGTTAGAGTGGGTTTAGAATTAACCCTGCTGTCTCCTTTGCAAGGGGCTGCAAGAGCTGTTCAAGCAGGTATGCTCAAGCTGTGATGATAACATCTTTAATGTCTGGGAGCCTGGAGAGGGGCCACCCAGTGCAGCCAGGCCCTCACCAATGGGTCTGAGCAGGGCCATGGGTACAGCAGGAGATGGGGCTAGAAATGAGCCCCTGCAATAATTAGTGCTCCCAGGTCCCTGCCATTGAATCACCTCTGCTGAGCCCATGAAGTGAGTCAGAGGTCTGTGGTATGCAATGCTTTAAAACAGCTTGGTTGTGTCCCACGTCAAGTTTATTCAGTTAACAAGTGACCTTGCTGCTAATTTAGTTCCCTCTGATTGTCTCCAAATTCTCTCAAAGCTTGTTCTGGACAATGCAACCCAAGTTCTGTTTTGGGGCTCACCGGCAACGTGGAGAGACTGTATGTCCAGCTACATCCTGGCTACCACCAGCTGGGACGAGTCGCTGCTGCTGAGGCAAGTCAGGAGCTGAGAAAGAAACTCATAGCAGGACATCTGGAGCTCGGCTGTGGAAACCTAACACCCATGCATTTAAAACCACAAGTAAATAATTGACCCCTTGGCTAGACCTTAGCTGTCCAGGTAACAGTGGGTTGCAAAGAAAGAGGCCATTATGGTTTGCTGCAGACCATTGTAGCATACCTGCAAGTTCTGGCAGCCTGGATTAAGTCTGCCTACAGCCCCCCAAGACCTGCTTGGGAAGATCAGAACCTCCTAGGAAGCACACATTCCCTCATAAGCCAGTTCGCCTGTTCCACAGTGACTGTGGGATATGGCTGCAGGGGAAAGCACTTCAGAGGCCATTATTTGTATTAGTAACATGGTAGGCTAAAATCTGTACCTAGGCTTACATCTAAACATGCTGAGTGCGAGGTCATTCAGGGCACTGAAATGCCAGCTATCTCTGCTATGAGTAATTTAGATGCTGAGAATTATTATAAGGAAGGAAAAGAGAATTAGAAGAGGGAAGGAGAAGAAATAACAATTTAAAAGAGATAATGGATCTGATTTGCAAAGCCATTGAGAAATTCTGACTTATCAGGGCTAATAGGGGTGGAGAGCACTCAGGAGTGTTAAAAATCAAGCATATGTATTGACTTTATAATAATGACTCAACATTATTATTGAGAAAAGTATAAAACAAGCACTGTTCAGAAAAGAATCCTTGGCCCCTCGCAGCAGCCCCTTAATGATCTCATGTCCTGCTCATTTCAACATCTGTTTCCCTTTATACAGGAGATAAATTCCTCCCATGCCACATAGCATTCTTAAAGAGTGTTACTACATGCTGGAGAGAGAAGTTTCCTAGAAACACAGTGTGCCCCTTCTGTGAATTGGGTTTTAAGAGCTTCTTAGGAGCTAATGGGTGGTGTGTTTGTTGCTGTTTCATGGAACATGGTGGTTGAAGTGTCACAGTTAAGGGTCTGTGTAAATAGTCACCAGATATGGCCTTTAGGCCAGACTGAGAATCATTTGTCCCAGACAGGGTCACTGGAAGGAGTGGGATTGCTGATGGAATGAAGGTGAGTGATGCTGCTGAGTGCCTTCACATACACACGTGATGCCATACCTGCACATAGAATAGTGGTAATCTGTTTTAAAGGTTTGAATGTGTTTATCACTGTTCCTCTTGGGTCTGTCTATGCAGTGTGAGGTAGTAGTGTGCGGTTAACACCCACACTGGCTCAGTCAGATACCTGCAGCGTTATTGCTACTCTGGCCTGGGACACTCCTAGGTGACTAGCTATGCTAAGCAGCGCATATTCTTAGTGACATTCTACCACCTTTGATGTCCTGTCTGTCACATGCTTGGGGCTATAACTCAGTGTCATGTTCTTACTGCATGCTATATGCTTAAGTTACTTGTTTCTTTTTTTAAATGAAGCATGTTCTGGATCTGCTCTGTCAGTTGACCCACTCTGCCAGTCACCATATGCTGTAAGAGTTTTCCATCCTTTTTGCCATGAGGACCTTAGTAAATTTACTGGCTGGGCTCTGTTAACAGAGATCTTTGTCTCTAACCTGTGGTTAGGTCTGTTCGCCACCTCATTTTCTGTCATATATCACCTACTGATTAATGGAAATAGGGTGAAATATTGGCCTTTATTTTAGCCAAGAGAAAGATCTCCATTAATGCTAATGGTCCTTGTATTATGCCTATTTCTTAAGGCTCCTGTTTATCCACAGCTGCTTCTTTCTGTTCTCTCTTATACTTCAGCTTTTCATATGCCTTACTTTTCTCAGAAACTCAGGTTATCCAGCTGCTGAATCTTATTATTCTATTCAATTTCCTGTATTAATTATTCCTATATTCCTACATATTCCTATAGCTACTTTCTTCTTCTAGTCTTGAAACTTCTGATTCATATCTTCTGCTAATACTGAATTTCTACACACCTTCTGCCTATTCCTTTCATTTCTCTTAGCTGTTCACTGCTAGTTTTAAAAGTCTTCTCAGAGTCAGTGGGACAGCGGTATTTAAAGCATCAGTGTTACCAGAAGTTAACATCTTGTCAGTTTTTGTGCTGCAGCTTATAAGTTCCCAGGTATCTGCCAGAGTGGGAACAACTTGCAGTGTCTTGGTGTCTATCAAACCTTGCCTCCTGGGTCTCTGGAAGTGCTGAAGGTAAATGGATGCAGAACTAGATGTAGCTCATGGGTCAGCTGATGTGTGAGGTGGTGGATATATATTACCTGAGGAGGATCACTGCTCGTTATGATTTCTCCCACCTCCAGAGGAAAGTAGGAATGTATGTCTCCAGGGCATGTTATTTTCTGGGATGCTTTTGGAATAGTGTTATTTATGCCCCACCCATTGGCAAGCCTGGAAATGAAAGGCATAATCAAAGCCTTATTTAGCTTAAATACAGAGTTCTGTGGTTCTGGAACAGCAAATCCTTCATTTGCATCTCTGCTGATGGCCATGTACAGTATGTGGACACGGAATTGTTACCAGTGAAATCCTTCCAGTTTTTGCTTGGTTAACTGTGCCTGCACTAGGAGAGGTTGTGAGGAGAGGTAAACACACTCACTGGCACCAGGACTGTCATTACTATTGCATTATAAGTTGCTGTAATGCAGTAGTGTAAAGTGGTGTAAAAGATACAAGTGTGTGTCTCAGCATCCTTGACTTCCTGCTCTGCGAAATTCCAGATTTCCATGTAGTTTAGATATCCTATCCACCCACCCTGCTGCCATAGGAAAGGGAGTAAGCTCCGATGCAGAGGAACCCTCCCACATTCGCACCTCAGCTGCACATTTACACCTCAACCCTAAGCAGCTGAAATTCTCAGGAGCTCAGGTTAGCTGTCCAGAAAGCAGAATCCATAGCTCAGCGTGAGTTTCAGTTTAAAATCTGTCATATTTCTCTGTATTTTCTTTGATGCTCATTCAACTTTCCCTGGAGTTGTGTAAAGGCTTGTGTATCTTACTGATGCTGGCTTTTCCTCCATTCCTCTAAAGGAAAGTCTACTAAACAAAATCACCTAAGAGAATATTTTACATAATGTGATAAAGATGTAATAAGCTATTTGCATCTCATTTTGAGAGCTGTGTGATATTTATGCTATTTATTTTTGAGAAGTCCAAGCATACTTCTACAAGTACCTATTGTTGTTCTATTTCGTTGACAAAAAATCAGTTTTGCTGCATTTTTTTCCCTGCTGTATCACTTTTCTCTGTATCTTTATATTCATTTTAAATGGCTAATGAATAAGCTGCCACTGCAAAAATATGAAGAGCTTTGATATTACAGTATTCTCAAGAGCTTTGGAACGTGTTGCAGCACAAGGGAGTAGTAGTCGAAGACCAGTATATCTAGGAGCGGATGTCAACACATGAAGCTGGCATTGAGGTTGTGTGCCTATCAAAAATGTTGTGCTGATAGTAGGAAGCATATCAGGAGATTTATGTCATGGTATTTTGTCAAACAGCAACACAGTCTTTAGGGCTACAAAAGGACAGACTACTTGTACCAGACACAAAGAGAAAGAGCAGTAAAGTCAGTAATTGTACTCTAGTCTCATTTAAAGCACCCTGCCACTGTTAATTCTAGCGGAAACTGTATGTTCACAAGTGCTCTCATGCACACTGGGTACAGGAGGCAGATATAGCTGTGTCTGTGCCAGTCACCCTTTCTCTCTAAATGCTGGTTTATATCCATTCCTTTTCTTACAGGTCCTTGTCTCATGCTGCTTCCAAACACAGTTCTCCTTGTTCTGGAAGACAAAGGAATAACACATGATAGTGTCTGTGGTGGAAAATAATTTACAGCATTCCATTTTACTTGCAGACTTTGGAGATTAGTTCAAGAAAGAAGAAATTTTTTTTGTCGGTTTTACACTTTTAAATCAATGTGCAATTTTCACTTAATTTCCTCAATTTATAGAAACAGAAAATGAAATATTCTTATTCTCAAGTATTCTTTTGATTATGGTCGAGGAATAATGGGCCGAGCATTCCTGCTGTGAAGTGATTTAGAGCTAGTCAAAACTTCAGGCTGAAGACACTGAAACTCATCCACGTTTTCTTCTCTACTGGGTTCTGTACTCTCTGGCTTTTGCACCTAATTCTTTGAAACCACTTATGCATAAAAAAAAATTAAATCTTGTTAGTGAATGAGTTTTGAAGAGCAGGAAAAGGTATAGGAAAGACTGAAATAAAGATCTGATGCTATTTTTGTGACACCTTTCTTCAACACATACCAGATTTCCAAGGACTGTGGACAAGAAGAAACACTGCTGAAAGCCTGTTTTCCTCCTAATAAATTTCATTCATAATGAATTAATGCAACATTTTATAGGTGGACTTTGGAAACAAAGTCTGTGTCATTTTGACTGTTGTTTGTGGCCATATTTTTGCAAGTGTTAATTTCGTAGTCTCAGTGAAAGTAGCTGCAGTATTGACTTTCTGTGTTTCATACTTTTTATATTCTTCTCTTAGTTTCCATTTCCTGTGTTTAGTCAGTGGGTAGTCTTCACAAGAGTATGAAAGTACAAACTGTTGTGTTACTAAAAAGTAGTTTGTATGTCATGTAAGAGCAGTTTCTTAAGATCTCTATAGGCAGAAGTTTTTTATGTGAACAATTTCAATTTTTTTTTTTTAAGTTCCAGACAGAGCCTCATCTGGATTTCTGCATAAATTTGTTTATTTGAAAGGATTTGTATGAGGGGTTTTTTTTTTTTTTTTTTTTGTTCCCAGCCGTTCAGAGAGGAGAAAGGAAAAAGTATACTGCTTGTTTTGGAATTGAACCTGGTTGACCTTGTGCCTCTTGTTCTCAGAAGTTTGCCATATTCCTGCAGTCCTCCAAAGATGTGCATATGATAAGAAGGTGAACTATAATAACATTCGAGAAGTGTATGAAATGATCCGTGTTTGCTGTCCTGCACTGACTAATGGCCATGCTGACAGTGGTTGATGTTTTTATAGGCTTGTTTGGAGAGTTTTCTGTTGAGCCTTGGTTCTTGTCCTATCAGTTAACATCCTCTAACGTATGGCCAGCTTAAAATAGCACGGCTTAAAAAAGTTCGTTTGATGTGAATTCTTCCTGTTACAAGAGTGAAGAATCAGGCACGATTCCCTAGCACAGAAGGAGAAGAAACGGATTAAAACTTAAACAGGGGAAGTTTAGATTGGATATAAGGAAGAAATTCTTTACTATGAGGGTGGTGAGGCACTGGAATGGGTTGCCCAGGGAGGTTGTGAATGCTCCATCCTTGGCGGTGGTCAAGGCCAGGTTGGATGAGGCCTTGGGTGGCATGGTTTAATGTGAGGTGTTCCTGCCCATGTCAGAGGGGTTGGAACTAGATGATCTTAAGGTCCTTTCCAACCCTAACTATTCTATGATTCTATGTTTTAAAAGTTGCTGTTGAATGTGGCATGATTCCAGGTATAACCATGTGGCCACTGGTTAGAGATCATGGAGTTGAGAAGCTTTCCCCACGGATGCTGGGCTATAGGTCATGTGAGGCTGCAAAGAAAGCATCTGCCTATATTCCTTGTACAAGCGTCTGTTTCTTCTTTCCCTGTTCCCCAAGAGAGCTGGAGAAATGCACCTCACTAATTTTATTTCATCAGATACTGTAATCTCAGCAATGTCCTCTGCAAGTGTCTTGTGGCAGTGGAAGGGTCCTTGTTCAGAAAATGATGACCAAAGTATCTGGGTAGATTAGATCTGTTTCAAAGAGAGGGAAGGGACCCACTCAACTGTGTATTTATAGTTCTCATGAATAATCACAGGATGCAGGAGGAAGCGTGTCTCAATAGATCACCCACAAAAAGAGTGAATTAATAACAAAAGTGCAATAAATATATAGGGAGTGGATGACTTGCACAAGAGTGGCTGCTTTAATGGATGAACTGTGATAGAATTGCTGGAGGGAGATGTGTGTGTGACTGCGTGTGGTAAAGCAACAGGAGTTTTCATGAGCACATTGCCTGTCTCTTAGAGACAAAGTCAGAAGTATTTATTGGTAGAAAAGGTCTCTTGAAGAGTGTTGGGGTTTTCCCTCCCTTTTCTATAGCATATGCTGGAAACTGTTGTGTTCTGGTCTTCCTCAAGGTTTGTGTTGCACATCTTTATCACTATCTGTGGAGTATGATCTTCATCACAGAGGCCTTGAGCAGACTGGTCTAGTGAAAGGTGTCCCTGGCCATGGCAGGGGGTTGGAACTAGATGATTTTAAGGTTCTTTCCAACCCAAACCATTCTATGATTCTATGACTCATTAGTCCTTCATATCCTTCATTAAGAAAGTAGCACAAAGGCAAATAGACCCTGAAAGGATCCTTCATGACCAATGTGATATGAGTAACATGGAAGAGGAGCTTGAAACCAAAGGGAGGTTCTTCCAGGTCTTTCCTGGAGTGGCTGAACTTTCTGAAGAAATGCTTCAGTGTTTGGCTGAAAAAAAAATTGGGGCATCTGGGGCAGGATGAAAGTGAAGACCTGACACAGTGAGCAGGAGCAAGTGGATTTCTGGATATGAAAGGCCACTTTATTAGTGATGTGCAGATCAGCTTCCAGCACTGCTCCAGTGGACATCCTCACAGGATCCCTGCTTGATGTGAAAGGAAAGTGCAATTGTCATCTGGAAATTTACCCTCTCTGGTTATAATTAATCAGTTGCAAAGTGGTTTGGTGTGTGTAGTCAATACTGTGGTTCTGTGGGACTAGGTGTATGCATTGACATTGTCTTGTATATCAGCACTAACCTTTCACACTAGAGCCTAAACAGATTTTCACAGTGGGAATTACTGAGTAGTATTTGGATTATTGTTAAAAAGCATATGGCTATTCTTTGGTGAAAAATATCTGTTTATGTCCAGAAAAAGTTATAGCCCCTTCCTATTTTAAAATGTTTGATTGCCATGGAAGATGTCCTAATGTTCATGTGGGACATCCTAAAAAGTCTATTATGATACCAGGAACTTTAAAAGGCCTGAACTGCTTTTTGCGATGGCAGGTCGAAGATCTGTGCTCAGAAACACCTGTGGCATTGAGGGTCTCCCTTTCATGCTGGTGTAGCGGACTTATATTTTATGTCTGCAGCTTATGAATCTTTTAGCTGGGCACTTGGGTGGGAGAAGGGAGATGGTAATTCCCACCTCAGTAGCTGCAGAAAGAAATGTGCTTTTGGAAGATGAACACATATTACTGCCTAGGGTGCTGTGCTGTTCAGAAATATCTGAATGCTGCTTGCTATAGTTCGCAAAATACATTTTGATACAGAATACCTCAGACTGACCAAGGAACAAAGTGCAACTGAGCCTTAACTTTAAAGTTTGTTTAAATTACTGCTTGTTTACACTGAATGAGGGGTGGTTCCAGTTTAATTGTTAATCTGGGGCAAAATTAGCTGAGAATATTTTACAAACTGATAACCTCATTCACTCAAAGTATTCTGTAAATTGTGTTGAACAGTTGAAATGTGCTAAAGTATTTCTATCTGTGAAGTATTTTCATAATCTTTTTTAATATCTTATACAACTGGGTCCCTAGTGTGTATAAAATAAAAGCAAAGGCAGTTCCACTTAGCCTTTTTAATTTTATTTAAAAAATAAATAAAAATGACCAGTGTATTCGCATGCAAGTTGGCTGAGGTAGCATGACAGAAGTTTTCATTCTGATGTGATGCAAAAAATTGATTTACCTTAACCGTCATAGTGCAGCTTTTGAACAATCAACATCAATTTGCCACAATCAAGGGTAAACTTGTAATGTGTTTTTGACAGTTACAAGGAATGCTACAGCAAATAACTAGGATTTAGCGTAGCACGATAGCTGGCCTGGTGCAGTGCCTGTGCAGGGAACGCTACACACTGCCATGGGATAGGGAAGGTTTTTACCTCTTAGGTCTGTTGCATCCTGATCGAATTGTGGAAGGGAAGTGCTAAAGGCTAATCCTGAGGTTTTGGCGTGGAATAACCAGGCACTCTGCCTGACCACCCTGGGCACCCTGGCTCTAAAGGAGCTACCAGCCCAGCCCTCCACTCCTTACACAGAGAGAGCCAGAGGCATTTTTAGACACAGTCCAACAGGTATCAAATCTGACAGCATAACCTACATAAAGGGTGTGATAAGCAAAAAGCAATCATCCAAGCAAATCTGTGTTACTCCTCTCTTGCAAGGTCTCTCCTTTGTACTAATCTCTCTTTAATTCTGTGTAGAGCTAGCACACACACAGCGGGAAGGCCTGTGTGGGCATGCCATGATACTGCTTCATTCATCACTGTGATCTGTGGCACAGGAAGAAACTTCATCTGAAGAACAATAAATATTAATTTTTTTGTTATCAGGAGTTGTTTGATCGTCAGTTTTAAACATCTTAAAGCATAAAAAGTGGTAAGAATCGGCAGCCAGGGGGCTGTGAGGGGAAAGTACAATGGGTTTCCTAGAGTTTCTCTGACATACAAGTTTTCATGTTGTGAAATACCTCTGTTATTTTTCTTGAGAAACATAGTTTCTCATATTTTCATATTTTCTCTTGCAGTGAGTGTGCAGAATACAATTCCTCTGGACTCAGGCATTAAAAAGGCAATGTGAAATGCCAACTGCTAATAAATTGCAGGCAGAAAGCAATTACAACTGAGTCTCTTGATTCCTGGGAATGTGCCTGAAATAAATATTTAAGGAATTTGATTTCAGAATGAGCCACAGACGTTACAGGCTCACCCTCTGTGCTAGAGCCAGCTCTGGATACAGGCAGGTTGGAGTAACTCTTAAAATGTCTTCAAGTGACAGAGTTGCTTGCTAAAAGAATAGGGAAAAGGCTTACAAATCCCTGATATTACAAAACTACTGTCTGGAGTGTGCTTCATGACTAGCAGGCAAATATTTAACAGGAAGCCCCAGTGGCTGCTTCCATAGTGTCGTGGCAAGAAGAATTTCCTTTCATATTTTTGTAAGCCGACCTGGGTCACATATAAGTGAAGCCCCCAGGAGGTTCCTTCCTTCTCTTTTGGGATTTCCACCAGGAAAAATCACAATTAATGGGATCTAAAGCAGCTACACATGCGACTACAGCCTCCCAGCCCTGGGAGCACAGTGGAAATGTAGCTACTGGTAGCCCTGGAACACATTTGCAGTAGCACAAGGCCATGGAGTTCTCAGATCACTCCTACCTCATTTAATATGTGGAGATCACACTGCCAGGACGTTTGCATTGTATATTCATGCTATGCTGGCCAAGGGCAGTACGGTGCTGACCTTCAACTAACTGACACTGTGCAGAAGTCCCCATCAGCAGCTTTTTATTCAAATTTTTTTTTTTCTTTTATTTTCTCTTTTCAAGGTTAAGATCTATCTTTTGATGCAGTGCCATGTGGACTTTTGAAGTTGTGGCAACCTGACAAGATGCCTGCAAGCACAAAGATGTGCAAGTCAAGGCAGCCCACAGTACCAATGCCTTCTGAAATTAACCCTGCTGCTACCTCTTCTCCTGTTGTCCGTCACGCACCCACACAAACACTGGACACTGGATTCACTCTCTAAATAAGTTACATCAATTACTTCACCATAAAATAGTCAGTACAGTCTGTGTCCAGGACACTGTTCCTCCCTCCTGCGTATAGCTATTTTTTCCACTGGCATTTGGGATTCAGAAATGTGAAACTGTTTGCATTTGGCTTTCTTTTGTTGTTATTGTTGTTCCGGAAATTAAAATAGTGAAACAAAATGTTTCAAATAGAACCTGGTTTCTGGGCAGCACCACAGAGTAAACGCATATGTAATACACTTTCTGTTTTTGATGTGCTGTAGAATACATGGGTGCTCCAAAGCTTTCACATGCTATTTTGTTTTGATATATGTAATCTACTGTAAATTAATAAATAAAGGGATAGCATTATGGCAGATGAAAGAAATAATCTTCTTTTGAGTCTAGGTTGAAAACTGGAGAAGTTGGAAAGAAAGGACAGTATTTTCAAAGCACTTGAGTAAACCAAGAACTTGTGTCTCGGAATTCACCAAATATGCAAACGATAACAGAAAGTGTCTGTCTCTCTTCGTCTACACAGTGAAGCTAGGGCAAGTATGCTCTTTACAAATACGTCTTTTGGGTGCCTGAAGCTAGATGGGATGACTCTGGGCTTTAGGATATACTTATATATAAAAGAGTGATGCAAATACTGGCTCTAACATCATCGTAAGTTTGTAGATCTGCATTGGATGGATACTACTTTGTTCTGAAAAACTGCATCACTTTTGCTAAGCAAATCAGGCTCATTGTTGAGAGCAGCACTGATGTGGTTACACTGCTTCCAGTTTCAGGTCCATCTGAGCTTAAGCATTTCTGTCATACAATATAAATAAACCACTTGTTCATGCATGGTGATGCTGCTTTTGAGACTTTGACAGGTTTGAGACATACTGCTTTTGAAAAAAAACACAACCAAAGACATAAGAATTAAATTAATAGCATGGGATAACTATTATCCTCCCACTTACTCTGTAGAAAGTGCAAGAGGGTTGCATTTTATGAAACTATAATGTATAGGTAATAAAATAGCAGCTGTCTTATTGCATAACAACTGCTCACAATGACTTGATGTGGAAGTACCATGTCCCTTAATGGAGCAGAGTTGTCTACCACATGCTAGCAGTATCTTGCAAAGGCAAAAAGTTTTTGAAGCTTTCTACCATATCTAGCCTAGCTTCTACTTCTATCTGTAGTATTCTGACTAACAGGCTGGGCACTGCATCCAGCTGCTTCCAACTCTCCTCAAACAATCTTGTATTAGTTTCTTTACATGCTTATGGGGAATAACACAGGCAGATGCAACCTAATGATCAGATTTTGACTGCTGATTTCTGAAAGAATCAGATCTTGTGCTTCTGACCATGATGGCACAGAAATGCCCAAAAGTTTGGTCTAGAATACCCGGCTGGAGAAACTATGCTTATCTTTCATCACATTCCAGTCTGCTAAAAGCAAAGCTGAAGTAAAGGCTTTGGCTACTTAAATACATCTACAGTCATTTGGGCAAATTCTGCACTCACTGACCTCATGCTATTTGCAAACATACATCAGGGCTGTGAAAGTTCCTGTGCTATAGAAACTGATCCTAGCTTTTTAGTCTTGTGAAGAAATAAATGCAGATCTGTTAACTATGTCTGCATTCTTCTGCAGACTCTTAGCAGCTATCAAGTATATAAATATAAAGCCAGTACTACTCTACATGTCATTCTTAGCCCTGTTGTGGTGGGAAAGCCACTGATATCTCATTGCCAAATCTGTCCCCCACCACTGTAGGCACTCAGCTGAGATGGCTGGTTTGGAAGGGCAGCCGTTTAGTTAAAGGGACACAGACACATATACACACACATCCAAAAACACGGGTCTCAAGGATGGTCAACAGGCCTCACTGTAGAGCTTCTTTCTAATACCAGCCATAGTGGGGCAATCTTAAGTGATGATGCATCTATCTTAGATACCTCAGTTAGCTGTCCAGAAATTAGCTGGGTTATAATACCACTTCTTTGCTCCTTTGGCCTCAAAAATGCAAAATGTGTTTCTCCAAGGTGTTGATAACTTAAATTATAGAAAGTGGAAAGTATAATTTGGGTGCTGGGCAACGGCTCTCACTGATGCCTATGTCAGCTGGCAGTAAAGATTTTTTAAAATAAGCTGCTTGCAGACCAAATAGGGTTGGAAGAACCCAACTACCCTGGTCTGTACCTCTGTCTTCCTGGCATATGGCCTAATTCAGTTTTCAAAGACAAATGATGTTAAAATAATGTCAAGCTGGACAGTATTTACACACATAATTTTATGTAAAGTGTACTATGAGTATGTTGTAATTGTCAAAAAATAATGCTTTTTGACAGGAAGTTTTCAGCTAATACTAAGTCCAATAGAAATCCAAACAACTGAAATCCTTTCTTGTAGGTATGCTGAATAGCATTCATGCAATACTTAATTGCTAATTTTAGTGGCTTTTTCCTTTTTTTACACACAGTGTGAGTCCCATTGCACGAGAAAAAATACTGATGTGTTGCTCAAAAATCTTCTGAAATAAATATAGGGCATATCTCACAGTCATGATGAACTAGTTTTTTCCTTGAGTGATTCAACATCTCCTGAACAACTGTGACTACATAAACCGTTGCTCTGAAATTGGTCCCTCTGGAGTCATCTTCCTTCACTGATGGCCTTTTTTTCTACAGAGGAAAACAGAATGGATGGATGGCAGGATTATTTACAAGCAGTCTAATCTCCCTAACAGCTCCCCCAATCCATTCATCTGGTTCAGAATATGAAGGATACTCAATTATTCAATGAAAAGGTTAAGCCTGTGGTAAATATGCATAGTCAGTAATGAAATGTACTTCCCCTGGGTATTTTTTTAAAAGCATGCAGTCTGACAGATGTTTACCACATCCTTTTTGGATATGTTTTCTGAGGTTTTAGTTTGCGACACTGCACTATGGTGATTTTCAAAATGCAGTTCTTTGGCTTCATTGCTTCACTGAAGTTGTAACTGGGTGACAGTGAAGTAAGTCGGCCATGAAAATCTGTGCGCATCCAAGCTAAGACAGTACGTCCTGTAACATTTCTGTGTGTGAGTACCCTGCTGCATGAGAAGGATCGGGGAACAGCCCACCTGACTCTGCTGGCCTCAGGCTTTCAACCATCCTTATATCTATCCATCTCTTTGCTTTCATTATCATATTTTCTGCTAGGTAATTTGCACATGGCCATCAATATACATTATGATCCATACATAGGAGCTTGTAACTCTAGTGATGTTGATGTATCTGGCTCTGGTGCTTGGATGGGAGCTGGTTTTTGTCTTCAGTAATGGCTGTATGCTTGTTCTCTTTAAAACTTTTTGCTGAAACAGTGGGTCTCTGAATTGATAAATGGCTGGCCAAAGATAGTCCATACCTAAACCAGAACTATTTCCAGCAATGTCATGCCTTGATTGTCAGTATTTTTTATGAATAAATGCAAACACATCATACTCTGTGAGCAGAGAGACCACACAGAGATTTCACTGCAGGACTGAGCTTCTCGCACAACATCCATGGGACTGGGGTCTCCGCTGGGGAAAAGTGCAATGTCCCACTGCCCTCATAGCCCGGAGGAGGGTGTCATGGTTTAAGCCCAGGCCGTAAATCAGAATCACGCAGTCTACTTCCCCCCCGACCTTTCTTCCCTCCGCTCCTGGAGGGACGGGGAGGAGAATCAAAAGAATGCAACTCCCACAGGTTGAGATAAGAACAGTTTAATAACTAAGGTATAACAAAAACCACTACGGCTACCACCAATAATAATAATGATAAAGGAAATAACAAGGGAAGAGAATACAACCGCTCACCCACTGGTACCTCAACCCCACCCCGCAGTGATCCAGCCCTTCCGGGAACTCTCAGTTCTACATCCTGGGCATGACGTGCTGTGGTACGGAATACCTCTTTGGCTAGTTTGGGTCAGGTGTCCTGTCCCTGCTTCCTCCCGGCTTCCCCTCCTCCCTGGCAGAGCATGAGACTCACAAAGTCCTTGGTCAGTCTAAACATCGGTGTTATCAGCCCTGTTCCCAGGCTGAAAGTCAAAAACACAGTGCTGCAACAGCTACTAAGAAGGAGGAAAAATGACTGCTACTGCTGAACCCAGGACAGTATCCACCCCTTATTCCATACCATTCACGTCATGCTCAGATCCCACATTTTCAATATACCATCACTTTCATCTCAGTGCACTCTTATCTTAGTGCACAGACCAATTCCTATAAAGCTGCTGAGTCCATTCGGTCCATGATGGTGGGCTCCATCTCTTGTAACAGTCTTTCAGAGCAGGAGAGGCCCATTGCAAAGTCCACCCCTCGATCATGAGTCCATCTCTATGTTGCATCTCTGCCCTGATGGCCTGAAGTGTCATGGGCCCATCAGGCTCAAAATAATTCACCCTCCCCTGCAGCAGTCTCTGCAACTTGTCATCAGGGACTCCATACAGCTGCCTTCCATCTCCGACGCTTCCAAAGCACTGGAGGGGCCCAGTGGATTAGATACTCGCCCATACTGTCCCACACACCTTGACACTCATGACTGTCCAGCCTTGGGGAAAACCTCTCGGTCCCCCTGTATTGTCTAAACCCAGACAAGACCCAAACCTGACTCTGCTTAACTCTCGGGATCAGACAAAATGGCCGAGGGTAAAACACACTCTGTGTGTGTGCCAACATGGTGATCCCCATCACAATCAGCAGGCAGGTCCCAAGGGTACCCAAAGGCCATTCAAAACTCTCAAATGATGCTGCTGTACTTGTCACTGGGGCTGGTGTAGCTGCTGTGCTTGAAGGCTTTCTCACCACCAGCTTCTCTTTTTCCGAGTCCAGATCTTCCTCCTCTGCCTTGCTGGGAAGCGCTGCGTGGTCTCCTGCATCCTCCTGCGGCTCAGGCTCGCGGGGCTCGGCAGACGGCTGCTGGGGAATGCTCTCGGCCGCCGCGGGGCTGGGCTCGGCCACGGGGCTCTGCTCCTCCGCCGCCTCCTCCCGCTGCTCGGCAGCCGCCTCCTTCCCGGCCTCCGGCCCCGCTCCCGCCGCCGCTTGGTCCCCGGGGCCACTCTCCCGGGCCGCTTCGGCCGCCGCCGGCTCCCGGGGCCGCTCCCCCTCAGCTCCCCGCAGCCTCACGAGGACGGAGGTGAGGACGAGGGCCAGGACGGTGAAGAGCAGCGGGACGGCCAGGTACAAGTCCACAGCCACGTCCATCCCGCCCTGCTGCCGGAGCCCCCCCGTATCGCAAGCCATTACCATAAAGTACAGTGAAACAAGAACCTTAGCCCAAGGCCCACACTTGATAAACACTAACACAGCAAATACCGGCTCTAAGTAAGCTACAGCACACTGAAACTGTGGCATCAAGAGAAACAACTCTGAGAGGCAATAAATCAGCATTGTGCCTTGGTCAGATCTGTTGTTACCTCAACCCTTCGAGCCCCACGTTGGGCGCCAAAAAGAACTGTCGTGGTTTAAGCCCAGGCCGTAAATCAGAACCACGCAGTCTACTTCCCCCCACACCTTTCTTCCCTCCGCTCCTGGAGGGACGGGGAGGAGAATGGAAAGAATGCAACTCCCATGGGCTGAGATAAGAACAGTTTAATAACTAAGGTATAACACAAATCACTACTGCTACCACCAATAGTAATAATGATAAAGGAAATATCAAGGGAAGAGAATACAACCGCTCACCAACCGGTACCTCACCCCCACCCCGCAGTGATCCAGCCCTTCCAGATAACTCTCAGTTCTACATCCTGGGCATGATGTTCTGTGGTACGGAATACCTCTTTGGCTAGTTTGGGTCAGGTGTCCTGTCCCTGCTTCCTCCCGGCTTCTCCTCCTCCCTGGCAGAGCATGAGACTCACAAAGTCCTTGGTCAGTCTAAACATCGGTGTTATCAGCTCTGTTCCCAGGCTGAAAGTCAAAAACACAGTGCTGCAACAGCTACTAAGAAGGAGGAAAAATGACTGCTACTGCTGAACCCAGGACAGAGGGGATGTGCAGGAACCAGATGAGAGTGCCAGGGCACTGCCATGGCCTTTCAGCTGAGAGCTAACAGTGATTTGCAAATATTGCTCCTTTTGCTATGCTCATGGAGTGTAAGGAGGAGCAGCAATGTTTCAAGGGTTTGCCTTCAGAGGCCACATGTCCACGGGCTTTTCTTCAGGTTGCGGTGCTGGATTGAGCAGCTCCTGCCTGCTGCCCCCTCCTTGCTGTTTTTTTCCTGCTCCCTTCCTCCACAGTATGGTCTATCAGCCATGCCAGTGCACACATTTGGGTGGCTGGGGGATTAACCCTGCTGTGTAAATAATTTAGGTAAAAAGAAAAGCAGAGTTATTTTTTAATGCAGTAATTTTCTTGAGACAGAGCCTCGAGAGCTGAGCTGTGCTTTGAATCAGTTTTGCCATGAATCAAAAGGCACTTTTTTAGCCTTCTGATATGGCTTTGCACAGCTGTGCCCAAGGTATTTGAATAAACCTCACAGATGGGAAGATGTGAGGGGTATTTATCCAGAGGCAAAGGTTAACTTTAAAACCTTGACTGAATTATGTTTGTAGGTATCATTTAGGGGTAGGAAGGACAGATTTTAAGAGGAATGCATCAGGAAAGTTTGCATAACAGTTCCCTGTATATGATTTCTCTCTTTAAAGGCACAGGGAACAAGAATGCGCTTTTTAAAAAGCACCAAATTCAGGTAAATGCCTTGAGAGGCAGAGGGGGGAGTCTCCTGGGGGTGATCTGAAGTATAGATATAATTGTGTTTCTATTTCTTTTTGCTAACCTTTACAGCTTTTGTAACTGTTGTCTGTATTTTGATTTTGTAAGTATATTTAGTGTTTTTCACTGCATATGAGGTTTGTGTTAATGGTGGTTTCTAATTGATAATGCTATTATTGATCCATTCCCATGTTTTAAAACTGGACTTGGGCCATTTGCCTGCTTTTCAGAGTAACAGAGTCTTAGAGTAACTAGTGTTAGCCAGGAGCACCCTGACCAACAGCAGGACACTGGGAAGAGTGCCCAAAGCCAAAGGACTCCCATGGCTCTACAGATTAGACCCTGTTCTCCCCATCTACTCTGCTGAGCTCTCATGGACTGAGGGTATATCTCCAATATTGTGTCTGATTGACAGTGTGCGCAGGGACAAGAAGGGTCTGGAGTTAGTGGGAATGGATGTGAGACCCCTTAGTCTTCCTGGAAATCCAACACAAGGAAGAAAAAAGGAAGGGAGAAGTTTATAATTAATGCAAGCTAATCTCCAGTCTATGGATTTGGAAAGTTGGGTGGCTTAAAGAGGCCTTTTAGAGTGCCTTCATTTAAGTAACACCTCATTTGCTGCCTTAACATTGGCAAATGTTTGCTCTGAGGGCTGGTCACCAAGGTCTTTGCTTTCATCTGTTGCACACTAAACAACTGAAATGCTTTTAATAATCATTAAATTCCCATACAAAAAGAAACAGTTCAGTTAGATAATCATGTCAAAATGTTGATGATTTTTCTTATTTCCTGTGTAACCTTTCAGTGGGAAAATGTCTTTCTCATAGTGTTTCAAGGATATTAACTGCCTTTGTTGTGGAAGGAAGAACTTATATGTGGTTGCGTTTTTATTCTCGTATTGTATTCTTATCATTACTCAATGTTTATGTTGCAATGATGCCCAAAGTCTACAAGCAAACTGAGGATGCCACTGCAGTAGGGAAAAAAGGGGCCCAGCTTTTGGCCTGAAGGGCTGGTGAACCAGTTTTTGCTTGCCTTTTTTCCATTTTGTAGAAAAGTAGATCTTTGAGAGCTCAGCTTCAGTGTTGATGACACATGCAAGCAGTTTGGACACCTTGTAAGCTAAGGCCTGCTGGTTACAACAAACTATGTTATGCATTGCTTCTCAGCTGTGGGATAATCCAGAAAGACCTAAAAGAATTTCCTCTACAGCTATAGAATTAATATAAATGCCCAGATATTGCAATGAGTATGTAATGAGCACATACCTAGGAGGAGAGAGAAACTAAGAGGTATTTAAATGCATGTTATTGGCTTCTTTTTTTTTTTTTTTTTTTTCCCAGTGAAAACTATGTAACATGAAATTGGTCTCCATTTTATGGCAAGAGTGACGTCAAAGGAATTGACACTGTTACAAAAGAGCAGGATGAAGTTCATGGACAAAGAGAGAAATCTATAGAAATGCAGGGAATGCTAGATAAGAAAGAGGAACAAAGTTGAGTGGGTTATGTGTCTGAAATTGATCATGATCTGACTCTCTCTTTAATGGGTGACATGCCATGCCATCTAAATTGTCTCATTTCTTGGGAAGCACAGAAGAGGACATTTACACGAAAGAGGTGAAGAAAGGTTAAAATAGCTTTGCAACTGGAGCAATGGAAAGCACCATCATAATGCATCAAAGATGAGAGGAAATTGTTCTCTGAGTGGACTCTGTCCAGACAAGAAGTTGCTAGCTGCCTTGTGCACATTGGAAAGCAGCAGAACTCCCTTAAATGCGTATTATATGCTGGCAGTGGAAGTTAAATCAGCGTGAAAAAGATGGAGGGGTGGGGGGGAAGCTAATGTGTTATCTGCTGTGGGAGAAGTTTCTTGAAGTACTAGAGTGCTGCATCACAAAGTATACAAATGGAGGACATGTTAACCAAACAGTGCTCAGCTGGAAACTCTGCTCACAGTTCACGGACAGTAGCTGTATCTTCAGAGATATTATAATAACCCTCTGTCATGACTTGATTGTACCGTTTACAAGGTCAGGGATCAGATTTGAAGGATCACTGATAAAAGACTAGTTCAAGGTCTGAGAGAATTCTCTGAAGGAAAATTAAACTAAACTTCTTGCTGCATAGTTAATTAATTTTTCCTATTTACAAAGAAGACTCAATTGCTTTGCCAAATATTATTTTAGTAAAAATTATCAGGCCAAAGTAACAGGAAGATAAAGGAGTGAATACAGCAGCACTGGATTATTCCTCAACCAAAGTACACCTGTAGCTGTTCCTAGTCCTGCTCTCCCCTCTGGTTCTTGGAGCATTGGCCTGGTTGCATCCAGAGAAGCAGCCTCTGCACCTCACTGAATGCTGGTGGCCAGTTCACAATGCCCTGCCCCACATAGGGCTGGTCTCCCCTCTCGGCTGGCCTGTTCAGGTGCTTTAGCAACATCTGTTTTTGGCAAACTATTTCAGCTCTTCCACATCCCCACACCCCCCCCCCAATACTAAGCTTCTTTCTTTCCGGCCCTCTGAAGACTCCTGGATGGATTTTGGGTTTGTTTGTTCCTTTTTCTTTTAGGTTTTAGCCTGTGGGCCTCAAGACAAGGAGCTTTTCCCTGGAGAGGGGAGCCGCTGATGTGTGGGACACCCTGTGCATCCACTGGTGGCCCAGGCTTCTGACCATGGCAGCTGTAAGCTTCCCACTGCTTTGTGATGTGCCTCCCTGCTTTTTGTTTGCTAGAAGTGCCTCCTGACCTCATCTCAGCAGCTTCTGTAAAACAAACAAGCTTTGGGTCTGGCTGTTGGTTCCTTTCAATCATGTCTCTCTGTCAGATGTGGATGGAGAGGTCCTCTCCTCTACGGCAAGCTGGTGGGAGAGGAGAATGGGGTGGGAGAACAAGTTCTTTTCTCTTTTAGCCACACATAAGCTTTTTTTGTTCCCCCCATGAAGATTTACAGAGTCTGAAATGTTTTAAAAGTATGAAAAATAGTTACAGGTTTTTTTTTTCATTTGAATATTCAACTTGTGAATATCGTGTTGATTCAGAATGGAAAGTTATGTGAGCTGGGATTTGCAGGCAAATATAAGAAGACCTCAGACAAAGCATCTGTGCACAGCCTGAAGTAGCAGAAACTTCCATCCAGTCACTTCGCCTCAGATTAAATCTATACAAAACAAACTTTACAAACATGCATGCAACCACAGTATTACTACCAGTTTGGCTACAAATGCCTTCTATTCCTGGGAGTATTAGCAGAGAAAGTTTCCCTGGAATCAAAACCTGAGGTAGCCAGGACTGCAAAGTAAGTGCAGGGAAAGCATAGGTGGTAGGGGGAGAAATACAGCAATATGTCCCAGCTTTTAAAAGAAAACAGAAAATGAGGACCACCGGGTTTGCTGCTCCTCATGGAGCCTGGGAGAGTTGGACTTTGTTTAAATACAAAAACATGGGAAACTTAGAAAAGGACTGGTTTGGCTTGAGTGGCTAAACCCAAAACCCCATTACTCTGAACCACAAATGGCTGGGATGCCAGTTATTTTATAGCTGCCCCAGGCAAATCAGCTGCTGTATCTCATTTCACTATAGTGGTGCCACAGTAGTTCAAAGGTTGTCCAAGTTTTCCTTGTATTCAGATTTCATCAGTGTAGCAGCAGCTTAGTAAGTATGTGGTTATTTATTTAAGTCTCAGCTTTCTCATCCATAGCTTAGCTATAGTACTGACAGAAAACAAGCAGTTGGAGCCATGAGTTTAAAAGCATGCGGTTTATTTATGTCACAAACTATCAGGAGACTTGGGATAGGGAGGTTAAAAAGTCCAGGCTGGTGTTTCCTAAAAAGCCATGAACATAGGCACACCCAGCCCTATTTTAAGATAAAGGTTTAAAGACTCTTCAGAGGCGAAAGGTTTTCAAGTTTCTGATGTATTAGAAGCTGCTGTGCTGCAGGGAGATAACTGCAAGGTACTGACTTCCCCATGGGTGTTTACCCCGACACCAAGTCAGGGAGCCTGTTCCTGTCAAGAGTCTCCATCAAGGTTAAGCTGGGGGGCATTTCAGTGTTACCAACAATTGTACTGAAGTTCCCACGGTTAATGGTGATTTTTAGTGAAAGTCTTAGCCCTGTTGATCAGGTTATTACAGGGTCTTTCCAGATCTAGCTTTTAAAAATTCACAGGTTTTAACCCGTTTGGTTACTTGGTATCCAAGCAAGGCGCATGTGAAATGTCAAAGAATGGCTGGAAATTAAAAGCAGCATAACATTCATTATGCTTTTCAAAACCCACAAATTTTAAAGCTAATCTCTGGGTTATTCTGAGCATGACTCATGATTTCTGTATGTCTCGGGTTAGCTATAGCACATCCTGATTTACTGCTTTCTCTGAATCTGTGTATCCACACAAGGCTATGTCGAGGCCAGCTGGCTAACATCACGGCGGGAACAGCACCCATGATCATTTTGTGGGCATGTGCTCTCCTTCCTGGACTGTATAAGCTCTGCATTTTGCATGAAAACCCAGAGCAGCTCACAGGGGCCAAAACAGGAATAAGAAAGAAGAATATTTCCCACTAATGCAACCTCTTGCAGTGAGCATCAGGGATGCAGTGTGTTTGTTCATCCTTGTTTTATCTGTGCAGTTCAGGAGCCATTTGTTCAAAACCTTGTGGTGTTGGGGAAACTCTCATTTCCCCACCTGAGAGTATCCCCCTGAGTCTGTGCTTCCCCCTGGTCGACAGCTTCCAGAGCGTGAACTGTGCCTGTATGTTTGGTGTCTCCCTCCTCCCCGCCAAGCTAGTTCAAGTGGCAGGTAAGCTTGGTCCGTGTTTGGGCAGCTGGTGTTTCTGTAAAATCACAGACCCTCCTTCCGGGAGAGCTGCACCAGGAGAGTGGCTTGAGACAGGAATCAGGCACTAATCGCATCCTGCCTACACACTGTTGTGGTGCCAGCTTGCTCTCCTTGTGTTTAGAGTGTAAAGCACTTCAGTTTTTCTTGTGTAAAAAGTCACTGCTTAAACATCAGCTATGGGCCCTTGGAAGCTGTTTCTGCCAAAAAAAAATTTCCTCTATAAACACTAACATCTGCTGATCCCAGGAGTTGCGTCCATCTTTAGAGCAGCTACTTCCTTCAGTACTCAGAGCAGAGGGATGAGCATCCTGCAGTGCCTGGGTGCGAGGAGCATGGCACACTACCTCACGCTGCCCTGAGGAAGGCGTCTTGCACTGAAATGCCTGGTGTCTGATCACCCAAGATGAAGCAAATCAAAAATAAAGCTTCATGCTCTGTCTTTACGCATCATGCAGCAGCCCACCTTGCTGCTGTTCATACCATCTGTAAGCATGTGCAGCAGGCATGGCCTGGGGCTGTACATCAATGTAATAAGCAGGACAACTAGCTGACCTTTGAGTGACACCAGAATTGTGTTTAGAAGCTGGAACAGGGCAAAGGGTCCGGCTGGTTTTGGGACTGTAGAAGAAAATGCAATGGACCTCAAATGTGTTTTTCCAGCAGCAACCAAGTTATAATATAGAGGTCTCAAAAATATATTGAAAGACAGGTTCAGCTCTCACTAATTAATAAGACCAAAAAGGTTCTGTTGATGATAAAGTACCTTAACAGACAGTTGGATGCTTAGGGTGTTCTTGGACAGGGGTCCTAAAATAAGAGTGTAATTTCACAAAGATAAACAGTGGAGAGAGGCGGGGCCTCTGCAGACCTCTCAAAACTGTGTGTTGAAACCATGAAAAGATATGAAGAGCTGGTGCCCCCTTGGGATGTAGTCTGGGTGAGACAAAGTGAGTCCTCTGGTATCTACAGCAGCAGGCCCTGGGATTGTCCAATAAAAATGTTGATGGCAGATTCCACCAGTGTCTTCAGCATTCAGTTTCTGCGTCGAGCAGGTTATTGGCTGGCTCAGTCTAACATAGCCACTAACAAGATATGTTTCATCTACCTCCTACAAGGATATTGGCATTCTCTTTTGCAGAAAATTAGAAATCCAAGGGCTAGCGTAATGGACTTCACTTTTCAAGGTATTTTGGGAAGAGGTACTGGGGAATTTCTCAGTGAAAAATCTAATCTGAGCTGATTATCCTCAGTGTCAACAGTGGTGCTGTTGAACTGCCTACAAAACTGAACTCCAAATAGCACATTTTTAATTGAAATCATAGAATCATAGAATGGTTAGGATTGGAAAGGACCTTAAGATCATCCAGTTCCAACTCCCCCATGGGCATGGAAGCCTTGCACTAGACCATGTCACTCAAGGCTCTGTCCAACCTGTCCTTGAACATTGCCAGGGATGGAGCATTCACAACTTGCTTGGGCAGCCCATTCCAGTGCTTCAACACCCTCACAGTAAAGAACTTCTTCCCTACATCTAACCTGAACTTCCCTTGTTTAAGTTTAAACCCTTTACCCCTTGTCCTGTTGCTACAGTCCCTGATGAAAAGTCCCTCCCCAGCATCCTTATAGGCCCCCTTCAGATACTGGAAGGCTGCTATGAGGTCTCCATGCAGCCTTCTCTTCTCCAGGCTGAACAGCCCCTACTTCCTCAGCATGTCTTCATATGGGAGGTGTTCCAGCCCCCTTATCATCCTGCTCAGATATACTTGTGAATTATGGGAGTAGTTTGGGCATAGTGGGGTGCAGCAAGGGCTGCCATAGCAGACACCGCCACCCTCTGTCCTCTGCCAGTGACTGCCTGCAGTTATGATGACTGCTGCAGCTTCAGGTTTGTGGATCCTACAGCTCTGAGTTGTGACTGGAGATGGTTTCAGCCAAGAAGGTCACGAGGAAACACTTCCGCAACCTGGCTGGAAATTCAGCTTCAGCAAGTCTTCCTGTGGTTATCTGTGAGATGAAGACAAGTGCTCACTTGCCAGTCTTCAGGACTTCCCATCAGCACTGCCCTCTGCTCTCTTCTCCTGCAGAGCTAATTTGGTTTTGCTATTAATTTTCCCACATAAAACCATTCCGAAAGCTTAATTTACACTCCATTCTACAGCGCAGAAGGGACAATGCCTGTAGTTAAGAGAACTTTTTTCATAATGCTGCACAGAAGCAGAAAATCCATTTAACTTCTGGCCTTGCATACTTTCATCGCAGGCTTCCAGGATGTTTTATTTTATGCTTCAAATAGCCTGTAGCTCATCTGCCTCTTAATGTTTGTCTTAGCAAAAACTCAGGGGTTCTTCAGCCTCAAGGATTATCAGGATGCCTCAAGATTTATAGAGCAATTAATGGTCTTGATGAAATACATGGCAAAATACTGAGTCTTACTGAAACACAATAAAACTGTTCTTCATAGGAAAATGACCAAGTATTACATAACTGACCAAATAGAGTTGGTGCGATGTCATTTTTCTCTTTTGTAAAGAGTTATTCTCCACCCTGTCAGACCCTGACTACAGCCTGGGATCTTGTTGTTTGTTTTTTTCTTTTCTCTTATTTATTGTTCATTATGATTCCCACAAAGTAATGATTTTTGCTTTGGAGGGACATAATTGTGTGTTGGAAAGCCTAGTTCTTCCAACAAGACACATAGGAGAAGATAACAGCCACCTGGTATCAGTGGAAACATTAAGAACAAGAGTAAGATGTCTCTTGGGAGTTGTGAGATCTGGAGAGAGGCCAGCTATGGACAGAGGGACTGTGTGAACTTGAACATCAGCCCATGTTCTTTTTCTTCTTTTGCAGTTGTTTTCAAGGGAATGTGGGTTAAGGTTTGGAAATACAAGAGAAAATGCACTTTGATCTGAAGCAGAAGGTCTTGAGAATGACCGAGTAGGTTGAATTTATTTGGAAGTGCTAGGTTGCTTTTTATGTACTGTATTTCAGACAGCTATAGGAGAAAATAAAATATGTAATTCTTTTTACCAAATTTGCCTACTCTACTTGTTTACCAAAACAAATTATAAATAGGAAGCTCTTCACAAATTCAGGTGGTTGGGGTAGAGGAGATTTGACAAGGCATTTTGAAGAAGAGACAAGGATAGAAACGAGAAAGGCATGAAGTTTCAAAGATGGAGAAAAAGCTTTTCAAAACCTTTGGTAAACAAGCCATTTTGGCTGTACATAAATGCTTGACAAGGACATTTGGGTCAGATTTCCCTTAACAGGGCAGGAAGCCATCAGCTGAAAATCTGTTCCTGGATGTTGGGTCCCCTGTGTGCCCTGGAAGGCACGTATTTGTTTATTCTTGTAGATAGGGGGTTGTGGGTTTTTTGTGTCCAAAAATCCCATGTCCTTTCACCAGTTTTTCTTTCTAAATCAAGTAAGTTCCAAACCTCCAATTGCTGGGCCCATCAGGGAAGGAAAAAGAAGTAAAATTAATGTTTCACAGCTAAGAGGGGGAAAAAAAAAGTACTGAATGTATGAAATTATGGAGGGAAAGCATGTTCAGGGAACTGATGCCTTGGACACTTCCTTTCCCCCTGCTCGTGTAGTGTATGTTTGCATGCAGATGCTTTGTGGCAGTCTGGGGCACAGATTCTGGCTCCATCCCTGGCCTGAACCAAGGGCTGCTGGCTGTGCTGTGGCAAGGGAAAAATAAAAGAGGTGTGCCATGCAGTGTGGTTATTTTGGCTGAGAGGTACTGACAGAGGAGGTTGTCACTGATTATACAAGTTTGCTCCTTCTCCTGATTCTCCTGGGCAATTTGAAAAGAAGTTACCTGAAACCTTGCAGCTCTACTTGCATCATTTCCCAAAGCAGGGTTTATCTGTGCTTGCCAGGATGGTTGCTGGATATGGTTTGCCTCAGTCTACACTGACTGAGATAATTTCAGCCTTGGGTCAGGCAAGTCGGTTCACAGCTGTGTTCAAACAGTAGTATTATGTACCATTCTCTACAACTTAGTATCTTCTTGTTAACCTTTACCTAAGGCTTGTGTGAAGTCTGCAGAAATGGAAACATCAACAGTCTAACACTTTAAGGAAGACCTTGGTTTCAATAATTCCACTTTAAATTCAGGCTTACTTTGGCATCTGGTACCATTTCTTGATGACAGCTTTTCTCCCATTTAGGGAAGAAAAATTATGTGAAAAGATCTCTAATTCTGTATAAAGAGCAATATATTAACTTAGCCTTTCTCATGAAACTTTTTCACTGATCAAAAATCTCTTTTCTACTTCTTTCATTTCCATGTACTACCACATTATTCTGTTTTCATTTGCTTTTTCTATCAACCCTTCTCTGTTATGCAGCCTCATTTGGAACATTTTGTTGTTCAAGAGTAGTGTGGTGCAGGAGGAAATTCCTGTGCAGGTGCCATTAATAGATGTCTTTAAATATTGTCCATCTGATGCATGAAGTATTGCATCAACTGCATTGACAGCTGAAAAGGGAAAAAAGCATCATGAAGCAGAACAATGATAGGTGCCCTGACCTGAGCTGGACTTAAAGTGGCAGACACTGTATGTATGCCATGTGTAGACAGTTTGATATTGCTGCTTCTTAATGGTTACATCTGTATATTAGTCTCTGTAGGAAGTATAAGTAGAGGCTAAATGGCTATAATCTCATAACTATTTCCAGAATGGCATAACAATAATTTTTCAACTTTGCGAAAGTCCATGTTGGTTTTTGTTGGGTTGTTGGGTTTTTTTCTGAAAGTAATCATAGAATCACAGACTGGTTTGGATTGGAAGGGATCTTAAATATCATGTAGTTCCAACACCCCTTGCCACGGGCAGGGACACCTTCCACTACACCATGTTGCTTAAAGCCCCATCCAGCCTGGCCATGGACACTGCCAGGGATGGGGCAGCCACAGCTTCTCTGGGCAGCCTGTGCCAGTGCCTCACCACCCCCATAGTGAAGAATTTCTTCCTAATGTCTAATCTAAATCTCCTTTCTATTAACTTAAATCTATTCCCCCCTTGTCCTGTCACTACATGCCCATGTAAAAAGTCCTTCTCCAGGTTTCTTGTAGGCACCCTGTAGGTAGTAGGTAATCACAAGGAGATTTTATACAACAGGGTAATAGGTACTAACATTTTGTATCTCAATTTACCAGTTTAAATTCTATTTCAACTGGTATTAGTTTAAAAGAAACTAAACAAAACTGAATGACCTACTTGTTAAAGAGGTTGAATAGGAATCTCTGGGAGTAGGAATTCTCACATGCTGAAAACCTTCTTTATGAACATTTCTTATTTGTAGACATTTGGCTGAGAGTATAATGCAGAAAAATACTTGCTCCTTTAGTACAAACTAATAAAAATAGAGTAAGGGTTTGATGAAGGAAAATGAATGCTCTTAGCAACAGACAGCTTGACTCTCCAGTTCGCTTCATGTATACAGTTGTCCAGATTACTGCAAAAATGATGCAAACCGTTATTCTCTCTGCCTCTGATGTATGCAAACTCAGCAACAGTGGCTTAGCACACAGTGATCCAGAATAATACCTAAAGAGTATGCAGGTATTTGCTGGTTTGTAAACAAAGCTGGTAGTTTAGTCTTCACAGGGTGTCTAGACAGCAGCAATTAGTAGTAATTAGTAAGTGCATCTGCTGTCTGCTGAGTCCATGGCAGCTCAGGTTCTGGAAGGAAGGGATCAGAGTTTTACTTCAACACTGTACTCCATAAAGTAGAGTCCTACCTTAGATTCCCATATGCCGAGTGCACGCTTTCTTATGATGTTTTGTTTTAGAGTTTTTGAGGTGCTCGTTCCCCTGCCCAGGAGCCAGCCTGGCAAATAAAAATTATGGATTAATAGTAAATAATTTAATGTCAGAAGGAATCTTAATCTGGGTTTCTGGCATGTAGATAAAATGACACATTTTAATTAAGACCCAATTCAATTGGCTGGAGCTTCATAAAACATGTTTCAGGGCCTAAATTCATGCCCCTGTTAGGTACTTGCAGTCTGCCATTAGTGGGCTTGAATTCGTCGAAGTCAGCCTTCGTCATGCCATCTTGCTACCATGTAGGTGCTAGCTGCACCCCTACTTTGTCTTAGGGCAGAGGGGAGGTGGGAATCAGTTGTGATATGCTCTGTATCAGGAACAGTGCAATTAAACAGGACTACTACTGCTATTGCAACTTCCCTGCTGTCTGAGGAGAGCCCTACCTGTGATTCTGCAAGTGGAAAGCCGCTGCTAAACAGTGTGGAAAATGTTGTTGCCTATTGTTCATGCAAAGAGAGAGGAACAATGTAAAAAAGAAACTTATTGTTCATTAAGTTATTGGGTTTTTTTCCCCAAAAAAACAGTTTGCTTTCAAAAGCCTTTATATGTGTCTATGCAACTCCCTAGGCCTTTTGCTGCTAGTGGTTTACGTACCACTACTAACATCTACTTGTAATACAGTAGTTGACAACCATACCAGGTAGTTGCAATATTGAACCAGCCTTAGGCACAAAGTCTGTCAGCTGTGCAACATACAGCTGTGTGGCATTACAGTGGTGGAAAGGAAGTGGCCAAGAGGCTTAGAAACCTGGGTTTTTCCTTGACACTGACACCTATCTTTCTGTATTTCTCTCCCCTCAACCAGGAGCTTATGCTTCCTTTAACACCTGAATATTGTCAGCCCTAGCATGTAGCATTTCTGTTACACATGAAAGGCAGGAGATTCTAATTTATTTGAAACAAAACTCTTTTAAGTTTAGTAGCCATGGTCATTCACAAATGGCCAGGACTCATTCACTCAAGGGTAACACCTTTACACCAGGATACAGAATGTTGTTTTTTTTAATCTCTCCTTCTTTCTTGCACTTTGTTAATAAATCTTGTATGAGGAAGAGTATGGCTGTCACAGAAATTGCCCGAGACTGCTCTAGACATGCTCTTGGACATGCTCTAGATTGAGCTGCTGTAGCTGCCCCATTGCTTGTTTTGCCTCTTTGTGTTCCAGCCACATTGCAGCCATTTGATGAAGAGTGTTTTGTGGGATTTCAGCAAAAACTTTAGCTTGCTATATCTCACCTCTGACAAATTACTGGAAGCCCAGGAAATTTTCCCAGGGCTTGGGAACATGGTTGTTCTTAAACTAGGTACTGAGAGCATCTCCTTGCTGGAAACTTCATCCTGTCAGCAGATTGCTCTGTGGAAAACCTAGAGAACAGTGGTGCTTTTTAAAAGCAGACAGAGGAACAAGAAAAGGAGAAAACTGGGTGAGATTTTTCCGAGCAATAAATGTATGGTTTATTACTAATGTTTTGGTCAGTTGCTCTAATTGGCCTCAGGAAGTATGGTTTCTGAAGTAACTGCAGTCTGTAACGTAAATCAATGTTTAACATCACAGTTAAAGAGCTTTAATTGCATGGAATCTGCAACAAATTTCACATCCAAATTGTGATACATTTGGTGATTCCCAAAGTGCCTCGAATGGATTTGCTGCTCTTCTAACAAACATCAGCCAAATCTGTAAGTGTTTTGTTGTTTTTATGGGGTGAAAGAGTCCAGAGAGCCAACCCACAATAGATCAATGTGTTCTGTGAAAAAAGTCTTTCCGTTGTATACAAACTACAGTTTCTTGGCTGATTTAACAGCTAGGCTAATTCAGGGTGCAGAGCAGTAATCCAGTCTCAAACTGAGATATGGGTCATGTGAAATGGTCAGTCTCCCAGTGTGACATAGATTAAAACCCACTCATTCTGATCTTTGTTGCTCCCTGAATATCTAAGAGCATTTATGCATCCGAAAGTATCAGCAGATTGTGAAATCTCCTAAAGCATAAATAAACATATTTCCTTCGTCAAAGAGGCAAAAACAGTCTTCACAAGGAAGTTCTCTGAGTTTTGTCCTTTTCCTTTGCTCTGAATACACAGTGATCTGTAGCAGAAAAGTTACTCAGCGGAGAAGCTGTGCTTTGGCTTACATTTACTTGGTGAATGTGGGAAAAGTTCACATTTTTAACGCTGATAAGGATACATGAAATGGGCTTCCAGTAGAAAATGAGACAAGTCAATTTTACTCAAGACTCAAAGGTTCAGACAGAAACAACAGTGATGAAATGTTTTGGAAACAGCAAACATTAAAAGGAGAAAGTCGCTGCTAGTCTGCTATAAATCTTCAATTTCCCATTTAAAGAAGCAAACACTGTTAAGAAGTGCTAATCTAAACTAAACTAAATAATTCTTATTACAAGCTACCCTTGGAAAATTTCTGTAAAATCCATAAGTGAATTAGGTGCAAAATTAATTGCTCAAGTGATAAACATAAGCAAACTTATTGAAATTAGAAGGGCATTCTTCAATATTTTGTCAAATAATTGGCTAGCACTGGAGATGCAAACATCCACTGGCTGGAAAACATATGCATTTGGAACATTATTTTGAGATATGTGAAATGTGCTGTATAGTCATATAGTCAGTTCAATACTCAAAGCTCTCTTCGTGGCCAATGAGTGATGATGACTCTCAGTATTTCGTGAAAGTTAGCCTTATTAGAGGATTTTCCTCCAAACGCAATTTTGGCGGTTTCCCCATTTCCCTTTTATCCTATTATCCTAGTATCCTTTTTCCAAACATATTATCTACCCAAAGGCATCTAACTCCTTCTATGGGACGGGCATACTTGTAGCTGGCACGTTTTCCAAGCAGCTACTAAAAACATTTCTATCATTCTTACTTAAAGCATGAAGAAAGATAGCTAATTCTTCTTCTCTTCCTTTGTATTACTCCTTTTGTTCTAAGTAGCGGGGATGCAGTTCTTTGCTTCTCCTGGTCTGGTCCCTTTTGAGACAGCTGGAACTGTGCACACAATGTCTTGACACAGAACTTCAAAAACTGAGCATGCCCTGCTTTTGTCTGAGCCAATGAATACAACGGATTTTTTGCTGCTGGCAAGATTCACTCTGTGAGCTTTAAAACCATAATATGATGTAAAATAAGTGGCTGGTCCAAATGACTGCTCTGCGGCTTCCTGCCTGGAAAAGACTAACCATGGGGCCAAGGCCTGCTGCCCACCAGATGCAGGTGCAGCTGGAAAGGGTATTCCTTGCCTGCCATGGGCATTGTGTAGCCAGTCACCCCCCATCCCAAGTGGTTTATCTGGCTGTAATTGGCAGCAGCTGCTTTTGCAAGGACTTTTGTCTTCTTACACCTGATAAAAATTCCCTGGCTGCTAATGAGAAGACTTATGCTTTCTCTGTGCTATTTTCATTATTTAGCTTTATGAGGCTATTCTTTTTGTGACTCAGGGGGTTCCAAATCTTACCATTCCATAAAAGAGCAGTAACTGCTTTTACAGCCTATAAAAGTTAGTATTTCAGTGTGCAGACACATCACTGTTTGTAGTCTCTGTAAATTATGTTTCCCGTGTGTGTCACTTAGCTGCTGGAAGGCAGAAAAGAGAGAAGAGATGTATGGCAACATTAATTTCTTAATAAGGCCCTACTTAGTGGGATGTAAAATATGCATGTAGAGAAGGTTGATCTTAGATTTATCCACTTTAGCACTGTTCAGATTGCTCCAGAGGCAGTAAGGGGAATGGTTTTCAAATCTTTTTCTTTGGAAAGATAGGACAGAACTCCCTACATGCATGTGTGTCCCAAACCCATCTTTTCCCTCAAATGTGATACACATAGAAGTAAAACAACCCCACATGGTCTGGGACTAGCCTAAAGGGATTTTATCTGATGTCATTTCATAGTTCATATTTGGCAGTCTTAGGAAATGTCAGAAAAGATTTCTAGGAATCTAGAAGTGCTACAGTTCAGATTGCTTAGAGAAAATCTATTCCTTATATGAATACAGGAATGACCACTGAATGTAAGGAGGTTGTACACTGTTACAGCTACATTGTCCTCATTTTGGGCTGCTTTTTTTGCCTGGTCTCTGATTGTGGAGCTGGCTTGTTACACACAGATGCTCAAAAAGTCTGGGATGCAGTTGTCATGGATTCAGGATTTATTACTTTGTTTATAAAAGGAAAGAAAATACGGTTAAAAAAATTCATATCCCTCTGATGAAAAGGAGGGAAAACCCCAAATGTTTCCATCCATTTGTGGAAGCACTCTAGGCATTTTTGCTTTCTCAATCATCTGCCCATCCCAGCATGTACTGGAGATGATGGCGATATATGAGAAATAGGTTAAGGGAATAATATACTGCCATTGCTACATGCTCTTACAGCCAGTGTCTCATCAAATTATTACTCCTGTTTGACATGTGGGTTAGGAAAGAGAAGCACAGAAGTCTATTTTGAACTGGGGACATTGCCTGGCTTTAGCCTCCCAAAATTAATGTTTAAGCTACTGACATTCTGAATGAAGTTACTTCACTCCCTGCTCTTTTTCTCAAGTTCACTGCTATGTGCATGGGAAACAGTACATCACGACAAGTTCTCTGTACCCCTTATCTTCTTCATTGCCCAACGTTGGCTGCAAATAGATATCTAATCAATTTTAGCTTGTTTTGATTGTTTTCTGGGTTTTAAATGTCTGCTGTTACTTTTCCAGGTCTTTGCCTCCAGTTTGATTTTGACACATTGTCAAGGATTACCATCTCACATTTCCATGTAAAGTCTTCTACAGCTTTAACAAAAATATACCATGTGAAGATGATGTGGAGAGTTTTATTCAGTGTTTAAAGAAAGCGAAGGACCTTCCCAGGTTTTCAGTTCCATTGTGCTTGGCATGAAAAAAGTTCACTGTTGTGCAATACTAGAGTTTTTTCAATTTACTCCAAAATCACTCTGTTTCTGTGTTGCTGTACACGTTCCAACTTTCATTTCTTCTGTTGCAAAAGCATTACAGTGATGTTTATCTAATTGTAACTTGCATGATTCTTAATTCATGAACATTTTTTAAATACACCCAAACCTATCTGGATGTCAAAGGCAGTAGAAGCATCAGATTTTGAAAGTTTAATGATTTAACGAAGTTACCCATGTGACTATTTAGAGCAATTGAACTAGGAGTGAACCTATGGAAACAGGACTCTGATGGAATATTTTTTTTTAATAAGACATGCACTTTTCCTGTTGCACAGAATTGTGATGAAAATCCTGATAATGGATGCTGTTTTGCAAAAACCTCTCATATGTGAACATAACACAAATTAGACCATCTGAGAAAGGCCAAACAGACCTTTCTAATTACAGGAAAGTGATTAAAAATCCAAGGACAATACAAAGAAAAGCAAATGCAAAGTTTAACCCAGGACCTTAGTGAAGAGTAGAAGTGTATCTCAGTACAAAATGTCGCTACTGTTTCCTTCACGACCTTTTCTAGTTACTGTCATGACTGCATTAGCTGCTACTTTACTGAAGTGTTTGTATTCCAAATGCAAACATTGCAGTTCTCATCTGGCATTTATTTGTGGGAGTCAGAACCAAAGCTTTATGCCTTTATATAAGCCCTTTGTGACTTCTGACTCAGGCCAAATATGTTTCCTATTTCCAAAACTCTGCTTGATGCATACCTTTCTGTGCACCAATAGCATCTTATGCCCAGTAAGAGTTTCTCTGAAAGCGTATGGTCCTTTGTGAATTTGAAATGGCTAAAAGCAGAATGACTTTGCATCTGAGAAATTAAAATATATGCTTAATGCTTCTGAGCAAGATCCTATATAGGTGAAATGTGCTATGTATGACTGATGGATTTTTCATCTACCTTCTCAATCTACTTTGTGGGCGTCTTATCCAACAGGGATGCTGCTGAGCAAACTGGCTTGTATCCACCAAACCACTTAAGCTTATCTCATCTTAGGACATGTGAATGTTTCCACTGAGATCTCTGACTAACAGGTGAGCACTGCTTTTTTGAGCCACCAGTCCAGACACTCTCATGAGGAGAACATGGAAGTATTTCTGGAAAAAAAAAATTGAAGTAATGTTACATTTTGTTACTCCAGCTATTCAGTATTGAAAAATGTATCTCAAAATCTCCTGAAGCTGGCAGGAGCTTGGGACTCCCAGAACCCCACACAGTTAGGAATTGAGAGGAATTAAATAGAACCGTAGAATCATAGAATAGTTAGGTTTGGAAAGGACCTTAAGATTATCTAGTTCCAACCCGCCTGCCGTGGGCAGGGACACCTCACACTAAATCGTGTCACCCAGGGCTCTGTCCAACCTGGCCTTGAACACTGCCGGGTACGGAGCATTCACAACTTTCTTGGGCAACCCATTCCAGTGCCTCACCACCCTACAGAAAAGAACTTCTTTCTTATATCTAACCTGAACTACCCTTGTTTAAGTTTTAACCCATTACCCCTTGTCCTATCGCTACAGTCCCTGATGAAGAATCCCTCTCCAGCATCCTTGTAGGTCCCCTTCAGACACTGGAAGGGTACTATGAGGTCTCCATGCATGTTCAGTACTGAGTGGAAGTTGTTGGAGCCAGTGTGAATGGTCAGAAGTACGTCCTGCAACCAAATCCACAGCTTCCAGAAAGGCACACCATCACTCATTGGGGCAGCTGCCCTGAATGCTCTCTCTAAGAAAATGCCCCACCAACCAGAAGCACTCTCTCTGGTATGCCTTATCCCAGCACCCTTGTTCAAGAAAAACTTCTCTGAATCTGGAGGCAGCTTTTCCCACAGGGCCTGGGAGTCTTGAGAGGCAGCTCTTGGAGTTTGCAGGTGAAGCAAGTGCATTGATGTGAAGAGGAAAAGGAAGGTGACATACTCTCCATCTTTCTGCTCAGACCCAATTCCTCTGTGCCCTGTACATAAATGTGCACTTGGTTATACTGGATTAACTGTGTTCTTCCAGCATTAACAGAGCAGCAATAAAAGGCTACCATGTCCAGTTCCGCTGTAACCACTCATGGCTCTGTCTTGTTTGTAAAGTACATATATTGACTAGGACTGTTTGTCAAAATCCGTTTGGGAAGGAAGTGCGCCTACTCTTAGCCATGTAAGGAGTCATCTCTGGAGAATGGGCAGTGAATGAGGGGGAAGAAGGAGAGGAAGTGACTTTTTAACCCAGGTTTCCTGCACTCAGGACAGAGCCTACCTTGACTTACACTGATTTAGACTAACAGCTTCAAGTGTTTGCCCATATCCTGGAAGGCATAGATCAAAAACAACCCAATTTTTACCATGAGCTCTGAAAAACTGAAAATCAATCAAGTCATGTCATGAGATGCTTCTAATATGTAGAGAGAAGCTGCTTTAAACAAAAAGCTTGTTGACGAGAGAACTGTATCTGCAGGTGCCTCAGAGTATTTGACCTGTAATATTGCAACAAGCCAGACAACTTGTAGATGCTAACCTTCAAGAAGAGCTGTTAGATTACTTCTGGTCCAGGACCTTAAGGTCTTCTTGAGAATACTACTCACGGTCTATATTCTAACATGATATCAATCCACTTTAAAGTGAATCATTGATAATACTCCCCTACCCTTGAGATAATTTTTTACTCCAGTCTAACAGATCTCACTATTAGTATCCTTTCTGTGGTTTTAGAAGTCGGTATTCTGGTACCTTTTCCATCAAATTCCTCTTAGCAACTCTATGACTGCAGAAAAAAATGGAATCACAGTTGCTGAGCTTAGCTGGACTCCCAGGGCAGATGCAGGATGAATCATATCTAGGCCGACCCTAAGTAATCCTTTGATCACCTATTAAAAACACCCAATGGTGTTCTTTTAAAGGGGTGTAAGGTGGGTGGAAAAGCCCCATCCTGCAGCAGCTGCATGGTGGGGTCAAGAACTGGGACTGGAGAGGTCCTGACATCTCCCTTTCTACGGTGCTGGGAATGATTTTGTTCTCAGAGCTGCAGCTTGACAGGAAGAGACAGGGAAAATCTGGTGTCCTGACAAAACTTCAGGAAAAAAATAACATCCTTGTATTTTGTCAGAGTGCCAAGATGGCCCCTATGCTCTGGGACTATCAAGACAAGCTGAGCATCTGGGATGGGGATTCATCGAACAGAATGAGGGTGACTACATTGGAGTTAGTCACTTCAGGCTTTCTTCAGAGTCCATGAGGAGAAAAGGGTACTTCCAGAGCATGATTCATCTTATTCTAAAGCAGTTGTCCAAAGCCAGATTACATGAATCGTGCCCCAGATATGTCCAGTTTTCTCTGCTGAGCTAGTTAGCTCATTCCCGTGTTCTATCATCCAAAAAATTTATCGCATTTATTGTAAATTTCTGCTGTAATAATTCAAGCTCATTCTTGCCTTCCCCCACAGTCACAAGAAAGCAGCAGGTCACCAGACTCCTAATAACAAACTTTTCAGTATCAGACAACTGTTATCATGTCCCTGTGCCATTTAGATGAAATAAGCATTTTTTCCCTCTCAACCTTTCCTCCAAGGATGTGTTTCTTAATTTCTTATCACTCGTACTGTTATGTATGGACTTTCTCCAGCTTGCCTTCAACATGTAATACTTTAATAACTCAGGCTAAATAATATCTCCTATTGTTCACACCTCTACTTCAGTTATCTCTCTTTAGTCTCATACTATAAACATTGAGTCTCTATAATTACTGAGCCTCAAAATGTATTTTGAGATATACAAACCTCTGGTCTTTTCTCACGAATATATGTTCATACAAAACTTCAAAAATTAAGCCAAACTGAAAATCTCAATTATTCCTTCGTGTACTTGGCACTTGTACAGTTGTGGTGCTGACACTGGCAGTCCAGGAAAGAGGAGGCAAAATAATAAGATTAGCTGCAGCAGCTTTGACTCCAAATGCCTTTAGGATATTGGCTGCCCTTGGGTTTGAATTTACATCTCAGCAGGAGGCAGATTTACATTTCAACCATTAGATCTCTGTGAGAAACTTCTTCTACTCACTGTGCATCTGTGAGTTTTCTAGTACCCGGTTAATTGATACACATAGATTTAATACTAGTGGTAACAAAGAAATAGAGAGCTGTAGGATAATGAGAAGCAAGAAGCAGTTCCACACTATTTCCGTGAATGAAAACTCATGTGTGTGTTCATAGGTCTCAGTTGGAGCACAAAACTATGGAGCTCAGTAAAAATAAATGTTGCTGGATTATCCCTCTTAAAAAAACTCCTTCCAAGAACAAACAGTAGGTAGAAAAGCCCTCCAAAAAAAATCCAGGCATGGGTCACATTTTTCTATTCTGTGTAGCCATGGTGTTGATTTCAACAGGACCAAGGCTTTAAAAGTGCTTTAGAGATATGGACAGTGGGGTGGCTCACATGCTCATTGCTTGCTTACTGTTCTTACCTAATGTGTGGGGCTACAAAAGGGAGAAAAGCGTTTATTAATTTCTATAAAACTATCCTGGATCACAAGTAGTTGCTTGCTTTATTTTCAGTTGAGGCTATATTTCTCGAAAGTGAGCATAGACAGGTTTTTGTGGTCTGATTTAGTGTTTTCTCATTGGTGCTGATTGCCAGTCTGAAACCAGTCTTGTTTTTAACTTCCACGGCACTGAATAAGCTCAGCCAGGGAACCAATGCAGCATAAGACACCAAAAGACAATGTGAAAAAGAAATGGAGGTTCTTTTAATTTTTGTGTTTGTGGCCCATACCACATCACACGCGATATGAGAAACATTAACCAGCAAGAACTTGTGTGGGCAAGGCTGAAACATCAAAAGAAGCTGTTGGACGGTGCCAGACCTTTCCGGGCTTGTCTCAGCTCCCGCTATTCAATGCAAATGAGGTAATTTCATGTATGGAGATAGTGGTGTGATCCTACTTCACATCTTAGTCTTCAGAGAGTCAAAACCAGCCAAGGATTTTGAGGGACCTGGTACCCTGAAGGCAACCACTAACTATCGCAGTGCAGCACTTTCAGGGTAGTTACTCACATGTGCAGGCCTGTGGGCTAAATCATTTTCTCTAAGTAAGGACAGGAGTGCAGCCAGCAAAAGTGAATAAGGAGATGTTTGATGCCTGAGAAACAAACACTCTCCTCCTGCTGACTAGCGAAAGAGCAGCTAGAAACAAATTATGCAGAGAACCCAAGCTGAAAAAAACCCCCAAAACAAATCCGAAAAAAAGAAAAGTAAAATTGAACCAAATTAAACAGAAACACGTCAACAAAACCCTGTTCCTTTCTCTCCTCCCCAGCAAACAATAGCAGCAAAGAAAAAAAATTGCTTGTAAGCAGAACAAACAGAAAAGATGTTTTGCTTTAGATTTCTCCTTGCTAGAAATTAAACCTTTATTCTCACCATCTTTTGTCACATCTTTCTCTTCTCAGCCTTCTTCTTGTTTATTCTCCTCAAGAGCCAAGCCACATCTTTTCTTCTCAAGTCCTTGATTCCTATTCTTTTTTCTTTTGTACGTCCTTGCTTTACTTCTTCCCAGTGTTGATAACTCATACTGTGATCTGTGCAGATGGCTGACACTTACCTGAGGTGCAGTCTTCCCTATGATGATGCCCAAGCAGACATTTTCAAGATGTCTGGTGGAACCAAAGCAGATAAATGATAACAGAAAAAATTGTGGATTATTTATATTTTTACAGCCTTTAGCCATGTCTCCGTATGTCTCAACATCTGTTGTTTAGTAGTCATTAAATGCTGCTTGAGCAGTGAGATAAGTTCATGGGTTATATTTGTACTTTAACCAAAGAAGCTTGATTTTACATGTATCTTAGAATTCATAGATGCACTTAGTGAGCAACAAATTGTGTTGGGCCATCTGCTATTTAAAATCTCCACAACTTCTTATGATGAGGTTTTTATCAGATTCATCACATTATTTGGAAAAACAAGTTTCATCTGCCTAGAGAGACAGCTTCTTCAATAAAGACTCCTCAAGATTTCCTTAAATGCTGTTTTAAAGTCAAGGAACATATGGTTGCCATCATAATGGCTACCAGTGAATGCTGAATGAATAGCGCAGTGGTAAGATGAGCTACTAAAATGAACGTGAAAGAGCACAGCTTCTCCGAGCTTTTTTTCCACCTAGTAGAAATACACTTTTGAATTTGTGTCTGTAACATAAATGAATTAATTGGAAGCGCTCAGATCAAGGCATCTATTGTGAAATATGCTAAGTAAGCATAATTTCTGAGCAAAGATTTATAAGGATGCAGAGATGGACAACATACTGTGCTTAAGCACAGAATTTAACCAGTCTTTCTAACAGTTGTTGTCAATAGTGGCCAAGCTATTTATCTGTTGCAATGATTTGAACTTTAAAAATATAATTTGCCAATGACTGTTATGAAGTCTGCAGGAAAAACATCGCTGATTTTCATGAGTTTTGTAAGAATTATACAGCAGAGTTAATTCTGACACAATTGTAACCCCTACATCCCTTTTTTGAAGTCTGTTCTAGCGACCTTTAAAATGTCCACATTTCTATTTGTATCTCCTCTGATGTGTCCTAAAAGCTGGAAATATTCCTTCTATGACAGAAGTGACACAAACTCCTTTTTTACCGTCTTCCTAAACAAACATGATTGTTTGAAGAGAAGCTACAGAAAAGGTAAGTAAGGGAAGGGAAACTCCCAGTTCTTTTCTATTTTGATATTCTTTTTCAGCGCATCATTTTTCATGTTGTATGCCTGCTTGTTATTGCCTCTCTGTAAGGGCACTGAAGGTATGCTTTGATTGCAGAAATAGTGTCTGAAAAGAAGAATATTTTGCATCTTTTTCCTGCTTTTAGTTCCTGTGCCTTTTTCCATTTAAAATCTTTAAAGAGGGTAAGTCTTGCTCCCTATTTGTTCTCTATCCATCTATGCAAGAAGCAGGAATAAAGCCAGGAATTAGACCTAATTACTTGCATGCATACAGATTCACAATTTGAACAGCCCATGCTGCTCTGGGCAGCTGAAATCCTACTGTACTTGTCCATGCATAGCTTCTAATCTCAGCCTATCTGTAAAAGAAGACATCCGATTGCATTAACCAAAATGGAATGTTGTTCTGAGGAGCCTAGTTGGCTTCCTTTTCAAATTTTTTTTATTATATGAAATATGTAATTGAAATTCAGACACAGTGTTAATCTGACTTTGGAAAAGTGACAGCTTTGGTCTGCAGCAAGCATTACCCTGTATTTTTTTTCTGAGAAAGTAGAGATTTACAAATTTTAAAAACAAGAGAGAAGCTTGGGTGCCTGGAGACTGTGAGGAATTTGGTAGATATAAAAATAGTTCCTGTAGTTTCCCAGGCTGTAGAGAGAAAACTCAAGCAAGTCAAAGAGCCAAGGACAAGCAGAGGAACAGGGCAGACCCCCAGAAGAGGGATCCTTGGCTGAAGAACTGGACAACAAAATCTGAAGGACTGAGAACTTTGTGCAATTGCTGCAGGTTTATGAGAAAAACACTTGGGCGGGGGAGGTGTGAGAAGAACTGCAAGACCACGACTACTTAGTCCCTGTGGGACAGGAAGAGACGCACAATTCAGAGCATTACAGCAATACGTTCTTCCCTACAGTAGGGCTTATCTTCCTCTATTGACTATATGAAGTCTGCAGGGGTTTCTGAGCTTCACTGATGAAGGAAGATGTTTGATGCAACATCTCTGTACCTAACAAAGCTAGCAGCTGGTTTGACTGTATTAACTAAGATGGTTTGGACTGAAAGATGGGTACAGAAGAGCAGCTGCTGTTCACCAGGCTCCTTTCACCAGAGTGAGCAGGACAAAGAGGTGGCCAAGGCAGCCAAGATGTCTTTACATTGAAAGCCACCACCAGCAGATATTGAGGTGCTGTGTCAGGGAAGGTTTCCCCCGTAGCTCATCAGCCAGAGAAGTGACTCCATAGTCTTTCTGCCTATTTTTGGATGTAGGGAGGAGTTTTATCATTCTAAATATCTCTCTCTGCCTTGTGTTCACAGCACATTTGGTTTTTTGTGGAAAAGCGTTCTTATATCACAAGTCCCGCACATCACCTGCTAATAAGAGTGGCTAGGTAAAGGACTTCTACATTTTTCTGAAGTCTAAGGAAAAGCAATAATTTGCAATACAGATTTTGTGTTTTCAAAAACAACACAGGCAGCAAATGGAGAACTGAATAGTTCTGGAATTTGACAAGAAAGGAGATGGAGGTGTCATATCATAGGACTGACCTAATTTTTCCAATTCAATTTTTTATAAATAAATCATATTGCTGTGCCTCAAAGACTTAAATGCAAGAAGGCATCCCATCTAGCTAAACAGTCTTTCAACTCAGGGTCAGTTGTCTCTTTGTTGTTCTTTCTTTGCATTTCTGAGATGGTTACTACCTTTGTCAAGGTGACTGGATGATGTGCTTTTGTGGGTTTTTGCAAGATTTATTTTCTTTGATATTAAGCCGAAGTTAAAAGACATTGTAACATGGTAGAAGAAATATTTTACATCCATTAGTAAGTTGTGTTTTCAACGGTAATTAAGAACATAGATTGTGTAATACTGGATTACTAAAATACGTTAGATTCAAACATAAAATTAAAGAAATGCTGCTAATTATCTATCAGAATTCATGCATTAATATACACTTATGCCACGTAACATGAATTTAAATATAAATCTATATTTATCCTAGAAGTCCGAGAAATTACCTTATTCTTAGATTATTTATGCAATCAGTGGAAAAAAATTCTAAATATTTAGAAAAGTGCTAATTATTTATTACCTGGGAATAATAAGGTGTTGCAAGTATTCCACGGATGCTTAAACACAAAAATACACTGCCAGTCTAAACCACTGTGCTGGTTGGTATTATGCATGGAGGTTATGAAGGCTGCCTACTTCTATTTACCCTGTCTTTCCAGAAGTTGTCTGTATCAAAGGCCATAAGGACCAATTAAAGGTCAGTATTGAAACTTTCGAAGGGAAATTCATCACCAGGCTGAAACTGAAATAAGTGCAGCAAAAATAGAATATTTAAACTTCTACAGCTTCAATTAGACCTCATTTCATTTTTTAGTCAAAGTGGCACTATGAGTACTGCATGATATATACTGTGTGAGGAATAACTATTTTCCCAGCAGGACGCAGACCTAAGTGCTCACAATTATGATGAAGAGAAGAACCTCCTGAGGCAGAGTGGGTTTTGTCCTTTAATAACTAAACAGCTTTTTCTAAGTTAATGGGAACTGGAACATACAAATTCTTGTATGGTGTGAGCTGGATGATAATTTGTCAAGACTTAGGTATAAGTTGATAAGTATGACTTGTGATTTAGGAATGACTGTTTTGCTAGCACCTTATGAAAGACTGGAAGAAGTAGCAATATTTAGAACATTAATATTAAAGTGTAGGACAGCTTTCAGAAACAAACAAAACTAAACAAATGTACTTCACTGTCAGCATAATTATGTGAGAAAGAATACTTTCCTGTTTAGAAGAACTTCTTCCCATGAATACAGGACATGCTGAGAAATGAAAGTGCGAACTCTTTGGTAACACAGTTCAGCAAATATTGCAGACTGTTTTAAATTATTTCCCCCCTAATCAATGACATGCATGCAACCTTGACTGATTTGTGCTTACAAGTCAGCACAAAGTGTATTAGTGTACAATATAAATCACCTGATTTTCTTGTGATATGGCTTGAAAATATTGAAAATTTATAGCAGTTTCTCTATGCTTTCCAGCTGCTGCATTTGTGTCAGTGAAACCAAGGCCTGAGTTGAAGCCAGCAGAAAGACTCGTCTTGATTCCAACTGGCTTTGAGTGGTTCTCTTGAAGACCTTGGATCTACATTAGGACAGGGATCTACCAGAAACATAAATTTATCCTCTATTCCTGAAATTATCACACCAAGGTCCTTATGTTTCTGTTAGTATAACTAGGACAGTAGGGTTTTACAGCTTTACATTCTTCATGCCAGATTGATTTTAAAAATCCAGTAATATAATTCAGTTTTGTGTTTCTGTGATAATAAGATAGACATGTGTAAGCTGGGACTTATGACAGTCCTCCATGTTGACAGAACTGCCCCCACTCCATTGATAAAGAGTTTTTCCAGTGACAGCAAAAATCCTCAAGAGTTTTCAGCCACCAGTGAGTATGTTTTAAAAATACACTTCTACCAAATGCTATAAGGCTGCCAACAAACAAAACATGCAATCTTTCGGGAATGGTACAAGTGGAATGAGGCTGGAAGATATTTGGGGGGTTTATGGACTTTATAATACAATCTGTTCAAGTGGATGTGATGGAAAGTGCTGAGATCTTCCAACACAGTTTTCACTCTGAGCACATTTCTTCTCTTGGCTCTTATTTCAGCCATAACCTAACCAGTTAGTATCCCTACTTCTATATTCTTGGCCATTCCTTAGTACTTTTTCCCATTAATATCCATACCCTCCCCTCATTCTTTGAACTTATTAGTCCACCTCCACGACTGAGTAATGAGTGTCAGTTGGTGACTCACAAGTAGTCTCTTTTTGCTTAATTCACAGCCCTCGACATATCCATCCACTTTTGTCTCTGGCATGTCTTCCTCAATACCCAGATATCAGATTAGGTTCAGTATGGATGAAACAAAACTCCTGATGTTTTTCTGATGCTCTGCTTCATCTGATTCTGGTAGTTGATATGGACATAATATTCATATTGTTGGACCTGTGATTCATTCTGTCTCCCTTATCACTCATGTCTAAACTGCTATTGTCCATATTTAATTTTTAAAGGTCTTATTTTGCCTTTTTTAGACAGCACACCTGAAAGTCCCACCCACATCTCTGTCATACCCTGTTCTACCATCTCTTGCTTCTAATTTATTCCTCCATATGTATAGCAAGGTGATGCAAACGTTACCTTTTTTTCCCCACATCTTCACTTAATTCAGAACATAGTATGTAGAGAGAGGTTTCCTCAGAAGGTAATGTTGACTTTGGTGCTGAAGGTCAGGGTTTTACCTCTCTCAGAAGAGAGAAAGAAAGGACAGAGAAAGCATTTAGTGAGAACAGCTCCCAAAATCTCCCTCACACATCGTCAGTGATGGCTCACAATGCAAATTACTGCTTTTGGTTGTATTCTTGGAAGTAACTGATCCACAGCTTCACCTTCTACCTGTTCCTTTCTTGGCAAGCTGCTTGTATACTCAGGTGGTCTCACATCCACTCTTTTCAACTAATCTTATGTCCACTTATACCTGTTGGAGCACCTACCAAGCTTGTTTATAGAAGTTTAGAAGAGTAGAAAACTAAGATCAACTATGAGAGAAACAGTTCAGCTCAGAGACAGAAGGATTTAATTAAAACTGGGACTGACTAATCAGGCTGTATTTGAACAGTTCCCGATTCTTCACTCAGACTGTCAGTTTTCTGGAATTACAGCCTTTCAGGGGAATGTTCCATGAAATATGAATGCTGGAAGATTTCGTGGCATGCTGCTTGCACCTCCCTGTCCCAAGACAGTAGAAGAGATTTCACAAGCACAAACTCCATGGTAATGTAGGGGCCCATGTGTCATTACAGAGTCAGTAGTCCTGGCCAGAAACTAACCAGAGATGAGCAATAGAAAGAAGGACTCTGTGAAGTGAGTGCAGTGGTGATCACATATTACATTACTCTGAAATTGAAAAATTGCAGCTCCTGAAAGCATAACTTGTGGAATACTTAATTATTACACATAATTCCTTTATGGAAATGCAATATTTACAGACTGCTGGAAAATACAGAATATACAGGTCATTGTTTCACAGATTTCAACACACTGACATTAATTCCTCAAAGAGCTGAGTGTGACTTTTAAGAGCACCTCCAGACATTATAGTAATTGCTCATGCAAAGCAAGCACTTACTGATAAGGTGCAAACTGTTTTGTACATCAACTCTAAAGCAAAACTGATGAAAGAATAAAATACTTCTGTACCATTTATGCCATTATTGTTTATATTTGCATTTTCTGTTTCTCTGAATCTGGCCTAGAGACCTCTTTGAAAACTGCATCTGATTTGAATTTGCCTCTTTCTCATTATCATGTTTGGATTGGAAAAATAAGTAAGCTAGTAGACAACAGTTTAATTTCTTTTTAACTACTTTCATCAAACTAATTGGCTTAAGTTAAACATACATGATTATAGCAAGAAACAAGTGAAATGAATGAAATACCCATAGGTAGGCTGTGTGTATTCCATAGCACATTCAGCACCACTTTGTGGAGCTTAAGAACAAATATAAGAACAGTGTTAAAAGCACCACCTCAAAAGTAAAAAATGCTTTTGAGGTACAATACCTTCATATGGTTTGGGGTAATGGGTTCAAACTTAAACAGGGGAAGTTCAGGTTACATATAAGGAAGAAGTTCTTCACTATGGGGGTGGTGAGGAGCTGGAATGGGTTGCCCAAGAATGTCGCAAATGCTTCAGCGTTCAAGGCCAGATTGGACAGAGCCTTGAGTGACACAGTTTAGTGTGAGGTGTCCCTGCTCACTGCAAGGGGGATTGGAACTTGATGATCTTAAGGTCCTTTCCAAGCCTAACTGTTCTATGATTCTATGACACGTAGATAGCAGGCAAATTCCATCATCTGGAAATTTAATTGTGTTCTGCTTTCTCTGTAATACATTCAATAGCCAAGATATGATATGTAGGTTCTAGTGGGGTCAAGTAAGTGATGCTTTTTTGTGAACTGCCACTGTTAAAATGTGTATTGCAGCATTATGTTCATTAACATGAATCACAGGTAAGGGAGATTGCAATGAAGGAGCACCAGACCAAAGCTCTTTGTAATAACCCTTAGTAAACTTGCATCAGTTTTACTTCTTGTGGAGGCTTTTGGAAATCAAATAAATCTGTATTTAATTTCAGAGACAACTGATGTATATGAGGTAACACAAAATATTTTCAAAGGCTCAATTTCTTGTCATAAGGGAAAGTTCTTAACAATTGCAGCATTCATAGCAGGTCTATAAAAAGAAACATGTATATTTTTGTTCACTTCCCTCTGATGGGGCCCATTGAGAATAGCAGTTGCTCATATGGTCCCAGAGCTCCCTTATGTGTTATTTTACTGCCTTTCCTGTCTTGCTAATATGTGAGGGTGTGGAGGTGATAACCAAGACCCCATCATCCTTTTCCCTTTTCACTTTGGATACTATTATAACTTCAAAAAGAGACCAAGCAAATACAGATTTTTTCAAAAGCAGCCCCTCAATTTGGATATCCTGTGTCTGGGTGTGTTTTTGTAGGTATCTGTGATAACTTGAGGATCTTTACTGCCAAGTTACACCTCAATCTGGAAAACCTAGCTTCAGTACTTGAAAGCCCATCTACCCTGTGGTACACTTGAAAGGTTGTGACTGAGCTCCAATTGCATATTTGCATATTTGCTGTGGGGAATACAGGACATACAACACATTCTTCTCTGTTTCAGTTTTGCCTGCTGCGATCATTTGAGGTACCTGCAGAAATGTGAGATAAGAAAGTAGCCTTTTATATTTAAACAAATCCCACATTGATCTCATAACTAAAGGTAAAGCAGAGCACAGTAAAAGACTCTGGTCCCCTTCTGACTCTTCTGTAATACATTCAAGTTATATGGAGCCAACTAGATATTCTGCATGTCAAATGCTGTATTCTAGCCAATAGAGCTGTGCTGCTTAAAGAACTCTGTGTTAATGGCTTTTGCAGAAGTTGGAACACACTATGGGAATGTTATCCTAGTCAATGAGGGGTTCAAGGCTTACACAAAAAATATTAATGGAAATAGCTGTCCGAGATTTCCCAAAAGACCTGAAGACTTTTCCCCTCCTCTAATAAAACAGTTGTTGAAAAACTGCAGACCTTGCAGTGTTCAGAATCAAGAAAATACTCAGCAGATGCTGTTTCGTCCCAAAGCGAGAAGTTCGTGGCTTTTTTTGGCATCCCCTTCCTGTGTTGGTGGAGTTCACACAGCCTTTCGGAAAGGATGCTCCAAGGCAGAGTGGGTGCTAGAGGAAGTGTGTGTCAGGAGGGATGACGCACTCCAGCCCTGAAAGAGAGCTGAACTTGCCCTGCTGCTCAACACTTCCAGCTGGCCAACACACACAGCACTGCTGTACTGGCCCTCTGAAGAAGTGCTCATTTGTTCTGCAGAAAGAAACAAACCAGTCTCAGTCAAACTCAAAGCAGAACTTCTGGTGAAAGAAGGAAAATGTACCAACCTAACAGTGCAAGTTGAGTACCTGTCTCATGCCTCCCCTTAGCACAGAAGGCTCCGCCAGACCTCAACAGTATGGTGATTTGAGTGTAAAAGCTTCTGAGAAGTATCGGGTGCATAGATAAGGGATGGCTAGTAATGGAGTTATTCATAGAAAGGAGACTGGCAGTCCTGGTGGGAGGGGTCAGAAGTAGCACAGAGGGGCTGCCTTTTAGTCAGTCCAATCAGCCCAGTTTTGCTGTGCTTTCCCAAAAAGCTATTTATTTGATACCTCACAGTGGTGATACCAATCCAAATGATCACACCAAAGGATACCCAGCAGCCTTCCATATTTCCTGTAATCATGAGTGAGCATTTCTACAAGACCTTGTAATGTGTCATACGGACATACCACATGAGCTCAAGGTTTCTGCATTGAGTGGGATAGACACACAGAACAATTAAACTGGTGAACAACCCCAATCTTCAGTGGCCTAGATAGCTGCTTGTTTTGCCATATCACAGCATGGTTGCTTTTGTCCATTTTAGCAGCTCCTTCTATTATGACGATCATCTGAAACTCTCAAGTTTATTTTGATGTGGGAGTATGGAACCATTGAAAAATATATTCTGTATTCTGCAGTGATGGGTACTTTGTTATCCACTGCTGGGAGACCTTAAGTACTAAGGGCATGAATTTCTTCCTCTACTCGGATCTAAAGAATGCTGTAACAGGCATATATATGCAGAGACACACAGATTTTATTTATATCTATCTGTGTACATCAAAACAAATCTGCTAAAGTTAATCAGGACTTTCCTCTTTCCATCCCCTTTTCTTTCATACCTATATGGCAGTTCTGGGGAGCTTTATGCCTGCTGGCCAAAACAGAGTTCCTACCACTTGCTCTATGGACATGACATCTTTTTTTTTCAGCTTTTTTATCTTTTTTTTTTTTTTTTTTTTTTTTATATTGTATTCTAACAGCTATTATTCTTCTTGAAATTCTGTATTATCAATGTGAAGGAACAAAAAAGATACAGTGTAGTGTTTGCTCTGCTTGAAATGATCTAGCACTGCTTTGGAGGAGCAACCTACTCTCATTTACCCCAATGGACACTGTGGATACTGCTACTAGTCAATTTATTCAGCACAGAAGAAATTAAATCCTTGCATTACAACCCTGAAGTCAATGGCTAGCTATATAATGCAGCTTCCAGCAACTCACATGTGCTCAAGGGCACACACATGCAGGCAGTAAATTCCTATGACAGTATTCTTTACCTGTATCTTGCCTTGAAAAAACTTCACATGCAAAGGCTGCTTCTGAAAATATGACCTAAACTCTCTTTTAAGGTAAAAAAATAACAAGAGCAAACCACTAACTGATCTTGTGCAAAGGGAGAAAAATAAAAGTGGCAACAGTCATGGCATTTCCCAAAATTCTGATATTCTTGTTGACAGTACTTCTGTAACGGTAGCATCTCCACCTGAGTCTAAAAAGATCCCTGAAATTTTAACTTTCATTTCATATTTAAAAATAAGATTGCCTGTTTAATATATTTTTTTTTTGTCTTTAGCATTCATCAATTGTCTTTTTAAAGAAGAATATAATATGTAAACCAAACTCTTTTAAAGGGATAAAAAGTCACAGCTAACTTCTATTGAAGGAAGAAAATGAGCAACTTAAGTGACCTGGCCTTTTTCCTCCAATGCTACACCAGCCACCGAGACGGTACAAATACACACTGTAATTCCCAGTTTAACTAGAGAGAACAAGTTCAGAACGGTATCATTCAGCAAGAGAAAAATGGCCAGCCGTATAGTGCAATCTAGTATAAGCTGTCTCTAAAGCTGCTTACAAATCATACATCTCCAAATAGTTATGTGCTGTCTGCTAGTGACTCGTGTGGTCTGGATTAAAACAAAATTGCTTGCATGTGCATTTTGTCAAATTTTTTTATTTCCTAACATGCAGGGACAAAAAACAAAAAAAACAAAAAAAAAAAAAACAAAAACAAAAACAAACAAACAAACAAACAAAACAAAAAAAAAAAAAAAGGAAAATTATTTTGCTGAACTTTTTGGACTGCTATGAGAGAAATACAGACTGTATGAGTAAGTATAGTGTGATATAGTTTTGATTTACTGACATAGTTCTCCAGGCCCCTTTCCCTTTAGAGATAATACGAATAAGAATAAATACTCTTTCAGCTTGACATGAAAAGCTTAATTGCAATAGAGAACAGTACCAAAAAAATGTGGAAAGAGAGCAAGGTCTAACTTTTCCTCCAACATATTTGTTATGCTTCCCATTAATTCAAAAACCATACAGAAATTCTCCATACTAAGTGAAAGATTCACCTTTTTTTACATTATTTTCTGCTTTTCTTCACAGTAGAGGAGGAGTTAAAATTTAGTAAAACACTTCTGCTTCCTTGCATCATGAAGCAAGCACCATGGCCAGTAAAACTTCAGGTTTTGTCTGTAAGGTCAAAGTAGGCTTGGGACCTTGTGACCTGTCACAGACAGGCAGAGGACAGCAGCAAAGCAATGGTTATCACTGCCCAAGAAGGTGATGCTCTGTGTCCTCCTGTGCATGTTGGAAGGAAGATGAAGTCCCAGCTGCTGTGCAGCCTCCCAGTGAGATCTTGTTCTTGATGCTACTGCAACATTTTTAGGTTATGTTCCCACAAATCACTATTTTCCTAAGCTCCTGACAACCATCTATGAAAAAAACACAGTAAGTGGCATATCTGTACACAGCACCATGAGAAGAAATGTGGGTTTATGTTGTTGCGGTTGTTTGTGTAGGAACAAGTACAGCAACAGCAGAGCCAGTCAGGGAAACAAGCCCATCACAGGACCCAGGGTGCTCTGCCAAAGAAGCCCAAGCAGATGTCATGTAGGACATGCCACTCTCTTCCTTCCAGAAGCCTCATCTTCATCTTCTTTTAGTTGGGCCTTTTTTCCCAGCCAGTTTCTTAGCTATGGTCATGAACTGATGGATGGCTTGTGGTTGAGAAAGCATTGAGTCAGAAAGCTAAGTACTTCTTACTTACTTTGGGTCAAAGGCAGAGAATCAGTACGTATGACACGATGCATACAGTATACATTAATGTACAATATACAGTATATCACACCCACATTAATGTTATTCCCTGGTCCCTTGTTCATGCTTCTATGGACGGGGTACAGCAGAGCACAGCTATGCATAGCAGCCAGGAATTCATTTCTCAGGAAACTTCTCACGCCTTTCTTTTACACTTTCTCACATGGAGCAGGAATTTCTTTTGTGTCCTTATCCCTCTACCACGATGCTGTTCAGTTAAGACATCTGGCAGTCTGTACACCCCAGGGAGCTCTGCAGCGTTACCTTTTAATGTGTTTTTTTCTATTAGAAACCCTGGGTGATTACATATGAGTTGTTGCCACATCTTAAAAGCTCTTATTAAGTGACTATTGCTTCATTAATATTACTAGTGCCATCAAATATAATATTATGAGGTTACCCTTGCCTTTTCTCACGTGCTGGTTTAATTAAGGTGTTTGTTTGCTTTACTGTTATTACTTCCTGTAGCAGGAAACCAAACACACGCTAAATATGTTAACAATGGATTCAAAGTCGCCCATATGTACCTTGAGGGAATAATTTTTAACAGTCCATTAAAGGGATAGGGGTAGCTTCATACATATTTCTGCTATTTCCCTAGAAGGAAGCAACTTGATTGCCTGGGTTTATCTGCAGCATATGCCGATATTTGTTTACACTGGCTGTTTGCCTGAACAGCTCAATTTCCTATATTGCAGACACAAGAATAAACCTAATGATACTCCATAGTGTGCCCCACTGCAGCCGAAGGAACATCTCAATTAGTGAGTTCAGCTGGAGAAATTCCAACAAAAATCAAATTCTCCTTGAACCTTCAGAGTGCAGTCGCAGGGCCATCGTCATGCAGGAAATCCCCTTGCACACAGATCCCACAACAAGCACCCAGCAGTCCCGCAGTCAGAGCAGTTCCAGAAAGATGCGCCATTTTACATACCCTGGCCTAAGGAAGCCATTGTCCCAGCTCTGCGGGTTGGGATTGCCGGCAATTGTGCCTGCAGATTGTGCAGATCGTCAAAGAGTTTAGGGCAGGGCTTAACATAACGAGGCCTCCAGTTCCCGTACAGCCACTCACAAAGCAAGCAGGCAACTTAGAAAGCCAGAAACAGGGGCTTAGCTTTGCCCTTGCCTTCACTGTCTCTGCACCCATACCAGGACATTTGGCTGGTGTTGCTGCCTGGTACAAGAAACCCACTTGTGATAGTGGATGTGTCACTGAGGTTGATTTTCACAAGGATGTGCTGACCTTATATGAAGGGTAGAGCATTGTTCATAAATGAAATGCAGCCTGCAGTGAAGATCCTAAAGAGCCACAGCTGGCTGCTGGTCTGAAGGCCTGGTACATGCACTAATTACATCATTATGAAGAATCCTCGTTGACTTATCACCACACTGTTTTCAGTACACAAAACACAACTAACCAAGACTATATATAGGAAAAAAAGGAGTCTGCTAACTCCCTAATTCATCAGAATAAAGTAAAATGCAGAAGCACAAATCGTTGTCACAAAATACAGAGATGTGCCTTGAGATCCAAGCTTATAATTGGCTGATGAACTGAGGTGGCTACGACTAGGTAGACTAAGAACCATTGTTGGGGAAAAGGATACAGGGAAGCAATTGTCTCTCCCATGTGCTAAGTCAGTGACCCCCTGAAAAAGTCCCCAGTGATCCTGCCTCTGGCAGCTGTGGCTATGCACCAATCTCCTGACCAAACCTGATCTTTCATCCTATCACAACTTGTGGCCTCCAAAGAGATAGTCTTGCTCCTTTTATTTTTTTCATAAACTCATGCAGGGCCTGAACTGTTGCATCTGCTGAAAACTGAGAAGATAGTGGTCCAGGAAAGCTGGCACTATGAAACTTAGTAATAGTGCCAGTTATACCAGAGCACCATCTACTGCCTACTAAATATCTATTAACATGTGTCAGTTTAAGTACCTTTCTTGAACTCACACCAAAACCTCTCTCTGATCACCTACCTCTGATCTGAATTTTCTGTCTGCCTTCTGGATCTTGTCTCTGATATAAAGTATGGTCATATTCTGAGAGCAGGCACGTGTGTGTGCGTGTCTGTGACAGAGGACTTGGGGAAAGCAAGATAGAGAAGAGCCTCCATGTGTGTAATCAGCATGGTACAAAGATGGACATGACTGAAGTAAGGCAACCTTGACACAATAGGTGAGGCCCCACATACGCAAAGACAGTGGCACTCACCTCTCACTGAGCCAGACTAATGTGAAAACAGAAGTTTTCCATACACCTATGAGAAAAACCAACATTATTTCTCCTCCCTTTCCTGCAGGGCAATGGAGACACAAGACAGACACAGAGCAAAAGATCTGGACTAGTATTTCAGACTTTCCACAAGTTCAGGCAAACATTGTTACATCAATTAGACTAGTTGCATCCATTAAAACTGTTGTGCTAATTACAGAAATACTTTTAGCACTTTTGGCAACGACAGTGGTAGGTTTTTAAGAATGTGAAGCAAAACTTGAATGTGAGATCTCAGGACCTCTGGTCCTAACATGGGCTTATAATACTTATCTTTCACCTCCTGATTACAGGAAAGTTGAAAGGGGATAGAATGAGCGTATGGTGAGAGAAGAAAAAGAACAGTAAAGGAGATTGTGGCTAATGAGGTAGAAAACACCAGTTAAAACCAGAATAAGAGGGCTAAAAATGGAAAAAAAGTAATGAAATGATGACTACACAATACAGAGAAAAGTGTTGACAGAGATCTACAACTGCAAGAGAAGAGTGGAAGGCGGATTAGAGAGAAAAAATAAAGGAAAAGATAAAATAGAAGGGAGAAAAAATGAACAAGGAGTGCAGAAAATATATTAAAAAACCAAAGGCAAAGAGAAAAACTTTGCTTTGGTATGACTTACCAAATAGACAGCAAGTATTGAAGAACAAAGTATTATGCTACTCCATTAAGTCAGAATTGTATGTGTAAATATGAAAGTTCAGCTAGAACCACTGTCTCAGTCATACATTTTACTTTTACTTTAGCCACCTTCAGTCAAAAAAAAACCCAACTCTGTTCTTGGGCATTTTTGAAGCTTGATTTTTAATCAAAGTTGAACCTACGTGCATGAAGCTGTAAATATGGTTTTCATTGTGTAGTATTACAGTGTGACCTCTTTGGTCACACTGATCTAAAACATTTTCTATAAAACCTACCATCGGTAGAAATTTTACTGTTCAAGTCTGGAAGCAAGCATCAGGAACAGGCAGATTTCTTTTCAAACAGTTATTAAGAGAAAAAAGATCCTGGCCCTTCTTCCTACACTGAAGAGCATCTCTGTGTGTACTTGACAGTAACTGCTCGGTTTCCCATTTAAAATGTTGAAACTGCTTTTACAAACAATTTCTATTTACTTATGTGAAACTGTTGGCCACTGTTGAAATAAGTGAGGGTTTTATAATTGCCTTCTGTGGATTTGGCCCTTGGAGTGGATTTGGAGAACAAGATGAGGCAAACTCTATGTAGAAGTGAGCAGAACCACACAGCAAGTCTCCAAGATTTTCTAAACAAAAGAATTTCTATACTTTTATTGGAAAAAGAAGTCAATTTGCTGCTTCTTGAGGTTTTTCTTCCCCCATGTGTTTCTAAACGTCTTCCTCTCAAATGCCACCACAGCGTCACAAGAATTTGATGGGCTGCCTCTGAACTTGTTGACAGAAGATAGGAACTGGAGAGGTAGAGTATGGCTGCAGAATGCCAAACATGAGGACAGAGAGCCCGTGCTCTCTCTGTCAGGCACAGGCAGAGGAGCAATGTAGTGTAGCAATTTATCATTAAGTCAGCATGGCTCAGAGCCCCTGCTGGGAAACCCTCTTGAGTTCAGAGCTATGTGGTACTTGACACAATTCTTTTCTAAATGTATTTTATCATACTGTAAATGTAATCTGTTTAGTTTGGAAATATAACTACACTGAGTAATCTTCCAAGAAAAAGCAACAGTTCTTCTGTGTTTAGAAACTTGCTTTCCGTTCCATTAAAAAGGGACACTTTTAAAGCTCTGACTGTGTCTCAGCTTCTCTCTTACTCTTTCTTGAAAATACCAGTGCTCTTCAGAGAGTCCTTTTGTGTTTGAAGTGGCAAGAGAGAATAATCTTACCAGGCAAAGGATGTAGAGGTTTAGACAAGATCTATTTGGGGGCTTAATGGATTGTCAGTAGCAACAGCAGCACAAACTGCAAAATCTCTTTTGTCGAAGGAAGGTTATCTGAAGGTCACTGGGTTTACAGAAGAGCAAGTCACTCTGTTCTTCAGCCACCCTCACATTCCACTCCGGCACGTACACTGGCTTCTTCAGATAACACATCTATGACCATGCAAATCAGAAAAATCAGTGACGCTTCATTTATTAAGAATTCTGTTATTCAAGGCAAACCACATGATTTCAGCTACTCTGGGCCAAGAAGTAGCATCAAAACTGAATCTTGCATTAAAAAAATATATATATGTATTTGGGGATGATGGAATACATGAACTAGATCACCTTCTCCCAGTGCATCACATCTGAATCTGACCAACTCGTATATCAGATGGACATGTTTCCATAGGGTTATTGCTCACGATGACACAGATAATTATTTGGAACTACTGTACTTTTCCAAATAATATACTAGGTTATTTAACTTAAAAATGGAGATAACCAAACGGTTGACTAGCCACAAATCTTCCGGTAGGTACTTCTGAGAAAAGATTTTAACTTTTAGTCCAATCATATGGTATGAAGGTTGCAATATCATACTATGATTAAGGCAAACTGATGCCAGCAGTGTTTTCCTCAGCTGGGCCTTGTTGAGCTTGGGAATATGTTATTTCAAAAGTGGTGGTTTAGTCTTGCAATCTCATGCTCTTGGGAGCACTTAAAATGTAAATCGTGGAGTCTCATTAAGTGACAAGAACTGGATTTCTAGGTGACAGGATTTTTTTTTCCTGCAACATGCTGTATATACATATTTTTTTCTATTGCATTGTTCTGGTTTTATCCCAGAATTTATATTTATATCCCAAAATTTATATCCCAGAATTTATATTTATCTCACCTTCCATGTGGATAAACTTAGGTACCTGAAGAGAGAAGTACTCAATGTGAAGATGGGAGAGCAATGTCTTTGCTAAAGAATATGAGCTACTGAAATCCCCATGTGCATACAAAGTATTTAGCAGTGCTTGCCCAAGATGTGCCCATGAGCAGGGACTTGATGAGGTGGGCAGACCCACACTGCCACAAGGTGATCAAATACCCTCCCAGAGGTGGCTGTGGGCTAGCACTTGTGGGGAAAAGCCTCACTGCAAAAACATGTCGCTATTTTCTCATCTGTCCCCAAGGGCATCGTGGGTGGAAGGGCGGGAAGGGAAGGCATTGGTGCTTCTTTCCCTGTGCTCTTCCCAGAGCAGTCGGTGGGAACTGCAGAGGCAGATGAGTGTGTGGAGCTGAGGGGTGTTTAGAAAGATGATCTGTCTCACAGACGTACAATGCAAGAAGAAGGCTGGGGACTGGCAGCTTGCTCCCATGGAGAGAATACGCATACTAAGCTAAAGATCAGTGTGAGCTTCACCTCAAAAATTCTCAGTGAGGTTTAGTTTGTCTTAGCACGTTCATTTCCTTCCTGTTGTTCTCATGGACATCTGATAGCAGTTCGCCTCCGTTTTCATGACATGGGTCACAATACATGTCACGGGGAGAAAAGTATAGGGCGTAGTACAAAAATAGTCTTTCAATTACTCCTCAGGATGACTGTTTGTTGTGTGAGTTTCTCAGATCTCATAGGAAATTGCTGAGGTTTTTCTTTCTTTCTTTTTTTTTTTTTTTTTTTACGAGCACATCTGCTTAGCATCTGAATTTCTAAATAACTAAACATTAAATAAAGCGCAGGGTTAACCCATATGAGACCATAAATCTGTTGGTCCTTAGGAACTGAATTTTAAATTGCTTCATCTGTTCAGCACTACAACAGTGACTATTTCCATACAGCTCTTTATATGCGATCTGAAAACACAGGAACGCGGAACTAAGATCAGTGTGAGCTTCAACTTTATACTTCTCTGTCAACTGTACTTCAAACCTGTTAGCATTACAGAGACATCTTCACCATCTCAAGGGAATAGAAATGGTCAGTAAGTAGAAGTGATCACAGGAAAAGATGTACGTATTGATTACACAAATACTGTTGATACAGCTACACAAAATCCAGGCACTAATACTATCCTTGCAGTTTGGAAGAGGACACTTATGATTGCAGACTGCCGTCATGCAAACCTGAGGATGCTCCTGGCTGTGTGTCCAGGTGCTGTTGAGTGTGGTCCCTGACCCTCCATGAGGGTGATAGCCACACAGCCCTAGGCTCTCGTCTCACAGAGAGACCACAGAGAGACATTCTCCAATCCCTCCTTGCCCTCAGCACCTGGCGCAGGCGGATACAGAGCTGCCTGTGGCCTTCCTGACAGGCACCTGTGATGTAGCCAGTGATTTTTCATCAAATATGTGTTCCAAAAATGCATTAAACGACCATAATGAATGACCTGTTCATAAATCTGAGGACTTTTTTCCTTTTTCTTTTTTTTTTTTTCTTTTTTTAATACATCTGTCATGTATTCTCTGTGTGGGCTTTTAAAGTATTTTTTTGCATTAGCAGAGGCTGCTGGTGAACATATCAGACCTCAGAGTCTAGCTGATGTAAACCAAGGCTGATATAAGCTGCAAAGCTTCCATGACAATGCACACAAATTTTCCATTAGGAAAATTTGGGGCAAGAAATGTAAAGGAAATAGCCAACAGCGCTCTAAAATGCATGTACCTTTCCAAGAATCGCTGACTTTATTTTCTACATGTTGCCGAGAGTCCCTGTTAACTCCTGCCTGCCCGCCCAATAAAGTGCCAAGATAATTTGTTAACCACTTTTGCCAGATTGCCAGTTTTCACAGTTAATAATTACCACTGGTAGGCAACAAATGTCACCCTGGATATCTTGCTAGGGCTCAAGCCCATGACATACTTCACTGGTTTCTGATGCAAGACTTCACAATTTAAAAATTTACAATAATTCTGAGCATTGGCTCTACCGACTAAAATAGCTGATACCTCATTGGTGAGAGGGTAAAACCTCTCTCCCAAGTGCAGTAGCAGATTGAGCGAAATTCTCACTTAGAAGTGTAAGTGAAGGTGAGAATTTTGCATGCCAATCTGTGGAGCTTAGTTTTGGACCAGTTACAGATATCAAAAAGTAGCATCTGCATTGTAAAAAGCAGGAAGGACAAAGCAACTTAGAAAAAAAAAGGAACAAGGAACAAAATCTCATCTTATGTGCAGACCTGAAAAAATCCCAAAGGGCATATTACTCAATCCTCATATCAACTATCTGAATATGCCACAAAATGTTGTAATGGGAACAACTTCCTGTTAGTTTGTTAATTTCTGTATGTACACACATAGAATGAAGAAAGATTTGTTTTAGAAATTTATAGCAGCCTTTTAAAAAGCACAAGCTATACTATAATCATACTAAATTGTTGTTATTCATGTCACAGTCTGTTCTCTAGGCAGGAAATTCTGAAACAAGGGCCCTTATTTTAATTTCTCTGTGTAGTACTGCTACTAGTGTACACATTGGTTCTGATTTTTACTTTCGAGGTTGTGGTAATATTCAACAAACAAAACAAAAGACATGTATTTATCTATTTGCTTAACTCTGATTTGTAAAGTCCCCAGAATTCTGAAGGAGTCCCTCAGGACATACTACAGACATGAAGAATTTTGTTTTTCCAGATGGTCTTGTAAAGCCTGCTCTTTATTAATGATTACTGCGCCGTAGAGTCAACCACAAAAAGATGTCTCTAAGTTCATAATTTTTGGTTAAACCCTAATTGCTCTTTTCTATATGGAAAATACTAGCCATCACACAGAGATACAAGCCCCTTGCACTCACGGTGGGTTTTGATGATCTTAATGAGCATCAGGATGCATTTACTTGTCCAGGAACAGCCTCTGAGACAGTTGAGCCTCTGTGGTGCATTGGTTTCTGCTGGGTCCCCTTTCACATGTAACTGAGGCTGTATATACTCTGTTTGCCCTCTGTACTCCAGAGAAACATACAGCCATCTTCTCTCTCCATCGGGATTCCACTTACATTCAGTTTCTTTTCTTCTTTCTCTTCTCCTTATCTCCACTTAAATTCAGTTTCTTTTTTTCTTTCCCTTCTGCTTATCTCCTGGGTGTTGCTTTGACAGGGCATATCCCTGCAGTCACCCAAGCTCTTTGCCCTCCGAGTGTTGACCAAATAGCTATAAATGGCAGTCTGGGCCTCACATGGGCTCACTTTGCTCTAAAAGAAGAAATATAAGAAAGTATCTCTGCAGATGTTCTAACTACAGCCAGGAGACATCAGGCCATATTCTCTAAGATCGTTGTTTAGCCTGGCTGGATCTGTCACCTTTGGCTTTCTGTATACACACGGCCTTTAAAAGACATGCCTCTCTGGAAAGTTGTCCAGATGCTTGTCCAACAGCTGGCACTTTGCAGCAGCAGCCAACAAATGCCTCAAGCCTGCTAAGCACTTTTAAAATATTTCCATGCAGGACTGTTGCTTTGTTCCAGCTTTTCAGCTGATTCAGCACTGGAGCCATGGAAAGGCTGATTAATGGTTTGCTTATTTTACAGACTAACAGTTCACAATGCAATAGCCCACTAATATTTCCCCAGTGAGCACAGGCTTATTTCTGTGTTGCAGCAGGTTGCAGAAACTAAACTTCTATGTCCCCAGACTGTTTATGATTATGGTAACAACTACCATGAAATGGAGTGCCTATTATCATACTTAGCACTAGCATGTAGCCGTTTGTTTATGATAGGTCAGAAAAGGAAAGGGAAAGGAAAATGAAAGAAAATGGAAGGGAAGGGAAAGGAAGGGAAGGAAGGAGAAGTGAAAAAAAGGAAAGGGAAAGGGAAACGGAAAGGGAAAGGGAGGGGAGACATTTACTTTTCTTAGTAAATGCAAAGAGAAAAAAAGAAAAGCAGTAATACAATTTTAAACCCAAAAGGGAAGCACAGAAGGGAGTGTGTCTCTATAAACATTTTTGTTCTGTTTGCAGGTTCCTTTGTGTTTAAAGAATTTAGAATTCCTTGGAAGTTAATAGAAATGCCAAAGTTATATTTTAGATGTGTTTGTAGGTCAAAAGCGCTGGAAGTCTGGATTTTGCTGGATTTTTCTTCTTCCTTTTTTTTTTTTTTTGAGAACATCAGCTATTTATCAGCTGAGGAAGTGTGGTCTGGATGATCAGGTAGTGAGGTGGACTGCGAACGGGCTGAAGGAGAGAAGCCAGAGAGTTGTAGTCTATGGGGCGGAGTCTAGCTGGAGGCCTGTATCTAGTGGAGTGCCTCAAGGGTCAGTATTGGGACCAGTATTATTTAATATATTCATCAATGATTTAGATGAGGGAATTGAGTGTACTGTCAGCAAGTTTGCTGATGACACTAAGCTGGGAGGAGTGGCTGACACGCCAGAAGGCTGTGCTGCCATCCAGCGAGACCTGGACAGGCTGGAGAGTTGGGCTGTGAAAAATGTGATGAAATATAACAAGGAGAAGTGTAGAGTGTTAACATCTGGGTAGGAACAACCCCAGGTTCCAGTACAGGTTGGGGAATAACCTATTAGAGAGCAGTGAAGGGGAAAGGGCCCCGGGGGTCCTGGTGGATAGGAGGATGACCATGAGCCAACACTGTGCCTTTGTGGCCAGGAAGGCCAATGGCATCCTGGGGTGTATTAGAAGGGGGGTGGTCAGTAGGTCGAGAGAGGTTCTCCTTCCTCTCTACTCTGCCCTGGTGAGACCGCATCTGGAATATTGTGTCCAGTTCTGGGCCCCTCAGTTCAAGAAGGACAGGGAACTGCTGGACAGAGTCCAAAGCAGGGCAACTAAGATGATTAAGGGAATGGAGCATCTCCCTTATGAGGAAAGGCTGAGGGAGCTGGGTCTCTATAGTTTGGAAAAGAGGAGACTGAGGGGTGACCTCATTAATGTTTATAAATATATAAAGGGGGAGTGTCATGAGGATGGAGCCAGGCTCTTCTCAATGGCAAACAATGATAGGACAAGGGGTAATGGGCTCAAACTGGAACACAAGAGATTCCACTTAAACTTGAGAAGAAACTTCTCCTCAGTGAGGGTGACGGAACACTGGAACAGGCTGCCCAGGGAGGTTGTGGAGTCTCCTTCTCTGGAGACATTCAAAACCCACCTGGACGCCTTCCTATGTAACCTCATCTAGGTGTTCCTGCTCCGGCAGGGGGATTGGACTAGATGATCTTTTGAGGTCCCTTCCAATTCCTGATATTCTGTGATTCTGTGATTCTGTGATTTAGTCTCTATGTGCCTCCTGAAACTGCTATTTCAGAGAACAGAGATGAAAAGAGATCTAATGGGCTAGTTTTTAGCCATATTTAAAATCTTCACAAAGCCCTGATTATCCAAAAAATCACTGGTGAAATCCTTGGTCCACTCTCTCTCATTTCTCCCTCTCTCATAATCACTGGATCAGAGGTCCCAAAATCTGAAGAAGTCAAGCTCTCTCTAGCCTGCAGAGAATTAGTTTCCCTGCATGGCATCTCTCACTGGGGTCAGTTCCTATGTAACATGAAGGTTTTCAGTGCACCTGTAATTCTTTACAGTAATAGCTAGGAGCTGACCTGGGACCAAGGACTGGTCCTTCAGCAGTCTTTGGTTGTTCAGCTGCCTTGTGAATTCCACATCCCCACAAAAACATCAACGCTGATAGAAACTCAGGGTCACTCCTGCACCTAGAACAGAGATGCACCACTGAAGTCTTCAAGAGATGAGACAAAAGACGCCAGCATGTTCCTCACAGCAGCCATGGCGACCCTGGAGACTTTGCTATCCTTTTTCTTTAAGGTACATGTATTGGTTTTGCCATTGAGCCCTTCTGTTCAAATCCCAGAAGAGCGATACAATACATGTATAGTCTGATGTGCAGTCTTGAAAGGATGATAGCATTATAGTTTAATATGCTTTGTTTTCATTTAGATTTTTTTCCCAGATTGTGTCCTGGAAAGGGATGCTTCTCTATAATGATTGTTTAAAGCTGATGAATGCAGTAATTCCATTAATTTGGGTGCTGAGTGCAGGCACAGCCTGATGGAGTATTGATTGCCATGAGCTCTTCCTGTAAACTCCAGGGAACTGAGGATACTCAGCACCTTGCAGTAGCAGGCTCATTGCTACAGAAGGAGCCCCACACTAAAGTCAAAGGAAATTTCAGTTACCTCAGGCCCATTGATCACCCTAGTTATAGAATTATTGAGTCACTGAAATGCCATTTTCCTTTGACAGAAACCTCTCAGTCATGCTCAAAACCAGTACAGAGTAGACGGCTGAAGGCAAGTTTTTGACAAGCAGACTATCTGATTTTTCATAAGAGAAAAATCATAGAATCATGTAAGTTGGAAAAGACCCTCAAGATCTTTGAGCCCAACTTCAAGCCACATCAAGCCCAATTGTTACCCTGACACTGCCAAATCCACCACTAAACCATTTCCTAAGTACCCCTTCTACACATCTCTCAAATACCTCCAGTGATGGTGACTCAACCACTTCCCTGGGCAGCCTATTCCAATGTCTCACAACCCCTCTGGTGAAGAAATTTTTTGTTATATCCAATCTAAACCTTCCCTGGTGCAACTTGAGCCCATTTGTTCCTGTCCTATCACTTGTTACTTCGAAGAAGAGACTGACACCCAGCTAAATCACCTCAGTTCCCTCAGCTGCTCCTCATTAGACTTAAGCTGCAGGCCCTCGATCAGCTTTGTTGCCCTTCTCTGGACCCACTCCAGCACCTCAATGTCTCTCTTGTAGTGACGAGCCCAGAACCGAACATAGGATTCGAGATGCAGCCTCAGCAGTGCTGAGCACAGGGGGGATGACCACTGCCCTGGCCCTGCTGGACACGCTATTGCTGATGCAGGCAAGGATGCCATTGGCCTTGTTGGCTGCCTGGGCACAAGCTGGGTCACGTTCAGCCTCTGCCAACCAGCACCCCCAGGTCCTTTTCTGCCAAGCAGCTTTCCAGCCACTCTTCCCCAAGCCTGTAGTGTTGCATGGGGTTGTTGTGGCCCAAGTGCAGGACCCAGCAGTTTGCCTTGTTGAACCTCATACCATTGGCCACAGCCCATGGATCCAGCCTGTCCAGCTGTGGGGTGGGCTAACCCACCACGTATTCTTCATTGCCTATCTCTTCTGAAGAGTTTATCACAGCACTCCAGTTGTGTGAGTCATCCCACCATGTTTCTGTGGTGACAACTCTGTCATAGTTTTCCTGCTGCACAATGACTTCCAGCTCCTCCTGTTTGTTGCCTAAGTGATGTGCATTGGTGTATATGAACTTCAGTTGGGATATTGATGCTGCCACTATTCTTAGGGAGAACCTGTAATTTCTATTTGATCATTTTCAGGCACATCTGTGGTTTCTAAGACATCAATAACCCTTGTATGTTTGCTGACACATGGATGTCCAACTGCTACCACAGGCTTCTCACTTCTCAGTGGCCTTAGGGAGGAAGGCAGATGGCTTTGATTTAAAAAACTCATCTAAAACTCATGTGTCTCCATTCCTAAATGCCCCTTTAAAATTACTTATTTATCCAGCTAAATACAAAGCCTCTTCCTATGATTCTTCCCCACTGCTTGGGATACACCTTTCTGCTCATAAAAGCACTTTGATGTACAACATATTCAAGTCCACAGTTCCCATTAATTGCCTCCATTTAGCAGCTTGATGGTAAGGATACTACTTGTAGTCCTTCACTTAAGAGATTGCAAATTTACCTCTGTGCATATGCGGTTCGGGTGAATAAAGCATTTGCAATCATGACTTAGCTCTGCTACTCTTTCCTCAGCCTAGGAACTGATTTGCTGAAACCTGGGTGTGACAGAAGTGTGAAATGTGAAGGGTACAGCACGACTTGGCAGATGAAGCATAGAAAACTGGTGTTAAGTGGGTTAATTACAGCTGAAGAACAAATCATAAAATGGCATCGCCAACCCCCCAAAAAAACCCAAAACAAAACCCAAAGACTGTCAACAGGATTGATTTCCAGAAGCTGACTATTTCTAGGGATTCAGCTTCTCTGAAATGTCAGAAAACCAGGAACTGGGGAAAGTGAGGACATTGCCGGATTAACCCTTCTGGAATTGTTCACCACCAGTTCCCAGAAAAATGGATGATTCACTTATCAGTTGTCATCTGCTGATGACAACCCTAACACTGCCACAGCCCTCAAGAAATGAGCAAGTTAGTAATAAATCCTGTATTCTAAACAGGAAATGATCCTTCTGCTGGGGATGTCTCAAAAAGAAACACGCCGCTGTCTCTCAAATGGCATGTAGTGAAATGGCTGTGCTCCTCACTCACCCCTAGAGAAGTTTTATGGCTTGAGTCTGCTGACTTACTGCCATTACCAGATCTATTGGGGCAGGAGCACTTTGTGAAGTTAAGGTTATACAAAGGAGATGGAGATGCGACTGTTTGTTTAGATTTGGGCTCTGGTGTGAAGGGAAGTATCAGGGGCACTGACCTGGTTGCTTCAGAGATTTCTTTTTTTGCTTGCTGTGGTTGCTGGCAGCAGATTGCATGCCTCTCTCTGCTCCTGATGCACTGGGGGACAGCAGACCAGCCACATGGGGCAAAGGTGACAACTACTCCTAGGTCAACTGAAAGCAAAGAAACTTAGAAAAAGCTCCTTCCTTTGCCTTTCCTTCCCCTCTGAAAACGTCATGCTTTCTTAATATACAGATTACAGGAAAACAGAAAAGATGTATGGGTACCGCCAGTAGGATAAATGGATTCTAACAATGAAGGGCAAGGAAGGGATAGAGACAATAATTTGATTACATGATGAATAATGTTTCTGTCAATCAGAAAGGCCAGAGCTCGAACAAAGCAGAGCAATTGCCTTGCTTGTAAATGGTGATAGCAAAAATAACCTTGAATCTAAACTCCCTTGTGCACAAATCCTATGGGAAGCAGTAAGTGTTTAGGGGTGAACTGAACATCACCCTGTAAAGTCTGCAGGGATGGGGCTTTTCTCTACTTGTGCTCAGTGGATGAGAGTGATGCAGCCTTGCATCAGCATTGTATAATGGGACATACATTCTGCTGCTCTTGTTTAGGGCTGTTCCTCTATTAGATTCTTGTCACTCATCCTAGCACCCATATGGCACCTTCTGAATATTTTTCTCAGTGTTAACTTGTAAGTAAAGTCCCAAACATATGCTTGTGTCTTCCCACGGTTTGATTATATTAAGTAAATCTAAAACGCAGATGATAAAATATTATCAATAGCCAATTAGTTCAAAACTTAAAGGCTTAGGTGAAATGTGAGTTTGGGGGGGGGGTGTTTAAGCATAATTCTCCCATTAAAAGAAAAAAAAAACAAACCCAAAACAAAGCCCCACCCCCAAAAGAACCAAAGAAACCAACCTAAGTCCTGTTTTTAGAATTGACAAAATGCCAGTTTCAAAATGCATCTTTAACCTGTTAGGAAAGTGTTAGGACAAATCACATTACAGCCAAGAAAATTAAAGTTATAAGTAAAATACAAACCTTTTTGACAAAGAAGCTAATTAATAATGAGAACAAATCACCATGCAATGTGACAAATCTGTCATTTCTGGGAGTTCTCAGTCAAAACTGCATTCAATCCTAAAAATATGCTTTAATTCAATACAAGCTGAAGGAAAGAGCTGATGAAATACCACAGCCTGTGTGAAAAAGAACAGCAGCCCAACGGCTTCTTGTGGCCTGGAAGTCTGCAGTGGGTAGCACTATTGAAAGGTACTAGTTTTATTAAAATGCCCTGTAGCTACCAAGCCTGTTGCAGATACCTTTTCTGATAGTAGTACATGGCTGACCTAACATATTCTGCAAACTACAACATTTTATAATAGAGATTCTCTCCAAACCTTGTCAACAACAATCTCAATATTTTTATTATTTTAATCCTTCTACTTTCTGGTGTTCTATTTTATTTACTCCATTTTGACGTGCTGTTAGTCTTCTGTTAACTTTCTTTCTTTTTTGACATTTCTCTATGTTTAAGGTTGTTAGGTCCAAAGTTTCTGCTCAGCCCATCCACAGAAGACTGGTTAAGGGCAAAGTTCCGACCCTAGATTTTTATTTCCTTTTCAAAATTGGTAGTGTTATGAGTTTGGGAGTTCTGCTAATCTTTCTTTTCTGATAGTGATATTCTGCCAGTAGAAATAAAATTTTCTGGCTGAGTTTGGGAGCCTTTAATCTGAATGCACTTACTCAGCTCATCACGTTACTTGCATGAAAAAAAACCCAGACAATTCTCTAGGTCTAAACCATGTGTGTAGAGAGCAGAACTGAGTTCCAAATGGGGAAACATTTAAACAGGGATTCTTTTTCATTCATTTTCCAATACTGCCTCTTTGTCTCATTTTGGAAAAAACCTTTTTAAACATCTGAGTAAACTGACTGACCCTCATAATGCTTGTATCTCATCTTGTGGGAAAATAATTTGTGGTTTTGAGTTTAAGTAGAAAGTTTCTGATACATGTTTTCAAGCTGATTTTTTTTTAAGACACACACACTCATACAGAAACTTCTTTCTGCTTCCTCACTTTGCTCGCACAATCCTGAAACAACCAAACTGTAGCTGATCAAAGCCTGTGACAAAACACGCCATGGAGGCAGGTGAGACAGATTGAAGACAACTGTTACAGCTGTACGGAGCTGAACAAGCAGCTGCATCTTTCTGACATTTCCTCTGCCTTTAATTTTAACAGCACTTTTCCCAAGCAAGTTTGGAATTGCTTCAGTTTATGAGGCTCGTAGCTGAGCTATGCAAAACTTTTTAATCTGAAATTCAACTTCATTACCTGCATTTGGATTTCATTACAGGCATGACCTGGAGCCATTGCTTGTACATTTTCCTAATTGCATAGATCACTCAAATGAGTTTCTACAGTATACATTTCCCAACAGCACCCTGAGAACCTCACAGTTTCTCATGCAGTCAGTTGAGACAAAACACAATGGCTTTTGAGGAATGCTAAGGAAGGAGAAAAAAGTACAAGTACAGGAACTAATGAATCGTTTAATGAAGACTTAGCAAGAAGTTCTCATCACATTTACTTGTAATACCAATGTGGGCAGGATAGTTATGAACATAATTGAACAAACTGCAGAATGATAAAAAAGAGAATAATTTTCACAGTGCAAATTAAGTCCAGAAACTACACTTTCAAAAGGTGCACTGAAACAAAAAGCAGAGCAGGATACAAAGCTCAAATTAGACATCCATAACACTTTAGAAAGAACTAACCACAGCTTTGAAAGTAACAAAAGCTCTCCTGATTCAAAGCATGAGCCAGCCTTAAACACCTGAAAATACAGACCACCTTAGCATGGTGGCAATTTACATATTAAATTGTGGGTCGGAGATTTTCCAGAGTTGTGTTCCAGTTTGTAATTTTCATCTCCAAGTCTGAAGTAAAGTTCTTTGATACGAAGGGATCAGCTGCCAGCTCCTGCCTTTGATCCCTACTGCACAATCTCTTCTTCTGGAGGAACTGATAATAGCTGGTAATAGCTACTTCAAGACCAAGACCGCTGCTGCTAACCTGAACAGCATAGCTTATATTGCTAGGAGGGATGTGTATTTGTTTGGACAGCTAAATCCCATATGACTGGATGAAATGGATATCCACAAACTTTAGCAGAAATTCATAGGAAGCCCAAAGCAAGAGACGCATGAAGGAAAACTGTGTATTTCCAAAGCCAAGGGAATTGTCCTTATCAAAGTCCACAGTCAGTCCAAGAGCTGTACCTCACATATATGTGCTCTCAGCCTTTTTCAACACAGACAAGCAAATGTCTCTTCTCTGTAATTTTTCCTCTCTGACTTCAGTGCAGCAAGTAGCTGCAGAGAGACTGACCCTGACAGATAGTGGCCTTGCTGTTACTGTATTTCAGATTTCCTCATCTTTGCAGTGTGTTACCTTGATGTTCCTCTGTTTGCAAAAGCAGAAAAGACATTGAGCAAGGCTAGTCCCTTGCAGACACAACTGCCTTCTATGTTAACCAGCTTTACCGGCAGCAGCTCTTGAATATAAGTGCTGAAATTTACTCGGTTCACACAGCTGCCACTGACCACTGAAAAATTCATGGCAGAAGCAGGGCTCAGTAACACATGCATAGCCACAAACGCAGAAACAAAAACTGAAGTGAGTTTGCTGCAATACTTTTGGGATTGCTTGATGTGAAAGCTTTTCCTTCCCTGGGTAAATAGGGAGCAATCAATGAATCAATGCTTTCAAACTGTGCTTCCTAGAAATCAGAGTTTGTAAATGTTAACTGCTGTGGGGTAACGAGAATAACAAGTCACTATCAGTTAGCATATACCTATTAACATAAATTTCAGGAAATGTCTATAAAATTTATTATGGATGCATAATAATTTTGATATAAAATTTTTATATAGAAATGGCAGAGCAGCAAATGTTAACATCCGTTAACACTGGAAGAACAGTTTTCCTCACCACGAGTTCTATGACTAAAATGTGGTTATCTTTTAAGCAGGTATCTTTAACTAGAAGGTAGCAGATACGTATAAAGGAACAGAAGCAGATCCTGTTGGTGACGAAACCTAATATCCCTTAGGGGATAAAAATAAATAAAAAAATAAAATAATCATGTAGAGCTTTTAATTGTCATAAATATCAACTCCATGTTCCATATAGCTATAACTTTCTACTGAACTCTTTTGAAATTTAGTGTAAGAAACAAGTAAAGAAAAACACACTACATATACTTATTCAATGTTTCACACAGGGGTTTTCTATGTTTCCTTAGTCATTTTGTAAAACATCTTTAAGTCTGGACCTCTACTTTTCCTCTAGTCTCTTGAATTTAGCTCTCTGCCCATTTTTTGCACAATCATAGTCATGATCACACAGAATGGATATCCAGTAACCATAGAATCATAGAATGGTTTGGGTTGGAAAGGAACTTAAAGATCATCTAGTTTTAACCCACTGCCATGGGCAGGGACACCTTCCACTAGACCAGGTTGATCAAAGAACCTGTCAACCTGGCCTTGAACACTGACAGGGATGGGGCAGCCACAATTTCTCTGAGTAACCTGTGCCAGTGTCTCACCACCCTCAAAGTGAAGATTTTTTTCCTAATGTCTAATCTATATCTACCTTTTTTCAGCTTCAAGTCTTCCCCCTTATCCTATCACTGATGCTGGGGTTTGAACAGGAATGTAAACCTTCCTTAGGAACTGCAATAGGCAAATGATATCACCTATTTCAGATTTCCTCATCTTTGCACCTCTACTGGAAGATCCACAACACATTTTCCAGTGGGGACATCTTTGACATAGGTAGTTTAGACTTTCTGTAAACTGAAAAAGAAATGCCTTAGATACAGGAAGGCAATATTTTACTCTTTGTTCTCTTTCTAGTTTGCTGAATTAAATTGTGTGAGGTTTGCTGTGTCTGGGATGACTTCCAATCTTTTCAGGCCTGGGTAATCTGCAGAGAAGAGAAGAGAAACATTACCTTGAATCCTTGAATCAAAATTTGCCTTGTAATTATTGTAAATAGATCAAATGACTGCAAAATAAAGTTGACAGGTAGTCTTGCTTTGGCTGAAGATACTCTAATTTGAAAAACAAATGAGAAACCATAAAACCTAAGCTATAATCCTTCTTAACAAGGTATAATGAATTTCATTTTGTGCAGTGCCATTTATGATGGCAGAATGTCTGTACCGTATACTAAAATATGTAATTTTAAAGGTAGCCTTCACTTACACAGAAAATATGCTTACAGAGGCAAGGTTTATATGGTGAGGTAGTACCTTTTTTAAATCATCATGATGTGCTAAACCATTGATTGGATAAACCAGTGGCACAACTGTATCAAGTATAACAGTTGGTCTTATAAAAACCTCTCTCCTCCTGGGATCTTATTTCTCTCATATGGTCAACCATCGCTGTTGCAACAACACTACCAAGAAACTGTTATTCACAGAGGATGAAATTAAAAGGCAGTTTGAGGATAGAGCTGAAAGAGACTCATACAACAGACGGCATCCAAAAGAAATGCACATTTGCTTGATTCAAAAAACAGCATGTCCTTATCCAACATGTTTATCCATAATGCACATGAACTTCATTTTAATATGTACATTATGCCTTCATTACATGAGGGCCCAACAGTTGTTAGTTATTAGCCAAAACTGGTTGATTTTTCACCCAAGCTCCCACTGGAGCCAGAAAGATAAATGCATGCTTACAGATGCTGAGCAAAACACATCAGTGGGGAGGAGCAAGTTCCTTGACTTTTACTGGTTGAGTTCCAGAGGTGAATCCTAGCCCCTGACTTGAAGGGGCCATCTGACAGCAGAATGAGAAAATGATCTTTTCGAGGAGGTACATGCAGCACTTGTAACACAGAAAGAGGAAATACTTCAAAACATTTAAAAGCACAGTTAAACAAAATAATGGAAATAATGTTCTGACGCAAAATTTGTGCTCGTCTGAGCATTTTCATGACAGATTAGCTTAGTTTGCAGACCAACTATTGAGGCTTTCAGTTTCAAATTACGCGTGGTCTTGACAATAAACATACATCTTTTTTCCAGCTCATATTCTTGTCAGAAAAAACATGAGCTCAGCAGTCAGAAGAAATGGCACGTGTCAGTGACAGCTATGAGACAGGACAGGAGCTGCATCTTGGCTGATTCTGCTGTGGGTAGCAAATTTTGTCAGAAAAATTCAGAGATGTGAAATGAGACAGAATGATTAGAAGAAGACAGGAGGAGGAACAATCAGAAGCCTCTTTTACTTGCTGCTTCTAAGGATGATAACAGACAGGCTGGTAGGACACTGAGACCCGCTACTGCATTGCTCTGGAGAGTATTAAACTAATGGAAAAGATGGAAGAATTGGGTTCAGTGATACAGTATCCTGGACAGAACACCAGCAGTGTCACATACATCTCAGTTGTCCAAGATTTTTACTTCTATTTATTCTTCTCACCCCATCCTTTTTCATTTGCATTTGTGTACTTGTGCATGCTGGAAAACAGCTGCAGAGACAACTGTTTACCTTTGCTTTGTCTTCAGTCTCATGGATTTACAGCATACTGCAATGGGCCTATGTATTGAAATCCACAGAAAGAGACCACTTATGTTTTACTTCCTGAGTATAGGGTTTCTATTTGATATTCCATAAGAAAGAAAGTTTTTGCAGTGAGAACAATCATTCACCAAAACAACCTCTCCCAGTGGGGGACACAGTGAAGTCCCCATTGCTGGAGGTTTTCAAGGTGTGACTGGACAGCGTGCTGGGTAATCTCATCCAGGCTGCATTGCCCAGGAAAGATTGGACAAAGCAATATTTTGAGGTCCCTCCCAGCTTGGTCTGTTCTGCAATTCTGTGGCTCCACAAGTCCTTTTTATTCATCTTAGGACCCTGAGAAACAGCATGTGTTATAGCAGCTTCTTTAAAAATTAGAATAATGTTAGGAAAAGCTGTTAGGCTACAGTTGCGTAGTATCTCTCCTTGCTTTCAAAAAAGTTTGTATTATAATACATTACTGTTTCTCTCAGGCCACCCTGCTTTGCTTTTTTAATTTGGTTTTGTTTATCTGTGTCATTGCTTTGTATTGTTCTAATCATTCCCTGTTACATGCCAAAGAGAAAACAACTAATGAGATGTTTCCTATATAATTAAAATGCATTTTTTTCTAGGTCCTAGGCCTTTGTGTAACATGCACTTGAACTTCAAGTCAATGTAGACTTTCTTTTCCAGCATACATCATGAGAAGTACTGATAATTCACATACAGCCTTAGTACTTGTGTAGCGTGCCTGGGAAGCTTTGTGGATGCAGGTTTTGAGAGGCCATATCTGTAAAACACCATCTGCTCATCATTCCTCCCTCAGACTAGGAAAGCCAATACTGAAAAAAAGATTGTTCATTTTTCAGGTAAAGGAAATGGAAAACAGAAAAATAATAAGATGACACTTAAAAAAAAAAAAAAGTGCTAAACTCAGTCAGACGTCTTCTGAACCTTAGTTGCTTGCAAATTGGGAAAAGCAATGTAGGTCTCTGCAAAGATGGAGAGTAGCTGTTGCATGGGAATAGGTGTCATACAGCTAAGCCTGCAAGAAGAAGAAACAGAAATCAGACTATCTCCAGTATAGATCCTGGTGCTTTCAGCAGTTACCACTTTGGCTGGTGACCTGGTGGCATCTTTTGCAAAAGGGAAAGACACATAAATCCAGTTGAAGCAGCCCAAGAAAACAATTCCTGGGACGTTGTTTCCTTACTGCCTACATCATTTTGAAAGTGTGTCAAGTCTTCGCTCTCTCTCATCAGTTCAACAACGTCCGTTAGCAACTATTGTATTCTCAGAGGCTACTTCAAGTGTGAACCCAGATAAAGCTCATTTATTCTCTTCATTAATCTGAGGAAGCCTCCGTTATGCCTAAAATCCCTGACACTAAATGGAGCAGTGGCAGGGCTGTTTGCTGACCTCACACTCATAATGAGTTTTTAGTCCTTTGTTTTGCACATTAAGGGAGTTAAGTCTTCTTACTGGGTCCTCACTTGAGTAACCTTGTTTTGTTGCTTTGTTTGCTGTTGAGTTTAATTTTTACAGAGAGTCTCATTCAGCTGATTCAGCTATTACTTATGCTGTAGGTATCTGAGAGAAAAATGACCTTTTGGCCATTAAAATATAAAGAAAGAGAAAACCCAGAGGTCTTAATTGAATTAAGCTTAATTAAATTAATTAATCTATAAATAATAAATTTATAATTAATTTATTTAAATTAATTTAAATTTTTTATTAATTAATTAATTATTTAATTTATTTAAATTTAGAAGTGAATTTATAATTAATTAATTAATTTATTAATTAATTAAGCTTAATTAAAGCCAAGGACTTTCTAAAAACCAAAAATTGCAGTTGCCATTTTTTCTGGGATGGGTCCTGTTTTTTGTCAATTCTACCAGCATTCTAGATAGATCTATTTAATACCTAACATAATGCTGCATCATTTTGGCTGAAATCATTGCATTTCAGGTCCTGTGTTTCAATTCAATTTTGCATATAGGCTAAACATCAATCTCCTTTCCCATGTGCCTATTTATTTACCCTGATTTCTTCTTGGCATGTTTAATTCAAAGGCCTGTTCTAAAATGACTGGGCATTTTAATCTAGTTAAGCAAAGTTTTATCTTACTGAAGAAAGCAACTGTAGAAACGCCAAGATTTCCCACGATACAATTGCGTTGCATCAGGAAAGAAAAATATAAAAATAAAAAAAAAGTCAGCTGTTAAGGATTTATCACTCAGTCATCATCAAAGTTTTTGCAGTATTATTTTAAGGACCCCATGGGAGCAAATCTCACACCACCTTTCAAAGCCACTTTGACTGGTGGAGATGGGCAGCCACAGAGGCAGGGAGGCACTCCTGCTGCTTCAGGCCATGGCAGAGTCAGGCTGCCTCAGGCCTGATAAGAGGCAGGGTCTCCAGGCCCACCACCTGCACAGCATGTCCAGGTACACTGCTTATGTGTGCCACAGTCATCTTCATCCAAAGCTTTTAGCCTCACTGGAGCACTCTCCTTCTTCAACAAATCTTTCATTGGCTTCCTCTGAAGCCCTCCAGCTGTTGTTTGCAGCTCTAATGCTATCGTACAGCATAGCTCCATTTCGGTGTGCATTCAGAGGCATACAGCAAGCATCCAACGTATGCACTTGCCTCTTTCCTACCCACACCCACCCTCCCACCCTTGTGTATATATATATAAGTATATATATGTATGCATATGCTTCTAGATACACATATACAGATACCCTCTCAACATGCTTTTCCCACACCATAACAGACCTGATCCATTTTCCATGAATGCAACTTCCCTTTCTTTCCTCTTACACAATTCAGAGCTGTGTTGGCATCACTGGTTAAAACTCTCAAGCTTCCACAAGCAAATGCACCATTCATAAAGCTCTGTTTCCATCCCTTTCTCCACTCTCACTGCTTCAGTTCCTGCTAGCTCTGCCTGCACACTGCCAAAAGCTGGCATTAAGCATGCCTTGGTATTACCCTAAAGAGGCGCTATCCCTCATTTTGACATTTTGCTGTTATCAATCTTAAGCTGTAAGGTATTTTACCTTGCATAAAGGGTTAGATTTAATACAGTGTGCAGCATATGCATTCCTAGTGGAGCGTAGCTGGATTTAGTTGTGATAACACCCCAAATTAAAATTGACAAGTGCTCAGCTTCAGAACTGCCCAAGTCAGCTGTGCTTGCTGTTAATGCATTAGACATTTCCCAGAATACATGATGGGAGAAGCTTCCAGGAAGAGATAAATATAGGAAAGTAATATTAAAGAGAGTTTCTATAGGCTGTGCTGGTGTTCAGGAATGACAGTGAGGGAGATGATAGATCAGCAGTCAGCAATTGGATTTCACATGTAAATGGAAATTCCCTTCACTTTTTAAAGAGTCAGATGAGATAGAGGCAATAGGAGCTGAAGTGTAGGCAGCACATGGCTTTGTTTTCTTTGCTTATGGCTTTGCTATCCTTTTGCTGTTTAACTGAATTACCCCTTGCTGGTTTCCCAACTTAGGCTCAGGATTATGCAGATCTTATTAAGGAAAAGTTCCTTAAAAGTAGTTTCAATTTTTGCCAAAGAAAAGTTAGACACCTGGAGCCATGGTATCAGGAATATCCCCTTTTCCATTTTCAGGTGAAACACTGCCAGTGCTTGTCTGTGTTAGCGCTTGCTGCACAGTTGTTGTTTGTAGGTCTACAGAGTGGGGCATATAGAGTGCGGAGTTCTTCAGGATCCCAAAGTGCAGCCCCATGCCTCAAGAACCTTCTTGTTTCTTAGAACATCCGAACGCTTCTGGATCCTTACGGTGGATTTTAAAGGTTCAGGAATTCATATGGTTTACAATCTCCTTCCCTTTACAGCACCATAGAGGGAACTCAGCCACTTCGCATGTTATACAAGGATTAAATTAAGAACTATGAACTAAACTAGGAGAAGTAAAATGCCTCTGCCAGGAATGCCTTCATGGAAGCAAGCCTTCTTAGGCCACAAAGAGATACTTGACATTTCCAACGACAACATGACATACATGATCTTGCAGTGAGGATTGAATAAAAAAGAAGTCTGAGTAGTTTCTGGTTTCAAAATTTATATTCTAATCCCAGAAAAAAAAAACCAACTATGGGAAAACTGAGTTTGAGTGTATATGTAATTGTATAAGGTGACATATAGTGTAGGGCTACCTGAATTATTCCAAAGCAAAAAGCCCATAAAATTAATATAATAACTCTTACATTTAGCGATATCTTATGGTAACTATCATATGATTATGATTAAGTCTTTCTGGTTTCCACAGCCCTAAATTAGATTAAACAGTTTTAAATGCAGATTCTTCCCTGGCCCTGCAATAATGCCTAAGGCAGAATGAAAGCTGTTTGAATAACCCAAGTGTATATTTTCATAACTTAATAGTAAAAAAAATCCCAGAAGTTATATTTATATCTGACTTTGTGAGGTTTACTATGCTTTGTCCCTTTGGCAAAAGTAATATATAATGCCTCAGAACAGGACTTCAAACTTATTATTTGTTCTTTCAGTATCTAGCTCTGTGACGGTCTCAAATTGGCTGGAGTAGGTCGCACACTTTATGATACACATCCACACAATTTCTGTGAGTTATTGCTGCAAGAAGTTCTTATATATATATGTTACTGAATAACGAAGGTCATTCAGAGCAAAGGAATGTTGTAGTCTCTCTAAAAAAACCCAAAAAAATTTAAACCCTTTTCTTTTATGTGTCTTGAGGGTGCTTGGCATAACGAGTTTCATCAGAAGCCTTTCACCAAAGGAGACGTTTTCACTCTTTTCAGGCAGGAAAGAAGCTGGCCTGTCCAAGATCAGAAATTAAATTTGTGGTAGAAAAATATCCTGTGCAAAAGTCCCAAACTAATCACTAGCTTACAGTAACTTTAACTCCATGTATTTATGATTTTTGTAACTTAAAGGAAAAACAAATGCCCAGAGTGAGTGCTTCGATACTCAGAGGATGGGCTAACATTTTTCATATATCAGGAATGACACATTGCTGAAGTAAAATAAAAGCTTTACTGTTGATGTAATGATGTATAACCAGAAACTGTGTAACATAGACAAAAGAAACCAAAAAAATTTTCACATGTACAACAAAATCGTGCTTTTTTGTTCTTTCAGGAAAGAAAGAGAAAGTTATGATTTTTTGGAGTGTCTGCTTTCATAGTGTTTTATAATCCTGTCTATGGACACTACTGAAAGCTAGCATGAGATTCAGGCCATAAATATCGAGTCATTTGAGTGGCAGAGTCATGCTTCTGCAGACGCATTGGCACTTAGTTGCTCCAGATACTGGCACTGTGGAAACATTAAGATTGATAGTAACTAATGATAGATTTTGAAGACAAGGGAAAAAAACCACCTACTTTCTCATAAAATCCAGTCAGGGCATAACTAAATTTCAGATTTCAGCTCAGGAATGTTCTAAGCTTTTTTATTGCCAATTATGTTACAAAAGGGTAAGGGACATGTCTTTCTACACCTCATAAATTTGACATACTGTAGTATGAAATCTCATTAGCCTTCCATGTTGCCAGATGCAGATTACAAACATTAAGGATCTTATGGAAGTGTTTCTATACTTTTACTCTACACCAGGGCTATTTTTACAAGCATGTGTTCTGTATTTGTCCTTTTCATGAACTCTCAATTTTGTTTAGTAGCTATATTAAACTATTTTATTATAAATCTAGGATTTTAACTACTTTGGGGTTCTTGGGATGATAGGTGCATGCTCAGAAAAGTTGTATACATAATTTCATGCTCTGGAAGTACATTAAATATCCCTAAATTGCACTGAAGTGTCTTGTGGAAAAATGCCTGCTATTCTGCTGCAAAATCTTAATCCATCTCCTTATACATTGGTGACATACGGTAATTTAAAAGCTCTGTAAAGTTAAGGCTCTGGCTTTACTTGTAAATGGAAATTAAACAACAACTTACCCTTAATCCAGTAGATATGTGTACACCACCCAAAATGAGATCCTGTAATTCCTACTAGCACTGTTCCATTAATAAAACCTATTAGCATATCTGGTAAATTCAGAGTTGCACTCTTTCTGCTCTGCAGCTTTTACCTCAGATAAAGTTGGCAAAGTGAAATACAGTCCCAGGAGGTTTAGATGAGGCCTAAAGGAAGAAAGGTATTTTTACATATACAGAATCTAACTTACAAATACATACATACATGCTATGTTCACTGGCTTGTGTCTCACTGGCATGTGTCTCACTGGCATGCATACAAAATATTGCTTATTAACATACTATTTTTTAATTAAAATGTAAATTTTATCTCCCTGCTGTTGGTCAATTAGTTTTTCTTCCTTGAGCATTTCAGAAGCAAATAAATTAGAGACAATCTTCTTCTGTGATCTGGCTAACATGGATACTGGATTAATAGTGAACAGCACGAATGAGAAAAGCCTAAATGGTTTATAATAATAGTCTCCATGTTATATAATATAAATCATCCATGGTAATATAATTCCATGCCATCTATCTGCCTAAAGGAAAAAATCTGTTTGGACTTTGCCTGATAACAAACATTAAGAAATAGCAATTTGTATGTGATCGTTACAACCACCTTTGAATTTTGCAGTTGCATGTAGAAAGGTGCTGTTCTCCTCAACATGCCTGAAACCTTTGCTTTGATCAGTTATGCCTCTGAAGGTGCTGACCTCCTCCTCCACATGCCTGAGTCTCTTGCGGATGCCAGTGTGCTGAAGAAGCACCTATGCTCCCTCCCAGGGTTTCAAGGCTCAGGACTGCCCTGTTAATGGCTCTGCTCAGGTCTTGAGACACAGGGTCTGTCTAAGCTGTGCCAAAATCAAAGACTAAATGACTACAGAAAATTGGTGAATCCAATTTGAAAAGGCAGTGAGAAAATTTTCTATCAGTTTTTACTGTAGAAGCTTTAGAACAGATGTATTTTCTCCTTTCTGCATAACAGAGGGAGTTTCTCCATAGATAAACTTTCTTCAAACTGCTGCTGCTTGCTCTAGCATATATTTGTCTAGTTCACTGATCTTGCTCCACTCTTTCCAAAAAGAGAAGATCCTATCCTGCACTGTAGTCAAGGACCTCATAGATACTCGCTGGGGGAGCCAGTATTAATTTCCTGACAAAGTAGTTGTTTTTCAGAACATTTCCTGTTCTGAAATTTTAATACAAAATATTCTTTCTGCTAAATTCAACTTATTTCCATGGGAAGAATCATAAAAGATGTTGAGCAAAGTCCAATCTGCATACCCCTTGGGGCTAAGGTTTTACCATATGCTCTTTCCTTATGCTGCTGATCTTTCTGTTTCTCAGGGAAGAAAGGCATGTCCAAAGACATCTGTGAGCATGTAGCAAACACATTAATGAAAACAGAGGAGGAGCTTCCACAGTAAAGGAACTCCTATGGGAAACAGATTTTTTCCTTTTTTAGATAGCAAGCTAGCTTGTAACCAAGGAGTCAGTGGTCATACCACTGCTTTCAGGTAAAAGGCTATCACTTCCCTGTAACATATATTTTGTCTCATTCATTGGCATTAGTTCACTAAGATTTGTGTCAAAAGGGGCAGCAAGCCCTCCTCTCCATGAATTTAATTAGCTTGGCCTCAGACCCTGAAAGAGCAGCTGTCATTTACACGTATCATTACACAGATTAAGATTCAGACTATTCCTCCTCTTCTCAGTGTTTTACAGATTAAATGACTCAATTAGACATGATCCCTTGCTACACTGCCATTTCATCCCACCATTCTTAAACGTGTCACTGTTGGCAAATCACGTTGAGTGTGAAGACATCATCCAGATCTGGCTAAAGGTTTCTGAAGGTAGTGGCTGGCAGCAGAAGTGCTGCACATCTTGTCTCTCTCTGGTGAGATAAGCCTGACTTAAGACAGACTGAGCAGCCTCCAAGTGCTGTGCACCATCATCATCTTCAGTTATTAACCTTTTGTACTGACACCTTGGAGGCAAAGGGCATAAAATCATTCAAGATTTACTGTTTAGGGAATCATGCTTTTCCCTGTTCATGTTTCCTTCAACAAGATACTCTCCGCTCATCCTTTTCACCTTTGTAGCACAAGGCAGGCTTTGGTGTGAGCAAACACATATGACATCTCATTAACCAGCCATCATCCAGTTCCTTAAAGCTTCGTTCTTCCCCTTGATGCTGTTATTTTCCTGAGCTCCTTCTCGCTATGCCGCTAATACAGTCATGACACAAAGCTTGCAAAGAAAATTATGCTGTCCTGCTGAAGACCTTTTATTTTGGTTGGTCAATCTGTTCAACATAACTCAGCTATAAAAATATTTTGATGTGTAAGCTCTAACAAGACCAGGTTGAATTTTAGCCAGGCTAAACACTTATTAGCAAAAATAAAAGTTGTGCTTTCTTTCCTTCTACAAATTTAATTCTTTCTCACTATTTCTAAGTCAGTGGTTGTAGAGCTGGCTGGGCAGGAAGACCCAAACCATATACCATATACCAAGGTATATGAAACCTGAAATATTACAGACAGAATGAAACCCTTGTGTGTGTGTGTATTTGTCCATCTTGTTATTCTTTCAAACAAAGCAGTTATTAAATATGAGTAACCAATTTATGTTCTTGCTGCTGTTTTTTAGAGAAAACAACTGCTTGTTCTTTAGAGGCTGGATTATTTATGTTTCTAGTTTCTCTAGATCATAGATGTTACAGTCACAATTTTCATGGGGTGAAGAGGCAGCTGTTGTAGTTTTTATTCTAAATTGAGTCCAAAGCTAAGTGTGTAGCTACTTCAACTCAGCTAGACATGCTTGTGTTTGTGGCTGGCTGGGGTCTTCTTTTTTAACTAGGCTGATTTAGCACAGGACTACCTTGTATTTTTGTGTATGTTGAGTGAAGGCACTGCAAACGCCCTCTAGGTGGTAACTCCACTACAGGGAATGTTATCAAAGTACCAGAACATTAGTTATGTTTACATTTGAAAATGTGTTTTATATCATACATGTATATGTAGCATTCTTGACCCTTAATCTTGGCTCCAAGCTTTCCTATGTGCCCAAAACATATACATAACAGATATTCCTTGCTTTCACACCCGCCACTGTAGACAGCTGATACTCTTCAGCGGACATATTTATTGAAACTTGCAGGCTGGATTATGATGAAAATTATTATTTAATTTGAAATCTGACTTTCTTCTGTGCAATATGAAGCTTGCCTTTTGCCTCACTCCTTCCCACAGTTTTTTTTTCCACTCCTGCTGAGCTCAAACTGTGCTTTACTTGGAGTTTTCATTTGTCCCTGAACTGTGAAGCCCAGACACTTAGACAGCTTTTATGCAGCAAGTGGTTTTATGGGTTAGTGTGCAAATCAAAAGGAGAAAACGGTATTCACTTTTTAACAAAAGTTTACCACAGATCTTAAGGGTTAAAAACTAGTGATTTCAAGCACAAGATCAAAAAGCTTTTGGCCTGGTGGAAAAGCAGGCACTAGCCCTATCTTTCTGTACCTTTTTCAGCATCTTTCCTAGCCCTGTTTCCCCTACTGATTTATTGAAACAGAAACCACATGGTCCAAGAGAAATGTCTGCTACTCTAAGCACTGTGTATGACAATCAACCAGTTCAAAATTTTTTATTTAAGGTGATTATATTTAGTTACATTCAAAGGACCTTATTCTGACCTCACCCTTTACAAAACAGGAACAAATTTCACTAAAGCAACAGAGCACCTGGCCAAAAGACAGGCATAGGCAAGATCAGTGTAAAAAGGACATGCAGTGTCTGGTATGTTGCTATGTATGCTTCCTTGCTGTACCAACCCAGCTGAGGCTTTCATTCTACTGTGCAAAAAAGGCTTCCCAAATGTGAAAAGAGATAGATGCTTAATTCCTCTAATTTCTCCAGGGAAATCATCTTCTCCCTTCAGGGGTGGAAATTGCCATATGACTTTCTGAACTGGTTAGTCTAGCTACTAAGTGTGAAAAAAGCTGCCAGGTTTGATAAATCACCTCTTGCTATTTCGCTCCTCACTGAGCTCACTCTAATTTTAGGTCCACACCAGGACTCACGAAGATAAGGCATGTATAAACTCATCAGGGATACAAAAGCAGCATTCAGGCAAATTTCCCTTTCCTCAAAGTCTGCATGAAGCTAAGGTCACAAACTAAACCAGGAATAATAAAAACTTACAATTGAAAAACGTCTTTAATTTTTCTATTTCAGATATCCTATCCTTATTTCATTAGAAAACACTTCTATATCTTACAGGAATTCACTTTAAGGGTCATATTTTGTTACTTCCATGTTTAAAAGTCCTCTTGATAACAGTGGGTTTCAGGTATTGTCCTTTTTCCTAGGTTAAATGGCTTTTTCAGCAGCCAAGAATCACTGTCTACAGAGGAGAAACAGTTTTCATATCCCAACATCTATTGAAAGCACATACTCAAAACTACTACTAGACAGTCAGGGTTTGATTTCTGCTTGGCACTGCCTTAATGAACTTGGGGTTATTGGGGTTTTCTTGCCTTTGGGCTTGTCAAATGTGCACTTCAGGCACACAAATAAGTGCATTTGGAGACCCTGCTGCAGCCCTGCACAAGACACAAAACAGGAGCAGCCTCTGCCGCAAAGCACACAGTTTAAAGCTCCATTGATGTGTTGAGACAAAAATGCAGCAGAACTTGTCTTCATTCAGAGGCTGGATCTTAAAAACTGGAATTCCCGAGAGGAAAGCCAGCAGTTGGAGAAATGTTGAGGGCGGTGTTGCAGTCGTCTGGGAAGCAAAGCGTGTCAGTGCCATTTATTCAGACATACAGGCCTTTCTGAGTTAATTCTTTGAATTTAAGCAGGATTTTTCAAAACCTATTCTTTAAATACAGAAGCATTTTGAATGCTTTTTCAGGCAGTCTCTCATTGCTTTGAATGTGCAGAACTCGTGTACCAACCTGTGCTTTCCAGGCAGCTCACAGGAAAAACACCACATCCCAAGGGTTACAACTTCACAGGCTTCCAGCTGACAAGACAGGCCTCAGACATTTTCTCCGTTCTATCTTTAGTATAAATAACGGGTGGCCAATTACCCTTACTTGTGTGAGTAGTCCGAGAATTGGCCTCAGTTTCACCCTTGGGAGAATGATTGATCATCACAGCCATTTCAGAGCTAGTACCCAAAGCTATTAAGAAAAAAACCCTAAATTACATATCCAATGCACCATTGGAAAGGAAGCTTGAGTACAGTCTGATTCCCCAATCATTTATTCAGTCTTCCAGAGTGTGCGGAGGGTGATCTGTGAGGACAAGAACCCATGACAACATCACTTGTCTTGCTCATCGCAGTTAATTAAGAATTTAAAAACCACATTGCCCTTGATGAGAATTTACTCCAAAGTGAATTTTTTCTGCATATAATACTTCGCTTTCGGCACAGGTCACTTTGCAAACTTGCATTTTGGGTTGTTCTTGGTTTAGAATCTTCACTTTCTGAACCCTTGTAGGTAGTGTTACTGCGCAACATAAACTTGATACTTTTATTAAGAAGAAAAGCACTTTCAGTTTCTCTGGGTTCTTTGTAATTAAAGGAGTGAAAAGCTGAAGCTAGGTAGGAAGCAGTTTTCATAACCAGGGTGCATGCCGCTTTAATGACATGAAAGGATTAACGAAAAAATCCTTAGCTCTGAGGTTCTCGGTGTCACTTAATTAAGGGTTATTTTAGCAGCATGTAAGCCATTAAACCTGCACTTTCTGTAGCATTTTGAGTACCTGTATGAACTGACCTTGGAAGAAAAAAGTGTTCAGGAGTCATACAAGACTAAAATATGTCCTCATGGAATCCTAGATTAATTTAGGTTGGTAGGACCCTGAGATCAAAATCGAAAAGGGGTCTTTGCTCAAAATTAAGGACCACTTCAAATTAGATCATGTTGCTCAGGACTTCATCCAGATACAATGGGCTCTGGTCTTGTCCAGCTCCGACGACAGAAATGCCGCAAACTCTCTGTGAACCCTGTTACTCTGTTTGACCACTCTCGTTGTGAATAATTTCCAATAGCAATTTCTCTTGCTGAACCTTGTGCCTGTTGCCTATTCAGCTTTTGCTGTCTACCTCCAAAAAGAGCCTGGGTTCATCTTCTCTGTTACCCCCTTTAGGCAGGGGAAAAGAACAGATTCTTTTGAGCAGAGCAAACTTAGACACACCTACAGCCAAAATAATTGTATTTATAAAAATGACTTTTCCAGAAGAAATGTTAAGTTCCATATGTATCATGTCTTAGTGGTTATACCTACAGCAAAAGGACTGATTGGGAAGAAAAGCAGTGTTCAAGATTTCTGCCTATTATTTAATACTACTATTTAATAATACTATTTGATAGTCAGGCATCTTGCTTTCCTGAAAGTCAAACACTTTGCTGGCAACCAAGAACCTTAAACAAACGGATGGTAATTTCAGCCTTGGATGAGGTACCAACTCACTCTTTTCCAGTAATAATGTCTATAAAACCTCACACCCTTCAAGTAAACAGAAGTGAAGAGACACGATCACAGAAGGAACTGAAAAAAGCATGAAGCGTCACTTTCATTATTACTTCTCTAATGATAATTTCATTCCTCTCAAGATCACGAATACTGTCAATCATTATGCCTCATAAAAATGGTAATTCATGAGTATTTCAATGAAGTTTTAAAGGGAGAATTACACATATTCAATTTTTCTTGATGTGAAAAAATGTTGATGCAGGGCTCTATCACAAATAGGAGGGCATGCTAGGGTAATGCTGAGTTGCATGCCTGGACGGAGCCAGATTGGAATAAAATAACGACATAAAGCCAGTCTTGATCCCCTCCACTCCCATCTGTCTTGGATTTGAGGCCAAATGGTTTAGCTCTGAGGTCTTGATCTGTCTGAACAAACAACAGGCCATTCAGAACAAATACTGAACATTGAACAGCTATCAGTTAATGTTTACGTTGCAGAGCTTGTTATCATTATATTTAATGCTGTACAAATACATGGTACAATTATGCTAACATAAATGTCACTCAGCTCAGAAGGTCTACAGGGTAAGACCCTAAGTTTGTTCATAAACAGAATTGTTCTGAATCTGTCCTATCCAGAAACCTAGATCTTGCTATCCCTATCTGAGCACTTCAAAATGTGAAGTTCCCCTGGGTGAATGGTTTTTCACTGACTTCTGCACAGTGTTCATGTTCTTGTATCAGGTGGAGTCCCTCTGATGCCAGCAAAGATGTGCTGTACTTGCTCCATTTATAGAATCATAGAATAGTTAGGGTTGGAAAGGACCTTAAGATCATCTAGTTCCAACCCCCCTGCCATGGCCAGGGACACCACACACTAAGCCATGTCACCCAAGGCTCTGTCCAACCTGGCCTTGAACATTGCCAGGGATGGAGCATTCACAGCTTCCCTGGGCAACCCATTCCAGTGCCTCACCACCCTCACAGTAAAGAATTTCTTCCTTATATCCAATCTAAGCTTCCCCTGTTTAAGTTTGAACCCGTTACCCCTTGTCCTGTCACTACAGTCCCTGATGAATAGTCCCTCCCCAGCATCCTTGTAGGCCCCCTTCAGATTCTGGAAGGCTGCTAGGAGGTCTCCACACAGCCTTCTCTTCTCCAGGCTGAACTGCCCCAACTTTCTCAGCCTGTCTCCATACGGGAGGTGCTCCACTCCCCTGATCATTCTCGTGGGCCTCCTCTGGACTTGTTCCAACAGTTCCATGTGCTTTTTATGTTGAGGACACCAGAACTGCACACAATACTCCAAGTGAGGTCTCACGAGAGCAGAGTAGAGGGGCAGGATCACCTCCTTCGACCTGCTGGTCACGCTACTTTTGATGCAGCCCAGGATACAGTTGGCTTTCTGGGCTGCGAGCGCACACTGAAGCTGGCTCATGTTCATTTTTTCATCGACCAACACCCCCAAGTCCTTGTCTGCAGGGCTGCTCCGAATCTCTTCTCTGCCCAACCTGTAGCTGTGCCTGGGATGGCTCCAACACAGGTGTAGGACCTTGTACTTGGCATGGTTAAACTTCATCAGGTTGGCATCAGCCCACCTCACAAGCGTGTTGAGGTCCCTCTGGATGGCATCCCTTCCCTCCAGCATTATCAACTGAACCACACAGCTTGGTGTCATCAGCAAACTTGCTGAGGATACACTCAATCCCACTGTCCATGTCACCGACAAAGATGTTGAACAAGACCGGTTCCAACACCGATCCCTGAGGGATACCACTCGTTACTACTCTCCAGCTGCACATCGAACCATTGACCACAACTCTTTGCGTGCGGCCATCCAGCCAGTTCTTTATCCACCGAGTGCTCCACTCATCAAACTGATGTCTCTCCAATTCAGAGACAAGGATGTCGTGCGGGACAGTTTCGAATGCTTTGCACAAGTCCAGGTAGATGACGTCAACTGCTCTGCCCCTGTCCATCAGTTCTGTAGCCCCATCATAGAAGGCCACCAAATTGGTCAGGCAGGATTTCCCCTTAGTGAAGCCATGCTGGCTGTCACCAACCACCTTGTAGTTTTTCATGTGCCTTAGCATGCCTTCCAGGAGAATCTGCTCCAAGATTTTGAGGTGAGACTGACTGGTCTGTAATTCCCTGGGTCATCCATTTTCTCCTTCTTGAAAATGGAGGTTATATTTGCCTTCTTCCAGTCACTGGGAACTTTGCCTGACTGCCATGATTTTTCAAGTATGATGCACCACCAGAAAGTCATACAAGCAGAAGGCAATCCAGAGTCATATGACCTCTATGCAAATACACCTTCTACACTCACTGAAGTTCATTTTCATTCTTGTGAACACAAAATGTTGTCTCTGCACCAGAAAATACAGTGTTCTAGTCAAAACAGATGTGGTCCTTCCCCAGTTTTCACAGCATCTGTGTAGAAAACAGACTCTGACCGTTTGACTTGGACTCTGAAAGGAAATGTGAGTCACTTTGCAAGAAATAGAGCTGGGAATAGCCTGCATTACATGCAGGTTACTGCTCTCTGCAACTAACTAGGAAAGGAAGGGCACAATCCTCTAAGTCACACCAAGGAGCAGTTTATTCACAAGGCATCTAAAATGCCTGTAAATTCCTGGCAGAGAAGATATTGCAAATATGCTGCATATTTATTTTAAGATAAACCATTAAATAAAAGAGAAATCAGTATCACCAAAATATATGTTGCAAAGGAGACCAAGGCATAATATAAATTGCAATGTTTGGCCTGTATTGGATAGACTTACCTTAAGACTCAGTAATTGCTAGAGTCTGCAGTGTCAGAAGAATGGTAATGAAACAGGTAGGTCAAACAAGAGAAACAAGCTTCATTCCCTACAAAGAAATTACACTCTTGCGTAAAACCAGGGCACTCTTCTGGAAGATCTGTATATATTCATGTAGCAAGAATGAACCAAACATAATTACTCGCAATGCTACAATGCATATAATTACAGTTCTGATAATACGTGAAGTGAGCCAAAACATTTTCTGGGTTGTTTTCTTTAGAAGCACCCAGAAAACACTATAATAATAACCCCACCAAACTAGAGAAGAACAACTTCTGCTATAGCACATGGACATAACTTTGAAGGAATTTTGGCTGTGGCACCAAATGCAAAGAGACAGATTTTCTTTTGTTCTCTGTTCTAGGTTAACACACAGCCTGTGAAGTAAAAGTCATGCTGGTATTACTTCTGAAATGCATCATTAATCTTTGCTTTCTTGCCTTAGCTCTTTCTTTTGTCTTCTAGTTCTGTAATTTCCAAGATCCTTCCAATATATGAACCCCAGAAACATTCTCAGTGGGAAGATGGACCAATTTCCCATACATCAATTGTTGTAAAGCATTTTCAGATTTGCTTTCCTTTGTCATTTTTCACTGACCCTTTAAAAGCAGACTCCAGTCCCCCATGGTTTTTCAGTCCACAGCCTAAAAAACGTTGTTCTAGACACATTCGTTCCTGTGTTTCTTTGCAGCCACTGTTTTTTTAAGCAGCTGCTGTTCAGAAATAGGTCAGCATGTGCCAGCCGCTCATGATCCGGAGAAAGGGGGACGCTCTGGGTCATGCCTCTCCATGGCTGTGGAAGTCCTGATCCATGAATTGAGTGTCTATTCAATTGCTACTTCAGTTCCTCAGCTCACAAGGGCACACAGACATACACACAGACACAAGCACAGGAACCACTATATTTTTTAATCATGAGCAAATATATGCTTCCTATTTACAGTTTCACAAGCTGGGTAAGTCATCAGTGTTTAGTGGATTTTTCCAGAGCAAGAAGGAAAGAAAATCTGCATGTGGACACCAGGATTAATGCCCCTCTTCTTTAATGAGGGCTCCCAGCCTCATCTGCAGTGACCTTCATGGCAGGCCTCCCCCTGACTTCAGTCTAGTCAGGGTTTTGCTTTCAAAACTGCATGCTGGAACATGTCGCTTTGCTCAAAGACTGTTTACAACTTCAGGGAAATCGAACTTGCCCATTTAACATAGAGGGCTTTAAAATCCCTGAGCGGTTCATTTTCCAGCGTTAACTTCACCACCATAATACACCACACTGTAACCTCAGATCCAGGGGTTCAGCCATCTGTGACCAAGACCCAGATTTGCAAAGAGTAACAGGGCTCTAAAATGCCATCAAGATATGCATATTACAAGATTACAAATCTCTTACTTTAGATGTACATTTTTTCCCCGGAGGATGGAGAAATTGTAGTTCGAGGTTGCCCAATGTTAAGACAAAAATGACAGAATGGCAAGCCCATCTCTACTGTTTTTCAACATGTGGTTACTTTTCTGTACCCACAAGGGACTTGCTATCCATATCCTTCTGAGACCAGCACTAGCCACATGGTTATGTCAAATGCTTACAGAATAAGTGGTTTGATTACTGTAAGCATCTTGCTTAATCTACTAAGTCATGCAGTTCCACCTGGTGGTAAAAATGTAAAGATCTATAAAAATATCAAGATCTTATCTTTGTAGGTTTGGTAAAAAGATGTCAGATGGTACAAGTTATCCCCACTTTGCTCTTTGGAAAAGCAACCGACAGGTATAGAGAGACAAACCTCTAATTTTGATAGCACAATAGGTTTGTTACAACTTAGTTAGTTTTCAGCAATGGTTATAAAAGTGTGTAAACACACATTTGAATTCTAGAAAAATTAACTTCTTACTGATGTCTTTAAAATATAAACCCATCGCCCTTCACTAACTTATAAAAGCATATGATTTTCCATCTATCAACAACCCAACTCTTGTTTTGATTAATGGATTATTAACCAAAAGTGATAATCTCCTCACTTTTTGAAAAACCTTGGTTCTTGGAATTTTTTTTCTTTTATTTTTTTTTTCTTTTATTCCTCTCCACTAGACTCTTTAATGACATGAATGCCATTATCCCATTTCCTACTGAGTTTGCCTGAGACTTTAGTATCAGAAATTACCTGCTCCTGCAGAGCACGTAACCATGACAAGCAACACAGTACTATTGTTAGCTGTTCCAGATGCTTAAGTTAATCAAATAAGAAGAAAAAGTGGCTTTTAGATCAAAATCTACTTCCTATTTTGGCAAATCCTGTGCATTCCATTCGCAGCAAGCAGAACATAAATAGTAACCACAGTGCTAGAATTTTTGCCCTTTACTTATAAAGTTACAGGCTTAAAGGCAAGAAAAGATGACTTAAGCAGAACAAAGAGTTGTTTTTAGAAAGAGATTACTGTTATAGCGTAATTGCAAAAATGAGAAATTTTGTTCTTACATTTTTAGTTGTCCTCTATAAAAAATGTTGAACTTCACTTCTAGCCTGAGTTTGCCTAGCTCCAAATCAAGATTTAAGCTGGATTTTGCAGTACGGTTGCCTGCTAAAGACTCTGCCAAAGACAGGTCTGTTCCTGAAACCTGGGAACTCCACTCAGCCATACAGTTACCACATTACTGTGTTCCCATCTCACCACAATGAGATCTTTCACTTTGTTGGGACAAAACAAACTTAAGAAATTACTAGCTCCTAAGTCATTTCAACATACTTCCTAAATACAGGTTTTGTATATACTGTGCTGCCTTTGCTTCCCTGCGCTCGAAGCCAGTTGTTTCTTTGGGAAATCCCAGGGAACGCATGAACTCCTCTTTCCTAGGGTTCCATTGTAGGGACTCCTAGGGCACTCTGACTTCAGAGTTTCTCATCACTCTTGAATTCTTACTGTGTTTTCACTGTGGACCTCTGAAGCACCCAGGTATTTTTCCTGTAGCTTCAAGTTTCTCTTCTGCATCACTATGAAGCTAAAATTGATGCATCCTCTGCAATAAATTTCATTTCTCCTTGGTTGATCTCACTGTGTAATCCACCTTCGTCAGACTACAACAGCAATTCTTTTCATCTTCATGCCTTTTCCAATTTTTGTTGCTTGCAAATCCTTTCTCCAACTTTTTAGGCCCGTTATCTTTTAAAGGTTTTACCACAAGTTGTCTTTTTTGTTGCTGATGTTCAGATCATCATGAAATACCCTTTTTTTTTTTTTCAAATCTTATCTCCCTTAAATGCATTGCAGAAAATTAATTTATCTAGGTTTCTACTTCCCATTCTTTCAAGGCATTTCCAACTTTACTGGCAGCCACTGGCAGTTCCACACTGTTCCTGACTCTGCAAATGGCAAGTATTTATAATTCTGGGCCTTCACAGCATCAGCCAGAATCTGTAGGGATTGCAAAACTGACTCCTGAAACTGCCACTTCTCTGGATAAATCAGATCACTTTTTAATGTTCTCTTTGATAAGCAGGATAGATCCTTGGCATCAACATGATAAATCATGGTTCTTTTCTCCCAAGCCTTCTCCCATTATCAAGTTTTTTTGCTGACTAACAATAAGGTAACTTTTCAATAGTAATCATACCAATGATCGTATCATAAAATAACTTCATTAATCTAATTTCAGAGAGTTCCTGAATATAATGAAGTATATCAGGTTTCGGACAGTACCTGGCAACTAGCTGCTGCTTCCAGAAGGGTGCTGTAAACATGATGTTACTCAGATACATTGCAGACATGATTGCATCCTATCACCAGATTTTTCATCTGAAGCTGTTACAGTGACACAACATTAAAGAGCTTGTATGGTGGTTTGGGCATTTTTCTGGACAGTAGGGGTTTCAATTTCCTGAAAAAAAGACGAAGTTGGGAGTCCATCTAGTAACATCCCTCGCCCTTTTAGCAGATTTCTGATAATCTGCTCTGTTTGAAGCTATATTTTAAGAAGATGAACAAATGTTCTGTTCAGTTTGATAGAGCTGAAATATCTTACTCAGCAAAGATAAAAAAACGTGATTTCATAATGATACTCTGGTCAAAATATCATGTAATCTGGGACTATTTCTTGTAGAGGTCACCAGCCATTTCTGAATAACACGTACATCATTTTGAAAGCTCTCCCTCCTCAGTTGAATATCCTGAGTACCTTAAAGAACAAATCAAGCTATGACTACCCTATCCTGATGAATCATGAAAATTGCTCGACAGTGAAAACAGTCTTCAGTCTTTCTCCTTCTTGAAATCTTTCATCCATTTCCCTCATACATGCAGCAGTCTGTTTTCCTCCAGCTGTGACTCCTCCTCTGCTTCCACTCTTAGAAATCCTTGAAAAGGATTCTCAGGATTAAATATTAGGGAGAGCAGGGGCAGGGTATCATTCCAACAAGAAGATTGTGGAGATAAAAATGCAGTGTAATAAAATAAGTCTTTAAGAAATATGCACTCACAGGCATTTAACTATAAGCAGACCATTTCATAGCTTTTATTACACTGGACTCATGCCAGTAAACGAAAATTGCACAGAACATGCAACTTTCATAACAAGATTTTTCCCTTATTGCATCTAACTACCAGAGACAGCAGTCACCTCCACTGGTGCTCTGCCTTTGGCCCCCTTCTGAGACTTAGGCCATTAAATTGCTTCCACGTGACAGGACTTGGAATGCTGAAAATCAATCTAACTTTTGATTCTGAAGTTTAGTTTCCTTTCAAGAGTCATATTTCAAAAGTTCACAAGTGAACCCCTTCCTCTGCTAGCTTCAAGCCAGGATCATTCAAAGGTAATTTAAACACTATGAGAAGATTGTAACATAAGCTTTTTCTCTGTATTCATGTATTTTTTAACATGAAAAAAATTTTCCTTTCAGAGAGGAAAAACCTTTTAGAAGGTATCAGGCACTAATATTAAGGCATTAGCTGCAGAGAGTATCAGAAAGAACAAATACTGTCTGTTTGCTGTGTATTTGCACAAGTCATTTACTATAGTAAATAGTATACAATTCAACAGCTTGTTTTCAAGCTTGCTACACCCCTGACACAGATTATGAGACACACTGATCTAGTTTCTGGCAAGATAATGCTATACTGAATGTTGGATTTGGACACCATTGGCCAATCTTCACAAATACTTCAGGGTAAAGAAAGCTACCCTTTTTATATTTGTTTATTCCAGCCCCTCTTGCACTGAAATCTCTTTGCTCAGGAAAATATTATATACCAGCGTTTAAGTGCTTTTTATACATTTGTTAACAGTAGCCATGAAAGAGCTTATTTGTTCTTTAGCCCATCACTTCAATGTGATCGTTTCACTAAACTGAGCTTTACTGTCCATTTTAAAGGTATTTTCAGTAAGATTAAAAGCAGCATAATAAGTGATATATAAATATTTGGATATACTGTTGTTTACAAAACAGAATACAAAGCATTTGCTTTTTTCCTGGGGTCCTTCTTTGCACTATCCAGCCTTAATTTATGGCCTGAGGGTTAATATTATGCAAACAATCATTTATTTCAGAAAAATACGTGATCATTACTAAGCTATTCCATTGGTTAAAGAACCTCTGCTTTCTTTATCCCAGCTGGGTTGAGGTAATTGCCTTAGGCTTCAGGCAGGAGAATGGAAAGCAGATGAAGCATGTTGAAGATCAACCACACAAAGAAACTGACTAAACAAAGAAATGTCTACAAGAGGAGGAGGAGGGAAAGTGTCTCAGCCTAGACAGGCATATTGGAAAAGACACTGCACGTAGTTGCTCACTACTTTGTATCTTCAGAAAAAAGGAGGAAGAAAGTCATCAACAATTCCTGTGGACTAATCCATGCATATGCAAGCAAACTGGGCTTGCAGGCACTTTCTGATAAGAAAGGAAATGCCACAGCGTAGGAATGACACAGGATATTAACTCAAATGCTGATGTGAGGAATATATATTGTTTAAAGGCAAAGCTCTTCTTCATTTTGGACTGTTTAAACTCACATTGGAAACCAGAGGAGTCTATTTAATCATGTTAATATCTCAAGCTAAATCCAAAGAAATCTCTTCAGCTCTATTACTCCCATATGTCCCACTACATCATATGGCCCAAATGCACTAATAACTTTTGCATCCTGTACTTTTTATGGCATTCATCTTACTAAACTAAAGAAATCAAAGTTTTAAAATGTTTAAACATGGGCACTACTCATCCTGGCTTCCTTGCAGTCAAATAAGAAAAATACAAAGTGATTTACATGACTTGTCTTAGCCATCTGTCTTAGAAAGAGATAAACTACACTCTGGAGATGCTCACCTCTTTCTACTGGCTGTAAAAGAAGGCTATAGTGAGTAGTACAGGCTTCAAAGCCTAACCATGAGGTGCCTAACTGAGGAGAAAAGATCCTGGTATTCAAGCAGAGAGTTCACTTTCTGCTAGAGAAAAGTATCTCCTAGATATTTCCAGGAGACTTATAGTGTGATTGCAACAGTCTGTTTCTAGCTGGTAAACTTAATGTTAATAATCACAGAAGGGTTTTTATCACTATTTCCCATAAAAAATTCGCTAATGCCTTGACTGATGCTCACGCTATTTTGCCCGATACCAAGTTAAACTGAAACCATAGTCAGTATTGGCGCTACCTCAGAACAGCGTCTAGTGCAAACTGTCCACCACCAGATGAAAGGATACATCTTTGGAGACAAACCTCTGGAAGGTCTCTGGTGTATTTTCTTTTTCTCAAATAAAGGACACTGCATGCCAGAGACGTAGTCATGTTCTTTAAACTTGCTAATTCTTATGAGTCCAATCTTTCCCTTTCAAGTACTTTCAAGTAAAATCTCCACTTACTCCACATTAAACAACTTGTGTTGAATTGTTTTGAAAGATATATTCATGGTTTTACATAAATTCTTGCTAAAAAGTGTGTTAGCTCATAGACCAAAATGGCATTCTTAGAAATATAGGCTGGTTTATTTCCGTTACTTCCTTTGCTATTTTTGTTTTTAAATTAATTAATTTGGCTGGAATATGAGTAGGAGTGATATACTAACACTTCATTAGCAGTCATACACTGTTCCCTCTTTCTTTCCCAAATGAATTAAATTTAATTCTATTCCTAAGCTACAATAAACATTTCCACAGACAACTGAGGTAGACTTTTTGAAGCAAGGTTATAAATAGAAAAGAGTTCAGGTATCTAGAATTTTGTTACTTTTAGCTGATAATTGAAGTAGGAAAGCTTGATCACACTTACGTTAAGAACAAAAAATATGAACAGAACAGTAGTCTTACTGAAGCGCTGTGAAAGACGTGAATCTGTCCATGGACTTCTAACAGTCTCTGGACATGCAATTATAGACCCTCGATTTCTGACTTTATCTCTATTTCAGTGACTTCTGTGATGTAACTGGGCTGGACTCATTTTCTTGAGGCTTTGGTTTTGGTCAAATGGACATAAGATTGAAGCTATCTGTCTAACTGGGCTGTCATCTGGGTGCCACATTAAAAGGAAGAACTTTTAGAAGTTTTGCCACAGAAAAGGCATATAATCTGGGGATATTCAGTCATCGTTATGATACAGTATTATGCTGAGACAGTGGCTAATCTGAGATGAGCTCTGGTCTACCCAGAGTAAATGATAAATCTGTTCATAACAGTGAGAAGTACGCACCTGGATTTGCCTGGGGAGAGGCTGATTGGATAATATTATAACACTAAACAGCTAATGTGTCTGTGAAATCTGTTACTTCTAGAGAAGTGGTGGAATCACCATCCCTGGAAGTGTTCAAAAAGTGTGTAGATATGGCCTTCAGTGATATGGTTTAATAATGGCCTTGGCAGTCCTTGGGTAGTGATTAGGCTTGATGATCTTAAAGGTCTTTTCTAACCTAGTTGATTCTATGATTCTAGGAAATGTTTTGAGCATTTAGTCTTTGTCTTGGTATAAGTTTTCCTTGAGCTTATTTAAAAATATGATTTGGTAACATCTGTGATCAATGCTTCAAAACAAGTTTCAATGTCTTCATATAAAAGTTGTATTACCTGAATATCTTTTTATACACTGCGTAATTATGTCAAAGAACCTAAGAACTTTCTCCTGTTTTCTTTCTGAAGACATATTCCTGATTTCTGTTCATGAAATAACTAAGGCAAATCTTTCCAGCAATCGGATGAATTTTCATTGAATTAATGCAGGAGACTGCTTCATGAGTTTTTCAGAGTGCAAAGGCCTCATATGTTTGAGTGAAAGAATGAAATCATGTCTTACCACATAGTAATAATACAAATTTTTATCATTTCTAAACACTTGTTGCAACAATAGCAAAGCTGTACTCAAAGCATAGCCACTATTAGTACTATCAGGAAAGTCTGTGATTTATCCATCAGGGATAGTTTTGTCACTTTAGAGCACGTGTGCTTATTTGATTGTTTAATAAGTGTCGTAAGGGTAACATTAAATGTTAGTATTAAAAACTCAAAATAAAATTTTCACTTTCATTTCTAAAGACATCACCTACTCACTGACATGCGTTTCCAGTCTCACAGTGATCTTCATTTGCTTGTTCTCATTCAGATAACACTGAACTGTATATTTAGCTCTTGGCAGGACCAAAAAGTCTTATTTATGCATCTGTGAAATATCATACAAATGCTAAAGTGAATTGGATTTATAGTACCTGAAATGTAAGTTCTGTGATCCTGAAATTATTCTTTTATTAAGTTGCTCATGCCACAATATGCAGTTCTCCAGGGGTTTGTCTATATCTGACTGACATCTACCAGTTGCAGAAGAACTGCTCTGTGGCCTACTTTTTCTAGCTGTCCACAGTTATAAGGTTTCTCATTTTTGCCAGTGATGTTTTAAAAATTAAAATCTGTTTCTGTTATGCATCCTCTTTCTGTGTACCTTTATTACTGCTTGAGATTAACCACTGAAGGTGACATGGTTTTGATTTTGCTTTGAGGACATCCAATACCTATTGCATCACTATTTTGCCAGGGGCATTCACAGTGCCTCAGCAGATGAATACATGCATGCTTATGACCCTTGCATATGAAGAGAGCTGTTTGAACAGCTACAGCCAGTTCCATTGTGTTCATAGCAAACTCTGTGATGTTCCTTTCAGCTACATGTCACATCCAGTTTATGTTGTCTGAAATTTTAACAACAACAGATGATTCTAAGCTCTTTACAAAATTCTTGCTTAATCAGAAGCTGACACCCAAACCTGGCTGCACATATTTTCAAGTATGATAACTTTTTCAGTAAGTGTGAAGAAATTTTTATGGGCACAGTCAGAAGTTTTTTGGACACAAAGATATTTTATTCTACATGGTATATTTGGTACTACTATTTACCTATGCAGAAAAAAGAATAATGAACTAGAAAAATCTACCATATGAAGAAGACACAAACAAGCAGTACTCTGTGCTTTGCTTACAAAAAATAATGTAGTTTGGTTTCTTAGCACTGTCAACTCTGATTTCAACTCAATCATTCTTTCCAAAGGCTAAGTGTACTTGCTTTAATAAGGAAGCTGGCCTAAATGTTTTGCAATAACTCCCCCATGTGGGCATTCCATTTTACTCTAGATTTATTATTTCATTTTCAAAACAATAAAGTTGTCTCAAATATTAGTCTTTCTTTCAAGTATAGTGGCTGCACTTACAAATGTTTCTGGGACACTTATGATGAATAGAAATCTTTATTTTGGTTACTCTCCCTTTGTGAATAAAACCCAGAGCTAATCTAATGCTTAGCATAGACAGACTGTTTTGATTTTCTATAGATTAGGAATGATCGTTCCAGTTGGATGAGAATGAGCTGAATTGCCCTTTCTGGTAAAAGAGGGCTAAAAAGTAATCTTTTTCTCTGATTTAGTTGATTGAGTCTGACTCCTCTGGAAGCTCATGCTTTACCTAAGTTTGCTTACTAAATTTAGGCAAAGGCTGTTTGCTGTCAATGGCTCTAAGCAGGTCCAATAGGCTTAGTCTTTGAAGTACTGGTTAGAGCGGACAGCTATCCTTTACTAATGCTGTTAGCATTGGTGATGTCCATGGAGATGAACTGGTAGTGCAAATGGTTTGGAGGGCATATACCACTTCGAAGCTTTGGAGGATGTAACAAGACCCTCCAAAGCTCACTCTGGTCAGTACAGCTGTGAAAACTTCATATCAAAAGCTTAATGTAATTAATCAATGATTTATTAGTTTCTAAGAAGCTCAATCACAGTAATTCTGATTACTTGCTTGTTTCTTATCTAGAGATAAAAATAGTTATCTAGTTTTCTGATGGGCTTTGTGAGAATAAATAAACAGTGATTTTTGTCTTAACTTTAGCAAAGACTAAAATCTAAGTCAAGTCTCATAACAGATTACCAAGCATTAAAGACTATACATGTTTCTGCTGCCAGTAGGCTGTATCACACAACCATCTCCCACAGGCTTTTCATGGACACTAAATGTAAGGTGCCATAAAGTGGGAAGGAGATCCTCTGACTTGCTTAACTCTTTGAACTGGTTGATTGAACAATGGGCTAGAGGTAGATAGGGGTGAGGTCATTTTCAGGCTGAGTAAACACAGCAATTTCTCACCCAGAAATCTCCCCAGTGGCAGCTGTTTGACCTATAAGGAACTTGCCCTTCATCTAGTCAAGAAGCAAATTGTGAAACAGCTGTTCTTGGATGTTGTCTTTTTCCTTAACCTTATTTCATCCTGGAGCTAAGGTACCAAAATACCATTCTAAATGCAGTATCCATCCTCTTTTCAGATGGACCAGTCCCAGGAAGACCTGGCATATCTCGAGGCATTTTTTTTTTGTTTGTTTGTTTTCCATGTAGTTCTAGGTCACATATAAATGTCAATCATCAAGTCATTTGTCAGGGGAAAAAAACCAAACAACCTTCCCTGCCCTTTTGCTTCTTTAATCTAACAGCTTTTTGGTTTTTCTCATTATCAAAACTCATTCTCTATATTTCCCCTTGCATGTGTCTATATCAGCTATTAGATATACACTGTTTTTTCACCAACTAATAAAAATGTATGTACACATATTGCTATCTATCAATATATAATTTGCCTCACAAAATTTTGTATGCATAACTTCCCTACATGTACAGTTTTTCTTAAATATAATGAACCCTTCATAGGTACTTGTTGAAGAGAATTGAATCTTTTTTCAGAAATGTTGAAAATGAAATGTTTTTAATTCTTACGGTTTTATTAATTTGGTAAATCCAGGTTAAGTTTTTTTCATACTTTTGAGAGTAGCTACTGTAGCACATTACATTGACACCAACACTTGAATATTCTGGTGAGGTCATGAAAGTGTTGCAGCTCCCCTTCCAGGGACCAAGTGAGTGTCTGAAAAGTCAAACAATGCTGGGGCCAAATCTTCTGTTCGGGTGTTCAGTGACGTAAAGGAATCTGACTAATGTAACATGATTGAAGGCTAATAAGGTGAACAAAATCTTGGTTTCCGAATTAACAGGTGCATACCACAGGTCTCCTTTCATCTGAGCTGAACATGTGTTGTCACTACCTGAAAGACAGGTGTTGGAGTTTAGGGCTAATACTTCATGTAAAATTCAGCAATATTACTGTGTTTCCAGTGCTACCTGAATTACTAAGTAAACCTGAAGCACCACTTGTTAATTGCTGTAATTAAATAAATAATACCCACTACATCTTTGTATCATCTGTCCTTCAAGGATTTTAAAATGTTTTCTAAAATTTTCAGGAATACTATTACATACAAGCAAAATAACAGCCTAAGAAAGCAGAATTTGTGAATGCATGTAAGCTAGTGGACAATATATATTCATACCAGCTGCTTTAGCAGACAAAATATTTCAGAAATGAAACTCCCTAAGTGTTGTATGCAGTCATTGGCAAGATGCAGGCCTCCATGGCCTCAATCGAAGTGCTTAATATAGCCACTTGTCTATAAACACTGTAAATTCCTCACAGACTATTTTTCATGGTATTAATGGGAGTGTGATTGAACAAGCAGGAAGATATTCTTAAACGAGTTCTCACATTTCTCAAATTATCCATTTAATTAATTTTTAAACTACAGTCTGAATTTGCTCCTGTTAACATTAGAAATCATTTGGCCTAATAAGGCTTTTAATTGCTTTATATATTTTAACATGATGTCAGTAGAAGTACTTCTTGTGTAGACTTACCTTTACTCTTATTATACCCAGAGTGACGGATGTTACACTGAGAATTATATTATTTTATGCTTTTCCTTTTATATAGAAAATATTATACAAATCTTGCTTGTACTACTACTAATTCTAAGTAGATCTCTCATGCAGGAGCAGACTCTCAGGTAGGAGAAGGTGTAGGAGCTCTTCTCACCCTTTAACAAAATATCTCTCTTTAAATTCCATAGTTTCTGCAGTGTGCTCCAATATTATATTTCATTTGTCCCTTTCATATTTGCCTGTTTAATAAGGAGGACCAGAAAAAAAGATCAATATCTGCAGACAGTGAAATCAGAGCTAGAGGTACATGTGCTAAATAAGAAAGCTAAGATAATCTCTGAGAATAACTGTACTTCTAGATACAGTCTGCATCACACAAACAGGCAATAGCACCATTTGCTATTAGTTCCTTATTTAAATAACCAAGTATCACACATCTGTATTTACTGGTGCAGCCTTCAGCAGAAATGCAGACTGAGTCCTAGGTACGCTCCCTTGGATCCCCTAGAAAGATCCCTTAATTGCTCCGTTGTCTCACAGCTTTGTGCTAAAAATACAGAGGCAAATGTTTTAACTATGCCATCCAGAAATGTATCAGAAATGTATTCATATTGCAGAAAGATGAAACGTTCAGGGAAAGTGACAAGATTAGAAGTTTGGCAAGAGTGACCGATTTATGGGAACAGAAATTAGAAAATAAGAGAAGGAACATTTTGTGCTGTTTCCTCTGCTGTCAGCAAGAGGTCTCTGTATGCAGCAGAGCAAGACACTCACTTTCTGTTTCCAGATTACAGGTATGTTAATGCCTTCCCTTTCAGCTTGACTGCCAAAGCCAGACAAAGTCAGAGACTAGTGTCATTTAGAGTCAATTTTCTCAGTGACTTACCCATACAACGTCATCCACGAGCAACCCAATAGGAGTCAGGTTTAAAATAAGAGGATGCTATCTCAAACATTTGTTCTGATCTCTTTAAGCAAAACAGTCTGCCAAATTTTACCCAATTATGTACAAACCAACACTCTGAACTTATTCCTTAAACTTGTTTTTTGTGCTACCTTATGTGATGTTTAACAAGACATATGCTTTGAAGGGTAATTTTAATAGCAACCACATTTTTCTTACATGTGCCTGCTTTCACAGCTGAAATAAACAGCCAGAAATTGCTCATATGTACCCAGACAAGTATTTGTCTTTCTTGGCAAAGAATAGGGTATTGATCCAATGGCAGGACAATTACAAAGATAAATTTAAAAGTGTTAGGAGGAAAAAAAATGGGCTAATCAACAAACACATGAAATGGGACAGAAAGTAGGTGGACACAAACTGGTCATCACCCTAATTTTAGCACAAACATTCTCTACTAAAAAATCCACAGTAATGCTAATGTGATGCTTTGTCTTTACCACAAAAAGTAAATCTATATGACCTTAAAGATAACTTTACTGATAAAAAAAACATGGCAGGGGGGTTGGAACTATATGATCTTAAGGTCCTTTCCAACACAAACCATTCTATGATTCTATGTTGAGTGAGACAGAAGGTCAGAGCAGACTTATACTGAATACAAAATACCAATGCTCTATGAGGTCTCCACGCAGCCTTCTCTTCTCCAGGCCAAACAGCCCCAACTTTCTCAGCCTGTCTTCATATGGGAGGTGCTCCAGTCACCTGATCATCCTCGTGGCCCTCCTCTGGACTTGTTCCAACAGTTCCATGTCCTTTTTATGTTGAGAATGCACATACAGGTTGGGCAGAGAAGAGATTCGGAGCAGCCCTGCAGACAAGGACGTGGGGGTGTTGGTCAACGAGAAAATGAACATGAGCCGGCTTCAGTGTGCGCTCACAGCCCAGAAAGCCAACCGTATCCTGGGCTGCATCAAGAGGAGCGTGACCAGCAGGTCGAAGGATGTGATCCTGTTCCTCTGCTCTGCTCTCATGAGACCTCACTTGAAGCATTGTGTACAGTTCTGGTGTCCTCAACATAAAAAGGGCATGGAACTGTTGGAACAAGTCCAGAGGAGGCCCACGAGGATGATCAGGGGTCTGGAGCACATCCTGCATGAAGACAGGCTGAGCAAATTGGGACTGTTCAGCCTGGAGAAGAGAAGGCTGTGTGGAGATCTCCTAGCAGCCTTCCAGTATCTGAAGGGGGCCTGCAAGGATGCTGGGGAGAGACTCTTCATTAGGGACTGTAGTGATAGGATAAGGTGTAATGGGTTAAAACTGAAACAGGGGAAGTTCAGGTTAGATATAAGGAAGAAGTTCTTTACTGTCAAGTTAGTGAGACAATGGGCTGCCCAAGAGAGTTGTGAATGCTTCATCCCTGGCTGTATTCAAGGCCAGGCTGGACAGAGCCTTGGGTGACATGGTTTAGTGTGGGGTGTCCCTGCCCATGGCAGGGGGGTTGGAACTTGATGATCTTAAGGTCCTTTCCAACCCTAACTATTCTATGATTCTATGATTCTATGACACCAGAACTGTACACAGTGCTCCAAGTTGGGTCTCACAAGAGCAGAGTAGAGGGGCAGGATCACATCCTTTGACCTTCTGGCCACGCTTCTTTTGATGCAGCCCAGGATACGGTTGGCTTTCTGGGCTGCAAGCGCACACTGAAGCCGGCTCATGTTAATTTTCTTATTGACCAACACCCCCAAGTCCTTCTCCACAGGGCTGCTCTGAATCTCTTCTCTGCCCAGCCCTAGCTCTGCCTGGGATTGCCCCCACCCAGGTGTAGGACCTTGCACTTCGCTTTGTTGTTCCTCATGAGGCTGGCATTGTCCCACCTCTCAAGTGTGTCAAGCTCCCTCTGGATCCCATCCCTTCCCTTCAGTGTGTCAACCACACCACACAGCTTGGTGTCATCAGCAAACTTGCTGAGGGTGCACTCAATCCCACTGACCATGCAGCTGGCAAAGATGTTGAACAGGATGTTTGACTTGTCAATTAAGCCTTTCAGTTACAACAATACGACATTTTAATAGTGATTGGTCTGACTGAGGTAGAGCAATACATTACAGCATTACTCAGGTACATCTTTGGGCATCACACAGATGGCTTTTCATTGTTCATATCTGTTTCTAGGTACAGGCATATCCTCATGAACCTGTATTTTAATGAACCGTAAAAATTAACCTTGCAATAGATAAATGACAAGTCTACAATAAACATGGTTCTTTGGCATTATTTTGCTGAGAGTTATCTGTTCTGTGATAGATTTATTTCAGTGGGTTTATGTTAGTTTAAATGAATAACTCATAGCTCCTGCTGTTCCACAGTACGCTATTTTACTTTACTGTTCTTACTGTTCTGATATCATTGGTTGAGATGAATTACACTGAAGAATAACATAGTTAAACTAGCAATAACAATCTATTATAGCTAATCTTCATCCCAGATCACAAGCTTTATGACAAAACTTCCTTATTATCCCTGTAGGAAAAGATCACTTATAATACTTTGGATGATGGTATGCCATAAAAGGGACAGCAGTCATTCCAGCTGGTTGGAAATTTACTATGCTACTATGCTCCTCACCTGGAAGAGAAATACTAAAATATTTCCAAATTAGATCTGGGGAACTACAGGTATTAATGCATATGATTTCACAAGTGTTTGTCTGCAAAGTACCAACTGAAATGCCAAGCAGCAGTTATTTCCTCTTCTTCACTTCTAAACAGGTATTTATGCAGAGACAAACCAGTCTGGGAAAACATGAAAAATAAAATAGTTTATTTAACCAGGTTCTGGTAAATAACAACACCATCAGCTACTAAACATTTTTCATTTCCCCAGTCAATTTCATCATATCTCTGTTTTTCATAAACAGCTGTTCAAAATACAGAATTACTTGTGTTGCCCTAAGTAAGGAACAGCAAATGATCACCAGATAATCCTGTATTACGTACCACATTAGTCACCCTTTTGCAAACCTGTCTGACAGCTGCTTTGGAAGGCCTGGACATAGTCAATGCATATGATGGCAATTCTTTTAATGCCTGGTTTTGATTTTCTAGGCCTTAAAGTCCAATGCTGCTGGCTTTCTTGACTGGGGATCCAATCGTATGAATTTATAGGTCTTCTTAAAAGCAGTGACATCAACCAAAACTAGTCACAGAAGCTTTGCTCTGCTGTGATAGTGGATTATCCTCCCAGGGTTGACAAGTCACAGATGTTTAATTTTTTTGCAAAGTCTTCCAGAAAACACTCCCAGTGCTGCTCAATGCCATTGCTACCACACTCTTTCCTCTTTATTTTTCATGTTTCTCCCACTTACTTCATACAAATCAAAACTGTATTGATTATCATTACTTGATTATTTCCAACGGATAATTAATTGCAGACATACAGACAGTATATATCAATTTCAAATGAAAACTCAGGGCCACTTTGTTTCGTAGGCAGCAGACTGTTGCTTGTTGTCAATGAACTCAAGTGTCTGATAAAGCCTGCAGAGTCTGTAATAATTTCAAGTTGGTGAATCATATTCTAGGTTAGAAACAATGGCACAAATTATTCATTAAACTGGTGCTGAAATCAAGCATAACAAAAATGTGCGCTCCCACTTTCAGTTTTCTAGCAGAGCGAGTATAAATTATATTTTAAAAGACCTTATTATATTTTCTGAACATATAAAAATTTTATTTCTGTCCTTTCCTAATCCACTTCTCTGCTGGTTGTTGGTTTAACCCCAAGGAAACAAATCAATTGCCTTGGCATTCCCTACAGTCATCCTTTTGGAAGAATTCCAACTGTCTAAAATGACAAAGTCCAGCAGTCATCACTTTAAAACATAAATGTGCTTAGATAAGATCAGAGTTTCTCACTTAATTTTAGGCTTCAACAGTTGGGTGACAGTCTAAACTTCTTTTACAGTCAATGGAGGGTGACAAGAACTTTCCACCTCTACAGAGAAAAATTTTCACACTTAACTTTTAGACCACTAATGCTCGTAAGGCAAACACCATCTGTAATGTAGAGTTTATTTACAGGAGTTCACACTCATTTGTGAAATAGGCTGAAGGCAATTAAAAAACAATTTTAATTGCTTTCAATTACTTTTAGTCCATAATAATGCTCTCCTTCACTTTTTTGAAACACCTGTGAGAAAAAAAACACCTTTTTTTCACACATCCTCTAATTTTAACTCCAACTACAATGGGACAAATCTTAAGCTATCTGTAACATGACCTTATATTTTTTTACTGTCATTGTTGTGTTGTGAGGACATTTTGTTTTATGCTAAGAAGAGTAGCAGAGACCATACATTGTACAAACCTTTTTTGCCCCTCCCCTGTGAACATGCCATAAGGGCACTTGAAACATTTATTTTAACTGCTGGAACTCTCTTGCATTCCCAGAGCCTCTGCTTTCAGCTTTCTCTTTTCCTAAAATAGAAGTCTGGATTTTGTTAAAGCATATGAATAGCTGTGAAGAATATGGTATTTTAATGAATTTCAGTGTGGGATTTTATGTACTTTCAGAAATGGAGAGCAGGGAAAGGAATAACTCACACATATTACAGGTCTGAACAGATAAAATAGGCAGATACCACAGTCTAACATATGATGGTTCACAGATATATAGATGTAACTTTGTCACCCTCTAGCAAAGTGTAATAACATTATGCTACAAAGCTTTTCTTGTTTTTTTTTTTTCCAGGATTTGTGCTCCTGGCAGCACAATGCTCCAACATCAACCATGGACTTGGTTCGTATACGATATGGTAATTATAGCAATCATTTTATTAGGAGTTGAAAAAGATTAATATAAATCTGTCTGACTGAGGAGAGTTTGCAGTCCAGCTTTCCTGCTGCTGAATGACTGTTCCTGCCACTATGTGAATGAATAAGAGGTAAGAGTTGAAAGCTCTATTTAAAACCCCCCAAGGTGCCTTTCCATGTACTGCATTTCATTTCTTCCATACTTCTGACAAATTTGTGAGAATTAATTGGCAATTTTATATCTTATGACTGTTTTATTTCTAAAAAAATACGTATTTCTTTTCTGATGGAAAATACTCAAGTCTGTCTTGGACTCCAAAACATGCACGGGTAATACAGGTTTTTAAAATAACTATCTGATTGTGACTTTCAAGGCTGCTAATCTTTACTCCCTAAACACCCATACTCCCCAGAGATGGTGTATCTCTCATCATTAAGCTGCAGTGCTAAAATCATTGATGTTTTAAGCACATAGGATTTAGCTTTTCTTTGGCATAAGTAATATCACATGGTTATGTAAAGTGGTTTTGCATCTTCATTAAGCTGGTTTGTTTTGTTCTTAAGGCCAGATTCTAAAGAAAATGTAGGACTATGGTGGATAGTTAAACATGCAAGACAAAGACCTAGCTGGTCAATTTTTGCAAATAGCTGATAGCACATCATAATGACGTCACATCTTAACAACTTTTCATGTTCCAGATATGAAAGTGCTAATTGAAAAATTTAGTCCTTTTTTACTTAAAATAGTTAGAAAAATTACACATTCAGCAATTGCAACCTAAAAAAAGTTAGAGGAGTGAATATTCTTAGTTGCTGTTTTAAATTAAAATTCTATTTTCCAGTTCTTAAAGCACTCAGCACTTGTCAGGCATATTTCTGAATGGCATCACAAAGAGTGAGATGGTCTACAACAAATGTGATGGAGTTTAGAGCAGTGGGGCCAGTCAGCTACCAGTCCTACAGCATGGGGAACAGGTGAGTAGAGTTACAGCCCCTCCTACCATCTACTTCACCACTATGCTATGGTGTAAATGCCTACCATCATGTTGTGGATAGCATCAACACACATCAGAATAACCATCACTTTTACAGTGTGAACTTCTGTAACATAAATGATTTTGAGAAATGCTTCATCTTTGTCAACATATTTTAAAAAAAAAAAGAGGTTTTTTTTTTTGTTTTAAAAAAACAAAGAGTTAAAAATATGTCAGAGATATTTTAATCAAAGGGAACTCGTAGGGCTCACAGGGGAAGAATTGATCTTTCTGATGAGATTCAGCTGACTAAATGGGAATGTCTACATTGAAGATGTCTACATCTGTAAGATCAGAGTTCCCATTTGTGTAGAGGCATATAAGCCCTCATTGGTCATGATTCCTCTCATTTTCAGACACCAAAGTAGTACTGATAGTCATGCTCTGTTTTCCCCTAACTGGTGTGACTTCATTGATGGCTATATAGAAAAGGTTTAAAATTAAGTGAGACAAAATCTAGCATCTGCCTCTGCAGATAAATCCCATGGGACTGATCCACAGTCAACCAAAATCCATGGAAGGCTGTTTGTTCACCTCTGGGTCAGAGATGACTCCTTTTTTAATGCAAGATATGCTGTAATAATGAGTAAGTGTTGGATTTCTTGAGCTCAGCTGCCATAACATTCTCAGAATTGTGGCACAACCATGGGAATACACTAGGGACCTAGAAAAAAAGCATTTTCTCACATTAGTCATTGGATGCACATTCGGATATTGGCCATTTCCCTTTCAACTTTTGATTTAGTAAGAGAAAAATAACTAAATCAATCTTTTTTCCTTTTTTTTTTTTTTTTTTATTATATTTAGTGAGGGAAAATACTGTTTTAACTTATGGAAACCTTGGAAAAATTCCAGGAAAGGAAAAGGTTTGACTGATGTGAGGAATGTACAGACACTCTTCAAAGTATGGACTGGGCAGGGATGTGCCACTCTGACTTCTCAGAAAATACATACCAACCCGTGTAAAAAGCAGCAATTACTTGTATTATCAGTAGTGTTACAAATGACTTCGTGTAAACATTATCTTTAAGAGCTTTTGGGTCAGACAGAGTCAGAGGGTCAAGGTTTCCACAGACAGTAACAGATATTTTATATCCCCAAGACAGTCCTCAGAACCTGGCATGCCCAGGACTTTATGGAGAGGTAGAGAAGATGCATGCTAGTACCATCCAAAACCCCTCACATTACTTATGTTCCAAAACAGCCTGTATCTTGAACAGTCAAACACTGTTGCCAGAAAGCCAGTTGTCGAGGATTTGCACACATTTCAGCTTCAGAGTGTCTTATCAACTGTGAGAAATATCACAAACTTATGGACAGTTGGGACAATATGATCAAAGTAGGTCAGGTCACACTAACTAGCTGCTGTTTCAACTTTTAATTACCAAAACATATTGATCTGGATCTGAAGAAGTGAGGGAAGGATGTTTATACATAAAGTCATGTTGCATCTTGACAGTGCTACATCCTTCTAGGACGCGTAGGCTATTACTGTTAAAGAGGATCTTCTCTTGTTTGTTACAGAATTGTTCTGGGCTCAAGTCTGGGATGACATTGCACTAATACAACTTGTCAGAGATTCCTAAAGCCTGTACAATGAGATACAATGTCTGTTGAAAAAAAAAACCAAAACCAACAAACAAAATAAACCAATGACCTGTTTTAGTCTACTAACTGAAGATCATATGCAATATAACAGTTATTAAGCATAAATAAACCCCTTTAAGAAATTTTCCATATACTATGATAGAACTCATCAATTGTGTTTCAAAATCACTACACCAAATGTGTAGCAGTGGAATTCTGTCTCTATATAAATAATTATTACTTACTATTGAATGTCAAAGTTCAAATTTTCAGCTGCCCAACTAGGAATTTAGTAAAAAGTCATGGAGGCTGCATAGAAGTTCTGTTCACCATGAAACATGTTTTTACTAGATAAAGTTGTTATTGCATTGAGAAAATATTTACGTGGAATGATATGATGAACATGTGTCAGCTACAAATGTATACTAATAAATCGTAAAATGTCTTAGCTGAAGGATCAGTAACATTGCAGAATCTTAATGTGATACACCGAAGAAAGCTAGTAGTAGAGAAAAAACACTAGAATACGTACTTTCCAGGAATCGCCTTTCATTGGTTAGTGTACACGTGCAGCTTCTAAATTAAACCAAGTTTAGCATTTTGGAGTAGCATGCTTTGTTTTCTTTCTTGGGGCTTTTTGAGATAAGCAGGGCTTCCAAACCATGAGACATGAGATGAGCCTCTCTGCTGGAAAATTTTTTGGCTTTCATCTAAAAAAATTCAGACTTCTGCATACAATGTCAGCATTTAAAAAAACCCAACATCAGCAACAAAAACAAAAAACAAAAAAACAAACTTGTGAATTTTCAAGAAAATTCCAAGTTTTGCAGTATCATAATCTAATTTAAACTCTTTTATGTTTTCTATTGTCCTGGGTTTAGCAGTAGCAGTCATTTTTCTCCTTCTTAGTAGCTGGTGCAGCGCTGTGTTTTTGACTTTTGGCCTGGGGACAGTACTGATAAAGCCGATGTTTTCAGTTGCTGGTCAGAATGTTTACCCTGACAAAGGACTTTGTGAGTCTCATGTTCTGCCAGGGAGGAGGGGAAGCCAGGAGGAAGCAGGGACAGGACACCTGACCCAAACTAGCCAAAGAGGTATTCCATACCACAGCACGTCATGCCCGGGGATGTAACTGAGAGTTACCCAGAAGGGCTAGAACACTGCTGGGTGGGGGGTGAGGTATCGGTATCGGTCGGTGGGTGGTGAGGTGTTGTATTCTCTTCCCTTGTTATTTCCTTTATCATTATTATTGGTGGCAGCAGTAGTGATTTGTGTTATACCTTAGTTACTGAACTGTTTTTATCTCAACCCGTGAGAGTTGCATTCTTTCGATTCTCCTCCCCGTCCCTCCAGGACCAGGGGAAGAAAACGGGGGGGGGGGGAAGTAGACTGCATGGTTCTAATTTACGGCCTGGGCTTAAACCACGACATCTATTCATTATGGGAAATTAAATAGCTGTTGTGGTTTAAGCAGCCACAATTAAGCAGACATTTGTTCATTATTTTTTGGGTTAACTTATTTTTATGGACCATAAAACACAAAATTCCTTAAATTTCCTGTAGTGATAAGGTCTTACAAATGCCAGTGCAGTTGAACATGCAATAAACAGCAGTAAAGATAACTTATGGTGTCAAAGAAACAGTGTAATTTTTTTCTGCAAAATTGACAGTGACTGAATTTCAAAATAACTTTACCAGGTTGTTGAGAACAACACAAACTGAAAAGAAGTTAATTGCAAATAATAACCAGCATTACCTCTTTTGACTGAGGCAGCTGAGCTCAAACTCTATGTGGTGGATTCTTCTGGTTAGAAGGAAATGCAAGTGATGAGTCTCTTAGACAAAAATATCATATTTACTTAAGCACACAAGATGTTAAAAATCCCAGTTTCTCCACTTGTCTGCACTGTATTGAGACCAATGGCAAAATACAGAGCTTACTCCAATGAGACTGGGATTTCATCTGAAGTAAAGAATGGTGCTGATATATTAGCTTCTTAACAGTTTGGATAACTCAGGATAATTCCCTTTGTCATTCAAAAGTAAAAGACAGTGAAAACTACTTTGTAAAAATCCATTAAAAAGAGGCAACACATGGCCATTATCTCCCTAATAATGTTTGATTATTCATACAAATATGCCATCAGCATTATGTTAGTCACAGGAACCACGGCCATGGTTTCAACAAGCATGTAAGTCTGGCATGTCTTCAATTCTATATACACAGCCTGAGAAAAATTACAGGACCTCACTGCGGCAACTCACAGCAGTAACGTATCCAGCCCTTTCTGATAAACCTGCCTAAACAGAGCTTGGTGGCTGTGTGTCCAGGCTCAGCAACATCTCCATGAACAACAGCCTCAGCTACTTGGGTCAGTAATATTCTTTTCAGGGAACCTGATGGGGAATTTCAGCTTCTCTACTGGACAGGAATCCACTGGGTGGACATGCTGAGGAGCACTCTTTAGCTTATTATCTTGTTCAAGTTAGTCACTTTCTGTGTGGCAAGAACAGAGAATGAAACTTATGGTTTAATATTGTTTTGCCTTGTGAATTTATGTTAGAAACACTGAGAGCACAGAGAGCCCCCATATAATACTTCTTGACATCCTGATCGCATTTTGGTAGGTATTGTTCTTTGTGAAACATGAACCTCCTAAGACAGTTAGGGCCTTTCTGGTCTCATACCAATAATGCCTCCAGCTGAGGCACCGGAAATCCAAATTGCTCTTCAAATTAAATCACAGAAGAACTTGATTCCTTGCTTGTCTCAAGAAAAGTTAGCAGGAAACAGATGCCCACTGCTGTCAAAACACTAAGTTGTGTATTTATCTACTTCTGGCTTATCTTTTGGCGTACTGAGTTAAAATGATAATATTCACACCCCAACTTTCTTTTTTTTTTTCCATTAGTATTGCATCTGCTTAGTAGGCTTTTGCAAAATACTAATGAAAATTAATAGCCAATTTGTATTGATACTGATAATTCTGAAACTTACTGGCAAAGTTAAACCATTAATTTGATCAAAAGTGAAATTTGTGTCCTCTGAGAAAAACAGTAGCATAAATACCATTCATGATCCAAACTGGTACAAAAAAAGATGAAATACATAATCACAGAATCACCGAATCATTGGGGTTGGAAGGGACCTCTGGGGATCATAGAGTCCCACCTACAATCTGATGGAACAAAGCATTCAATTCCATTCAGATGAAATATTCTGTTTTCACTTCAGCTAACAACATCATTCTGCCAAAACAAATCTTCCTCTAACACAAAATGAAGATCTATCTTTGTTTCTAACACTGCCTCCCCCTCCCCTCAATATGAAACCACGTAATAAATTCATTGGAACTATCACTTCAGTTGCAATGAAAGAGGCCCTTGGGCATCCTTTGTAAAAACTCCCAAGACAACGTTTTAGATGCATCGCTTAGATGATTATAGGGTGTACAACATGTAAGCAGCTGCCAGTAACAGTATCTGAAAAAATGTGCTACTTTCAAACTGTTTTAAATCCATGTGCACATTCATTATTTTCTCTTTTGCTTTTCTCAGCACTACAAATGGACAAAATTGACATCTTCCCCCTCCCTCTGAAAACGGATATGTAAAAAATGCTCTTGCAATGTAAAAAGCATTTTGTAAGAATTTAATTTGCAATTGCTGTGCTTAGTATACACTAGAGTCAGCAGTGATCAGACACATACCACAGAGGTAATGCAAAACAAAAAATCCCGCCTTTCCTTTGTTTTGAACAAATATGGACAAAAATTGCTTGTAATTGAAAATGGAGAGAAGTCTGGACATCCAAGTTAACACTATATTTTATAAGTATAGTTCATGTGATTCAGGTCTCAGCTTCCAACTGTACATGTCTAATGCCCTACATTCTGCAAGATTGTCCTCACCTGCAAGCATGTAAACTGAAAGGTTAACCAGGTTTATTCATATTTTCACAAAGCCTAAGTCAGGAACTGTTCACAACACTGAGTGTCTCAGTGCTGTCCTGAAATTTACTGTTACTGTGACACAAAAAGCCAGTGTTTAAAATCTGTCATTTTCATAAACCTGACTTATTCACCCAGATGCATCTATTCACAGCTTGTTGGTTTATATTTGTCCCATTATTCTCTCCCTTCTCTCTCCTATCTCACCAGCAAGCTGACAGTCAGCAAGTCTTTAATCTTCCTTTCATTTATCACTGAAGAAGCCCCTTGGCAAATTATCAACTCTCCCTTCCAGTTTTGAAAGGGCTGTGCTGATTCTCTATTCCTCAGTTTTTCCTAAAAATGTATGACCTTTTAGAATCATGCTGCTGTGAAGCACATCTACCGGCTTCAGTAGAGCCCAGCCCATGGTCACACTGGTATTCTCCCATGCTTTAACTGAGGTTACTATGAGTTTATATACATCTAGCTTCTTTGCTTTCTTGAAAACTCTCTGTTACTCATCCCTGGGGACCTTGTGCTTTGCAGAATGCTGAAGAGGAAATGGACTAGAGGAGCTGTAGTTCCCTTGCGAGGATAGAAGTTCCTCTATGTTCTAGTTTCTTTATCAGCATCTTGATGAGGAAGGAATGAAAACAAAAGAGCAAGGAATGTTTTGCATCACTGCCTCCCTCTCCTACTGCCAACCTGAAGGCTCATTTCCCAAGCTCCCTAACCTGCAGGTTCCCCAGAGAGCCCTCTTCACCATTCCAAAGGGCTGGCTAACTCATCCTCGAATTGTGTGAATTCCTTTTCACTCTGTATCATGGACTTTGAGCCAATGGCAAAGTTAAATACTGAGCATATTCCTCTGTTATTGTTTGTATCATTCTTTCCCTGTCTCTTTCCAGAGTGTATTTTTACGATCTTCGGCTGTAATAGTCTGTCTTGCTAAATGAAGTTTTTTGCTTTCAGCTACAAAGTAATTTTGCACTTTAGATAATGAAATAAGTAGAAGCTGCTAAGTTTTGTCTTCATGGCAATGATCACTGGCAACAGGCCTAATCTGGCAAGGAAAACACATGTCATTAGGAACTGTCATGATGGAGGTTTCAGACAACCCTTTAAACTTTGTGCCACTGAGAGTAAAAGCCACTGAGAGTAAAAGCTGCACAGGAAAGGACTGCAGTAGTTATCTCATTAAATGCTTGTCCTCAGAGAGAAAAAGTAGTTACATAGCAGCACGGATGGTCTCCCAACATTAAAAGCACAGCAGTTCAAACCATGCAGGAAAATTAGGGGGATAGAGAGACCAGCAATGCAAGTAAAGTAATTGTTTGAAATGCCAGCGGTCATGATTTTGAAGGAGTGAAGGTGCCAGGATTGTGCAGCATTGGGAAGGGGAGTCAGAAATTGTAGCAGAAAACTGGAGAAAGCTTGTTAGTGGAAGAGGAGAAGGAGTGGTGCTGGTTTTGATTTTACTTGTATTCTTGTCCTGTGCAGAGCGCTTGCCAGTGCTTTAGGCTGATGATGGCTGAGTTTTGGGCTTTTTTAAGACAGATACACCTTGCCAACGGAATGTTTCTGGTGTAGTAAAGCATACTAGGCTTGGGACTTGCCATATGATGATACAAAATCATTTGCAGGATGGCCTAAACTTTACTTAGACACCTTTTTTCATGTATTTCAGCATTTCCTGGGAGCGGATCTTTGGTATTTTTGTCACCCCTCTTGCTACAGGTACCGGACGTTACATATATTAATCTTTCAGAACTGAGGTGAGATAAGAAAATATTATTGCCCTGTGAGGCACAGACAGATGTTGCTTGCCCAATGACTAACACCCAAGCACGTGTGCAAAGTACCAGCCAATTTTACCCACGATTTCATGTCCCTTGTTGTTTCCTGTCACCACATAAAGCTGAGATCTGCACTGATAACTACTGAAAGGGGTAACCTCCCATTTGATTTAATCTGCTTAAACAGCTATTCCCTGCGTTAATTTGGCATCTGTGAGTCCCAGCAACTTAAGCTGCGTTGCTTCTTGCGCAGTCTTGCCTCGTCTTTGTAAGCACCATTTTCTAGCTTGTGGCTGAGGGCCTGATCTTGTTCTCAATCGCAGATGAATAAATCTGCTCTACTAGACTTATCCGCTCTGTCTATTCCTCCTTTGACTCAGCCGTAGTTATTCATATGGCTATATATTTTGTACACTGCTGTCCAGCTTGTCCTTCTTGTTTTACTTCAGACTTTATGAAAAGCTAGGGTGCTTTTTTAGAAAGAAAAACACCTTTTTTTTTTTCTTTCATACGCACACTGTTGGTCTGATATAACTCTACCAGGATTTCTTCTTGACTACTTCTTGATTACACAAAGGTCAAAATAAATCATATCAAGTAGTATATGTGCTACAGCAACACACTGAGGCAAGTTTATGTATTTTTCAAGCCACAACAATCTTTTAACATCCAATACAAATGACTCATTGCAGCTTCAGCAGGTTATTATCTTCTCAAAGTCCTAGTAAATTCAGTCTCTCTTCCTCAGTTGCTGCATGGTACTCTGTATTTCTGGCTATTTCCCTGAGCAGTAGAAAAATTAAAAGAACCATGCTTGCAGAGGCAGGAGTGCTCTCTCACGCCTAATAACACCCTGCTCCCTCAGTGTCCTATTTTGGTAATGTTTGGGTTAGGTTCTGGATGTGAAAAAAGCTGTCTGACACAGAAGTGCCTTGATGTTTGCACTGGTGGAAAATTCCAATCTCTTTGTTAGTTTATTTACTATGTTTTACTGGGGACCAACTGCAGGTTTAAATGCTGTGATTATTTTAGGTGATATTGGTAAACAGCCCAGCTGCTTGGAAGCTGTTTAATTTCTTGCAGAAACAAAAAGTACTTTGGGACATCACAATCAAAGCCTTAACGATAAGCTAGTCATCAGCTGGAGGTCTGGTTTTCTCAGAAGTGTTTCAATGAGTGATTTACTTCTGATATCACAGCATCTCTAGCCATTCTCTCTGGAGACCGACTTTTGCTGACACAGACTCACTGGGTCAGGCAAAAAGATTCTGTTAATTCTGTTAATTTAAGTGGGGTTTGGACCAGGCCTGAGAGAGAGAGAATAAATAACAGAGGGAAGAGGGTTACTATTCTAGCTATGCGATGCAAATAATCTGCCCGTGCAAAGAGAGGGGAAGGACAAAAAAGGAAAAGCAGAATAGCTTCCACTCTCCCAGGAAGGAGAAGATAAAGGGGCTGGCGTGTGAGCTGCTGATCAAGTTTACATATTAAATTGGCTTCATTTTGCTTACACTGAAATGATTCTTCCTGTTCACTGCCATTTTGAGAATTGTGTAGAGTTTTTTTAGTGTCCTGCTTTCTAAATCTAAAAGGCCATAGCTCTGTGTGTATAATAAAGGTAGCCAAGATGAAGTGGGAACTCAGGCTAGGCTAAATTATTTGGGGACAGAAAGGGGCAGCCAGGTAGGAGAGTTTTAGTGTCTTCTGTTGAAGCTCTTCTGAAGAAAAAAGAAATTGTTTATGCTTTCTAGTGCCAGGGGGAAGAAGGAAAAAAAGCAGACAGACAGCTATCTCTGCCCTTAGGTCTCTTACTGAGTTCAACAACCTGTGTTCTTGCCCTTACACCTAATGATTTTCAGAAAAAGCAGTTGTGTATAAAATGGGTACTTGAGCATTGTCTCTTACATGTTCCTTGCAGCTGACACCCAGGGTGTTCTACAACACATGCCACATACTTCCAACTCCTCTGGACATGGAGGGGTAACCCAAAACACCATTCAGGCCATGACAGCCTCTCTCCCCTTCTCCACAGTGGCCTCGAGCAGGGTGCAGGGAGAAGCATCCAGCATGGTCCCCACAGAGGAGAGAAGCTGGGTCCCCACGCAGGTTGCTGGGAAGAGGGGGCCGTTCAGCAGCTCAGCTCTCTGCAGGTGCAGGCAGCTCTAGACGTGCCTGCAGACATGCATGAACATCTGAGGGATGCTTTTGTCTGACTCGTAGCTGCTGTAGGCTGCAGGCATCTTGAGTAGGGAGCAGGTTGCAAACAGGGGTGGTTTGTCTCCAAGAGCTGGATTTAGCTCAGTAACCTTTGTTGCCAAAGGAAGTGCTTTTGCTGGTGTAACAGCCTTAGACTGGCTAGGTGGCTTTCAGTGACTGATGAAAGGGTTGGAGTTTGCTGCGTCCACACAGTTTGAAGGAACAGAGACCCCACTCTAAACCAGACTTGCCTTTTGCTGTAGCTCTCCTGCTCTGAGGTTCACCACAGAGAACTAGTGAGCAGCTAATGGGCACAGATGGGGCTTGGAGAATGAATGCAGGCTTGATCCTTAACTAACAAGAGAACATAAACAGTCTTTTTGCCTTTGTTCCTCAAATATAATACAGAAGCAAGTAGATTCCCTTTTCCTGCTGTTTACCTGTCTTGATTGCTCATACTGGGAGGCAGAGACTAGTTCTTAATATGAATTTCCATGGTTTCTAGTTGAAAGAAAGTGCAATGCAAATAATAGGGGCAGAAATTCAGACATTTAGCTTTTATTTTTGCAACAAGCTTATCTGGAGCTAGATTATGCCTGGGGGAGCTAGTGTGCTCTGGTCAATGCTCTCCTGCCTTAGCTGCTCTCAGCACAAGCTGTATTGATTAAAAATGCTGGAACACAGTGCAACTGCTCCTCCCACTCAAAGCAGGGCATGACATATATCCCTTTATTTTCCTTCCAGAATATTGCTTCATTATTATGTTAAATTACAGAAGCATCAGTGAGTGTTTCTTCATCATTCTCAATAGCTGATTAAGTGGTTTTATTTTTACATAGTCCTGTTTAGCAGGGCTGTGTGTTAGCTAATTCTGATGTAGCTACTTGGGTTTAACTTTTCAAATGAGAATGAAACACGCCTATATTATGTGGACATGCAAATCACGTTAGAGGTTCCAAAACATTAGAAGGTCCACCTACAATGCTGGCCTGTACCTATCATGCAGCTATAGCTTGCTGCGCAATCAGTTTTTGTCCCAGCACTGAACTGTTTGAGGATTTATGGTTAAATACAAACTCGATCATAGGGTTTACATTCCACAAGTGGTTCAAGCAATTTCAAATGAACTTGACCTGACTTTTTAACCTTCTTACCAACTTATCCACACTGTTTGTACTGGCAAGAGTATCTAATGGTTGGGGTAAAAAAGGGAAAGAATGAATCAATCATCTTAGCTGAATGCTCCCTCCCTGGACACTTTCAAGGCTAGGTTAGATGGGGCTTTAAGCAACCTTTCTATGATCCTACATTTCCCCAGCGCTGAATCATAAATGTTTAGGGCCTTAGGACTTTGAGAGCCCCCTCACCTAGCCATTCAACAAAAGCAGCCAGCCCAGTGGCTCTTGCCTTTCTGTCATTCCTGAGAACTGTCTGTCCCAAAAATCACAGTAAGAGGATTGGTTCATGCTCTGTATGGTAGAGGCAGTGTCATGGAGATATCAGTTACTCGGGAATTCCTCTAACTCTTGCAAACAGCAGCTGCCATTTCGTACGCTGTTTCACACCCAGAATGTAAGGGAAGAATTTGCTATGTGAACTGCTATGTTCCTTGCAATAGCTCCTTCTGTACTTCTTATCCTTAAATTGATACCGAGGTAACATGTATTCAGGATGGAAAGACTGCCACTAAATATCCTAATCCTGATTTTGCCATAAGCCTAGAGCATACCCGTAGGCTGTGGTTTGACATATATGCCACATTTCTTTTAGTTAAATTCCTTGTAAGTATGGTCTACATCTTGCCATCTGGCTGTGGAAAAAGAAGCCCATGCCACCAATATGATAAAAATGCACTGACAAGAAAAGAATGGTTGCAATATCAAGCATCACAACTGAAATAGTTCTTTCATTCTTTCTTAAAACCAGCAAGAAATAACATCCTACCCACTTTTTCTCCTAAAGCAATTCCATGTGGTGCCCAGCCTAGAGTGAGGAAGAATGTTCCGTTTGACTGCTTTCTTCACATCAGTAGCACTTGGAGGGGTATGGAGACAGGTTGAACTCACACCTTCCAGTAAGGATGGTGCTTTTTCAGTTCAGTGGGATTTCCAGGAACAGACTGTGTCTGTGTGCAGCTCTGCACCATCTCCCACAGTGAAGAGCAGGCTGTCCTCACCAGGGAGCAACTGGCTGTAGAAAAGTGGAGCAGGGATAGGGGAAAGGGAGATGGCAACCATAGGGAGAAATAGCTGCTCAAACAGACGTCCCAGCAAGGGAAGAGAGCTCTGTACTATCTGGTCAAGTACAGTGAGGGAGGCAGGGGGAAAGGAGTGTAACTACAGACTCTGCGCTTGATTTGAGGCACAAATTTCTCTTTTAGAATGTAATTAATTGGTGTACTCTCTTATGCTAGCTGGGATTCAGTAAAGAACAAGCAGATAAAAGAGTTTTGAACAAAATTCAGGTAAATAGCAGTGAAAAGGTGAAAAGGATGGTGCTGTAACTGCACAAGGATTGCTGCTTACCCAGTGAATAGAAACAAGCCACTGGAGTCATGAGCATGCCTTGGGTGTCTGTATAATCTTTCATTACACAGACAAACCAGACACCTCTCCTAGTATCCATTAAGTCCTATCAACATGAACAGGACTGATTACTTGACACTATTCTTTTTACATTAACTTAGCAACCTCTGAAGAATTAACCATCGGTTCATGTATTTAATGCTGACTGTCATTACATATCGTGGGTCTTTTGGAGAATTTTGGGTTTGTTTTTTTGTTGGTTTGTTTTTGGGTTTTTTTTGGTCTGTTTGTTTTATTATTTGTTTTGTTTTGGTTTTTCCTGAAAAGGCACTGATGCTAGAATTGTTAGTGAAAATTCATTACTCCAGGCATCATTGTGGTAGTGTGGAGGGAGGATGGAAACAGACTGAATAGCAGAGGAGGAAAAGAAAAATACTGTGTTCAGATTTAGACAAGGCAGGAAATAGAGACACAATAGCAATACTGAAAGATACAATGGCCATGATTTCTCTGTTGTGAAATTATTGTGCCCTTGCAGGCTTATCCTTTTTGGAATTTACACCTCTCCTCAGATCATCCGTTCATCTCAGAGGTCACATCAACAACAACTAGCTGCTGCCTGAAGCCTGGGAAATGACAAACTTATTATTGTAGCAGAGTTGAAACAAAGATGTTGCACTAACAGTATCATGGCTGTGCAAAGGGAAATAATTTGTCGTGCACCTTTTAAATCTAAATGTATGTTGTTTACCTGTGTGCTGTAACGCACTGATGTGGCTATGAAAAACTTCCAGGGGTATCCTCATTAACTAAAGGAATGCTAAGTTCTAGTCCCATCTTCCTCCGAGCTAGGTAGGTCTTCCTTTGGAAGACAGGTCATCCCACAGCTACCTTTGGTGGAGTTCTTGTGATTCCTCAAATCAGCACAGTGTCAACCACTTTAACTAGACAGATATTAGGTCTGATGTGGTTTAACATGCTCTGTCTCACTATTGGAAGCGCTATAATGTCTGGTCAACTAAACTTTCCATGCACAAAAAAGGTAGTTTGGGTAAAAGTGATGCAAGCTTCATTACAGCTACCCAATGGCTACTTCTGCGTGCTTGCAAAGTATGGAGGAGTCGTTTACTCACCTCTGCTAAACCTGTACATTTAAGATCTGACACGTTCTAACATATCATGAGATCCACTGGGAATTTCGTTCTTTGGGAAACAGCACAGATCTTTATCAGCAGCAGCTGGTGTTTCAGACCAGCTGCCATGGAAGGACAGATCCCCTGCTACCTCTCTGAGGAGTAGATAAACCATTGTACGGAGGAAGCGCAAGTCCTTTTCTTGCTGTGGGCTGGACTCACTGCTGTGGATGGCAGTCGAGGGGGCAGCCACCTGTGCCTTTGCACATACAGAAATCTCTCTACTTTGCAATATGGAAATCTCATCTTACATGTGTTGGAACCATACAGACTAGCTATGGCTGACTAGGGAACCCTTCTCCAAGAAAACAAGTTGCAGCACTTCCAAGCCCCCACGAGGAGTGGATAACAGGGCCATATGGTGGTTTGTGTCTGCAGGCCAGAGAGAGTGCTTCCCCTCGTTATCACACAGGCTGATGTTACTGAGCTGCTACAGCCCCTGGCTAACAGACTGGCTGCATACTTCAGAGCGCAGTTTAAGGTTCAGCTCTGCCCCCACCGATGCCCAGCTCCACTGCAATTCTTGTCCACCCGTGGAGCATTGCAAGACTCCCAAGAACCAGAAGACAAGACCACTGCCGCTTTACCAAAGAGCAGGATAATATTTAACCATTACACAGCTTACAGATACAGACTGGGAAAGCTGCAGCAACATTTTCTGACTCATATGGAGGCAAAAAGCCAGTGCTTTCCTTAAATAGTGTCCACCACTTGCAGAAAGCGTATGATGTTTACTGCCCAGACTCATCCTCATATATTTCCTGTTGGAGAGAAGGCAATGGGGTACAAGTGCACTTGGAAAATGCCATTTCATGTGCATTTGTTGTTGTGAAATTATCATGTTGTTATTCATGTGCACCTGGAAAATTGTGGCAGTGGGGTTTTTTGTAGCTTTCTTGTTTTGATTTTAAACTCTGATGCTGTGCCACCTTTATGCCAGAAGTATCAAAAACAGTGCTGGGGGAGTAAGAGGAATAAAAGGGGTCAAAATCTGGGAAACAAAAACAAGGAAAGTCTTCAGAACTCTATTATAAAGTGCTACTAATGTTAACATAAAGGCAAAGTGAAGTCCTACTTCTACTATACCTTTCCTGGGCACAACAGGTCACCTTCAATTTCCAAGATGAATTCAACACTTTTTAGTGTGCGCTGAGTTCAAAGTGTTTTTTCCAAGGTGAAAAAATCATTCTCCACCGTTGATTCATGGGAAACAGCAGCTGGAAGCTCTGTTGAAGGTCACACAGCAAGTGAATTTCAGAAACTGGAAAGTAAACCAGTATGATTCTAAGTATCTTCCCCTCACCACTGCCTCACGCAGCTTTCCCTTGGGAGATTGAGACTCTTGTTGTCTGTTCTGTCATAGGTCAGGCCCTTCATCTAATGGAAGATGGAAACAGTCTACTGCCTGCATTCCACTTCAGCCATAGTTTTTAAGCCTGCACCTACTTTTTCAGGACAACTTCCTGGGGAGTGTTGCACAGTCTGCAGAACACACAATAGGATGAGCTTGTTGATTTCTATAAAAACTCTCCGAGAAAGAAAAATGACCCGTTTTTGCTATCATAATATATAGTAATAATAATAGAAAGTCATTATACTACTTACTTGTATTCATACTGTATGTTTTAGAACACTCACGCAGCCTAGATCACAAATATAACAAATCTCCATGACTATGTTGAAGCTTTATCTTGCAGACAGTTGACATTGTTAAGTCACAGTTCATAGTCTTAATCAACTGCTAATTTTAATTATTAAGGGTAATCCATCTGTTCCAAAATCCACAGGCTTGCAATGAAATTAGGATGGCTTTCTGAACTACATTAGCCACTACAAGCTCTAAGCAGATAACTGATCCTTGGCATATGAAGTAAACAACAAAAAAGCATCCTCTCCCAAATAGTGATGTCCCTCAAGAATTGTTCTACACTTTGCAGAATGTGGGGTGGGGGACGACTTGCATGCTAGCACTACTGCATTGACATCTTCATCAAAGAAACTCTGAAGCCCAGAGCTGCTTTAGCATGGCTAATGATGCTGAGCCTTCTTTTCCCTAGGATCCTGCCCCAGCAGGCTTACGCCTGCTGTCACCCTTTGCTCATCCACTCCTGATCTCCCTGTAGGGCAATTGCTCTGCTCCATTTCACCAGAAGGAGCTTTCACTGAGCAGATAGGAGAGAAGAACAGCGTATGTTCATGATTCCAGCAAGCTCCCAGGAAACAGCTGAAACTCAAAGGGGCCAAGATACCAAAATGAAACATCCGGCAGCAAGTGACAGAAGACTATACCTGTGGTGACCAAACATGTCTTTGTCAACAGAACAAGTAATTGGAAATTGCTTTTTAATTTACATGTGTAGGCATTGTCTGTTGTGCTCAACAAACTTTTGTCCAGTATTGCGCTATGGCTGACCATTTTGACGAATACAGCTTCCACCTCTTCCACCTTGGACACTCAGTAGAAATGGAATATTCTGACTTGAAGTCCCAGCTGCAAGAGAAGTAAGAGGACACTACGATGTCTTCTGCATCACTCCAGAGATATTCACTTACCATGTTATCACTGGCAAAGAGCATCACAAACATGTCCTCCAGTGCAGTGACACCCACCTGTAGTAAGGAGGGAAGTGTGTAGTACATAAGATAAATGTGAGGGAACAGCCAATGGTGCTCTAGGAACTGGTACAATAATCAGGAGACAGGCAGGACTGAGATTTGGCAAAGAACAGACTTGTCTCTTTTACTTGTCATGGTAGGAAAATAATGAGTTATGGCACTATCACAAGGCTTTAATCCTTTAGTATGCTGGTTTTGAAGCATGACTAAAGATTTGTAGGGATCATTGCACCAGTACAGACTACCAGCTTATCATTGCAGGCTGAATTATTTGTTGTACAGAACTTTTGCCTTTTTTGTTACAAATGTGTTAAAGAAACGGAAGCTCTGTCATGTTCTGTCTTTCTGTGCATAGGTTTTCTGATCTATACCCTCAGACAAATACTGATGTAATTAAAAGAAACAAAAATAAAACTAAAAGACTTCAGAAACATGGAACTATACCAATAGTACTACATTTGCAGACCTTTTGTCAAATGCATTTGCCTTTTTGATGGGACTTGATTCATGTCTTTTATATATATGTGTGTGTGTGTGTGTGCCTTTTCAAATAATTATTTTCAAATTTCATTTGAAAAAAATATTTATAAATAAAAAATATTTATTTGAAATATTACATTCAGGTCAGAATGTGCTCTGTTCATCTGTTCAAAAGAAAGAATAAAGTGAATATTTGAAATCCCTTGCTGAAATCTATGAAAGACAAAATGAAAACATGTCAGCTTGTATCAGCTGGCTGCAAAGAAGGGTGACTGACGACACATTTGTCTAGATTTCTTTTCCAGCTACAGAGAGGTTAATGATTGAAGAATCCAATTTAAAAAAAAAAAAAAAAAAAGAAAAGAAAAAACCCACTTCATTTCAAACGGCATCATTTTCCAAAGGGCCTTTAGTGTTTATTCCAAAGGGTTCTGTTTCAAAGCATATCCAGATGGGTTAGAACAATGGCAGAGGATTAAAAAACAACCAACAAAACCACAATGTCACTGTTTGGACTAGTCAATGGTCTTGTTTAAATATTTTTACAATAGTATGACTTGCCAGATCTAGCAGAGAGGCTTTCATCATCACATGTGTCATACTCTTGTGGTTTTGTGCTATTGGCAATTCAATCTAGCATTTTTGAAAACAGATCCCCCCTAAGAGCAAAAGAAAATCTATTCTTGACATCTCACACCCCCCAAATCTCTAAGCCAGGCTTCCAAGAACCACAGCACAGGCTCTGGGGAAACAACTTCATTCATTCCTGAACATGTGCTTCACAGTTAAAGCTTCCAGACTGCAAGGGACATTAAGTTAGTTAAGTCATGTAAGTGTTATGATTACTTTTAGTAGGACAAAGAAAACTTTGAAATGTGCCTCTAATTGTTTCCCATCAAGCTTACTCCATATACTAGAAATGAAGAACAGTGAGCACAGACTGGCAGCTTTGCCCAGCTGTCAGATCACCGCCTGTCTCTATTTGTCTGTACTCCACCGATAACAACAAGCTGCTGAGGGAGTATCCTCTCCCACATTTAGCTTGTTCAGTTAGAGCAATACATTGCATTTAACTATTACTTTATTAAGTCTGTACCTAGACAAAATATGAAACTGATAAGCAACTGAGAACTGTGCTTAAGTGGCAAGAAAATGACTTTTGCATTTTTTAATAAGCATTATACTCAAAACAAAAACAAAAGAAAAAAAACCTCACACCACACACAAAACCAAACAAACAAACAAACAAAAAAAAGGAAAAAAAAAAGAAAATTTAGGCTCTATTACCATACTGAAGAATGGAATTAACAAAGAATCTCTAGACAAAATGAGAGGGAGGGTATATGGTAATTGTAACACAAGCTGTATGGAAGTTTATGGCCTACCTCTAATCCTTTTACACCATTCAGGTAGCAGAAAAGGCTTTGGATAGATGTGGATAGATGTAGATAAATGTTCAGGCAGTAGAAACCACAAAGCAGCCAGAACAGTCCACTGAGTGTTGTTCACAGTCAGGCAATAGAGTTCCTTTCCCATCATACATCTGCAGGTGTAACTGTATGCTTCAGAGAGCATCATCACTGAGTAATCACACCAGCCAAGACTGCACTGAATGAGTATTATCTACAATGGCAGGAGGCATCAAGGAATGCAAAAAAGGCCTCTTCTGGGAACATTTTCAGATATTGGAAAAGAAAACATCAGTTATTTGAACTTTTCTGATCCTCAAATTACCAAACCCCCAAAATACTTCAGAGAAAAGTGAATTATTCCAATTATAGTATTTTCTCTGCTTTGGAAAGCTTTTTTTGGCTATTCAAAAAAGTGTAACTCAATTGGAATAATTAGAATGCTGTAACTCAAACTGGAATGTTTCTTCTCTGCTCCCACCTTGATGTTTGGGATTTAAAAGCTGCAGCATGCATGTTCTGGGTAAAGCAAATTATTGCACGAGCTTCATCTGCTTCAATACTGAAGGTTCTCAATGTGGATGTGTCTTCAGTTTCCTTTCCAAAGGTCTGTGTCAAAACAGAAGGCCTGGACGCAGGAAGCCCTGATACCTATCCCTGGACATGACACAGTCTCACTTGGGTAATTCATGTAGACTTGATCCTGAAAGATATTAAGCACTTCCTGTGAGACACAGAGATGTGGCCTTGGCATGAATTTCTGCTGATGTGTCTCTTCTGGAATACCATTTATCTTTGCTGCTGCTGTGGTGAGGAGAGTATGACATGGAGGAGTTGGATGCTGCAACATTGTGTTTGGACTGCTGACGTGCCAGATGGCAAAACAACTGGTAGCACAGGGATGGATGACATCGGATGATGCTAGCTTTTTCTTTCTGTGTGTGAAGGCAACAAGAACAAAAAGCAGCTGTAAAGACTGCACTCTTTAAAGGGGCAAATACCCATCCTGGAGGGGCTAGGCATGACTGACCCATGCTGGGCTCAATAAGCAAATGTGATTTGTTACTGCTATGTATGAAGAGCTCTTATTTCAGGTTAACAAAACCCAGTCTTGGTTAATAGGGCAACTTACATAAGTGTGCACTGCTGACTTGCAGGGATACTAGACAGTAATTGTCATCTTCCTTTCCTCAATCTTTGTCCCCCAGTGCTCCCCAGCAGTAACAAATACACATTGGACTCATGTTCCTCTATCTGCTTGCTTGGTAATTGTGTTACTTAAGGATAGCAGAATAGCCCTGAAGTCTGAAGCTGCTTTTCTCTTGTAAACATATTTAGAAAGCAAATTACAAGATTTCAGCAGAGCACACAAGTTTGGGGCACATGTAATAACAGGTAGCTTTTGCACTTACGTTGTGCTTGCCAGTGAATGGCCTTCGAGTTACTGATGTATTGGTACCTTTGCCAGTCCAGCTACTGATGATTAACAACCATACTGTTAAATAGGTCTATTTATGTAAGAACAACTCAGCAAACAGTATATGGAGATGCCAGTGGAGGTGGCAATATGCAGGGTGTTAGAGGCTCTAGATGTTTTTTGCTACTGAATGATTGAATGTAAGGATGACATTGCCCTCTCGTGGGTAATCGCTGAAATGGAAAATGGCAAGCTCCAGCCCCGCTGCAGGCCTGGTTTTATTAATCCTGCAAGTCTCATCACAGCAGGCTCTTAAATCTCTTGACATTTTCATTCGATGTCCTCAGGTCATTCAGAGTTGAGAATCTGTGGCTTGCTGCAGGACTGGGACTTAGTCTTGCTGAAAAATTCAGTGTTGTTGAGTAGCACTGCACCTCTGAGGCTGTGGCTTGGAAGTAGCCCTCTAAGTAGGTGCCAGATATTTGAGCTTAGAATTGTCTTTACTGGAAGAACACAGGTAAAACCACCATTTTTTGGTGTTTTAGCCTTAAAAGCTAAGACACAGAGCTAGGCCACCAAGAGTCAAATCTGGCTAAGACTGCTCCGCTTTTAAAATGCCCCTTCTTTTCTGTTTGGCACCAAGTGGTTAACCTAAGTAGTTTGGATTATGTCTCCTAAAAGAGGAATTCATACATTGTGGAGTGGAAGGATGGAGCTGAGGTGGGACTAATGTCAGAAGACGTGTAAACTGTTTATGGACTGCATTGAAATCTGTGGTATAGAGTAGGTGACTGGCCTGCCACAACAGTTGTGAACATGAAAAATGGGCTGCCCTGAAGGAATACATATTGTAAAGAGAGCTAATTTTTATTTTTGCTCAGATCTTTTCAGAGAACCTGTCTGTAGAAGGTGAACTATTCGTCTGGTAAACTAGAGATGGAGGAGAGGGAGCAAAAGCAAGCAAGAGAGGACAGGTTGAGGACAGGAAAGCTGACAACCTGGCTTGGTTTTGCCTTAAGCGAAGCGATATGTTTCCTGTGCCTAGAAATGTTTCTGAAGTTCACATTGCTGTAATGGCAAAAATGCTAAAATTGCTAATCTTAGAATACCTTCATGAAGGAGGCACATTGTTTGTACAGGTCAACAGCGTACACAGGATTGTTACAATAAGCATGGCTGCTGGGATATTACTCATTAACAAACATTCTCCTCTTAACCCCAGAAGAATGCCCCCAGCTCCTCTCACCCACTGTGAAGAGCAGCTGTCAACAACCACAGAGGGACTATATGGGAACACATTAAACTAACAATGTTCTGGTTTTAAAATTACTTATTTCCCATTCTCCCATATAGATATATATACACACAGTTTATATATATATATATATATATATATATATATGTACATACACGTAAAAATGAGAATAGGAACTACAGTGACTCAGGAAAACCTTAATTTACCAAAGCCCTTGACCAAACTGTCTCAATTTCAATTTATTTGGACGGAGTGCAAATACTGAAAGAACAAGCGATAGCTTGCTCAGAAGGCAAACAGTGCTTTGAAGATTCAGCTGACTGCTGGAAAGGTGAGATAGGAGACAAAAAGTGTATCTAACAGATCAATGCACACAAAAAGAAGCCACATTCAGGAAACTTGTCTTTCAGGATAATATAGTAGAAGAGAATCCTAGCACTTTTAAAAAATAGTTACCTTTATTTTGTTGGATATTACATGTATAGAGCGTTTAAAGAGAGAAAAATGGTAGCAACAGCGCTAATGTAATAATATAGAAAAATGAACTGTTTCAGTGCCGTCGTGTTGATGCTGGGTCTGAGTGGCAGGCAGCATAGCACCCATGTCTCCTGCACATACTGCGTGCTGGGGCAGCGCAGCACCGCAGAGCAGGTGAACCCCACGGTGAGTACCCCAGCTGCAAAACCAGAGCAGGCCTCTGCCAGCCCTCCCGCAGCCCTCAGCATCTCTTCTGGGCAGCAGGGGTCCTCAGCGTCCATCCACAGCACTACATACAGCCACGTACCCTCTGAACTGCGCGAGTATCACCTGGTGCTGCAAGGGCCTCCTAGCTCCTTCCTGCCACGTCTGCTGGTGACAGAGCAGGTTTCCAGTATAGAAAAGAAGGGCAGAAGCACCTGGCCTCTTGGCTATAGTAGGTATTTGATCAAGTCTGGGTATCTGCCCTGGCTCGCAACACCAGATATGAGAATACACATCACAAATATGAGGATGTTTTGTTGTCTGAGTGGGAAAAGGGTGGAGGTGTCCCAGTGTAACCTTGTCCCCCCTGAACCCTCTCATAACATGCAGCCCCCAGCCTCTTGTGCTCCAGCTGCTGCTTGTTCTGACAGTGTATCCCAGCACAGAACTATACGGCTGCAAGACAAAATCCAATTTCCCTTACTCCAGATCATCCCATTCCTTTCAGATGTCTCACTAAATTCCTTCCCTGAGCTACCTGTCTCCCCCGTCTTCTCGTCCCACCCTAAGCTCTCCATCCAGAAGCCAGATGCCTCCTGCTCAGGTACTACTGCTCCCTTTCCATACAAACCTGGCTCCTGCTTTCTCGATGATTAAAAACCACCAGCACAAGCTGCTTTTACCAAGAATATGCCTGGGCAAGGCTCTGAAAGCAGGAAAGGAGAATATGTCCTGGAAAAGGGGGTACAGTAGCCATAAGAGAAGCATATTTAAGTGTGTCCTTAAGATAACCAGCTGGTATTCATACCTATATAAAATGGGCTTAGAAGGTACCTGCAGTGACTCTGCACCCTTCTTATGTCCCACATTATTGTCTGGTGTCATAAGTGTGGTGGAATCTCATTATTTTTCTTGGAGTAAATATTCTTTTCATATACTGGAACTGTACCATTCTTGTTGGAGTAAATATCCTCTCCATTTTTTCTTGTTTAGGCTATACATTGGTTTGATGCTGGGAGTGTGTAATTAACTTGCTAACATGGTGTTTTTCATTCATATATCTCTGAAGAGAAAAACATAGATGCATGAAAGCACAAACTCATTTAGCAATTACAGCTACAGGCCTTTTGGTTATTTTATGTTTCATACTCACAGCAAATGATGGTGCTCTCCAAATATTTCAGACCAAGGGAGCATAAATTTTCACACTCCTTTACAATCAGCTTTGCTAATCAAAAACATTATAAAGGCAGTATGGTATTGTGAGTCACCAGTAGATTATCTACCACAACTGTGCAATGAATCCACAGCCATTGTTTGGTAACAGCTTTCTTAGGAATCAAATCACACCACAGTTTGTGTTTAGGTCCTGGCATTGCCACAAATTTCACAGACAACCTTTCCAGACACTTTCATTATGTCTTATTTTCTCCATCAGTAAAATGAATACAGATCATATCAGCTGCTTCCCAGGACTGTTGAGATGACTCGTGTTTTGATAATGGTGAAATCTGGGTGGTTGTGAACAGACAGGCACAAAGTCTCATTATTATATTTTACCATCAAATGAACACTTGAGTTGGATTTCAGGAGACTTTAAGGAGAGTGGATTAGGAAATTAAAAAATAGCCAAGGACTAAGCAGCAAAGAAGGTTCATAATCTTTTGCTAAATTAGGTATTTGAGAAAAAAATACTTGGTTTAGCAGTCACAGAAAACAAGCAGATTCATCTACAAGAGAAGAAAGACAGAACAAAAAAGAACAACCATGCAGAAGTAAAGAATTCCGCCTTTGGATAATGCCTTGCCTTCCTTGGAGCTGGGTAACGGCATAATTTGCCACAATGTTTCAAAAACTAGAATGCTTTAGCCACTAAATAGAGTCCATTTTTCTTTTGTTTGGAGCAACATTTAAGTCATCATTTCCCTGGCTTGTTTACAGCTTTGCAGCCTCTAATATTTGAAAGAAAAGGCTTTTCTACAAAACTAAATTAAAAAAGGATTGCTACATTTTTTCTCATAATAGATCTTTTTCCTAGTGGACAAATCACATTGTTCAACTGAAGGCTAGGAAATGAACCTTAAAAATCTGCACTGGAATCTACTATTTTTCTTGTGCTTACTAGTTTCTGTTCATGAATTGATTTGCTGGTTTCATTGCAAAGAACAATTCTGTTCTATTTATTTTTGCAGTTATGAGTCCTAAGAGAAAAAACATTCTGCTTTTTATCATTGCTACTTCCATCAATTTGCTTTTGCTGTTATTACAGTCTATAGCAGTCCAGCTGAAGATTTCCACCTCATGCAAAATAATGCAAGAGTACCACTGGTCCACATTTGCAGTGCTCTGTGACAAGAATGATTATTTTTGAGCATGCTGATAAAAATGGTTAGGCTTGTACATTTTCCACAGAGAATAATAGTTACTGCAGGATATAATGGGACCTACTTTACATTGTATTTTTACTAAAATTATGGGTAATGTTTATGTAAATTATGGAGGTGTTCTCAACCATTAACTGAGGGTAAACCAAGAAAAGAGTGCCCCTTGAAATGAATGCCAATGGCTGCAGTGAGATCAGCGCCAGGAGAGCAAGATAAATTTCATTGCTGTGCTAAAAATCATCCTTGAATTATTTAAATCTCACTTAAATCCTCTTTTCAGAATTTAATTTAAATGGGCAATGGACATTTTCTAGCATAGGGGAGAATTTATCTTCGAGAATCTTTCTGGTCTCATATGGAGAGTTGTGCATTCCAGGGATGGCTTATGAACATGGTTTAGTTTTTCTCTGGAGACTTTCACCTGCCTGAGACAGGGTGGTGATGAGCTAACTTCCTGAGCACTGTCAGCAGTTTCAGACATGCCTGTAACTAATAATGTGTCATCTCACCCTCTGAACTAGAAAGAAAATAGGGGAGGGAATAAAAAAGATTGTTAAATTATTTTTAAATAGAAGCACCTCTTCATAGCTGCTTTTGTTTTACACACACTAGCAGATTTTCTGCTATGATAAAACGAGAAGCCTGAGAAACCGCTTGACGTATTCGCACTGGGATCACACAGTTACCATGCAGGGCGTCAGGTCAGTGAAATTCCTTAAATATTTACCATCCAGAGACAGAAATGAAAGGTGAATGAGCAATTTTCTTTCAGCAGTTTGACATTAGATTTAGGAGAATCAAAGATATTTGGATCCTCGTGCAACCTTCCATGGAATAAAGAAATACCACTTTAAAGAATGGTATTTCATCCTTTGCAATCAAATGCACGAGAAAAAGATTCTGTGTTTCAAGGCTGTTAAAAATCTAGTGGAATAGTTTTTGTGCCTTTTTAAAACCTCAGAAGCAAGCTTTGTGAGTACCTACTCTCTTTCCAACAAAATAGATTCTTTAGTAACAATTTAATTTTTTAAGATAACCTTGAAGTTAAAGGGATTCTTAGTGTAGCTGTGTATCAAGAATAGCAGCAATAGAACCAGGAAGAGTGGTGCTTTGCTGATAAAACCTAAAAGACATGGAGTTGTGAATATGCCACTAAATCAGCATGAGATAAATTATTCTTTTTTTTAATTTATTTTTTGTTAAAGCATGTATTTGTTACCTACTGTCCCATCCTGAGTAACTGAGATGAACTAGAAATGTTTTCCTGTCTAATTTAGAGGCCTCTGTGCTTTCTTAGTTATCCACGGTCAATCATCGGTTATTTCCAGTTTATTTTCAAGATACTTTAACAGCAATTTAAGTCTTAAAGAAACTTTCTGAAGTATTGCAAAAGTAAAATGAGATATAGTCTTCATGCAGTAATATACTGTTTGATAGCTTAGTTTTTGTATGCTTTAAGATAAGCTATTTCTTGGAAGATCATATGATACCGACTGATACAATTCACAGTTCTGCGTATTTAAGTCAAATATCCATATAAAGACCTTAAATTTTGAACCTTATTTTCTTCTTAACTACCAGACTGTAACTGACTGGCATAACTTGATACATTTATTTTTTAAAAAATAATCCATTTTACTTATCATACGCCTTGTAAATTACACCAAGTCCAAATAAAATAAGCCTGCTAGAAGGTTTTCTATTACTAATACATGAAAATTTAGGAGCTATTGTACTTCAGTATAAATGGTAAATATGGATGGCAAAAACTTGAAAAACACATGGAAAAATAAAGTTTATATGCTAGAGCTTATTTGCTGGAAACCAGCAGGTTACTACTGCTTCAGGGACAGCACTCACATTAACTGACCCTGCATTCAGTGAAGCGTGACTGCTGGTGAGCTTAAGATAGCCTTTCTCATGAGTCCTCAGGAGCTCTGAATCTCTTATTTAAGGATTCAGAGAGGAATCTGAACATCTTATGGCAGCTGAACGGATAAAATTTCCCAACACAGGCACAGCACAGGGCAGAGAGAGGGGGCTGTAACACATACAGCTTGCATTCTTTTTCCTCCTTCACCTTGCCTAGCAAAGGATCAAGCCTGTCTCTCTTTTACCCTTGGATAGGGATTCAGGTTTGGCTTCTGCTGCTGGATCTCGGCTTTGCTGTTCCGTACAGAAAGCAAGGGTAATACAGAGGAGTAGGAGTGGTCCCGCACATCCCCCTACCTTGGCCTTGGGTCTTAAGCAACAGGTACCAGCCTGAAGGCAACTGGCCAGGCTAACAGCAAATTCAGGCTAATAAGTGCTCCCCCTTTTCCCCTCTACCTCCCAGCAGGAGCAGCTGCAGCTGGTTGTGTCTTTTACTAGCTTGCATAACTCTCACCCACTCCCTTACTATTTTAAGTAGGAGAAACCTTCCCACATCCCACTTCAATAATCACCCTGGCTCTAACTGGCATGATAACTACACCACCCCTCTGGAAGGCCTGCACTAATGGATTATCTACATGCTAAGTGCAGTTGGAGTGTAGCAACAAATAATTTGTCAACAAATGCAGTTCACCAACAATCACACCTGGGAATATACAGTGGCATATCCAGACTGCACTTGATGGTTCCATTAAGTTCTTTCCTTTAAGCTCTAACAGATCAAATACTTCAAACATAGGTGCTAGTGCCCTGAGATTTTATATTGCATATTGTGTTTGGCGTCTGACCATTAGATAAGAATGTTCTAGGATGAGATTGACTATAAATACCTCAAACTAATAGTCTTCCTTCAAAGGACAAGCATGTCAACTCTTTTTAAAACAAAACTGTTAAACAGATTACAAACATGGCTTGATTCGTAAGCAAGAACCATTCTGCCTGGATTCACAGAGTCAAGTTCACAAATTCTAAGGCTTGAAATACAACAGAACATAAATTGCTAGGAAGTAGTCTGAGCTATTATGCTTTTGTGCATTGCTACACAAAATACCTGTCGAGGTGTAAACACGCAGTCTACTTTACAGAGTCTGGTCAGGCAAAAGAAGATTATTTCTACAGCTGTAGGAGAGAAGGCAGAAATACAGAAGTTCAGCACTATATTGATATGAACTCTGTCTTAATGCAACAGTACTAGAGTTTGTATACTTTTACAACAGATATAAACTGCTTTGCAAAAGGGCTTGATATGATAGCAGCATTTGTATAGAAGGGAACTGTGTTCCAGCAGAGGTACCCTTTTTTTCAGCCCAGCTGATAACTCAGCACCACGCAGCCATTCACTCACCTTCCCTTTCCCTTCTCTGCGTGGGATGGGGAGGAGAATTGAAAGAATGTAAACACCAGGGGTTGAGATAAAAACAGTTTAATAACTAACATGCAATATAATCAACTACTAATAATGATAATAACAATGATAAGGGAAATAACAAGGGGAGAGAATATATAACTAAAAGGGAGAAGGGAAAAAAAACAAATCAGTAAACACAAGTGATGCACAATACTACTGCTCACCATCTGTCAACCAATACTGAGGTCATCCCCAAGCAGTGATTGGCCCCTTCCAGGTGGCTCCCCCCAGTTTGTACATGACATGTTGTGGTATGGAGTACTGCTTTGGATAGTTTGGGTCAGGTGTCCTATCTCTGCTTCCTCCTGAAGGAATGAGACTGAAAAGTTCTTGATCAGGATAAGCATTACTTAGCAACAACTAAAAACATCGATGTGTTATCAGAGCTGTTCTCCGGCTAAAGCTGAAACACAGCACTGCATTAGCTACTAGGAAGGAGAAAAAGTAACTGTTACAGCTGAACCCAGGACATCCTGTTAACTTGGAAACTTCAGCCATGTAACCTCCATGTTCCTCCGTCTAGCTCCTCCATCTCTCACTCATGATGCTGCTGTATTTTTGATCCAGCTTTAAGCATAGCAAGGCCTGCTCCCACATACCCTGCAGGAAGTTGGTGGTTTTGAACATTTGCTAGAAGATTCAGACAGATTTGCTAGAAGGTTCAGACTTCATGAGGGTGGCATTGGCCCACCTCACAAGCGCGTCGACATCCAGAGGGACCTTGACACACTTGAGAGGCCACCAATGCCAACCTCATGAAGTTCAACCAAGCCAAGCACAAGGTCCTACACCTGGGTCAGGGCAATTCAGGGCACAGTTGCAGGTTGGGCAGAGAAGAGATTCAGAGCAGCCCTGCAGAGAAAGATGTGGGGGTGTTGGTCGATGAGAAAATGAACCTGAGCCGGCTTCAGTGTGCGCTCGCAGCCCAGAAAGCCAACTGTATCCTGGGCTGCATCAAAAGGAGCGTGACCAGCAGGTCGAAGGACGTGATCCTGCCCCTCTACTCTGCTCTCGTGAGACCTCACTTGGAGTATTGTGTACAGTTCTGGTGTCCTCAACATTAAAAGCACATGGAACTGTTGGAACAAGTCCAGAGGAGGGCCACGAGGATGATGAGGGGACTGGAGCACCTCCCGTATGGAGAGAGGCTGAGAAAGTTGGGGCTGTTCAGCCTGGACAGGAGAAGGCTGCGTGGAGACCTCATAGCAGCCTTCCAGTATCTGAAGGGGGCCTGCAAGGATGATGTGGAGAGCGACTCTTCATTAGGGACTGCAGAGGCAAGAGGTAACAGGTTCAAACGTAATCAGGGGAAGTTCAGGATAGATATAAAGAAATTCTTTACTGAGAGGGTGGTGAGACACTGGAATGGGTTCCCCAGGGAAGTTGTGAATGCTCCATACCTGACGGTGTTCAGGGCCAGGTTGGACGGAGCCTTGGGTGGCATGGTTTAGTGGAAGGTGTCCCCGCCCATGGCAGGGGGGTTGGAACTAGATGATCTTAAGGTCCTTTCCAACCCTAACTATTCTATGATTCTATGATTCTATGAAATTCTGCTCCCTTGACTTGAGAAGAAAGCTGAAGGTTTGAAGTTTTGTAATTTAACACAATCTAATTGAGAAATTTGGATTTGGGGGGGGCAAATATTGTTCATTTTCAAAGAAAATCCCACTATCTTGAATGTAGGATGACTCAAACAAATGCAGTAGAATTTTGTTGTCACAGCCCTACAACTGTTCCAGCCCAGAATCCCAACAACTTTCTCTGCAAGCTTCTTTAATGGCTACATCTACACCAAGCAGTTCAGTTCTGTCTTTCTTTCTTCCACATGGTTTAAAGGAATATGAGAGAAAAGGTGGGCCACCTCTGGAACGAAACAAGAGACCTGGTACCTGGGACATGGAGAAGGCAAAGGTACTCAACAACATTTTTGCCTCAGTCTTCACCAGCAAAAGCTCCAGCCACACCACCCAAGTTACAGAAGTCAAAGGCAGGGACTGGGAGAATGAAGAACCATTTGCTGCAGATCAGGTCTGAGATCGTCTAAGTGTCTTGAAAGTGCACAAGTCCATGGAATCTGGCGAGATGCATACGTGGGTCCTGAGGGAACTGGTGGATGAAGTTTCCAGATCACTACCCATCATGTTTGAGAAGTCATGTCAGTCTGGTGAAGTTTCCAATAACTGGAAAGGAGGAAATATAACCCTCAATTTTAAAAAGAGAAAAAAGGAAGACCCATGGAACTACAGGCCAGTCAGTCTTCATGCCCAACAAGATCGCGGAGCAGATCATCCTGGAAACTATCCTAAGGCACATGGACAATAAAGGGATGATTGGTGACAGCCATCATGGCTTCACTAAGGGCGAATGCTGCCTGATAAATCTGGTGGCCTTCTATGATGGGGCCATGGCATTGGTGGATAAGTGAAGAGCAACTGACATTATCTTGCAAGGTATTCAACACTCTCCTGCATGACATCCTTGTCTCTAAATTGGAGAAGCGTGGATTTGACAGATGGACAACTTGATGGATAAGGAATTGGCTGGAGGGTCACACTCAAACAGTTGCAGCCAACAGCTCACTGTTCAAATGAAGACCAGTAAAGAGTGGTGTCCCTCAGGGATCGGTGTTGGGACTGATTCTGTTCAACATCTTTGTCGGTGGCATGGACAGTGGGACTGAGTGCGCCTTCAGCAAGTTTGCCGATGACACCAAGCTGTGTGTTTCGGTTGATACGCTGGAGGGAAGGGATGCCATCCAGAGGGACTTTGACACGCTTGTGAGGTGGGCTGATGCCAACCTTATGAAGTTTAACCATGACAAGTGCAAGGTCCTACACCTGGGTCGGAGCAATCCCAGGCACAGCTACAGGCTGGGCAGAGAAGAGATTCAGAGCAGCCCTGTGGAGAAGGACTTGAGGGTGTTGGTTGATGAGAAAATGAACCTGAGCTGGCTTCAGTGTGCGCTTGCAGCCCAGAAAGCCAACTGTATCCTGGGCTGCATCAAAAGGAGCGTGACCAGCAGGTCGAAGGAGGTGATCCTGCCTCTCTACTCTGCTCTCATGAGACCTCACCTGGAGCACTGTATGCAGCTCTAGGGTTCCCAGCACAAAAAGTATGTGGACCTGTTGGAGCAGATCCAGAGACAGGCACAAAAATGATCATATGGCTGGAGCAGCTCTCCTGTGAACACAGGCTGAGAGACTAGGGTTTTTTCAGCCTGGAGAAGAGAAGGCTCTGGGAGACACTGTAAGAGTCTTCCAGTACCTGAAGGGGGCCTACAGGAAAGCTGGAGAGGGACATTTTACAAGGGCATGTAGTGACAGGACAAAGGGGAATGGCTTTAAACTGAAAGAGGGGAGATTCAGATTAGACATTAAAAGTTTTTACTCTGATCACGTTGAGACACTGGCACAGGTTGCCCAGAGAATCTGTGGCTGCCTCATCCCTGTCAGTGCTCAACGCCAGGATAGATGGGGCTTCAAGCAATCTGGTCTAGTGGAAGGGTCTAATCCCATGGTAAGGGGGTTGGAATTACGTGATCATTAAGGTCACTTCCAACCCAAACCATTCCATCATTCTATGATAAGATTCTGTATGAGCAATACTTCTGCCTTGGTCTCTGCACAAGACCTGTTCTTCTGCACCATACAGAGTAAAATCCTCCATTTACTTGAATTCTTATGTGCCCTTAAATGTGCAATTGCTTAAATTTCAACACGGATACCATTTTAAAAAAAAACTGTCTGTTCTGTCAGGGGAGTGTGACAATGCGTCAACTTCAAATCTAAATTGAAATACTGTTAATAGGAATACTATAGGAATAAGTATTTTTAAAAGCAGCACATTCTGCTTTTGGCTGGGATAGCGTTATTTTTCTTCCTAGTAGCTGGTGCAGTGCTGTGTTTTGGCTTTAGTCTGAGAACAATGCTGATAACACACCAATGTTTTAGTTGCTGCTCAGTAGCACTTGCCTTAACCAAAGACTTTTCAGTCTCTCATGCTCTGCCAGTGAGGAGGGGCACAGGAAGCCAGGAAGAAGCAGAGACAGGACACCTGACTCAAACTAGTCAAAGGGATATTCCACACCCACAGCACATCATGCCCAGTATATGAACTGGGGGGGGAGTTACCCAGAAGGGACCGATCACTGCTGGGTATTGGTCAGCAGGTGGTGAGCAATTGTGCTGCTTATCGCTTCTTTTTTTCTTGGGGAGTGGGGTTTATTTCTTCCTTCCTCCCTCTCTATCTCTTCCTCCCCTCAGTCCCCTTATTAGTGCTGCTGTTGTTATAATAACATTTTACTTTTATTTCAATCATTAAACTGTTCTAACTTCAACCCATGGGGTTTTTTAATTCTTTTTTTTTTTTTTCTGATTCTCCTCTCCATCCCACTGGGGACTGGGGGTATGAGTGAGAAGCTGTGAGGTACTTAGTTGCTGGCTGGGCTTAAACCATAACACAGTGCTGTTCATAACCACAGACTAGCTGCAGTGCTGAATATGGAACCAGGGAACACTGCATGTGCTTCAGTGTTAATAAGCAAGTTATGACTGGGACACTAGGATACAATCAAGAACTCAACTCATTCTCGTTGCCAGCCCTTCAGTCTTCACTCTCTTCACCACATAGGACTACATGTGATAGCAAATTAGAAAGTTGTAGGAAGAAGGTACCTTGACTTAGATGATGAAAATTTGCTTTGGTGATACTGACAAGCTACCACTGCACACATCCAACATACATAGACTGTACCAGGTCACAAAATGTGTATGCATTGGCATCGCACTACCTTACCTGGAGCTCGGGAGGACATTTCAAAGGTCTCAATCTTCAGAGATAGCATTCATTGTGTTATTACATGATATACTGGGAGAAACTAGGAGCAGTGACTGAGTCACTTGCACAATAAAACAGAGAATAGGAGCCTCAAGGTACCATTTGAGGCTCAGAGTATTGTTTTTAATCTCAGAGGTAAACGTAACCAGTAGATGGCTGTTTAAACGAAACAATTAAATATATCCTCTTTTATGTTTGAGCAAGCAGGCTATCTGTTAGAGAAAGCTTGGGCCTCAGACAGTCTCCCTAAAAACCTGGGTGCATTTCAAAACCAAACAGGAACTAACACCAAAACACAGAATCACAGCTTGCTTTGGGAAAAAACTCTACTTACCTGCATAAAATAACTTTCTTTAAAAACAATCTTTTATCCAAGCATCGTAACAATGGTACATTTTGTGTTTGCATGGGAACTGTGCCCTTGTGTTATACTCAAGAAACCACTCATCTCTGAAAAATATTTTCTTTGATGCCCTGTGCATGCACTTAAGGTTATTAGTACGAGAAATGCTCAGGAGGTTTAGCTACTGACTATGCAAAACAGTTGTTTATCATTTCAAGGATCTCTTAATTTATTATAATTTTACAAATCTAAGGAGGCATAATAACAAACATGTCCAGGACAGTATTTGTATCTATTCACAACTTGCCTGCACAGTTTTATTAATCTATTTGAATCATTAGGGCTCACATCTTCGCTCCTACTCAGACAGGAATTTTAGAATACTCCTGTGCTTAATTATTTCAACTTGTATTTGATGTATTTACTTGGGACTGTACCACTGTGCTTAAAATCAGATTTTTTGTAGAAACAGTGCTTTCCATAGCAACTTCTTCAGCTGACATTGACAGCACCTCTTAACATTGGAGGGTCATAAACTGATCTAGGGAAATTTAAATGAAATTGAGGAGGTAAAAGGCTTAAATCCACCTCTGCTTGAATTTGCTCACCTAAATGTCCGTATTCATAGAAACTGCCATAATAAAATTTAGGGTTGCCCATTTATCAATAATGCCTACACAGAGAACACATAACAGGTCAAACTGACTCTTATCAGTGTATGGTCTTGACAAGTAACTCAGCTGTATAAAAAGCAGAATCAAGTTACGCACAGGGTGGAAAAGGTATGATAAGCAAAAAGCTGTAATGTATGAATCAACAGTTACTTGTTTTCTGAAGAACATCCGTTTACAGTCTACTCTTTCCTCTTGCTGCAAGGACGTACTGATATTTCATTTTGTATGTAGTTTCAGTTGAGATGCAAAGTGTGTATTAAAAATGCATATTCAAGAAATCATTACAGCATTTCAAGAAATTTCAAAGTATCAGCTTCAGATCTTTATTATTCTTCACCCCAAATCTCAAAATTATTGTTTAGGTGTGACAAAAAGCTTTTCTAATTTCCATTTTTTTGATTCCCAGAGAAAACAGGATTTTTGATATTGACAGCTCTTTCCTGAATAGGTTTTTATCATGGTCCCAACACATTCTGGAATAAGACTTGCAATGTTCATCCACAACTAGTCTCCCTCCTCAAAAGTCACAGTATGAATCAATTCCCAAAATATCAACTGATAATCCTTGCAATTTTTCCTAACAAAATAACTCTCCATAAATTAAAAAAGAATAATAATAAGAAGAAATCACAACTGTACGTTTTTAAGTCATCTTAACATACATTGCTCCATTAATTACTTACAATGGGCAGTATCTTGTCCAATGAACTTAGTTGTTTCTTAGTTGATTCCTTTATGTGTGCAGCATCTATCAATATTACTATGCTACTGCCTATTTTTAGATAAAAATATACACACTTTTCCTCCTCATTAAGAAAAAGTACTAGAATTTTCTAATACTCAAGGTAACTGCAAGTAAAGATGGAGGATAAAACGTTGCTAGTGAATTGAACATATTTAAGAGACTTAAAAGGATAATTCTGTAAATTCAAAACAAAAACAAAAACCAACCGAAACTGGAAGCAATTTCATTAGTCTTTTTTCATCTTATGTTTGAAATACATTTGCCATTAGCTGGTCCCAGAACAGCATGCAGTGGCTACACATCACCTGCACAGAAAATCCACTAGAGGAGCTTAGTATTAATTAAAAAAGAACCGGAGCATTATTTATATGGCTTGATGGCAAAAATTAGAAGTTGTCTGCAGTATCCCCAGCTGTCATTTTAAGAACAACTATAAGGTGCTCAGACTCACAGCTCTGATGAACACTTCCTAGATGCGATATTTTTCATTTTAAATTCAGTTTCTCTGCAGTACTTGTTTTTTGACATATTGTTAGTAGTACATGACTTCTTCTAGATATATTCCCTTCCCCCACCCTATTCAGGGGAAATAAAAGTTTTCCTCCATGACAAGAAAATGATACAGTTGTATTACTAAATGATAAAATTATCCACACAGACTGATTTCAGGCCATTGTTGCTGTGTTTTTTTCAAGCTAAGGCAAATGTTCCTCAACAAACAAGTGACAGGTCTGTGGGTGGGTTCAGTAAGCCAGAGACTTCAATAGGGTCACAGCAAGCAGTAAAACAAGTCTGATACATAATCCCTTCAAGCACAGGCATGCAAAGAGGTGCCTGCAGAACAGCCATGCCTCTACACTACTACACCCAGCATAGCGAACAGGCAGGGGAAGTCAGAAGTCCATGTGCAATTATAGGGCTGTAACCTCCTTAGGATCACAAAGATGCAGTGGGATAGGATAGCTCACATGACTGGAGTACTAGAAAGGGTAGATAAAGGCTCTTTAGCAAGCACAGGCTGTGAGGGCAAACACGGGGTATCACACTTCATATGAAGAGCAGCTGGAGTGCATGGAGCACTGCCCTGGAACTTCTCAGGAGCCAGGCGAGAGCTTCTGGGCCACATTTGGCAGGCAGACAAACAGATGTGTGCATGTAGCATATATCATAAGATCAACCTTCTAGTATCCACGATCCCTGAGGTTAAAGTCTGGAGCAAGACAGACTTACACTACCACTAGAGTAGGAAGTACTTAACCAGCCTGAACATGCGTAAGTCCACAGGGCCTGATGGGTTGCACTCATGATGACCTCACAGTGAGGTCATGTCCATGGCAAGAGGCTCCTGAAGCTTGAAGAAAGGAAATACCACACCAACCTGGCTGAACAGCCAGGCTCAGAGCACTGTGATCGGCAGCACGCACTCCAGCAGGAGGCAAATCATCATCTTCAGGAAAACACCACTAACATTAGAACCAAGAGGAAGGGTGAATATAGCACGAGAACTGAAAAGTTAAGATACAGTTAAAGCTGATCCACATTATTGGGAATGTCATGTAATTAAGTGAGTAAGCTGGACTTGAAGTGCTAGTAATATAAGTGCTAGTAGCTGGAGAAATAATTCTGTTAAAGTTTTAAAATTCTAATTCAGCTTGCATAAGAACTGTTCCTTTAGCTCACCAATTGCATGGATGTTTGGCCTCAGACCTCAGTCACAGAGACTGGCCAACAAATCTGAATGCAACAACTGGTGCGGAATACAGGCAGACCAAGTTCTACTTCAGATGTAACACCATCATTGAAAGTAGGAAGAATAAAACTCCTTAACACCAACATAATATTAAGCAGCAGGCACTTTATTGCAGCGCTGGGTGCTAGGTGGAATTTTCACAAATCAAGCACACCCCATGCCGATCTTGTCATTACATTTACACACAAAAATTACAAGGTAGTACACTCCAGTTACAATGATTGGTTAGCGATTTACATACAATTATAACATCTGCAGTGTTATTCTCTTCTGTTACTATGGTTGCTCAGAAGAAGGGTCTTCATGATCTGTGGCTGTGTTTTTTAGTGTTATAATGACTATGATGAGGTTAGTTCATCGAAAGAACACCCTAATCTTACTTTGTTGCAAAGTTTGCTGGCTAGATATCTACTTTGCCAGGTTGTCAAATAACTCATCCTATGTAAAATAGACCTTTGTTATTTGCTTTGGTTATGGTCTAGAAAGCAAGGACTAAGGCTAACATGTTACAGAGAACAGGGACTTCAAGTAACACAGCGTCAGATTTCAAGTAGTAGAGCAACCCGTGCTAACATAAAGGCTAACATCTCAAATCAAGATGTTCCAATGTTCCCATAACTGTTTCACAAACAAACAAAATATAAAAAGATTCAGTAAAACTTAAGATAACCTGCAACAACATGAGCACTCAAAGAGAGCTGGTATAATTTTTGAGTTTGCTTCTACGCACTTTGGCAAATGGAGACGGAAAATGCTTTATTCTTAAACTTGATCTGATGTTGACTTGACAGATAACTTGTCTTACAGTGCCAAGCTTAAAAATCCATCAGTAAGGAATACTCAGTAAAACTTAAGTAAATCCCGTACAAAGTAGACAAAGAAAAGCATTTCTTCAGTACTGACATATGCCCTATTTTAAAACCGATATTTTCTAATTATCTTAAGGTACATAAGACAGATGTTAGACAAACTTCATAAATATTTATTTATTAAAGCAAACAATTTATTTTTCTTAAAATATGTGCTAATCAGGAAAAATAGGTTTGTACATAAATATAATTTTTACTTTACAGATTTGGAAAGCATTTGCATAGATTTCACAGTGGTCCATTACTACTGTCTAAAACAGCCTATCCTCTTGAAGTATTTCAATACTATATGGAATGCTTTGGTTCATACTGAATACAGTAGATAGAACAATACAAATAAAACAGTAACAGCATTTTATGACTTACTGGAATAGCTAATCTTCAAGCTGAAAACAAAATGCGTTTGCAAGCAAAGATAAATAAGCCTTACCCTTTTTGTTCTGAACAAGGCAATCTTTTCAGAACTCTATGGTTTTCCATGATGCCTTGTCTTGTTTTCATCTGCCAACTTTTCAGCTAGAAAAATTCTGGAAAATTTCTGCAACCTCCAGCCAGTTCCAAAAACAGGATAGTCCTTTTTCTCTGATCTGTTTTCTTCCCTTGTCAGTAATAACTTCTCCAGTTTGTTTCACAATCACCAGTTTAGGAATTGCTGTTATGTTGTATTTCTTCTTCAGATCACTGAGAGGAAAAAAAAAAAAAGAAAAACAAAACACATATTAGGGAGCATTTTAAGAAAACTCCTAGTCTTTTTTGATGAAGGGTACTCTAGTCAGAATACATGGGAAAGCAGAAGTGATGAGTGCCTGAGCTTCCTCAGAGCCTGAGGCAGAGCACTGGGCAGTATAGGGAGACAGACTAGGCTGCAGCTGGGAGTTCACATGATGAAACTTAGGGACATCAGAGTTGCAGCACTCTTCCTGCAACTGCTCCTCACCGCTGCCTGTGATCTTCACATGAGCAGAGATTGACTCTAGACTATAAAGAGGTCCATGGATGGGAAGTGACACACCCACCTTGTTTTTACTAGCCAGCAACAGCTGTCTTTTGGTCCCTTTTCTACTCGATAGGAGAAAGATCTCAATTAGCATTAGACATGTATTCCTGTACCAAGATGTTCAAGTGCAACAGTCCCATAGAGCTGCTTCAAATAACCTCCATTAAAGCATGGTGCATAATTCTTTAGTGTAAACAGAAAACACTGCAGAAATACCTTATGCTCCATTAGTAAAACAGGCCCTTTACATATAAAATGTAAGCAATCAAAAGATCTGGAATAAGGGCCACCCATCTAAGTTGTCCAAGAACACATTTTCAACTCTTCTGCCCATCACTTAGGCAATAGTAGCCATTTCTCTATGTCAGAACATGGAAAACTCCAGACAGATTACAAATAACTGTCTTAAATAGCCTGTTTCATAACATAAATGTAGTTATAATAGACTTTAAAAGTCTATTATAAATTATTATTAATTATAATAAATATTATATTATTAATTATAATAAATATATATTATTAAAAAGCCAAACAGACAGTGATGTTCCATGAACAAAATCAGGATCTATTCAAACAATTGACAAACAGAGGTAATCGAGGAAAAAATTCATAAGAAAAGACTCCTGAACAATGAAAATTTAATGGGATCGAACTCAAGATGCATGTTAAATAAATGGATTATTAATGCTGGAAATAAAAATGACATTCAGGAGGGGAAACCCTAGAGGACACAAAACATCCAAAAGGAAACAAAACTACTTGCTGACACCAGCACATGGTAAACAAGAAGGCATGACTAATTACACACACTACAGAGATGAAAGTGCACGAACAGCAGGTTCTCAGCCACACCAAGTAGTAAAATAGAATTCACTGTTTATGTAGATGAGTTGGAAGATCCAAGTAAGACAAACAAAAGGAATATGTAAAAGCAAGAGAAACAAAGAATACCGCATAGTAAGCTATTTCAGTTAAGCATGACACAGGAAACAGAAGTGGCAAGATGCAAAACATTTCCAAGGAAAACATAAACAGCTATGACACTGTTTGTTACAGGACAAAGTAAAGAAGAGGAAAAGGGCAAGACACATGTATCTGTTTTTATAGAAAGATGGTAGCTTATATACAAGAAATTTAACTCACTTGGAAGGGTGATGCTTCAGTGTAAATGAAAAAATAAACTTCAGAATATAAATAAACCAGAAAAAACAATGTTGAGACTACAACTTAATCACTAGCACTGACAACAACTTTTTGGCATGAATCTTAAGTTCACAATAGAGGTAACAAAAAGACAGTCAATGACTTCTGAGCTCATTAAACACCTCAGTGGGCATCAGATAAAAGTCAGGGTTAGTTTTTGAGAGTGCTGCTCAACAGGAGGAGCCTCAAGTGCTTCCAGAAACTCTAGAACCAGTTCACTGCCCCAGCTCCACATAAGAAAGAAAAGGAAGCAAAGAATGTGTGAAGTTTCCTGCCATGTTTATTAGGACACTGCAAAATCAAATTTGTTCCAAACACATGGAAACAGCAAAAGCACTACTCTCACTAACACTAAAATGTCCAAAGAAAGAAGGAAAATATTTTTGACTGATGGTCACAAAGTCAGAACCACCTCAACGTGTTTTCCCCACCCTTCCAAACAAAGCTAAGAAGTAGAAAAACTATTACCTGCCTCCTACCATACCACATTATTCATAGGTGATCCTTGGCACATCTATTCATTATACTGGATGCTCATATTAGAGAATCATGAATGAAACAATATAGATAATAACGAATTCATAATGTTAATTTTGGAAGACTGAAGTTAAAGCAAATATTGTCTAGCACATCGCCCTCACAAGTAATAGTCCACAATTTTAGCTTCAGGAATGCAAGCTATGGTGACAGACATGGCAGTATCTAACAGGAAAAGTGAGTAACATTAAATCTACACCTAAGGTGGAAGTTGTGCAGTCTAAAAGGAATCCCAGAAAAAATTTAAAGTTTTGAGGAACAGGTCATGTGTTTCAGAAAGGGTACAAGAAAACTGTGGTGAACTGCAATGGATCAGCTAAAAGTAACAAGCTCCCCAAAACAAATGTGATCTGTTGTAGGGAAAATTACCTCCCTGCATTGCTTTATATCAAAGTGAGCAGAAATTGAGCACCTTTAGAAGAACCAGAGGATAGAGGCACAACAATTAGTAGTAATGGAATACCCAAATTCCTAAATATGAAATACATCACACTCAAAACAAAAACTAAACACTAAATGGGAAGGTAGTGCCTGAGTGCTATCACAAGAACCAAGAACATCAGCTGTGTGATGCTCAAATGCCAAAGAATTTTGGCTGAGTAGAAAAAAAAAAAAAAAAAAAGATTTGCAGGCACTGTTAAAGAATACAAGACATTTATAGACATTCTCTACGATTTCCTGGAAAAGCAGAGGCAGTCTAAAAATAGAGAAAATAAGTCTTGAAATACTGGCCCACAGAAAGCATTCCTGAAAAGTCTTTCCTTCTGTTCTTTTCTTTGAGTACAAACATCACAGGTGAAGGATGCTGCTCTGTCATTATATTGAAACATTGATTGAGCAGTAATGCAGGAAATATTACAAAAGCAACAGTTACATTGTCTAGCAATAGGTTTGCTTTCTCACTGAACTCAGAAGCAAACAATCAAAAATCTTCCTAAACCTTTTCAAAGTCTACTAAAACAGGAGAAAAAGAACATTTCAAAGACTGTTTATATGGAAAACACATAAATGACTATCTCTTCCTATCATTTATATGACAAACAGCATGGGTGGAAGATGCATTTAACTGGTTCAGTAGACAATAAAAGCTTAACACAACTGTAGCAGTCAGACGCAGGACAGTAGGAAACAGAAGGTAATTTGGTATGGAGACTGGAAGCTAACACTTCGCTTTCCTAAGGGAACACTCCAGCACTGCATCTTGTTTACACTGCAGGGCTAAAAGGTTGATGGTAAAATGACCTGAAGACTGCTTGAATGGACCTGAAGGTGGCTCAGAACAGTTCTGCAGACAATGCTTCTTTACCACTGTACAAGTGCTTACCAAAACAACTTTAAAACCTGTTAAGATCATACTCTTCTACAGGGATCTCATATCCTGTGACTTACCTGCACAAGGTACATATGTGCAATGAGACTAACTCCCATGACAATTTAGGAAATCACTAACCATAAACAGAAACATCACACATCCTACAAAGGGACCAAATTCTCTTAAGGTAAAATACAGTGATGCAACTAATGACATTCTTAAAAATCAGTTATGTAGCTATTCCTGGGTAAGTGTAAAGGTACATATGGCATCTTACTGACTTGAAACACCTAAGACCCAAACAGACCAAGCAGAAGAGGAGGCTTTAATAAAAAAAATAGCTATTGAAGACTGAACAAGTAACCTTTGTACCGACACAGGCAATCTCTTAGCCAAATTGCAATGTCAGACCTTGGCCGTGCAGGTTAGAACATGAGAGGTCAACCTTCATTTTCATGTGAAATACTAAAAAGATGAAATTAAGATTGGGACAAAAATTGCAGTTTGCATGGTGCTGTGATTTAGATTTGTTACCAGAATAGGCAATAGATCTTAACTGCTCAGATACTTTTTCTCTTCTTCTGCTGTCCTTTTTTAGCCTCCTCTCCCTCTGCCATATATTTCTGTGGGTGCCAGTCCACCCTCATACCTAAAGCTTCACAACATAAGATGTATTATTTTTTTTTTTCAGGAATTCTTTGAGATTTTAATTTTCATTAAGGTATACAAGACATGAACTCAGGTAAATACTTATCTATCAGGCAGCCTGCAAGAAGTGGCATATGCTGGGCAGCCACGCAGAGAACACCACCTTTCACAGCAGGGCTCGGTATAAACACAGCAGTGTGTCTTTGTGCGATATAATTAAAATATCGATTCCCATTTACCAGCATTTGTTGATGTAGAATGATGGGAACAACTAGGTTTGAAAAGGCCTTCAAGATCATAAAATCCAACCACCACCCCAGGACTACCAAATCCACCACTAAACCATGTCACTGAGGGCCTCATCTACACAGGCTTTTTTTTAACGCTTCCAGGCGATTCCACCACTTCCCCCGAGAAGCCTGTTCCAACACTTCACTAACATTTCAGTGAAGACATTTTTCCTAATACCCAGTCTAAACCTCCCCTGGTACAGCTTGAGGTGGTACAGGTATGAATGCAGGCTACTTCCTAAAAACCCCAAATTCTTCTCCAGGAAATTCCATGCTTCCTTGTGTGAAGTATGTTTTAGATGGCAAATTTTAAATTTACTTCAGTTTACACTGCAATTGTGCCTTCTTTACATAGTCCACAAAAGAGAAATAAATTTGAGTTATTTACAACAGAACCTAAAAAATATTAATAAATAAAAAATTAATAAAAATGTGAATGTTAATAAATATCATTAATCAAATCGTTAATTTATGTTAGCCAGTTTTAAAATTATATTCTACCTTAGAACTTGTATCCAGCCAGAATTCTAGTTTGATTTAATGAACACACACCCACCTGCTCTACATCTTCAATGATTCACTGGTAACCCTGAAGCCAAACTACAAGTTAATTCAACCTAAATACCTTGAACATGCAAGAAACAGAACTTCCAAAACATTGCCTTTTCATATACCTCTGCACTTCGTTCTTCAGTAAGCCCATTCAAATAATATGATCTTGCAGTTATCTGTGATAGGACAAACCATGATTCTTCACAGGATTCTGAAGGGTGTTATGGACTGACACAGAAAAGCCAATTAAACTATCCCTGTTCCTCCATTCCACATGACTTGGGCAAGAGCAGAGTCAGAAATAGACCCCTAATCCCCAGAGGCTGAAGCTCTAAGCGCATTCCCATGGTCTATACTGAACAACTTGCTGGATGCTGTAACTTCAAGTGCTACATTTCTGTCAGGAAACTTGCCTGAATTCTATTAGGATTAGTAGATAACAAATAAAATTACTGCCTGGGGAGCCTTTGGAGAACTGTGGAAAACAGCATTGCTATTTCAATCTAATTTTAAGTCAGTGGAAACTGTCGTTAAAAAGGCATAACATTAATTGCCTGCTGACATCCAGGAATGAGCCAAGAAAGGATGAAATAGCTCCTGGCTTCAGGCATGAGGTTGTCAAAGTGCACTGATAAAACAAGATCACTAAACCTGCCCCACACCGAGTAGCTAGTATGTTACACAGCTCTATCCTGGGTGGCACACAGGAATGGATCTAGAGTTAAATGAACACTAGAATAGAACTCTTTGTCAGAACAAATCTTGCTGTGAGTTTAACTACCCAGTTTATGTTTAAAAGTCACACTAACTCCTTGACTTTGATGTCATCTGTAACAAATGTTTTCCACAACCTACTTACGCATTATTTATGGGGGTGAGGGGGGGGAAATCCCTTTACAGTATTCACATGTACTTTTAGTCCCTAGTTAAGGGCACTTCAGTAGCCCCAAGCATCTTACCTGCTCCCCCATAATCCCATCTATACGCCTTGACATGAGCCAAACCATGTTTCTGACAGCTACACAAATGAGTCTGCACCCTTAATTTATATCATCAAAACAGCTGATTCTTGATATTATCCTTCACCCTGTTACTTTTCATCATCTCCTTTCCTTTTGCAGTTCTGCTGAGCAAGCTGCGTACAGGAATGCACCTTTAGAGCCCTAGGAGCAAAAGAATTTCACTCTAGCTACCACGTGCATTTGCCACAGCTACAGTGCAGCTGTTAACGATGTTTCATCTAGCTTACCTGTATCTGCCCGAAACTCTCCAGTTTGCTCTGCTCTCCTCTAAGCTATAAAGCTACAAGTTCTGCTGCTTCTTCGCTTGCCTTTTCTCCAGAGCATTAATAAGCTAGGCAACTCAGAACAACCTAAACAGCAATTACTGCTGTGCTGAAAAACAACCGTTTGCCATTATTTTTGACTCACTGTTCAGGTCATCTCAATACACAGGGTCTTTACTAAACCTTCTTCAAAGCTCTTTTAAATCCCAAATTAGCTACATAAATCTAGTTTTCCTTCATCGCATTCTTTACAGATGTCAATAGGCTAAAGCCTCAGTTACTTATCTGAAGCAACTAAGCTGTTAGTTCAGTGTTAGTTTGTGGCACACCTTCGCGGGAGCCCAAGGAGGTCCAGCTAACAGCAGCCGCTGCCACAGGGCAGGAGGGAGGCAGGACTGCTCTGACGGGGTGCTGAACAGTGCGCTCCCCCGAAAGGACCCCGGTGCAGCCAGGGGCAGGGGTGGATCAGGAGGGCAGGCGGAGGTCCCGCGGAGCTTTGGCAACAGGGACTTCGTGGGCACACCTCACTACTGCTAAAGCACCTGCACTCCGGAGGAGGGTGTCTGCAGACACACACCCCCGGCCCGCAGCACTGCCCCAGACCCTGGCATTAGGGCCGCTGCCGCCGGTACTCACTGTTTGTAGGGGTCGTGGAAGGGCAGGGCCAGCCAGTCCCCGTGCATGGCGTTCATGTAGCCCGCCATCTCTTCGGCGCTGTGGTCGGAAGAGATGAAGACGACCTCGAAGGGGGCAGGAGGGCGCTTCCCCTCCAGCAACTCCTTATAGAAGTCGCAGAGGATGGGGGTGAAGTCTCGGCAAGGCGAGCACCAGCCAGCGGAGAAGTACAAGCCCACGACCTTGTTTTGCAGAGCCTCCTCTGGGTCCACGCTGCGGCCGCTCTTGCTGACCAGGAGCTTCCCGCTGAACACATCCACCATGTTGCCGCCGGCCGGCCACGTGGGACTCAGTGGGGCTACAGGTGGCACCGAGGGCTGCGAGTCCAGGCTGCTGTCAGCGAGTCCCCTCGGTGGCACCTCCGCGCTGGGACCAACCTTCCCGCTGCCGCCCCGCGCAGAGAACTCAAACCGGTCACCACAGCGCACCCCGGAGCGCTCCCCTCGCCGCCGCCTTTATAGCGGTCCGCACCGCCCGGGCCCTCCCGCCGCTGACTGGCAGCGGCCTTCGCCAATGGCCTCGTCGGGCGAGTGTGGCAGCGCCCCGCCCTGCAGGAGCCGTCGGTGCCCGGTGTGACTGACCACCGGCCGGCGGGGTAGACCCTGCGCCGCCCGGAGCCCAGCGGGCACAGCCCGCGGCGCGCTGCCGGCGGCTCGGTTCCGCGCTGTGGACGGCAAGGGCAGTGCGGCGGGACGCTGCCGGCCGCCTGGGGAACGCTGGTAGCGGGGTCAGCAAAAACACAGTGTGGCGTCGGTGATTGTGACAGAGTGTGTGACAGTGGTGCCGTGCCCCGCGCAGCCTTCTGCGGCGAGCCAGGGCACAGTCCCGCCTGGCGGATCGTGTGCGGTGCGCTAGGGTGTAGGATCAGGATCCGGGTGAAGTTACACCTGTGGTTACGCGGGTTTCGGCACAGTGACAGGCGCACTCCGCCTTTATCACCTGCGGACACGTTGTTGTCTTATGAGGCTATTGAAAACAAGAGGTGTGATCTAGAGACGCTCTGGTGATACCCCACCTGGAGTGCTGCGTCCAGCTCTGAGGCTCCAACACAAGAAGGATGTGGACATGAGAAAGAGACATACATAGAAGTAGTGAAATGGAAGTAAAAAATGCTTGAACTTGCTAACTCCTATATAATACAACACATGCAGGCAGTGTAATTCAAGCACCTCTGGTCTCTATAGGCTATGCATAAGTTAAACTAGGAGAATCATAAACTCATAGAACACCAGGTTGGAAGGGACCTCAAGGCTCATCTGGTCTCACCTTCCCAGGCAAAGCATGACCTAGACTAGATGTCCCAGTTCCCTGTGCAGCTGAACCTTACAAGTGCCCAGTGCTGGGGAATTCACCACTTCCCTGGGGAGGTCACTCCAGTGGCTGATTGTTCTTTCTGGGAAAAACTTCCCTCTTGTCACCAGCCAGAATCTCCCCAGCAGTAACTTGCACCCATGACCCCTCAGCTTTTCCATGTGACTTCTCGTAAAAAAAAGAATCTCCGTCTCCTCTGTAGCCACTCCTCAAATATTGGAACATGGTGATAAGGTCTCCCCTAAGTCTTCTTTAATGAACATACACTTCACTCTTATCTTCATGCACCTTTTTCATAGCTGGCATTGTTCTGCCTAGTAAAGGATTTGATCCAGTAAACACAATAAGCAGTCTCGTAACTAGTGGTACATGCACAATAATGGATTTTTAAGTGAAAAGGTATGAAACGCAAGGTTTCCGTGTCCTTGTAATTCTTAAGGGGTCTATAGGATATGCACATCTGCGTAACACAATTGGCATTGACAAGTCCTATATACATCCTGTGAAGTCATAAGGCAAAAGTTGACTGTATTTACTCGAAGGAGAGTGTTACCTGGGTGAAGGCTTGCTAGACCTGTGTTCAATCTAAGCATTAGCACACCATGTACCTAATTATACTGTAATTAAAAAATAGAAAAGACAAACCTAATCAAGATAACTGGTTGGGCAAAAGTATATGAATACAATCCCTGTAGAAGTCACATTAGAAAACAGAGAATTCCACTGTGTGTGAACACTAGACAGTCAGAAAAATTAGACCCAAAAAAGACATTAAGGGATGGAATGCACAGGATAAAAGAAACACACCAGTGGATAAAAGAGGTAAATGTGTAGGAAAAATTGATACAACTAGATGAAGTAATTGGGTTTTAATTCACTTTCACAGTATGTACCAATGTACTTTACAGGAAAGAGTTATTATCATCTGAGTTATTGATGAGGAAACAGGTAAAATTACTTTCCACAGTGTACTGTGTGAAAAAAGTGAAAGTTTCTTAGTCTCAATCCTATACATTAACCAATGAGCTGTGAAAAAAGCCAGTGCACAAGGAAATACCGAGCAAACAAAAAAATCAATTTTACCAAACACAATCTGCCAAGTAAAGTAGTTATTGGATACCAACAGCAATCCTTACAGCTGCCAGATTTGGTACTCCCTTTTCTCTGCTGGGATCATGAGACCCAAACACATGGGTCACTACTAACATAGCAGTAATGCAAAAATACTTCGTGAATGTTCCTTCCTCACTGTTGTTGGACCTGCTTCCCTTATGTAACCTCCAAACACAAAATAAATAACTTTTTTTTTTTTTTTTTCCTTTCAAGTGGGAAAATTAACCAAACAAGTAGTGCATAGGTTCTTTAAATCACGGTTTTATTACTGTTATTCAGACTGTTCTGTGCCTAACAATATACTGCAGACATCAAAGGCTAGCTGTAAGGGAATCTTGCTTTTCCAGGAGAGGAGGAATACTGGGATGTAGGCTTAGTGTTCTTGCCAACCACAAGATCCCAGCACCAATTCGTGACTGAATAGGAGCTGTGACAGATATCAATGAACCAAAGTTTTTTAGTACACAAGACACTGTTTAGGTAAGGAATATCACTTTTTTTTTTTTTTTTAAGCAACAAGATTTTCGCGAACAACAAGTAATAATTATTATAAGTAATAATTGTTATTTGGCATTTGGAACATACCCCTCAGTCCCAGCTTTATATGCATTCTTGGCATAAATAAACAATAGCACATACAGCAAAGAGGACAGAATACCATAAGAAGTACTTGTAAACTAGCTGGAATTGGGAGATTGCAAGGAAAAAATTTTACTTTTAATCAGGAGATACTCAAACCTATTAACAGATTCCAACTAAGCAAAAATCTATCACAAAAAGTGCAACAATTTTTCAAGCAATACACTCTTCATATTGTTGCCTGGATTCAAAATCATAGCAATGCTGAATATTGGGAAAATAGCAAAGGTACACAAATTCCTTCTTGCAGCACAAAAAGCTTGATTCAGCCATCCTTTGCCTCTAACTTTATCCTGGTTCGTGTGTATCAAATTGCCAGATAGTCCTAGATAATCTAAATATAACAGTGCTGTAGCATTTCTGACTTCCAGACAGGTACAAAAGGGAAGCAATTCAGCAGCAGCATGGCAACAAGGAAAAACGTTGGTGCCTGCAGCAGTGGAAAAGTACTGTAATAAAATGCTGCTCAAGTTCATTTGCTTTGGGACACTCTTTCCTCTTCATTCTTTATCCTTTTGGCAGTCTGGTGTAATTAAGTAGACATTTTTTTTTTTTGTGACAAGAGCTCTTCACTAGGTGCATCCTTTTCAGGGTCAGAATCATCCAATAGTAGATCCAGCATTTCTATGCCTTATCAGCAGTATAAGGCTGTGTGAGACTTCCTGTAGAATAGGAATCCTTAGTTCTCTACAGTCACCAGTCACTATCTAATCCTATTTGGTCCCAGAGCTCTTAATGGATGAAGGAGTCCTGATTGTCACAAGAATTCTGTCACAAGGAGGGATTCCAGAATTTTGGTGGTAGTTTCAGTTGCTTTAAATAATTTGATGGGCACATATAAAAGTAAATGGCCTCTGCTATATAAACACATGCTTTTCTCAAAGACTCAAATGAGAGGCTTCAATTTTGGAGAAGACAGCCTGCATATACTCCTGCCAGTCTTGCTAGCAGCCTCTATTCTGGTTAGATTGACTTGTAATTATTCAATTAATCCAAGGATTGCAGGTGATCATTTGCCATATATCAGTTCTGGTGATTTGAAACAGTTATATTGTAAAGAAGTGTATATTCTTCTTATTTCTAGAAAGAGGGATGACAGTACCAAAAAGCTCATCATGTATAATGGCATCATTTCAGCATAATAACATTTTTTCCAGCTTCACCTTTAAAAAAGATACTTGAGATGACCTGTTGTTTTATTAGATTATTATGTTTGATCCAGACTCATAATGCGTAACGCCAGTACAGACAGAGCATGCTTTGAGCACTCAGCCTTGGTTTGTACTGCCCTCATTCCAGTTTCTCACTGAATACACTTCTTCATCAGCTAACAGAAGGACAAGTCCTGGGGAAAAAAAAAAAAAAAAAAAGCCAAGCCTATGTGAGTGTTAGAGGGCTGAAAGCTAGAATACTTTCCTGCAAATAAGCAAGCTGCCAGCACAGCTGTTGGAGCTGCTGGTAGGAGATCCTAATAGGAGTTTTGGCAAAGCAGATTAACCCTGATGCAGTCATTTCTCTCAAGGGTGTGCACACAGACTCCACAAGGGGTTTTGTGTCTAGCATGCTCATTTTAATAAGAAATCTCTAGGGGTTTTTTTGTTTGTTTGTTTTGTTGTTGTTGTTGTTGTTGTTATTGTTGTTGTTGTTGTTTGCATAAAGAGAATGTTATTCTAAGGCTTGGATTTGCTGTAATTTATATTGTACAAGTTTTATCTAATCACCTTCCCTTTGCACAGACATACCCAGGATAGATAAAACTCCTAGCCTTTAGTCCCACGCTGTCTAATTCTAAAACCATTAGAAACAGAGAAATAAGTAAGAGCTAAGACAGTTAAAACACGATGTGGTTTTTGCACTGAGAAAGAAACATCACTAGAAAATTGGCATAGGATGAAAGCTCCACTACAGAAAGAAAAAGCCTAGGGAAAGAAGACCTCATCCTTCAGTTGAACATTCATTAAGAAAACAGAGACAATATTTTAGAGCTCTGAAATGATGCTTAACTTGGGAGAATTAAATATGTCAAAGATTCAGGTGTCTCCTGATAGTCTCTCTGACGCATTAGCTTTGACTTTCATATAATCTCATCAATTACATACAAAATTACCCTAGCTTGATGGGTGGTGGAGGGGGACAGGAATTGTAAACAAGGTTGTTGAGTACAGTAAATCCTTATGCTATTGTAGTGAGTTAATCTTGCCTGGCTGCCAGAGGGGTCACCCAGCTGTTTCTCATTCTTCCTCCTCCTCAACAGAACAGGGAGAGAAAGCATGATGAAAATCTTCATCAACTGAGATAAAAGACAGGGAGAATGCTCACCAATTACCATCATAAGCAAGACGGACTTGACCTGGGAGACATTAAATTAATGCCAATTTAAAATAAGAGTAGGATGGTAACAAAGACAAAGTCAAAAATATCTTCCTTCTGCCTTCTTCCCAAGCTCAACTTCACTCCTGAACCTTTTACATCCTTCACCCCCACCCCCCAGCAGTGCAGGCAGAGTGGGAGTTGTGGCCAGATCAGAGCACTCCATCCCTACTACTCATTCCTCCTCATTCTTCTCCACGGCTCCAGCAAGGGGGTTCTCCCAGAGGAGGCAGTTCTCACAAACTGATTCAGTATGTATCCTTTCCATGGGCTGCAGTCCTTCAAGAACAGAAGGCTCCAGTGCAGGTTCCCCATGGGCTGTAGTTCTTACCATGAGCCTGCTCCAGCACGGACTTCTCTGTGACCTGCAGTTTCCTTCAGGGCATGTCCACCTGGCTGCAGCATTGAGTCCTCCATGGGCCGCAGATGGAATCTGCTCCACCGTGGACCTCCATGGGCTGCAGGGGCACAGCCTGCCTCACCACGGTCCGCACGATGGGCACCTCCTCTCCTCCTTCTTCACTGACTCTGGTGTTTGCAGGGATGGTTCTCTCGTATTCTTACTCCTTTCTCACAGCTGCTTTGCAGCATTTTGCACCCTTTTTCTAATATGCTTTCACTGAGGCACCACCAGCTTGGCTGGTGGGCTCAGCTGTATCCTGAGGTGGGTCTCTGGGGCTGGCTGTGCCCAACAGCTGCTCGCCTCTTCTCACAGAGACTACCCCTACAATCTCCCCACTGCCAACACCTTGACACGTATACCCAATACAGCTATATTACATTCTTGCATCCCGAGAATAACTTTATCAAAAAACTTGTTCTATGGCTGAAACAATTCAGAGCAATAATTATTTGAACTCAATCATCTTTATCTTCTTCATAGTCAAGAAATCAGGCTGTTTACTCTAAAAACTGGCTGCTCCAGAGACTGTTCTGGGGCTAAGCCACAGGAACACATCACTGCAAATGGGACACAGTGAAGAGGCAGAATGTCAGGCCCAAGATGCAAGGACCTTGAAGCTCTACTTTTGCAGGTTATGTGCTGCTAGAAGGGCAGATATGTTTCCTGCATAGATAGGGAATTAAGTTTTAAAGAAGCCTCAAAACTTAAGTCTTCAATGTTGACAGTGAAACCACACTGCATTCCGCATCTCCAGTTGGCTGTGGCACAAATCCTTCCTGTGAGATGGGCTTGGGCTTGAAAGCAAGTAACAGAATGGGACAGGACTCCCCTACACCAGAGCATCAAGACAGAGCCTTCGTTATGCATTATTAACCACCTTGCAAAGAGGGCACTATGGCATGGGACAAGGCCAACCTTAATTTAGCCCAGTGATTAAAGGATTATTCCTTCAGAACTAAGTATTTATATCTCTGTAGCTATGACAGAGAGCCTTGTAAAAAGTGGGTTTGGTTGCTGCTCTACCTTGATGGTGCCTGCTGTCTTACTGCCATCCCAAAAGGCAGTCCAGGTGACTGGACCATTGTCAGTCTGTTGGCCAGGTGACTTCTTCACTCCATGGCATCATTTTCTCGGGTGGTTATTCTGCACCTTTACCTTGCCAGGATCAACAATTTATCCCAGTAAGAAGAACAAAAGCAACACAAACCAAACAAAATTGTATTAGTTATTTCTAAGATCCTTGCCAGTAATATAATCAGATAGTTTATGGAAAAGCAGGTATCTACAGGATTCAAATTTCAGCTCCAGCAGCACAGTACGTACTTTGTTTTTTATTGACTCAGAGTGGACAAAGTCATCAGCATTGCTCATCTTTTCAATCTAGAACATATATTGAATGCAAAAAAAGGGTTTTACTCCACAGAGGAGCATCTCAGCACAAAGCATGTAGTAAAAAATGATTTTCAGGGATACGGCCACACGTATCACAGGTCTTCTGCAGTGACATTTTTATCATTCTTCAAGCATTTCCTTCCTTCTACCCATGACAGTATTCTATAAAAATATCAAGCAATTCAGATCTCTCTTTCTACACTTTCAGATTATCTGTAAGAATATGATTGGTTAGTAAAAATTAGTAGTGGTTTTAGATAGTTAGAATTTTGAAATCTGCAAAAGTGTTATTTGTTGAACTAAAATTCCAGAATTTAGAGCACATATGATGTTGATTCAGGCCATTTGCCTGCATAACTTATGTCTTATATATGAGAATTTCTGTCTATTAAACTAATTCTGTGGAAGACAAAATGCTATGAATCTTCTCCCACATACACTGCTAGCCTTGTAATACCAAGTTAAGATCAGGTTAATGATGTTTGGACTTACAGCATTAGAAAGAATTGTCCATCCTAGGCAAGAATTAGTAATTTCCTTTTCTCCTCTGTAAAAAGTATTACATTTTTTTTTTTTATGAGCGTCTTCTTGGTTAGTTTTACTTCCATTCATTTGAAATGAACTCATGTTCTCAGCTCACGATCTGGGTCCATTTTTATTTCTTTCCCTGCCATCAGAAGTTCTGAATCAGAGTAGTTAGCTTTTCTGCCTGGCTTTTTCAGGAAATGGCACCATAATTCCACTGTTTCATTTTGTTCTTCCCATCTGCCAGGTTCTGAGTAGAAAACACACTGAGCCACACTTATAATAGCAGAGAGTTTTGTGTCAGGCAGAATGAGTTTCCTTTTAAGGCAGAAGACTCTGAATGGGTGAACAAAGCCAGACATTAACGAGGATTCCCAGCAAGACACTTTCCCTAATGAAATGTGTGGTGATGTAACAGAAAGGTACTTCTAAAACTTGCTATTGCTATCTTTTTTATATTTTTGAGCATAACCTTTGAATCATTACAGGTTTCTCCTCCAGTGCTTCTGCTCTTAGCATTGATTTGTTTTGTTCTAACAGCTTAAAAGGTTACTTTGGTTTTTGATTCATTAAATTCATGAGAGTTTAAGTTAGACACCTGCTTCTGTAAGTTAAAAATCGGTAGGAGTTACTCTTCAGTATTGCAAACTCTAGCTAATTTGAGCTTTTATGGAAAGCATGACCAGTATTCCCACTGCATGACTCCAATTGTTAAAGTCTTTGTGAAGGTAATTTAAGAAGTCACTGTATGGTTCAGTTCAAAGGTGAATATATACCATGTGTAGCTAGTTAGTGTAGTGTGACTAAAAATCATCATCCCAAAATCCAGTTGAGTGAAATGGGTGAAACTCTTTTCTTTTTCATACTTAGTGCTGCCCTGTTACAGAGCAAACTTCCATGCAAATAATAGTCTCCTCTCCCCAAATAGTGGCTGTTTACATGACAATAATTAACATGAATATGCATTTAAAGCTGTCGATTACTCAGATGTCAGGTCTGGATGGAACATTATTAAGAAACGACCAAAGAAGATTGCTGAAATCGAAGTAAATGTGCAGATGTCCACATTCATTACCAACATCAGCTTCTAACAGATCAGTCTATAGCGCAGACCTGAGGAACAATGTGGCACCAAAATGCACCAAAATGTTCAAAAAGGACTTGTAGAAGTCAGATTCCACTGAATACAAATAAAACTTAAGGATTAATTGCATGGGGATGGGTAGAAACAGTGCCAAAGCGTACAGGTCTTTTAACCGTCAGGCTGGAAAACCATTTACACTCTGTACAAGTGAAGTTATGTAAATCCTAACTGATTTCAGAAAAATAGTGTGCAGAAATACGAAATCTACATCTAAGTAGAACATGGAAGATTTAAGTTGACACCAGCTTACTTACACTGCTGAAAACCCAACTGTTATGTTGTGCATATGCAGTTCTGCATTCTGAATTTGGAGGAAGTATCAGGGAATTCACAGGCAGTCATTAAACTGGGAAGAGCAGAGCCTGAAAGAAGTGCTTAGTAGCCTGACAGCTTTCCCCGGCTGCCTATCCTGAAATGAATTAAAATGGTAAGGTATTGATTCTGGCAGTGAGTGACGTAACACGCCAAGATAGGAACTTACCAAAAAAGAAAATATATACATTGAAAAAAACTGCTTCTAAGTGTGTAAAAAAAAGTGAAAATATGTTATTAGCCAGTGCTTGAGGATGAATGAACATACCTCCTTTTAGACCTCAACAAGCTTAAATTGCAGCAGCTCAGCCTTCTCCAAAATACCCTTACTAAAGCTTATCCTTTCAAAAAAATAATGGGAGTTCACTGAAGTCCTCAGTGGCTCAACTGCTTACAGCATGACCAGTTTCAAAAACACTGATTTCAAAATAACTCACTGAGCAGTGAGAAGCTATTTTTCTGAAAGTATAACCAGTTCATATGCACGAGGAGCCTGACATATATGAAACCAATATAGTAGTATTAAGGCTGTAGCTCCAGGCACCGACTCCTACCCCACCCTCCTAAATCTGTGGGACATTACTCTCTTCAAAGCATTGACATTTGAGCTGCTTGTGAAGGAGCTTGTAAGTATCCAGCTTTCAGGGGCAGTTTCATTACTGCAGTAACAGAGAACAGAAGTTTTTTGTTTTCATAAAGCTCCTTCCTATATGATGGCAATTGATGCTACAAGACTGAGGTTGGCTCATCAGCTGCAATAAAGAACAGGTTCCGGAATTAGTCATAAAAAATTAGTGCTATTTTTAACTGTAATTTAATGTAGCCAGCTCACACAAAACGTGCTTTTTGGATGTGGTACTTTTGCTAAAGCAAAGCCTCAAGACTCTCCCTAATTGGCAGATGCACACAACATAAATCTTCACTGGGACCGACCTCTCAGGCAACAGGATGCAATAAATAGGACACTGACCTAAGGGAACTGAAGAGGCTTGGGTATTCATTCCATCCGTAAGCTGGCATGCCCAAAGATCTTCAGCATCTTCAGCACTTGGCACCAAGCTTGATGTCAAAAAATGTATTCTGGGGTACTTACGTAACACTTTCCTCTTTATTATCAGAAATGATGTAGGAATAAATAAAACCTGCTCAATATTGAAATCTGCCTTAACAACATAAAAATATTAATTCTAATGCATTATAACAACCTATATGACTTTAAAAAATCTGCATCTGTTATTGCCTCTGTTCATCACCTCTAATTCAAATCAACTATGTTTTATCATCTATAAAAAGTGTGCTTCATTTCAAATTTTATTAATTCAAAGCAGACAAATGTATCACATAAACACTGTCAAATGTTTCTGCTGTTTCCAACTGCTGAAGTACTTTTTTGTCATATGGAAACAGACTCCTTCACAGACTTGCATAATCCCCTGGAGGGGAGTATTTCTGTGTTCAGTAAAACATAGTTTAAGCAGTGTTTCACCTTTGCCAAGTTCCATCTTATCAGCATTTACACTTACTTGGAAAAAAGAAAAAAAAAATTAAGATTTGGCTTTGCAAGCAAACTTGCTTCATAGGGCAAGTATTATGCCAGCATACATGGCTCAGCATTTAAATAATAAATCCTGTTTAATTAGAAAACTGAAAAAAAATGCTTCTTCACAATCTGAAATCACATCGCTACATTTTGCTCATGAGAACAAAGTTTACAGTCATAAGTTGCACATAACGGGTTTATTTTAAATGTTTTAAGGATAGAGTTACATCATAATTATAAAAATTACTTACAGAATTAAGTAACAGATTTAAAGTGTTTATACTTCTAAATGCAGAGAACAGGGAACTGTCTACATTGTTCAAAGTAAAATAAAAATAATGAAACCAAGCTCTAAAGATGAAGTCATTACCTAATTTAAAAATGTGAACACGAAGACCTTTGAACTATACACATACCAAGAACCATCCAAATTGCACTAATGATGTAAAATACAAAAAGCACAGCATTTTCAAGGAACCAGAAACTGTTTTTAATACAATTTTTTCCCCCTGAAGCAACTGAAGTCAATTCTATCTGAAGATAAAGCCTCCATTTTAAAATAATTTCCTTAAAGGAGGCTTCTAGCTATTGAAAAAGAAAAAAAAAACAAAACAAACAAACCCAAACAAAAAGAAATCCCCAAAACCCAACCAACCAAAGAAACAAAACAAAACAAACCACAAAACCCAACAAAAAACAACAAACAAACAAACAAACAAAACCCCAAAAAACAACCCAAAAAGGGTTTTCCCCATAGTCTACTTCAACATTGTTTAGGGTTTGGCACTCAAAAGAAAGAAGAAAAATGTAGTGTTTTGTTAATCAACTGCAATTTTATTTTTTCTTCAACAGAATACTTGGTCCCTTCAAATGCTGTATGACACATACAACTGGAAAATTACCTTCTGTTGGCACTATGCTCGTCTCACCGGTGCATTTAATCCTACTAACAACCATTAAAACAGCACAATAAGCAAAGTCACAAAAAATTGAACACAAAATAAAAACAGAACAAAACAAAAACCTAAACATTTTAACATGCAACTTTAGTTTGTTACATTGAATGTTCTAACCCTCTAAGCATGCAAAAAAGGATGGTCTGCATTTAATTTTTTTTTCCCTTTTAAAAAGTTTTACATGGCAGCCTGACATCACACACACGCACACACACAATATACAACAATACTACAGCAGGTAAATGTGAAAGGCGAATAACTTTTATACAAAGATCCATGGCTTGTGCCATCACAAGCCCTATGTGGTTTTGGAAAGTAATGTTGAACCCCTATAACAAGGAACCAACATTTAGTTACCAGGGTAACGCAAGCACTGCATGCAGATCTGAAACATGAGCCTAAAACAAAGCCCAAAGCAGATGGGCAGGGAGTGGAATTAGTCTCAAGCCTCAAAAACGGTGGTCTAAGCTATCCAAAAAAAAAAAAAAAAAAAAGAAAAAAAAAGAAAAAAAAAGAGGCAAAATAAAAGATGAAAAGAAATACCCACTCAACAGACAATGGGGACATCCAAAAACAACCATTAAATTTACAGTTTATAGATTATACTCTAATTGGCAGAATACATGGTGTATCCAAGAGGCTTGCAGAAAACCCACAAATGCAAGCCTAACGCTAAAAATGTTCCAACAGACCTAAACCTCAGATATTTCAAAACAAACCTTGTATTCCTCAGATGTACAGCCCAAAGTTCAGTGTACTAGGTTATTCATGTATCTTGTGTATAATCAATACACTCACTCATTCTTGTGCCACAGATATCCACTTGGGCTCATGGAGCCAGGCTCAGCTTTGAGATTTACATGCAGGACTCTTAAGAGTCAATAGAAAACACACAACAGATCTGCAGGATGAAAACACTGTGTTGCAAATCTGCTCACTTTGTTCAAAACACAAGGAACATTTACGACTCAGGTACCTAGAGCTTAAGGACTGCATTGAGAAGCTATTCACTGAAAGACAACAGCCTGCCTTTGGTTGCCCATGATGAAATACTGGACATATGCAATATAATAGCAATGGGCAAAGAATTAAGGTATCATATTTATATGGAGAGTATTTATTACCATTCAACAGCATAATGAGGCACAAGCCTTAAGGCTAAAATATGAAATCAGGCAAAAAAGTTGACAGAAAGGGGCTTAAACCACTGAGTCTTCAATATCAAGAATACCCACAACAGAGGTCACTCCGACCTCTGATCTCTGATTAACAGCATCTCTCCTGCATCCTTCCACTAATGGCATATGGTTGGATTATCAGAGTATTTGTTCCTTCCATCCAAAGTGTTGACTGTCTTCACATACTGTATTTCTGTGAAGCAGTTCTTTGAAACTTGCAGAGCTCTGCCTTAATGTAACATGACTATTTTGTTGCTGTACTGATCCTTGTTGCAATTCTCATGCTTTCAAAGACTGCCATACTTAAAAACCTTTACAACTAACTTGCAAGATTAAAACCATGACAGGATTTTGCTGTTGTGGGCTGCTATTTACATCCACAATCTAATGCAGATGACTGAACCACTGAGACTGCCTATAGCTTCCATCAGATAGTACACCACTGGCATGCAGAACTCTAGTGTTCATAGAATGAAATTCATGTTAACAGCATACCTCAAAGCAAGTACAATGTACACCACAAATGGCAACAACAGGTTTAAGCTGTAGATTTGTCCAGACACTCCTTATGTGGAAAAGCCAGAAAAAGAATTAATTGGGAAGATGCCTTCCTGAACCAAAATGGTTTAGAACAAAACAAAGAAATGCAACAGACTGAGCAGAAAGCAACAAATGCTTCTCCTTCTCTAAAGCAAGTCTTCAATGTGAAAGGACACCCCCTCCCCACTCCCCTGGCATGAGATTGCATTTATTTATTTAACTACTGTTAGGTTTCTAAGTCCACACATAAACATTCAGGTTGCTAGGTTCTGATATTAAATGAGAGACTACTGATTGCCAATGCGTAGTCTAAAGTCTTCTGAAGTAGCATATATACTGTTAAAATTGTGGCACCAAGCACTTGGGTTTTGCTAAGAAGTGTGTATAACAAAGAAAGAAAGAAGTACAACATTAAGGATTGAAGGCAGCCTTGTGGCATGTATTTTACTGGTTCCTACAACTTGTCAATATGGGCCATTAACCTGCATTTTCTAATTAACTGGTTATACAGATTAAATGCATTTTTATAGTTTAAAGCCTTTTCACTGAAAGGTGCATTAAGTCAAACACTTGATATCCTACTGCCTTGTGACTAATAAAAATGCACAAGTATTCCTATGTACTGCAAGTTCTTAAAAAGCTAAATTTGAAACAAAGTGTAGAAACACAGCAGACTGATGTTACTTGGGTTAGGCACTCCTCAATGCTGAACAAACTGTTGAAACCTTTCAGAAAAGTCACCTCTGTCCCAACCCTGAAAACAAGGACTGCTAGTAGCCAAAAAATTAAATTTAATGTTACAAAAGAAGGCATATCAAAATATCAAACTACACTTGCATGTGGCAGTTGAACAAGTGAGTGCAAGGTTGAAGAAAAAGTTAAAATCTATGAAAAAATTTAGATTAATGGTTACAATACTAGATCAACTTTACACAGCTTGAATTTGCAGCTGTTCTTTGCTTTTAACTCCCTCCTGCCCAAATATATCAACTTCCTTCACGAAAAGGAGCTCTCTTACACAAAATGTCACGTTTCTTTATATTATTCAGAACAAAACAGTTTTGCTGGCAGAGATTGTGGGTTCGCAGGGACATTTAAGCTTTCATTAAACCGGAAAGCAGTCAAGTCTTTGTGTCTACAAATTTTACATTTAATAGTTCCACAAATTTGGCAAAAGTTCACGATGATGTCTAGGATGTCTTCACCAAATCGTAGACATAAATATGGAAATCATCATCAAACTTGATGAAATAGACAGATGGTTTGGCTTCAACTTGATGAATGACCATGCCAGTCCTTTTTGAGCCATCTTCTTTGGCATATTCCACTTGTTTGCCTACCAGGCTGTCCACAACTTCACCTGGTTCCCGTTCTGCAGGAGGTGAATCATCTGTAACACAAAACCAGTGTACTTTGGTAGACATTAATGGAATTTTTCAATATGGAAAACTACTGCAGAGTATCCTTTAAAACTCACATTTGACTATCAGAATTGTAAAATACAGAGTATGCAGAAAGTTAGTTTTGTTCACGACAAGTATCTAATGATTGCCGCGCTTCTAGAAACTGCAGTTGCAAATGAACTTTTGAGTAGAATTGTCTTCATTTTTTTAAGACAAAAATGGCACTCTGATTGCTAAGAGAAGTAAACCCTTTGACATGAACGTTTATGCACATATTATAGAAAATGTCTGTGGATAATTAATTTAAGCCACTACCAGAAAAAGGCACTGGCCTCCTTAGCAGAAAGGCAGCCAAACTGAATCTACCTCTTCCCACATGCATTATTCAGTGTTTCAATGCATGCACACCACTGCAACAAAAACATCTCTTCTAAAATGCAAGTGTAAACTCCTCATGAAAAGGGGCTTTTGACTCCATAGTGGAATAATGCTGTTGATAGAGTCTAACCATGTTACTTTCTTGTCTAGCAAAACTTACCTAGAATATCTTTGTATTTTTGATGATGCCTATGCCAGATTAGGGTACAAAATGCATGATTTGTAACATGCTAATTACCAAGGGGTTGGTTACAACCCAATCACAAAACAAATGTGATAATAGGTGAAAACACAGTACTGGAGAACTGGAAGCTAACCACAACATATTTTCTCAGTTTGTCTTCTTGTTGACCAGTTTAGATAAACCTGTGTTTTGTATCCCAGTGAGGAAATTTCTTAGTAAACGTCACACCTGATGTAGCTTTTATGGTAATCTTAAGCTTTTAAATTAATGCTTTTGTTCCAAGTTCACATTAAGTGCTCCGTACAGAGTTCACCCATTTTCTTTTCCGTTCTGAGAGCTGTGAAAGAACTCGCAAACAAAAAACCCCAAAACACCATGGAATTAACAGACTGGCTTACATTTATACTTAAGATTCTTCCACAAACTTAAGAAGTTCCTCTTTCAATTTTTGTTTCAGTTCCTCTGTAAATACACTAGCACATAGCTAGTATCTTCTTAGTACCAGTTTTACGTAGAGTCTCCTTGACAAAGATGCAAGTTGAACTCTAACATTTGCATTCAGAAGGAATTACAAAGTGTTGACAAAGTTTTAGTAACAGATCCAGAAACACATTTCCCATCATGAAAAAAAGTTTTAAAGAAATTACCCAAATTTTGGTCTCCTCACATAAGCAAAACTTGTCTTTGAGAAGAAAGCACTCCCTAGAAATGTAAGTTATAACTACTGTGGCAAGTTCCATCAAATTTATAGATGTACTTCCCAGGTAGTCTAAAACCTGATTTGAAAAATAGTACTGTTAACACTCAATCAGTGACTTCAGGACACAAAAAGATCTGGAAAGCATTCAGATTCACCGAAGGTGGCAAATACTTAAGAGTGTTTCGCAAACAGCTAAGCAGTAAATACTCTGGTGGTGAGCATGAATGAAGAAGTGCACTAAAACCAATTAGATCTTAAATGGAAAGAAAGCATATAAGCTCTTTCCCTATCCCTACCCCCAAAGGTGCAAGAAAACGAAGCAGATTTAAAATACATTCCAAGCCCTTTTTAATAGTTAAGACAAAGAACAAGTTAATTGAATGTTCAAATCTGAAAGAGCTTGCTTTATTTTCCTTAGGACGAGGAAGGTCACTTTTCCACTAACATTAGTGGATGACTCTTAACAAGCAGCAAATATGTTTTTTTTCTCCCCCACTCTTAACAGCTGTTAAGGGGTGGTGGTGGGGGAAGTATCTAAACACAGATGATTAACTATAGACATGCAAGTGTGCCACTTGTTTATTTAGCCAGCAGACTGTTATCAGTGCTCGATCTGAAGGACAACAGTCCCAAACTCCACAAATTGACTGTAATCAATATTTCTGTAAAGCACTATGTAGCCAACCACGACAGTTATCTAATTATTAATTTTCTTTAAAGCCCAGATTTCCCCTTTCACAGAGTCTGTTTTAGGTAAATGGGAGAAATAAAGAAGTATTTTTTGCAAGCATTTTTTCTTTCCCCCTCTCTCCCAATCCCCCTCTTTGCACTGGCTATTCAAACCTCTTGAACAATATTAATTCTCTGAAAATCCTTCTAAATTAATTGGAAAGGTCCCAATGACTTTCATTTCAAGAAGGGAGGGAAAAAAATATCCCTCAATCTGCTGAAATATTCTTCTTGGTAGTGTGTTGAAATATGTTAGAGAAAATTGATTTTTACAAGATTAGTACTTCTTTCCCTCAAGAAACTACTCAGAAGTTTTTCACACTGAAGACATCTAGCCCAATGAAATGAATCTATTAGTTGGTCCCAAAATATTACTCCCACAAGAACTGCTTCAGAAACACAAGTCAAGTGCCATTTCGATGAGCTGCGGTACTTCTGTAAGAAAACAACAGTGGAAAACTTCTGGTTTGTCAGTTTCATTAAAAAAAAAACAAGCAGAAACTCTCCCACAGTAGTACGTAGCTATTTTCACCAGAATTAGGAATAATTATAGAAAATGCTTTTCCCTGCATATGTCACTGCTGAGAAAAGTAAAATTTCAGCGGTTAACACACATGTTCTTTGTTGTGCCATCATCTTTTGTTAGCTGGTATCCTTGGGAAAAAAAAGAATAAAAAAGGCAATGACCAGAGTAACAAACAAGATCTTTTGTCAGTTCTCTTGTCCATAAATCAAATACAGCCAAAGATTAATATAAAAAGCTACCACTTTCTAGAAGAAAACAGTAACTGGCTTACTTACTTGAATCAGGCATAATGCGGAGGTCACCTTCTTTATAATCATCTAAGAGTTGGTACATGTACAAGACGGGATCTTTCTCGTAGGTAATATAAAACCACGTGTTCATAATAGGAGCTCGAGCCAAAACCATCCCCCTCCATTCATCTTTTGAGCCATCCTCTGTCTCAAACATATGTTCCACAGCTTTACCAATCATTGTGTCTGCCAGGTGGGCATCACTAATTCGAGATGAAGCTGAAATGACAGCATTTCCTAAGCTCATTCAAATGCACAGATATATGTATGTCTTTGTGAAAAATAATCTTTACCCTGCCTTATAAGCAGCTTTTGATTGGAAGTTATGTCAATTTGTGTACGAAACAAATACTGTCCATTCCAGAGAGTTTACTATTGAAGAGCTGCAGAAGTTCAAAATCTTATTAAAGTAACAATACGCCATTGTACTCCCTATGGTTAAGCAATCAAGGGTAAATGGAAGGTAAAGGGAGATCAATTGAGGCCACAGCAGAGCAGGCTCTTTGTATTTTAACTAGACACTGGACAGGGAGAGAGGCAGGCAGGGGAGAAGAGGAAGACAGGCCAATCACATAACAATTCTATGAAGTTATTAATGAAACTCTGGGGTTTGGTTCCCTCTAATGCCACTCTAGAGCCTACCAATTGCTTTGCAGTCAGAAGAAGCACCAGCTTATTTTGGTTATGAATTAGTAATTCCTTGCTTAAATAAATACTGAACTTTGCTGATTTTGAAGATCAAAAAAGCCTTGTTACTAATCAAATTATTTCACTTAGAAGATGCCCTTTCCCCCCATTATTAAAAGTACTTAGGGGAATTACATGAGGAAATGCGACATTAGTACTGTCAGACACAGAACAGAAAATATCAATCATTTAATTCTAACAGAAATATCAATGTTAATCTGAACAAAACCTACAGAATGTATTGCCTATTACTTTAAGACTGAAGACAACAATGCACTCACTGGTATCATCAAATCTTTGTGGAAGCAAGAAAATTTAAACAGAGCATTTAGATTACCTGCCATGAGACATCAATGAAATTGACTAGTAACATTAAAGTGGTCAGATGTTATCTTGAGGGAAGTCCGGAATGATTAGTAGAGAACATTTAATAGTAAATGTCAGGTTATATGTATGTGAATTTTGGAGAAAAACCCAAACCACTTACCAACTCTGTCTGGAAGAACTTCAAGTGCTGAAACTCTTTCATCTTTGTGCAGTTCTAGTCCATACACACAGTCAAATCCGTCATACTTTATAAGATAGAGAGAGGGATTTACAGGAACTTGATCAAGAACTGTGCCCTTCCATTGTGTTACAGGTCCACTACCTTCTTTCCATCCATGCTGTATTCTGCAGCCTACAATATTTCTTCGTGGCTGAGAAATAGGTTTGCTTGGTCCCACATTGTTTCTATGCTTTCTGTACACAGATACAAACATAATATTAAACAAGCACATACATATATTCAAAATTCTACTCCAGACAAGAGCTGTATGCTTGAGATGGCAATATATTTTATAGTTATGTGCACCATATTCCAATTTGGTTATAAAGCATATTATATTATATTGGAGAAAAGAAAAACACACTGAAAAGTAGTGAAACAATTTTTATGTGTGTGGTAAAGTTAGTTTACTAAGTTGTTTCTAAAACTAGTTTGCTTAAGAAGAAAAAAAACTATTTTAGCCGTTGCTACACTGAATGTCAAAAGTCAAACTCACCTGATCAGGTCTCAAGGCACAAGTTACCTGGCAATATTATAACTTTACTACCTGGTTGCTCCCTGTAGAAGACTAAACACATCCTGTCCCAGGATGAGGAAATCAGTGGAAACATTACCAGTGGCTGACTAAAATTCTTCCAGGGTGCCTGTTTTCCCTACCTGTGTTTTCACCTGAAGGCAATTTAGCTTCCTTCTCTGTTTACAGATATTTTTGACTCCCGAGTATTTTTGAAGACACATACTAGTAACATGTCTCTTGCATTCCTTCTTAGTATTGCAAAATGGCACGTAATGGTAATAGCAACAGAATGGATACTCCTTAATGTGGAAAGGAGACATTATAGTAGCCTTCCAGTAGCTAAAGGGGGCCTATAAGGATGCTAGAGAGGGACTCTCCATCAGGGACTGTAGTGGTAGGACAAGGGGCAATGGGTTTAAATTTAAACAGGGGAGGATTTAGGTTGCATATAAGGAAGAAATTCTGTACTGTGAGGGTGGTGAGGCACTGGAACAGGCTGCCCAAAAAAGTGGTAAATGCTCCATCCCTGGAAGTGTTCATGGCCAGGCTGGACAGGGCCTTAGGTGACATGGTTTACTGAGGCGTCCCTGCCCATGGCAGGCGGGTTGGAACTAGATGTTAAGGTGCTTTCCAACCCTAACCATTCTATGATTCTGTGAGTCTATAATAGATCAAATATACTTTTTTATCCTACTATTTTCATGGAAGTCATATGGAGATTCCCTCTAGTAAGTAACAGTTGTTCCGATCAATGGTCATGTAAGCTATTTAACAGCTTCAAATAATTGCAAGTTTTACTCTACTCAGTTATTAAAAACAAAAATTGACAATTTTGAATACAGATTAAATAAACTAAGAAATATTATGACAGAATATTGGTGATAAATATTTTATCTATTTTAGCATGTTACAACACACATAGTGATTCCTAAAAAGGTTACTGAGAGGGTTGCTGGATAAAATTTCTCATGAACGTCAACTAGGTGTAGAAGAAATTTTTGGTTTACTATTTGTAGCACACTTTATTTAAATGGCAGTAAAATGTGCACACCAGTAGCATGCTTAAAAGCAACATCTAACAGAGACTATCAGTTGCAGAGAATAATATTCTTCCTTAGTTTACAGATAGTTACTAACACTCTCAGAGAAGCTCCTATGTGATCCAGAAAAAGACAAGTAACAATCACACCAATGAAATCCTGGAAGCAGTCTTTCAGAATAATGCACTCACTCCATGACAATGTAATGCTTAATGGACATGGGAATGCTTGATGCTGAAATCATAACCATTAAAAACAAGGCATAAGATTCCTTCAGCAGCTTCTCCCACCACCAGACCTTCATTCACCATGAAAATACTAGCAGAGGGTTTTAGCGAATTTCACTTTTGTTATCATTTGAGCTTTCTAGCAAGATCAAATTGCAGGTTTTGTATTCCTAACTTTGATAGCACAGATTTTTCTCTAACATCAACCTCTTCCAGTTAAGAGACACTGTCTAGAATGGGTTTTCAAATCCTAGCTCTTGCTTAAGCACATATATATATATATGTATATACATGTATGGTGGGTGTTTTGTTTGTTTTTTGTTGTTGTTTGTTGGGGTTTTTTTAACTGAAATAGTGCAAGTAATAGTTTACTATTACAAAATGAGATCAGAGATCTGCTCCGTGGCACAATAAAAAACGTTTTGTATATGCAGCTTATTCTAATGAATCATAATCCCATTCTAAAGCAGAACAAAATCAACTGACCATTAAAAACAGACGACTATCAATTTTAAGCAGTTCGTGTATGCTGCTAATCATCATTGTTGAAAAAGGTAAAAATAACACTATTGATGTTCAACCTCATGGTCAATTCTACTCTCTAATCCACTTTAATGTTTAAATTGGAACAATAAAGCAAAAAGCTTCACACTCATTCAAAAAATATGACGGACAAAGATTACATAACTTAGTTCAAACTGAGTTCACTACCTTTAAAATGCCTCAGAGAGCAAAAAACATTATACATTTAATTCCAAGTCAAGTACCCTTCAGGTGTACTTGCAGTTCAAATTTTTGTTTGGGGATACTGAACAGCCATTCACTCTCATTTGCACCGCTCCATAGTGCAAGAAATGAGAATTTCAAACTAGTAATTTACCAAAGAAAATCAACTTCTTGCATCTGAACATGTGGTAAAAAAGCAAGCACACTTTTATAACTATCAATAAATAATACCTATGGACATATTTCCATGTAAGACATCCAAGTAACCAACTCAAACCACTCCTCAATAGCGCATTATTTCTGTGATACACCAAGTAATACAAACGTACACAATCTTCTACGATGCTACATCCAGAAGGCTCAACACATTTCTTTTCATTACAATTTTTTCATTGCAATTATCTTTAAAATTCCACAAAGATTTGCTCTTGAAGATGGGTAACAATTTTCCTGGACACATAAAACATGGAGCCAGGAAAACAAGGAAATACCAAGTACTGGAAACAGCTGTTGACATATCAGACACATCCTCGCTATAAACAGCCCTTCAGTCCTCAAAAGTTTCAGATCCTCTTCTTTGCCATGAAGAGCAATAAGCTGGTAAGTAAAACCTAGCTGGCACAAGAAAGTTTCATTATCAGGACCAGATAGTTTAGAAACTTTTTAAGGACTATGCAAGTGGAAGGAGTTCTTCCTGGATTTTGAAGTTGTGTTTATATGGCCCACATACAAATTTTTATTTGGCAGTTGCTACCAGGGAAACCAATGTAGTGCAGAACTGCACAGGACTGGTAGTAGAAAAATCAACCATTACTTCAGGGTTGTACTTAAATGACAAACCAGAATTTATAAAAAGGAGAATAGCAATTCCTAATGGCCTACGAAGTAAAGTTAACTATTTTATCCATGTAGGTTTGGTTGCCATGGTTTATTTTTCTGTTGTTGTTTGGGTTTTTTGTTTGGTTGGTTTGTTTTGTTTCTTAAACACCTTATCTTCTCATCTCAGAAAGCCACCACAGGGTAGTACTAAATAAAAAGCCAGAATGGTGAAAGAAAACCATACACAACTGATGTGCTAAAAAGACGCAACTGTGAAAAACAGGAAAGGAAAACTATGAAGCAGTATAAATGCAGTACAGCAGCAACAGTCAGTACAATTTCAAGCCTTCTGTGGTAATAAGCAGAAAAGTTATTAAAAATAGGATCCAAAACTTTCAACAATTGTGATCTCACTACAGACTATCACTCATAGCAGAATGGTGATGACAAAATTGTTATTAAGTACTTTTCACAATGTTCAGACTGTAAGGCACATTAGTTGAGGCAGAAGTTTTAAAGTACTTCTAGTACTCTCTCAAAAGCCATCATTCAGTTGTGAATTTCATCTTCAGATGCTTCAGGAACCAAGACTAAAAGTTAGCTTGATCAGAATTCTGAAATTTTTAAGTTCACTTGTAGCTAAATAGCAGGTATAACCTGCACCTCCACGTCCTTGAATTGCCAACTACAAGAAATAGAGAGCCTATGAAGAAAGGACTGTTTTATATTTATGCCAATTCTTGCACTCTTTTCTTATGCACCAAGGGTGGAAAGAATGGTATCTGGGAGATTACTGACTGACTGATGTCAGTAAGGTCAGCTTCATATTGACAGAGATTACCACTGCCCACTGACAGAGCACTTGGAAGAACTGCCCTAGAACCCTGGGAACTGTTCCCATAAGGTTCAACAGTTAACTATCATTTGTAGAGAATAGTTCAGAAGACTCATCCACGCTGCTCATTCTATCACATCCTCAGTTACTGAATCATGCCCTGTTCTATACTCTTGGCTTTTGGCTCCTTCCTCTGCCACAAACCTTCTAAAGCTTGTTTGAAGTCTGCTCGACGGTCTTTGAGTGACACTAGACTTGTTTCTCTTTTTCTTTAAATAAGTAGTAACTAAATAACTAACTAAATCAGTGACAAAGTATGCATTACTGACTCATGGTCTATTATAATGGTTCAGAGTAGTATCAGCATGTATTATTACATGGTCATTCATATCCTACTCATTTATAATAAACTATAAATATAAAAAATTCTCTACTACTATGCCTCATTCTCAGAATGAATCAGGGGACAGCACACAAGAAGTCATCTTGATATGGTACAAAAACCCCTTAGTAAATAATTAACAATCAAACTACACTAGATTAACATAAAACTAAGCTGGACCCTTAAGTTAAATGCCTCAAAATCATGTCACTTAGGATCAGAACTTCTTATGTCCCATAAAAGCCCTTCATGCTAACAAATTTACAGCCTATTTAGGTATTTAAATAAGTGTATATTAACACAACAGTAAAGACAAATCTAGCCACCCTCAAGTACAAAAGGCAACCCACCTCTGATAGTCTTCCCATCATACACTCCTTTCTCTGAGCGGTTGAAAGAGAACAAGAGAAATTAAGTTTTAACCAACTCTAACTGCCTCTACACAAATAAATGTTTCTCTTTGCCCTCTATGAAGATAGACAAGAATGGACAATGATGAGCTGGTGGAAGGAATTAAGAGTAGTTTTACATCAGGTGTTGTCTGTGGGAAACAGTTAACACTGTTAGCAGTGATTAACTATCTTAATTGTGGAAAATACACCTGCTGAACAAAGAGGTTTTGATTGATGCACCACTATAAGTCTTTACACTTAGAATATAGAGAGTAACATTTTAGTAAATTTCACACTTACCCAGCTTAGATTTCTCCCACCAGAGGTGTAGCCAGATACAACACCTCGCTGTTTGACACTAATAACAATAATGCCCAGAACATTCCATCTATTTTCGCACAGCTACTCACCCAAGTTCAGCTGCTACTATTTAAGAATGTTGTAGAGGGAAAAAAACATTACATGAATGTGTGGGACAAGCAGGTATCCTTCAACATGAATTAACAGCCTCCTTGAAGAAGTATTTCAATATATTCTTTATTTTAAAAAAGTGAAAATTCCTCTTCAAAACTACAGTTGTAGTGAGTACAAGATTAGATATTTTTTAAATTACTTCCAGACTGGGTTATCAGTAAGCATGCTTTGCAGTTTTTATTGGCCAGGTGACAATACATGAACTCTGTGCCAGAAAACAGAGATCCTACAGTATGAGTGGTTAATTTCTGGCTTGGAACTCCTTTTCTCTGAATTTCAGGAAGAATTACAAAATTGTATTCAAGGACAATGTCATATGAACAGTTCGAACAACGTTTAAAACTATTTGTAAGGGCATTCTTGCCTATCACCCTCCTGAAAGACCTGAAAGTCTGACTCAACACACATATACAGACTGAGTATTATTCCACACGATTTTCAAGAACAAAGTCAGTGGAACAATACAGATATATTTCTAGAACAGCATTTCCAGTTACTGAGAGCTATACTTTAGTACAAATATTAACAACTTACTTGTGGGAAGTTCTTTTCTTCATCATGCTGGCAGACACTCCTGTATGACCTACAATATAAATGATGTTGAAATTATTGAAACATAAAGTGTGCCCACAAAGCCAAAAATAGCCATCTTACACTAGTCTTCCTTTTGAATGTCAAAATGCAAAAAATCCAAACACTTCCTGTTATGACCCATCAAGTAATTGCTACAATGGAAGAAGGCTCTGCAGAAACAGACAAAGGCTACATGCCCATAAAACACGTTCCCCCCACCCCTCCCTTCTTCCTGGTCTTCACTGCCCATTTCTCTACTTCCTCCCCACCAGTAGCACAAGTGGATGGGAATGCGGGCTGTAGTCAGTCCATGTCAAGTTGTCTCTGACCCCCCTTTCTCCTCAGGGGAGATATGTCAGAAATGTGGAGACCGGTCTTGTTCAACATCTTTGTCGGTGGCATGGACAGTGGGATTGAGTGTGCCCTCAGCAAGTTTGCTGATGACACCAAGCTGTGTGGTTCGGTTGATACGCCGGAGGGAAGGGATGCCATCCAGAGGGACCTCGACACGCTTGTGAGGTGGGCTGATGGCAACCTGATGAAGTTTAACCATGCCAAGTGCAAGGTCCTACACCTGGGTTGGAGCAATCCCAGGCACAGCTACAGGTTGGGCAGAGAAGAGATTCAGAGCAGCCCTGTGGAGAAGGACTTGGGGGTGTTGGTCAACGAGAAAATGAACGTGAGCCGGCTTCAGTGTGTGCTCACAGCCCAGAAAGCCAACTGTATCCTGCGCTGCATCAAAAGGAGCATGACCAGGTCGAAGGAGGTGATCCTGCCCCTCTACTCTGCTCTCGTGAGACCTCACTTGGAGTATTGTGTGCAGTTCTGGTGTCCTCAACATAAAAAGGACATGGAACTGTTGGAACAAGTGCAGAGGAGGGCCACAAGGATGATCAGGGGATTGGAGCACCTCCCGTATGGAGACAGGCTGAGAAAGTTGGGGCTGTTCAGCCTGAAGAAGAGAAGGCTGCGTGGAGACCTCCTAGCAGCCTTCCAGTATCTGAAGGGGGCCTACAAGGATGCTGGGGAGGGACTATTCATCAGGGACTGTAGTGGCAGGACAAGGGGTAACTGGTTCAAACTTAAACAGGGGAAGCTTAGATTGGATATAAGGAAGAAATTCTTTACTGAGAGGGTGGTGAGGCACTGGAATGGGTTGCCCAGGGAGGTTGTGAATGCTCCATCCTTGGCGGTGGTCAAGGCCAGGTTGGATGAGGCCTTGGGTGACATGGTTTAGTGTGAGGTGTCCCTGCCCATGGCAGGGGGGTTGGAACTAGATGATCTTAAGGTCCTTTCCAACCCTAATATTCTGATTCTATGACTCCTCACACTCTTTTCCTGCTACAGGGTGGGATCCCTCACATGGGAGGCAGTCCTCCACAAACTTCTCCAGCATGGGTCCTTCCCATGGGCTGCAGTTCTTCACAACCTGCTCCAGTGTGGGTCCTTTCCCTGGGATATAGCCCTTCAGGAACAGACTGCTCCAGCATGGGTCCCTTCCATGGGGTGCATCCTTCCTGAACAGGCTGCTCCAGCATGGGTCCCTTCCATGGGATGCATCCTTCATGAACAGACTGCTCCAGTGTGGGCCCCTTTCACAGGGTGCATCCTTCAGGAACCGACTACTCCAGTGTGGGTCCCTTCCATGGGTGCATCCTTCAGGAACAGACTGCTCCAGCGTGGGTCTCTTTCACTGAGTGCATCCTTCAGAAAACAACTGCTGCAGTGTGGGTCCCTCATGGGGTCACAAGTCCTGCAGCAAACGTGCTCCAGTGCGGGCTCCTCTCTCCATTGGGCCACAGCTCCTGCCAGGAGCCTGCTCCAGCACAGGCTTTCCACAGGATCACAGCATTCTTCAGGCACCCCCCTGCTCTGGCGTGGGGTCCTCCCTGGGCTGCAGGTGGAACTTGCTCCATCATGGACCTCCATGGGCTGCAGGGGCACAGCCTGCCTCACCATGGACTGCACCATGGGCTACAGGGGCATCTCTGCTCTGGTGCCTGGAGCACCTCCTCCCCTCCTGACCTCGGTGTCTGCAGGGCTGCTTCTCTCATAGTCTCAATTCTTTTCTTCTGGCTACTGTTTCCCATCAGGTTTTTTCCCTTCTTAATATTATCCCAGAGGTGCTACCACTGTCACTGATGGGCTCAGCCTTGGCCAGTGGTGGGTCTGTCTTGCATCCGGCTGACATCGGTTCTGTCAGACATGGGGGAACCTTCTAGCAGCTTCTCACAGAAACCACCCCTGCAGCCGCCCCCCAACAACTTTCCATGCAAACCCAATACAGGAACTCAGGGATGAACATAAAGAGTGACAGATCACAACTATGGAAAAGAAAGCTGAACACAATACGGACTGGTGTAGTCTTGCTCTAGGGAAACGCTGTAATCATTGAGATGATCCAACAGCTACAACAGTTAAATGAATCAACAGGCTATGTAACTTTTCCATTGGCTCAGTAACTTTTCATCCTTGATTAATCAAAAAGGTGCAAATACATGTCAGATCAGCACTGGGAAAGTATATACAAATCTCACCCTAACAGAGCACATGAAAAAGGAGTATGAGCTGCTTTGAGAAGAACAACAGGCTTGAGACAGCTTCAACCTATGTATTTTTCACAATGAAGCACAACCAGCCATTGGAATAATGTCCTCAAGGAAGTGGTAGATTCCTCAGCATTGGACACTTTTAAGATCCAGCTGGACAGGGCACTAGGACTTCCTGTCTAGCCTGGTTTTGCTAAGAAAGGTTGGACAAGATGATCCTTGAGGTCCCTTCCAACCTGGAATTCTATGATTCTGATTCCCTCCTAGTAACTGGGGACACCCAGTGCTGTGATAGAGACTAGTAAGCAGAACCACATTTGTATTGAGCTGCAGTGGTGTAATACAGTTAGTATATTCTGCTAAGTATTGTTGATTTCACAGTTGTAACACTCTGCTTAGCACAAAGTGAAGTATTAAAACATTAAACTCTCCTCATGTGCAATACATAAGAAAACCTGGTCAGAAAACGGTGGACTCTTGGAACTAATCAGTGTAATGGCCATGACAGCCTGTGCTGCTTGGGGACTGGCTGGGCACTGGCTGTTGGTGACCAATTATTTTCATTTGCAGCAATTGGCTTTCCTGGGTTTTATCCTCTAAGTTTTTTTCTTTTCCTTATAATGTTTAAGTTATCATAATAATATATTTTTAATTATTAAATTTTTATCTCACAAGGGTTTTTTCCTAATTTTTATTCTTCCAGTTCTCTCCCCATCCCACCTAGGGATGTGAGCAAATGGCTATGTGGTGACTAGTTGACAGATGGAATTTACTGTGACATTCATGATGATTATTCCTACAATCCAGGAAAATAATGTGACTTTTAAGTGGTTGCTCCCATTATTAAAAAAAGGAAAAAAAAAAATCAAGCAAACACCAGCTGCATTGTGAGGCTTTTTATCTTCTTAGTTAACTGATCTCCAATTTTCAGCTAAACAAGGACAGACTCCCCTAGAATTTTTATGGGGGAAAGGAGCAAACTGGGTTACTCTCACTACAGCAGAGGCTTAAGGCTTAGTATTAAGGACTGGGGATCCTCCTACAATACCTGCCGATCACTGGGGAGGAATAGGGGGCAGGCAAAAGAGACAGTGGTGGGAGAATAACTTCAGAGCTGCAAATCACCATGCTCAAATCTGCCATCTCAGACATGCTGGACAGATCCAAGCCTGATGTCAGGACAGCCAGCCACCAAGCCTCCTGGGCATGACAGTGCAGAGAAGCCTGGTCAGACGCGGACTAACCGTGTGGGTTTCTACAGGGTTCAGGACAAAAGGCTGTGAAGTGGATCACACCACCAAGAGGCCACTGTGATTGTCACTGTCACAGTACAATTTCCGTATTATGACTGTGTTGTGATTTCAGTATATTGCGCCAAATCCCATGTAATGTCAAATGTCCTCAATTGACATCACAACATTGAACCCTCCAGGCCTGCAATATCTAAAAGAGCCTAGTCAGAGTGCTGGACTGAAAAATGCGTAACTAATGTCTCGTGTATGTACAAACATAGTCAGAATTTCAACTACAGATGCTTAAATTAACACTTACAGGGAAATATCAGAGGTTTTCTATAGGTCTAAGCAAACCAATTCTTTTAAAGTTAACATTATATGCATGTTCCAAGCATAGCTTTGGAATATATGTGCTGAAAACTTCCATGAATAGTCATAGTGTCACCCAAAAGTTGAACACTAGAACTATCATTAACCTTCAAAAGTCTTCATAAATATTTTAATCTTTACATTTTTATCTGAAAAATTCAAGAGGACATATACAAAGTGACAGAAATGGTAGAATTAACATAATATTACACCTTATGCTTCAAACAGTCAAGCTCATACCAAATCCTTAGGAACCGGCATTTCCAGCTGTAATGACATCTGAAATGTTTGGGTTTCAAAAATTAACCCTTACAAGCCAATTACTACAGTAAAGATCCTCTTTGCAATTTTCAGCTGTTATAAGACCAGATAATTGAACTGCATGCTTTTAAGAACTATTAGCTGGAAATTTAAAAAAACCAAAAAACAACAAAAAGCTGGATTAGAAACCTAAAAGACTTTGAGACTTGACTATAACCACTAAACAAGCTTTCTGATCACACTGACAGTTACTGTCTGTATATTTTATTAATACATAATATACTAAACCATGTTTTATTACAAATATGGTGGTGTTATTAAAAACATTTATCAGAAAAGAGATCTGTTCTTACAAAGTGGAGGAACTGTATCATCAAACACACTATATTTTACATTACTGCCTGTTGAAAGACAGATATTGGCTCAAGTACCTAAAAACACAGAAGTAACACCCATATTCTGCAAATGGTCCAGCACAATACTTTGTTTCTGTCCTCCTCTCAAGGTCTCTCAACCCACACATAAGAACAGAGGTCCAAAGCATTAATCTTCCAAAGCATCAATCAGGAATGCCAGAGGTACACAGAAGGCTACAGAAGCTGCAACAAACACAAAGGAGAAGCTATGCAGACCTCTGGGAATGGGTATCTGTCCAGTTCACTAACTTCTCACCTTGAGAACCTCGTACTTTTGACAGGATTCAACTGCTTCATTTATGTACTGAAGTATAAACCAAAGCCAGCTATGACAAAAAAAGCACTCTTTCCCTTCTAGGTTAGTCAATACCTTAAGACAGGTCCCAGCAATAGAATCATAGAATCAAATTGTCAGGGTTGGAAGGGACCTTAAAGATCATCTAGTTCCAACCCCACTGCCATGGGCAGGGACACTTCTCACCAGATCGGGTTGCTCAAAGCCCTGTCCAACCTGGCCTTGAACACTTCCAGGGATGGGGCAGCCACAGCTTCTCTGGGCAACCTGTGTCAGTATCTCACCACGATTATAGTAAAAAACTTCTTCCTAATGTCTAATCTGAATCTCTCCTCTTTCAGTTTAAACCCATTCTCTCCTGTCCTGTCACTACATGCCCTTGTAACAAGTCCCTCTCCAGATTTCTCACTGGCCCCCGTCAGGTACTCGAAGGATGATATAGGGTCTCCCGGGAGTCTTCTCTTTTCCAGACTGAACAACCCCAGCTCTCTCATCCTGTCTTCATAGAAGAGGTGCTCCAGCCCTCTGATGACCTTTGTGGCCTCCTCTGGACTCACTAAAGCAGGTCCACACGCCTCTTGTGTTGGGAGTCCCAGAGCTGAACACATTACTTCAGATAAGGTCTCATTAGAGTGGAGTAGAGGGGGAGAATCACCTTCCTCAACCTGCTGGTCAGGCTCCTTTTAATGTGACCCAGGACATGGCTGGCTTTCTGGGCTGCAAGCACACACTGCCAGCTCATGTTGAGCTTCTCGTCAACCAACACCCTTAAGACCTTCGCTGTACGGCTGCTCTGAATTCAGTCTCATAGCCTGTAGCTGTGCCTGGGATTGCCCTGACCTGGGTGCAGGAATTTGCACTTGGCATTTTTGAATTTCATGAGGTTGTCACTGGCCACCTCTCAAGCCTGTCAAGGTGCCTCTGGGTGGCATCCCTTCCCTCCAGTGTGCTGACCACATCCCACAGCTTGCAGTCACTGGCAAACTTGCTGAGGGGGCACTCAATCCCACCATCCATGTTGCCAACAAAGATATTCATAGAATCATAGAATAGTTTGGGCTGGAAGGGACCTTCAAAGGTCATCTAGTCCAAACCTCCTGCAATGAGCAGGGACATCTCGAACTAGATCAAGCTGAACAGCACCGGTCCCAATACCAGCCCCTGAGGAGAACCACTTGTCATGGGCTTCCACTTGGACACTGAGACATTGACCACAACTCTCTTGAGTGTGGCCATATAGAAAGTTATGGCATTTGGATGATCAATACAAATAAAACAGGCTTTCAAGAAGGTACAATGGCAAATATTTGAAGATCATAGGACAAACTCACTAACACCTACATGCCTACTTGCCAGAATTCATCTTAGTATTTTGCACTGGCTGAATTCAGTAATGTCTCAAGCTGATACAAACTCTTTTTAAAGACATCTCAGGTTACTCTATTGAACTGTGTAGCACTTCACTTGGCTAGGCAGCTGAAAAAACTGTAGCAAGAGTTCACTGAATCAAGAAGACTTTTGTCCCCTCCAGCACCTCTAAATAGGGGTAGGGAACAGCACAGAAGCCTTACATTTTACATATTTCAGTAACATGATCAAAATCAGAATAATCTGATAAATCTACCTGCCTGATTCTTTCTTGGTCCAGGAGAATTCTTTTACCAATAATTTTTCCACTGCAACTGGAAAGGTGCAAGAAACCTTAGGGCCAAGGATCAGTAATATCCAGAGTTTGCAATTGTACCTAACCTTTGGGGTGGAAGAGGAAGATGGTGCAGTCATCAACAGTGCCACTTTATCATTTATCACTTGGGATAGCCTTTTCCTTACTGCTAATGAGATATATTCAAACAATACACCCATAGTCCTTGCAATCTTCTGTGAGGATTTTGAAATCAAGACAAAGAAGGCAGCTTAAGCAGTTCACAGACATTAACACTAGGACAGCTTGATTTAACAGCTGCACTGTTAAACACATATATTGGCACCCTCCCTGACCACACCCCCAAATTTCACTGCCTTTTCAATCACTGTAAAACAAGGATAATGTCCACAGGAAATAACAGTAACACATGAGAACTGTTCTGAACTGCTTTTTCTTTCATTATCAAAATAATCTAGAAGTAATGCCTTAAAGTAACTGCTGTAACAATTACAGATGTTATTTATAACCCAAAGATGATGCAGGTTTTATACCTTAGGAAACTGGTTCCACACTTAAAGACTATATACTACATAATGCTGTAACCCTCAAAACTGCATCAATAAGACGTACACACTTCTGTCTAACAGCAGCATGTGAAAGACCATTTCCCTAATAAAAGCTTACACTGAAGTCCACAGATGGCACAAAGATGGTATGTTCAAACAGACACCAGTAGCAAAAATACAAAAAGTATGCTGAACAGCCCCTGTCACACAGAAAAAAAGCTGCATACCCCAAAGCACCTCTATAACCACCATCTTCCTTGGAAAATATCATCTGACCCTTGCCAAGATAAAACATATGTTTCAAGCAGCTAATGCAACATACTCTATGAATGGCTGGAAAACCTATTCTTTTGAAGTGGAAAATCCCGTTATAAACAATTCACAACAAAAGTATTTAGAAATGCTGTTCGATTTTTCTTTTCCCTACAGGAATAAGTAGCGAGATGTAAATATGAAAACACTTCTGATGTGTGAGGACATCTTAAGTTCTGTATATTTTGCTTTTTGCACAATTAAAGGAAGTAGTAAAGCTACCACAAAATAAATCAGACAGGAAACTTATCTTTATGTTGCAAGAAACCAGCTCTGCAGAAGACTCTTCTTTCACAATTTAGAATTGTCAAGAGCTTGCAGAGTCTCTTTGCACTTATTTGTATATGTATGACATTTTAATGAGTGATACCAATGATGTCTTACTGCTATGTTTTAATGATTTAAAATATTCTTTGTGATAATTTTAAGTTAACTTTTAACATACACATATATTGCCGATCTCTGCCTTCACCTAATGACTGCGGAACACAACAAAGCAGTAACTGTGTCATATAAATTCTCCTGCAACTTCCAGTACTAACTTAACAGCTTGGGACAAAAGCCTAATTAGCATTAGTCATTCTGCATCATATGTCCAGTTTAAAGCACAACGGCATTTAAGAAAATCCCAAGCATTTCAAAGGTAGCAGTATCTTAATGTAAATCTGCCATGAGAAAAAACAACTGCATACAAAGCATTCTGGGGTCCAGCAGTTTGGTCACAAGTGGCAATGTGACTTCAAAGATGCCAATACTAATTAGAGAACAATAAAGATGAATTATTACATTCTTAATATAGCATGAATGTCACTGACTGAATGGGTCTAAATCCGCAATCTTTACCTCCTTTTAACTATGGAAAGACAAGTTTTAACTAGACACTTCATTCCATAATTTAGAAAACACTCAAAATACTCTGCAAATAAGCTGCCCTGAATTTAAAAATACGAAAAAATAACACTGAACAAAAATCAAAGTAAATGGATTAGTTTTAGTCATCTTTGTAATAACCAGTGAAGACTGAAACTTTGATGAATCTGAGGAAAGAGAAAATACTTGTTTCAGTCAGTCACGTAACAGCACAGAAACACATATTTTGTAATAGAAAGTGAACACAAAACTCCAGCTCCCCATCAAGAACAACAGAATTCAGCATTTAATTGCCACGTGGTCGGTGTGTTTTTTGAAGCCCAATTAGTTCTGCTCATAACAGATCCTCAGAATTCAACAGCAAAACTAGAAATGATGTTTCTGAATACTTCTACTTTACACAAAGAAAAGCAATAAGACAAGACACACTAAAACATTCTTCCATAAGGCTGACTCCAAGGGAAGTATATATGTCACTTCAGCTGCAGGGTATAAGCAGACAGAATAGGGAGGACAAGAGAAAGCTACTGGCAATGTTTTTATGCTGTCTGAAGCTGTCACATCAGATAGCACCATTCAATTCATGAACACTGGACAAGCTTTTCAAAACACAGCACCATTAGCTTACCTCTCTGAATATCCCATGTTTACAATAAGCAGTGAAAGCTGGGTATTTTAAAGTTATATTTCAGAATCTTCTCTGGGAACAGCAGTAATATCACATGAATTACTCTGTATCTGGATGCTATTTTAGAATTACTTTCAGAGGTGAAACTCTTTGGTGTGCTTCTTCTCACCTAGTCCTACCTGAACTTGAAAGAGTTTGAGGAAGGAAGAGAGTTCTTTTAATCAAAGTACAGAGATAAAATTAATTCTGACTCTGCCAAAAAAAATTTCACTGCAATCCTAACCAAGTCACGTCTAGGACTGGGATCTCTTTCCTTAGTTCACAAAGACGATAGTGCAACAATTTTAAATGGGAAACAAATGCAAAAGCTTGTAAATACACAGCATTAAACAGGTGATCACTAGACTAAAGGCCAAATGAAAGTGTGAACATAAGGGTAATCACAACTCGTTTTACAACCAACTGTACTATAGGGTTAATTAAAAAAAAATAAAAAAAATTAAAAAAACCCCACAAACAAACAAACAAAACTCCAACCAAAAACCCCAGACTGTATTCCCTTATACTGGAGACAGCCATCCGCTATAATTAGGCTCTCTAATGAGAGACAGGCACACTGCCATGCACAGGAGCAGCTGGCTGATGCTGTTATCTCTACAACAAGACGAAATCAAAGTCAGCTGTAGAAAACTTTGATAATGCATTAATTATTTTTTTTTTTTTAATTTTTAAAAATTAGATTTTCTGGAAAATTATGATTCTCCTGGAAAGCATCCTAAGGCACATGAAAAAACGACAAGGTGGTTGGTGACAGCCAGCATGGCTTCACTAAGGTGAAATCCTGCCTGACCAATTTGGTGGTCTTCTATGACGGGGCTACAGAACTGATGGACAGTGGTAGAGCAGTTGATGTCATCTACCTGGACTTGTGCAAAGCATTCAACACTGTCCCACACGGCATCCTTGTCTCTAAACTGGAGAGAGACCAATTTGATAGATGGACCACGCGATGGATAAAGAACTGGCTGGACTGTCGCACGCAAAGAGTTGTAGTCAATGGCTCAGTGTCCAGCTGGAGACTAGTAACAAGTGGTGTTCCTCAGGAACTGGTGTTGGGACTGATCCTGTGGGACATGGACAGTGGGACTGAGTGCACCCTCAGCAAGTCTGCCAATGACACCAAGCTGTGTGGTTCGGTTGATAAGCTGGAGGGAAGGAATGCCATCCAAGAAGGACCTTGACATGTTTGTGAGGTGGGCTGAAGTTCAATAAAGCCAAGTGCAAGGTCCTACACCTGGGTTGGGGCAATCCCAGGCACAGCTACAAGCTGGGCAGAGAAGAGATTCAGAGCAGCCCTGCAGACAAGGACTAGGGGGTGTTGGTCAATGAGAAAATGAACATGAGCCGGCTTCAGTGTGCGCTCGCAGCCCAGAAAGCCAACAGTATCCTGCGCTGCATCAAAAGGACCGCGACCAGCAGGTCGAAGGAGGTGATCCTGCCCCTCTACTCTGCTCTCGTGAGACCTCACTTGGAGTATTGTGTACAGTTCTGGTGTCCTCAACATAAAAAGGACATGGAACTGTTGGAACAAGTCCAGAGGAGGGCCACGAGGATGATCAGGGAACTGGAGCACCTCCCGTATGAAGACAGGCTGAGGAAGTTGGGGCTGTTCAGCCTGGAGAAGAGAAGGCTGCGTGGAGACCTCATAGCAGCCTTCCAGTATCTGAAGGGGGCTATAGAGATGTTGAAGAGGGACTCTTCATTAGGGTCTTAATGATAGGACAAGCGGTAATGGGTTCAAACTTAAACAACGGGAGTTCAGGTTAGATAATAAGGAAGAAGTTCTTTACTGTAAGGGTGGTGAGGCATTGGAATCGGTTGCCCAAGAAAGCTGTGAATGCTCTATACCTTGCAGTGTTCAAACAGGCTGGATGGAGTCTTGCATAAGATGGTTTAGTGCAAAGTGTCCCTGGCCACGGCAGGGGGGTTGGAAGTAGATGATCTTAAGGTCTTTTCCAACTCTAACTATTCTAAGATTCTATGATTTTGAACTATATGTGACACAACCACTAGTTTATCTATACCTCAAGTTTTTTTGTAGCCTGTACAAGATCTACTGTATATATGTGTGCATATACAGACAGTCTGTACATATATATACACACACAACACAGTCTGCTAGAATCCCACAATGTTTTTACATGATTAACATATTAAACATAGTTCATAAAGTATCCAGTCTTTCACCATATCTTTTAATCAGAAGGAAGAATGAATAATAGGAAGACTATACTACTGCTATATTACTAGATAATTGCAATTTTACAGGAAATACTTCAAAAAACTTATTTTACATTTTAAGTATCTAGCTGTTCTGAAACACTATTTGTTCATGCAGTTTCTTAGAAGTGGCAACCATCTTTAAAAAAGGAAGACAATAAATGTCAAAATACAATAATGCTGTAAAGCACAGCAAATACTGTTTAAAATTTGTTAGTGCACAGCATTGTTTTTATAGAGTCCTAGCAAATCACAGATGCTACTGAGATCTTCAAGATACCCTCACAGGAGCACCTTATCAAGCCCTGCTCCTAGGGAAAGAGACTTCACTGCACCAGGTTGCCCAAAATCCCATTCAACCTGACCTTGAATACCTGCAATGATGTGACATCTACAGCTTCTCCGAGCAACCTGTTCCAGGATCTTACCTTCACTGTGTCTTTACCCTTACCTTCCAGCGTCTTTACCTTCACTGCAAAATATTTCTTCCTCATATTTAACCTAAATCTACTGTCTTTCTGTTTAAAACCATCATGACCTGTACTATCACTACAGGACCTGGCTCTCTCTCTCCATCAAATGGACCCCTTACGAGATCTGTATCAGACTTTATATATATAGGTCTTCCTGAAGCCTTCTCTTTTCCAGGCTGAACAACCCCAGCTCTCTCAGCCTGTGCTCATAGGAGAGGTGCTCCGGCATTCAGAGCATCTTCGTGGTCTCCTCTGGACTCGAGCAGGTCCACGTTCCCCTTTTGCTGGGGGCCCCACAGCTCAACGCAGTACTGCAGGTGGGGTATCACCAGAGCAGATGGAATCACTCCTTCGACCTGCTGGTCACGCTCCTTTTGATGAAGCTCAGCATAAGTCTAGCTTTCAGGGCTGTGAGAGCACCTTGCCGGCTTCACTCCAGCTTTTCATCCATCTGTACCCCCAAGTCCTTCTCTGCAGGACCACCCTCAATCCATTTATGTCCCCATCTGTACTGATATTGGGACTGCCCCAGTATCAATGCAAATATTGCTCAGGTAAGGGCCTTGCACTTGGTCTTGTTGAACTTCGAGGTTTGCACTGGCCCATGTCTCAAGCCTGTCAAGGCCCCTGTGGATGGCATCCCTTCCCTCCAGTGTGCTGACTGCACCATACAGGTTGGTGTCATCAGCAAACTTGCTGAGGGTGCACTTAATCCCACTATTTCATTCATGAAGATACTAAATAATATTGGTCCCAGTACTGACCCTTGAGGGACACCAGTCGTTACTGGTTTCCAGCTGGATATTGAGCTGTTTACTGTAACTCTTTAGATGCAGTCATCCAGAACAGGGAGAGCTGCCACCTAAACCACTATGTGACTTCAGCTGGTTGCAGATTTCTCTCCTAGAGATGCTTTTTAAAAAATAACAAAGATCAAACAACTACTATGATCTTAATTTATGTCTCACTGCAACACCTCTTTTACAGCCATCAAAATAATAATTTTATAAACTGATGAACTCAATTACTACATTTGCTACTCTTTTCAAAGGAAGAATTTGACTATCATTAGTGAAAGTACCACTGTGATAAACATTTTGTCCTGCTTGCTCAGTAGCTGCCTTTAAAGGTCCAATGCCCAACCTTCACTACATAGTCTCCTAATGATGCTGCCTGCTGCACTCTTTCCTAACGCATATCCATAAGGAAATAAACAGTAAATAATTCCATATCTTCTCCCATTTTTTTACCCTCCCAAAAAGTACTAAAAACTGTCTAGCCTCGGCTCACCAAATATGATCAGGAGGAGCAGCAGCAATCACAGCAGGGCAGTCAGCAGTTGCCTTCCTCAAGCAAGAATGTAACAGCCAGAGGCTGAAAGCCAGGAACACCCAAGCCTAGGCCACAACTATGCCAAAAGTTGAAGGATGCCAAACGTGTATGATTTATGGGTTGTATTTAAATGACAGTGATACTACATTAACCAAATAAATAAAGACTTCTCAGTTAAGATTAAAAAACTTTACAAAGAAAAAGATAAATTGTAACTTATCTAGGGATACTAAAAAACTCCCCCAAAAATAGCATCTAAGGAAATCTGTGTATCAATTTTAATGACAATTTGGCATGGCATCAGTTATAGCAAAAAATAAACAAATAATAGAAAATGCAACTAAAAAAATTATATACTTATTTGGAAAGAACAAATAGTGAAATTTTCTTCAAGATATTTAAGTAAAATTTCTTAGCTTAGCTTTTTTGGGTTTTGGATTGGGATTTTTTTATTTCTTATTTTCTTTTTTTTTTTTTTTTTTTAAGGAAAAAGAAATTTTTCCACATAATTACCCTTTATGTAAGTTTCATGTTATGACACTGCAAATCTGTGCTGCAGTTTTGTTGTTCGTCACATATCACACTGAAGTTGTTAATTAAAACTATCCTAACAGTTGCCTTAAAAACCTAGTGTCTGCATTCTTTGAACTTTAGCACAGTGCCCAGTTAATGCTTAGCAGTCAACAAGACTTCAGTTAAGTACCCGGTACAAACCTGCTCTCTTGGATTTTCTCTTATAAATACAATTCTACTCCCACACGTATTCTGCTAGTGTCAAGAGGAAGGATGACTCATCAGTTGACAGTGAAAACTCACTGAACCAAATGATTTAGACTTTGTACTGGTTCTTTCCTTTGGAACTATTTATTAAAAATATTTGCCAAAGTTACCTTTGAAATGAGTAAATGTTTCAAATGAGCAGCAAATTAAATATTAATGTAAGCTAATCACAGGTAAAGTTTTGAAAGTTTCCAAAGGGCTTCAGAAAAAAATCCAGAATCAGTTGTTTCAGTTGGCAATGAATTGGAGGAGTATTTGAAAGCGCTAGAGTGGACTATCGTTTGTGTATTTTAAAAGTTAACTGAGCTCTCTCATTTATACATGACATTTGATTGGTTTCTTGAAATAGTTAGAAAGTACCAATTCACAATGGTTGGTGATAGCAAACACGCTACATCACGTGTCTACAAAGACGTAAGCCTCACAGGTCGCTGACTGCTGCTGAAGCAGAAAATAGGAAGGACACTTCCCCCTCACAGAAGTAATTTTAGAGCAGAAAAAAAATACTAAATATACAAAATGATTTACATTGCCCAAGTTCAATAAAAATGAAATAATTAAACAGATGATTGAAGAGTGCTCATCAGCCTTTTCATTCTCAGACTGCTGGTCTGTAGAATTCTTAACCTGCAAATGGTAACTTCTACTCTCTGACACACTGAGGCAGGATGCACAGCCAAAGCAGAGTCTTATCTTAATTTATACAGAACCAAGCATCAATCTACAGGCCAATTCTTCACTGGTCACTTGATGCTTTTTTTGCCTCAATGCTGATAATCCTTACGACAGACCACACAAGAGCAACTGAGATTCATTAGCCCTTCAAGCTGCTAAACTCTGAATAAGCCTACCTAGTCATAAGAGGATGAACACCGACTCATATTTTACATTTGTCTAAATAAAAAATTGCTTTCAAATACCTTGACTAACCTATTTCAGTTTAGAGAGCACACACAGCAGCAACACTATTTGCATTTTTGTGGTGAGATTCTTTTACAATTATTAGCTGATCAGCTTCTATAAAACCATCATGAAGTTTTACTCTAGCTTGTAAATATAAGATGAATGAATTTCTGTTTATGTTCCAGCTCTTCTCAGATGAACAAGAGAAATTCTCCCCTTGATATGCCAACGTAATCCTACAACACTGACGTTTTTACTTTTTAGAACTTCATGTAACTTACAAGCCTAATAAAACTTCAATATTCTATATTAAACACTTCTGTACTTTCGTATTGCTAAATTAAATTTACATATATCCTTTCAATTCACCAGCTGCTGTAACAAAAGTAAATGTTCTTCTACGACATGAATGGCAACATCTTCATAAAACCTTACACATATTAAAAATAAAATAAAATAAAAAAAAATAAATCTATAAAGTAAGAACACTTTTTACTCTCTAAAACCAAACAAAACCACTCAGAAAAATACCTCACCTGCATCAGCTCTGGACCGCTGACCTGGTGATTTTCCAAATGGGGTCTTCATTCATCTGTGTTTAAGTGAGCAGCAAAGCTGCTGGACTAGGGTGAAAATCCAGTTCTTCCCAACTCCCAGGGTATCTTCTTACTCTTGGAAGAAGACAGCTACTTATTAATCCACCATTCAATCATGAATTTGTCCTTCCTCAAACGCAGAAGATGTATTTTCAGTTACAGTACTCTGGGAAAAAAAAGACCCAGATAAAGTATAAGTAATTTGATTTGAGACTTTGTTAAGATGAAAAAATATTTTGTTTAACTCTTAATGCTTGTTTTCATACTCAAAACCAAGTTCCCTCATATTCCATAAATCTGAGAACATTCAGCAAACAGAGCAAATACAGTCAAGAATACAGCAAAACAAATACTAGGGGTGGTGCTTTTCCTTCATACTCATAAGGCAAGTTCTATATCACAAAGTCAACCACTTACAGAAAGGAAAGCCTCTTTAAAAACCACTAAGCTTCGTGCAAGGAAGAATGTTTACTAACTTAGAAGAAACTGTACTACCTTCATCTTAGGTAAAACACAAATCAACTACTTTCATTTATCTGAAATGAAACACTCTCACACCCACTAGCAGAATAACTTTGCTTCACAGAAGTTAAAAAAAAAAAGTCTATTGAAAATATCCAACACAAAAGGTAACAAAACCACCAATTCCATTCCAGTTTTGGAACCTGTTATCCATTTTCATGCAGGGCTTAAAACCAGAGGAATGTCACTAACTAGTGACCCAGCTGAGTGACACAGAAGTGTACCTTATGCTTGTGCCTTACTGCATAAGGGAAGGTACAGGACATGCCTTGAGGTATGGTGAAACTGTTCTGCAGAAAAATGCATTTACATCTCACATTTCTCAATTCCCTCATGAATCACACCCATTAATTTCCAGGAGTGTTAGAGCAGTACAGAGGAGTTGCTATGAAATGACAAGAGGAATATCCTAGGAAAGAATAGCAATAAGGAGACAAACTTTAAGCAATTTGCAGTTTTTAGGAATATTGCTACTATGTCTGGAAGACCTAGCAGACATTCAGTCAGGAATTTGTTAAAATTTGTGAAATTAAAGTTAAAAATTAATTTACAGGAAATTACTAGTTTTTCCACGTCATCTCTTCCAGAAATCTACCAATGTATACATAACAAAGCTAAATGACACCAGGACAACAACAATCAACTCTTAAAAAGCTCCTGAAGATGTAATAGGAAGCAATTAGCTTGCTAACTATTTTACCAGAACAAAACATAAAGAGAGTTTTTTCTACTAAACTCAAAAATATTTTACTATGGATAAAATACATTCATACAGAAAAGTGAGTTCAGAGCACTGCTGTGATTATACTACCATATCAAGTCTCACAGGCACTGCAGAAGTGTACAGGAGAGATCCCATTTTTTCTACCAAGAGAGCTATCAGTTAAGAATCAACTGTAATGTAGTATTATACTATTCTACTTTAAAGACCCATAAGCAAAACAAAAAGAAGGCACAAACCAAACAATAAAAATGCAAAACAACAACAAAAAAAAAAATCCCCAAAACCATAAACCAAAAACTCTCCACAAAACCTCAAACTATGAAAATCCCTCAAAGTTAGAAACTAGCCTACCCTTTTGCAGTAAACCACTGACCTGTTATTCAAGAAGCTTTAAATATTTTATAACATCTGAATTTATTATATACTATTCCCACCCCAATTTGCAATTCATGGAAGAAACAGGAAGTACTATGTAGTTGCACTGATTGTTAAGCAGCTATGTTTATAAAGATTGCCAGTTAACTTTTATTTAATGGTGTGTCCCCAATCATTACTACACTACAAATATGAAGTCATACCTCTAAAAAGGGAAACTAAATCCTAATCCTTTTGAAGTCATAATTCATTTGCTAGCACTTAATGAAGTGTTTCACGGTGCTCTCGGGACCAAAGAACACAAGGTTAATAAAGTAAAAAATCTGATTCAGCAGTTCAAACTGATTTTCTAGAAACTAGGCCAACCTCAGTGAAGATTTTCACTGAAAGCAAATGAAACTTGAGCTTTCCTAAACCTACTATTTTCAATTGAATTTACTTTTCAGTTGCACACTGACGGTTCTGAAGATATTAGAAGGGATAAAACCTATTTTGTGAAAATAAACATATACTTTGAGAACATCTTGACTTTTAAAGAGCAATGACTTTTTCACATGATGAAAAATAAATAAAATCCTGTAAAACTTTGGATTCTTAAACATGATGAATGAGAAACACCATGCTTAATGCCAGCACGCAAATACAGTAAGCTTTTAATATGGAAAAATTATCAAGAAAAAAGAAAACAAACCCAAAAAACCTCACAGAACGCAAAATCTTTCATTACAAAATTTTATTACAAGTCTTCAAGAATGTCATTTTCTACATCAAAGCAGAAAACACAACATGCTTCTGACATACTCAGTAGCAATAAACTATACTGTTATGGAAGAATAGAAACTCCTTGTTTGAATGTACAGAAGATGACTTATGAAACAACAAATTTTTAGGGTAATGCTGCCAAAAGCAGCATATACAACAAAAACCACCCAAGCAGCTTTTCTGAATCCAAAGCAACAGATCCAAAACATGATACAGTAGTCTTTACAGCCTGCCAGTAACTTTCAGAAGAGAAGAGCCACAGCCTACCAGTTAGGCATGGATTTCCTCAACACCTGACAGCACAGGTCACCAGTAGCACAGCTGCAGGTTTCACTTACAGATAGGCATTCTTTTGACTTGTCATCAGCTGCAACTACTCACCAGCCCAGGTGTTGTGCTTGTTAGCTTTTATAAAGCTTCCTAGATCACAGCACATTTACAAAAAAAAAAAAAAGAAGAAGTGGAAACGATATAACTATTTTATCTGATAGTGTTCTAATTATTGTGGAGTATTTCACAGAAGGTTAAGAGACTAAAAATGCAAACCCTATAAACTGTCAATCATACCAGTTTTAATAAGAATGGTATAATCATACTATCAAAGTAGGGAGGAAGACAATATTAAGACAGAAAGAAACCAAAGCTGTGTTATAAAATTGGTTTTGCTGTATAAAAGCAAAAGGAGGAAAAAACAGCATGCACAGTAACACAGCGTTCACTGTGAACCAGCTTAATTGTCTCCATAAACATACTTAAAAACACAAAAATGTTTTAATATGTGCTTTTAACTCCATTTAAAGTAAGCATCACCACCTAAAATAATTCTCTAGCTTAACCTTCAGTTAACATTGATGCTTGTTCTTGCACCAAACTATATGCATTTCACTGCAACAACACAGCACAATGTTGTTTACTGCATTCTAGTGAAAACTTCATGACCCTACTTCTCATGCAAGACGTATGTTAGTAGCACAACTAGTATCATGGTATCACAGTTGTGCTAATACTAATAGTACCAAACCCCAAAAGTGAAGGGCTTTACTTCTAAATAACATATCTAAATTTTACCACCGTGAACACAGAAGGAAATACTATCAGAACATTTGCTGAGGCATTGCTTTTAGGGTAAAAGCTGGGAAGGAGAGAGAGCAGTAACGTGTTGCTTGTACCTCTTAAGATACTGAAATGCAAATTCAGATTGCACAACCCGAGATGCTAACTACAGTCTGGTACATCTTAGGAGCATGTTCCTGCTTCCAGAGCTGCCAGTGGCCAGGCCTGCTGGCACCACCTGGCAGACTCCAACATTTTCACTTTGGTGAGTAAAATACTTTTCTTGCATGCATCTCCCCTGATGAAACTTTGCACCGGCAGTTGTTAGTGGAGGATGAGCACATCACAACAATGTTCTATGGAAGAAGTCATTCTGAAATATAACAAGGAATCTCTTCGACTCATAAGTACTACTTAATTTCCATAACTCCGCTCACAACTGCTAGTATGGGTGTCAGCTGAAGTAGAACAGTGGTTTCAGCACTAACAAGTCAGATGAAGCATGGATGTTTTTTAAACTTCCTAATTCTTACCATATGAACAGAAAGGATCATGCTATGTGAGTCTTCTGCAACCCCTCATGAGAGAAAATCTTAAAGAACAAAGCAGAATAAGAACATATGCCCAGTTTTAGTTTTCGTTACTTCCCACCACCCCAATACAAGCCCCAAATGCTCTCCTATAGTTTAAAAATTCAGCCAAATTCCAAATTTGTTTTGAAGTATCCTACGGGCTCAATCAGCACTTTGGTCACCAAGAGCTCAGGATTTTGTGTGGGTAGCAACATCCGACGTCTGCGAAGAAAGACTGCTGTACATAAAATCTGACCATAAGTGATTTACAGCTGACAACCACAAAGAGCAATGCACTTCAAATATGGATTTATGAGCTGAAAGACCCCAAATGAAGTATTACTCTCCCTCCCCTATGATACTCCGAAGTTTTTTCTCTACCCATAGATGCGTTACATGTCTACAACTGTACAGAAACAAGGAGCACTGGCATGCAATTGTGTGTGCATATATGTGTTGTCACGCATGGAGGGAACACATGCACAATCAATATGATTGATAAAAGTGATCCGTTTATTGTGCTCAAATAATGCATATATACAGTGTCAAATTGCCACGTACACACAGCTTCCCGTAGTGATTGGTTGATATACACAGTATTGGGTACATTCCAGGTGCATTTTCGGTGATTTCCCCTGCTCATATACACATCCTCCCCTCAAGGTCTCTGTTCCTAGTTCACAGACGATTTTTAGCTACAAGGTAGGCCAGCTGGTCTTCTATCTCTATTGGTTAACTTCCAGGATTTTTCCACTGCTGGCAACTGTACACAGCTGGTGTTTTTTCTCACTTTCACAGAATCTGTGCTTAATTAAGCTCAGACATGGGAACATGACCTTTGCTTGCTAACCATGCTTCCACAATTCCCCCTTTTTCCTTTTGAGCAAGCCAGACGGACGCTACACTTTTCTTAAGCATTGACATCACACATCGCAGCATACAACTTGCTATTAATACGAATAAGACTACCGCACATAATATAGTTGCACCTTGTATGAGCAAATCTTTAAGCCATCCAGAAACTCCCCATCCTTTAAAGAGTTTTGTCAGCCAGTCCATCCCTCATCTTTCATTAGTCGCTTGACCCCTTCTTTCAATTGTTGTATACTTTTATAGACTGATTCCGAATGATCTGACAAGTTCATACAGCACATCCCTTCAAACTCTGCGCAACCATGTCCTTGTGCCAACAACAAAAAATCGATTGCTGCTCTATTCTGTAAGGTGGCATGACGAATACTATCGACATCAGTCAAGAGTCCGCTTATAGCAAGTGAAGTAGCATTTGTCTGTCTTGCAAGCCAACAGCCCAGTTTATTCAAAGTACCCAAGCCATAGGCTACACCAGCTCCCGGTAGCAAAAGAGAGGCAGCTAGAATTTGTCCCGGATTCCAAAATCGCACATTATCATCACATTCAGAGGTAAACTGGTGTAGGCTTCTTTTCCTACGAGTGTGACTGCGAATCTTACTTAATATCATTGATGTGTTAGGTGTTTAGTAAGGTTAGTCGTCCTAAACTACAAGGACCTCCATTTAATCTAGAGGGAAGACCTCCCCATGCTCGATCTCCGCAAATAAAAAATACACCAGGAGGTAACATTAAAGGAATATTAAAAGAGCGAGAGCCGTTAGTTGTGGTATAATTACACCAAAGAGTGTGATTACGATAAATAGCACTACTTGCATTAATACTCTGACCATATCGTGTTGTTATAATTAAAATACACACAAGCATCCATTGTGAAGGATCCCAGCAATTCCAATTCTTGAGGTTCTTGAGTAACCTGTGGCAAACGTGCATAGATACCATCCCAATTGTCTACACACTGTTGAGGGTTAATACAGAGTGGTATAGTGAATGGTTCCGGTTTTGGCCACTCATCCAATGGCACTCCAACAAGACACGTAGAAAACGGATTTTCAGGACTTGTTGCTGCAAGGCACAACGTATCTTGCTGCGTGACATTAGCTAAAGCTATCCAAACATTTTGTTTAGGTTGTGAAACTACCCATCCCCCTGCCTGAGATAGGCACAAGATCAGAAAAATCACTCCATAGGACGCCCTCATGGCATCCGTTGTCTTTGCTATTATCTATTTCTTATACTGACAAATCTTTTTAATTATATAAATATGCCTAAAAGCCTTAAGCTCCTCAATGAGTCGCTGCAGAGTAAATATATAATATGCTCAATATAAACTGTCTGTGCTCTCAAATAATTCTACTAGCTGAAAATCTTGAGAGTGAAAATCTTGAGAGTGAAAATCAGATAAAAAATGCCTTAAAGTAACAATAGGGCTTGCTTTACGATGAAACCATTCTCTACACTGGAAACGTAGAGGATTCTGACACAGCCAAGTCTGTCTTAGACGACAGGCTTTGCGGCGAGTGAACTAACAGCGGCCACACCTAAAAATCACAATTGGATCACAAAAGCAGCACTGTTGACAGGGACGGGATAATTCTCGCCGTATTTCGTCTGGAGGCTGTAAAAATAAATGCGGGTGGCCGTGCGCGGGTCCTATCAGTCCTATATTATCTATAGTTAAGTTTATGTTTGCGGCAGTCAGGTTGTTCACTTCCCTAATCAATGGAAGTAGGGAACGGGTTAAGCGCCGCTTCTCTCTCTTCTCGGCTTCGATGGTCATTTGACGAGACATTCATCGCAGGACAAATCCACCTTTACGGCACCCAAAGTGGCCCTGTTGGTGACAGAACACAGGCATAACCACGACCCAAGTACAATAATTCCGCAGGCTCGCACCAGAGGCCTGACTTAGGGTCCCGGTATCGTACTTTAACTGTTTTGTTTACACCCCTATCCTTGGTAGAATGGAAGTGAATACATGCAGAGGGCAATTCAGAATCCCCAAAAATACAAAGATGGTTTAAAACAAATAAGGTTTTAGAAATTCGTTCATAGACATCGATAATATCAGAATATTTACTTAAATATTGTTTGAATGTAGTGTTTGCTCATTCAATAATGGCTTGACCTGTACGGGAATGAGGAATACCTGTAACATGCCGTATTCCCCATTGCTGGAAGAACTTCCTTACCCGCTCACTAGCATATGCTGGACCATTATCAGTTTTAATTGTGGCTGGTACCCCCATAACTGCAAAACAATTAGTAAGATGACGAATAACATGCAAAGCCTTTTCTCCTGATTGGGCAGTGACCCAGATAAATTTGCTGCACATATCAAATGATACACGTAGGTATTTTAACCGGCCAAAGCTATTCTCATGGGTAATATCAATCTGCCATATTTCATTACTTTTAAGACCTCTGGGGTTGACCCCGATGCCAAGTCCCAGACCCACATTAGAGCAGGTGGGACAAGCCCTGACAATGGCTTGAGCCTCAGCATGTGAAATTTGAAATTGCCTTTTCAGCCCTTTGGCATTTTGATGAAAAGTAGCATGAGCCTCACGGGCTAGCACATATTGATCTTGTGGAACCTGTGTCGACCAGTATATCTGATCGTCAACCAATTGATCAGCTATGGCATTCCCTTCTCCCAAGCCATTGTTCCACTTATGGCTTCTAATATGTAAGACAGAATATTCTGCAGTTCTCAGCCTTACTGCCCTTCTCATAAACATTAAAAGCTCAAATAGTCGTTTATTTTGGACCTCCTTAATACGCGCATTTTCGATGCGTAACGCTATTCCTATTGCATAAAGGGAATCAGATATAATGTTTACACGACAGGTAGACCAATGTGCTAAGGACCAAGCAATGGCCCATAACTCTAATGTTTGTAGAGAATCAAATTCTTGACCTGGAACGATTTTGTACTGCCATTGCCCATCTTGCTGCCAGGTAACAGCGGCTCGGCATGATTTCTTTCCAGCATCGGTAAATACAGTTGGAGCATCTTTCAGAGGTCTGGATGATGCGAGTGGTTTGGCTACCCATTTTTGCGAGCCCAACCAGTTTAACAAAGGCATATTCAAGGATTTTGTAGATATCACTGTACTTTCTGATAACAATGCTACTGCTAATGACATAGAGTTCTCCATGAACCATTGTAAAACATCATTTTTCAAGGGTAAATAGATAGTATCGGGTTCAGCCCCTGTCACGGAAACAATCCTATGACGACCTTTAATAATCAGTTCTGCCAAATTTTCGATTTCTGTTTGCAACGTTGTTTTAGGAACCAGTGCTGTGAATAACCATTCCAACACCCGGATCTCTCCCTTTTTCCTTTGTTGAGCAAGGGCTGCAAGCAGCTGTGTTTTCCCACGGAGAATGACGAGATCCACAGGGAGCTGTGGGTCACGCCGATTCACCACAGAAGTAGCAATATGAGCCCCGAGTTCCTGCAGTTTGGCTAACTGCAAAGGGGTAAGAGAAACCGGTGTGCCTGGGTCAGTTCCTTTCAACAAAGGCCGAAAAATTTTGAGGTCATCATTAGAAATCCCTGCGACAGGACGAAGCCACTGCAAGTCACCTAATAATGTTTGCACATCATGCAAGGTACATAACTGTGGATGAAATTAAAGTTTCAATGGCGAGATCATGGACTCAGTAATTGACCACCCCAAATATTTCCAAGGAGATGTTTTTTGAATTTTGTCAGATGCTACCCCTAAACCATATTGCTGCAAATGATTTTGAATGAACTTATACTGTGATTGAGAAAAAGGAGTTTCTTGACAAAACAAGATATCATCCATATAATGATACACAATAGTAAATGGCCACTTTCATCGCAGAAATTGTAAGGCGGCATCAACATATAACTGACATAACGTCAGAGAATTTTTCATGCCCTGTGGAAGTACTGTCCATTCATAGCGTAACGCAGGTGCCTGCTGGTTGATGGATGGAAGGGTAAATGCAAACCGTTGACAGTCATTAGGATGTAAAGCAATATTAAAAAAGCAGTCCTTTAAATCGATGACAAGAACAAACCAATTTTCAGGTAACATTGAGGGTAAAGGGAGACCTGGTTGCAGGGCACCCATAGCCTGCATTTGATCATTTACTGCCCGTAAATCATGCAGCAAACGAAACTTTCTCGATTTCTTTTTTATGAGAAAAATAGGAGTATTCCAAGGGCTGGTAGAAGGACGAAAGTGTCCCTGTCGCAACTGCTCTTCGACTAGCGCATGTGCTTGTTGTAGACTTTCCCTCTCGAGCAGCCACTGCTCAATCCATACAGGGTTGTCACTCAGCCAGATCAAGGGGATTGGGAAAGTCCATGCAGAGGCCGCTATTAAAAAACCCTGTTCAGTAGTTAAACGGGCTCCGATTTGAGCAAGTACATCTCGACCAAGGAGCACAGACACTCCGGCTGGCAGCGGCATAAGAGTTATTATTGCAGTAACGGTATTACCATCTATAGTCAGTTGTATCGGTGGACTCTTATATACCGATTGTGATCCCCCCACACCTTCCACCTTACCAGCACTGGCTGTTAAAGGCCACTCTGTGGGCCAGTGTCATAAAGCAAGTACAGTTATATCTGCTCCCGAATCCAGAAGAGCCCATACAGTACAGGACCTATTCTTATGGATTAGAGTAACAGAAATTTCTGGCCGTGAATCTAAGGCGACGGAAAACAACGCAAGTTGCCCAGTGGATCCAAAGCCTGCTTGTCCTCGGAAGCTCATAGTTTGACTCGTTATCATCTGAGTCATAAGTATCAATTGAGCAATTTTACTATTTTTTGGAATCAATATCGGTGGAAAGTCTGTTTTAACCATAATCTTAATTTCTCCTGTATAGTCGGCATCAATTAGACCAGGGACAATTAAAAGTCCTTTTAAAGCGGCGGAGGAACGTCCTAACAAAAGTGCTCCCACCGCTTGCCCATTTATTCTTAAGGGACCATACACTCCAGTAGGAACCGGCTGAACACTTTTATGAAATAAAGTGATTTCTACTGTGGATGCCAAGTCCACTCCGAGGCTGCCGCTGGTGGCTGGCTGCAAGGCGATAAGACTGGCTTGCAGTGTCTGTGGCTGACAAGTGGCTGTGGTTAGCTGAATCGGACCTGCTCTTGTGGTCTTCGCGCGGTGGGTCTTTGCGCTCGCCGGATAGTTTCCCGACCTCGCCTTCTGCCGGAGGCAAGTAGCCAGACAATGGTTATCAAGCTGACAGTTTGGACACCAAACGACTGCGGAGCATTCCCTTTTTAAATGCCCGTTTTGTCCACAGCGAAAACAGCGCAGACCCCTTTTCAAATTCAAATTTTGATTAGGTCTCTGCAATGGTGTCAAAGCTGCTAAAACCTTATCGCCTAGGGAATGGACTGCACCTACTAATAGGGCTTGATGCCCCACAGGTACGCGGGACATTCGTTCTAGCATTTCTGCGATAGAAGCATTTGCAGGAAGTTGAATGAGAATCTGTCTTGTAGTATCATTACAATTTTGAAGTGCACATTGTCTTAAAAGTGCGCCCTTCATATACTCAGGTAAATTGTGAGTTTTTGAAATAGCATTTGCGATACGATCTAAGAATTCACTAAACGGTTCATTTCTACCCTGAATTATCTTTAAGTAGGCAGGTTCAGCATTTGAATCCCTAATCCTTAACAGTGCCTTCATTGCCGTCTGCATAGATTCTTTTAGTAAATCTGGCCCCATTCTAGCTTGTGCCTCTTTATTAGCCCAAGCACCTATTCCCATAAGGTGCTGCAATGTTACTCCTGCTAATGGGTTGTTGGCTCCTCTCTGTATGTCACAAACTTATTGACACTCTTCCTGCCAGTACATATTAAATAGGAGCAACTGCAACGGTGTCAAAATTAACTTTGCTACACTTTTGGTATCTTCGATAAGTAATAATCCAGAACCCCAAATATAATTTAGCGTTTGTTTCGCAGGCTCTGGCTGTATACCAGAATCTGCGACTGTTTGGCGCAGCTGACTTAATAATTTTCAACTAAGGGGTGTAATATTAACATCAAGTCCACCCTGCGCATTGGGAGTATACAGAACTGGAAAAGCATTTGTTGCCTGCAATTCTCGAGCCCCATCATAATCTTCATCCCGAACAGCCTCCTCATAAATGGTTTCCCAATTTATTCCTTGAGTCTGATTCTTACCCCTAATATCAGAGGAGCAAGTTGCGGTACTTGCAACTGCTTCCTCCCTTAACGAGTCAGTAGGTCTGGGGTCTGGGGGAGCAGAAAGCTCCGCAGTGGCTACCGAGTTAGATAAGCATGGAAGGTGGGGTAAATGAATACAAGACACAGATGGAGGCAAAGGAATATCTGTGCTACCAAATGCTATAGCCCCAGGGGGATCAGAATTTTCTGCCGGAGGTTCGTTATTCAGTTTCTCTTTAGCTACAGCAGCGATACGTTGTTCAGTGGCATATTTTTGGATACACTGTATAACGCACCTCCAATCCTTTGCCAATTTACGCGCCTGTTTGTTATCATCTATAACCTGTTCCCAAAGTACATCACCAAATTTCCTCCACTCCGCTACTTCAAATATTTTATCAGGATCATGAAAACACCCCACACTTTTCCCGTAATCGAGGAGTGCAGTAAGCCCTTTCCCTAAGTCTATCTCTTTCCCTATACCTCGCTTCTCTAAGAAGCACTTAAACAGATCAAAGGCTGCTTGTCTTTCCATTATTCACTACTCTCTCTTTTTAAGCTTTGGTACCAATGCAGCTCACCAGCAAGCAGGTCAACTCAGCGGGCGGCGGAGGCTCCCTTTCTCGTCCTCCAGGCTCAGAGGCTCCTCTTCTTTTTTCTTTCAGGATTGACTTCTTTCTCTTCTCCGGGCTTTACGTTAGGACTTCTTCACTGTCCGATTCTTCTTTTACCGTTTTACGTCGGCACTTCTTCACTGTCCGACTCTCCTTTTACGAGAGGCTCCTCTTCTTTCAGGATTGGCCTCTTTTTTCTTCTTTTACTGCCCATCCTCTGCTCGGCATTTTCGACCAGCAAAACCAAGCATCTTTTCTTCTTTCAGCCCTCCGGATGCTGCTTCTCCGGTGCTTCCCCGCTCCGTGTGCAACTCTCCCAGCCACTACAGGTACCCGGGTTCCCTCAGTTGGTCCCTTGTTCGGGCGCCAATTTGTTGTCACGCACGGAGGGAACACAAGCACAATCAATATGATTGATAAAAGTGATCCGTTTATTGTGCTCAAATAATGCATATATATAGTGTCAAATTGCCATTTACACACAGCTTCCCGTAGTGATTGGTTGATATACACAGTATTGGGTACATTCCAGGTGCATTTTCGGTGATTTCCCCTGCTCATATACACATCCTCCTCTCAAGGTCTCTGTTCCTAGTTCACAGACGATTTTTAGCTACAAGGTTGGCCAGCTGGTCTTCTATCTCTATTGGTTAATTTCCAGGGTTTTTCCACTGCTGGCAACTGTACACAGCTGGTGTTTTTTCTCACTTTCACAGAATCTGTGCTTAATTAAGCTCAGACATGGGAACATGACCTTTGCTTGCTAACCATGCTTCCACATATATGCACACACAAAACCATGTGTATTTGAGTGGATGGGGCTCTGAGCAACCAGACTTAGCGAAAGATGTCCCTGTCCATGGTGGGGCGGGGAGCCTGGACTAGGTGATCTTTAAAGATTCCTTCCTACACAAAACACACTCTGATTCTATGACAGATACAAAAATATAAATAAAATTTTAAGCTACCTTCACATTACAATGTATAGTGATGAAAAGGGAGATTATTCAGCAGAAGACTGAAAGAATCTGAATTTGTGCAAACTATCTCTTGTTAACAGGGTGTCTATTCAAGTGACTTTTGTTGAGAATGGGACTACAAATACTGTACGGTTTCTGCCAAAGAGGAAGCAACACTGGGGTACACTTGAATACTAGGGATAAGACTATGATACTTCATGAAGACTCTGGAATTTAATACAGATGTTTTTTAACCTTTTAGCAAACTCCTGTATCTTAAGTGTTTTAATAATACAGAATAGATGAGACAGAACACTGGAGTTTCTATTTATAATTTATTAAAATCTTTTAGCATAAAAAAAAAAAAGGACATACTCTTTACCATAACAACAGTGGTTTGCTGGAAAGTTCTGAAGACAAGAACTTCACATTACAGCATTAAACCAGGTAAGCTGATGTAATGTAGGAATCTTTAAAAACCTGAAAACACTAGAGTAGAACATCTATCAACAGGAATATTATATTGAAAAATTATCCCAGTGGTTTGGACATAGACTGGTAGCTTTACAAAATATTTATTCTGAAAGAGTAGTTTCCTGTCTTAGGCAACAGCCTGAACAAGTTACGTCTAAACCATCTTACAGCAAATGTCCTTACCATAGCTTTACTTCAGTTGGGAGTATTTCGGGTGAAATGTGCATTATATTTTATTGCTTTTTTAAATTAACTTCATTAAGTTGAAGCATTACTATAGTTTTACAAGAAAACACACAAATGTTAATGCTCAGAAACTGCATTCGAAATTCTTACACACAAATAAAAGGAAAGAACAGTGAAAAAAATCCTGAAAGTATACTTTTCAATGCTTCCCATCCATGTGTCATGGTTTAACCCTAGCCAGCAAATTGGGTTTTTACTTCTGAATTAACAAAATTTAGCTGTTAGTAAGACAACAGCGTAGCTTGCTCTTTATTACTCCTGTATTTTCCTCCTGACATACAACATGAAAGCAGCCTGTCTCATTTAATGCAATTTACCTTTTGAAAAAACTTATTTCTGCAACAGATGTAATCTGAAATAAACTTTTGACAGTGTATAATTCAGCTATTCTGTAAATGCAATTCATTAGAATGGTATTTTAAACAAACTTGCTTATCTTTCTTAATTTCAGGGACTTAATGACCACCCTTCCCAGCATCAGAGTATTATCTTGCAAGACTAATTTTCACACTAGAGTTCTAAATTATAATAAAAGCACAAGTAAAGAAAGCAGAAGACCACAGGATTCCCAGCCCCCATGTCAGGATGCACCTACCTCTGTATTTAAAAAAAAAAAAATCAACCAACCAAAAAAACAACAAAAAAGCCCCACAAACCAACCAAAAAACAAAACCAACCAACCAACCAAAAAAAACCAAAAAAACCAAACAAAATCTTATAGGTTAAATGCTAAAACATGTTTTTCCTCCAAAAGCCTGTTTATGAGTTTCTGCCTTGTCTGCATTACCCTTACACTTACATAAATAGTTACTGTGGGAGATGTAAGGTTCAGAAATTGTGTTCTCTTCTGCATTACAGCAATTGCCTGGAACACGCACACACGCAAGTATGATCATTCACTTTCTATGGAAAAACACCCAAACAGAAAAGCAAAACCCAGGGTAATGACATTTGACATTACCATCCTGAACAGCTGCTCTAAATTACAAGAACACACCACATCCCATTCAGACATATTCTACTGGCATCTGCTCCTTGAAAAGCCCTGGATTATTGGAAGAAAGATAAATTTCAGGAAATTAATTCGAAGCACCCTACAATGAAGAGAAGGGTATTTGTCTTATACATTCATAAAGTACACTTTGCATTCTTAAATACAAGCCAAAGGTGAAAAACAACTGTTAAGCAGTGAGATTTCCCAAATATTTTCCAGCTTAAGACAACAGTTGATGAATCTGACTAATGCTACATCAACTAAATTGATTGTTAAAGTTTATTAAGCACTAAAGGAGGCAAAATCTCTCCACACAGTAGGAGCTACTTTTTTAAAAAGTTTATGTATCTAGAATGAAACATCTACTTTTTAGAAACACACCACCATAGCACTTTCTCAACTGTGTTTAAAACCTACTGCAGTTGAGAGATTATTTCAGACTGCTGAACTACAAATTACAGTGATGTCACCTCTGTAATTTGACTGACATCAATCCTCTAACTATATTCATATTTTAAGCTAGCCCTCAGCATATAGTACAAACTCCATATCCAAAATTAATATGGGATTCTGGCCTTGAAAAGTAAGTCTTCACAAGTGGCATACCATAGTATAGTTCCAAGGACTTCCCCATGAAATGCACTGCATTTACACATACTAAAGATTTTACTTAGTGGGCCACAAGTGGAAGTGGAGAGCAAATAAACCGTTCTAGACAAACTACCAGAGATGACTCAACTAGCAGGTCAGCCATTAGCCTGGCAGAGACTAATAGCTATCTGAACATCTGAACAGTGAAGAGATGTGTCTCAGCTACATTTCAATTTACCTTTTTTTTCCAATAGATTAAAGCTATTACAGATAGCTAGTAGTAACTTTTGACCGTAACAGCAACCAAAAATTAGGTGCATATTCCATAGTGCAGCCTCTATACCCTTTATATTACTTTTTCCCTCCTTCTCTCTCAGTTCCTTCCCATTAATCTTCATATAATCTTCATCTGTTTGCACAATATCGTTGTTTTCATCTGCCATTGGGATACCCCTTAGAGAAAATACCTGGCTTCCTCCCTTTACAGCACCTTTTATGTGGATGATACAGAACTGGTATTTGGCTTCAGGGTTACAAAGTCCTAGGCTGTACAAGTCTAGTTTTTCTTTTTACTCTCCAGTGGGGCATGAAAAAAAAACCCTTTAAAACAAGTTGTCCAAAGATTCTTAGCAAACAAAAGCAGAAGTTGAAGCCTGGTCCATCAGAGACCTGAAGTATCTTCTACAGTTTCCTAAACATAAAACTTAGGAATCTCGACAATGTATGTCCAATTTATTGTCCAATTCTCCAATATATGTCCAAGTAGTTCAAGAAATCACTGTGAGAGAAAGTTTAAAGTGCAGCTATGATAGTGAAACCCTATTCTAGAAGTCTACAGAGCTATGAGATCAATGTATAGTCTTCCCATAACAAGATTTATTTTCTAGTATGAAATTAAGATCGCAGTATAAGAATAAAGAATTAAGGGTAAAATTGATCAGAAGTGCCCTAACTGTTAACAAGTGAGCCACATCTATTTTCTTGCTGACTTCAGAAAGTCAGAGGACTACTTCCAGAGAACATCATAATTTCTTAATGTCTAGTCAAGTGCTACACAGAATTAGCAGCTACCCTACTCATCCAGCAGTTATGAAATTGAAATGGTTACTCTGCCACTTCATATAAAAAGTCCTTTGAATGGTCTCAGAGATTCCACATTATGTCTCTGTGTCATCAAGACTTCATGCAGCAGCAAAATGTAATTGCCAAGTAATTAAGAGTGACAACTTTGGCACCAATATTAGGTTTTATAACCAAACTTAATCACTTGGGTTTTATCAGAATCACTTGATACATTCAAAATTTCCTAAATATGTGTCTTCAGATTCTTTTAGCAGAGTTAAGAACTGTTAAGTGAAAGAGAAAGTGGGAACAAGAGCCCCAGGAAATAAATTTTTGATCAAGCAAATATGCTAGAGAAGCCTGCTTCGCAACATATTACATGTAAGTTTTCTCTTGATCTTATTGCAGCAAATTCTGTGCTATTAAGAACACTGTAAAAAGAACCTACGATCAAATTACAGAACTGCAATCTGAACTGTTAGAGCCCAAGCTATTGAAACTCCAAGATAACAATGGAACTAAGGTTCAATTTTAGATGTCCTATTTCAGAGCAATTAAAAAAATGTACTCAAAAAACATGCAAACTAAACACAACGTAAAGATCAGCATATAATATGGCACATCCTGAAAACAATCTAAAATATTCAAACCTTATCTAAAAATTAAAGCACAATTTAGAAATTAAACCCTGGAAATACCGAATTTAAATTAAACTTTCTTTTTTCATAAATACAGTGCTTGGTAAGATAAAAAATGGCTTCCAAATTACTTTTGTTTTTTTAAAAGACTCATTATAAAGAACTCTTGGAAAATTTTCTGTTACTCTAATGCATGTAAATCATCATGAACTTTCCCTCCAGTAGGATCCTTGGAACTTGCAATACTACACAGCTATTTAGTAAGAAAGTTAACCAAATATTAAAGGCAAAGTCATGCACCTGTTACATCAGCTTCAGTCTCATCACATACGTCTACCTTTATAAAAACACAATTCTTTTCATGTTCTTTAGAGTTCTGTTTTTCGTGCATTTCACAACATTTTAAGTACATGGATAATAACTGTTCTAGAGCTAAGCCTTAACGTGTGCACAACAGAAATGACTATTAATACTGCACATATACATTCAAGCACTTCGATTGAGGGTATCATTTAAGAAGTCTGTGCTGCTGTTGACACCTAGCTTGCATGGCTCTACCCGCATTTATTACATATCAGTGACACTTTCAGTTTGGCTAGGTCTCTACCTGTCAATATCACGTGTCACTTTACCATAGTTTCTGAAGATATATGCCACTCCACAATACTGAATTAAAGCAAACCAAGAAATTTTTCACTTCTTTCTAAACTTTGTACTTACACTCTTTCTGCATTATCTTTGTCTCCGACTTCAGCCTCCAGTATTCCTTGCACTTATGTAACTCGTTTTACCATTGCTTTATAGAAAAATTCCTCCAGTCATTTGACAATGACCAGTTCAATCTGCTGCTCAACTTTTTACATAGTTCCTCATACCAATACTCTCTTGGGATCACTGCAGCATTTTTTCTGTCCTAGCCTGTTTGCAAACTAGCTGCAGTTCATCCTTCTCTCTGGTTTCTCATTTCTCACTGAGGGCTAGTTGTTACAAAAAAACCTTTTAGCCATCACCTCTGAAAAACTGCATTTCAGCCAATAACAAAATCATTTTTCAAAAAGCATAAAGCAGAACACAGAATACAAACAGAAGAAGTCTCACTGGTTGTCTTCAGCAGCACAAATGACACACTACCAAATTACAGCTGCAATGCTATCCAGCCCACACAATGCTGGAAAGAAAGAAAACATATGCGGGGACTTGGGGAGCTCTGCTGCCAAACCCCAGTGGGTTTTTGCTAAATATGCATGAACAGGAATTGCTCACTGCTTACTTGTTCAGAGTTAAGGTTTTTATTAGCAGTTCACTAGGGATTTTTTCTTCGTAAAAAACACACTATGTCCTTATCAAAGATATATATAGTCTTTGTACTCTTCAGTTTCACCTCTCTGACCTAAAGGTTAAACTATTGGCTCAAGAAGGGTACAGTTTCTTTCTGCGGGGAAAAACCCAACCCTATTTTTCATAATTATACCATGATGAAGACAATTAAGCGATTTTGATTGAAGTTTTATTAGAAGTTTATTCCAAAGAGCTTAAAGCATACATCCAGAATAAGAGATATGAGTCCTAATGGCTCATCTCAGGCAGTCAACAGCAACTGAGCACAAGGCCTTCTGAATTTGAAGGTGAGCAGCCTTCAGCATAAACAGAATCATGGGCAGACTCACAGCACCACATACCCCAGTACCAGAGAATTCTTACATGGCTTCTTTAGAAGCATTTCCCAACTACACAAACATGCCACTAGTCCAAAATGCAATAAAAGGAAACCATTTTTAATACCTAATCTTACACCAATGTATTCTGAACCAGCTCTTACACACTTCTATTAGAGGATGGATGTTTCTTCACGAAGTTTTAGAACCAGTGGTCCCTTTGCACCTTCCACCCAATGATCTCTCATTTACAATTATACTCATTAGGCCATTCAAATTAGTAAAAAGCCTATAGCAGAAATTAAGTTGATCAGCTATATCAATGAAAAGCTAAAGGTGAATATGCTTTTTCACATATTGGGAGCTCTTAGTTCACACTCATTGCAGTGAAGTACTGAATCTTCATTAATGTATCACATTTATCAGAAAACTAACTGGTATTTGACAAGTCAAATAATTGTAAATATTCAGCAATTTTAGCCAGCCAACAGCAAAATACAGGGCACATATAAGCAAGCAGACTGCAATTTCTTATTTTTTGAGAAAATGTTTCTTTTAAAATATTATTTAAGCTATCCGAACTATTGCCTTTGTACTTTAAATGAGAACACTATTTTTCCATTATAATACATAAAACTCAATACTTCATGCCCTGACTTCACTAGCCTTTCTACCTTGATGGGTGAATATGCAACTGAAAACAGATGATTTTACTCACCATTCAGCAACAAACTTTTAGAAAGATAGCTAATGAAAACTAGCACTGATCAGAATGCATTTCAGGCATGTGCATCCATGCATACATAACTGTACAGCTAGAGAGAGAACTACACTGATTAACTGCAGTGACCTCTTCACCTTTCTGTGTTTAGAACAGCTCTAAACACAGAAAGAACTTTACTACTATAGCTGAACACAAAACACAATTATCACATTTGACACATAAGCACTTTCCTTACATAAGCAAATGACAGTCTTGAGAATGAGCAACATGACTGACATTTCTAGAGACAGAACAAAGTTTTCCTACTTTATTGTTATTAAAGTCAGTAAACTAATTAAGTAACAGTTATAGATCTACAGGAAATCCATGCCTGTTCCATCTACACAAGGAGAAGTTTCCCTTTTACAGGAGGCAATCACGTAATATTGTTCTTTCTGACCTGCTTACTATTCATCACTTTGTTCAAACAGTGTAAGTATGTAAGTATATGATTATTAACCACACAACAGTTTCTCCCCTGTTTTCTGCAGCTAAAGAAGCTTTCAGAGAAGGTACGGTTCTCATTTACAGTTTTATTACTTCCAATAGTACCTTCTATCACAATTAAGAGATGACTTCCTACTCTACACGGTGTGCAACCCGTGACAACAAAACTGCTGGTATTAAAAATGCTTCAAATCTTTGTCAATATTCTTTTAGGGGCCAAATACTCCAGCTGCGAACAACGCACTGAAAGTTTGGCCCAATTTTTCAGCAACTCAGCATCTCTCTCTCGTGCTGTTTTTAACAGCATCTAAGTATTGCAAAATCCGTTTCAAGCTTCTCTACAAATACAGCTGTATCTAGAAGGCCTTCAGAAGCACAAGTATTCCTCATGGTAACTAGTTCCACCAGCAATGACTGGAATCGTTGATTTAAAAAAAAAAAAAAATTATTGTAATTCAGCCTCAGACATGTGAGTTGTACCTCCCCACAAAACAGTCATACATAAGGTTGAGCTTTCCTAGCCCTCTAAAACAAGAGGGGTTTTTTTTCTAGGTTTTAATGTCAACGCTGAAAGGTTCTCCAAATCACCCATTACAACTCCCAACTTAGGCAATCATATACCTTTAAACTCTCCATTTATATTACATTTAAAATCTTTCCAGCTGTAAAGATGGCTAAGAATGACATGCTAAGAATGATTTATCAGAACTTTCCAGACATGTGACCCATTATGTCTTCAAGAATCTTCTACAGCTGAAGAAACTAACCTTCCTAACAAAAAATATCTCTCAGTGTGCACTACAATTTATTTCTTATACTTACAGGTCCTATATTAGTGTTTGTTGGTTTTTTTATCTGAAGGCCAGATGATTGGAAAAAAAAGAAAAAAATTATCCTCAATCTCTGTTCTTGATATAACTCCCTCACAATCCTTGACTGTATTTAGAGAAACAATTCTAAGATACTACATACTTTCCTCTCTCAAAATTCACAATTGTAAGCAATTACAGATCCTTATGGGCAAAAATAGTGCAATTTTTTTTTTTTTTAAACCACAAGTAAATAATGATGAAGTAATGACAAGTTTCCACATAAGCAATCTGGTACATACAAACACATGAAAACATTACAAGTGTCTGTAACTCAATACCTGCATCATGTACACAAGACAAAAAAAGTTAACCCAATGAGCTTCAACAGCAAGAAATCTGCCATTTTGCCCTCACAAACTTTTAAATGGCAGTCATTGACTGGACACCTCTCAACCCTTAGGTCACAATGAAATGTGGCTTATTAGAACTAATGCGCAAAACAATCACAGATGTGGGACAATTCACTATAGGTTTTTCAAAATCTGTTTCCTAAACAGTGGTAAAAGATTGGCAGTTACCTGAAGCTAATGTAAGCTCAACAGAAAGTAAGGGCTCTCTATATATAACTGTAGACAAATTTGCATCATTCCAACTCATTTAGTGACTCATGCTGTTTAAACTGTTCAGAGAAGAACTCCAAACAAACTGGAGAAAGACTCACCCTTTGGCACGACAGAAAGTGGAAACCCCCCCCAAAAAAAGTAATTAGAAATATTCTCCTTCAGCAAGATCTGTGAATATTTAATTGTCAAGAAAACATTCTAGCATAGCTTCACAACAATCTTTCAACTTGCAACCTTATTTATGTATCAGGGATAGGAGTCACTGAAGTGAAAGCAACACAAAAAACATTTTTGTATTTAGTTTTATGTTGGGTATAACCAGCAAATTAATGCAGTTCCCTGAACTTTAGGAACTTGCATAGCATGTAGCCTCTGCCACACCTGCATGCATATGATACACTGAGTGATTTTTGCAATAGCTATGGAAGTGCAGATATGTAACACTGACTCCTCCTCCCCCCCCGATGCTACCAAATAAGCTAGTCAAAGGCTAGCTAGTTTTTTCATTTGTGGAATTAAAAAAAAGAAATTGATAAAGAAGAACAAAGAGGATGACTAACTTTGCTTTTGTAAGAAGGTGTACTTTTACTACATTTTTCATCCTTCACTTTTCATATAAAAGGCAGCAAGAAGTTTCATTAGTGGATACACTGTGCAGACCAATACTGTTTAACTAGCTCACCTCTGTTCAGAGGCTTTTAAAGTTCTTCACCTTCCCCTGATGAACGGACAGGTGTGCCTTCAATAGATGATCATCTCAGCTGGTCCAGCTCAACAGATGAAGGATTCTCCCATTGCTTGGGTCTTTGAATGAACCGGAAACAGTTTGGGAAACTCTGGTCAAAGCCTTCTTCACTATGTTTAGTAATTTGCAGCTATGTATGTTCCTGGAGTTCTTCAGACAAAAAAAAAAAAAGGCCAGGAAACACCTATAACCCACAACTAAAGGAACTGTACATCAGTGGTTACGGAATTTGCCTCCAAAGAGCACTGATCTGTAAGTAATAAACCTCAAGTCATATGGGCTGATTAGAAGTAAGTGACAGTGATAGCACTACATGTTCACTACACTAGACAAGCTGTGAATACATCAGCTGATGGTTACAATTAACAACAGGCATAAGATTTTGTCTGAAAGGGAAGACAGCTAGTCATCAACACGCACAGGCAAGAAAACCCAACTACTGACAGACTGAAGTGACAAAATAATCAAAAGAATAACAAAATTTCTGAGGTAAAAGTGGTTGAGAATAGGAATGATAAACACATGCCATATCCAGATTGCGCAATGAAAAAAAAGAAAAAAGTTATTTTCAATTACAGGTTTGAAGTTTTGTCTCACATTAAACAAATTTAGCTTTCTGAAATTCCCCCCAGGTTTCAGGGGGAAAAGACAACACAAGAATATATAAAAATCACAGAAAACATCAGAAAGTCAAGTTCTGCAAAAATTTATTCCAGAAAGCCTGGAAGTTTTACTCTGTTTTTTAGGGCTTATCAACAGTAATGTTAGCATTTGTCTAAAATTAAACTGATTTAAATGTAATAGTCTCTTATTTGATCTGCCTCCCACCTTCACAATGTCACAACCACATTCAATAATAGTTGGCTGAAGGACTCGCTGACTTTTTGCAATTATGCTTGCCCTCTGAATAATTCCTTCTTTCCCACGCTAGTGCAAAAAATACATATGGTCCTGCTTTAAGGCCAGCTGGTAACTTAGAACCACTCAGCCGCTTGCTCACCCTCCACCTTTTTCCCCTCCCCCCCAGCTCCCAGAGGGATGGGGAGGAGAATCGAAAGAATGGAAACCCCACAGGTTGAGATAAGAAAAGTTCAATAACTAAGGTATCATGCAAAACTATTACTACTGCCACTAATAATGATAATAAGGGAAATAACAAGGGGAAAGAATATGAAACTAAAAGGGGAAAAGGAAAAGAAAACAGTAAAACACAAGTGATGCTCAATGCAACTGCTCACCACCTGCCGACCAATACAGAACCTGAACCGAGCAGCGATCTGGGCCTTCCAGGTAACTCCCCCCAGCTTATATACTGGGCATGACGTGCTGTGGTATGGAATACTCCTTTGGCTAGTTTGGGTCAGGTGTCCTGTCTCTGCTTCCTCCCGGCTTTCTATGCCCCTCCTCACTGGCAGAGCATGAAACTGAAGTCCTCGATCAGGGTAAGCATTACGTAGCAATAACTAAAAACACTGGTGTGTTATCAGCGTTATTCTCAGGCTAAAGTTGCAAATACAGCACTGCGCCAGCTACTAAGAAGGAGAAAAAAACCCCAAAAAACTGTTACAGCTGAACGCAGGACACATACCTAAAATTGAACACAATAATAAAAAACAAAAATGGGTCTAAAATTTCATATTGAAAACACATACAGTGGCTGTTCTACTGAACAGGAATCAAGCTAAAGGAGGACTAGGAGAACTTATTAATGCCAAATGAGCTTGAAGCATCTTCATTAAGAAAACCCAATGTGCTTATCAATATAAAGTAAAAGTTCAACATTAATTCATGTACAGGTTTTTAAACAAAAACCAGTTTATAGTCTATGTCTTTTCCAACAGCTGAAGAAGCACAACTGACGCATTTATTTACACACAAGCCTTTCAGCCATTCTTTGGCACAGAAAACCTGATTTTGGGAAGAAAAAAAATAATAAAAATCCCATTACTGCCATATTATGCACACCTTTAGTACCAGAACTATAGAGACACATCCATAGAGCATTTTTAAAGAGTTGTTTTAGGGCTATAATCTACTTCTTTCCTCAAGCAACTGTTCTGCTACAAAACCAAAATAAACAGCTGTGAGTTTAGCCAAGCAGCTTTAAAAAACAGTGGTAAGGTTTATCACTTACTTAAGAATATTAAGATATGATTTATTTTCTTTTCACCATATTGCTACAATTTTTCCTGTGGCTTTACACAATATACCAGGACTCTGAAGCACAAGGACTTTTTAAAGCATCCACATAATTCCTCTTATAAGACAATGCAAAACTACTCATTGACTAAACCTTGTGTATGTTCCAACTTACCAATTAACCATTTAATAAATGTACAGCCCTCCATGCTTTATACAAAATTTGAATAGATTGAGTATTTATTCAAAGCCAGAGGAACCTTCTTGCATCCTTTCATCCAAAGGTAGACTTTAACTCACTCATAATTTTACTGTCTATTGCAAATTGCCTTGCAGCTAACCACAGGGCAAGAACATGCACAGACACCAGGGTAACAAGTTGTCACAGGTCGGTGTAATTGCCTTGAGCTGCACACTTTTGCACTGGCAAATATAAAGCAGCTTAGCTTCTCCTTATTGATAGGTAGCCATCATCCTTCTCCCTGAATCCAAAAAACATACGCACAAAAATAAGCATTGCTCAGGATACAACAGCAGCACCAGCTGCAATTCCATGGTAACTGCAAATAGCTTTAAGTTTTATAATGTGACTATTTTGTCCTTACTCATGCTCTTACAGATGGAATTGACCCAAATTACATATTATAATTGTAAGCACGTTTACTCAGTTTGGTTTGGTAACAAAGACAGGTCTCTGGAAACTAAAGGGAAATGCCCACTTGAAAAAGTAAGACATTTCTCTGTTCCCTACTTACTTGTCTCCTCATAGGGAATACTTAGGTTATCAGGCTTTGTTTGAAGACTGGGTTTATTTTTGTGTTGTTTTGAAAAGCAGTGTTCCAAAGTCAAAAGAATCATAGAATAGAATCATAGAATAGTTAGGGTTGAAAAGGACCTTAAGATCATCTAGTTCCAACCCCCCTGCCATGGGCAGGGACACCCCACACTAAACCATGTCACCCAAGGCCTCATCCAACCTGGCCTTGAACACCGCCAAGGATGGAGCATTCACAACTTCCCTGGGCAACCCATTCCATTGCCTCACTACCCTAACAGTAAAGAATTTCTTCCTTATATCCAATCTAAACTTCCCCTGTTTAAGTTTGAAACCGTTACCCCTTGTCCTGTCACTACAGTCCCTGATGAAGAGTCCCTCCCCAGCATCCTTGTAGGCCCCCTTCAGATACTGGAAGGCTGCTAGGAGGTCTCCACGCAGCCTTCTCTTCTCCAGGCTGAACAGCCCCAACTTTCTCAGCCTATCTTCATACGGGAGGTGCTCCAGTCCCCTATCGTCCTCGTGGCCCTCCTCTGCACTTGTTCCAACAGTTCCATGTCCTTTTTATGTTGAGGACACCAGAACTGCACACAATACTCCAAGTGAGGTCTCACGAGAGCAGAGGGGCAGGATCACCTCCTTCAACCTGCTGGTCACGCTCCTTTTGATGCAGCCCAGGACACAGTTGGCTTTCTGGGCTGCGAGCGCACACTGAAGCCGGCTCAGGTTCATTTTTTCATCGACCAACACCCCCAAGTCCTTCTCCGCAGGGCTGCTCTGAATCTCTTCTCTGCCCAACCTGTAGCTGTGCCTGGGATTGCTCCGACCCAGGTGTAGGACCTTGCATTTGGCATGGTTAAACTTCATCAGGTTGGCATCAGCCCACCTCACAAGCGCGTCGAGGTCCCTCTGGATGGCATCCCTTCCCTCCAGCATTATCAACTGAACCACACAGCTTGGTGTCATTGGCAAACTTGCTGAGGGCGCACTCGATCCCACTGTCCATGTCACCGACAAAGATGTTGAACAAGACCGGTCCCAACACCGATCCCTGAGGGACACCACTCGTTACCGGTCTCCAGCCGGACATCAAGCCATTGACCACAACTCTTTGCGTGCGGCCATCCAGCCAGTTCTTTATCCACCGAGTGGTCCATCTATCAAATTGATGTCTCTCCAATTTAGAGACAAGGATGTCATCTGGGACAGTGTCGAACGCTTTGCACAAATCCAAGTAGATGACATCAACTGCTCTGCCCCTGTCCATCAGTTTTGTAGCCCCATCACGGAAGGCCACCAAATTGGTCAGGCAGGATTTCCCCTTAGTGAAGCCATGCTGGCTGTCACCAACCACCTCCTTGTTTTTCATGTGCCTTAGCATGCCTTCCAGGAGAATCTGCTCCAAGATTTTGCCAGGCACAGAGGTGAAACTGACTGGTCTGTAATTCCCCGGGTCATCCATTTTCCCCTTCTTGAAAATGGGAGTTATATTTCCCTTCTTCCAATTGCTGGGAACTTCACCTGACTGCCATGATTTTTCAAATATGATGGCCAGAGGCTTAGCAACTTCATTCGCCAGCTCCTTCAGGACCCATGGATGGATTTCGTCAGGTCCCATGGACTTGTGTACGTTTAGGTTTTTAAGATGGTCTTGAACCAGATCCTCTCCTACCGTGGGCCTAAGGTCTTCATTCTCACAGTCCCTGCGTTCGCCTTCCAAGACTTGGGTGGTGCGGTCAGAGACTTCGCCAGTGAAGACCAAGGCAAAGAAGTCATTAAGAACCTCAGTCTTCTCCAAATCCTGGGTAGCCAGTTCTCCCGATAGCTTCCGGAGGCGGCCTACATTGTCCCTAGTCTGTCTTTTACTTGCTACGTACCTATAGAATCCCTTCCTATTATCCCTAACATCCTTAGCCAAGTTCAATTCTAACTGGGCCTTAGCCTTCCTCACCTGGTCCCTAGCTTCCCGGACAGCATCCCTGTATTCTACCCAGGCCACCTGTCCCTGCTTTCACCTTCTAGAAGCCTCTTCTTTCCTTTGAATTTTCCTGAGCAGCTCCTTATCCATCCAAGGAGGTCTCCTGGCCTTCCTGATGCACTTTCTTCTAGTTGGGATGCAACACTCCTGAGCTTGGAGCAGGTGATCCTTGAATAACAACCAAGAGTCTTGGGCCCCCCTGCCCTCTAGGGCTATATCTCATGGAACCTTACTAAGCAGGTTCCTGAAGAGGCCAAAGTCTGCTCTCTTGAAGTCCAGGGCAGTGAGCTTGCTGCACGCTCTTCTCACTGTCCCGAGGATCTCAAATTCGACCATCTCGTGGTCACTGCAACCAAGGCTGCTCTGGAGCGTCACATTTCCAATGAGCCCTTTCCTGTTGGTGAGCACGAGGTCAAGCATGGCACCTCTCCTTGTCGGCTCCTCTATTACTTGCAGAAGGAAGTTGTCTTCCACACAATCGAGGAACCTCCTGGATTGCTTGTGCCTTGCCGTACCTTCACTCCAACAGATGTCAGGGTGGTTGAAGTCTCCCATGAGAACAAGGGCCTGTGAGCGTGAGGCTGTTCCTATCTGCCTATAGAGCACTTCATCCACAGATTCCTCTTGATCAGGTGGTCTGTAACAGATCCCCACAGTAATGTCCCCCATCACTGCTCTCCCTTTAACCTTGACCCACAAACTCTCTGTCGACTGCTCACCTGTCCCCAGACAGAGTTCCATACTGTCCAGCCTACCCCTAACATAAATAGCAACTCCCCCTCCCCGCCTGCCAGGCCTGTCTTTTCTAAAGAGCCTGTAACCTTCCATTCCAACACTCCAGTTGTAGGAGCCATCCCACCATGTTTCTGTGATGCCTACTATATCATACTCCCATAGTCGTGCACACATCTCTAATTCCTCTTGTTTGTTTCCCATGCTATGGGCGTTTGTATAGAGGCATCTGAGCTGAGCTCCAAATGAATCACCAAAACATTCTGGAAGAACAAGCCCAGAGCAAACATACTCAACCCTGCTGTTAAAAGGTAATGGAGTGGTAAGTTAGTGCACTTAGCCAAGTCTATTAGGTTAACTAACTGTGGCAAATCAATCTTTTGAGTTCGTATCTCAGGCTGGCTGGTCTTTCTAAGGGACATCTGAAGTGTATGAGAGCCAGTTCTCAACAATCCAGGCTCGTAACTCTGCTATACAGACATTGTACACAAATGCTGCTATACAGACACTGCTTCCAGCATTAAGGGAATGTAAGTTTTCTACCCTATTTTTAAAGACAGAGGGAAAGATAAAAAGAGCTACCATTTGACAGACCACTTTCAAGCTTATTATCTCACCAGCACTCTGTGGAGCGTAAGGAACTCATTATTCTTGGACATGTGTTCCAAGACCTTAGAGCCTAGCACACTGAGAAGATGCCACAGCAACAATAAATTCAAAATAAGCAGAATTAAAATATTTTCCTAAGCCAAGCTTAAGAATGTGACATCAGTTAGTTCTGCAAGACCAAATATTTTGCTGACATAATTGAAACATTTCTTTCCCTCTCTAATGCAGCAGGTTTCTACGACTTTATTAATGAAGGCCCACAATGAAGAATGTATTTTGTCTCCTGCATTCAGAAGCGAGAGTTCATGCTTTAAAAAGTCACCGATTCTTAAGGTTTGCACTCAATTTCTGCAGCTGTTTTATAATTTACTCATAACATAACCAGTATTTGTCTTCAAGATGAGCAGTGTCAGGCCACCAACTTGGTGGAGGGGGCCAGAAGACACCAAAAACATTGTGAGGGGAAAGTCAGCCAAGTAATCATACACCAATACTTTAGACTTGTGCTACAGCAAAACCAGTTTTGAAGGCAGACAAAAATGTATGAGGCTTACAAATTCTTATTAGGAAAACCTATAACAGCAAAAAAAGTAAACATTTAATTGTTATGAACCTCAATTTAAGTAGCAAATAAGGGTATAGACAAATAAGTCGCAATTCAGCACTTACAAAAGCTGGGCCACAAAACACTTTGAGGAACCAGGTTAGAAATAGCTATTTATGCTAGCTGTGCATACAACTAAAAATACGATAAGCTATGCTATGAGCCCATTTACTCATGGTTTTCAGATATGTATGTCTAAAACTCCCCCCATAATCAACACCACAGTAACTACAATCAAAACAGACAGTGTTTAATGAATTAGAAGTATTAACTTGAGTCTCTGCCGGACACAAATACTACTGCCTCTACTTTGATAAAAAATGTAGGTCTCAGATCAAGTGACAGTAGGGGAGGAACTAGAGTGAAGTTATTGGTTAAACTAAGGTCTCCTCTAGTAACAAAAAATGGACATTTGCTAGGAATTACTATAGTGACAGAGTAAACAGTAACATTTTTCAAACTAAAGCATGATCACACAGAGACCCTAAAGTCATACTCAAAGCATAAGAATTTTTCTCCCTATGCACCTGATTTTAAGAGAAGCTTAAATTAGACAATTTGAATCAGTAATAATTTTCATCCTATCTTTGCAATGATCAGAAAAAAATATGCAGAAAGGACTCTGGAAAAATTATCTCTTGCCTTTAATCTGCATCTTGAAAAAGCTGAGCAACCAGTCATGAACAAAATTACTTAATTTTCTTCACCTTCGGCCATTTTAGCTTAGATTAAAGCAGTTCTCATACAAATGCATTTAAGTAACTGTTCACACTGGAAATATAAACAACTTAAGTGAAAGCATTTGCTGTTAAGAATGGTAAGTGTCTTGTTATGGCTACTAATCCATAATGTGATCTTCATTTTTCCGGAACTGCAGTATATTCACTTACTGTCTACAATGTTTATGGTGAATAGCTCAACAGATGTCAAAGCTGTAATATGCAGTAATAGCAAGGCACTGAAAACAAAATTCAGCATTGTATTACAAGCTCTAGCTACAGCTAACTGTAGTTATTTTAAATTTGCATGGTCAGTGAAATAACAGTACTTTAAAACAAAATTTGTTACTTATAAAAGAGCAACATAGCTGTATAGAAAAGATATCACAGATTTATAATACCAGTAATTTAAATACTGCAGTCAACACTGGATTCACAAACAAGGCCAATGACAATTTATTAAACCGATAATCATACTTCTTTCTATATGAGAACCATCAGCATTGTGACATGGTATCTTCTTTGCTTACATGCAGGCCTTTCAGACTTCTGATTGAAAACACAACACATCCTGCATTAAGGGTGGGAAAAGAGGGGTGTAGGGCAACAGGGAGAGAAAATCAAGCTGTGAAACCAGTGACTATCCCTAAAAGCAGTAGAGACCTTGGAATGGAACAGACCAACACTGATACTGCTGGTGCTTTTTAAACATACTCATGAAATTAATCCAAAGCTCTTGAAGTACTTAAGATGAAGGACTTTTTCAAGTTATTTTGAAAGTTATGTATTGGACTGTGGAAAAAAAGTACTTTAAGAGAACACCTGCATTAATGTAAGTGTATGACAATTTTTGCTCAGAAACAGCTGCCTTAAGACACTGGATTACTCTTGTTCTGTAGTAGCAGAACGGCAACAAAATGATGGCAAGAAAGGAGTCAAGACCAAGAATGAGGACCACCTTGGAATCTCATTTCCTACCAAACCAGAAAACATGTTTTCCTTTCTTAGACTTTGATAATAAGCTCTCATCAAAACCCCTGCTTTGAAAACACTGTGCATGCAGCATGAATGGGAATGAAGTGAGAAAATAAATTAATCCAGATAGGATTTCAGTGAGAATTAACAGCAACTGCAACACATAAAAGGAGACTTCTCTCTTTTTAGCTTCATAATGTAATTTTCTCTTTAGAAAGCTTTATATCTGACCTGAACTAGATGCCTTAACACACATTCAATAGTATTTCCTGAGATTTTGTATCAATCTAGGTAATGGTAATATGAACAACACCCCCACACACAAAAAAAAAAGGAAAAAAAACAACCCTCACATCCTTACATGTTACTTGTAGAGAGGGCTAAACAAGGTTGAGCCCACACAGCTGAGAAACAGAGGAGAGAAACAGAAATTCAAGATGTGAAAAAATGCGGTATCTTCTAACGAAAACAGGATCTCAGAAGGCAGGATATACATACCCATAAAAGCAGGAGAGCCTTTCTAGAAGTCTGTCCTACAGAAAAGCCTGTCCTACAGAAAAGCAGAGCACACACAAGGACAACCATACCTCTGCCTTTTAAACTGACCCCTGTGTCATATTTAACCTTGTGCCATGCACACCCAAATATGAAGGCTCCCAGAAATGTACTTAGAGACCTTATTATGACTGAAAACTAGAAAGGTTATTCACAGCAAAGTCTTACACCCTCCCAACCTTTTCAATTAATTTTAGACATATGTGGAAAACAAAAAACCCACTTCAAATGAATCCTTATAAATTCCATTCTTCAAGCATCTAGCCTAAAATTAGCTGTAATACAATACTTCCTTCACCCCCAGATCCTCACTAAGGTCACAACAAGAAATTACCATTAAAAAATGTACTTTTCATACATTATTAATACAGCCACATGTTCCTACTGATTGGAAATTACATAAATTTGTCTCATCTCTCCATACACCCTACAGGTGTAACTGAGGGTAGGAGTGGATCTCTCCCTCAACTTAAACAGTTAGAAAAGCATATGAACCAGAAGACAGCCCTTTCTGTCTTATGGCTGGCAACTAACAATAAAGTGTGCTTTTTTTGACACAATGGAGGTACAGAAGATGGAAAGATGCAATTCACCCTAAGTGTACTCCTGCAGCCTAGGGACTAAAAGAGATTTCTCTCCTTATTCACTCCTAGAGAATCCTCTTCCTGCTCCCTATTGCAGTAGAGAGAGACAAAGCTGAGGACAAGCACTGTGAACACTCCTTCACCCTACCAACAAGATGTTAACCATGTAAGCATCCAACAATCTATGTTTCCATGTACATAAAACACCTACATGTTCCTTAACCCCAAAAATACTTAACAGATTTCTATGAAGTCCTATGAAAAGGCAGAATTTACTGTTATGCTAATTTTTTTTATATACTTTTGTCAAAGCATGGATTTTGGCCTATCACAGCTCACAAAACTGCATTTCCACTGATGGGAAAACAACCATTAATGAATTTGTGTGTCATCTTTCACCATTAAGACAAAAAACTTCTGAAGGGGATTAATGAAGAAAGAAGTAGTTATACCTATTTAATAAAGCTCTCTTCAACTGAAGGTTTCGAGAAGGAAGTAGTAAATTAATTCCTAACATATTTTCTCCGATTCTACTTTCACTTTGATGTTCAAATCATTGCCTAAGACACACATGGTTACAAAACAGGGCAGGCAAGCAATTATCAAGAATAATATCGACATAGCCAACTGTCTTCCAAATATAATTGTATAAATTACACGATCTACATCCTCAAAGTATTTTTTCCTTAGTTTTTTCATCCCTAGAAAATTTAATGATGCCTAATCTGCAGATGCTTTTACAGTCCAAGCTGAAAGACAGAGATAAATTAGATGTGCAGAACAGACACAATACTTGCCAGTATATGATAGGTACTTAACCTTTGCATGCTTAAAGCATAAGCACTGCACTGAATTTTAGCAGACATTATGTTTGTTAAGGCATTTGGAAAAGGTTATCAAGAAAATTCTAAACAAACGTCACTGAGGAACTAATCTAGGACATGCCTTCTTCTATGCTACTCATCTCACAACACTTACACTAAATCTAGAAAGCTGGAGTGTTCCGTATTTAAAAATCTCAACAGCAAACAACATTATACAATGGACTCAAACTACCTTTGTTATGTGTACTAGAGAAGTGTGTTCCCTTCTGTGCAGGGAACAAAGAATTAGGACAAAGCATTCTGCAACAGAGTAATTATTTGATTTTAATAAATACCAGGCCAGGAGTCTGACATTTAATAAATCTTTTAGTTCTTACCCATTTAAGGTAAGAGATTAGGCTCTATCAAAGTTCATTTTTACATTTAAATTGAATTAATAAAAGTTGCCAAAAAATATTCCTGTAAGGGGCTTAAATTTAAGTCTAGATAGCTGAAATTCTGCAGACCTTGGCATGATGGCACAGACCAGCTAAAATAACTTCCTAAGCTTTAGAACAAGTCAAAAACATCACTGGAAAAAAAGGCAATCTTACTGCTTTTTCATATTTTTTGGGGGGGGGACGGGACTGGCTATGTCTGGATAAAGCAGCATCATCAGTAGTACATTAAAGGTGGTGTCACACTTCACAACCAAGTAAGTCTAATAATCTTAAAACAGGTTGAACACACAAACACTCTTGGTATTCATTAATTGTTCTGGTCTAACATGAACCTAAGAGAGAAATGAAAGCAACACAATACATATGGGGGTGGGGGGAGGGGGGAAGCCTCTGAGGTACATACTCAGAAGGAACTGTTACCTTAACAGGCTACTCCCAAAGTTACAGTTATTTTACCAAGATCGAGATCTCAGGATTCAAGCTGAGCACTATTAGAAGGGGACTACCAGCTACAAGAAGTCAGAGAATAGGACCTGCGTCCAGCTGGGCCAGTAGTGGTGAAGTGGAAGCAATGAGTTCAAAGACAGCAAGTAGACTCAAGAGTTAGTCACCATGATAAAAATATTCTCCCTATGCAAAGCCACTGTAAAACAGCAACATGAGAACTGGAAAACTGAGGGAAAATACAATAAACGAGTAACCAAAATTATACAATTCCATTTTGTTCAAACTACCATATGGAAATAAAACCGAAGTTCAGCAGTCATTCTGTGTAAGTTTTTACAAATCAGAAACTCACAGAACTGTTCTTGAAACAAGAACCTACTCTCTCCAGTACCTGTAGGTCCAGATACTAAATACCATATTGGAACATTCAACAATAACATATTAAAAATAAATAAAATAAACAATGATAACCCATGCCAAAACAAAGCAACAAACAAACCAAGCAAGCAAACAAAAAGCCAAGCCAAGGGCTAATCAGCTCTATAGGATTTATAACCTTTACAGTCTTATCAAAAAGACTGTAAAAATCTACTTTTAAGTGCTTACAGTATATTGTTGTTAACTCTGACTCTGCAAGCATCTCAAAAAAAAAAAAACAAACACCAAAAACCCAAACAAAAAAAACCAAACTAAAACCACCAAAAAACCCAGAAAATATTTCAACCTCTTAGCCACCCTGGAGTAACTACAAAGGCTAGCCGTCAGCACAGGTAATGACAACAATTTCTATGTAGTTCAGCATTTTGTGGAACCATTTCAATATTTTCCAAGTAAGCAAGTCAAACAAGACCTCATATGGCATAGATTTATGGTGGTTTCACAACATACACTACAGGAAAAAAACATACAAAGATATCCTGGATTTACAGAACCACTCTCAACAGCATGATAAGCCAAATCAATTCATCTCCTGAATTCTGGATGATATCAGCAAATTCACTTTTTATGTTACAGTGGAAAGTTAACTGCAACCACCACATGGCAAAAGCAGCAAGTTTTAATTAAATTATTTCACCAATGTTTGGATGAGGTTGAACAGTTGCCTTTATAATCAACTGTTCATAGATAAATAAAAATCAGTTAACCACACTGTTTCAAGGAACTCATCTATGTCAGAGATACAGATGGATGCAGTCTGCACATTTACAACAGGAAGGTCACATTCTCCATTTTTCTGGATAGAAAGCAGACACATCTTGAAATTACTCATTAGGAAAACCAGTGTCAAGGAAGAAAGATAAGCATTTGGCTTTCAGTCACAAAACCACTGAACTCTGAAAAGTACTAAAAGAAGGAAGATGAAAAAAACAACAAACCAAAAAATCTCTCACACCTGGTATGAGAAACATGCTATTTAACCATACAACAGGAAATAACTTTCTGTAATAGTGATTCTCTCTCAGTTCACCTTCAGTGAACAGGTTCTGAAAGATGGCTTTTAAACCACTTTGTTTCACCTTTAGTCATCTACAAAAACATATTCTCATGTCTTACCACCAAGAAGTCAAGATCGATCTTTCTAATACCTAAGGAAAGAAAGGAAAGGAGGCAAAGAAAGCCAAAATGAAAACACAAAAGGTTTATAGCAGTAGAATTCGTTAAAAAAAAAAAAAAAAGAAGAAAAAAGGCAGTTTGTTCTCATTAGAAAACAGAATTCTTACTGAAAATCCTTCATTTGTCAAACATTAAGCAAAGTATACATTACATTAAAAAATAACACTTTAAAACAGCTATTGCATCAGCTAGATGTTTACAGATCTGAACATGTCAAAGAGTGCAGCTTGGCAACAGATAGTAAGGAAAGATACAGGGTAAGAAGTCAATGGAAGAATATCATCCAAACTGAGAATATACGTATATTGAAGAATATGATCAACTAACAGTGTGTATTACCTTTAGTACTTTATATTTTAGTTGGTAATTTCATAAATACTTAGAACTACACTGGGTCATAATTTACTTGATCACAGATTCACTGAAAAGTATTTCTTCTTTCATCAATTTTTAACATCTTCCAGCAAGCTGATCATTTAAGACTGCATTTCTTGCAGCCATCTTCTTCCTCAGCTTTGCTGTCCAATATGAAAAAGTAAACTGTTTTGGAAAACAAGATTTTACTAGTACTACCTTTTTTATTTGGGTTAAACACAGCCAAGTATTGCCCACAATGGCAAAAACACTGGAGTGTTTTCAGCAGTGGTACCGAAGTCACAAAGATGTGGCAAGTTCTTCAACTAGATCAGCTTCTCATGGCATATGAAGACCCACAATACTGATTTTTGACCAAATTAACACAACCAAGACATAAATATCTTCTAGTTTCATAGAAAAGAACTGCAAGCAATAGCACAGATGCTACAGAGAAGAAACTGCACGAAGGTACTGAAGCAGAACTGAATTTTATAAAGTAAAATTCTAGTTCTAGCAACAAAATTGCAAGGTACCAGGGCTAAACATACCTGGTTTTAAGCGATCCATTATTTAAACGGATGCCTTGAGGATGGCCTATTTTTATTTTATTTTGTTCTTCAGATGAAAGATTAACTTAAGTATGCAAAGGCCTACTCTGAGGCAGGAGCTGCGTACCTCAGTGCAATTCACAGAGTAAGACAGCAGTAATTTCAAAAGTTGGTGGCTATCACAATGAATGCCTAACTCATGGTATTGGTGGCTTTACCAATACTGTCTTCAGGTTAATGTAAAAAAAAAAAAAAAAAAAAGGCAAAACAAAAAAACATCCCAAAAACAACATTAAAAAAAAAAACAACACAACAAACAAAAAAACCCCACCAAACCCCCAATTAAAACTGGTGCAGAGATCTATTGATGTAACAAGTTACAGACTTCTCCATCTAGAAGCAGTACAGTTGGCTCAGCAGCCATGACGTAGATACACATTCCAAAATGATCTTGTAACTTGGATGACTGCTCAAGTTTTACACTGTTGTAAACTCATTATTACAAATTATTTTCTCCTTACCTCTAGTTAATCAATGCTTGCTAATGTGGATGGAAAAAGCAGCAGAAGTATTAACATACGATACTTAATTCTAGCACTGAAGTGTAGTATTTATTTCGATTTCAGTAAAATCTGTATGATTATGCCATGCCAGGGCTTCTCCACTAGAAGCTTCCAAAGCAAAGTAGACAAAGACGACAAAGATAGGAAGTTCGTCACTTTATGGTACTGCTCAGATATTAACAGAAGCTATGGCTATCCATGTGTATATGACTGAATAAAGGCTGTGTCTTTAAACACAATCTTTGAAAAATGAAATATTAACTATGAAATAATCCGCCTAGAAAGCCATATAAATGTCTTTGCACCTTCAACATTCACCCTGAAGTTACAACCCAGTTGTAAACCTGTTCCACGTCATATCACTTTTAATATGCTCAAGAAATTACCTTCAAATGTTATGTTGGTTTTACGTCATAAGCAAGCAAGAAAATACGTAATACTCATCAAAGCCGGAAGAGGGTGCTGTGAATAACTGAGGCTGGGGGTATTGAACTGAGCATTTGCCTTGAGCTAGTAGAGGTCAGAGCATGCCGTCTTGTTTTAGTTTGGCAGCCCGCTTAAGTTCACAATGCCGTGTCTTTTTTTTTTTTTTTTTTTAACAAAAAATGAGTATGAAAAGCAGGCGCGCTCCTTTTAGCAAAAAGGAAATGCTTTGGATTGTGCTGCTGTCATTACAAGGGCAAATCAATCTGTGACAGAAAACTGGCAACACAAAGACCTGGCAAGAGTTAATTCCAGTTTTATATCCCCATGATTTGTGAGCTGCTTAAGATACTGACAAGGAAATATAGGGAATGCAAAGAAATCCAAAAATATATGCCACGCTTTTTACCTACACAATGCCTATTCTGACATAACTAGTTCAGGTCTTTTTAATGTGACTCTGCTAAGTTGATACCTTACACCTAACTACGAAATTAAAGAAACGGCCCTAGATCATTCTCTGCAAGTGCAACACAATATTTCATCTCTGCCAGCACTTTGGTGCATCAGCCTCCCCCCACCCAAAAAAAGGAAAAGATACGCACATTCCAATCAAGCCTCTCTCATCGGGGCTCACCCACCTCCCCCCTCCTGCCCTCCCTTCCTCCCTCGCCCCAGGCCTTGCCAGGTTCCCAAATCCCTTTCGATTTTTAGGTTTCATGTTGTTGTAAACAGCAAAACGAAAGGAGAAAGCTTCCAAAGCGAGGATCCTTACCCTTGAAATCCCGCCATGCGCGCAATAAGGAGGGTGAATTGTTTTTCCTCCTTTTTTTGGATGGGAGATGAAGGGGGAGGGGAAGAAACAAAAGCCTAAACGGAGGAGAGGCTAGGCAGCGGAGACAGAGGGAGAAGGCGGAGACCCTGGTGGCGGAGCAGGGCGAGCGTCAGCCATGTTGTGTGTGTGTTGGTCCAGTATTTACAAACCTGCAGCTGCAGCAGCGCTTGGAGTCTGGGAGAGAGGGGAACGCAGGGCGGGAGAGAGAAAGGCGAGCAGGGAGGAGAGGCAGGCACAGAGAGAGGGGGAAGGAAGGGAGGGAGGGCGGAGGGAGGAGGGGAAGCGGCAGCACCAGCAGACAAAGGATCCCCGCGCAGCGCCAGCGCAGCGCGCACACACTCGCGCACACTCACGCGCGCTCCCGGGTGCCTCATACCGCGGCAGTGCTGCCCGCAGCCCTGCCGCTGACAGCCCGAGGCGGCGGCTCCCCCTACGCCCGCCACCCGGCCCGGCCGCGCCGACACCGTGTTCACGCCCCCTTCGACCAGCTTTCCGCGGCGGGAGCGCCGGACTGGGGCAAGCTTCACCCCGCCTCCACCTCCCCCTGCGTGCGCTATCAGGGGGAGGCTGATCCGAAGGCAGCCCCTCGGCGGGCCCCAGTCCATATACAATAGCTCCGCAGAAGTTAACGACAGGGGTGTGGGGGGAGAGTAGAGGGCCAAAACTCTTCCCTCCGGCAGGGGATGGAGGGTGGCTGCTGAGAGGGGCCCGTGCCAGGGGAAAACGGCATTCCCCCAGAGCCCGGAAGGGTGGGGGTTGCCAGGCAGCCGCGGCGCTGCGGAGGACGGGACAGCTGAGACGGCAACAAGAGCCCGAGACCCTCGCAGCTTCCGGGTGGGCTGCTGAGCCGGGCGGCGTGGGCGGGACGGGCGGCGGAGGAGGGGGGCGCGGGGCCGGGACGCCGCGGGTGGGTACAGAATGTCAGCCCCGGGGGAGGGGAGGCGAGGCTGGGCTGGGAGCTCCAGATCGGCTCCCCCTACAGCGACTCCCTCCGGCTCTGCCCGGTACTGGGCCGGGCCAGGCCAAGGGCGGTGCGACGGGCTGCGCTCTCCCCCTCCCCTCCCCCGCCTTTGCCGCTCTCTCACCTGCCTGCCGGACGGGCGCCCGGGCGTGCGGGGCGGGCGTCCCGGGGGGGCCAGCGCAGCCGCAGCCCCCCGCCTTGCCAGGCCGCTCAGCTTCTCCGCGGCGGCACCAGGGACGGCCGCTCCCCTTGTCTCGCTTGCCCCCCTCCGCCGCCGCTGCCTCCAGCTCGCCTCTGCCACATTTGGATCCCCTCTGCCTATGCCAGCTCCGCCGCCAGGATAGAGGCCTCCTCACCTTCCTGCCAAATAGTGAGCCCCCCGCATCGAGCCGTTCAAAACACAGGGCCAGGCCCCGCCCTCTTCCTCGCCCTCTTCCTCCCCCGCCCTGCCTTCGCACCCACCCCCCCTTGCCCCCCGGCGCCGGCACGCAGGCGCACTGAGGCGCCCAAACTGCGACAGAAGGGGTGGGAGTGCTCTCCAGCCGCTCGGAGCCTCTCCCAGCGCGCCTGCGTCTATCACCTCTGCCGCTGCTCCCCGCGCGGCTCTCACCGGCATGGAGGTGTTGCGGGCCGCTCTCGGAGCCCTTGGGCGGATGGCCGAATGCCCGGCCGCCCCGAAACACGGCTTACAAGGCCCTGGGGCGGTGGGCGGCTGTTGCTCCGCCCGCACGCTCTCCCTGCGGAGAACGCCCAGCGCCGCCTCACGGGCGGGCCGCAGCGGTCCGTGGCGGCTCGTGGAGGCCGTTCGCTCAGCAGCAATATCTGCTGCCCAGACTCCTCTTGGGTCCGCGGCCTGCCTGGGGCATGAGGCTATGGTTTCCATTGTGTGCGGCGTTTTCTGCGGTGTCCCGGGTCGTCTTACAACCCTCAGGCAATGTCCGGGAGATCTGGGGAAGTGTTAGTGGTCTTGGCTCCACAGAGAAGCCCAAGAGTGTGCAGGTACCCAAAGGCTGGGTAGCGCTTCACCTGAATAGGCAAAATGTAAGTAATAGAGCTTCTCAGGTGTGCCGAGTATTGTGTGATCTCGGGGGAAAAAAAAGGCAAAGGACTGCATTTTGCACTAAAATGTCTTTAAAAATCTGGTATCGTCTTCTGTGAAACAAGGAAACAAGAGAGTGGGGAACACTTCAAAAATCCCTGCTGACCAAAAGCACTGGCTAAAAGTTCTTTACGCAGCCTTGGACTGTCCTGATTGCTGCCAGCAGGCTAAGGACAGTTCCTGAGGGGGCGGTTGATGGAAACCCTGTAAGTAGTCATGGCTATAGAGAAACATCATCTTCTGAGCCACTACTGTTAAATGCTGAGACATCTACAAGAAAAGCAGCAAGCGTCTTAACTGTCATGGAGAGCGTTTTCTGAGTTAAGAAATGTGCAAGATCTATGTGGATTTGAACAGTAGGAGGATATTCAGTAAACCATACCAGAAATTTTTCGATGAACCTGTTTGTAAGCCTTTAATCATAATAAAGGAAACAGCTAAGTCATTTGTAGATAATCTAATGAAAATCTGATATAATTTCGTCAAATTGTGATCCCATCAGCGGTGGTACCATGTTGAAGAGCCATTCATAGCTTCAGGCTGACAAAAAAATATCAGTAACTAAGATTATGTTCTCAAATTAAGTAATTTGTTGGACAGTAAAAACAGGTCAACAGCTGAGGCCTCGTCTGCTTCAGCAGATGAGTACGTTTTCTGACGTAGAGTTGGCAAGTGTATCGTGACATGATACAGTTTCTTCTATTGCAACACATATGACAAACTTCAGTTCATTACCGGAAACATGAAGTACTGTTATGTGTAGAGCTTTTGCATGTAGCTAAGAGCCCCATATATGCTTAGAATCTGAAATGTGGGGAGAGGATGATTTGGTTCAAAGGATGGATACACATTTGGGATTTCTTAATTCAACGGTAGCAAACACAGGTTAAGATCCAAATTCTCAATTCACACTCATGGATCATGTTATTAATTAATTCATAGTCCTTGACAGAAAAGAAAATAAAGTAACATGAAAGTACAGGCATACATATTTTGCTTAAAATTGTTACTGGCAAAACAGGAGAACAAAGAATTTTACCTTCAGTCAGCCCTTTGTTAATTTCACAGCTCTCAGTTTCATCAAAGAGAGACTGTATCCCAAATAATTCCTCTTACAGGCAGGTCTCCCAGAATGTGGGAGGTTTTCTGTTTACAATTTAAAGAAACTTAAACCAAATATGGCTAACTAAAATGAGATGTTTCCAAGAACATTACTAAAAGAGAGTAAGAAAACATGAAACCGGATAAATATTGGTAAAGATGAGGATACAGCTTCATAATGCTGTGCTGTCCAAGCAGGATTATAAAATCCATAGCCACATATGTATATCAGTAACATATTACAAGACGGCTGTTGAGATAAGCAACCACTAGTTGAATTTTCCTGAAATTAACCATAAAATTATAGACTGGTTTGGGTTGGAAGGGACCTTTAAAGGTCATCTAGTCCAACTCCTCTGCAATAAGCAGGGACATCTTCAACTAGGTCAGGTTGCTCAGACCCCCATCCAGCATGACTTTGAATGGTTCCAGGGGTGTGGTGTTTACTCTTTGAGAAACCTGTTCCAGTGCCTCACCACCATCATTGTTTTGTGGAAAAATGAGGCACTTCGTGCATAAGAGGCGCATTTTTTCCGAGTTCCTTATGACATTTGACTGAGGGTTGTCGTACGAGAGTCCACTGACAGAGGTGCCAGGATCTGTGGTGTCAGCCCATAGGAACCTGGGCCTCCCTAGCAGAACTTTCAGAGCTTATCTAGGACTCACTGAAGAGTTCCACAGACTCACTTTACAGACTTTGATACTGATTCAGTTCAGGGGGCACAGTTGCTATAGTCCCTGCTCCTATCTTTTGAAGAATGGCGTTGATTGAAGAATAGGGTTGATTGAAGAATGGGGTTGCTTAAAGAATGGGGTTGTAAATAAGTAACTTCAAGGACATTAGACTTCGTTAACAACTAAAGAGATAAGAAAACTAAGATAAGCCTGGTGGTTACTGACATGACAACGATCCTAAAATGAAATGATGAAGAGGAAGATGATGAAGAAATAACCACCAGGGGTCCCAAAGCACACTACCACATTTTAGTGAGCATGCAGGAGGAATTCTCTAGAAGGACGATGTAATGTATACGTAACTTCAATGAATATATATGTAATCTAATGAATATGTATGTTTAAGGACAATATAATCACAGCCTGGTTGATCCTGGAACGAGGCATGCTAGGAGGAGCTATCCCCTATGTCTCTGAGTGCCACAGCGAAGAATTGTCAACTTAAACTTTGTTGGCGAGCTCCTGCAGATTTCTCCGAGCTCTATCTACGGAACTTCCATAAAAGTATCAGTAGATTTCATTCTGGTAGATTGTCGTATCTTCTCCAAGATTGTTTAGTTCCTTACGGAGTTGATTTCTGAATGGATTTTGTGTGATTCCAGAAGATTTTGGGCAGGGATTATTTATCAGTGAGTTGAATTGCACCTCTGGATGGCTGTGATTTTCTTTATCCCAAGTAGCTTTGATTAAAAGGTGGTCGCCTCTGGCTAAAGGTTAGATTACTCTGTAAAGTGAGACAAGGAAGCACAAAATGAAATACAAACTTTTGTAAATAAGTAGAACCAGTTCTAAGTAACGTTAAATTTGGTGGCTTTGTAACAGTAGCAATGGAAAATAACTGAGGTACATATTTCACAGAAGAAAAAAATAGTCAGAGTGCAGCTAGAGAATATAATGAGAATCCTCGTATATGATAAACCATTGTAGCTGACATAGTTTTAGGTCCTTATGACCTTATGTCGTGGTTTAAGCCCAGGCCGTAAATTAGAACCACGCAGTCTACTTCCCTCCCCCCTTTTTTCCCCCCCTTCCTGGAGGGACGGGGAGGAGGATCGAAAGAATGCAACTCCCACGGGTTGAGATAAAAACAGTCCAGTAACTAAGGTATAACACAAACCACTGCTGCCACCACCAACAATAATAATGATAAGGGAAATAACAAGGGAAGAGAATACAACACCTCACGATCCGTCGACCGATACCTCGCCCCCACCCTGCAGCAAACTAGCCCTTCCGGGTAACCCAGTTACATCCTGGGCATGACGTGCTGTGGTATGGAATACTTCTTTGGTTAGTTTGGGTCAAGTGTCCTGTCCCTGCTTCCTCCTGGCTTCCCCTCCTCCCTGGCAGAGCATGAGACTCACAAAGTCATTGGTCAGACCAAACATTGGTGTTATCAGCTCTGTTCCCAGGCCGAAAGCCAAAAACACAGTGCTGCACCAGTTACTAAGAAGGAGAAAAAATGACTGCTACTGCTAAACCCAGGACACGTTAATACAAAAATGTGGAAGAAAAACAGGATAGAAAACAGGATGTGTAGATAAAGAGTATCTGAAACTGGCAGATGTCCAGGATGGGCTTCAGCTAAACTAACTAACAAATAGAAGGACAGGATGATTATATCTGCAGCGTTACCGAACCAATTAAACTGGTGTAAGCATTATCTACTCTGCATGCTTCAAAGACTGCCAGAAGTGATGAAGATTGTTGGAACAAGTAAACGACCCCCAAAGAATTTTTTGTATGCATACGGGGAAACTTTCTGGAAGAACGATGTAATGCATAAGTAGCCTCATGAATATGCATGTATGTACGTAATGAATATGTATGTTTAGTGACTATATAAGGACGGCTTGTTTAGCAATTAGGAGAGATACGCTAGGAGGAGCTATCCCTCATGTCTCCTGGTGCCGCAATAAAGAATACCTGCTTGTCAACTTAAACTTTGCTGGTGAGTTCCTGGAGATTTCTCTGAATCAAAAGAAACACCGAGATCTGGACTTTGTGAGGTTTTCTGCCTTCTGCCTGGAGCAGAGTGAGGGCCGTGATTAGTATAAATCACAGTTTGAATCGTAGAATAGTTAGGGTTGGAAAGGACCTTAAGATCATCTACTTCCAAACCCCTTGCCATGGCCAGGGACACCACACTCTAAACCATGTCACCCAAGGCTCTGTCCAACCTGCCCTTGAACACCGCCAAGGACGGAGCATTCACAACTTCCTTGGGCAACCCATTCCAGTGCCTCACCACCCTCACAGTAAAGAATTTCTTCCTTATATCCAACCTAAAATTCCCCTGTTTAAGTTTGAATCCATTACTCTTCAGATACTGGAAGGCTGCTGGGAGGTCTCCATGCAGCCTTCTCTTCTCCAGGCTGAACAGCCCCAACTTTCTCAGCCTGTCTTCATACAGGAAGTGCTCCAGGCCCCTGATCATCCTTGACCCTCCTCTGGACTTGTTCCAACAGTTCCATGTCCTTTTTATGTTGAAGACACCAGAACTGTTCGTGAGGTCTCACTCCAAGTGAGGTCTCACGAGAGCAGAGTAGAGGGGCAGGATCACGTCCTTCGACCTGCTGGTCACGCTCCTTTTGATGCAGCCCAGGATACTGTTGGCTTTCTGGGCTGTGAGTGCACACTGAAGCTGGCTCATGTTAATTTTCTCATTGACCAACACCCCCAAGTCCTTCTCTGCAGGGCTGCTCTGAATCTCTTCTCTGCCCAACCTGCAACTGTGCCTGGGATTGCTCCGACCCAGGTGTAGGACCTCGCACTTGGCATAGGTAAACTTCATAAGGCTGGCATCAGCCCACCTCACAAGCATGTCAAGGTCCCTCTGGATGACATTCCTTCCCTCCAGCATTATCAACCGAACCACGCAGCTTGGTGTCATTTGGCAAAGTGGTTTTACAGGTGTTCTTCCCTTGTAATTGGCTGGACCTCCTGCATGGTCCCAGCATCCCGCGACAGTGCAGTCACTCTCAAATAAATAGTAACACTCTTTCCTGGGAAAAATGGGGCTAAAACCTCTTATTCACCTGTTAAAATTTGTCTGGCTTAACTAAAATGCACTGATGCATTCATTGAATGACTTCAAGTTGCTCTGCTAGAAAGTGATCTGCTGTTACAGCTTTTTCTAGCTCATTTCCCAGACCATCCTGTTTCTAATCTTGCAGTTTTCCAACATCTAACTCTAGTTGTTTAATTTGTAAATGAGGTCTAAGATAATTTCTTCTGATTTAGTTACTGTTCAGTTCTGTTAATTTGGAAATTTCATTTTCGATTCTTCTATTTCTGTATTTCTTTTTCAAGATCTTTTTCTCCTTAAATTTTTATCTGAGAGATCCTATGCATGATGTAAGGCATACAACAGAGTCCAAATGACACAAGCTTTGTTTTTACTGCCTTTCAATTTTGCTGATTTGCAATGAATAATGCATGTTTCACAGGCAATAAAGATGATATCTTATATTTTGAACTGGCCAGTGCTCCAAGAATATTTCCTTTGTTTAGTCACACACTTGGAGAACATCTTTTTCTTCTTCAGTATATTTTTTAGCACAATATGCATGGGCTGTTTTATCTTGTGTACTTCCCATACTGCCTTTACACAAATACTAAAACCGAATTACAAGCCCATTACAATTACATTCTTTTATGTAAGAACAAATTCCAGATATACTTCTTCAGAGTTCAGTTGCTTCTGAGCATACAGAGTGCCAGAACAGAATGTGCACTGCCAGTAACTGCACTTAGCACCCTCGCTCACTAGCTGTCAGATTTTACTGCAAGGCTTGTCTTCTCAGTTTATGTGCCACAAAACAAAAATGGGATGTGGCTGCTTCTTTAAAGAAATACTGTGACTCCTACCAGGTGTTGTCTTCTTGTTCCTGAAGTAATCGGGCCAAATGTGAAGTTAACAAAGAGTGATTTCTCCGGGATATCTGCACCCAAGTGCAAAAACTGCTTTCAGTCCTACACATTCTACTTACAGTGTAGTTCCCTTTATGCTATTAGGAGGAGGACAAGTTAAAAAGGGAATTTTAACTACTGTTGATGCAGGACTGCATCAGGATAGTTGTAGATGTCTTCTCCTGGGAACAAAGGGAGGTTGTCGAGAGCCATTTCCTTGCCAACCTCTCTTAGTTCTCTGTGGGTACTGGGAATTTTCCACCGAAGAGGCTGCATTTTCATACCTGGAAGGAGAAATGCATAATAATGCATTTCCATTCCCTGCCCATCACAGGTGTGGTGATCCCTGAGCAGGTATGGGAGACTGTTTCCTTGATTGTGAAGCATTTGAGATTGACTGCCCATCAAGGCCATTTGTTCTTTCTCCTGAATTACTAATAGCTCTTCCCTGATTCATTGAGTAGGCACTGCAGGGCAAACCTAACTGTTTAACCCTGAAAGCTTTGGGTCTCACATTCTGCTTCAGCATGGATCTCTGTGAATCAGTGGATTGCCTGAGTACAAGCTGGAAGCTCTGCATTACAGTACTCCCAGATGATGTTCATTCAGGTTATCCAAGGAAGTGCAGGTGGTCGTGTTTGTACAGAGAAGGTCAAGAGTGTGCAGATACCTGAGAGCTAACTAGCATTTCACATGACAAGGCAACCTGTTTCTAAGTAGTAGGGTCCGTCAGATGTTGACAAGAGCAAAACCAATGACTGCATTTTGTGCTCAGTTGTCTTCTTTATGGAAGAGACCAAGCATTATTTCTTGGGATGGAGAAGGAGTAGTTTCTTCAAAATGATTTCTTTAAAATCATGGCCTTCTTGTCATCTGTAAAACAGAGAAACAGATGGTGAGGGAGCACTTCAAAAGTCTCTGCTGAACATAAGTACTGGCTACAAGTTCTTTACCTGGTCTTGGTGGACTGTTGTCAGTGATCCTAGCTTTTAGCTTCCATTTGGTTGGCAAGCCTTCCATTAGAGCTTTGCATATGTAGTGTGACATGACTTTTTCTGTTATAACGTCGTGGGACAAAGATACGCAAAGTGATTCGTAGAACTCACTAAGAACTCACCGACAAAGTTGACAAGCAGGTAGTTTATTGCAGCGCTGAGAGATGCGGGGGATAGCTCCTCCTAGCGGCTCTGCCGAACCTCAGACTGTGGTTATATTGTTGCTTAACATATATATTCATTAAACATCATACATATCTATTAACCATCCGAGAATTGCTTTACGCAATTCCACGCCCATTTCCACATGTGCACAACAACGTGATAGTGGTCTTTGGGGGTTGTTTACTTCTTCCAACAATCTTCTTCACTTAGCCGCTTCTTGAACTGGTTCTGGCAATCTTTGAAGCATGCACAGTAGATAAATGCTCACACCAGCGTAACTGGTTCAGTAAGACTGCAGACATAAGTGAATGATTTCGTCCTGTCCTTCTACTTGCCAGTTAGCTTAGCTACAGCACATCCTGGACATCTGCTAGTTTCAGATACTCTTTATCTACATGTCCTGTTTTTCTTACAGTTATTTGGTACTAAGTTCATAAGGACCTAAACCTACACCAACTACGATTTATATTGTACAAGGATTCTCATTATGTTCTTTGGCTGCATTCTTACTAGTTTTTGTGAAACATTTACCTAAGTTACTTTCCATTGCTATTGTTACAAAGCCATCAAACTTAATGTTATTTAGAACTGAATTTATTTATTTACAGAAGATTATATTTCATTTTGTACTTCCTTGTCTCAGAAGACAGTCATGAAACACTCTGAAATTGGCTCCCTGTAAGAGTCGAAAAGAGTCTGATTGAAGGCCATCATATTCTGAAATAAACCTAATTAACAAAATCCTATAAACTGTCTTATAAATTACCACTCTTTTGTTTTGTTTTTTAAAGTGCTGTACATAAACTTCCTAGAATTTTGGAATGCTTTAATTACTACCTAGTTTTTCTGGGAACTGAATGGCTCAACTCTTCCAGAAGCTTTGAAGGCCATTGAAGTGCTTTGGATGGGAACCAGGTTCTCTCCAGATACAAAAAGCTTTTCTTTTCCAACATCCTCCCAGCCTAAGAACAGTCAGCTGTAACTAGTGAAGAATCAGAGCCCTCCTGACATAATGGTAGAATCAAAAAGCCTCAGAATCCTAGTAGGAAGATCTTCGCTTGATCTGAATTTGAAGGAGGAATATCATCTTGCCTCTGAACCTGGTTTTGAGCCAACATCTTTAAATGTTGGGATAAATCAACCAGTTCTCCTTTAACTTTGCTTTAAGGGAATAATTAAGGGGACTTTATTGCTTTATTAAAGGGTAACTCTAACTGAGTACCTGGCCAATTTGTATTTTCCAAGCAAGTTGCTATAAAACTGATACAGAAATTATCTAAAATTAAGAGAAACGGAGGCCTTCTTCCAGTGGGTTTGCTGAATGACATGGTTGCAACACCTACAAAATGTCATGCCCGCAGGAACCAAACATCTGTCATTTAACAATTTTAGTGAAAGAGCAATAAGCTTCAAATTTAGGTAATCTATATTAAAATTTGCTTTTTTTTAAAGTGGATCTTTGCATACATCAGAATGTGGTGAATAAAGCTCATCTTTTAAGAGAAATGCTCTAAACCCCAAGATCTATCAGATAGTTCTACCTTCTCACAGAGCAACTTCTGATCAATGTATTTAACTTATAGGAGCAGGCTTACAATGAATATGCTTAGAATTGAAACATATGTAAAAGAGAAATGAAATTAAAAAAACCCCAAATCAACCCTGTTTAAATCAGTACTTTAGTCTGAGCAATAAAAAACAAAACCCAAGGTTTTAGAGGTTTGATGGAGAAGATTTTGTGGCAAAATTATTTTGTTCATAGCTCAGTCTCAATTCATTATTAGATTTTCTTCTTTCTGTCAACAGTCTTCATTTTTACTAGTGTAGTTATATTCTTTTGGTAAGTAAATGATCTACTGCTACGTGTTAAAGAGTGATAACCTAATGAAGTGGGAAAAGAGCCTAATAAATGTTCTTCAAGAGAATACTTACAGATTCTTCCTTTCCTGACATTCCTTTAAAACAGATAGGACTTTCTGTCATGAAAATGAGACACTTCTTCACAGACTTGCTTTGGTCACAGCAAGAGAGAATCCAAAATTAATTATACTACTATTGCAGTAATTTAAACCCTTCTCCTTCCACACTTGTATCTTCCCTCCTTCCTTTCACACACACACATATACACACAAAGGCAGTAGTCCTCACTCAGCCTTTTGGTAGACAAAGTATAGCAGTTTTTCCCCTTGATAATTTCCATGTAGGTAGGAGAAGTCTTTATGACAGACAAGGAAGGTATGTACTCTAAAATACACCTTTTCTTCATTATTTCATTTATATGGACTTTGAAACACAAGAAGCTTGATGAGCAGCTTAATATACAAATTCGTGACATTCATTTCCACTCTGAGAGTTTTTGCTTTAAAGGAGGTACAGAAGCATTTGAGACATGTGTTGTCTGTGTAATGTGCTCTAAAGCTTTCCAGGGAAACCAAAGAATAATATAAAGTAATGCACCACAGGAAAAACAAACAAACCAAACAACCCAAAACCCAATATTGCGAGAAATCGTGCCAAAAAAAAGGCATGACATCCCAAATTATTAATAGCTTTTAAAGAAGGTAGGAAATCTGTTCTTTCAAAGATTTAGTACTGAGAAGAAAGAAAGAAAATAGTCCTTTTTAGGGAAGCCAAGTTTATTGCCATACCAGACCGAAAATAGGATGTAGATAATCTTGTGTGATCCTGCTTCCAGTAATATTGGGTTAATTAGGAAACATTGTAGGCTATTTTGAAGTTACATATTGAGCATAATGCCTCATTCCATTTCAATTTTCCATAGTATTTACTGAACTTTTACTTTGTATTTTTAATTTTTATTTGTTGTTCATTCACTTTTTATGGATAATACCTTCATTACTTTTTTTGTTATAATTCAATCATGTCCCTTCCAGTTTAGATACATTGTTAATTTTTATGCATGGGTTGTATAAAAAGAAAATTAAATTTTAATACATTCTGTATTGATGCTGAAGGTGGGATATGTACGTAACTTGGTAGAATGATTTACTGTGTTATGATGGTCTCAGCTGTGATGATCTAAGGATACAAATTAGACTGCTTTATAGTGATATTTATCTAGTAGGCTTCTAGTGGAATGAAGAAGATAAAAAGAAAAAAGATAAAAAAAAGATAAAAAGATTAAAAAAAGATAAAAAGAAAAAAGGTAAAAAAGAAATAGTAACCTCTAGACTACTTGGTGCACTTAAACTCACACATTAACACATCCGCCTTCATAAAACCAGAAACCATCTAAAACGTATGCTTTCATAAAAGCCTCAGTTACTTTATACACAGCTGTAACTGCAACACAACTTTAAAAGAAATTCATGAAATTAGGGCAACTCAAAGGAAATATATTTGGAGAGGCTCAGAACTGGAAGTTTTTCTTTTTTATCTTTCCTTTTTGGAAAAAAAGTCCTTTTTGGAAAAAAGTCGCTACACCAGATCAATACAATGTGAAGTGATAACTCATACAGTTATATCACTCTGTTTTGAAAATTCTATGAGAATTTGTTAAATATATTTAAAGAAGGTTTGGTGTTGCATAAACCTTATTTCCCTGCAGGCCAGTGAGACTCAGCAGGGCCAGGCATTTGGGAGACTATATAACAAATGGAACCAGATTGCACCAGAACAATGGATAAAAGATCTACCTGCAGATCTTCACAACTGTTTCAGTAGATGCCTTCCACAGCTGAACTGTCAAAATACAGGAATTCTGCAAATGCAGTTCGTAGAATGTGATATACTCCATTTCATTCATCACATGGCTTAGTAGAGACAGTGTGGGCTAAACTGACCAAACACTGCTCATTAGCATTGAACCAGTCAGTGAAGGATGGAGATACCTATTTAATGGAAGTGTATTCCCATAGTCTAGAGATTAAAAAAAAAAAAAGCAAACCAAAAAAACCTTTGAAAACAAACTTGGGAGCAAACATTCACAGAAGGGAACTAAAAATCCCTAACTAAATCAAATTAAAATAATGGATTTTGTCACGTTTCTCTTTATACACGTGATCTAAAATTTCACTGCACATTCTATGAGCTCTCGCTTTTATTCTATCCCTTGATAATATTTAATACCCTTGGTGCAGAGCATTATTTTTCTCTGGTGTTTTATGTTGATTAGTACAATTCAGTTAAATTTAGACTGGATATTCTAGCTTAATGTGTGCTAATTCTATTTGATTTCTCAAAAGAACTTAAAGTTCATCTGGTTTGGTTTCTCCTCCAACTCCCTGTTCTGTTGGTAAGTGCAATAGCACAAATTATTTCATATATAAATACCTGTTAGCATTATTGTGACTGAACATTCTTGTGAGCTTAAGTGCCTAGATGAGGACCATTAAGGCTTTCCCATGCTTTTTGTGCCAAACTAGGCTGCCACACATATTTTGACTACTCATTTAATGAAATTCTGTAATCTACAGTCTAAAAATAAGTCTTTTCAGTCTGTTTATGTTTAATAACACTGCTAAAGTAGTCAGTCTGAGCACTCTTTCATATTCTGGAGCCAATACATAGCAGCCAGACAGCAGATATTCTAATGTACAGTTAATATGCACTATAAAGATCACATTGTAAATCTTTATATGAATTAACAGAGCTCATTAATTTACAGGTTCTCAGCACCTGTATATTAAATCTTTTCCTTCTTTCTTAACTTGATTCGGAGGAAACTCCAGGAACAAACTTGCCAACAAAGTTTTCAAGCTGACAAGCAGGTATTCTTTATTGTGGCGCCGGGAGACACGGGGGATAGCTCCTCCTAATGTGTGTCTCCCTCTATTGCTCCATACACTGCCTTATATAGATGTTGGGCATACATACATATTCATGAGGTAACGTATGGATTACATAATTTTCCAGAGAGTTCCCCGCATGAGTACAAAATTGTGGTAGGGGTCTGTGAGGGTCGTTTACTTCTTCCAGCAATCTTCATCACTTCTGGCTGCCTTTGACGCATGCGCAGTAAATGCTCATACCAGCTTAATTGGATTGTTAACACCAAAGACATAATAATCCTTCTAGCTTCCTACTTATCAGTTAGTTTAACTGTAGCCCATCCTGGACACCTGCCATTCCCGGATACTCCTTATCCCTATGTCTCGTTATTCTAGACTATTTTTCTTAAAACTATGTCAACTATAACAACTTATCTTGCACAAGAATTCTCAGTGTTTTCTCTAGCTGTACTCTATTTTTCCCTCTACATATCATGTCCCTCAGTAATTTTCCACTGCTACTGTTACAAAGCCATTACACTTAGCATTACTTAAAACTAATTCTAAAAGTTTATATATTCTATTTTATGATTTTATGGCCCCCTTTGTTTCAAACTCGAAAGAGAAACATATCTAGCGTTAGATTTCAATTCAAGAAAACAGATTGTTAATGTTCACCCCAAACTCCAAGTGATAGTTTTTAGTGGTCGTTATAATTGCAGATAAGAAGTTTCTTCCATTCCTTTCTGTAGGCTACAATCATGCCTTTTAAGCATTTTGATTGTTTCCATCTACTGTGTATTTCTTTAATAAAAATCCCCGTGAACATATCACAGGTAAATGGATGGCTGTAGAATGTGTTTTCTTACAGTCTTCCATGGACATGTATTTTTTATCAAACATACAAATCTGTAGTCTGGGCACACATTCATGACAGAGTTGATTAGTTTCCTCTCTTATACTATTTTCTACACCCCACAGATCCTATAATAAAGATGACTGCAAAACAATTTATGTTTTTAAACAAACCCTGAGGATTTTCATTAAGATGTTTTATTGAGGAAAACATATACCTGTCTAAGCAGAACTAGAATTTCGCTTTTAATTTTTTTTTTTAAAGTTTAACTATTCTCTACAGTGATAAAAAAAAAAAATCTGAAATCCTGAAATCAGGTGATCGTTGGGAAGAATAAATAATATCCCATGGAAATTAAATCAATACTGAAAAATATAGGAAAGTTGCCTGAAACAGTTCTGGCTTGACTTTTTAATGGATCAGATTAATCTGAAATAAGCTAACCAGCCTCCCTGCTGTAAAGGTGCTGCAGAAAGAAAGTTGTTTGAAAAATACTGAAGCAAACAGTTTCTATAAATTTTTGATCCATAGTGGATTTGTTTTCATTAGGAAAGCAAAATAAATCATAAGTTCCTGCTGCTAGGAGATACTTAGAATTAACTGGCAGAAAAACTTACCATGCAATGAAGTCAGTTGCTTGCAGAAATCATCAGTCTTTGCAACAGGATAGTATTTGAATATCTTACTTTTTAAGGCAGGGTTGTTGTATACTGTAGCAGGAGGAAGAAAGATGATCCTTGAAGTTTTCTATCTGGGGTTCTAGAGAATCCAAAGGTATCTTTCTCATCAGGTAGGCAGAAAATTAATCTCTCTTGCTTGCATGGACAACTAGTGAATCAGAGGAGACAACGGACTGGCCAAGTAACAACATCAGCATGCACCCTGAGTGGGAGGAGGGAATTCCAAATACATATACAGGTTGTAGCTGCATGTTGACCAGTAGTGGAGCTAAAGCTTTTGCTACTTTCTTCTTAACTGGCTATTCTTGCCTTCTTGCCACCTCATACAAACTACTTGCATAGCAGTTTGTGAATAACTTCAGGACCCTTCAAGTTCCACAGAGAGGAGCATACATGTGAACATGCTGGAGAAGTTTTGTGGCCAGCAGCTGTGTGAACTAGCACCGCTGCTGAAAAGTCTTGACAAATGACTCTTTGTTTAGCTAGACACAGAGAAATGTAATAGAAAGGTTTAGGTTGGTATTAATGGGAGTGTCTGGGTGTGGAAAGCACCAGGGCAACAAAGAGCAACAGAGGAGATGCAGGCACGGACTATGTTATGACATCTAGATTAACAGATCATCAAGATCCCATGTGCATCTTCACAGGTGTCCTGGGTTCAGCAGTAGCAGTCATTTTTCTCCTTCTTAGTAGCTGGTGCAGTGATGTGGTTTTGACTTTCGGCCTGGGAACAGCACTGATAACACCGATGTTTTTAGTTGTTGCTCAGTAATATTTACTCTGACCAAGGACTTTGTGAGTCTCATGCTCTGCCAGGGAGGAGGGGAAGCCAGGAGGAAGCAGAGACAGGACACCTGACCCAAACTAGCCAAAAAGGTATTCCGTACCCCAGCACGTCATGCCCAGTTTATAAACGGGGCAGTCACCCGGAAGAGCTAGATCACTGCTCGGTCAGGCTGGGTATCTGTTGGCGAGTGGTGAGCGGTTGTATTCGCTTCGTCGCTTCGCTTGTTATTTCCCTTATCATTATTATTATTGGTGGTAGCAGCAGTGGTTTGTGTTATACCTTAGTTACTGGACTGTTTTTATCTGAACCCGTGGGAGTTACATTCTTTCAATTCTCTTCCTCATCCCTCCGGGAGCTGGGGGCGGGGGGAGGATGTGGGGGGGAGTGAGAGAGTGGCTGTGTGATTCTGAGTTACAGCTGGGCTTAAACCACAACAACAGGGCACCCAGATTGTGAGTCTGAGGAGAATCAATAAATCCCAGTGATTCAGAGAGGTGAAACAGGATGAAGGAACTAATCATTATAATCTCCTAAGAGGGAAAAACACATGCATCCAAAATCAGCGTTTCAGCAGTAATCCAAAAAAAGGACCTAGGAGAAGTGTTGAGAGGACTGGTAGTCTACATACCTTGTCCTTTGAATTTCTGAGGAAGTCTGAATGAGGAAATACACCTGGCTGCCCACTTACTGACATTTGATGCTTGACAGACCTCTTGGACACACACTTACTGTGCTGTATGTGGATATGACAGTATGGCTGAAATCAATTTTATTGTAAGATAAAAACACCTTTCCTTCATGTAAGGTCTCATTTTGAGCTTTTCTGCCCATGTTGCAATATTATTTCATATATAGAGCTCTATATAGCAAAAGGAATGTTGAAAACTGAAAGAATGTGAGAGGAAATGAGTCTACAAGTAAATAAATTGGGGCTGCTTTTATGAGGATGCCTGTTGCTTCACTTGACTGGAACACAGCTCTTTTAAAAGGCTCCTCAGTAAAGGCTGAATTGCTGTGAAAGTGCTGTTGAAACACGAATGCATGTTCTAGCATGATAGTTAATGTTGTCTAACCAACAACAGTTTTAAAAAAGAGGTGCTGACTGAGCATAAAAGGAATGTTGTGGTTAAAGCCTCTCATTTCACCAGAGACAGATGCAGATCACATAATCTAGCCACAAGATATCTATGTACCTTAGACAAGGCCTGTGATGAGTTATCAGATTCCTTATACCAGTGTATGCCTATTCAGCGTAACCAGCTTCCTGAAAATTTTCTTTAGGAGATCATAATAGAAATATAAAATATGTTGGAACAATTGTATTATGAAGAGTCACTTTTGGCAGGTGACTTACAGGGCATCTATTCTTTTCCTTTGCGAGTGTGGTCTTTTTTGTCATCTATGTGTGCACTGTTTTAATTATATTATAAGCTTGTGCTTTACACTCCAGTAAGCAGTTTTCTTCAAGGTGGATGGGCATTCTATAGTTTTAACCAGCCAAACATTTCCCGGAGATGCACAGCAAAAGGACAGCAGGCAGCAATCAAAAAATTGCCAGTGAAAATTCTGACTGGATATAAAATAAAACTTGCTCCTGGTGGAGTGGATCAGGTCCTGGAATAAGCTTCCGAGAGGCACTGTGGGATTCCCTTCAAAAAATTTTAAAGTTCAGCTGGACAAGTCCCTAGGCAACCTCATCTGACCCTGAAGTTAGTTCTGCTTTGAGCAGACAGTTGATCTACATGGCATTCAAAGGTCCCTCTGAAACTAATGTTTTCTAGAATCTTGTTAAGAATATGCTGGTTCTTGCATGTCTTCATCTTGCTTCAGGGCTGAGCATTGTTCTCTGTAGAGGCAATTCTGAGCTTTCCTAAAACAACTTTTGAAAACTTCTCATACAAACGTATGAGACAGAAGCACCATTTGCCTTTAAATAAATAAATATCAGGGAAATGTCTCCCTACAATTTTCTAGAAACAATGATAATCTTTAAAAAAAAAAAAAAAAAAGAAGTAAGAAACTTAAGCTGATATCAACACTATAAATAACTAACTTATATCAAATCTCTTGTACAGAAACATTTCACACGATTAAACTGGCCTTCCATGAATACAATCAAGATATAACATGCATTTGTTTCTCTGGACAGCTGTTCCTTTCTTCTGCATCTTTCCAGGAAGGTGTTCACACTAGCAGCCTCTAAGAGCAAGCAGAAGTAAGCATCCTACTATAGGCAACCACATTGCTTAATGAGAAAAGATAAATTTTCTCTTACGTACCACCTCTTTTCAACATAAGAGTAGGGACCAGTTTCATTCTTCTACTCTGAGATACATAAAACTAAGTGTTTGGGTTCACCTCAGCTGGTAATATAGCATGAGATACAGAGGAAAATAAGAACCAATGCAATTATTTATACAAGCACTTTTAAAGATAGAGTGCTAAAGCAGTTAATCTGCATATGTTAAAGCAACTGTAATTATTTTGTTACTGGTAGCATATAATTTTGAAGTCACAGCACCAGCTTACTAAAAGCATAATTAATAAGAGTTTGCAATTATTTATGTATGTCATCAAGAACCTGTTATTAACACTTACATATAAGGAATTACATTCTCCCTAAGTCCTTGACTTCAAAATCATCATGATCCTGTGATAAATGGGGTTTAGTAAATAGGTCAAGTCAGAAAAGTCTCATGCAGGCCTGAATAATTTCAGATTTTCATTACATAAATTTTCCCAGCAGTTCAGGAAAGTTTACAGTTTTATGGTGCTGCTATGTTGCTTAAGATTCAGTGAAAGGAATGAGAATTGGCCACACATCTCAAAAGGAGCAGAAAACAATTGGTTAATTGACACTTAGTTCTGTATTTGTGTAATTTTTAGTTGTTTGATTAATGTGGCTCAGTAGTTATCATGCAATGGAAGAAAGGGAAGGAACAAAGGGCAGAATGGAGACCACATGTCTGATTGAAAAACTTCTTTGTTATGCTCAGTATAACATGATATCTTACAGAAAACGACATATGCTGGCAGTGAAACTGTTTTGTAATGTCTCTTGAGTATCAACCTGAAAACAAATGGTTTTTACGTACAGACACACAGACACACAGGGTCAACTGTCAGGCATCAAATAAACTGGTGTGGCTGATGCTGGAGAAGGATATCACTTAGGTGACTTGAGTGAATAGATTTGAGCAGCACCGAGTACATGCAGATGGGGAAAACTTAAAGGCATTTCACTGTGTTCAGAATACATCCCAACTGAATGAGACCTGACAGAATTCTTATGTGTAACCTGAATTCTTTCACACTGCAAAATCTGTAATCAGGCAGGAGAAAGCTGCTACATTTTTTATCTCCTGTGGTCTGTTGGACTAGTGAACCGGAACTGTAAAATGGCCCACAAAGTACATCTGCTGTTTGTTTAGACACTGACAACAGATTCATGGTAGCTATACACAATGCCTTTCCAGTCTTTTCAAGTGGCTTGCCTAGGAAGTACTACTCTTCCAGATCTGTGTGTGGATAGAATTTATGCTCCAGGGATCTGTAGTGAAAAAATAACCTCTTTGGAGATGTGGTTATCACTACATTCTTCCATACTTTGACATTCAGAATGAGTGATTTTGTCTGTGAAATGCCTGGCAGCCTGAAGGCAGGGCCAAAAAAGCCTACAGCTGCCTCTTGAGTGCCTTCTCATCTTCCACGTACAGAGAACCAATTTCATGAATTTGTATTATTTATCAAAAGTGGTAACTTACTGTGTCCTTAATTGTTCTTAGAAGGAGAGTTGTGGGTCTCCCTCTTTTTCTGTCTCTTATCAAAAGCAAAACCAGCAAAGGACATGACCTTTACAATTGGGTATTATTGGACATTTAAAAGTTTGGTTTTCAAATTACCTAATTGATAGTTTAAATCTAGTACAGTTTAGAGGTTTTTTCTATAGAGCTACCCAGATAAAACTTTTTTTTCTTTTTACAGTTTTTCCTAACTTAAGTTTTGTCTTCATTACTTTGATTTTGATATTTGCAGTGTAAGACATGCCCTTGTTTTACATTTTGTTGTGACTTTTTTAGAACTTTCTATCAACAATAATCAAAAGGATTGAATCTGTAATTGTTTCAATTGCTGATGAAATGAGATGAGTGAAAATAAAAGAGGTCATGGAAATAATGCACCAGTGACCTGTATGTTTGAGCAAAATATTGATAAATACAAAATAACAGTTCTACTGTTTTATTCTCTACCCCCCATTTGCTGTTTCTTATAATTTGGTATTTGGAGGAAATGAGGCCAGGTGGTAATAAACAAAAACTATTTTTATGTCTACCTTGAAAAATCGTACAGTTTCCTGCATAAAAAAGGTGAGTTGAAGAGCACAGGCAAAGAAGCACCTTTGAAAGCGTCTAGTAATTAGCAGATCCATTTCCATGAATAAATGGGTATTCACATGGATTTGCTACTTTGATAACCAGGATTACTACAAAGTGATTCAGAAGGTGTAGTAAAATAAGAGCTATTCTGCATGCAGTATTGTTACAATAAGAAGATTAACATAAACCCAAGAACCATCCGATGTAAAGTGTATTCAGAGGTGCATGACAGGTTTAAATAGGGAATTTACTGATCAGGAGCAAAAAGTGGGTGCAACAGACTTCCAGTGTACCCACCACCAAATCAGAAAACTTTCATAAAGCAAGGAGCCTGGAAGTTTGCACCCTTCAGCTTTTCACTTATACAACCAGAATATGCAGGAATTAAAATACAAAATTAACATTGCTAAACTTAAGATCACACTATTATAAATAGTTATGTGTTGCAGAAAGCAAGTTTATGATACGGCAAGAAAAATAGTTTGGAATCATTTAATATTACAAAACAGATATGATACTGTTAGAAGGAGGGAAGTGGGAAACTGATGGTGGAGACTTGGGATGAACAGTAAAGAAAACAATAAAGGTCTGTGCACTTCATTTCAAGAGTACCTACAGAAATCTTCAATCATCTTCCTTTGAGTCACAAATGAATTTACACATGTGATAAATATATTTAAGTGATACCATGGTTGAAAGTGACGCTAAGAATATAAACTATTATCTATTTCAAAAGAAGATATGTATTAATGTGTATCACACATGGCTATTAAAGTACTTAGAAATGTCAAAGGTAAGAGAGAGCCACAGGAAGATAAGAACTGTCTAGCATGGCAGGAGCATATAGGATGATTTTCCTCATTTGGCAGATAGCTAATATTTCACCAGAGATATTCTTTACTTCAATTTAATCTCTTGAGCTGAATATTTGCATTTCTTCAGAGAGTATGGCTTGTACAGCATGCTTCCTGAATAACAGTGAAGGAGTGTGTTCCTGCCTTGCTAATGTGTTGTCTGAGAAATGGAGAACTTGCTTCAGCATGATAGTATAAGTTGTGAAACACAAAGATACATCTTTCTGTTCTGCTTCCACCCTGCCAGCCATTTCAACCTGCCAAAATACCTCAATTCTGAAAGCACAGTTTTGAGTCATTTTACATGTATATTCTGGTATCAACAGAACTATTCATGGTATAGCATTTGCAGGACCAGGGGCTGTAATTTTATGTGAACCAATACTATATGCTTGCTCAAAAAAAAATCTTGTTGACTTTGGATGCTTTTCCTGAAAGCAAGATCAGGCACTGATTCCCCCTGCCCACATTAACTAGTGCCTGTTTTGTTTTTCTGTAATATTAGCTAGGTCTCCAATAGGGAGTTCAACCAGTCACTCTGTAAGAGGTAAATCTTGTCTTCAGTGAAAAGGTATTTTTTGTGTTTGCAGTGAGAGATGTTCTTCCATGACTCATGATATAAGCTTTTTTTTTTTTTTTTTTTTTTTTTTTTTTTTAATGTTTGAAATAAATGCTTAAAATGTTAATTTGCAACAACAGAGGAAAATAGTAGTTTTGTGGGTCTGGGAAATTTGGGTCAAGAATGAAGGAAGTTCTGTCTGATTAGGAACAGCTGAAATTTTATTGCCATTTCACATAGACATTTGTTACAAAGAAAACCTGAGAGAATCGTATTCCCTGTGTATGAAACCAATATTGTCCTAAGTTGTCACAGCTGTAACTTTGAAAACCACAGTGTTTTTTGTTCACCTCACACAGCTGTAACAGTATGGAAATCACCAATCTCATGGCTGTACTTGGGTGATTTCCAAGAAATTGCAGAACACCAAATATCCCTGATACTACTGCCTTAAGTAGATTCTGTGGATAAAAGTCTACCCCCAGCAGAGAGCATGCAAAGGAGCTGCCCTTAAGGAGCCCAAGGAATGCACAGACAGGAAAAGAAAACAACAAAAAGAAGCAATGTATTTCTCAAAACTTTATCTACTACAAAGGCTTTATGACAAAAGCAATTTCATACAAGAAGGTTTTTTTTATTTTCCTTCGCTTTTACATGCCTTTTATGGTGCTGTTTTACAGTGATGAGGTGTAACTAGAATATGAGGAAGCAAAGCAGACAAGTTGGATTTCAGTTTTCTGAGATGCATGAAGCAGCATATATTAATAGAAACACTACCACCAAAAGACCTGAATTTCTTAAGGAGCTACTTTAATTGCCTCTTAGGAGGGCAGTATTTAAATGGAGTTAAGTATGAGTACAAAAGCAAATTGCTTTTATAGGGACTGCAGGTTTTTAAAGGTAGTTAGCAGTCATGTTCTCCTTCAGGCTGTGGCAAAGGAGTATGAAAATGCCCCTTGTGCTTAGTCTGTATCTTGCCAGTCCCTTGCATGAGCTCTCTTGTTGTACAGATGAGAGCAACCAAAAGCTTTTTAGCTTGCATCTATTTCTACTTGTAATCCAGATTATAAAACTCCACAATGTGGAGAAAGTTGTCAGGTTATGAGATCCACAAACAAGAAACATCTATAAGAATTCATTTTCACTGTACATGTAGCTTTTTATTCTCATGACTGAACCCTAAACTTGGTGAGTAGCAAATGGATTGTTCCACGTGGAATTTTTTGAACAGGTTTGAGGATCTCATCTGATGCCATCCTTCAGGATTCACAGGAAATACATGAATGGACTCAGTGTGGTTCTTCTCTGTATTTCAGTTAAGGAGATTCTGCAGAAGCATGTGTCAATCTAATTTGCATATGTAGCGAGTATGAGTCACCCAATTAATATCATAGACTGCCATTTACACCAGTCCATTTTGAAAATCTGAGGCAAAAATGATTTTCCTTTGAATCTTATGCAACTAAGTGTGTCAGGTGATTTGTGAATGCACTGCATTCTGTGGAGGTGATTATTTTTGCTCTTTTGATATCTGAGGTATACAGCACAGTGTCTCATTCCTGAATTAAGTCTTTACATCAGTAGCAATTAATTCTGACTAACAATAAACTATGGTACTAGTAGTGAGATAAATGTAAGGCAGGTCTCACTTTTTTTACTGTCTTTACAATGAAAACGAAAGGAGGATTTACCATAAATGCTTGTTTCTGATTTATTCCTTGATGAATTAATGAAATCTAGAAATCAAATACTCACTGATAGATGATGTAATGAGCAATTTGTTAATGGTTGATTGAAAGGGTGGTTCCATTAATGACAATAATAACAGATTTTGTCTGCACTGTTATGGCAATCTGGCTTATGAGTGAAAATGCTTAAGATAATTTTTAGGAGTCCCTGAGAATTATTTGATGGAAGAAGAAACACAGATGTCCTAAGATCAGAGACCAGTAATCTAGACTCCAGCAGTCTGAATTGCTGCTAAATTAGCTCTTGTACAGTTTACAGATGGTTCTAGTTGCTTTGAAAACTTAGTCCAAAGTATTTGTGATGAAGTTTCAGATGGAATTCAGCCTCAGCTACAGTGTCGTCCTAGACTACTTCTACCAGTAGTTCTTTGGACTGTCAAACCCAGTGTGACCACTAAGACCTTACGCAATGTACCTTTGTTGGAACTATGAAAATAACCTGTGGTTGGTCTTGCTTTAAAACCTACAAAATTAGGAATTGTGGTGAATGGTATGAGTATGCATATGTATACCAGATATAACCTCGACTAAGAAAGTATTTTCTGTGGACATGCATCTTCCTGCTTTAAAAGTAGTTGACTAGATTGCTTCCTTAGATGTGAAGAGTCCATATTCTGCAGGAGGAATCTTTTATTCATAAAAACTGATTTGGTGTGTCCTCCAGAGGCTATTAGTCTAGAAATTTGTAATATGAATTATGAACAAAGGTTGTCAATCATTGGAACTGGCTATCAAGGGAATTGCTTGAGTCTCCATACCTGGAGGTACTTAAAAGATGTATGTCCTATGTACATACAGCACGTAGGGACACAGTTTAGTAGTGAACTTGATAGTGTTAGGTTTATGGTTGGAATCTTAAGGGTCATTTCCAACCTAAATGATTCTATGATTCTAAATTATAGATGAGATCATATCTTTGGAGATAGCTTTAAAACCAAAATCCTCAAAGATACTTCTGTCTCCTACACTTACCTTCATTTAAATGAAATTTGTAATCTCTACTGTGCAGTTAGTAGGATACTTTATGAGTTAACAGCAGTATCCAATCTCTTCCCAGTAGCAGCAGGTCAAAGTTTCATCTTACAAGTATTTTTTAAAAAGTTGACACAAGACAGCATCATAGAATCATAGAATCATAGAATAGTTAGGGTTGGAAAGGACCTTAAGATCATCAAGTTCTAACCCCCCTGCCATGAGTAGGGGCACCTCCCACTAAACCATGTCACCCAAGGCTCTGTCCAACCTGGCCTTGAACACCACCAGGGATGGAGCATTCACAACTTCCTTGGACAACGCATTCCAGTGCCTCACCACCCTCACAGTAAAGAACTTCTTCCTTATATCTAACCTGAACTTCTCTTGTTTAAGTTTTAACCCATTACCCCTTGTCCTATCACTACAGTCCCTACTGAAGAGTCCCTCCCCAGCATCCATGTAGGCCCCCTTCAGATACTGGAAGGTTGCTATGAGGTCTCCAAGCAGCCTTCTCTTTTCCAGGCTGAAAAGCCAAATTGTTAATTGTGTCATAAGAGCGCTCACTAAAAAAAATCCTCATCACCTCATTCTTGCACACTTCAAACTGTCACACGAATGTCTGGCATGGTATAGTGCCTTTTCACCCCAGTAGCATAAAGATATGCTATTACTATGACTGGCATCTTGTTCCTCTACCTCCTGTTCAAACTAATGCAACTTTTATATCAACATGTGTTTTAGGAATCTAGAAACTTCAAATTTACAAACCCAAAATCAATGTAGTCAACAAATTTTTATGTTGCAGAAAAATAACCTTCAAAACCCTGGAATACAGAACTACTCTCATAAATGGATAAGTAAGAAACAATTGGGTCAATTCACAGGAGTTTTTGTGCCTAATTTGAAAGTAAAATAAACGTAGAGTCTTGCACTGCTATTGAATCTGAAAGAGTTCATTTTGTGGATCAACCACCAAGATGGGAGTAATTCTGAGGAACAATTTGTCAATAATATGGCCAGGTCTGACAAATTTGATTTATGTGGAAAAACAAGGTGTCAGTACTGCTACTCAAATTACTCTTTTGGAAACATTTTGGATACGTATGTCTAATGGTAATATGATAAAGAAACCTATAAGGAAAACCAGTACTTTCAATAACTTACTCTGTAAAAATGCAGTGAAAAGGACTTAAGATTAGATTCAGCCCACACTCCATTTTCTCAGGAAGAGTCCAAAGGCCTGGAAAGTGCTTGCACAACAGCCAGAGGTCATTACTAGTGAAATCACAGGACCTCTAACATTCAGGATGTCCAGGCACTATCTGTAAGCTCAGTAGACATAACAAGTCTACAGGATAGCACTTTGGTAAGCAGTCAAAAATTAATCTGATTACCTTCCACACAACCACCGAGGAGAATAGGACACTGTGGTCACTTGGTTTGTTCAGCACGGAGAAGGCTGAGAGGTGACCTCATTGCAGATTACAACTTCCTCAAGGGAGGCTGCAGAGGAGAGGTGCTAATCTGCTCTCTCTAATGAACAGTGATAGGACACAAGGAAATGAAATGAAATTGCATCAGGGGAATTTTAGATTGGACCTTAGGAAAAGGTTTTTCACTTGAACAGGCTCTTCAGGGAAGCAGTCATGGCACCAAGCCCATCAGAGCATCTTCCAAGGAGCATCTGTATGATGCTATTCATCATATGGTTTAGTTTTAGGTAGTTCTGTGAGGATCATGGTGTTGGACTTGATGATCCTTATGGGTCCCTTGAAACTCAAGATTCTATGATTCCATGATTCTGTGATCTCACAGCTGTCAGATTGAGATCCAGGTCTGTAGATTTTGGGTCACTTTTATATTTATCTGCAAAATCCTCTGAACACATGGGAGGTTGAAGAGAAAATCAAAGACAAAAACCAAAACACTTCAAGTCTTTCTCTTAAAAAAAGAAATCCTGGTAAAAAGGGAAAGTGTTTATGTAGCACTGACTTTAGATTTGATTGTTCATATCTCATCCTCCTTCAGAGCAGGAGTTGTTACAGTCCAGAAAATATTATTGGTAGAGGTTATATGATGATGCTATCCCCTTTTCCTACCTCATTTTCTGATCATGGGCCTATTATAGTGGTTCTCAGCATACTTGCATCACTTAAGGTCCTTTCCAACCCTAACTATTCTATGATTCTATGAATAAGCCTTAGCAGGTAGAAGGCTACTACATTGTGCTGATTCTTGGTAACTAAGCACCTTTTATAAAAGTTGGGATGACTGAAGATCAGAGGTTTTCATTTAAGGTTCCTCCTTTGAAAGGAAGAAAAGGTTAGACAGGACATCTCCCTCTGTAGCTAGCTGAGACATAACAAAAGGTTTTCTGTACTTTGACAGTAGAAGCCTCCCCAAATTGCAAAAAATCTGTGTGAGAAAGAGAAAATAATAATAATAGCAATTATGATAATAATAGTAATAATAATCATAGTCCAACCCCAAACCATAAATGATCATTATAAATCATAATAGTCTATTATCAGTGAGTTCAATGGGCAGCTAAATGCTACTTAAAGATTTACTTAAAATGAAATGTATATATAGCGAACACTTCTAAAGATTAATATGTTATAGACTATTGAAAAAGTAGTGAAGACAACAAAGTACTAAATTAACAAACTTCTCCTTACCAGTTACCTCATCTCCAAATATTAATCTTTCAGATTTATGGATTGTAGCATCAATTTCATAAGTTCTGTATCCCCCCCACAAACCCTTTTTTAAATCAATTAACAGAAGAAAGTATTCTGCTCTAATAGCATGATCTTTTTTTGTTGTTATCTGCGACATCCTTCAAGTACCATAAATCAGGAGAACTGAGCAACTGGGAGAAAATTCATGGAAATTAAGGGATGTAAGGTCCAGGAAACAGGATATTTAGAGAGCTGGGTTTATTTAGTTCAAAGGTGTGAAGACTGGAAGGGAGACTTAATCTTCCAATATACAGAAGGCTGCTGCTGTGAGGAGTAGAATAATGTAATCTGTATGACCACTGTGGAAAAACTGAGATGTAATTAACTTAGATTGCAGCAGATGAGGTGTCATTTGGGGACTAGCAAAAACTTAGGTGTAGGTAAGCATAGGAATAAATGGATTAAAAAGAATGTGGGATCACACAAACATTGAAGAAGGTTATAAAAGAAAAATGTGTCTGCCTAGAACAAGTTAGGTACAGCATCAAGGTTCCTCCCAGACAAATTTTCTCCAGTTCAATGAGAAGTGTTTGGAAAAATAGGGAAAAACTTTACTGCTTAACACTAAAGAAAAGTGATGCAAATAATTGAAACTATTTTACTGCAGAGCATTTTAGACCATTCTGAAATTACATGAGGAAGTGGTAAAGGGAAGCATGAGAGAGATCAGACTGATTTCCACTCTAGGCGGTTGTCAAGCAGATTTCCACTGTCAGGCTTCTCAATGAAGAGAACTTTTGTCAGCCTCCCCTAGCTTATTCCTTGTAATTTTCAGAGAGGAGTTTGGTTGTCTATTTGACAGCCTTCACCATGATTCACTCCGGAATATCAACACATGTTGTGGCTTGAAAACAAAAGGTATTCATCATTGTGAAGTTTTTCCAGCAAGTTTTATTTGGTATACTTGAAATAATTTGCATCTCGGAACAATTGTTCAAAGCAGACACTAAAATTTAACCAAAAAAGTTGCCTTGTCTCACTGTGCTACTGTTGACTTAATCAGGAATGGATACATTGCAGACCCCAAAAGTCAGAAAAATAGATTTTATTCTTGTCCCTTATAAGTCTTCTAAATGGTAGTTCAATTAACATGGAGGAAAGACAGACAGCTGTTCTAAAAAAAGGAAAGACTATTCTAAAAATGAAAATTCTTGTAAATTTTTTTTTTGCACAAACATTAGTTTGGATGGGAAAGTAACAGAAGAAAAGAATGTGAACTTGTTAATTCCCCTCCGAACCTCAGTGGGCAGGGGGGTTTGAAGACAGTACCATCATAAACTGGAAGAAAAGCGACATTTACCACTTGCAAAAACATTTAGCATAAAGACAAAACTATCAATCCTCCATTCAAATGTTATTCTAGTCTTAATATGCACTCAGTAAAGCTGGTAATTCATCAGACACACAAGGAAATGTACACAAATATGTGCATATTTATACATATATATATATATACATTCATATACCCTTAAAAACAACACATGGGTTTTAAACAGAATGAATTTATAACAAATAGTAAAGTTTAGCAGACAGTTAAATATCTTTTTCTCTAAAGTTATTCATAAAAAAAATCAGTCCTTTTATGAATGAAATCAGATCATTTTATGTGAAGACATGCCACAGAGCAGCTACAGGAGCACACCAAAAAAGGTAGGATGAAAACATCCTGTATCAAATACCTCACGGAATTTCTTTTTCCTATCTAAGTACAGAAAAAGGAAAAAGCAGTTCAGATAGTCAGGAATGGCAAAGTCTTGTTCATATGTTAAATAGTGCCTGGCAGCATGGGGAAGAATCAGGTTCTTCCACTAAACTTCAGTGTCAAGGTGTTATGGTTGGTTCTGACTATAAACCTTTTCCTTAAAAAAGCATTTTAAAGTTGGATGTTGTACTGATAATTTTTTTGTAAAATATATCCATAGGGGATAGATTTCACAACATGCAGTTCTTCCAGTTCTTTCTTAGAAACGTTCTTAGAAACACTTTCTTAGAAACCTGTAGAATAAAATACATGACTATTGGGAAGGAAAGTTTGAGCTCATTAAAGCAATGAGTCAAGGAGTGCTTTGTTCTAGTGAAGGTGGGTCTCAAATGTGACATTCAAGAGAACTAAACCACAAAAATCTGTAGCTTTAAGTAGATGGCAGGGTCCAGCGCAATTTACTAGAATAGATCGAGCCCTTCCTGGAGGAAAGATCCCATTGAGTAAGGATGGGAAACTCTATCTCTTATTCTCCATACCCTTCTATTAACTAGTTAGTTGGGCAATTCTACTTGGTAAATGATGGCACAGTCTCATCATACTGAAAACCTCACTGTCTTTCAACTGAACCACAGCATGTTAGTGTATTTAAGTATGAGTAGTGCTTAGAACTCCAGCTAGCAGAGAGCAGCATGCAAAGTTTCCTCAACAACAGCATACCAGGAACAATTGTTTAACGTCTGCACTGTTTTCCTGTAGGATTGATTCCCAACCCAGTTCAAAGACCCAGTCTTTTTCTTCTAGTTGCCTCCATTGCCTGACTACAGGACACTCAAAAGACTACATGAAACACTATGGTGAAAATCATGGCTAAGAGTTAATACTTCAGGCTTCAGAGTACCATGGCATGCAAGAAAGATGAAGCTCATTGAAACGTACTTGGCAGCTATCTTATCACTGTGAAATGAATGTGCAAGGGATCTAGGGATCATGAAAATCTTGTCACTTTCCTGACCATGTTACCAAATAAGTTGGTTGGTTTGTTTGGGTTATTTGGAACTATAATTTTCAAATATATATGTGTGCATATACAGATATCCGTGTGTGTGTGAAAGAGTCCTTGAACAAATTGATGAAGTGTAAACTCTCTTACCCTTTCCTCATCTCTCAAATACAAATAAAAGCCCAACTAAAAGCCATGAACTGACTCTTGTCTCTCTCCTTGGGAGGATGGTGATGGTTTGTCACACAGCTCTAATGGAAGACGCTTTGAATTCTCAGTTTGGCATAAAACACATGTCAAAATTAACTAGTTCTGAGAATCCATTTGTAGGTGGACTAAAACATGTTTATTTCTCCAACTTTAGTTAGAAAAAAGGAAAAATTAGGCTAGGAGAAGGCCCATCTCTTTGATTAAAAGACAGGCTAATCTGAATTACCTGTTCTTTGATCCAATGACATCTTTCTCTTTTAAAACGTGGTTAGAATTTTAGATTCTTCCTATTTGTTTCACTGATCCTGCTGCTGCTCTGCCTTTTATGTGGTGTATACATGCTCTTGAACAGAATAGCACTACCAGTGCTTTTGTGCTGACTTTTCTTCAGCTTTAGTTACTGCCATGCCCGTTCTTCTACATGAGTAGAGTTTGAGTACCCTGTCACTAACTCCAGAGTGATCAAAGCATATCTTGGGATTGTGGAGAAATTGAAAAGACCTAACAAAAGAACCATCCTCATAAATGAAAGTAAGGCACAGAATTTAGCTGGAAAATGCTGAAGACATTTTTTATGAAATATGCTGAAAGTAATAGACATTTCAAATTACTGTGAGAAATCAAAAGAGGTTTCAGATGCTTTTGAATATCCATCAGAAGAGCACAAAGGACTGCAGCTCATGTATTTTATCTTAAGCTTGGCAAAATAATACTCATTTTTTTTTCTATAAACATGTACTCACAGTTGCATGCTAACTAATTAAAATATAAGATTTTTTAGAGGTATATATCATGAAAACAGAACAGAAAAAAAGATATGATACAATACTATTAAAATGCAGACAGCAGTCAGCCAGATTTACTGAGTAAAATCCTGGCTTCATTTCAGACTTGGGAGTTTTGCCAAAATTTTTAATAGGGCCAGGATTTCACTATTTGCAATCAATGATAGAAGAAAAAGGGAGAGAATATGAAATGTAAACAAAGAAGGGAAAGAAAAGTCATACTCATATTCAGCATATTTGTAAATTCACATGGCTACGTGTTTAACGCAAAATGACAGCTATCAATATTTGTTAACATGATTTGATGTTTTTAATGAAATTTTAAATTTATGCCTATTTTAGAGGTGAGAAAATCAAGATACATTGAGCTTGTTGACTTTCTATGGCAGCAGTTTGTTTCAAGTGTGGTGTGAGAGTCTGGAGATAGAAGAAGGATTAATACTGAAAGGAAACGGAGCAGAAATTCTGATAACTATCCTTTCTGTTCAAGAATACCATTGCTAAGGAATTCCGGACCATACCTGAATAGAAGTATCCTACTCAGTACTTTTTGTCTTCTTTGATATTTGTGCTTGAGAATAGTACTATTAAACCCTGGAAAAATTACTTGTTTAGATAATCTGCCCATTATGACTGTTCTTTTCAATGTGAGTAAATTGCCTGTGTCCCTCTGTGTGACTCTCAGGATAGCTACTAGCTACAACATGAGCAGAACACACAGATTTTCTTCCTTCATACACTGTTCCATCAGATTCTTGTTTCTACAAAAGTTTATTTTTTTAAATCTGCTATTGTTTCGACAGCATGACTTTACTCTTCGACGTAAGACTTCAGAGAAAGATTGATTTATTTGTATTCATGATGTTTCAGTGATTCTTAAAAAAAGTTGTTTAGTCCTTGGCAAAGAAGAGAATTTAATTTGCTGGAACTATTCCAATTTCCTTCAGTCCCTAGAGTTCTAATGATCTGGGAAGTATTATGAAGAAAAGGAGACCACATCCACTCTCTTGTCAAGACAGGAGACTAAGAGATGGAAGCCCCAGTAAACATGTATGAGGCCCATAAAAGAGAAAAACAAAATGCCAGTTCTAGCTTGGCCAACTCCCTGAGCAATACAATGGGAATACAGCTTCCAAGTAGAAATACTAGAATGGGACTATGTTGGTGCAAGTGACCTGTTTGATTTTTACTTGTAAGAAGCTTGAGTCAAATACAGCATGCTTCTACCTCGTTAGAGCTAGAGAGCATTCTCATATCATATCTTGCCTTGTTCAAACCTTTTAGCAAGCATTTCAAATGCCGAATTAGTACAGGATAACACTCAGTCCTTTTGTTTGACAATAGTGCTATCTTACATAGCATTTTCTCCCATCTTTTCATTCAACCATCAATATAAGTCTCATGATTTTCACTTGTCTTTCCAAAAGCATGCCACAGGAATAGATCTCATCACTAAAATATGCTTTACAGAGCTTTACAAAGACAATTGCCTTTTACTTACAAGATTGGGAACAGTTAAATATAGACTACTTGTAAATCAGCCAGTAAACTTTCAGCAGACTTCCCTGTTCTGACTCATGTTCCTTCTCAAATGTGTTGTGGAGAGACACCTGAGATGTACAGGCTGCTCTGATTTTACCTCGTGTCTGTAGTGTACACCCCAGTGTGCTGGGGTGACTTGATCCACATCCCCTCTTGCCTGGTGACTTGGTTGCTGGGTATGGGGATGAGGCCTTAGCTGTAGCAGTTTCTGAAATCACAGCCATGGGAAGGAGGCCTGAGGCCTTGAGGGGTGTGCTGAAGGGAGTAACAAGTTGCAAGACCCTGATAAGGGTGTTGAGGTCAGACAGTCTGAGTCAGCAGGGTGGAAGAGGGAATGATGTTAACTGCTAATGTGTCAAGGTTCTGGTCTGCCCTTGAGTCCCAAGGATGAAGTACCTGGTCAGTGCCTAGTCAAGACTCTCCTTATCTCTCATTTACGCATTGAAATATACCACATTGATAAAGTGCGTCTCCCTACACTGCCTGTGACGGCAGTCAGTAATTTGGCTGCAGTTTCACATTTAAACATTCTCTAAATATATAAACGGGGCGTACGAACTCCTCCACAAGAAGGGATGAAAATTTGACCCCTTGTTGCAGACAAGTCGATGGGCTTGCTGCTCTCTCCTCCCCAAAGTAGGGATGCCTTTTTGGTAAGATTTGTGCCCCCGACTATGTCGGATGATACCCAGGTGAAACTAACTTTAATGAATTAACACATGGTTTATTTGGTTTTCCTATATGAGTTCAATTAATTGTTAGCTTTTGCATTTTTAGTTCTAATGCAGTAAGTGAATTATCAGCAGCAAGTCTGAACCTGTACTTCTGTTGCTTCAATGAACCACACTATTTGTGCATCCATAATCATGACCAGATTTACAGTGTTGAATTGGTTACAATCAGAAAATAAGCCCGACTGCCCCCAGCTGCTCTGATCTCTGAGGACTAGCTGGAATGCAAAGGGGCTTATTTTCTGCCAAATTTCTATACTCTTAAAGCAACACTGGGTGATCTTGTGCCTTTAAATCAATACCCCCAGCTGGAGGACAACCTAAGCTTACAATATCCTTTTTGTATTTTGATCAGACTTAATGATCCTTCATCATTAGACTGGGTCTTTCCTCCCTTGAGTAGCAGCACATACTGGGCTGGATCACCTCTCCTATGAAGTCAGGCTGAGAGAGGTCACCCTGGAGAAGGCAAGGCTCAGGAGAGACCTTAGAGCAGTATCCAGTATCCAAAGAAGCCCCACAAGAAATCTGGTGAGGGACTTTTTACAAGGACATGTAGTAATAGGACAAGAGGGAATGGCTTTAAGCTGAAGGATGGTAGAGTTAGATTAGATATTAGGAAGAAATACTTTACTGTGATGCTGGTGAGAGATTGGAACAGATTGCCCAGCGACTGCCCCATCCCTGGCAGTGCTCAAGGGCAGACTGGGTGGGGCTTTGAGCAATCTGGTCTAGGGGAAGATACCACTGTCCAAGGGAGGGGGTTGGAACTAGATGATCTTTAAGGTCTCTTCAAACCCAAACCCTTCTATGATTCTAAGAAAGGAAGACTAGAAGAATCAGCTGTGTTTCCAAAGTGGTGTGTACAGCAATTAAGATCACAGACACACAGTACATTCATGATCTGATGTAAAATTAATTGGCATTCTTTTTTAAAATTAGTATATTCTAGAAATTGTTAAACTAAATTTGGCTAATTAGTCATTAGCATGCAAGGAACTGTCGAAGTTCAGAAGTCTCTTTAGATGTTACTTTTATCTTTTGGTTATGTTTATGTGAAGGTCTTGTTAGTAGTAGTCTAATCATTTGGTAACTATTTCACATGTTCTATCCTTTAGTTACATGGAAAACCCTGAAGAGAAGTAAAAATTGCCTGTGAAACAAGTCTGGTCCTCAACTCACATTTTAATAGTGTCTTGAATTAATACATAGATTTGTTAATTTTTCACTTCCGTTTATATATTTTTCTCATCTCTTTCATTTATAAAGTGCTTATGACTTTTAGAATATAAGAAACAATGGTGCTTGGAAAATAACCCAGAGACCACTGTGCACCATCATAAAAGTATTATTTTTTGTAAGGCATGAGATTATGACACTGAAAAGCTCAAATTCTGGAAGAGAGTGATGGAGAACTGAAGGAAGAAAAGCTGAAAGGAAATGAGGGAGGCAGACAAGGTAATATATTGTTCTGAGTTGCTGGGCATAAAAATGAAGCAGGTTTATGAAAGAAGAGCAGGAGAATGCTGCAAGAAAAAGCAAATTTGTAGTGTCAGCAATCAACATGCCTCTGTGGAACAGCCTCTTTGCGCACAACAGCAATAAAGGCTCTGTTTCATTACAGCAGAAGTAGGAAAATCTGCAATCTTTAAAGGTAAAACTACAAATGGATGTAATGGCAACAGGCACCCAACAGACTTGAGGAGCATATCTGATTGAAAAATTATCTCGTTAGGCAGAGGCAAAGTTACTTCCACACAACAGTTATTCCTCCTCCTCCTACACGTCTTTAGTGTGTGAAGTTAATTCTTCAAAATTAGTTATGCAAATATGAGGAAATACAGCGTGGCTTTCGCAGGAGCATGGCGGTAACATTTGTCAACAAATGCCTTCGCAGAAATGCTGCAGACCTGTGAACAAAGAAACCTCAGAGAAGAGGAAGAGTAGAGAATTAAGGAGATGCCACTGACTCTCACAAGTGTAGCTATGCCAGAAGGTTCTTTTGTCTTGGAGGTGAGGGTGTAATGAGATCCAGTGGCTGTCAGACGATATTGGGAAAGTTCATGGACAAACTGTGGTTTTAACAGGACATATAATTAAACACTGGAACAAATATAAAAAATCACACATCACTTGAAGACATGAAAGACATGGCTCATTACAAGATTAGATGCAGGACTCACTAGCTGAAGGCGGTGGCTTGCTTTATTCAGTGAGTCAGTCTAATTGGTGATTAATTAATTACCATCTTTTAGTGTGAGAGTGCTGTGTTGTTGGTTATTACACACAAAAAAAACCCCAAAACAAAACTAGGAAGGAAAACACAGGCACAGTGGGGTCTGCATAAAAATGTTTCCTAAAAATATGCAAATCAAAGAGCTGAGCTCTTTCTTTATGCACTGTGCTCCTCTGGCCTGCACCTGAGAGCCTCAGAAAGAGACATGCTAAGTGGAGACCACAGGGGAACTGAGATTCCAAAGACAATACATAATGAGTGCATAATTCCTGTACATCCTAGTGTTTGTTTTATTCTCTTTTAGGGGGTGGTGATTGTGGTGATGTGCTAGGGTTTTGGTTTGTGGGGTTTTTGAGGTTGGTTGACAGAGTTTGGATGGGTGACAATACTGAGGAACATGATGCCTTGCATCTTGACCACAGTAGGGATAGTTTTCTGTCACTGTGACCCAAGAAAGAGGGTTTTATAGATAAAACACTCTCCATTTCAGTTTAGGAGTGGTTCCAGGACAAATGCATTTAAATTAGAAGCCTGGAAATTTTGGCTTTAACAGAAAATATGAATTGGACAAAGCCTGGAAAACTGAGCTTTAAAAGGAAACAGGACCACAGTGAACTTACTACCATGTACCCATAAATATCAGTTTGGGCTTTTCAAACTACATAGTTCCAGTTTGTACTAAATCCCTGTCCCAAACTGAACATCTGTTGAAAACGAGCAATCAAGTAGGGAGATCTGAAACAAGGCCAGGCTGGACAGAGCCTTGGGTGACATGGTTTACTGTGAGGTGTCCCTGCCCATGGCAGGGGGGTTGGAACTGAATGATCTTAAGGTCCTTTCCAACCCTAACTATTTTATGATTCTATGATTTTTATTTTAAGAGGGGAATGGCTGACAAGAGAGAGGTGAGAGACTTTTGGAGAGGGTCTTTTTTTCCATGATCATTTCCTGTGGGGGCTGGGGAGAGACAGCCCAACATAATCCCACTTAATTACTGAGAATTCTTCCCTGATTAGTCACACTCCCAGCAGGATGGGGTCTGCTGCTCTTCCTGTGAAACAACTGGAGATCATGATGCTACCTGCAAAGAGATAACATCTGTACATATGCACATTCATCCTTTCTCTTTATTTTCTAATTCATAAACGAACTGTGACTGTAAGGATCCACATGAACATAAGTAAAAAGAGCTAAACACAGCTGATGACTACTGATACATCAGTAACATATCAGGGTTACAGCAGTTTGTCATGCAGTTCAAGGATTAAAGGGAATTTAAAAATTACTGGTGGCAGGTAAAATTTCACACTAAGCTTGCAAATATTAAACCAATCTAACGTCTTCTGCTGGTACCGAATCCTACACCGCTGTAGTCAGTGGGGGTTTTATCAGTCCCATCACTGTCAGCAGTTTGGGACTGCAGACCTACAACAAAGACAAGCAAATAAGTGATATCTTTATCAGCAGTTGCTCAAAATATATTGCAGTACACTAGGTGGCAGAATTTGGAAACTGATATGCTCCTACATTTTCAAGATGGGTAAATATTTGCCCTGAAGTTTTGCACAGAATGTGATCCATGTCAGAAGATGTCAGTGTAAGTGGAAAAAGTAGAAGATGGTACTTGCTCAGGAACTGAAAATGTATGATGATCCACTGTACGATCCCTTTTGACCAAAGGGGCTGGTCACGTACTCAAAGTCCTCACAATTTTGGGGGAAAGTGATGTCATAGACTGAAGACATAGTAAAATGTCTTTGATACAACTATCTATTTACAAATATTGTCTAAAGTCTCTTTCTCTGAATATGAGAGGAATTAAATGCCTAGAGGAGGTTGTTCTGTCAAAGCTTATTTCATTTACATGATCTGTTTATATGTTTATATGTATATAGGTTTACATGATATATCATGTAATATTTCATATTACATGATCTGTTCACTCTAACATTTTTCTCAGGATCCTACTTCCTCTGGATCTGTGACCATTGGCCAGTAAAACTCAGTGTCTACATATTTCTATTTCTGAACAGATTTGTTCTGGATTTGAGGGGGCAGGAAACTTACTTTGCTTGAGACCTCTTGTGGTTTCAACTTAAACCATAGCTTTACACAAATGCAAAGATGTGAATGCATACATCATCTGGTATCTTTTTACTCTGCAGAAAATTGTCATTGTACCTACCTTTCATGTTCCAAATAATCTCAAGTTAAATAAATGGTAAATCAGCTTCCTATCTCCCCAGGAACTCTTCCCCCCATTTATTTTTCTTATTTTTCTCACTTCCTGACATTCTGCATTATTGGTTTGTAGATCTAAACAGTCTACAAAGAGCAACCAAGGTACAAAAGACAGGGTAAGATAAGGAGAAGCATTTAGCGAAGAACAGTGCAAGGAGCAGTGGCACAGCTTGGAGGATCGACATGAGATCAAAACAGTGGGCTTTTTTGACTAGACATACGCAGGATTTTTCTAACAATAAAGAATCTCTTAAAAAATCACTTCCTAGAATTGTGCTCTGAGAGATTGTCTGTGGAAGCTCATCAAAAGTGTGATTGTTTCAAGCAGTGTTTGTAGCCAAATGCATATTTTGGAGGACTCTATCAACACCAGGAACAAAAGTTTGATGGAGTTATTTGGCTGACCTTACACAGTCGAATTGTTAAGTACCTTCTAGGGAACAGGCACCTCATCCAAATTTGAGATTTGGTCTCATCTGTAGAAATCTTTGTTTTACCTCTGTTTCCCTTGATGCATTTTGTTTTTGGCAGGGTTGTTTTTTTTGTTTTTGTTTTTGTTTTTGGTTTTTTTGTGTGAGTTTGCTTGTTTGTTGGTGTGGTTTTTGTTCTCCTCCTCTCCCGCCTTTCTCCATTTGTTGTTTTCTCTTTGTGCTTTTATTTTGACAAAAATGTGTGATCCATATGCACAAAATTGGTTAAATCAGTAGGCTGAGCCAGAAGGAATGAAACTTAGACTGATGTGACATAAACAAAACTGCTGCATCAATTCATGACACAGCACTGGCGTTACTTACTATACTAAATCTGTATGCATTTATAATGCAAACTCTTTACTACTTGGCAAAGAGGCTATAGTTATGTGAACTTCAATTTTTTAATCTTCTGTCATTTTTTAATTTTTTTACCTCATAAGTAAATAAATTCATGTAAGAGTGAGAAAAATCCTCATTTAAATTATTAGCCTCATTTTAGCAATTTAAGTTAAACAAAACACAATTTGCTGCTGCTTCTAATCAGCTTAATTAGTCCTGTGAGAACTAAATTAGTCTTTATGTTGGCTGTATTAAGGCCTCTTGTTAACTGGCAGAAACATAGGCTCATTATATATCTCAGTATTCATGAGAAACACAGAAATAGGATCTGCAAATACAGTTCTGAAAATAGAAATAAAAACTACTCATCTACTTCACAAAATGAAGTTATTTTTTTATAAAAGCATCAGAAACAAAACACATAATCTTCCCTGCTCCTATTGCTCAAAAATTTTTCTCTTTATTAGTTAAGAAAAGGAAATGTTGGATTTTTTCCAGCCAAAAATGAAAATAAACTTTTTAGTACTTCAAAATAATCTAATATAAAAAAAAAAAGTTATTTTTGTACTCATTTAAAAGTGCCATCTAATGAATCAATGTGTGTCTTTCATTTGCATGTGCAGAGAAGTAGGAGCTCTGACCAAAGTTTCTGTCATTGTCAGGAGAAGAGACTGTTCCTTGTGGATTCTTTGCTCTTTGATGTGTTGTAGTCTTCTTATCTGGGCCAAGGAATAATAATATATATTTTTATGCTGTTGTAACCTGATGTAACCCTGTGGAAAATGGACGAATGATTCGTGTCAACAATCGGGAACTCCTTGTGACCATTGTACTTTGTGTGAGATATATAAAAATGATCCTGATATTTGTTTATGTCAGTACAATGATGAAAGGGAAGAAGAAACAAAGGAATAATCCATTTACTCAACTGCTTAAGTGCTAGAATGATTGGGCGACCAAGAGACACATCCTGTTACAGGATGCTGTGAAACTTAAATACTGAGCAAACAGACATACAAGGTGTGGAACAAATAAAGCTAAGACTGTGGTTAAGCTTGTAACAAACGTCTCCCTGTTAATACATTACCAAGAAGGTCGGCAACATCCTCTAAGAAGTTTCTTCACCAAAAGGAAGACCCCAGCAACCACGGAAGAACAATAGAGAGAAGCTACATCGACATAAAAGAGAAGACAGGATCAGCTGAGATCCAGGACCACAAAGTATAAGAGACTGAACCCCAAAGACCCCGGTGTGCGTTGTTGGCGGAGTGGAGACTCCCCGGCGCACCCAGCGCTGCTTGCTTATTGCCTTTTGATATAAATCAATTGTAATAAAAAGATTAAAACCAATTATGGCTAAATTGGGATATATATAACAAACCCATTTAGTAAAACTCTTTCAGGCTGATCCACCAGCCAATTGTTCACCAAATGTATTATGGACTTATCTTGTTATCTCTCAGTTTATGCTGTCACATGCCAACCATGAAAGCTTAATGCTTTAGCAGTAGACGCAGTTGGCCTCTACTCAGTAAAAAAATGCAGCTATTTTGGAAGGCCACATATCATGTGCAATTGATAAAGAGATTTACAAATAGATGCTTTGTGTACCATGAAATGTAATCACATTCCAACCCCATGATTAGGCACATTTGGCTAGATTCAGTTCTTGTTTCCTTGTTCTTATAGGAGTTGTGGCATTAGTGAGCAGTAGTTCAGGCATAAGAGGGATTGACATTACTTACACTCTGTTGAAATAAAAGAGCCTTGCAAACATTGGTAATTCAGCATTCAGGTCTGCCAACAGCTGCACTGACAACACAACTATGATTTGAACCATTTCAATGATCAGATTCAACTGATCATCTCATCAGCAGATAAATAACCTACAAGCTGACATTTACCTGTATTCTTTAACCTGTGCTCACCAGTGACTGCTATGTTACTTGTTGGGTGACAAGCAGCTGCTGCCTAGAACTGTTTCCCAATGAAATCAGAAACATGGGTATGAGCCTCAAATCCCACATTCCAGATGTTTTAACAGACTGACAACATCTGGATTGAATAGGGAGAACCAGTCACATGGATCTGACCGTTAACATGCCAGTATTTCTTAGTGTACTTTTGCTATGTGCAACAGGACTTCAGTGGGGATGGCCTGAAGTTGTGTCATGATCCTTACACTTGTGGATCAGGTACTGATGTTTGAATACTTTAGAAGTCAGGTCAGTTGTAATGGTGGAAACTGAAGATAATCAGTCCTAATAATTATACATAAAGAAATCCTTATTATACATTTGCAGTTGAAATCAGAGTATAGTTGTATTGGATAACATCATTCTCATCTGAATGATGGGAAACGGTGATGTCAATGAGGTGTGGATCTCCTGTACACAGTAATAATATAATGAAATAGGAAGGATATGTAAAAGCTGAAGGAGTATCATGTTGCTGGTAGGCTGTATAAAACTACTTCCAGTAAAAAACTTTGGTTTTTGATGTCCTTAATTATAAACAGTAGTCAAGGTGCTGCTAAAATAAATGTGCATAGTGGGAACTGTTTATCTGCTGTGAATACAAGTGAATAAAAGTAATATCTAAAAATAATGGGAATTGAAAAGTGGTTACAGGAGTGAGAAGGCACTGTAGAAAGAATCACTAAGTTGTATTACACCACTTGGGTTTCCTGTTTATAGTCCTTTACACTTTATGATAATAACTGCCAATAAATCAAACACTACAGTTTTGGATGGCTTTGGGACATGAACAAGGCCTTCAACACAGCAAAATTATGCTATTGCAGTTAAAGATCCCCAGTTAACAATTATAGTACAAGTGCCTGACAGTATTCATCTGGTAAACTCTTATGTTCAAGGATTCATTATCTTTGAGACTTAAATATATGTTGTAATCCGGAAACTGTGGTCTTTTGCCTGTGCTGATTTTTAAGTGCAAAGAAGCCAAATGTTTAATATGAAATAGATTGTAGCCAAATCAAAGGACTGTCTCTTCCCCTAACATAGAATTACCACCAAAAGAGTGTAATTAGTATTTGCATGCCTTGAATCTAGTCATAAACACACCAAAATAGTGCAAATGACAACAATATGTAAGCATTTTGTAACACTGTAGTACTGCTAATGGCATAACTGGTAATAACCTGTAAGCATTTTGTAATGCTATGAAGCATCAGTACATGAATAATACTAAACTACAAAGAGACAAATGGAGACTTTTGTTAACAATTGCACAACCAGGATATAGGAATACACCTGATCATTGTTTCAGGTAAAAAAACTGGGAGATGAGTCTTGTGGATGCAGAACAAGCAAGGAAAACAGAAAAATCCTGTGGAATAAGCAGGAAAGCTGCCTGGTGTGATCTGGGCCATGAAATCAAATGAACAATCCTGTGTGGAGGTGAGATCCCCACCTTTTTATTTTTGCAATGGAGGGACCAAGGAGTGTAAGAATAGCAAAGGTGTTGAAATGGGGATGAAAGTTGTTTCCCCCTTTGGTTTTCAGCTTCGTTCCTCTTCTTTTAAGCTGGATCAGCTGGGCCTTAGTGACTATATAGTGGTGAACTATTGCCATCAGTGCTATCAGTATAGCATCAGCTTCTCACAGGTAGCTAATTTCAGATGGAATTATTGAGAACTAACTTCAAATATTATTGAGAACTAACGTAAAATATGCAGTGGTAATGATGGAAAGCAAATGAAAGCTAGCCATTGACAATGCTTATTGTTAGTCAACGTGACTTTAGTATAGTTTTCTTTTGAAGATTAAAACTGTCCTGATGTGTTCATCCCTTATTACACCCTAATGGTTTAGGAGAAATATAAAGGAAATCTAAAAGATGAGGGAATATCACATAGCTAGTAGACTGTATAAAAACACTTTCAGTAAAAGACTTTGTTTTTAAATAACAAACTAAACCCCTTGCTATAGAGTTATATTGATTTAATGACTTTGCCTTAAGAAGCCATTAACATCCTTCTGGTGTTTGATATTTCAATGATACACACCATTCTAGTCAAAAGAAGCTATCGTGTCAGCTTTACTGTGGGTAATTGTGGTTAAGTTCAACTCTGGAGAGATACTGCTAATTTAAGTGGTAGTAAGAACAGCTTCAATTACAGGATTCAAAATCTTAAAATAAACTATTCCTAATTTTTTTTTTTTTTTTTTTTTTTATGTAACCCCCCCTACGTTTTCATAGCCACTGACAGATGCTTCAAATCATTCTGAAAGGCTGCCCTGGAATCAGGAAGCTTGTAAAAAAGCATTTCACAGTGAGGAAAGGGGTGGAGCATGGGCATGTGTTTGTTAATTTCTGAGTCATTAGGCTGACCAATCCCACAAAACTAGGAAGAGATGATAAATGTGACTGTACGGACCTGAAGCAAGGGTAACCATGGTCACCTGGCCAGATTTAAGTGGAGCTCTTTTAGGGCTGGCTCAGTCAAAAAAGCACAATATTTTTACACCCACAAGAGGCAATATTTTATTCCAAATTCTTGTTTTTTTAAAAGCAACAAAACCCTGTAACAAAGCTTGCTGCAGTCTTATCTGACCACTTATACTGCTTATACACAAGGATTTTTTTAAGAAAGTGAGCAGTTCTTTAAACAGCTGTGTAATTACCAAGGTGTTAGGATTATATTTTATTGTTTAATAACCAGCTGTTGACAATAAATCAGAACTTGTTTTACCTTCTTACAGTAAGGTATGTTCCTTTCCCTAGCAGGAACAGGACGATTTACTTCCTACAGCAAGATAACATCGACAGTGCTCATCTTAAATCTGTTCTTTCTTTGAACTGTAGTACTCTCCTATCTTCTGCTTTGTTTTAGCTTTTTTAAACATACAGCACAGTCTGTGCTGTATAGATAAGATCTGAATTCCAACTGAGCCAATCAGCAGTAAAGGACAAGCTGACTCTTGGAGATTCATCTTCCTGTTCCTGGTTTACCCTGTTCTGTCATTGCCCAGAAAAGCTCCTCAGCATACTGTGCTGTCCATTGCCTGAAAAGTTCAGGAACTTCTTTCTACTGGCAGCCAAAGCAAACCATGAGTTCTCTCCTAGATTAGACAAATGTGTCAGTTTGGTTGCAGCCAATGTCTGCAGAGTGTAAAGAACTCTGTAAACATATTCCTTGAAAATGACCCCTTCTGTTCTGAGAGCTTGTAGTGCTGTATCTGTCTTGTCTTAAGGATACTGTTTACCATCTTTGGTCATTATTCCTGCTGACTGGATGGTGGTGGTGTCAGAAGCAAGCTTTTAATTCTCAAAGGAAAGCTCTTAGGTTGCAGTTATGCCCTCTACAGAGGATGGCAAAAACATAAAGTCCCCTGAAGTCCTTGTGATCTCTGGTCTGTGAGGTGTGTTTTGAACCTATAGTTCCCTTGCACAGAGCATGTGTGTTGTATTTTCTCACATTTACCATGGTTAGGTCCTGGTCTCTGTCTAGGACTTTTACAAGCATAAAAATACACATATTACACATGTATAAATACTAGTATAAAGTATACATATTAAAAACTTATAACAACAGTCAAAATTTTTGCTTAATAAACAGGACTTCCCTCTTTACAACAGATAATAAACATATGATAAGAAACTTTCCCTTTACAAACATTGACAATTGCCTGCTAAAATATATTTTCAATATATAGGGGCACACCACACACCATTACTTTTCTAGGGCAGACTTAAAACAGTAGGGAGTTGGCTTGACAACTGATGTGTGAGAAACTATGGACTAGGATATTGTTTATTAAGATTTATACTAAACCCAATGTAAAGGTCGGATAACAACGGATGTGAAATCGCTTGAGCCAGCACAACCGACGCCGCTTATCTCTTAAGCAAGTATAACCGACGGGGTCAACCATAGGACAAAGGAGGAAGACTTCTGAACCCCTAGCAACAGCTGAAACAGGAGCAGAGTATCTCCACCACTCTATGAACGCGGAAGTCAGGATGTATAAAAAGGGACAGTCTGATTTACTTGGTGCGGTAGTTGGCGGAGCGCAGACTCCCCTGCCGTCCAGCGCTGTCTTTGCTCATATTCTACTTGCTACAATTAATAAAATTTTAATTGGAATTACGATCCATTGTGGTCTCAATTTATAACAGATGGTATAAAGCTTATATACTTATATCTGAAAGGGAGGCATAGCTTAATACAGAGAAACAAATGACTGAAATGCCTGTCCTCCTCAATTCAAGTGTGAAAAAATAAGAGGCCCTAGAGCAGGAGACAACTGCTGTCCACAAAATATACAGAAATTTTTCACCTGTTAACCAAATTCTGTCAACATGTTTTTTATCTGGGCCTTTCCATGTGAGGCTAAAATTCTGTCCTTAGCCTCTCCAGAATCTCTGCATTGCAGGCAATGGCTCTGCTTTCACAGCTTGTAACTGTGAACAGGGAAACTGTCTGTAAAGACCAGTCATGCTTTGGCTTCTTTCATTTTTCCTTCTTTTCTTCTTCTCCTGCCCAGCACTCCCCTTCCAGTATTGCAAGATATTTAATATAATGATTCTGATTTTTTTTATGATGGTCCAGCACAGGAACCCATCTGTTTTGTTGTATTTGAGACACATTCTTATCCTAAACCTATAATACAGAAGTAAAATCCAAAAGTCACAAATATCATAAGACACACAGGGCTCTCTTTTCATATGCTTTTTAAAGCTTACAGAGGGCAAAGAGATGAATTTTCAAAGATCCGATGAAGAACATCGAGTCATAATGGAAAATATGCTAAATATGGTGAGGTGAGAATCTAATTAAAATGTTGTCTCACAGCTGAAAAGAAGCCAGCTGAGCGGCCTGCTGAGATTAAACTCCTATTCACCATATCTGAAGCCAGATTTTCACCATCCTCTTCTAGCCAGGTCTTTGTACTAGCACATAAGAGCTCAGTTGTTCATTTGGCGCCCGGTTGTTGCTGTGATCTTGGTCACATGAGGAGGCTTTTAGCAGATTGTTCACATTCCTTTAAACTCTTGCATAATAGAAAGCAGTTGCTGAGCATGCTGCTGAGCACTTTGCTGTTCTTCTTTTAGCCTTTCCTTGTCATGGAGAATTGCCTCCTGCAGGGAAGCTAGAGATGGAGTTTTAGATGAAATATCCAGATGCAGCAATTAGCATGGTGGATGAGTTATACTGTAACTTGCTACCCAGCCATCCTCCATCCAAGCTTCACAACTGCTGGAGAGCTACTGCTATGGTAAATGGATTTTTTTTTCTTTTAGCTAGCTTCAAAATTACTCCCCACCCCCAACAAACTGAAAGAAAACCACCAAACCTCAGAATACCCAGAAGCAGAAGTACAAGCAATTTTGGGCATGCCTTCTGCAAAGAAACACAAGAAAATGGATAATTCAATTCTGGATTTGCAGGGAACAGTCTCTTCTTATGTGGTGCCGCTACAAGAAAGAAAACTTTTACCTCAGGGTGATTACTAAGACCCACAGGAACTGAGAAAATTGCAGTCTTTTTCTTTCCCTATTAGTGCTGCCCAGTGTTGCACATCACATGCTGTAAAGGGTTAGGATATATTACATTACATATATTATATATATATATAACTGTATAGCTGTTAGCGTCAGGACAAACACATAACCATCGGAATGGTTATATGAGGTGCTTTATTGAGGCGCTGGGAACCAGGGGTACGCACCCAAATCTGATTCCAACCTCGTCACATCGCGTTCGCATTTTATACGAGTTTCGCAATTAATGCATATTCAACATAGGTTGCTACATTAGCTAATACATATGTATCAGGGATTGCTTCATCAGTCCATTACGACATCAGCCTCTTCTGCTCTTGCGCAGCCCCCTCTGGTGGTCGTCCTGATGAAGTAAGGAGTCTTCCTCAGATGAAGTAAGAAGTCTTCCTCACTCTGTCCTTTTCACCTTTGATGAAGTAAGAAGACTTCCTCACTCTGTCCTTTTCACGATTCCGTTCTTTGGATGGGCCCCAACCATTATGTGGACGCAGCATTCTCTTGTCTTCACTTGGCTGCCTCTGGTATGCTTTTCTGGCTGTCTTAAGCTTAGGTTCTGCTTGGGTAGAGCCCCACAGTACATTCTTTCCTATATCCCCTTTGCCATATTTGGTTATGTTAGTTTCTACTGCTAAGGCTACCATTGTGATGTTTGGTTATAGAGTAACTAAGATACAGAACAGCAAAGTTACAACATTTTAACATATATAAAGGCCTTCTATTGATTTACAAACTTTTTAAATATAATCACTTCTATCACTCTATATGATTATTTTTAACATAAAATTTCACCTTTTTCTAACATAGCCAGCTCCCCTTCCTCCCAGCTTTGACCTCACAGAGACATACAGCCTTGCCAAGACAAACCCCTCTAATCCTCAAAAGTAGAAGAGGCAACACCATGAAGAGCTAGCAGCCCTCCTTGGAGCTTACTATCATAGGGTTGTGAAGTTATTAAAAATGAACAGAGAAATGGAGAGATTTTTCCCATCCTGTAACCGTAGGAAACATCTTCAGAAAGCAGAGGCCTAAGTCAAGTAATGCAACCCAAACCTACCGAGGTTCTCCATCCTCCTCCTCTTCTGCTGTCTCTGAGGGGAAGGAACATGACTTCCGCAGGTTCACAGACTGAAAGAGGGACCTGGAGAAAATTCAAACCAGCAGGCAAGTGATTACTTGTCCCACATCCTGGTTTTAAAATCCAGTATAGACCAGTTAACCTAAAGAATCTCTTCAGGTGTGCTGAAATACAAATTTGTACATGGTGACTCTCACAGCCATCTGAAGTGTCAGGCTGGTGTATTTTGAACTTGTTTTCTGTCTAGTCACAGATTCAGTAAATCAGGTACCCCCGAAGAGACTCAGAAGGAGCCTAACTTCTTCATGGATCAGCATGACCTGTGGTGGGAAGAGTAGTGTCTCAGTTCAGGTTTCTGTGTGAAAACCCGCAGCCAAGGAGAGGATGCTCTTTCAGAAAGCACTTGACTCCCAGGAAAGCTCTTCTCTATCACCTGATACCTCTCAATCTAAAACAAAGAGAATGAAGTGAGGTTTGCGGAAACCTCCGGGGGTTATATATATATATATATATATATATAGTCCTTATATAGTCACTAAGCATCCATATTCATTATGTACATACATGCATATTCATGAGGCTACTTATGCATTACATCGTTCTTCCAGAAAGTTTCCCCGCATGCGTACAGAAAGGTGGTGGTGGTCTTTGAGGGTCATTTACTTGTTCCAACAATCTTCATCACTTCTGGCAGTCTTTGAAGCATGCAGAGTAGATAATGCTTACACCAGTTTAATTGGTTCGGTAACACTGCAGATATAATCATCCTGTCCTTCTATTTGTCAGTTAGTTTATCTGAAGCCCATCCTGGACATCTGCCAGTTTCAGATACTCTTTACCTACACATCCTGTTTTCCATCCTGTTTTTCTTACACTTATTTTTGTACTAAGGACGTAAGGACCTACAACTACGCCAACTACAATGGTTTATCATACACAAGGATTCTCATTATGTCCTCTAGCTGCACTCTGACTATGAAACATGTACCTCAGTTATTTGCCATTGCTACTGTTACAAAGCCATCAAACTTAATGTTACTTAGAACTGGTTCTACTTCTTTACAAAGGTTTGTATTTCATTTTGCGCCTCCTTATCTCATAAGGACAGCAGATATGATGGAGGTTGGCATCACTGTCTCTGATTGCATTGCTAGACCTCTGCTCCAGCCCAAGCTCTGCTTCTGTCCAAAGAAAGACCCAAAGCTGAGCCTTCATCTACTTATCTGGAGAGAAAGAAAACCATTCAAGTTTCATGCTGTACTGCCTTCTGTTGTAAAAATTCAGTCTTAGCCACAACTGATTCCAAATATTTTATTCAGATTGATTAAGGGTAAGAGGCAATAAGCAAGCAGTGCTGGGTGCGCCGGGGAGTCTCCGCTCCACCCAAGACGCACGCCGGGATCTTTGGGGTTTAGTCTTTTATACTTCTTGGTCCTGGGTCTCAACCAATCTCCTTGTCTTCTTCACCCGGATATCGATGTGGCTTCTTTTCATTGTTCTTCTCTTGTTGCTGAGGTCTTCCTTTTGGTGAAGAAACTTCTTAGAGGACGTTGCCGACCTTCTTGGTAATGTATTAACAGGGAGACGTTTGTTACAAGCTTAACCACAGTCTTAGCTTTATTTGTTCCACACCTTGTATGTCTATTTGCTCAGTACTTAAGTTTCACAACATCCTGTAACAGGATGTGTCTCTTGGTCGCCCAACCATGCTAGCACTTAAGCAGTTGAGTAAATGGATTATTCCTTTGTTTCTTCTTCCCTTTCATCATTGTACTGACATAAACAAACATCAGGATTATTTCTATGTATCTCACACAAAGTACAACGGTCACAAGGAGTTCCCGATTGTTGACACGAATCATTCCTACATTTTCCACAATTCCTCCCCTTGTTATTTGTAACTTATTGATTCATGTTTTGGCTTCTAGTCTAATAACCACCTTTCAAGCTGCGGATAATACTGGAGTCGTATTAGTCTTTAATACCATTAATGGGTGGGTTCCTTCCTTATTTGCTATTCCTGGTTCTAATGGCATAGTGGTTAATTGCATATTTTGTACAACCGTATGTATAAGTTTGGTAGAACACGGAATTATACAAGGAATAATTAACAATCCCCCAAATATTCCCAATATCTCTATACCAACTTTAGTAATCCATTCCCCGTTAAAAAATTGTCCCCAAGATCCTAACCCTCCAAAATTGATTCCATTCCATGTTTGTACTGGGACATGAGCTATCTTTTTCATTGCTCTTATAAGTTCATTTATGGCCTTTCCTTTATCATCAATTTCTAAACAACAATTGCTAAGATTAAATTTTCTGCAAACTCCTCCTTCTTGAGCTAACAAATAATCTAAGGCTAGGCGATTCTGATATATTGCAGTTCTCATTTTAGTATTTTGTTTTGCAATTAATCCTAATGCATCTCCTGTTTTATTCACTACTATTTCTACCACAGCTTGTAACCTTATAATCCTATTCAACATATATATAGGAGTCCTGTATTCCCAGGATCCGTCTTCAGCCCAAGTTGCCGGATCATAATAAGAAATTATCCGTTCAGGTGGCCACTCATTGTCTTTCCACTTACCAATTTGTAATTTTTATACTGTTTTCTCCTTAGTTCACCTGTTTCTGTGTATAACTGGACTCCCAAGCGTTCTCCTCAGCTTATAGGTAATAAAAAGAAACTAGGTCTAATTGTTCCCAATATACATGATCCTGTCCAGTTCGAAGGTAACCATGCAAAGGCTATTTTACCACAGATCCAATAATGTCCGTCTGGAGTGGGCCAACTGTTTGGTATGTTAGTTTCATTAGTCCAGTTACTAAATTGCTGATTCATTTTTATAGGATCTCCCCATTTTTCCCAGTCTTTCTTTGTTCTGTTCCATATATAACCCCCTTCGCAAAGTAAATTTCCTAGCGGTTTACCTTCATTTTCTAAATTTTGCCAACAACTTTTTCCAATTATACTTGTTTGTAAGATCCGTTGCTGTCTCCTATTATTCTTTTTTGGATTCTTCCAGATTGTAGGATCACATATGTTACTTTCCATTGCCTCCCAGGACCATCTCTCTCCCTGATTAGTTCCCCCACAAACATAGCAATTGGTTACATTCAATGCTTTAGCTATATTTTCAGCGAGATTTACAAAGAGGTTTTTAGCAACCGTTGGAATCTCATATTGGACTCCTGTTTCTATTTCATGATAAAATGAGTTGAATAATAAATGATGCTGTATTGATTCTCTAACACTTTCCATAATTTTAATTTGGATAATCGCTCCTGGATCCTTCCCTGTAGTCCATATTTTAATTCCAAATTCCTTAATTTTCTCATTTTTCCATTTTCCAATATTCATGATAGTTAGATTGAGTAGAGTACATTCGTGTGGCCCACAGTTTGGTTGTGCTGGGACATTTTGAATAGAAGCTTCCAATCCAGGACAATGAGATTCATAACCCCAATTTGTGGTAGCCCAACATACACAGTCCCATCCATATCCACAAAGGTGGCTTCCCAAATGGGGGTTACAACCAGGGTTTCCATTCGTCATACAAATATATTTGGTTAGATCTCCATAATATCTTCTCCACCCTATATCCCCATATCCTCTGGTATCCCAATCTCTATCAATTGCTTTACAGAGTCCGTATTGGGTTTGATTACGTATACAGTTATCTATTATTGTTCCTTTACATTCATATATGGTGTGATAGACCAGTGTTTGGGAGGTTATTCTTCCTCGTTTGGTTGTTGTAATGCATTTACTACAGTTGTTGTGATTGCCTGTAGAGGCCACGGTGTTTTCCCAGGCTTTTATTAGAATCAAAACCAAAAGAGGTTTGATCAGGATCATAGTGCTCAGCAGTCACAGCCCTAGGGGTTGCAGCCCTCGGCAGACCTTTCCAGCTGCAGCACCGATTCCCTCCGATCTTGCCCACTCTGGTAGGTCAGGCTATTACAGCAATAATATTTAATCCACAACAACTGTTCCAACGAGGTGGTAGTTTCACACTGAATGCAAAAGAACTGCAATTGATTTCTCAAAAATTGTTCTTGGTCTCCTCTACGAGTAATAACATATTTTGAACAATTGGGACACCTTGCCCTAATATATAGGTTGCAATGTTTACAGATAGGACATGGACTGGTATTGGCCCTTATTCTATTATTTATCAAAATGAATTCAGTTGTGTCTGCTTTTCCCATATTATATCTATAGGAGTCAATATGAATTCCCTCAGTTACTTGTTTTGCTATTTCAAAAAATTCCCATACAGCCATAGAATTTTAAAAATTGATCGGTAAGTGCTCTTGTTCCCCAATGTGTCTGTTGATGCAGTCTGTGCAATATTCTTCTAGCATAGCCTTTAGGTAACATCTCTCTCCCATCAGGTAATATCCATTTATTGTCTTCTAATTTAGCTCCTAGTCTTTCATATTCTTTTATCTCACTTTGAGAGTATGCTTTTGGTTTATTTATCTGTTTTTCCTCCTCACCTACATACTCACTAATTGTTAAAGTCAATAGAGCTGCCCGTTTTGCTTCTTCATCTGCTAAGTTATTCCCTCTGGTCCTAAATTGTAATCCCTTTTGATGTCCTCTAACATGGGTTATAGCTATTACTTCGGGTTCCCTTATAGCTTGCAATATTTGTTTTATTAATTCCTCATGTATTAATCCTTTTCCCTGGGTATTTATCAAACCTCTTTCCTCCCATATTTTCCCGAAGGTATGTACTATTCCAAAAGTGTACTTTGAGTCCGTAAATATGGTTCCTTTTTTATTCCATAATTTTTTAAATGCTCTCACCAAGGCATATAACTCACATGCCTGTGCTGACCAATTCTCACTCAACGGGCTGGACTCTATCACTTTCCATTTTTTTCCATCTACAATTGCATATCCTGATTTTTTTTTTCCCGTTGATTACCCGTGACAATCCATCCACAAACAATTTTTCTCCTTCTAGCTCTTCCTCCTCTAGGTCTGGTCTGATTTTTGTTTGTAACTCAACCATATCTATACAGCTATGGTTGAGTTCTAAGGCTTCTTCCCATTCCCCAAATAGGAATTGCGCAGGATTTTGAGCTGTCGGGGTCTTTAATTCTAGCTCAGGGGAGGGGATCAAAATAGCCTCATACTTCAGTAATCTATTATACGTTAGCCACTTATCTGCCTTTTGTTGTAGAACCCCTCGGATGTCGTGCAGGGTATAAACTATTAAAGATCCTCCAAAGGTCACTTTTCTAGCTTCTCCAACCAATAGAGCCACCGCTGCTACTGCTTGTATACACGTTGGCCAACTCCTACTTACAGGGTCTAGTAATTTTGAGAAGTATCCTACAGGTTTTTTACTCCCTGCCCAATCTTGGGTTAATACTCCATATACAGTATGATTGCTTGTGTTTACAAATAGTTGAAATGGCTTATTTAAATCTGGAAGATTTAACACAGGAGCTTTCATTAAAGTTTCTTTTAAATGTTGGAATTTTTCTTCATCCTGTGGGGACCATTTTATTACATTTAGCGTGAGTTTCTCATACAGGAATTTTACTTTTTCACTAAACCCCTCTATCCACTGTCTACAGTACCCTAGTAGTCCTAGTAACTGTTGAATTTCTCTTTTTGTTCATGGGGCAGGTAGAGCTATAATTCCTGCCACTCGACCTGGATCTAACTTCTTTTTCACTTTACTAATCCAGTGTCCTAAATACTTTACCTCTGGTTCTGTAAATTGCAATTTAGATTTCAAAACCTTCAATCCTTTTTCCCCAAGAAAGTTCAATAATTTTATGGTGTTTTCTCTGACTTCATCCTCTAATTTTCCAGCTATCAATAAATCATCTACATATTGTAGGAGTTTTACAGTTCCCTCAGGTTTGAAGGACATTAATAAATTCTCTAGAGCTTGACCAAATAAGTTTGGCGATTCAGTAAAGCCCTGGAGTAATACTGCCCATCTTAGTTGTTGTTTTCTTCCTGTCTCTGGATCTTCCCATTCAAAGGCAAAATAATCTCTACTTTCTTCAGCTAAAGGACAGAAAAAGCGTCTGTAAATCTATTACACTGTACCAGGTATGTTCTGGAGATACCTGATTCAATAAAGTGTATGGATTTGCCACCACCAGGAACCGGGTAACAGTTCTCTGATTAACCGCCCTTAAATCTTGTACTAACCGATAACTGCCATCTGGTTTTCTGACTGGGAGGATCAGAGTATTATGGGGTGACATGCAGGGTTCTAAAGTTCCTTTTTGTATCAAGTCCTCAATTATCGGTTTCAATCCTTTTCTTCCCTCCAAGGAAATCGGATATTGTCTGATCCTAATGGGCTCTTCTGGATTTGTTATTTCTACTTTCAATGGTTCAATGTTTAATTTTCCTACTTCCCCTTTATTATGCCAGACTTCCGAATTTATATGCTCCTCATCTTTCTCCGTTAATTGATATAAGTTTACTGTAATCACTCCCTTTTCCATCTTCAAATTTAGTCCTAACTTTATAATTAGATCTCGTCCTAATAGGTTGTTCTCTGCTTCCTCCACTAACAGAAAATCTCCTATGCAAATTTTCTTTTCAGATTCAATTTCTACATTTTTGATAATGGGAACCCTAAAAGGTTCTCCTTTTGCTCCCACTACTAAAGTGGTGCCTTTACTTATTTGGCATCCCGCAGGGACACACCGGACTGTAGATCTTTCGGCCCCAGTATCAACTAAGGACGTTATTTCTTCTCCCTGGGGACCTATCTTTAAATTTATCAAGGGCTCAGATGACGTTTTTGAGCCCAGAATATATAGCCCCTGACACCCCTATTCCTCTTCTTTAAACGTTTTCTCATCTCGCATCCGCTTCCTACAATTTTTCTTAAGGTGTCCTTTTTTTCCACGATAGTAACATTCTGGTATTTCCCCAGAAGTGGTGGTCTTAATCTTTTCCCTCGGTTCTGTCTGCCTTCTTTCTTGATACCCAGGTCCTGAAACCTTGGGTACTGGTCTAGGCTGCTCTCGTCTCTGAGTTTCTCATACTGCTGCTACAAATATTTTTGCTTTTGCTTTCTGTTTTTCTTCATCTCTCCGTAAAATAAGCTTTCTGAGCTTCTCTTAACAATTCCTGGAGCCCACGATCTTGCCAATCATCTAGTTTTTCTAGTTTTCTTCTAATATCCTCCCAGGACTGTGCCACAAATTGGGTTTTTAAAAGGGCTTCCCCTCCTGAGGATGCCAGATCCACACCGGAATACATTTGTAAAGCTTTCCTTAGCCTTTCTAGCCAATCAGTAGGGGACTCATCTTTCTCCTGATGCTCACTAAAGGCTTTGTTAATATTCTGTCCTCTCAGAGCTGCCTCTCTAATTCCTTGGATAATAATTTCCCTTAAATCCATCATATTCTGTCTGTCATGGTCATTCTGATTATTCCAATTGGGAATCTGATTAGGCCATTTTTGCTCTCCGGGAGGACCTTGTTGACGTTGTCTCTCCCAGTTTCGCATTCCAGCTTGTCTAATCATAGATCTTTCTTCTGCAGTAAATAATATTCCCAATATTGACTGCATCTCTTCTCATGTATAAATGTTAGGACCTAAGAACTGATCCAATCATTCAGAGACCCCCAGAGGGTCATCTAACAACCAACCGATCTCCTTTTTAAAGGATCTTACATTGCCAGTGTTCAGGGATACTGCTACAAACCCGATTCCTCCTATATTCCCTCCCATTGGAACCTCTTGGAGGGGAAACAAAGTTTCTGTTTCCTCTACATTGTCCTGAGGATCCTCACCCTTTTGTGTTCTTATCTTGTTCTTGGTGCAGCTGGAGGGAGAGGAGGTAGGGGAAGCCGTTGGAGTAGAGTTGGGAGATAACAGAGGATTGTTTCCACTATTTCCTGAGTTTTGTCTTTAATAGGGGTGGTAAATTATCCAACGGCTCCCATGAGGATTTATTTGCTTTATTTGCTTTTCCTTTCTTTTCTCTTAGGGGAAATAATGAAACCGTTACAGACGATCCTTTCCATAATGCTGCATAATCACTCTCCTCCTGATTAAAGGGTTCCTTGCCACTTACATATATATTTAAAGCCTGACTAATCCAATCATCAAAAGACAGAAATATTGGCCAATATAAATGGTCAGGCCGAATTTCCTCTTTAGTCCATACTTCCATACAGTAATGGACCATTTTCTCCTTGCTCTTTCCTTCTTGGGACGGCCAAGAGCCCCAGTTTTTAATCATTACCCCCAAGGGACTGTCTAGGGGTATTTCTGGTAGTTTGCTGCCTGTCTTATTCCTGGGACCTCTCCGTGGGCCCCTGGGACCTTTCTGTGGGCCCCTTCCTGGGCTAGAGCTACAACTTTTACTCTGACCCATTTCCCGCCGGGTGTGTCTCCTTTCAGTCGATCACTATCACTTCCCTCCTTCAGCGGCCAAGTCCCTCGCGGGAGGTTGGAAATGCGCTTAGAAGAGGTCCACACTCACTTCACAAATCCTGATATCCTGACCCGTGCCTTTACAGATTCAGGGTACCCGGTTCGTGTCTCATCACGCACTCCGTCTCTTCACCGACCGGTTTCCTTACTGAAACCACAGTTAGAGGAAAACCACGAAACCTTGTTGCGTCACACACACACACACACACCCCGGCCTTCCCACCCAACCGGACGATACTTACAGTCCGCTGTTCTCATCCAGATCTTCGTGCACAAGAATTATGGGTAATTTATACTGCAGTTTTCAGGGAGCTCGAATTCCTTGGTTATTGCCTCTCTGTTCGTTGATCTCGCGAGACTGCCTGGGACCAGAACTCCCGAGCCACAAATTGTGGGGTGCCTCCTCGTAAGAGCTACAGTCCCAAGCAGCCACACAGAGATCACATCGGGGTCACCAAATTGTTATAAAAATTCAGTCTTAGCCACGACTGATTCCAAATATTTTATTCAGATTGATTAAGGGTAAGAGGCAATAAGCAAGCAGTGCTGGGTGCGCCGGGGAGTCTCCGCTCCACCCAAGACGCACGCCGGGATCTTTGGGGTTTAGTCTTTTATACTTCTCGGTCCTGGGTCTCAACCAATCTCCTTGTCTTCTTCACCCGGATACCGATGTGGCTTCTTTTCATTGTTCTTCTCTTGTTGCTGAGGTCTTCCTTTTGGTGAAGAAACTTCTTAGAGGACGTTGCCGACCTTCTTGGTAATGTATTAACAGGGAGACGTTTGTTACAAGCTTAACCACAGTCTTAGCTTTATTTGTTCCACACCTTGTATGTCTATTTGCTCAGTACTTAAGTTTCACAACATCCTGTAACAGGATGTGTCTCTTGGTCACCCAACCATGCTAGCACTTAAGCAGTTGAGTAAATGGATTATTCCTTTGTTTCTTCTTCCCTTTCATCATTGTACTGACATAAACAAATATCAGGATCATTTTTATATATCTCACACAAAGTACAACGGTCACAAGGAGTTCCCGATTGTTGACACGAATCATTCCTACATTTTCCACACTTCCCTCATGATAACTGCAGAAGGCTGTGTCTCCCCTCACTCTCATAAGATAAAGGTGTTTTGGTAATGATAAGAAATCCTGACTCTGCATGGACCAGTTAGGCTCTTTCAATGCATGTATCTAGTAAAGTAGCACAAGCAAGAGTTTTTTTATCTTCCTACAAAATCTTTTTTTTTTTGGTTCAGTTCCTAATGTGGGAGTTTAATAATAATAAATTAGAGCTCAAACAGAGCTATGGTGAAGAAATTGTGTTTAGTATTCATGCAAGTGTTCTATCTCCCATTTCCATAAAATATAACTAAAAAGTTGAAGAAAAAAGCAAATACAATATTTGAAAGCGATTTAAAAATGTTACCCAGAAGTAGCAGGCAGTGAGTTGTTCTAACAGTTCCCCAGAGTATTCAGATAATAGTGGTTTTGTATCACCTTGGTATGCAGAATTTAAGAAAGAAGAAAAATATTTTGCAGCAAGAACTGTGCCCAAAACACATATAAAAAGGATCTCAGTGGAATCTTCAGTTTTACCCATACCTGTACAACCTCATTTGGAAAAAAATTACCCTTATTTTACTTCTCTTCTTGCCATTGTCCTCCAATGTGGCTTTGAGCAATGCTCCATTTTGGGCTTTTCTGCTTTCTTGAGATCCTGTCCAGTTCTTGATTTAAAAATAAAAGATTGCAAAAATGAATATGGGTCCCTAGTATCTAGGGTTGTGTGTGTTTAATATGTCTGTATGTAATTTAACAAATGAAAAGATAATCCAGTCTCTCAGAAAGGTCATCTTTAAGATAAGATTTCTCAGAAAAACATTCCCATTTAACTTGAGGTCTTTCTACATTTTCTTTTCTCTACATTGTATTTCACTCACTTTTCTGTTTAGTGAGCAGCAAGAAACACTTTGCAAAGTGCAGGCATTTAGCATTTCAGCATCTGGTCCTATATATCCTAGTTCACTTCGCTGAATAGTCAGTGCAACTTTATACCTTAACGGTTTCACTTGTGAGTGAAATCTAAAACCTTTCCTGTAGCTGCACTGAACGTCTTTCAGCAAGATATAAGAAGAGATATAAGCACGTCTGAGATCATTGCCAAGGGATTCCCTGGACAGATCCTGTGCAAATCTGGAAATGCCCCAGTAAGGATTATTTTTGTAAATTGGGTCTGCAAATTGAACTCCAGCATTGATGAATGTATAGCTAGCGGCCTAACAATGTTGCTTGAAACAAAGTTATTCTTAATACAAAAACTGCAAATGTGAATTAAAGAAATCATATTAGAAAAGTGATTTCAAATGATGCATCACTATATGGGTGCAAAACCCTATTATACAGCCTTGGAGTAAGATCACTGTACTTTGCTGAGGTTAGGTTAATGAACAGTACAGAATCTGTGAATGATAGAAGTGTGCAATTATAGTTACTGACATTTTATTAACTTCAAACAGACCAACTTTTAAATATATGAACTTTTGGAATATTGAAGTCTATGCATAGGAACTGTTTACATCACCTTATAAAGTCCGTCTTTGCCCTGAAAGCTACTGGGCTTGCTATTCTGAAATACAATTACAATTATAAGGATTGCTCACAGTTCTTAAAATGCAATATTTTTTTCTGATCACTGGGAGACAATTTGGAATCTTAAATGTGTATTGAACAATTAATCACCAAGCAGTTATGGAAAATGGCACCTTGTTGAAAATGGCTCTAAGTTGAAAGGTCAGGAAGAGTCAAAAGAATCAACTAAAGGCATGTAGTCAAAGAACATAGGTAAAACTACGTTAAATTTCTAATTGGATATCATCTTCTTGTAGTAAAGTGAGCTTTGAGCTTGCCCAAGTAAGCAGGTCATACTACTTATTCTTACTAGTCTTACAGATTTAGTATAGCTAAGAGGAGCTAAGCTGACTCTGTGATTTATGTGCATGTACAGTTAAATCTATGGATATTTATGGTGATGCTGCAGCTGGTGAAAGATCATTTTTACTTTGTTCTACTTACAAACTCTGCATGAATTCTTATTTGGCATTTATTAGTGGAGTTTTTCAGGCAAAAACATGAAGGCCCATGCTTCACTTGGCTGTTGTTGGTCTGGCTGAAGGAGGAACAGAAAAGAAGTATATAAGAGCACTGGAAAAGAGGGTAAGCAGCTGAGCTCAAAAGAATGAAGGAAAACCAGCTGGCTTTTAAGTTTTCATATTCAGTGGAAGATGTTCTGTATAAAAGCTGTGGTCAATCCCAGTGCTGATGCTTGATTCCAAATACTGTCACAAAGAGAATAAGTGCTGATAAATACAGTATGCTGGGGATATTTCAGTGGAGTAGTGAAACAGATCGAACATATCTGCCAAAATAGTATTAGAACCAAGGCAATTAGGAGGGAAATAATTTAGAGTAAGTGAATTTTAAACTTCTTTCATGAACAGCAGAAATCTCTCAGTGAACATTCAATCTATTCTCAAGAGCTATGAAAACTCATTTGAATGATACTGATTAAACATCACTAGATCTTAACAGGAAATTTCGTCACCCCTAATTCAAGAACTGTCTGAATAGGGAATACGTGCTTTAGTTTATCAACTCATTTTGCAACCATTGTTTCTTCAATATTCATTCTCAAGGCACAAAAATATTTTATCTCAAAAAGTTGACTGTAATTCAGCTAAAGACAAATCCAAATGGGCTGGAATATTTTGTTCACTTAGACTTCAGTTAATATTTTAAGCTGATTTAAGCCAGTCCTTCTACCAAAAGAATCAGGTGCATATACAGAATTAGGTACCACCTTAATTTTTTTACTTATTCACACAGGCACTCAATATGAACACTACCTGGATCATTAAGGTTTGCAGGATTTTAGAGAGAAAGGCTAGTTTTGCAGACCAGGTGATTAATTCAGTCTGAATAGCAAGCAGCAGCTTACATCTGAGCTCAGAAAGAGATAAATAAACACTAATAACTTCGCTTTTCAAGCTTACCTTGGCAAAGTTTTCTTCTTCCCCTGCTCCAACCTACAAATCTAAGTCAGTTCAATGCAGAATAAAAGAGCTTGCTGCAGGAGACAAAAGAGGTCAGGCATATATATTGTAACAAAGTTAAAGACCAGATTCGCCAAAAAGAAAGTTACATTTAATTACCTGCAGAGCTGCTTTGGAAAGACAGTGTAAAGCATTGTTAAAACATCCATAGGCTAGCACAGAGAGAAGACAGATGAGAAACTTACTGTGATTCACTGAAAACTAGAACAGTGAAACAAAGAGAAAGTAACATAATTGAGACAAATTCAGATGCATGATAACTTTCTGTGTCTGGATGTGATGACTTTGTGTCAGGAAAGATATGATTTTCAGACTATGAAAATGGCAAAGGAGTTGTCTCTTTTTATTTATTTGAGAGCTAAGGAAATTCATAAATACTTTGTTGTTGAGATGCAATAAATATTTGTGGGATTTCTTTTAGTGCCACTCAGTCTTCAGAAAAGTTGAATCTACCTGAGTATCAGTACTTAATACCCAGTTAAAAGTTACATAAACATAAAAAGTTACTGCAGTGTAAAAGGCACATTTTTAGAAGGCCACAGAAATAATGTTTCATTTAAATAAAAAAAATAAAATACATTTTTTTAACTTAAGAAAGATAACTACAGAACATATCAAGTCAACATTCCCACCTCCAAGCCCCTACCACAGAATGAAGAAACTGGAGAAAAGAAGTTGTACATTACAGAAAGAAACCCAGATGTTTATTTTTCAGAAGAACAGCAGGTTGCCATGGAGTTTGGTGGCTAAGGGTCATAACAGCTGGCTAAGTTACGTAGCAAAATATTACAATGTCTTTGTAGAAATAACCCTCAAATAACACACCGTAGGAAAGTGTTACTACATTTTCCATGTTGTCCTTTGCAGTGGTAAATTCATATTCAGAACACGGGATTGTTTCACCCTATTCAGCAAAAGGTGTAGCACAGAACAGGGTAGCAGGTCCTAAGGGCAAATCAAAGAAAACAAGCTCCAATGCAGTAGAGCAGGGAAAAGGCTCTGGAAGGAGCTTGCTAATGCACTTTTTCTGTTTTTTTCTAAAAAAAAAAAAAAGGGTCAGGAATGTACAGGAGAAATGTTCGATCTACTTAACTTTCAGCTGATTGGTTCCCATTTCCTCTTGTAGGTTGATGACGGAGTCTGGTATGCCACCTCAAGACTCTGGATCAAAAGGTTTGTTGTAAATTTATTGTTACATTCTCATGAATATTCTTGAAATAAAAACTTATGCAGTATCCATGTGTGAGTAATTGCTGGGTTGGTTTGTTTTCTTAAATCTGGAAAAAAAGAGAAGGGGGCAGTCCACATAAGCTTAACTCGGTACTGGATTTGCTGCCTATGACATTCCTTTTTCTATCCCACAGGGGTAGTTTCCAAGTATAAGAGTTGAGAGAAACTGCATCCAGCTGGCTGTTGTTCAAGAAATGTCATTCATATAGCCCTTACTAATGGCAGCATTTTCAGTTTCTGAGGTACTGCAGAAAACACTGTGGGTGTACAAATATACAAGCCCACACCAGAAGGTCATGCCATCATACAGAGAGTACAGGGAGCGCAGACGAAAAAGTATCGCCCCATTTTATGCTGTTACCTCCAGGATTCTCATACCCCAAAAGCCTTCTGCAGACAGTGATTAGAAAGAACTCTAGATGTAAGTCTCACATCACGAGAAGTCCTTGTTCATCTCTGTATGGCAATGACCCAAAGAGGAAATACTTTCTGTGAAAATGAAGCAATTATTTGTACTGTCAGCCCTGCCTGGAAAATTACCTGCTGATGCTTTCTCAGTAACTTGTAAATTTCCTTTTCTTTTTGAAAAGTAATTGTGGGCTGAAACTCTTCAGATTTTCTCCCTAAAAATTCCAAGAAATAAAACAAGAGGATACTTCTTCCATTGATGCTTCATAACTCATAATGCAAAGATGTGAAGGTTTCCAATTTTCTATAATAAAACTCATGCTATCATTTGAAGTGGAAATCTGTTTTCAGAAATCTCATATTGGAGATTGTGTTTCTAATGGGTGAACATGCAGAATGGAGTAACAGAAAATACAGTGATGTCTGAAACATAGAATCATAAAATAGTTTGGGTTGGAAGAGACCTTAAGAGGTCATCTAGTCCAAGTCCCCTGCAATAAGCAGGAACATCTTTCAGGTTGTTAGAACCACATCCAGCCTGGCCCTGAATGTCTGCAGGGATGGTACATCCACTACATCTCTGGGCAACCTGTGCCAGAATTGAGGACATGCATGTCCTCAGGACTCTAGCAGCATAGTCTGAGCTGACTGTAAAAATTTCCTTCAAGAAGATATTAGATCATTTTTCTGTAGATGTTAAAAAAAAAAAAAAAAAAAAGAAGAAAAAAAAAAGCAACAACATGATGGCAAACTATACTTTTCTATGCGGATCCATAACACGATGCATAACACATCCAATGAATTTATGCATTCTTAACAAATGTAGAAAGGCATGTTCATCTGTGCAACTGATATGCAGTGATAGTAAAAAAGAATCTGCTAAAGGGAAACTGTGTCTCAGGGGCTTTCCAGACACTTTTTCGAAGTTTTTTTGGTCTACAGTTCCAAACATACCAGAGTCTCTCAATTCCACATCAACAAACACTGAAAGGATTAACTTCTAAAAGCACATTTCCTAGTGGAGTTGGGATCCAGAGAGAACTCTGCAAATCAGATAATTTCCATAAGGTTAAAAATATAAGTAAATTCTAACAGAAAAAATATATTACAGAAATTCTCTGGAAGTGCTGTGCCTTCAGGAATAAGGAAGGTGCTTGAATGCTGGGCAACAATCTTTGGACAGAATGAAGCACATTCTTCCACTAGTGGCCATCTGTGCTATTAAGCAAAAATTGTGACATGATAGGGCATTGTGGCACCCCAGCTCTGTTCCTCAGCCATTTCGTGAGGAGCAATTACGTCACCTTCCCTCATGCTATAAAGCTCAAGACCAGTCATGCCCGCTCCCTTGTTCCTCAGGACTTCCACAAGCTTTTTTCAGCACTTCTTCAATCTCTCTCACAGCAGCTGTGACTAGAACTGAACAGATTCTGCCCCAGAGATACCTGGGATATTTTCTATGTCAGGCTGTCTCTTTGTAGAAAAACTTCTGAGGAAGGTTCTCAATTAGTCTGTCACCCTGTTAGCGTCAGGACAAACACATAACCATCGGAATGGTTATATGAGGTGCTTTATTAAGGCGCCAAGAACCAGGGGTACGCACTCAAATCTGATTCTAACCCCGCCACATCGCGTTCGCAATTTATACGCTAAGATTACAACATCAGCCTCTTCTGCGCTTGCGCAGCCCCCTCTGGTGGTCGTCTGGTGGTCGCCCTGATGAAGTAAGGAATCTTCCTCACTCTGTCCTTTTCACCTTTCTGTTCTTTGGACAAATCCCAACCATTATGTGGACACAGCATTCTCTTATCTTCACGTAGTTGCCCCTGGTATGTGGTTCAGGCTTACTTAATCTTTAGTTCTGCTAAGTTGGAGTTTCACAGTACATTCTTTTCTACACTCTTTTTACTATACAAGGTTATATTTGTTTCTATTCCTAAAGTCACCATTGTAGCGTTTAGTTATAAAGTAACTTAGATACAAACCAACACAATTGCAGCATTCAATGTATGAAACTTTTCTATTGATTTACGATTTCTACACACAATCACCTACTGAAACAGTTATAAAGTAACTAAAATACAGAACAGCAAAGTTACAAAATTTTAACATATGTATAAAGGCTTTCTATTGATTTACAAACTTTTCAAATATAATCACTGCTAGAATGGTTACAGAAAATTTCACCCTCCTCTAACAACCCCAACACATTCTATCAGAAAGCTCTTTCTGAAGAGCTTATCTCTTCATGCTCCTCTTGACCAAATTTCTAGTATTATTTAATCTGCAGCAAGTAACAAACTGTGGTAGTATCAGGGCTATAGTCTATCTTGTTTAGTGAACCTTCCTTGAATTATCTATTCATATAACAGCCACGGGTTGAGATAAAGTTGACTGGCTCCATATCCATATTACTCAGAAATGGGATGAAGTTCTGAACAATGTGTCCTTCCTTTGCAAGTATATGCTTATGAATTTCTGTGCTACGAGTCCTTCCTTATATGATTCTATGTTTCAGTGTTTAGATTTCCCAGAATTTTTTTTTTTTTCCTTACAGAGAAAGTTCATCCGAAGAGAATCCCTGTTAAAAATACAGCAGTGGGCAGAGTCCTTTGTTGGTACTACCACAGATGGGGCAGCATATGGGTCTCCATGTGGATAATTCTGGTTTTTCTCAGCATATATGCATGCAGATATGCTTCAGTCTTCTCATACACTTATATAGTCATATAGATAATACACCTTGAAAAGTGGCACTAAATCTAATAGTAGCTCTTCCACATTTTCATTCAATTTAAAAAAAAAAGCAACCTTTGACATTGCAAAACTATACTAATTTTGGACAAGTTTTAAGCAGACAGTAAAAGCATTTGTCTTTCTGTTGGCTTTTGAAACTCCAGATCTAGCAAGACAAGTCTCTGGTAGTAAGGCCCACTGCCTGTTTATGCACTGACATGAAATGTCTGAGTTGAACTGCCTATGTAGAAACTGATTAGTTAACACAGCTTGAGCTACCTCAGAGAATCACAGAAAAGAAAAAATAATCTAATTACTATTAACCTCCATTTATGTCTACTATGGCATGTCAAAATCAGTCCAAATTTTCTCATCAAGACTCACTGTTCTGGTAACCCATTTTTGTCTTTGTGATGATTAAGTGGAGGCAGGTTCGGCTGCAGCACTGACTTATGTTGGTCATTATTCCACAGTAGTGAGCCATCTTGGAATTTGTAGCTTACACAAGTCAATTACTTGTATGTTTTTTCACACTGTCTCACTGGTAGCCACTTACTTTCTCTGTTCCCAAAAGAGATTTATTCTACTGTATGTTTTCCTTGTTTAATCCCTTTGACAGCTTGCTTTATTAAATTCCAGTTTCTCAAGTAACACAGGATTCTACTACCAGTCCTTGGAGGCAGGTCTGCAACTCTTCTCAAGTTTAGACTTGAATTATCTGTATTCTTCCCTAAAAGGAATAGCTCTGCATTGAAATTATTAATAGTGATAAAATAATGCACCCATTCTGCAAATAACTCATAGTGGATTGTTTAGTAATATCAAGCCATTCTGGATGAATTAATTCCTTTACTGAGCAATGTCCTTACTTAGTAATTGAATCACTAATTAAATATTTTACTGAGCAAATTAAGTACTGGGTAATTTATCTAATGTTGTTAGTGGGTAGTCTGGGAAGTCTTCCCATGCAATTGAAGGAACATGTGACACATTTGAATGGTTTCCTTCAGCAAATAGCTTATATAGCAATTGTATTGTAGCAATAATTTTGAAATTATATTCCCAGAAGACCTCATATGCAGGTTATACACTGAATTTGAAAATTTAAGTTTTCTTGTGATCTCAAAAGATATGTGCAATTGACCTGAATGCTTTCTACTGAAGAAGGAATTTATTAACCCATAATTTGAAAGTTGCTGCTGAAATTTCTATGTGTGTGACAGTGGTGATGGAATAATGTTATTTGCCCCATCTTTACTGTCCTTTCCTACTCAGTAAAAAGTCCTTTCACAGCTGAGTAAATGATTTGTGAAATGGGGTTCTTAACAGCAAAAACTTAGAGAAAGGAATCCAAATATCATTCTTGTTTCATGGAGAATGAAGACTATTTACTTGTCATGCTAGTCCAAGGGGAATATTGGCACTGTTGGGAAAAGTTGATCCTAAGCCAGATATCAAAATGTGCCTATTGCACACTTCATAAACAAGATTATGCTAAAAGGGAGTCTTAGCTCAGTACTGAAGTCAGCCTAACCACATTTAGCACCTTAGCATGGGCCTTGCTTCTCTTGTACATGGTTCTGGCTGGATTAAGTATTGACCAATTTATACAGCAAACAGATCCAGAGGTATGCTACAACACGTGCATGGAAATCCAACTGTTCACAGAGTCACAGAATTGTTAGGGCTGGAAGGGACCCTTGGAGATCATCCAGTCCACCTCCCCTGCCAAGGCAGGGTCACCTAGAACAGATTACACAGGAATGCATCCTGGCAGCTTTTGAATGTCTCCAGACATTCACTCCACAACCTCCCCGGGCAGCCTGTTCCAGTGCTTTGCCACCCTCAATGTAAAAAAGTTCTTCCTCACGTTGAGGCAAAACTTCTTGTGTTTTATTTTATGGCCATTGCTCCTCGTCCTGTCACTGGGCACCAAAGAAAGGAATCTGGCACCGTACTCCTGGCATCTGCCTTTGAGATATTTATATGCATTAATGAGATCCCCTCTCAGTCTTCTCTAGACTAAATAGGCCCAGCTCATGCAATCACTGCTTATAACAGGAGAGATTTCATATCAACAGAATTATTTCCTATTGTCATGGAGGCCAACAAAATTTACTTTGGTGAAGTTACAAGCCCCAAAATAAATTTATTCTAACAAAAAATCATTTAATACTCCAACAACATTAGTAAATTACAGGTTCTAGATGACAAGAAGAATAAAATACTGTATGACTGACTTAAGCTTAAGTTTTAAAGATAATTAACCCAAAACGTGTTTCACACTCATCAGCCAAAATGAGTGCTCCCAACCTTCAGGCGTTACCTTAGGTGGCATCCTGACCCAAGGGGAGAGTCATCAGCCACAGACCCACTGCTCTGAGAAGCACCAACTCAGCTCTTGCCTTCCATTGGGACCCCTTTTATACCCCAGACAAATCTGCAGTCAAAAATACGGTCTGAGGGTTCTTGGCTTTTCACCAAATGGGGGGGGTCTAGCAACAGCCCGTTGTGTAACCCTATTGTAACCAAAATCAACAGATTTTGTGGTTACCTGAGCCAGACCAAAGAGAGTGAACATCTGTTAGAACTAGCAGATGTATTTTTATGTTTCACAGGAGACCAGAGTCAGCAGATATATTTACTAAAAAGTGGCTCAATGGTCCTTCCATCAGGTTGGGTGCAACTCCTACAGCTATATTTGGGTAAAATGAGTAAAGCCACTGACAAATTAACACCACTGTTTGAGAGCTCTAACATACAACATTGTGTTCTATTTTCTTTCCTACACTAAATCTAATGTCCATAATTTATAATTTATATTAGCATTATATTCCTAATTACCAATACCAGTAGATATTATTATTAGGTTAAACTCTGCTTATTTCACCAAACTAGCCACAGTGTGTCAGAAGGAGCTATAGTCAGGAAAGCAAGATTTAGTCATTATATTTTAAGTTCTCCAGGGTTGAAAACCTTGGAAATGTGAAAACTGCCTGCCTCTGAAAATTGACCACACTTACAAATTATTTAAATATGTACATATCAATATAAATGAGTTGTATTAATATATTTGTATAAGTATATATAACTACTGCAGATCTATAATTTAATAATACACAGAAAACAATTATTCTGCTTTAATAATGAAGCAAAAAAGAGGCCAGTTTAAACTCTAAATATGTGCTCACACCTTTAAGAACATTCAAGTAGACCTAAGAGTAAGACATCAGCTTTTTTTCTTTCTGCCTGGTTTAGCAGGGTTTACTACTGGAAGAGTAGTATTTTGCTATATGATCCCTGTCATAGAGTCCTTGAAGCCTCTGAATATGCTTTTGACTAAAGTCACCAATTCAGCTGCTGCATCTAAATCTGGTAGGACTAATGAATGAGGACTTTCGGCTGCTGGATCTCATAGTCTGCATATTAACACACTGAAATGTTGATTTGTCTTAATACATGAACTGAATAGTCTTAACATATGAACATATGAACATCTTAACATATGAACAGCATCCTTGATACATATAGAGCTCCCTTGGGCAGAAAGATAGGGTGGACAGCTAGCATGAACGACCAAAGGTGGTGATGTGCATCATCTGGATGCTTTCCAGGCACGTGACAGCACTATGAGGAAAGTAGCAATCCTTAAGGTTAACGTATGCTTACAGCTCTGTAATGGCACAGATTTATCCCTGCATTTTTCACATACTTATCACTAGGTTATTGAACTAAAGATCACACGTGGTGCTATTATTTTCTTACCTATGACTTTAAAAGTTCTTGAGAAGTCTTACAGGTGCTAAGCCTGACTCTGCTTCACAGAAAAGCTGTTTCTCCTGTTTGGTCTGGAAAGCTTCTGTCACTTGAAAGTACAAACATCTCATGCTCCAATCCCATGTTTTCTGTCATATATATGGATTGGAAACTGGTCCTCCAACTTCCTTTTTCGCTTGCTCCTTTGTTTTTTTTTTTTTTTTTTTTTTTTTTTTTTTTTGCAAAACTTCCTAGAACTACCTAATTTCCAGGAAGGGAGCTGATATCTACTCCATACTTGCCCTTGTTCTTTGGCCATCATCAAGGACACAAAAGAAAACTAGTGGTCTCCAAATACTTTCAAGGAGCAACTGAAGATCAGCCTGGTACAAACCTTCTTTCTTCCTAACAATATAATCTACTACTAAGACAGATACAACAAATCACAAGAGCTAAGCATACATATAAGATGATTTACAAAGAGAAATTATCTTACTGCCTGCACATGACAGGTCAGTCAGAGAAACAACCAGGATGACAAAATCATGTGTTTTCAATTCCACCCATGCCCTGCTTAATTACCTTTAAGAGAAGGAATGAAACAAAGAAAAAGTATGGGGAGTGCCTGCTGCTTGCTGTTTGAGTTCCAAACTCCAAGAGAATCTCCTTCATTATAGAAATTAAGTTGGACATTTTCCTTCAGTTCATTAGGGCAATTTGCAAGCAAGGGCTACAGTGAGAAAAGATATATATCTTTATATACATATTTCATATGGGAAACTTTTTCTTGCCCTCTAACAAACTAATTGGACTAAAATCATGTAATTGCAGTAGCATTGGTAGATGCCCTATATATAACATGCAGACCTTTTGTAACTACTGCAAGTATTCATTAGCAGGGTGTACGTTTCAAAATGCTCACAACTTCGCAATCACAAATTTCAGGGTCATTTGGAAAATGCAACTAGCTTAGAATATGACTGCTAGCTCTGTTACTGTGTTAGATGGCAAGAAAGTATACTAAACAACTTCCTCAAAGATCACCATGGATATGTGAATGTTGCTAAAGCGCAGATACAAACACATTGGGACAGGGGCTGTCCCTGCTTCTCAGCAAAAGGCATGATGCAACTATATTCTAATCCTATCTGGGTGATATTTGCTTCAATAACATAAATATTAGCTAAAAATAATGTTGTCATTCTAGCTGCTTCAGCAATTGCTTCTCAATATCAGCAGAGTCCATCAGCTGATGAATTCCTGAATCCCTTTTTTTTGGGGTTGGTTTTTTTGGTTGTGGTTTTTTTTTTTTTTTTTTTTTTTTTTTTTCTCTCTTAGCTTTAATTTCCTTCTAATTTTGCATTTTCTCACTTGCCAGATGTAAATATTTCTACCTTGGAACAAGATTTGCAGAAGAATGAGGGACAGCTGACTCATTCTTCCATTATTTATGCTGCAGCCTGGCTTAATTATGTACTTTATGATAGAAATGGTGTGAATACTCAAAACTCAATTCCATGTGAAAGCTGAACATTGTGTAAATTTGGCATAATGAAGAAGTGTTTATAACAGACATATAATCATTCTGCCCATCGTTTGTAGCTTCCTCTGTTTGCAGCGAACAGTGCACAAAATCCTTCTACTGATTTTAATGCTATTCTACCTCCAGAAAATACACATCATCCATTTTTGTGCACACGTTGACATCTGTGACAAAGAAAAGTATTTACTCTCTTGGTTTGGGTATGTGCTAGTTTTCTGTTATTTTCTATTTGTTTTGAATGCATCAGAGCTACTTGACAGAATTAGCCCCACTCTTTAAAAGCAAAGTGTATCCCTGATGACTTTAATCAAACTTCTTTAGTGTATGAAGAACAAAGATTAGCTGAATGTACATGCTCCACTCTCCTTGGTTCATGCTCTTGCTTGTGAATCTAGTTTGAAAACAGGGACAACCAGGAATAAATCACTTTTGGTCCAAACTTTTTGCTGTCACCCTTGTTGTACTTTTCCAGCTTTCCAGCTTGCTCACAGGCTTAGAGTCTTCTCTCCAGCTGCTGTATGAAACTTCCGTATCGTTGATGGGACTTATTCCTCCTTCAGTCCCAGAATGCATCAATTAAGAGGTTGCACTTGATCCCCAACTTCAGGAATACACATGGAAATACACTGTATGATGCAAAGCAACAGAAATCACATAGGGTTGAAGAGATGCTACCAGGAAATGGATCATGCAGAGCTTAAGTGCCTTCCAACTACATGTTTCCTTTTGCAGGTGGCAGGGTTCTTAGCGGTTTTTACATATCTATAAATAACAAGCCTGTAACAAGAAACACCCATCAGTGCAGGCACAGGTGGCCACATACTTAAAAAATGACCTGCCACCCAAACAGGAGAGCAGCTTATATCTCTGGAAAAACTGATACCTCTTGATACAACAACAGGAGTCTAATGGAGAGAGAGCTTTGCTATAAGGAAAAGCAGAATCACAGCCTGCTCAGAGGTAAGCAGTGGTATGTTATAAATGGTTCAGAGCTTTGGGTATCAGCTTATGCAGTGCTGCTGTACTTGCTGATACATTCTTACTGCTAATTATAAAGCCGGAATGAGGACTGCATACCAGTAAAACGTCTGTAAATGTAGAGAGCAAAGAAAACTGAAGCATGTTTCTGTGCTGATATGTGCATAATGTAATGACATTTCATTACAGCTGAAGAAATTGCTCATTCGTTAATATGCAGCTTTAGGCTAGAAATACAGTAAATTACTGAGACGTTGGTGACTAAGCTCTGTATTTCACAAAATGAACACTGTACTGTTTAATGATTCACCCAGCTTTTTATGGATGACACACAGAACTTACTCTCTAAGGTATTTTAATGCTATTTAAAATATCAAGAATTAAAATCATTCCACTGTTGCAAGTGACCCAAAGCCATTGCTTATCTATGTGTGTGTGTTTACAGCCATAAATACTAATATCGTGCCCATGCTGGGCATTATTTCAGTATGGACAGTTGTTTTTCAAGCTGGTTTCATCTGCACCAAAAATATGCTCTACTGTATAGACAGAAAGTGACAGCCAATGGCTAGAGGAGTGGGCACAGACTGATTTATTACAGCTATACTTTTTATTAAAGTAAAATTCTACTTGTACAGACTCAGAGTTCAACAATCTAAGAAGATCAGAAAGCAAAAACATTTCAGTAATCACAGCTTGATCTATAAACAATTCTACCGATTTTAAAAGGTTAATATTATAGAGGCAATTTTTTTTATAGCGTTTTTATCTTTCCAGTACCTAGAGGTAAGTACACTTGTTCCTAATTAAAAAGCTACAATAATAATAATAATAATAATAATAATAAAAAATTATTGCTATTTTTGCTGTATTGGAACTCCTTGACTATTTGAGGATAATATTGTCTAATTGCTATGCTACTATTTTAAAAGGCTTTTTATGCTGAAATTAATTCTTTAGTGCAATGAATATCCCAGGTGCAGGAAGCATTTTCTCCCTCTAAGGGCTCACTGGAGCCAGTAAAATCACGTGCCATGGCTCTGCAGCACCAGAACTCAGCAGAACACTCAGAAATTTAAAAGCATACTTGAATTTGCCTGTGTTCTTCAGTCTTACATACCTAGATAGGGTTAAAGCATGTGCTTATGAACTTTACCAAATTGAGGAACTTATTATTGAGGGAGGGTTGTCATTAAGCTTTATGCTCCTTGGAACACTGAAGAAAACAAGGCCATTGAAAGCAAGCCCTGTATATTTGTACTGGTGTTCTGTCAAGATCAGTAGAGTTAGATCTCAATGATAGCAGAGTGCCAAACAAGATGCAGCTGCTTTCCAGACCAAACCAGAGAAACAGCTCTCCTATGAAGCAGATTCAGACTTAGCATCTGTAAAACTTCTAAAGAACTTTTGAAGTTGTAGGTAAGAAAATAGCACTATGCAGGATCTTTAGTTGAAGTAACCTACGGTTATGATTTTTCTAACAGAATTTATGAGATTCCCTGAAGGTCTGTTGTATAATATCTGTTTTTATAACAAATCAGCCAGAAGTGTGATTTTCTTTTTTCCTCAATAATTGAATTAGAACAATCCATTATGGTACTATCATAATGATTATTTCTCATTTGCGTTGTGAGCTATCTCCTAGAATCTTTCTTCATTGACCAAAATCCCATTATGCTAGGTACCACAAAAACACAGAAGAAAAAACAATGCCTGTCACTCAGTTGTGCAGTATATAACATGGCAGGCTCACTAATTCCACTTTCTTGTGTATGAGTAAGTAACTGTGTACATTCAGCTATAGCACATGTCTGATCAGGCTACAGCAGCAATTATGGAAAAACTGTTGCACACCAGAACCTCCAGAGTTGGACACTGCTTACGCAACGCTGCATAGCTCCTTTCTTCAAAGCCTATTTAATCAAGGTGAAAGGATTTAAGTCTACTTACCAGCTCCTGTATTTTATTTGTAGGGAATAACACTTTGTCATGGAAATGTAAGTACGGAGCCAAGGTCCGAATACATTTTGTAGGACAAACCATTCTTTGTGTACCTCTCTCATAAAGCAAACCTTGTGGATTTTGCTGAAAAGCTTTTTATGGTAAAGAGGGAGGCAGGAGAAATATTTTTCCATGACAATTACAGCTCTGACAAACTGCAGCAAACAGGATGGTATTTAGTGTTTTGATTATACAGCTGGAATCATAGCTGTGAAAACCCTTAGTCACAATGTTCTTAAATTCTGCATTCCATACGTATTCAAATTACTTCAGCAACTTAAGTGCAAAATGTATAAATCCAGTCTTGGTGTAAGCAGGGTGCTGCAGCAACTGTTTCTGAAAGAGGTAAACCTGGCCTAAAACTACGTATCTGCTCTTTATAAAAAAAGTGCAATTACTCCTGTTTTTAACAATCAATCATGTTCGCTTCTTCTATTAACCACGATAGTATAACCACATTTATGTCCATTCATTAGATATTGAATTAAACTGCAAAGTAAAAGAAAAATTGGTAAGAAAAACCTTTGTGTACTATTAACACATCTGTGCCATTCTAAAACTTGTAGTACTGATAAGTCTGTCAACCATCATAAACACATTAAGCTTAAAACAGAAATAACGAAGGACAGAGGATGACAGGAGACAATGAAACTAATTTAACATCTAAACTCCCTTGATTATGCAAGCAAAAATGCAAACAAATAGAAGAACCCCCATCTCAAATAATTTTTGTGCACATTACATAATTTTACTGGTACTAGAAAAGCCTTAATTTAAAAATATGCTCAATTCAGATGTTTTTTCTTTGAGCACCAAAGCTGTTTCTTTTTCACCCTGAAAAAAGCCTCAGTGAACTTTATTTTTCAAGGAGTCTAAAGCTTCATGTTAAGCTGAAAAGACATCTGCATAGAATTATAGAATCATAGAATAGTTTGGGCTGGAAGGGACCTTCAAAGATCATCTAGTTCCAACCTCTCTGCAATAAGCAGGAACATCTTCAACTACATCAGGTTGCTCAGAATCACATCCAGCCTGGCCTTGAATGTCTCTAGAGATGTCAAATCCACCACTTCTCTGGCCAACCTGTGCCATCATTTTACCGTCCTCATTGTAAAATAAAATTTTCTCACCTCCAGCCTCAATCCCTTCTCAACTATTTGTAAAAAGCCACTTTTAAGTATTGAAAGCCTGCAATAAGGTCGCCCTTGAGCTTTCTCTTCTCCAGGCTGAACAAGGCCAACATTCTCAGCCTTCCCTCACAGTAGAGGTGCTCCATCCCTCTGATAATTTTTGTGTCCCTCCTCTCCAACAGGTCCATGTCTTTCCTGTACTGAGGACTCCAGATCTGGATGCAGATGCAGTACTGCAGTACTGTAGGTGGTGTGTCACCAGAGCAGAGGGGAAAATCACCTCCCTTGAACAGCTGGCCACATTCTTTTGAATACAACCCAGCATACAGTTGGCCTTCTGAACTGTGAGTGCACATTGCCAATCATACCCAATCATTCATCCACCAGTACTCCCAAGTCCTTCTCCTACAGGGTACTCTCAGTCCCTTGATGTCTCAGCCTGTATTGATAGCAGGAGGTGCCTCAATCTAGTTGCAGGACCCTGCACTTGATCTTGTTGAACCTTATGGCACTTACATGGGCCCACCTCTTGAGCCGGTCCAGGTCCCTCTGGATGGTTTCCCATTCCTCAGGCATGTCAGCTGCACCACTCAGCTTTGTGTCATCAGCAAACTTGATGGTGTACTCAATCCCACTGTTCATGTCATTGATGCAGGTATTAAACAGTACTGGTCCCAGTACAGATCCCTGAGGAACACCACTTGTCACTGGTGTCCATCCAGACATTGCACCATTGACCACTACCCTCTGGATGTTACCATCCAGGTAATTCCCCATCCACCGAACAGTCCACCCATCAAATCCATATCTCTCCAGCTTAGAGAGAAGGATGTTGTGGGGGACCATGTCATAGGCTTTACAAAAGTCAAGATAGACAAAATCCCTTCCCTTGTTCACTGAGGTAGTAACTTCATCACAAAAGGCCACTAGATTTGTCAGGCAGGACTTACGATTGGTGAAGCTGTGCTTGCTATCTGAAACCACTTCGCTGTCCTTCATGTGCCTTAGCATGGCTTTTAGGCAGATCTGTTCCATGATCTTCCCAGGCACAGAGGTGAGTGTGACAGGTTGGCAGTTCCCAGGGTCCTCCTCTCTATCCTCATTAAAAATGAGTGCAGTATTTCTCTTTTTCCAGTCACGAAGGACTTCACCTGACTGCCATGACTGCACAAATATCATGTAGAGAGATGTGGCAACTACAGCAGCCAATTCCCTCAGGGCTCTGGCATGTATCTCATCAGGTCCGATAGACTTAATGTACATTCAGGTACCTCAGATGCTCACAAACCTGATGTTCTCTTACAGTGGGAGGGACTTCATTTCCTCAGTTCCTTCCTGGCAGCTCATCCACTCAGAGGTGAGGGGAGAGAGTCTGCCAGTGAAGACTAAGCAAAAAAGTTGTTTTACTGTCATATTTCTTAGTATGAGTGTTTCTCCAGCATAATTCTTGTCATACATTCTTGTATAAGACAAAGGGAAGAAGCACTTTTGTTCACCTACATACTCATTCACCATATTTCATGACTTGGATGAGCTGCATATTAAATGAAACTTTTAAATGTTGGGAAAATTACTAATAAGTAGTAGCAATCTGATTGAACTAGAAACATTTACTGTAGCTAAGAAAATACTCCAGTGGTAGTTGCTTGTAATATTTTCCACTACTGGCTGAACACTTGCCTAGATGGATTAACTTGATATCCACTTCAGGGGGAATTTCCCTTCTATGACATATTTTAGGATTTTTAGTGATATACAAAGTCAGGCTATTTATTAATAACATTTTGATTTGTTCCTACTTTTTGTTTCTAGTGAAAGATGGGAATTTGAGAGCTACTATGAGTTTGCAGATTTTGCCTTTCATGATGAAATGAGTATCCTACTGAGTCAGTTTTGAGTAGAGACACATTTTAGGACTTGGCTTTTTATGAAACACAGAAGATCTACAAGGTTTTTAATCAACTGTCTTTTCTGGTTGGATGCCATGCAGGAACAAATCTGGACTTCGAGGCATAATCTATTACAGACACTGACGAAGCCTTGATTGAGTTCAGTTTTGTTTATAAAGCTGTGATTCAATTTTTGTGTTAAGTAGATGAAATTCATCACATCTTCCTCAAACGTTTAGCAGTTATGAACTGAATTCTGAATGAATTTTCTCAGAATTTACATATAAAGTCATAAGATGAATAATGGATTAGAAAGAACTAAAAATGAGTCAGAATTTTACCATCTGTGTGAACCGGTTCTTTGAATAATCCAAACAATGGAACAAAGCAGCCCTTTCAGGCTCATTATGAAAACTAACTGAGATTTTGTATACAGGCTAGATTTGAACACACTGTTAATTGCTACTGTACCTATTTAATTCGAAAGAATGGAAGAGGTCATCAATTCAGATGACTGTTAAATGGAATTGCAGGGGTAGGTTAAATAACGGCTAGTCATCCTATAGAACTAACTCAGTGAAAAGGTTCTGCTGCCTTTTGTGACACGCAGATAAGAATGAAGACAGATATTGACGTTATCTCACTACCATATTACGTATTCCATCCCTGCCTGTTGTTAAAAGAGCCTATGGTTGCAGCCCGAGCTCATGTGCCTGACGGACACCTGGGGGCAGCAGTGGCTTGGTTGTGAGCTGCTTAAGCCTGAACGGAATTGTTCAGTTTGCAAACTGCAGTCTTATAAACTCAATCAACTCTCACTCCTGTCAGCTTTGTTATGCATGTACATGGCTATATCCTGCATTATTTAATGAAAAAGCCTCACCAGAAACTTGGACATGTATTTATAAGATGAGAAAATCTGTCAGTCCGTACTTTTACACAATTATTGTCTATTGCAACAAGACTGTTAAGTGAGGTGATTTTTTGTTTACAGTGAAAAGAAGTGAAAACACCAAATATGTTTCACAAAATTACATTCTAAAACTAACATGTGATCATAAAACTAATATGTGGTCATTGCCAACATAGCATAGATGTAACACAAGAAAGCAGTAGTGGAAGTCTGTGTATTCCTTTTCAATCTCTCTGATCTTGCTAGTTTCCTGTAAGATAAAATCTTGGAAAAAAAAAGAAAAAAAAAAGAAGAAATGTTTGCTGTGGGTGACAGTCACCCACAGATTATTCATGTGTTTGACCTTGATTTTGACTGTTTGGAGAAACTGCTTAAACGGAGGAGGTTCCAGCAAAATTGTTAACACCCTCAGGCCCTCAGACCATTTTAGACCTACTTATTACTGCCTTCAGAAACTGAGGTGCAGGTAAATGAAATATCGTCACACCCTTCCCCATGCCACACACATTACTTGGAAAGTCAGTAAATACTGAACCTCCGGACACTGAGTTACACTTAGGTGTCTTTCGTCTTCACAACTGAAAAGGTTGTGAAAGAGAAGGTTAAGAATACTTAACAGATAAACAAACCTTAAGCCACAGAATCATCATTTGGTTGGAAAAGACCCTTAACATCATTGAGTTTAACCGCAAACCTAACACTACCAAGTCCACCACTAAACCATGTTTCTAAGTGCCATGCCTTCACATCTCTTAAACACCTCCATGGATAGGGAGTCAACCACTTCCCTGAGCAGTGTGTTCCAGTGCTTCATAACCCTTTCAGTGAAGATTTTTTTCCTAATATCCAAGCTAAACCTCCCCTGGTGCAACTTGAGGCAATTTGCTCTTGTCCTATTCGTTGTGACTTGGGTGGAGAGACCAACACCCACCTCTCTCCACCCTCCTTTCAGGTACTTTTAGATAGTGATATGCACCCCCCCCCCCCCCCCAAGCCTTCTCTTCTCCAGACTAAACAACCCCAGTTCCCTCAGCTGTTCCTCACCAGACTTGTGCTCCAGACCCTTCCCCTGCTTTGCTGCTCTCCTCTGGATCTGCTCCAGCACCCTCTATAGGGAGGGGCCTGGAACTAAGCACAGGATTTGAGGTGCAGCCTCATCAGTGCGCAGTACAGGGCACTGCTCGGGCCCTGCTGCTTGTACTGTCTCTGATACAGGCCAGAATGCTGTTGGCCTTCTTCGCTACCTGAGTGCAAGCTGGCTCATGTTCAGCTGGTTGTTGACTGACACTCCTAGGTCCTTTTCTGCTGAACAGCTTTCCAGCCACTCTTCCCCAAGCCTGTAGCTTTGCATGAAGTTGCTGTGGCTCATGAAAGACTTCCCACAAAATTTCAATATCTATTCCAAACCTAAGCTTTCTAAAAAGAATGTCTGCCAGAATTAAGCCAGAATTTCAGACCCTGGACGAAACAACATAGCCATCTTTGGGAGAGAGAAATAAGGCTTCAGTTTTAAAACTGAAGACACAATTTTGCATGGTGGAGTTATAAGGCATGTTAAAATGAGAAGTGATAAATGACCTAAATTTACTAGATCTGCCTGAAATATATACCTCTGTAGCAGGTATATATATTTACATACATACTCTGTATGTGTGTGTGTGTGTGTGTCTGTAGGAATGTTTTAAAATTTGCGTAGTACACTGAAAGAAACAATAATCTCAGGTACTTATGAGACTGTGATTTTAATCACCACAGTGACTCTTAACTTGTTTCTATAGAGCTTTCATCCTCAAATGACAGGTCAAGACCCTTAAGCAAGTAATGAGGTGTTAGGTGGTAGGAGACAGAAAGCAGCAGCAGTAGTTTAATTTCCTGTGAGCGTCCAGAAGCTCAGTTTCTTTGAGGTAGGAAAGTGAGAAAAGACCATAGTGACTGACAAAGTGTTTATTAGCTAGGGATCTGCCTTTCATCACTGACAATTGTTCAGTTTCCCCAAAGAACTGAAATATCCTTTGTGCCAGTTACTGTTCTCAGTTTTCAAGACCCTGCTCTGGAGAAGCCAAGTTGCTAGCATGGGTATACCTTCACACGGTTGTGCAAAGGACAGAGCTTGCAATGAGTTTGACCAGTAATGAAGTACATATGCATTTACCTATATTAATGTCCAAATACTGCCCACCTACTAGACAAATGAGAAAATTGTATTGCTTTTGAGTTCCAAAATTCTCTTAAGCAAAACTTGCAAGACTCATGTTTGATGAAACTCCAACAAATGGTTATCATATATGTTGCTACATCTATTGTCACATCAGAAGAATGAAATCAAAACTCATAACGACTTGACGGGGCTTCCAAAAACCACTAACTAAGACTGCAAATTCCATCTTCATTTCAAATCTTCTTTAGAGCTTGAAGAACCTTGCTCAGCTGTTCCAGGCATTTTTTCATGGCAGTAGGTGATGAAGAAATTTTTTTCCAGCATTTCTCAAACTGAACTTGCAAGCTTAGAAGCATTAGACTGTACATATTTTTGTCATGCTTAATGAGGTTTAGTCTTTAATTTTAAATCAGACAAAAGCCTCACTCTGAAAGTAAGCCAGCAAGGATGTTGTTTGAAGAATGAATAAATTTTTTTTACAAAAAAAACCCCCAAACAACATGATACACAGTAACCTTTAATTTTGTGTTTTGTTGTACAGTCTCTTTTAATGGTTTCTACACTGGTGGAACATTTATCACTCACTTATTTCTTATTATAAGAAATGCACTGCAAAATCTTAATAACCAAAGTCTTATTTCTTATTCTATGAGAATAAAAAATGTTGCAGTGTTCAAAAATGATATTATGTAAGAACTGCCTTATGCAGGGAGCAGTAATGACAAAAATAAAACCCCAAGTTTCTTTGACATTTGCATTTAAAGCAGCACTGAAAATTTCTTCTTTCAAAAGGTCTTCTGACTTTGACATGCTTATTTTTTTGAGGACAATTAAGTATTTCCTCCTTTGGAAGCTATCAGGAGAATTGGCTACCCTGGATTTGGAGAAGGCTGAGGTTCTTAATGACTTCTTTGCCCCAGTCTTCACTGGCAAAGGCTCTGACCACACCACCCAAGTCTTGGAAGGCAGACGCAGAGACTGTGAGAATGAAGACCCTAGGCCCACTGTAGGAGAGGATCTGGTTCGAGACCTTCTTAAAAACCTGAACGTACACAAGTCCATGAGACCTGATGAAATCCATCCACGGGTCCTGAAGGAGCTGGCGAATGAAGTTGCTAAGCCACTGGCCATCATATTTGAAAAATCGTGGCAGTCAGGTGAAGTTCCCGATGACTGGAAAAAGGGAAATATAATCCCCCATTTTCAAGAAGGGGAAAATGGATGACCCGGGGAATTACAGACCAGTCAGTCTCACCTCTGTGACTGGCAAAATCTTGGAGCAGATTCTCCTGGAAGGCATGCTAAGGCACATGAAAAACAAGGAGGTGTTTGGTGACAGCCAGCATGGCTTCACTAAGGGGAAATCCTGCCTGACCAATTTGGTGGCCTTCTATGATGGGGTTACAGAGCTGATGGACAGGGGTAGAGCAGTTGATGTCATCTACCTGGACTTGTGCAAAGCATTCGACACTGTCCCACACGACATCCTTGTCTCTAAATTGGAGAGGCATCAATTTGATGGGTGGACCACTCGGTGGATAAAGAACTGGCTGGATGGCCGCACGCAAAGAGTTGTGGTCAATGGCTCGATGTCCGGCTGGAGGCCAGTAACAAGTGGTGTCCCTCAGGGATTGGTGTTGGGACCAGTCTTGTTCAACATCTTTGTCAGTGGCGTGGAGACCTCATAGCAGCCTTCCAGTATCTGAAGGGAAGGATGCTGGGGAGGGACTCTCCATTAGGGACTGTAGTGATAGGACAAGGGGTAATGGGCTCAAACTTAAACAGAGGAAGTTTAGATTGGATATAAGGAGGAAGTTCTTTACTGTGAGGGTGGTGAGGCACTGGAATGGGTTGCCCAAGAAAGTTGAGAATGCTCCATCCCTGGCGGTGTTCAAGGGCAGGTTGGACAGAGTCTTGGGTGACATGGCTTAGTGAGAGGTATCCCTCCCCATGGCAGGGGGGTTGGAACTGAATGATCTTAAGGTCCTTTACAGCCCTAACCATTCTATGATTCTATGATACATTGAGCTAAGTTATTTCCCTAGATGCATAAGTAAGTGTTTTGATACATAATATGAGCAGAAAGATGGGGACCTACATGTATGTCACACAGTATCACAGTATCACAGTATGTTAGAGATTGGAAGGGACCTCAAAAGATCATCTAGTCCAATCCCCCTGCCAGAGCAGGAACACCTAAATAAGGTTACATAGGAATGTGTCCAGGCGGGTTTTGAATGTCTCCAGAGAAGGAGACTCCACAACCTCCCTGGGCAGCCTGTTCCAGTGTTCCGTCACCCTCACTGAGAAGAAGTTTCTTCTCAAGTTTAAGTGGAACCTCTTGTGTTCCAGTTTATACCCATTACCCCTTGTCCTATCATTGTTTGCCACTGAGAAGAGCCTGGCTCCATCCTCGTGACACTCCCCCTTTATATATTTATATACACTAATAAGGTCCCACCGCAGTCTCCTCTTCTCCAAACTATAGAGACCCAGCTCCCTCAGCCTTCCCTCATAAGGGAGATGCTCCACTCCCTTAATCATCTTAGTCGCCCTGCGCTGGACTCTCTCCAGCAGGTCCCTATCCTTCTTGAACTGAGGGGCCCAGAACTGGACACAATATTCCAGATGCGGTCTCACCAGGGCAGAGTAGAGGGGAAGGAGGACCTCTCTCGACCTACTGACCACCCCCCTTCTAATACACCCTAGGATGCCATTGGCCTTCTTGGCCACAAGGGCACAGTGTTGGCTCATGGTCATCCTGCCATCCACTAGGACCCCCAGGTCTCTCTCCCCTACACTACTCTCTAACAGGTTGTTCCCCAACCTATACTGGAACCTGGGGTTGTTCCTGCCCAGATGCAGGACTCCACACTTTCCCTTGTTATATTTCATCAAGGTATTCCCTGCCCAACTCTCCAGCCTGTCCAGGTCTTGCTGGATGGCAGCACAGCCTTCTGGCGTGTCAGCCACTCCTCCCAGCTTAGCGTCATCAGCAAACTTGCTGACAGTACACTCAATTCCCTCATCTAAATCATTGATGAATATATTAAATAATACTGGTCCCAATACTGACCCTTGAGGCACTCCACTAGATACAGGCCTCCAACTAGACTCCGCCCCATAGACTACAACTCTCTGGCTTCTGTCCTTCAGCCAGTTTGCAGTCCACCTCACTACCTGATCATCCAGGCCACACTTCCTCAATTTAGCTATGAGGATGCAGTGGGAGACTGTGTCAAATGCTTTGCTGAAGTCAAGGTAGACCACGTCCACCGCTCTGCCATCATCCATCCACAATGTTATTTCCTCATAAAAGGCTAGGAGGTTGGTCAAGCATGACTTCCCCTTGGTAAAGCCATGTTGACTGCCCCTCATAACCCTCTTATCCTTGACATGCCTTAAGATGGCATCAAGGATAAGGTGTTCCATCACTTTCCCAGGGATGGAGGTGATGTCCTTAAGTCTTATGCAGTATTGATTTCATGGGGGGCAGTAAGAAATTAATTAAGCAATTCATATTTATATAGCATGTGCATAAAGGTTTCTGAGCCTGATTTTTAGTGGTATTCTTTATCTAAAAAAACTGCTGAGTGTGCCAACACAGCTTTTCACTTTCCAACTGCAACTTTTCCTAAGGTAGTACTCTGAAACTCAAATATATTGTTTCATATTGTGAGACATGTTTCCTAAACACAGAGACAGTTTAGGATACCTTCATTTACTTGATTGAACATGTACAGATCATCAGTCACTTCCTTGTATCATGATATAGACGGACACTTTCCCTACCACAGCTGAGCTGTGTCTGAAGTGTCTGGGGTGTGACGCTAATAGCTTCTTTATTTTCTGGCATGAAAGAATTGAAGATAAGAACTAAAGCAGATATAAAAACCCCTCTCTGCTTTCATAATTTCAGAATGGAAGGGAAACAGGGCTGGTGAATCCAAAGAGAATTCATTGAGCTTGGTTCAATGACATGAACTTGCTCTTAGACAGGACAAAACTAATCTGCTGTGTCAGTGGATGACATGCATGTTTGAGATACTCAAAATGTCTTGCCTATGTTTGCAGGGCTCTGACTTCTGTCTAAAATAATTTATTTTTTTGTTTGTGGGTTTTTTGGCTTTGGTGTGTGTGGTTTGGGGGCTATGTGTGGGTTTGTTGGTTGGAGTTTTTTTTTTGTTTGTTAGTTTTGTTGGTTTGGTTTTTTTTTTTTTTTTTTTTTTTTTTAATATCAGTGACCTCCTGTTGCCTTGCCTTCCTCACAGCACATTAACGGTTAGCCACAGATTCCTAGAGGTTCAGAGAGGCTGGAGAAAGAAGTGATAGTTTAGTTACCTTTCTTTAGCTGTGTGCATGTGTATGAGACTAAACTGAGATCACATTCCACTGCTCACTGTCTCAGTTCCTGTGTGAGGAACTGAGGTAAGACTTTACCATCCTTTGTCACAAATACTAGTGTGAAGAGCTGAGGTCCACTGTCTCAAACATGGGTGTGAAGACCTGAGTCCACTGTCTAAAAGATGGATTTGAGGACCTGAGATCACATTCCATTGTCTCAAAGATGGCTGTGTGAGGAACTGAGATAAGATTCCACTGTCCACTGTCTCAAGGATTAGTGTGAGAAACCAAGGTTCATTGTATCAGAGTTTGCTGTCCCTTGTCTCAAGAATTGCTGGTGATGGGAAACTGCTGACACATAATGTTAGTCATAATGCTAGGCAGAAATTATGTTAGGCGGAAATAATGTTAGGAGGAAAAATTGTTAGGCAGAAATAGCCTGACTACAGATACGTGCAGTTGAAAAGCTGGCTGCAAGACCAGTGAAACTGGATGTGAGCAATCAATCAGGAATGCGTATTACTTCCCTTTAAAACATAATAAAACCAGACAAAGATAATCACCGATGTGGACACCCACCACCAAAGACTAAGACTATGGACCCTCAGGACACTGATGGATCCATATCCATGGTGGTGACTATCTCCTCACACTATCTGTTCTGAATGCTTGCTAAATTTCTGTCCTTTTCTTCCCCCCGCCCCCTCCCTGATCTGTCCTATCACTACTAAATAATTACATTTTTAATAATAATAATATTTTCATAATAATTGCATTTTATAATAAACACCTTGACCGATTGCGGTACTTGACCTCTTAATTTCACTCTAGGGATCACGAACAAAGTATTTCCAGACACTGGGTTTTATCCAGTTGGACCCTGACAACGTGTATTGAGGGGAGTTCAGGGAGATGCAGGTTATCATCCTAGAATCATATAGTAGAAGAGGAGATAATAAAATAATAATAATTATAATTAAATCCTGTTGGCATTAGTGTTTTAAACATCCTACAAAGTATAAAACTATCACAACATTCTGTCAAAAAATAAGAGGTTAGTCGAACTGTGGAAAAAGTTGCCCAGAAAGGCTGAGGAATTTCCATCCATGGAAATACTTACATCCTGACTAGACAACCTGAGCAACCTGATGTAGTTGACCTGTCTTTGAGTAGCGGCACTGAGCCAGGTAATCACTGGAGGTCCCTTCCAACCTCAGCAATCCTAAGATTCAAAGTTATCTTTATTTTCTGGGGAAAAAAACCCCAACACGTTATCATGCCTGTGTTGGTTATTTGTTGCTCTGGATGGCTTCTTCTAATCTCACAAAGAAGAGAATTTTGGAGCAGCACAGAAGAGAAGAGTGAATGAGAAGTTGAGTGCTTGGGTGGTCTAAAAAATATGTATTGGTAGCATTGAGGATCCTTTGTGAAAATAAGACCACAGCCTAAGAATATAACCAGCAGAATGTATGTGCATTTGATGAGAAAGAGGGGGGGAGTATGGATTGGACAGAAGGAGATGTAATGAAAACGGAGGAAGCAGCTGAGTGAATGTGAATATATGATAATAAACGCATCAATATTTTTCCATGCTAATATAAATGCATTAATTATTCCATAACAACTTACCTTGACTTTTGTTTTTGACAACTGACTTAGAGACACCCTTTTTTCCAGAGATGTAGAGGAATCGCTGAGGAAAAGACTAATATCTTCTTGACCAGGCTAGGGAGAGAAAAAAGTTGAAGGAATGGCAGAGACATCATATGAGAGGAGGCAAACAAACTGTTAAAGATAATAGTAATGATTAACAAATGAGACAAAAAGAAAGAAATGGTAGAAAGTAATAGTGTAGAGTTGCAAAATGTTTAGGAAAACCAATAAAGCAGCTTCTGCTTGCCACAGTGAAGCAGAAGAAACCAGCTGCTTAACTAAAAAAATGAAATAAAAGGGACAGAGCAACACAGATGATTCTGTGATGGTGTGTTAGGAGTTAAGTGCTACGGAGAGAAAAAAGCAGTGAAGAAATTATGACTATAAGATTCTGGGACATTTAAACTGCAGGCAGGAGATTCTGCTGTCTGGAAAGAAATCAAAAGCCATTTTAAACAATATTAAGCAGTAAGATTTGAACAGACATGCTAATAAATAAATACATGAAAGCTTAAGATCTCTTATTTTAGTTCCTCATACAGCTCTAACCTTGAATTAGTTTCGGAGAGAAGCAATTTAGCAAATTTTATGTAGCACTGTTACAGCTTGTCTTTAGGTCACAAAAAGAGGCAAGTTCTAGATAAACATATCTAAACCAACCCATATTATTGCGTCTTACAGAACATCCTAAAAAGCAAGGCCAGAGGTATAGTCTTTTTGCTAAAAATGAAAAAACCCCTCACATTATATGTTCTTTAACAGTACTGGCAGTAAACGTTTATACAGCAAAGTCAGTGACTTGCCATATGCCTACCACTAACTTTTAAATCCCACAGTTCATTTTAGACACAAACATTTTGTATACAATAAAAGCATGAGTCTGTGTTTTACCTGATCAGGTAAAATTGTGTGGCATTTGCACAGGAATGGTATTTCTGGGATTCCAGTAAATTACTGTAGAGTACTACCTGTCTATCATTCCTTCCTCAGAAATGCAGTTTTTTGGACTTAAGTCTACTGAAGGCTGAGACCTGAATTTAATTCCACGTTTTTTTTCCAGAAACAATGCAGTGACAACTCATGCATCAAGTTGATTGAACTTCATAATTTTGTGTCACCTCTTTAGAAGGTAGATTTTATCCATGCTGTTCAGTCTCACAATAATAATTAAGGAGGAAAAAAATCAAGGAATGCAAAGTAAATGATCTAAAAAAAAAAATGTGCATAATGCATAATGTTGCCTTTCATGCACAATGCCAACAAATTCTTGTATTCAAAGACTGATGTGAAAACTGCAAGGCAAATATATCTTAAAACAGTAATAAGAAGGAAATACAACACCCCTCCCCAAGTTACTACCCCTAAGTTACTGATGTTCTGCTTCCCTATCTACCCACAAGCAAAGTGAATCAATACATTTTTTCTCATCAATATGAAGCACCAATTCAAAACTGGCTCAACATTAGAGAAAATAAAATTCTGAGTGAGTCCTAATGGACCCAGTTAAGGTTGGTGGCTGAACACTCTGTGGGTTGTGCACTCCGCTGGAAACAAGAAGCATGGTCAACCAAAAAAATTTCACAGCTCTTTCTGCAGTACCAGAAGCTTGTAAGTTGCATTCATGATATCACAGAATTGCTCAACGTACAAAAGGTTTTCTGTCAGCCTAAGCATGTATACTGCTCTATTGCTCAAAAATGTGTTCTCACACTGCTGATGTAATATAAAATAATTTCCATAAAAAGCTGTAAAATTTTAACGTTGCTTATGATCAGAGGAGTAAACACAACCAATATTTGTAATCACCATGGCAACAGGAAGCAACTTAGCCTTAGTAGGTCTTATCCTGCTATGTGTAATAATAAGGCATTCATCCATTTAGAAACCAGTAAAGTTGAGAAGGGAAGAAAGTTCTCTGTAGGAGTTACCCTTAAATTAGTTCCAAAGTTCCCATGCTTCACCCCATTCACATATAAAACACACCATATAACAGGTCAGATTTTGCCCTCTGGCCCTTCTTTTGCTATTCGCTCTTCACAGTTGCTTCAGTGATGAATATGCCACTGCCTATCTTGTGACAGTCCATCCAACAACACTCAACTGCAGTGACCTTTCTCCTCCCTTCTCAAGCCACATCCATGGGAACCACTGGAGCATCAACTGAAGCTAGATCTTACCCATAACTGTCACACGGATGAAACAGCCCATAATGCATATGTATCTTTTCAGATAAGAAGTTGTCTGATTCAGTGTTCTTTCTGTTTCCCATTATTTCAGGAAATACAAAATGTGTCGGTTTTCTGTATGTGTCTTCTATGTGTCTTTTTATAAAGCACTTTTGATAAGCTTTAGGATAGATGTCTTGATCTTTCCCATCAGAGTTGTTCCATTTATATTAATTTACCTAAACTGGGATTCTTGAGGAGATAAAGAGTGAATAAATCATTAGTCTAGTAGGTGGGTGGGTACGACAGCTACAGTCAACTCAGGTTCACATGCCTGTTGTGCCAGAGTATCCCGTATCGCACGGAAATGTCCTGTCACTGGATCACATATTCTCAATATCTCAGTGTTTTTTTTCAGGGAACCTGATGAAAGAAAGGGATAATTCAAAATCTGATGAGTTTATCCTGATGTTGATGGCAATACTTTGGAAATTATTATGATATTTCCCTCACTAATCTCTATACACAACACCTGGGAACACTTCAAGGTGTATTTATTAAAGTTCCAGATGTTGTATGAACATTGAAAATGATACTGTTGAGAGGACCTGCGCTGAGCCTGCATTCACTCACTGTTTTGAGCTATGTTCTTCTGTGGAGCTAAGAAGTCTGAAGTGGGATCTGAAACTCTGTACTCGGAGAACTGACATTTGGCACAGAACTAGCTTTTTATTTGGAAAGTTCACAGCAAGGAACCTCACCCACTGAGACAAGCTGCCTTCAGTGGATGAAGTAAGGAGACATCTAAAAGAGGCACTCCTAAAGTAAGTTGCATTCCAGCCAGGTCTCCACGCTGCTTGGGAAATAAGCTCTAGACTTACAGCAGCAGCTACACCAATAAAGAAAGTTAACCTTTTCCTATATCCATCTTCATTCTAGTATAACACAAAGAAACAAACTTCTGTAGAGTTGTCTAAATTCTGGCACCTAACATGCCTGAAAGCATTCTCTTTATGGAAAAAATTGCTATAATACACAATACTTTCAGAATCCAAAACTGATTTTGCAGTTTTCAGATTTGTAAAGCAATGATATTCTAAGCAATCGTTTTGTGGGGGTTTTTTTGTTTGTTTGTTTGTTTTTGTTTTGTTTTGTTTTGTTTTGTTTTTTTTTGCCATGAAGTATAATGTGCATTAGAAGTATTTAATATTGTATTTCAGTATGGGATATTCTGATATGCATCATTATGATATTCGTAATATATCTTTGATGTTTTGGAGGTGATACGAAATTGGGAGTTCTACAAGGGCACAAGCTGAATAGATAACTATTCTCATCACTAGTTTGCATTACAGAAACAACACTGAAAATAATGCTACATTTGTAAAGAAAAAAACCTCAAAACAACAAACCCAGCCCCTTCCATTTGACATTGCCTTAGTTAAACTCCAAATAGCATTCATTTTGAACCTTTGTATTCATCAAGATCATAGCTGTAGATTCCTGAAAGACAATCTTCAGCATTCTGCATTGAATACCCTGTAAAAAAGTGTAACTTTCCTTCTACTGCACTAAAATGTAAAATAAGGATTGAATGATTGGTTCATAACATGGTTCCTGAATTAACAAGTAGAATTCCTATTAAATCCAAAATGTTTTCAGATTTATTCTTTATAGCAAATCGCATATGCAAAATACTTATTGGATTCAGGCATAATAAGCTTCATTTGCAGTCTGATGAAAGTTCTAACACTGCTTGCATCTAAAGCTTCCTTTTACTCTTCACTGTATGAAAAAGACCTCAAATAATTTTACAACCTGCAGAAGTATTACAGAAAAACCTTTCATTACTGGATAAATGGAGGAAAAAAAACCAACCAGCGTTGTGTTGTCCTTATAACACATCTTTAAGCAGTGTGTATCCCCAGTGCTGCCTGTTCATGACTGTGCTTGTAAGGAACACATGAAGTGCATTTTCCTTCCAAGTTTCTGAAAACACACTACAAAAACTGAAAAGTATTTCTAAATCAAAGAAAAGTAGAAGGCAGTGCTTCTTAACTAAAAACATAAATCTGTCAGTGTTTTACAGAATTACAGTGTATTACAAAAAGAATGACTATAGATTACAAAACTGGAAAGTAAAAGTAAATTGATGCAAACTTTTTTATAATTCATCAGTGCTGTTGAGATGGAACCATGTTATTTTCCCTTCAGTTTGACTAATTCATAGATTTGGATTCTAGCTGTACTTCCCCACATTTTGTTCCATTCTCTTCTAATTTTTATATTGTTTTGTCACCAAAAGTCAGGAGAATAAAACTCCCTAATACCAATGCAGCATTAAGAAACAGGCATTATTCATTGTGGCGCTGGATACACAGGGGATAGCTCCTCCTAACGTGCATGTCAATACTTACAAGTTTCTTGCTTATAAGCATTCATTTCATACATCTACATTATAATTGCCAGAAATCTTCTACATATTATAATTTCTTCCTAGAACTAATTAACAGCTTCAGTGTGCATTCGCAGCCCAGAAAGTCAACTGCATACTGGGCTGCATCAAAAGAAGCGTGATCAGCAAGCTGAAGGAGGTGATCCTGTCCCTCTACTCATGCTCTCATGTGGCCCCACTTGGAGCACTGTGTGCAGTTCTGGTGTCCTCAACACAACAACGACATGGAGCTGTTGGAACAAGTCCAGAGGAGGGCCACGAGGATGATCAGGGGACTGGAGCACCTCCCGTATGGAGACAGGCTGAGAAAGTTGGGGCTGTTCAGCCTGAAGAAGAGAAGGCTGCATGGAGACCTCATAGCAGCCTTCCAGTATCTGAAGGGGGGCCTACAAGGATGCTGGGGATGGACTATTCATCAGGGACTGTAGTGACAGGACAAGGGGTAACTGGTTCAAACTTAAACAGGGGAAGTTTAGATTGGATATAAGGAGGAAGTTCTTTCCTGTGAGGGTGGTGAGGCACTGGAATGGGTTGCCCAGGGAAGTTGAGAATGCTCCATGCCTGGCGGTGTTCTAGGCCAGGCTGGATGGAGCCTTGGGTGACATGGTTTAGTGTGAGGTGCCCCTGCCCATGGCAGGGGTGTTGGAACTGAATGATCTTTAAGGTCCTTTGCAGCCCTAACCATTCTATGATTCTCTAGAGCATGAGCAGTTTCTTTTGAGTGAGGGTCTCCAGGGTCTCTGTGACCCCTGGTGGTCGTATCTTTGTTGAGTTTTGGCTGAACTTCTCTCTTTGTACTTCTTTTATGGTCTTAGGTTGGCTTCTCTTGTTCTGACTTTGTGAGGAATGGTTCCCAGTTCAATGAGCTGGATAGGCAAAGAATGTTCTTTACCCTTTGTTTTGTTCCTTCTTGACATATGTATGGTTTTGTTTAGTTGAAGTTCAACTTCACTGTTTGCTTCAGCTAACAATCAGCAAAATGAGTCCTCTCCTATCAATTTCAATAATTTTCATTTTTAGAAGGATGCCAATCTGAATGGTTTACACCGTCTTTCTGGCACCAAGATTTTATATTTAGTGCCTTGGAGCAGCTACTACGTTTAAGTATATTTACAGAGACTTTTGCTAAGGAAGGGTGTGCTGCTCTTCTGTTATCTATTACGTACATCTAACTGTTGTATACTTTTTCCTGATTAAACATTTTGCATCTTCATAAAGGTATGCAGAAAAAAGGCTGCATATGCCATTTAGCATACTGATCCCTCACACTGCTTTTGAAAATGCTAGCTATAATATCTGACATATTTTCTGTTTAAAGCATCTACGTATAAAATAATGATGCACTAGTAGAAAAATATATGTAGAGAAAGCAAAAATCCATCAATCAATCTTTCTTTGATAGTAGAAAGTTCAATCTATGAGAGTCATCTCACGTGCACCCATTACTGAAGTCTGCAGGAAGTGGAAAAGAAAGATTACTGCTACAGGCCAAATGGGACACTGGTACACTGATTACATGGGTTATAAGTATGTGCTTCAGAAACAGATGATTGCGAAATACAGTGTTGTCAGCTGTTTTCCTGACAGTCCTTCGACATGTCTCTCATGGTTAAGGACTCCCTGCCACGCAACTGTTTGGCTCTCATGTTTTTAATGTTTTTTTTTGGCTGCGCCACATGAAATCAATTCCAAGAAACAAAGTATTTTTGAAAACAGAAAATAGTCATGAGTTTTACATACTTACTATAATTCTTCTATTTATGAAATAATGACAAGTACATGCAGAGTCCAAAGGGGAGTGCTGAGAAGCAAGGCTTACAACTTCTGGGTCTTACCTAACCTTAATCATGCAAAACCACAAAACCAGCTCTGTTTCTCACTCTCCTAATCTTTTAAAAGGAAATAACACTAAGCAACTTTGTAGGAATGCTCAGTTTTGGTTACCTGATGTTCTAAAGAGCTTTAGTATTCTTAGAAGTTGCAAAATGTTCTTGCTTCTTTTCAGATTAAAAATTCCATTTTTCTTTAAGAATGCATGTTTCTCCAGAAAAGTAATTTGCTCTATGTGGGAAAAGCCTGTGCAAGAGGCAGTGAAGACAATGACATAAATGAAGGGTAATGTTAAGGAACCTTACAAATGATTCCAAAATTGTTAACAAATGCCATCTTTTGCTGTGGGATGTTTTCTGTGGTGTGTTTCCAGTTAGCACTCACATTGTTTACTGCATTAAGGCATATGCTGTTCTGTGGATGTGCATTTCCTGAGATGCCTGACACTGAGAGCAGACCTTTGCTGAGCTTAGAGACAGCTGCATGAGCCAATGCTCCGCTTCACCTTAGTGCAGCGTATTGCACTAGAAAAATGGTCAGGAACATATCAGCATAATGACAGAACCACAGTCTCTACCTTATTCACAGCTGGAAACCTCACACTGCATCATCTAAATTTCATTCCCTTCCATCAGTGTTCTTCAACGTTTCTAACACAGATCACCTAACCTTTTAAAAGTACACATACACATGCACACTGCTACTGTTAAGCAGCAGTCAAGAAAGCTGAGCACTGCTGTATAATGTATGTAAATAAATATTTATTACTATGCAAAATTGTGGTTTATCTCAAAATTACAAAGAATTAAGTGCAGAATAACAAAAAAAGAATGTGACACTTGGGTTTGGACGCCAGAAGATACCCACAGCAATCATGAAGTAACTCCCAGCTTTTCTTCATGGCACTTGCTGTTCCTCTGAATGCAATGTTTTTATGGATTATCTTCTCTTGCCTTGTGAGTAACTTGTGACTTACGGACAATAGGCTAAGTAATACTGCAGATGTACCAATGAGCTCCCAACCACAGAAAAAAAAATACAGACAGAGTCTGGAACTAGGTGAGTGGGAGGCCTGTTGGAGGGAGAACGGCAAGGGAGACAATCACAAATCACACACAGATGCTTAGAGAGGTCCATATTGGCATCCTCATGCCACCAATGAGATGTTCAGCTGGCAGTACTTAAAGTTATGCCTCCATAGTTTTCAGGACATGTTGTTTCATGCTTCCACTTAGGGGAAAATTAATGTCATCAGGCAAAGTCCTGAGGGTGCAGCCTACAAATCATACTGGTTTTTTCAAAATACCAGGTTCAGTTCTTTGGAGCCTCAGGGACCTTGGAGGCATGTCAGGTCTACTATGACATAAAATGCGTACCTACCTTTCTAGCAGAGAGAACACAAGTCTGAAATTCCCATAGGAAAAGGGAAACATATTTTATGTGCCAAATGGACATGAAACTCTCTGCTTGTATCCATAGAAATTGCTACTCAACTTGTAAAAGGAAACAACAGACAGGCCTTTCTATTGTTCCCTTTTTGTTCAGGAAGGAAAGGAGCAGTATGTGCTGTCACTTTGGGAACCAAGTACTTCTTCATTTGTTTGAAAAGGGTTAAAATATAGTTGCCTGGAGTTTTCTGCTCCTCCTCTCTCCCTTTCCCCAACCCCCCATGGGGAACTGTGAAAAAGGATACTTTTAACTGGACCCTCAAAACAGCAGTTTTAGTCCTTGGACAAGGCATTACCTTTATTGACATGCTTTTCCAAGATAAAGCAACAAAAAGCAGAGTTGATGCTGCTCCAGTATTTACTACATGACTATATGTGAACTGCAAGTAGGAAAGAGGAACATGTGCAAAATGTCTGCTTTTTGTTTCTCTCCTATTATGTGCAAAATTACAGCAAACTCCAATTCTGTGTAGAAGGAAAAAGGCTTCTAAAGATACTCTAAAATTTCTGTATACTTTAGCAGTTTTAGGACTGCTTTGGGTTTTTAGCCTTTCCTGAAGCCCTGAAGGCAAAGTTCAAGGCTGCACATTCAATATAAACAAAAAAAACTGTAAAAGAACCATGAAGCAGAACCAAATAACTACCCAAGGGGGAATTCTGAAATAAGATACAGGTGTAAACACAGCTGCAAGGGAAATAAATAACTAATTCTACTAAAGGTTAGCATGCCCTGTACTGGAGGCACATGCTGTTAACGTCTAAGCTTCTTGAAAAGCTGTAATAGGCTGTACCACCAGAACTTGCAATTTCGCTGTAGTCGTAACTTATACGGATTTACTTATTATGTATGCTGTGAGTTTACGCATTCATTTTCATTCATTAGGTTGGCTCTTTATGACTTATTAATCACAAGGTACTAGTGATAGCTTTTGTCTAGTAAATACTTTTGAGAGCTCTTTTCTTCAGACTGAAAGCAGGGATTCAAAATAAAGAGCTATTTATAGAATGGTATTAATATTCCACTAAAAAAAGCTATTGCAAGGTATTTATACGATCATGCATGAGAAACTGAAACCTGGAGCTAGTTACTTTCTGAATGGAACACCTCCATGGGAATTCTGAGTGAAGGCGCAAGCAGCTGTAGCAGCTATGACCACGTCTGTTGCAGGAAGTTACCAAACACTGCTCTGCAGTGCCTGGCAATATATGAATCTGTCATTCAAAGTGAAGTTCTGTGAATGCTCCAACCTCCAGCCCCTTTCAAACATCTTAAATCACTGTTAAAGTTCATATTCTATTGTTTTAGTAAAAGCATAAAAAGGTGAGAATTGAATTCTTCCTTAATTGGTGACATACACAATATGTAAGTTCAGAGATGTAGACAAGACAACACAGTAAGGATGGCTTTTCTACTACTCTAGTAGTAAGCTTGAGGCCAAGCAACGGCTCAATAAACTTTTGCCTCATTCTACAGAAGTAGAGGAACAGCAGCACCAGCAACAAATAGATTTAACTGGAAAAGGGCAATGCTAGCTGAAATTGCAGCAGAAGTTACATGGTTTGCTACATACACTGGAATTTTTGATAGTCACATTTTGTGTTTCTTGAGCAAATTCAGGTTTAAATCTATTCTGTCTTCTTGGCATTTTTTGTTTACTTCAAATTGACTCTCCTATATTCTGTGCTTCATATAAAATTATACAAGCTGCTGTGAACTGTTGAACTGCAGGCCTTTGCAGTTGTCACTATTGCAACATAAAGTGAGTAAGTAGCGCCCACTACAGTTAAATCCGAGTTTTGACTTCCATCCCTCAAGTGTAGCTAGTAAATTCATCCAGAGCCCAGCTTAAATGGAATAGGTTCTCTGCTGATAAAGGTCAAACACCATCTTGTTTTTTTTGTTTAAGTTTGAACTCTTGCCCTTGAGTTTCAAGCCTAGCACCAGTAATTAACCTTCCATTTCCTGTTGATAAGGATTCTTTAGCATTTGAACCTGGGTTTTTTAGGTTGGGTTTTTTTTTTTTTTAATAATTCTACTTTTTTTTTTCATTTATTTTAATTTATTTAGTTTATTTAGTTAAGTTTTATTTTATTTATTTTAATTTAGTAGTTTCTACTACTAAACCCCATAAAAGCACAGGAGATATGCATAGATGATACAGTAGAGACAATTTTAAAATACAGAACAATAATAATTGAAAATGTCCTTTATTTGTCACAACCTGGATCTCACTTGATGAAGCTATATTTTGATAATGCGGCAATTTTCACAACAATGGCTCTTTTCCTTTGATTACCAACTGATCCCATCATGTAAACACACGCTAAGGCCTAGCAGAGTGATAGACGTGTGAATGCCTTGGAAATATGGTATCAATGTCAACCTTGCTGCATGTCTGAAGCATTGTTGTACCTGTTATGTCCTTACAGAGTAAATGAAGACGGAAAAACCTAGTGAAATTGTCCGCTAACTCATTTCCAATCACAAAACAGCTAAATGAATTTCTGGGTCTCTAAACAGTGGTCCAATTTTTTTTAAGCACTGCTGTAAGCCTGCAAGATTTCTCACGTTGCCTGTGTGTGTATTCTCCTTGATGGTAATACCCCTCTTCAGACTGAAAGCATATTCCATTTTGACTTGTGAATAGGTGTCCTGGTTCCCTTAATTCTCCAAACAGATAACTTTCAGATCATAATAATGGGCTTACTTTCAATACTGTCCCACGGATTTGGCAGACTGTCATAAATCATAGAATAGTTTGGGTTGCAAGAGACCTTCAAAGGTCTTCTAGTCCAACTCCCCTGCAATAAGCAGGCATCATCTTTAACTACATCAGGTTGCTCAGGGCAACATCCAGCCTGGCCCTCAATGTCTCCAGGGATGGTGCATCCATCAGTTCTCTGGCCAACCTGTGTCAGTATTTTACCACTCTCATTGTAAAGAATTTTTTTCTCACATCCAGCCTGAATCTCCCCTCTTTTAGCTTAAAACCATTATAATTATACTATGATTTAAATTGATATGTTGCTTAATAATCGGATTATTCAGCTAACTCCTGTGTCTTATACTTAATGACATATGTGACTATGCAGAAAGTAATGACCACTTTAACTAAATCAGTAAAAGTATGATTAGAAATCTAGGTCTTTAATTTAAATGAAATTCTAGGCTTTTCATTTAAAGGCAGGTTGTGGGGGTTTTTTAACTGTATATGCCTAAAAGTTGCATCTACTATCAATATCTTTGTCCCATCGGGTTCTAGGCATCTGTGGCATTCATTGGAGTTGAATGTGATAGAAGGTATTGACTTGCCTTTTCTCTGGTGATATCAAAGGTAGTTGCACTTTCCCAACACAGGTGATAGTCTGGCCATCTGCTTGAAGGTGATCACTTTTAGATAATCAGATTTTACAATTTTGTCTTGCATGCTTGCTAATACATGTCTTATTACACAATTATATAAACAGCCCTTATTACACAAGCCCTCTGTCTTGCCAAAGTATTGGTATAACAATTTCTGAGAGCTCACTCTTACTCTTCCACTGGTGGAGTTCTCAGTCCTGAGGGATATGGCTCAGTCAAACAGTAAAGTCAGGACCCTGAATTTTAGGAGAGAATTTAGTCAGTAGGACCCCCTGGGAAACTGCCCTTAGGGATGGGGGAACAGGACAGAGGTGGCAGATCCTTAAAGACACTTTCCATAGACCTCTTAATCTCCATGTGTAAGAAATTAGGAAATGAAGGGAAGAGACTGGCACGTCTGAGTCAAGACCCACTGGTCAATCTAAAGGGCAAGAAATAAATACAGCGGCAGTGGAAGCAGCAGCAGGTATCTTGGAAAGAGTATAGAGATGCTGTCCAGCTGTGCACCGATGGGGTCAGGAAGGCCAAGGTGCAGCTGAAGCTGAAGTGAATCCAGAGGACAGCCACAGAAATTATGAGAAAATGCTTGGGTTGTTCAGCCTGGAAGAGAAGGCTGCAGTGAGATCTTATTGCAGTCTTTCAATAGTTAAAGGGGGCTTATACAAAAGATGGAGACAGACATTTTAGGAGGGCCTGTTTTGACAGGACAAGGGGTAATAGTTTTAAACTAAAAGAGGAGAGATTCAGACTACATATATGGAAGAATTTTTTTAACAATGAGGGAGGTGAGGCACTGGCATAGGTTGCCCAGAGTGGTGGTAAATGCCCCATCCCTGGTATCATTTAAGGTCAGGTTGGACGGTGCTCTGAGCAACTTGACTTAACTGAAGGTGTCCCTGCTCATTGCAGGGGGGCTCTATTAGATGACCTCTAAAGGTCCTTTCCAACCCAAACTATTCTATGAATCTATGATTCTATAATTCTTGCATTTTAAATTAATTACAGAGATTACTTCAGTAGCTTTGTCAAGTTGATGATCAAACAGCCATGTGCCTCTCATCAACATTAACTGGAGCTATTGTGCACCTTACATTTTGCAACACAGTTGTTATACTAAGCAACTTTTTTATAATTGATATAGAAATTGAAATACCACATAGGAAATGCTGATGCTCAGCTGACTTTTCCCTTGTCCCTTCCCCTTCACATCAAGCAAGAAAGAAAACCATCCAAACCAACTAGTTACTACAATTCATCAAGAATATGACTTTTGAAAACATCTGTATACTAATGTTACAGGTCTTCTCTGATGCACTAACAACTCAACAATAACTCTTGCTACTCATTAGCAATGACATTTTAATAGTTTTTAAGGGGACATTTACCTATGTTTGCTTAAATTAGCTACAATATTTTCATGCACTTAACAATAAAGCACCTTGTAAAGAAGTACCCCAAGACTGCATTGAGCACAAAACCTAAAGTGATATCTACCCCTGAATGTATCCCTCTAAAAAATAAAATGGGAAATGTGCATACCTTTTTTGGTTTGCAGTGAATGACACTAATGTTCCTGAATACTAACTGTCATATTTGCATATAATCTACTTGACAGCTATTAATAGAAATTATGGAACTCTATCTTCATCATTGCACAGATAAATCTGAAACAAAACCATCAACAATTTTTGAGTACTCACTCATGGCTTTACATAAACTACAGGCAGATCAAACTGAAATCCACTTCTACAACTGCTAGCCAAAAGTGGGAAATCATCCATATCCTGCAGCTGTGGACCAGAGAATTACACAAAATTTCTTTTAAGCATGTAAGCCTGGACAGTTGGAAGTTACATTCATAGGCATTTACACAACACAGGCAACTGTGGATGATCTCATGGACTAACATTTCAATTTCTGTAACTAATTTTTGCTGTATATATTTATATAGAATCATAGAATAATTAGGGTTGGAAAGCACCTTAAGATCATCTAGTTCCAACACCCCTGCCATGGACAGGGACACCTCACACTAAATGATGTTACACAAGGCTCTGTTCAACCTGGCCTTGAACACTGCGAGGGATGGAGCATTCATAACTTCCCTGGGCAACCCATTCCAGTGCCTCACCACCCTCACAGGAAAGGACTTTTTCCTTATCTCCAATCTAAACTTCCCCTGTTTTAAGTTTTAACCCGTTACTCCTTGTCCTGTCACTACAGTCCCTGATGAAGAGTCCCTCTCCAGCATCCTTGCAGGCCTCCTTCAGATACTGGAAGGCTGCTATGAGGTCTCGACACAGCCTTCTCTTCTCCAGGCTGAACAGCCTCAACTTTCTCAGCCTCTCTTCATATGGGAGGTGCTCCAGTCCCCTGATCATCCTCGTGGTCCTCCTCTGGACTTGTTCCAACAGCTCCATGCCCTTGTTATGTTGAGGGCACCAGAACTGCTCACAGTGCTCCAAGTGGGGTCGCATGGGAGCATGAGTAAAGGGGCAGGATCACCTCCTTCAGCTTGCTGGTCACGCTTCTTTTGATGCAGCCCAGTATGCAGTTGGCTTTCTGGGCTGCGAACGCACACTGCCAGCTCATGTTCATTTTCTCATCAACCAGATGAGATGCACAGCTCATCCATAACAATAGTCTGTACTGCTTGGTGTAATACCTAATTTTGACGTTTGCTGCTTTTGTCTACAGAATTTAGGAAATGGCCTAACCAACGAGTATGTCTTTCTCTGACACAAGAAATATGCTCCTCCTGTAGTATCCTCCCCAAAGTCGTATCATTGTGAGTGAGCATCCACAAATAAAAAACTTATATAAATAATTTACAGGGTATAATTCCGTTATTTTTCCATGTTAATTTAACCTTAATATTAGTGTAATAATTTATCTGGAAAACAGCACATGCTACATCTTGTAACATGGATGCTTCTAGTAAGGAATTACCTACTACTCAGGAAAAAAATTTTATTGAGCTCCCAGCTCACCATCCTCCTTTCCTGTTCTCGCTGAAACATGTTAAGTTTCTCTGCAACACTGTTGCAGAAAAATCCAAAAATTAATTATGTATTTTTAATTATATAACGGAAAAGAGATTATGAAAAGTTAATTTGATATGATAGATATCCAGCAGCAACAGCAAACTGTTCTAACTACACAGAATATTTCTACTGGCACATTAGAATACAGCAGGTTAGCAAATAATGACTGTTAATTCTGTTATAAACACAGAACCACAAAATGGTTGAGGTTGGAAGTGACCTCGGAAGGTCATCTTATCCAAACCCTGTCCTCAAGCAGGGCCACCTACAGCCAATTGCCCAGGACCACATCCAGATGGCTTCTGAATGTCTTCAAAGACAGAGGCTCCACAACTTCTCTGGGCAACCTCTGTCCATGCTCAGTCACCTCACAGTGGAGAAGTGTTTCCTGACATACAAGAGGAACCTCCTGTGTTTCAGCCAACTGCCTCTTGCCCGGTCAATTGCAGAGGATTTAAGGCTGCAGAGAACCAATTAGATGGAAGCTGATTTATGTATTTTGTTCTAGTGCCTGAAATGTGTAAAACAGGAGAATCACTAGCAAAATCTTCAGTTCATGTTAGGACATGAAAGGCACAAGTCTTGCAGTTCAGTGTGGAAAGTCCTCAGCATTGACAGCCACTCGTGGATGCAGAGTTTGGCATTGTGCATGTCTTTTAACTCCAAATGAGTGAAATATTGCTTTCAGTCAAAATAAAAAGTGTTTTTGATTTTTTTTTGTTTCCCTTCCCCCCCCCCAAAAAAAAAAATTAGCCTTCAAAGACAGAATTCTCAGCTTCAGGTATCATGTAAATATTTAAAATTGGGTAGTGGGTAGGACCTGCTTGTTTTAATTCTCTTTCAAAATTTGTTGAGCTGCTGTTCTTCAAATATCTTCTACAGCTGATTGATTTCCACCTCAGGCATTACTATTTTTTAAAATCTAAATGATTTAATTATTTCTTCTGACTTGAATGGTGGAAGGTAACAGCCATGTCATAGTGTTGCAGAACTAAGTCAGTGCACCAGTCCTGGGGCTGTGACAACAGGTAGCCTCCAGCTCCTGGCAACCAGCCCTCGAGATGTGGTGGTGCCACAGTAGAGTATTGGCAGTGGCAGCTGGTAACAAAGCCAGCCATGGATGAGTATGAAATTGCCTGTGCTAGCCCAGTCTGATAGACTAGCAGCCAGCTGAGATGGGGTAGGGAGAAGAGGGCACACAGGCAGGTGCTGCTTTGTACTGCAGTTGCACATATGGAGAGGGAAGCAACCAGACAATGGCACACTGCTGTCCTCTCCCTCCTCTGCCACAGAGCTGTACAGTTGCTGACAGTCTACAGGACAGATAAGGTGGATGTGGTTGCTACCGGATATGTTAGCCATAAACCTGTCTACCTACAAAACCTGATATATTAAGCTTATGTATTCATAACTTTCTAACTGAAGTAGGTGTTTGAATTAATAAAAAACTCCTCAGTATTTGGAAGCCTGTTGGTTAACAAAAAAACCGACCAGAACATCCAACACGGCAAGGGATGAAGGCTCTCTGTTTACAATTTAATAGAAAAATGGTCAGGTCTTCAAAGGAGCAAAAAATATTGCTGTAATTCAAAGTAACAGGTGACTACTTTTGAAGAAATGAAATATTTGTAACTTCTTGGCTAACAGAACAAAAGAAGTGGAAAAAATGAAATTCCACACAGGGTTTCCTTGAGCTGGCTAGCAAAATTAATTTTAAAGATTATGTGTTGATTCACTAATGCCTGTATAATAAGAAAGATAATTTTGTGTTATCCATTTAGCTCACTGTATTCCAATGTTCCTCTTAAAATATTGATGTCTTCTTTAAGCAAAACAGAGCTTCAAAAAAATGTCACATACAGGAATGTGTTCAAGTCAATGCACACTACTTTGCTAAAAGAGAATTCTTGTTAAATTGTGGTGTAAGATACCCTAAAAGATGAATTTCATTATGCACTATATCAAGTATATAGCTTGATATACACAGCACACGAGAAATGGCTTTTTAAATTAAAATGTCTTATTCCAGCAGAATGAGAAGTTCCTAAACTATAAACAGCTTGGTACTTAGCAGCACAGAACACCTGAGGTACCAGGGAAAACAAAGGCTTGAGCCCAATAACATCAAGGCAGAAGAGTTTCCAGGGTGAAACGCTCTAAGCATCAGACATGCACAGGCCACATTCAGCTGCCTGGTGAATGGCGCACTCTGGATGGGCAGCTGGCCCTATGCATTCGTTTTTCAGCCATAATCTTTATCATCTCAAAGTACTCCATCTGTGCACATTTGGTCAGCTGACTTCTTGTGAAATCTTGTGATATTTCTTATGACCGGCTGCCTTCGCACTACTTAAGGGAGAGAACACTGAGATTCCAATTGCACCTGCCTGGTGGCGAAGGGCCCACTCAGGTTTGCGGCCTCCGCAACAGACACTCGTTTGGAAACCATTCCCCCAAAGGCTTTCGCGCCGCTTCCGGCCGGTAAGGAGCAGTTCCTCGGCCGTGCCAGAGCGGTGCCGCGCGGTCACGTGAGCCCGGAGGCGGTGCCCCGTGCAGGCGGCGCGGGCGGGGGCCTCCAACCCACCCCGCCCCGCCTCTCCCCGCCCCCTTCGCTCCTCCGGTCCCGCCGCTCCGGGAGGATGGTGGGAGCGAGATGAGCCCCGAGCCGGAGCCGTCGCCAGCCCAGGCCCGGGAGGAAGAAGAGGAGGAGGAGGAGGAGGCGGCGGCGGCGGCGGCGTTGTTGAGGGAGGGCGGCGGTGCCGCCGGGCGGGACGGCTGCATCATGCTGGTGAAGAGGGTCGGCCTGAAGGCGGGCAGCAGCGGCGCGGTAAGTGCGGGGCGGGGCGGGGTTGGGGGGCGCTGGGATTTGCGGGAGGCGGCAGCGACCCAGCCTGTCCCACTGAGCATCCCCACCCGTAGGGAGCCAGCCGCTCCCCAGAGCGGCGTCCAGGTGTCCCCGCGGCCCCGGAAACCTTCTGGAAGTCGGGGTGCGGTGGGGCGCCGGGTTCCCGCCGCCTGCGCTGGCGGCACCTGGGGTCGGACCGGCCCGGGATGCCCCGCCGTCCCTCCGCTTCTTGTGCCAGCCCCGGATCTGTGCTAGCTTCGGCGTGTCGTTGCTAGGTCATCGTGGGCAGAGGTGACACCTGGGAGCAGATGGCTGTAAATAAACTTTCTTTTAAAACATACAAATCCGAGGTACCTGTAAGTAAAGCTTAGATTTCCTTCGGAGTTATACGAGGTGCCTCTTGGTGAACCAAAACCATATTGTTACCACACAGTTTTAATAACTTGCTGCTTTTTCTGTTTTGTCGCTTCCCACTACATTAAGCATTAATATGATTTTGTGCAAATAAAAGGAGCTGGAAAGGGATGGTCTGTGCGCTTGAAAGCATCCGAAGTTGTGTTTGTGTGGGAGCGAACCTTAATTACTTCCCAGCACAAACGTCTTTTGAGTAGCTTAAACCTTCCACTTTGTGTGTGCATGCTCATGAGATGCTTTTGAAACTGATCTGAGATGACACCTCCTGAACTTTCTGCTGTAGGTGGGGACAGGTGAGTTGTTTCGTGTCGGGTGGATCAGAGATCATACAGCCCACCCTGTTTGTTGGCAGTGATTCCAGAGCAGAATGGGAGTAGAGGAACCCAGGAGTAGCAAAACAGTGAAGTAACAAAACAGATGATCCTGTCACGTGTGGGTTTTGAAGGGGTACAGACAGAAAACTAGGCAAAGGCCTGCTGTGATAAATCTTCTGGCAAGTTGAAATCACATAGATTTTATTTGCAGCCCGACTTACCACCTATTAATATTTTTTTTGTTAGACTGTATGCATGTTAGGCTGTTCCTGAATAATGTATTTAGTATTAGTTTACTCACAGACTCAGATATGCTGCAGGTACTGCTTGTTCTGGAAGTTAAGTTTGGGTGGGGGAGCCAACATCTGCTACCTGTGCCACCTAACCTCCCAGGGATAAGCATCTCTGCTATTGGATAGGCAATAGTTTACTCTTTTATGTTAATGTGAAGTGAATGAACTTGTGATATCTTCAGTTGAGAATTAATGGCATAGCATTAATGTGGTGATATGGCTAAAACTCAAAAATGGAAATAAATAAATAAATATTGAAACCCATCTATTTGATATCAGTAGGTTCTTTGTCCCTTACTCATATCTGATGAAGGGGTTAATGTACTTTTAATAAGTGGTTAACCCACAGAAGATTTAAAAACAAAAAATTTCTTCTGTGGAATTCATTAGTCAGGTTATTTTGTGTAAGTTAATTACAAAGTATATGCTGCACATCTGTAAAGGATCACTTTCATATTTGAGTCTTTGTCTTTCACTTCTCTTTTAGAGAAGCCTTCCAAAAAGCAGGCTGGACTGTATGGTATATTTGTTGTTCTAGGTTTGTGTACTGCTCCTATTTATAACGGTAGGTATGTAAGATACTGTTACCTTACTGTAAGATACAGTAAGACAATCTTAAGACTGAATAGGAAAGTAACTCTAGAAAAAAAGTGTTAAATTTTTAGTTAAAAAATGTAAGTTTTCATTTTTATTGACATGGATGATGGGGTTAAAACAGTAAAGGTGATGCTGTCATTGTATAAAGGAAAACCGTACAAATTTATTTAAATATTAACAGAGAGTAGGAAATGGAGGGTATGGGTAAAGAAATTTTTAAAAAATCAAGGAACTTTGATTTTTTTTTTCGAACTTTGATTTTTTTTTTCTAACTTTGAGGAGTGAAACTCAAATGGAGAAAAAGTCTGTGAGTGACAGAGGAGCTAACTTGTGTTTTTTATTAAAGTATGGAATGTTTGCTGCAGTTGGATTAAGGATTAAAATAAGACTTTTGAGTACTTAAAATATGATGGTTTGTCAGTTTGAAAATTTAGCATTTTCTGTATAATCTTTAGCATAATCTTTATAAAGATTTATATAGCATAAATATATATATTTATATAAATATATATAAAGCATAATCTTTGTAAAGATTTATGAAGATTTAGCATAATCTTTATAAAATTATTTCAGATTTCGCTGTCTGGATAGGGTTTTTTTTTTTCCCCCTCCCTCCTAGTCATACCCTTAAGGGACTTTGTGTTCCTGTAATGGATCTCCTACCACAGAGAAGGACATGAAACTTTAATCTTATCTTCCGTGCATTGATATAGCAGTAATACAATTATAGGGTCTGCTTCACAATTCCTGACTGGGCAGTCTGTTTCTTACTTTGTTATTGCACTTCTGCACCTCCCTGTGATTCTCATGTGGCTGTCATACTGCTAGAACTCTAACTAGACTTTATTGAAAGAGCTTATACAAACTAAAATATGAGGGGCTGGATCATGGCTTTGTATGTAGCTGTAGAGATCTCTTTGAAATCAATGGGAGCCCATCTTTGGCATTTGAAAGTAGAAGCTTGCCCTTTTGGCTTCTGACAAAGAAGGAAATAAAGAAATGTCATTTGGGTGAGGCACTTCTTTGCTCTGTGAAGGATGTTTTAATTTTTATGCTGATTCTTCTGTCACATCAAATCAGTAGGACAACGTGAAAGAGTGCAACCAGGTCTGTCAGGTTGCACAAGACTTTTTACCTCTCCAGCTTAGGAGTAACAAGCTTCTATTTTGTTCATTTATCTGTACCTAACTTCACCCTGTTGAATGCATTGGCTTGACTGAATTGAAGAACTAAATATAAATGGCAGGCAAATAAGTTTTTATTAATTGAGTTACTGGCTCAAAACTAATAGGAATAGTAGTATGTTTAAGTAAATTTCACTTGAATCAAATCAGTTCCTGTTGGTTGTGTTACTTCGATTTCAGTGAGCTTCAGAAATTGAAGTAATGATGCCACGGACATTTTGTTACTGGTTATGCAATCTTGTTCCATCTGAATTATGAACATTGGTAGTATAGAACTTAGCGTGACACTCAGAATATTCATACTACGTACTTCATTTCTATACAACCTGTTGTCAGTAAAATAATGCCATGGTAGGGAAGAGTTTTAGTAAAATACAGTATACTGTTCTATCTAAATAAGAGCTCTTATGGGAGAAGTCCCCAAATAGGATATCTGAAGATAAAACACACCTATGTACCTCTTTGAGAATTAATCAGACATTAGTTTCATGTTCTCGGACACTATAAAATGCCTCAGCTGTTGTGAAGCCTAGTACCTCTGTGGTTTTTTAGAAGCATAATGAATGCATTCTGAAGGTCAGAACTGTACATCTCGGAAGTTTGCCAGCCTGTGTGCGTTAAACTGTTTTAAACAGCAGAGCACAGCTGGTATATACTCAAAGAATTATCTGTAATTTTACCTTGTAATTTTACCTTGTAATTTTATCCTTACTGCTATTATTTTTCTTTTTAATGCTTCAAAAAAACCATAGCATGGTGAAATTGAGGCAGTTTGATTAAATGTTACGAGACTTTACCAAAACACCTTTCAGTCCATTAAGTTATTTTTTTAAATTTCTGGTTTGTAAATTGAGTTGCCAGTAGTAAATATATTGTTGAGGTTGGCAGTTTGGGTAGCCAGTCCTTTGTGGCACAGTATTGTTTCCCCCACAAAAATTATTTTCCCTGTTAAATCTGAATAATAAGAGAGAAACTGTGTTGCCTTCTCAGGGTTGCCAGTGTCATTCTGAATCTTCCCATCATGTTAAATTAACACGGAGTCTGAGCTCTGAACCATTATCAGGAGTGGTTATCTGCTCTCTGTAAAAACAAATAGCTCTTGCTTATATTCATGCTGAGAGGGCACTTATGCTGTTCTGAGTTTTTGTTACTGATCCTCCATCTTCTAGCAGTTTGAAAAGTTTCGTGTCTAGGAAAAAGTATGCTAGGCTAGAGCAGTAGAAATTTAATTATATAAATAGGGCTTGATACTTCAGTGCTGAAGATCCAAACTTAACTACTGGGCAATGTGCTTGAGCAATTATCTATGCCATGGAGAAGTATGTGAGTTAACTAAGCAGTCTGTGCTGCTTTTTAGGGTTACTTCTGAGTGTCATGCATCTTTCTACATTTTTAGGAAGAAAACTTCAACAATGTTTAAATCAGCTAGCAATTTGGTGTAGCATAATATGCTGGTTATATATTATTTCTGTTTTAATTAAGCAATGCAGTACTGTCTAAAGCGGAGTTTTCAGAATGTGTCAGGGTGTATGGTTATTGTTCTCTGGGGTGCTTGATTGGTCTCTGGGACCTTTGATGGCCTTAGCCTCAAAGACTGAAGCAGAAATGGTGTTCTCATGTTTTATGTCCTTCAGAATTCTGCTTCTTAAACTTGTCCAGTTTACAGGAATGTGTTCCCAGGAGAAAAAAAAAAGGTGGCAAAACATTTTGGGCACTGACAGGACATTGCAATTTTAACTTGGTGTGTTTGGTCCCAGTTTACTAATTTTTTTGTATTTTAGCTTAAGGCAGTGACAATTGTTTTCTCTTCATGTCACTCCAAGTTCAATAAATCCCAGTTGTATCTTTCTGCAGATGTTTTGACTATAGCTTGGAGGATCTTACTTCAGCATTCTTCTATACCTTTGGCAATGTTCTTTGTCCTTCTGTGGGCCTTTTTCACTTGTGCTTCTGTAAAATAGGCTGTTAAACAATGTGTATTGCTTAAAGCTTCTGAACAAAACAAGCAGTCATGGGATAAGAGGGAGATCTAATAAAAATGGTTAGCGCACCAGAAGCAGAGGGTTAGGACAGGCACATCACATGTTTATGCAGCAATATAATGATAATATTTTTTCTAACATGGTCTATCTTTGAATACACTTTTGTAAGCCACTTGCTAAACTGGTGTCTTTCATGGAACTGTTTTCTCTAGGATCACATTCCTAAATAGTGGTCATCCTATATGTGGAATTTTTTTTTCATGTTTGCATTAGGTAAATTTATCTACATTAATTTTAATTTGCCACTTAAATTGTTTTACTGATTCCATCAGCTTCTGATGTTCTTCACTATTACCCTATAGCTTTTCTAATGTGAATTGGTTTTTGTCATCAGTGAGCTTTGTTACTTTGCTTTCAGCTTTTTTACAGTTCAGTTATGAATATGTTGAACTACACAGGCATTGGGACAGGGCACTGGGACTCATCTGGTAACTTTCTTCAGTTGTGGAAACAGATTGGGTTTGATTGGTTGGTTTGTGGGTTGTTGTTTGGTTTTGGGTTTGGTTTTGGTTTTTTTTTTTAAGAGCTTTTGGTGAGGGTCCTTCAGTATGTTTGCTTGAATTCTCAGAAGGCTTATTAACGTGCCCTCTTTTATCCATGCATGTTCTTTTGAGAACTCAGGAATTTTTTTGAGGCACAATCTATTTACAAAATCTGTGCAGCTCTTTCCATTTTGAATGAGCTGTGATTCTGATACTCTAGTCCTGTGTAATATGATTTAACCTAGCTTTTTGTTGAGGGAGCGCATCATTATCTTGCTGTCCAGATACAAATCTGCTTAAGGTATTTCTTTTGCAACTGAAATACAAGTTTGGACAATGCATAAACTGAATTGTTTATGATTTATATTCTAGCTTACAAAGCACATCTGAAATGCTGAAGACTGTGCCGGACTGGAGAGTACTTTCACTTGTATTCAGCGTATTTTGCCCTGCATAGAAATTACATGTCTTAGGCTGTGGTTTATACACATTATCACTTTGGTGGTTACTTAATGTGACAAAAGCAGCTGTGGTCTTCCAGGTGCTGCTTTTTGCACTTCAGTGAATTCTTGCCAGTGCCAGTAAGTGAGTCATTCATGGGGAACAGCTGGAATTAAGGTGGTTCCTGAATACTTCAGTTTGAAAATTAAAGACAGTAGGCAATAGAAAGAGGTGAATATGCAGTATGCCTAGAGAACTACTTGGGTAACGTGAGAGAAAAGAGTATCCATAATGTAGTGAGACAGATTGGTAAGTAATATTTGTGCTAGAATCAGCTAAAATGATAAAATAGTGATGTAGTGACGCATAGCAGGAAAAGTGTGCATTTGAAGTATAATTTGCAGGAGAAACTAAGGAAAGAAAAGTGAATATAAATGTGGAAAGGGAATGCGCTTTATGGTTTGGCATGAACTTCAGGGTTCGTGTATGAATGATTCATGCATGTTTCTTAACATGTTTTACTGATTCTGTTCAGTTCTTTGATTTCTTGAAAACTTTAGAGTTGACAGTGGACTGCAGTGCGGGTTGTTGTGTAAATTAAAAGTACTTCTAGCAGTCAGATTGTGTAGTGGGAGAATGGTTCTGAAGACACTTTTAAAAAATAAAGTAAGAAAACTCTTCATACTTGCTCACTTGAATGTTGATTTACATACTATGGCAGGACTGTGAGCGCTGTTTGCAAAGTTGTCTGTGTACTGGAAGTAGAACAAGCAACTAGCAGGCTCTCCTGAGAGACCCTGCTGCCTGGTGGGAATGAATTTCCCAGAAGAGGGTGTGGGGGGCAAGTTCCTTTGATTGTCTCTTCTGAAGTTCAGTTTGAGTTTGGTTGTTATCTGCCTGAGAAATAACAGAATTATTCGACTGAAAAGGTACTTCAAAGAGATCTCTTCCTCCTCAGGGCAGGATCAGCTGTGAGGCATGAGCAGGTTGCCTAGAACTTTTCTGGTTGGGTATTGAGACTATTTGAGGGTGTCTGTGTGCAGTTCTGTGGGCAAAAAAGCATGCTGTGTTTATCCAGTAGAGTCTTCTGCACTCTGGAGGATTTCAGAGCAGTTAGAAGGTGGGTTTGTTTGCTTGTGTTTTTGTGTGGTGATTTTTTTTTTTTTTTTTTTAATTCCTCTGGAATAAGTACATTCCTTCCGACAAACAGTTAAGCATGTTTGAAATTGGATGTTAGGGTGCTTTGGCAGCCATTCAGACAACTTTAATTGTTAAATTACAGATTTGAATTAACAGATAAATAGTTACCTAAAAGTGGTGTGAATAAATGAATACTGTTAATTCCAGCTTTGCTCTGAAAATCTGGGACGAGCTATAAAACTGTGTCTTGCTGTGGCATGTTTTAGGGTGACTTGTAATAGCACTTCTTTAAAATGTCTGTTCTTATTGATACTGTGTTGTGATTTTTTTTCTCCATTTCTATGAGCAATTTGTCACCAGCTGGATTTATGATCTTGACAACTCCTCATGGGTTTATTAATGTTCAACAGCTGTGTTCTGCTTCAAAAAAATTTGTATTGCATCCCAATACTTTTCCCTGTTATCTTCAGATTAACTTTGGGGTTTGTTTTGCGTCTAATAAAGGCAACAGAAATGTTTTTTGGAATTGGGTGTCAGTGAAAAGCATGGAAATGTAAAATTGGAGAAATAGTGGATATTTTGGTGGAACTCCTATGACTTCAGATTTTATGATGATGGCCTTAAACTTTTATTGTTAAGCGTTTGAGATTACGTAATGTTTTGCTCATTATTGATTATGCAAGTATAATAGCTTGACCAGCAGCTGCATTTGAAAAGGATTCTAATGTTCATACGTAGTTTCTCAGCCCACACGCTGGGTTGTCATCTGAAGATGATCTGTGTGGACAGAAGATAGGCCCATAACAGGTTTTTAAGTTTTTCCTGAGGGCACTTAATTTTTAACATTAAAGCTTTAAAATTTTGGGGATGGGGATGATGAAAGCAACTTGTATTTTACCAAATCTGTGCTATTTCTGAAATTATATTTAAATCTTTTTGATCACAAAGAATTCAGTTGTTTGTCTCCATATTGGCTAGTTCCAGAAACCTGGAGCTCTTTGTGCTTCAAGTTTATAACAATTTTTCACATGTGTCTCAAGTTCTTTATGTAGATTGCGTGCAGTTGTGTTCTGTTGCAAAGGATTTTCTCAATATAGAAATGAGCCAAACCTATTACTTCTGCGGTACTTTCATCTTAAAAGGAAGTATTTTTAGAAAGCTCTTTGATTTTAAACTGAGTGAAGAGTTTTTATTGCTTTCTTATCAGTGGTGCAGGCTGTGTATATGATCAATTATAAGCTATTTTCTTGAAAATAACTTGATGCTTGATTCCAGATCTCTTACCTGGGATCCAGGCCTTGAGTCTTGAACGGAAGCAGTTTCACAGCATCCTAAGCATCATAAGCACTTCCATGGTTTGCTCATTCTTGTGGGATTACTTGTTGACTGGTAGAATAGCTCCTGGGCCTCTAAAGTGTAGGCACACAGAAGTGTAGGTCAGCAGTTAGCAGAAAGCAGTTGCACAGATGGCATAAGCTGCCTCTTCTTTTTTGTATTTGTGCAGTTTCAAATGCAAAAACTAGTGCTCTTATGATTATGTACATTGTCGTAATTTTGTTGTAATGGTGATGTGATCTTCGTAAAGGAGGTCTGTTTCATTGTCACTTTTGGAGATAGCAGGGAGATTTACACCGTTTGTCACACTGCTGTGGAAGGGTTGTGAATAGTACTCAAGGGGAGATGAAGCCTGAAGGCACACTGGGGGTTTGAGCAGTACAGGGCGATATCAGGAACTGGGAATATAGTTCTCTTCAATCAGCAAGCGTTTGACGGAATAAATGTTCTTAAGTTTTCTGGAGATCTTTTGTTGTTCTGTTATAACTCTTCTCCACCCTTGTTTGGCTTATTAGGGTTCCCAAGGGCTTGGTAATAAGTCATTCTGAGAGCTGGCGGTGCTAGAAATATGTTTCTAAGAGGTCTTTGCACATGTTACTAACTAGATGTTTACAAACCACTGCATGTGTTTTTCTTTCATAGCAACATGGTATTAGTCGGCCAAGCGTGTACCATGCGGTGGTGGTCATATTTCTAGAATTCTTTGCCTGGGGGCTCTTGACAACTCCAATGCTAACAGTAAGTATCACTGATCAGCTGTCTTCTTGACAATAATGACAAAAATTAATTTACTAATTTCTAGGGACTGGGGCTTTAATTTGTTTTACATTTTCTGCTTACCTCTTTAACTGAATTCCAGGAGTCTCCACATTTAACACTGTGCAATACTAGTATATTAGAGCTGCGATTTGAACTGCTGAAAGACTAAAAGATAGTAAAAAATAAATTAGCAGAACACTGTAATACTTCTTGACTTTTATTTGACTTTTAGGGTAGTATCAGTTTAGTGTATTGATGTAAATGTTCTTTGGAAATTCTGGTTTTTTTAAGACTGTAGTTCAGTTCGTCTTTCAGTCATAACAATTGAATCATCTATGCATTCCATAGTTAACTTCGTACATATTGTGGGCTGGCTGTTTTGCAAGCATATCACTTGAACTAAAATGTAAAGGCTTTTATATAAGAAGTGGATTTTGTAAGTATTTAATCTGTTCTGGAATTCAGTTTGGTAATAGGATATGAAGAAATGGGTATTATTAATTAAAATCAGGCCTGCCTGAGAGAAATCATCAAAAGTCTGTTAGTCCAGTTTTTCATCAGATAATATCTTTGAATACAAGACAGGCAAGGTTTCATGGGATTAAAAGGTCTTTGAGTTAATTTTTCTTCTCCAAACCCAAATAAAATAATCTACATAATTTTTGAGAGGTGTTTGTCTACCCTTCGTAAAGACAATCACTGATCTTTTTAACATAGCTTAATAATGAAGTCCATATAAATGGTTAACAGATTTCCATAAAGAAGAGGTCTCACTAAGTGACCATCCTGTCACACTGTCTTGCCAGTGTCATAATATGGGGAAGCTTACTGGGTGTTTCTTTTGTTTCTTTTGTTTTCTTTCCTTTTTTTCCTTAAGCAAAATGCTTGACTTAAGTTGCTCAAGCTCAACACTTCTCATTTGAAAGAATAATGTGCCAATAATAATTCCTACACAGTCTTAAAGAAAACACCCCACTTTAATAGAATTGTTAGATGGGTTCTTCAATAGTGTACTCCCAAGTGCAATAGTTACATATGAATTTTTACTGTTAGTCACATGCAGCTGAAATGTTAATTCTTGAAATTAGTATTGTGTCTAATGGGAGTGTTATGAAATTCTTCAAATATAAAGCTAAATTCTTACTTTGACTGAAGATGTGTGGATTCAGTACAGTTGTGGTATTGAACGTCTTGTATTTTGAACAAGTTGTGTTTCTGTCTTACATGGTCTTGAATACTTTGGAGGCTGTTAAATTGGATCAAAAACTTAATTTAAAACACTGAGTTACACATAATAGTGTAACTTGCCTTACACAGGTGTAAATCTCTTCTTTGATCATGGGGCTGATCATCTTTATCTGTAATCAGCTTCGCACACACTGAAAGGCTGCTCTTTGTTTTAAATAATTTCAAACCTGGTTTGATACTTCCACCCTTCTGTCATGTAATGTACTTGTAACTTACCTTGACCTGCTAATAAGTCAGCACTATTAAAAGTCATTCAGAACTTTCCTATGAGCAAGGTTCAGCACTGGAACTGCCATTTGCCCACTTCTGTTCAAGGAGGTTTGTCTGGTAGGAGGGGCAGAAGTGGAAATGTCTGGCCTGTCAATCAAAGCTCATGATCACTCAATTTTTTGTGTTTGTGATTCTCCAGGTCATTGTCAACATTAAATTAGATTAAAATATTGTGCATTCTCAAAATAAACTGTATTTATTCTATGATAGCTGAGACTATGATTTTTTTTTACATCTATTAGCAAAGCTGTAGTATTTGCTACATGACGCTATACTTGAAGAAGAGATGATTTAAAGTGTTTATAAGCACACAAAGGTTATTTTGGGCACAGACTGCACAAAACTTATGCTCATTCCTCTCATTTGTGGACTTGTAAGCCACTATTAGTAAATCACTGTTAGAAATATTAATCACTTAATGGCATATTGTGTCTTTAATGTAATCTTTTTATAAACATGCGCATACTGTCTTGAGAAGCTGTGGTTGCCACATCCCATCCCTGGAAGTGTTCAAAGGCCAGACTGGATGGGGCTTTGAGCAACTGGTGTAGTGGAAGGTGCCCCCGCTCATGGCCAGGGTTTGGAAATAGGTGATCGTTAAGCTTCTTTCCAACCCAAACCAGTCTATGATTCTATAATATGATTTCTATCAGTAGAACTCAAGTAAGGCAGTTCTCTTTGCTAGTTTGTCAACTTACATTTCTTTTGTCTATAATGTGACAGAAATTAATCTCAAAATCTTGAACCAATATCAGCAGTGGTTATCTTCCAGGAAAAATACTGGAAAACACTTTACAGAACGATAATTAGGATAGTTAAGACTGGACACTGTGAACTTTCTGCTTGCCCTGTTTTTTGTTGTTTTTGTTGTTTTTTTTTTTTTTTATTTTTTTTATTTTTTTTATTTTATTTTTTTATTTTTGGTTTGTTTTTTTTTTGTTTTGTTTTTTATTTTTGTTTTTTTCCCTGACTTGGAAGACATCTGCTTTTTTTCTAAAATGAACCTTGACTTTTTTCTTCTAGAGCTGCAAAATTCTTTTAAATAGAAGATGAGATCAGAAGTAAATAGAGCTGTTAATAAGCTGAATGATCTAACCAGTAGTTAGCATGGGAACGATAATCTTTATTAGATCTGTTGTTTCAGAATCTTAGTCATCCTTGAAAAATGATGCTGATACTTCTCAATGATACTGAAATACTGTGTTTCTTAGGCTAGTGGATTTCTCTCTCTCCCTCTCTCTCTCTCTCTATATATATACATATATATATATATCAGTAATATTCATAGTAGTTGCCACTTACCTATAGATAAAATGAGCAAATGTATTTGGAGTGTGTGTGTATACATGCTTTAATTATTGCAATAATTTTTTTAATCCACACAATAGCAAGTATGAGGCATTTTAACTCTCTTGCATATTTATGATGCGTCTGTTTAGTGTAGATTAACATGCTTGCCCTTGAATTAAGACTGCTGGTAAAGCACCTTAAATGAATTCATAGCTGTAGTTAAAGGATACATGAAATGCTCAGAACTGTTGCTAGTATTTGTAAGCATCTACTTGTTCATTAGAAGTGTTTCTAACTGTTTGACTATTGTATATCTGCAATTCATACAGAAACAGTTTGCACAGTGCCTTTTTAGGCAGTTGTGAGTATAATGCTTTTTTTTTCTTGACAGAGTAAGTTAGTTGACTCCCATTTCCATTCCTAATTAGTAACAGTGATTGAGTCAACATTTTGAGGGAATTCTCTGCCTCAAAAATTCTGTTATTTATACCACATGGAGCTACCTTTTGCTTATATTGATCCCTTTCTGATCAGAGTAACCCAAACGAAACTGTCTCTGCAGTATAGTGCCATCTGTGCCAGCAGAAGAATTTTTGCCAATAAACTGATATTAAACCTTGTCAGTATGTTCTTCCAAAGACAAGTAAGAGTGTAATTCTGGAATAAGATACTTTCTTAACAAGTCCCTGTAGAGTTACCATGTTTTATAAATCAGGTTTAAACTTTGTGTCAACTTTCTTCTGTCTCTTCTGATTCCTTTTTTCCCCCCATCAGGTCTTACATGAAACATTTTCCCATCATACATTTTTAATGAATGGTCTTATTCAGGGTGTTAAGGTAAGATTTTTTTTATTTTTATTTTTTTTTAGCCTCTGATGTAAATATTCTGCGTGTTCCTGTATTGCAATTTATCTGTCTTGCATTTTCCGTAAGAACATTCAAACCACTGAGAATGTAATTAATTGTATTAATTCTTAAACCCTTTTGTTTTCCATTGTAATGGTTGTTTTCTTGGGCTTAGTTTCAGTTTTACTGTTAAATTGTAGCACTTTGAAACAAGCATAATATTTCTCAAAGTTTAAATTCCTCTCATTTAAATAGGTACCACTTGTAGCTATTGTAATCTTGATAAGGATCCTTCTAAGAACGGAGATAGGTTTTTAGTGTCTGCTTCCTAATATTAAATGATTTTTTTTAGATCAGTGTTTTTTTAGTGTTCTGTGATGGTAAGGATATTCAGGCCAGCTTGTAGCTTACACCACTTCATTCACATGATGGTCATGCTGGATTGTTGCTACAAAAAAAGCTTGCAAAATTTCTCTAGCATAACTAAAGCTTGAAAGTCTCTTCTTTGCTAACTGTCTTACTGAGAGGCTTCAAAGCACTTACTGTAAGTTTTGACTAATTTATAGCAGCCAGAAGTTGAGTTTGTATTCTGTAACAAAATTAAAACGTTGTTCTTATGTGTAAAAACATGACATCTTTAGGATGATATCACTATGCACTGGGGATGTCAGGATATCTCATACTGAAAGAGGAAGTTAACTTTGTATTTATCTCTTAGAATAGCAAAGTTCAGGTTCCTCTTTGTGTTTTCTTTCAACTCTGTTTGCAATGTTACAGTGAGAGTCACTTAAAAGTAGTGAGTTTGGAGAGCTTTAAACTAGATTCGAAGGGAGATGGGGTTGTAACTGGGCTTGCCCCAGTGGGGCAGCACTCTAGGATTGATGAAGACCGGGAGGCCTCCTATAATCCTAGGGTGAAATTGGTGAGCTCAGCTCCCTCCTTGAAATGCCTGTACACCAATGCGTGCAGCATGGGAAATAAGCAGGAGGAGTTGGAGACCTGTGTTAAGTCAGGAGATTATGATCTGGTGGCAATTACAGAGACGTGGTGGGACAGCTCGCATGACTGGAATATACTCATGGAGGGCTATGTCCTTTTCAGGAAAGACAGGCCAGCCAGGCGGGGTGGTGGGGTTGCTCTTTATGTGCGAGAGCAGCTGCAATGTACTGAGCTCTGTCCAGGAACAGGGGATGAGCGAGTTGAGAGTCTGTGGATGAGAATTAAGGGGCAGGCTGGCAGGGGTGATACTGTTGTGGGTGTCTGTTACAGGCCACCAGATCAGGGTGAGGAAGTTGATGAGGCCTTCTACAAGCAGCTGAGAGCGGCCTCACAGTCACAGGCCGTGGTCGTCGTGGGGGATTTTAATTTCCCTGATGTTTGCTGGAAGGACTACTCAGCAACCCAGCCACAGTCCAGGAGGTTCCTCCAGTGTATGGATGATACCTTCCTCATGCAAATGGTGGATGAGCCAACCAGGAGAGGAGCGCTGCTGGATCTCATCCTCACTAACAAAGAGGGTCTGGTCGAAGCAGTAAGGGTTGAGGGCTGCCTTGGTTGCAGCGACCACGAGATGGTGGAATTCAGGATCTTGTGTGGTAGGACCAGTACAATAGCAAGTAGAATTGCAACCCTGGACTTCAGCAGGGCAAACTTTGGCCTTTTCAAGCAATTGCTAGGGGAAGTCCCATGGGCAAGGCTGCTTGAAGGTAAAGGGGCCCAAGATAGTTGGTTGGCATTCAAGAATTGCTTATTCCAAGCTCAAGAGCTGAGCATCCCAACACGTAGGAAGTCAAGGAAGAGGGCCAGGAGACCTGCGTGGCTGAATAAGGAACTGCTGCGTATGCTCAAGTGGAAGAGGAGAGTTTATAGGTCATGGAAGGAGGGGCTGGCCACTCGGGAGGAATATAAGGCTGCTGCTAGAGGATGTAGGAAGGCAGCTAGGATGGCTAAGGCCTCCTTAGAATTATATCTGGCCAGAGGGGTCAAGGACAACAGAAAGAGCTTTTTCAAATACATAGCTGATAAAACTAACTCCAGAGGCAAGGTTGGCCCACTGGTGAATGGGATGGGTGCCCTGGTGACAGAAGATACAGAGATGGCAGAGTTATTGAATGCCTTCTTTGTCTCAGTCTACTCTGCTGGAGGCAGTCCTGAAGAGCCCTGTACTCCTGAGACCTCAGATGAAGTCAGGTCACTGGAGCAGTTTGCCTTAGTCCATGAGGAATGGGTTAGGGACCAGTTGAGCAATCTGGACATCCATAAATCCATGAGTCCAGATGGGATGCACCCGCGGGTGCTGAGGGAACTGGCGGAAGTCATTGCTAGACCACTCTCCATCATCTTTACCAAGTCTTGGGAAACGGCAGAGGTGCCTGAGGACTGGAGGAAAGCAAATGTCACTCCAGTTTTCAAAAAGGGCAAGAAGGAGGACCCGGGTAACTATAGACAGGTCAGCCTCACCTCCATCCCTGGGAAAGTGATGGAACACCTTATCCTTGATGCCATCTTAAGGCATGTTAAGGATAAGAGGGTTATGAGGGGCAGTCAACATGGCTTTACCAAGGGGAAGTCATGCTTGACCAACCTCCTAGCCTTTTATGAGGAAATAACATTGTGGATGGATGATGGCAGAGTGGTGGATGTGGTCTACCTTGACTTCAGCAAAGCATTTGACACAGTCTCCCACAGCATCCTCATAGCTAAATTGAGGAAGTGTGGCCTGGATGATCAGGTAGTGAGATGGACTGCGAACTGGCTGAAGGACAGAAGCCAGAGAGTTGTAGTCTATGGGGCGGAGTCCAGTTGGAGGGCTGTATCTAGTGGAGTGCCTCAAGGGTCAGTATTGGGACCAGTATTATTTAATATATTCATCAACGATTTAGATGAGGGAATTGAGTGTACTGTCAGCAAGTTTGCTGATGACACTAAGCTGGGAGGAGTGGCTGACACGCCAGAAGGCTGTGCTGCCATCCAGCGAGACCTGGACAGGCTGGAGAGTTGGGCAGGGAGAAACTTGATGAAATATAACAAGGGAAAGTGTAGAGTCCTGCATCTGGGCAGGAACAACCCCAGGTTCCAGTATAGGTTGGGGAACGACCTGTTAGAGAGTAGTGTAGGGGAGAGGGACCTGGGGGTCCTAGTGGATGGCAGGATGACCATGAGCCAACACTGTGCCCTTGTGGCCAAGAAGGCCAATGGCATCCTGGGGTGTATTGGAAGGGGGGTGGTCAGTAGGTCGAGAGAGGTCCTCCTTCCCCTCTACTCTGCCCTGGTGAGACTGCATCTGGAATATTGTGTCCAGTTCTGGGCCCCTCAGTTCAAGAAGGATAGGGACCTGCTGGAGAGAGTCCAGCGCAGGGCGACAAAGATGATTAAGGGAGTGGAGCATCTCCCTTATGAGGAAAGGCTGAGGGAGCTGGGTCTCTATAGTTTGGAGAAGAGGAGACTGCGGGGGGACCTTATTAGTGTATATAAATATATAAAGGGGGAGTGTCATGAGGATGGAGCCAGGCTCTTCTCAATGGCAAACTATGATAAGACAAGGGGTAATGGGTACAAACTGGAACACAAGAGGTTCCACTTAAACTTGAGAAGAAACTTCTTCTCAGTGAGGGTGACAGAACACTGGAACAGGCTGCCCAGGGAGGTTGTGGAGTCTCCTTCTCTGGAGACATTCAAAACCCGCCTGGACACATTCCTATGTAACCTTATTTAGGTGTTCCTGCTCTGGCAGGGGGATTGGACTAGATGATCTTTTGAGGTCCCTTCCAATCTCTAACATACTGTGATACTGTGAGTAGAAGGTTTTCCGTATATTATCTACAGAGCATATATATATATATATAGTCTAAAGCTGTGTGTTGCTTGAATAGTTTTAATAAACAGGGGAGCATACACTAGAGTGAGCTTGCACATCAGCATCCAATACTTTCTTTGCAATGCTATTTATGAAAAATCGAATGTGTTTCAAGTGACAGCAAAACGTGTTATATTCTACTGAAGTCTGACTCTTAAGGAGCAAAAGCATAAATATCAACTGAGCAAGGCATCTAACTGTCCTAGGATCCAGTGTTCTGGCTTTAGAGCTTTTGCTCTCAATTTACATACTGAAATCACTGGAATCGGAGTTTATTGGGATTTGGAAGAACAGTGATCTAGTACAATATACTGTACGTATATGTTAAACTTGAAGGTGACTATATTTGAATACCGTCAGTTAGCTAAAGTTAGCTGGAGTAGACTTCCAGTGTATTGAAGTGTTTGTGGAACCATATATTTGCTAACATTTGGAATTACGGCAGAGTTGGATTGATGAGACAACACTATGCTAATTAGGAGGAGGATGCATCCATTTTGGGGGTTTTGCAGTTAACAAACCTGTGAAAGGCTTTGCTTATTTTAATTCTTCTGACGAATACATAACAGTTTTGAGGCCTGTATTTCAGGACTTTATGAAGTGCTGAAAAATGTAATATTTGATCCTTAGTATTTTGCATAACAGATGTACCTGTAAGTCTGACAATTGCCACTGGAATATCATTTGGTGTTCCACTGCCTAAAGTTGTCAAGCTTACTCAAATGATCCTCATACCTGCAATGTACAATTGTCCTGTGTATGATAATTAGGTAGTATAGAACAAAGATGTCCATTATGAAACTAGACTGTAATAGTCTGAGCAGCCAGGGACCAGGTTAGAAAAGCTAAAGCCCTGACAGAAGTAAATCTCGCCAGGGACATCAAGGGCAATGAGGAAAGATTCTGTAGGTATGCTGGTGATAAAAGGAAGACCAGGGAAATGTGGCCTCCCGGTGGAAGGAAATGGGAGACACTGTTACCCGGGATGTGGAGAAGGCTGAGGTACTCAGTGACTTTTTTCCCTTGGTCTTCACGAGCAAGAGCTCCAGCCACACTGCCCAAGTCACAGAAGGCAAATGCACTGGGAGAATGAAGAACCTCCCGCTGCAGGAGAAGATCAGGTTCAAGACCATCTAAGGACTTTGAAGTGCACGGGTCTACGGGGCCCCATAAGAGGCATCTACAGATTCTGAGAGAAATGGCAGATGAAGTGCCTAAGCCACTATCCATGATATTTGAGAAGTCGTGGCAGTCCAGTGATGTTCCCACTGATGGAAAAGGGGAAATAGAATACCTGTTTTAAAAAGGGGGAAAAAAGGAAGACCCCCGATCAGTCTCGCCTGAGTGCCTGGCAAAATCATGGAGCAGATCCATGTGGAAACTATGCTAAGGCACATGGAAAGTAAGGGAGTGATTGGTACTGTCAGATCATGCTTCACAAATGTGGTGGCCTTCCAAGATGGGGCTACGACGTTAGTGAGTAATGAAGGTGCAAGTGACGTTGTCTGCCTGGACTTCTGCAAATCATTTGATGCTGTGCTGCGTGACATCCTTGACTCTGAATTAGAAAGATGTGGATTTGACAGATGAACCACTGAGTGGATATGGAATTGGCTGGAGGGTCGCACTCAAAGAGTTGTAGTGAACAGCACAATATTCGAGTGGAGACCAATGAGGATTGGTGTCCCTCTAGGATTGATATTGGAACCGGTGCTGTTTGACATCTTTGTCAGAGAAAAGGCCAAATGCAAGGTTCCGGTTCTGCACCTGGGTTGGGGCAATCCCAAGCACAAATCCAGGCTGGGTGAAGAATGGATTGAGAGCGGCCATGAGGAGAAGGACTTGAGTGTGTTGGTTGATGAGGAGCAAAATGTGACCCAGCAATGTGCACTTGCAGGCCAGAAAGCCACCTGTGTTCTGGGCTGCATCTCCAAAGAAGCATGGCCAGCAGGCCAAGGGAGATGATTCTCCCCATGTGCTCTGCTCTCACGAGACCTCACCTGCAGTGTTGCAACCAGTCTGGGGCCCCCAGCACAAGAGGCATGTGGACCTGCTTGAGCAAGTCCAGAAGAGGGCCATGAAGATGATCAGGGGGCTGGAGCAGCTCTCCTGTGAAGAGAAGTTGAGAGAGTTGGGCTTGTTTAGCCTGGAGAAGAGAAGGCTCTGGGGAGACCTTATAGCAGCGTAAGCTTGTAGCAGCTTATTCCTGTACCTAAAGGGGGCCTACAAGAAATCTGGGAAGGCACTTTCTAGAAGGGCTTGTACTGATAGGCAAGGGGTAACCTCTTTAAACTGAAAAGGGCATATTTAGATTAGACGTTAGGAAGAAATTCTTTACTGTGAGGGTGTTGAGATGTTGGCACAGGTGGCTCAGAGAAGCTGTGGGTGCCCAACCCCTGGCAGTGTGCAAGGCCAGGTTGGATGGGGCTTTGGGCAACCTGGTGTAGTGAAAGGTGGGTTGGAAGTAAATGATCTTTAAGGTTCCTTCCAACACAAACCGTTCTATAATATGATATTTTGGAGGTTTTATAGTAGCTTTTGCAGTCTGTGGTACTTCTGTATTGAATTAAATTGATTTTGAAGAAATATATGTGGTTGAGGTTTTTTTTTTGTTTGTTTTTTGTTTTTGTTTTTTTTTATGCAGTCAGATTTTATAGATTTGAAATACAAAATGTCAGAATCATTAAAAAGTAGAAGAAGTTTCATACTATTTCAGTAAACTACTATTTTGTGGTTAGTTTTAAATCAAGTTCACTGGTAGTTCTTTTCTATATTGTCAAATAAAACTTGGAAATGTATATATACATATTAATTGTTTTTTTCTGTCACAGGGCTTTTTCTCTTTTCTTAGTGCTCCGCTAATAGGTGCTCTGTCAGATGCATGGGGAAGAAAATATTTTCTTCTTATTACAGTTTTCTTCACTTGTGCCCCAATTCCATTAATGAGAATAAGTCCAAGGTAAGTGGTGCAGACTTCTAATAGCAAGCTTCTCAATACAGCAGGAATCCAAGCAGACAAGTTGTTTGAGGAAGTGGGAGAGGGACAATTTCCATTCAAAACATGATTGTGTTATTCCATAGCTTTTCGAGTGTTAAAAGCGTAACTAAATCACATTTAATAATTTCTACTTTTAAGATAACAAGTGTAACTAATTAAATGGTTTGATAGTACTGTCTAACTCAGTTTTAAGCTCAGCTGTTAATTTTTATTCCCCCGAGGACTAAAAGTGCTGTAAGAAACATACTTGTAAAACTGAAAGAACCCTGGAATTTATTTACCACAGAAAAGTATAATTGCTGTAAATTAGATCCTTTAACTCTTTGACTAGGCAACTTTGAAGTCTTAACTGAGTGGAATTGACTTAGCTTCAGTTTCATTTACATTGATTGTGCAGTGTAGAAGGATTTAGTGTAGAAGTTTGTGTACACTGAGTGCATTGAAAGTTTAGTTTCTGAAGCTTTATATGTGATACATTATTCCTTAACTGGTTGAAAATCTGAGTTCTCAGATAATTAATTTTTTATAACTTCTTCACCTTTGAGAGTGAAAATGTATAGGTAGCCTGTCTTGAAAGGGCCACTTACTTCAGGCTGACGTAAAGTAATCAGTAGATATAAAAAATTAAAACGCTGTGTTCCAGTATTTAGGTGAGACTGTGTCATTCATCTCTAGTAAAGGTGTATGTTCGTTCTTGAGGAATGCTTCTCATAGCTTAAATACAAACTTGCTTGATTAGTAAAGTAGCTAGATGTCTTAGCTTAAACTTTCTAATTGTTGCTTTTAAATCATTAGGTGGTACTTTGCTATGATTTCGATGTCTGGAATCTTTTCTGTTACCTTTTCTGTAATATTTGCCTATGTAGCTGATGTAACACAAGAACATGAAAGAATTACAGCCTATGGACTGGTAAGATATGCTGAATGTGGAAAAAAAAGGTCAGATTATGACCTTCATATTGAACTTGTGTTTTGGTGCACAGATTGTTTCCTGGTTAATGTAATGAGGTTGATAGAGAAAAGAGTGAATATCAAGCATCAAGGCACTGTGGTAGAGTTTGGGAAATATAAGTTAGACTTTTCAGTGTCTTACAGACTGCTCTGTGCTCATAGGAACAGAGTAAGAATTTGACAACTTTATCTGCATAGAAGGCATGAATAACAAAACAGGTTTTAAGTTTTGTAGGCAGAACAAGAAATGTTCTTAAAGGTTATTTAATACTTGTTATTTAATAGAAGTTACTTAGTACTTCAGCAATATCTTTTCACCACACATAAATTGCACTTTATGTGATTTATTTTTAATACAGAATGGCTTTTTTTGTAGTCAAGACCGTCAGGAAGGGTAAAAATGCATAATGTAGTAATTTTGGTAACTTTGTTGTGACCTTTTTTAATTAGCAAGAGAAGAAGGAAATAGTTCAGGTTAGTACAAACTAACCTTTTCAATAATAATGTAATTCTTGCTTAGTTTGCTTTCTTGAGTACCTATACTGGTTTAGGTTTTGAAGGCCCATTGGTAGATGCCCATTGGTAGATGCCCTTAGCTTTTGAACGTCATTTATCCCTTCATCCTCTGTGCGTATGTTTTCACTACACATGTATTCATGGACTTGATTTTTGGCCAACTGTACTGTACTTTGAGCTGTTAAGGTTTCCATTTCTTTTTAGCCTTAGAGACGGATGATTCCTCAGAATTTGATTTAACAGTTAAGAAAATAAAGTACTTAGTTCTCTTGACCAAACTTGTGTGTATTGTTTAGCAGAGCAGACAACAGGTGCCGAAGTTCTGGAATTCCCTCTTTATTTCTGCTGCCTTTAAAGAGGGCTTTAAGTATACTTATATGACATATATTTGCCTGCCTTCAGACAGGTTTATTTTGTTTGGGTTTTTGTTTGTTTGTTCACAGAAACACCTTCATCTGAAATTCTGTAAAGCGATAGACAAGAGTGTGGTTGTTCTGATGAGGGCTGTATCTCTTTCTAATCTATTTGTTACACCTTTTGCTTAGGATTTTTTTTCTAGCTTTGCATAAAGCTAAATTTCTAGCTTGCATTCTTATTCTGTAAAACAGTTCTGCAGAGTGTTTTTATTTTGGGCACTGGAAAAGAGTAATCATTAAAAAACCCAAACAAACCAGCTTTATTGCAACCTTTCCTGAAGGTTTTAATAGTGAAATTTAACTACAGTACTTCATTTTTCACCATGTTCCAATGTATGTTAATATAGTAAGTGATCTGTAGCTGCTTTTCACTACAGCATAACATGAAGCAAAGCAGTTATTGAAGATGTAGCTAATGATTTTCTAGTTTGCTGTACTAACTTACGGTTGTTATATATTTAAAATGCAAACTGTTAATAAAGGCATTATGTATTATTCTGTGTATTACCCAAAGTGCTGAGGCTCAGGCTCACTTAGGCAGGCATTTAAATGTGCTGACAACTTTCTCAGTGAAATCTCATAAATTGGTAATTGGAAAACAAAAAACATTTTAGAGCATTTGAAAGTAAGAGCTGTTTCTTTTGGGCCAAACTTGCTCTGTAACTGCGAATTCTGTCTCCTCTGGTGGGCTGTGGAGGAGGATGGGGAAATGGAAAATTTTATCGTGACCCATGTTTACTGTGGTAAGTTGTTTGTTTGCTTGTTTGTTTGTGTGTTTTGTTTTTTTTTTTTTTTTTCCTTGGTTTTATTTTTTTACTTAATTTTAACTGGTGTTATTTTCAAAACCACATTTCTGGGGAGGTGTGATTGCCTCATTTTTCTTCAGTGGCAGAATGACTACTTCGACAAATTCGTGAACTGTTCTTGTGTACAGGTATCTGCCACTTTTGCAGCAAGTTTGGTAACTAGTCCTGCCATTGGAGCATACTTGTCTGCCAGCTATGGAGATAACCTCGTTGTGCTAGTGGCCACATTGGTGGCAGTTGTGGACATCTGCTTCATTCTGCTAGCTGTACCTGAATCTCTGCCAGAAAAAATAAGACCTGCTTCGTGGGGAGCTTCTATATCATGGGAACAAGCAGACCTTTTCGCAGTAAGAGTAATAAGTAATTAATAATTAGATGGTGATTGATCAATAATAATTAATTGCATTTTTATATGCTTGAGAAATCTTTAATCTTATTTCTAGATTGACCAGTATACCATAATCTCTGTTGTTTACTCTTGCACAAAAGGTCTAGCTACACTTACAAACTGAAACCAACTCAAAATTTATGGATTAAGTAATTCTTGAATAGGAAGCAATGTTTGTTTTGAAATCCAAAAAGAAAATGCTTTCATTTTCTAACTTATTCTATTTTGTCCTAAGAGAAATGCTGAATATTTACTCTGCTACAGACCCTAAAACCTGATCCTGTAAGACTTTCCATATTCATCTTATGTTTCCTAGTTTTGGTTGGCAACATGTCTCCCCACTCCTTAATTCCACTTTTGGCTGTATTTGATTTCTTTTTAATCTAGAATGAATCTCTAAAGCCTGATTTTTCTACAGGCATATATAGGAAGGGTTAAAACATGCAGTTATTCTAGTGACTTGTTCAGTTATTTACACTTACTTAGCTAATTTGTGTTTGTGTTACACCTTGACATCTTAAGAGGGGAAAGAGTGATTGTTCTTCATGAGATTTCATCTTGCTGGGAACTGCTTATGAATGCTAAGAGATGAGTGACAAGCTTGAAAGCCTGCAGTGAAAAGAATTTGTTTTCCACACTTTATTAGTTACTCAAAGTGATTGATATTATGGATAAACAACTATAAGGTGAACAAGTATAAGGGTGAACAAGGAAAAGTAGCTCTCATAGTTTGGGAAGAGAAACAGTTGTAATGAGGCTATATTATTTGCTAGCATCTTTCTGAACAGATTGTTACAGGGATCAGTTAGAAGATAAGCATTTCCTTAAATACTGTATGATGCTGTTTTTAGTGAATACTTGTAATTTGGCACTGAGCAGTAGCTTCAAAATCAAAGGACACTTTGCAAAAGAATTAGATACCACAAACCATATATAACAGGAAGTTGTTTAGAACTTAATGTTCAGCTTATCTGTTTCCATGTGTGATTTTTTTTTTTTTTTTTTTTTTACTGATGTGCATGGTTAAAACATTTTTAAAAAGTGAATTTACCTTCTGCTTTCTTTGAGCTTTCATTAGACTTTGTATAAATGTTCCAATACTTGCTTTGTTTCTTTACAGTCTTTGAAGAAGGTTAGAAAAGATTCTACCGTTCTCCTGATATGCATTACAGTGTTTCTCTCCTATCTGCCTGAGGCTGGCCAGTATTCCAGCTTTTTTCTGTACTTGCGACAGGTAAATGTTGGTCTCTTTGTGTCTCACTAAGGACATTTAAATAAGTATTCCCTATTCCCTAAGACATGTTTCTTATTGAAAACTTTGCTCAGGAAACTACGTTCTGGCAAAATACAGCTTTAAAAAATAAAGTCAGTGTGTACTTTGCTAAGCCAAGACTTGACTCCTGGTGCATAAACCTTGCCATAAGTTTAAGCATGTGTTCATAAAGTTAAGTAGACCTTTGTTCCCATTCCACAGAGCAGTTTGTATGTTTTGAGGCGGGACCTTGCCTATTGAAAACCTATTGTGTCTGTGAGAGTTTCCAAATACATTACTTCCTCTGTCTCCTTTTTTTAAGGCATTTTTTTTCTTCTTGTATTGAGATCTTGGCAATTGGTCAAGTTAGGGATTATTCTTGAAAGAGGACTCTTCCTGTATAGATTTAGATTATAAGCAGAGATCAGTGTTTTCTTTGAAAAAGATACCTCTTTGCTTGTGATTGTTCTGGATTGTGTTTGGCATTTGTTTTATGTATTTTCTGCTTCTCTTCAGATTATAGGTTTTGGATCTGCCAGCATTGCAGCATTTATTGCTGTGGTAGGCATTCTGTCTATAATAGCTCAGGTAAGCTGTATTCTTTTTAGTGTTTAATTAGACAGTACAAACTGTATGTCAAGGCACACTCTTCTGACTATTAAGTCTATAAACTTTTTACATGCTCTAAAATGCCAGTATATCTTGCATTCACTAAATGTTATATTCATTTCTTTCTGTAACCTGCTGAGGTGTTCAGCTCTGGAGGAGGCACATTTCACAGAGGGGCTGAGGGTCACAGTGTATGGGGTGGAAGTTTGTCCTGGGTTCAGCAGTAGCAGTCAGTTTTTCTCCTTAGTAGCTGTTGCAGCACTGTGTTTTTGACTTTTGGCCTGGGAAGAGCTGATAACACGGATGTTTAGACTGACCAAGGACTTTGTGAGTCTCATGCTCTGCCAGGGAGGAGGAGGGGCCGGGAGGAAGCAGGGACAGGACGCCTGACCCAAACTAGCCAAAGAGGTATTCCATACCACAGCACGTCATGCCCGGGGATGTAACTGGGAGCTACCCGGAAGGGCACATCCTCTTTTCGGTCGGGCTCTTTTCCGGCGAGCGGTATCATATTTTCTTCCTTTGTTATTTCTCTTATCATTATTATTATTGGTGGCAGCAGTAGTGATTTGTGTTATACCTGAGTTACTGGACTGTTTTTATCTCAACCCGTGGGAGTTGCATTCTTTTGATTCTCCTCCCCATCCCTCTGGGGAGTAGGGGGGGGAAGTAGACTGCGTGGTTCTAATTTACAGCCGGGGCTTAAACCACGACAGTTCTTTTTGGCGCCCAACGTGGGGCCCGAAGGGTTGAGATAACGACAGATCTGACCAGAGTGTGTTTTGTTCACAACCATTACGTCTGATCTCAGGAGTTAAGCAGAGTCGGGTTTGGGTCTTATCTGGGCTTAGACGACAAAATAGGAGGACCGAGAGATTTTCCCCGAGGTTGGATAGCCATGAGTGGCAGGGTGTGTGGGATAGTATGGGCAAGTATCTAGGTCAGTGGGCCCCTCCAGTGTATTGGAATTTCACCACCGAACAACTGCAAAATCCAGAAAATTAGTAAAACACTTAAATGAGGTGTGTTGTCATCCTGGTCACACCAGAGAGGGACAAATCATGGCAACGTGCTGGGGCTTGGCCTATGCTTACTGGGCCTTGTTCAACACTATCCAGCACCTTCAAAAGGGAAAAAATGTCCCTGGATCTGAGGGTGAAGCAACAGACAGCGCAGCTACTCCAGCTCTGAGCACAGCAGCTACACCACCCCCAGCGACAAGTACAGCCGCTACTCAAACTTTGACTGCAACAGACAGTGCCGCTACCCCAGCGACAAGTACAGCCACTACTCAAACTTCGACTGCAACAGACAGCGAAGCTACCCCAGCGACAAGTACAGCCGCTACTCAAACTTCAACTGCAACAGACAGCGAAGCTACTCCAGCTCCAACCACAGCAGCTACACCACCCCCAGCGACAAGTACTGTTGCTACTCAAACCACAGTGATAATGACTGCAGCTAAACCGGAGGACCAATTCGTACCAATATCGATTGCCCCTGTACGCAAGAGAAAAAGCAAAAAAAGAGGCAAGAAGGGTGAAGCAAGATGAAGAAACAATGTATTCACCACCCGGGCCACCATCTGATCAGGAGTCATCATCCCATGACGAAGAAGAAGAAGAGGTGACTTCTCGACCTCGGACCTCAACCGAGCTATGGAATATGCGAGAAGATTTTACCCGTCAACCAGGGGAGCACATCATCACCTGGTTGCTCCGATGCTGGGACAATGGGGCCGATGGTCATGAACTAGGAGGTACGGAAGCCAAGCAGCTGGGATCACTTGCTAGAGAAGGGGGAATTGACAAAGCAATTGCAAGAGAGAAAACGTCCCTCAGTCTTTGGAGGTGGCTCTTGGCAGCTGTGAAAGAAAGGTTTCCATACAAGGACGATGTTACGAGTCGTTCGGCCAAGTGGACTACTTTAGACAAAGGCATCCAGTCTCTGAGGGAATCAGCCATCGTAGAGATGATTTATCACATCAAACCGAATAACGGAGATATACCCATAGACCCAGATGAAGTCGAATGTACACGACCCATGTGGCGAAAACTTACACGGAATGCACCCTCATCATATGCCCATTCATTGGCAACAGTAACCTGGGGTGACATAGTAACACCAACAGTGGATGAAATGATTCATAAACTCCGAGAGTTCGAAGACAATCTCACCCCTTCCATCATCTCAGCTGTGGAAAAACTGTTTCAGGATGTCAAACAATTGAGGGACGATCTATCTGATTTATCCAGCTCCTCACGTGTACCAACACACGTCTCAGCTGTTAACAAAAGACGTCCTATTGTTCGAGAGAGAAGATACAGAAGGCATACACCACGGGCCACCCTATGGTTTTTCTTGTGGGATCATGGAGAAGACATGACAAAGTGGGATGGAAAACCTACTTCAGCTTTGGAGGAAGGGGTGCATGAACTGAAAATAGGAACAAGGGTCAAGACTAATCATCCCATGAGAGCTGCGGCTTCAGTCTCTGGTGAGCAGGTTCCCAGATGGAGTGGAAGAGCTGGTTTTACTCCAGCTCCTGTGATAACGAAGAATAATCCCTTTCAACATGACTTAGGTGTCCAACGTTGTGATGACTGTTAGAGGGACCCTGCCTCCAGCCAGGTGGAGGTAGGGGATAATCGGATTTACTGGACTGTGTGAGTCAGATGGCCTGGCACATCAGTCCCACTGAAGTATAAAGCTCTCGTAGATACCGGTGCACAGTGTACCCTGATGCCGTCAAGCTGTCAAGGGGTGGAACCCATCTATATCTCTGGAGTGACAGGAGGATCCCAAGAGTTGACTGTACTGGAGGCTGAGATCAGCCTGACTGGGAGGAAATGGCAAAAGCACCCCATTGTGACTGGTCCAGAGGCTCCATGCATCCTCGGCATAGATTACCTCAGGAGAGGGTACTTCAAAGACCCAAAAGGGTACCGATGGGCTTTTGGTATTGCTGCTTTGGAGACTGAGGAAAATGAGCAGCTGTCCACCTTGCCTGGTCTCTCAGAGGATCCCTTCTGTTGTGGGGTTGCTGAAGGTCGAAGAACAACAAGTGCCAATCGCAACCGCAACAGTGCACCGGCGGCAATATTGCACCAACCGAGACTCCCTGATTCCCATCCATAAACTGATCCGTAGTCTGGAGAGTCAGGGAGTGATCAGCAGGACCCGCTCACCCTTTAATAGCCCCATATGGCCAGTGCGAAAGTCTAACTGAGAGTGGAGACTAACAGCAGACTATCGTGGCCTGAATGAAGTCACACCACCATTGAGTGCTGCCGCACCGGACATGCTAGACCTTCAGTATGAACTGGAGTCAAAGGCAGCCAAGTGGTATGCCACGATTGATATTGCCAATGCATTCTTCTCAATTCCTTTGGCAGCAGAGTGCAGGCCACAGTTTGCTTTTACTTGGAGGGGCGTCCAGTACACTTGGAACCGACTGCCCCAGGGGTGGAAACACAGCCCTACCATCTGCCATGGACTGATCCAGAATGCACTGGAACAGGGGCAAGCTCCAGAACACCTGCAGTACATTGATGACATTATTGTGTGGGGTGATACAGCAGAAGAAGTCTTTGAGAAAGGGAGGAAAATAATCCAAATCCTGATGAAAGCTGGTTTTGCCATAAAACGGAGTAAGGTCAAGGGACCTGCACAGGAGATTCAGTTTTTGGGAATAAAATGGCAAGATGGACGTCGCCAGATCCCTACAGTCGTGATCAACAAAATAACAGTAATGTCTCCACCAACTAATAAGAAAGAAACACAAGCTTTCTTGGGTGCTGTGGGGTTCTGGAGAATGCACATCCCAAATTACAGTTCGATTGTAAGCCCTCTCTATCATGTGACCCGGAAGAAGAACGATTTTAAATGAGGCCCTAAGCAGCAACAAGCCTTTGAGCAAATTAAACGTGAGATAGTTCATGCAGTGGCCCTTGGACCAGTCCGAACTGGGCCAGATGTAAAAATGTACTGTACACCGCAGCTGGGGAGAATGGTCCTACCTGGAGTCTCTGGCAGAAAGCTCCAGGGGAGACTCGAGGTCGACCCCTCGGCTTTTGGAGTCGGGGATACAAAGGATCTGAGGCCAGCTATACCCCAACTGAGAAAGAGATACTGGCAGCCTATGAAGGGGTTCGAGCTGCTTCGGAGGTGATTGGCACTGAAGCACAGCTCCTCCTGGCACCCCGGTTGCCCGTTCTGGGCTGGATGTTCAAAGGCAGGGTCTCTTCTACACATCATGCAACCGATGCGACATGGAGTAAATGGGCTGCACTAATTACACAACGAGCTCGAATAGGAAATCCCAGTCGTCCAGGCATTCTAGAAGTCATCATGGACTGGCCAGAGGGCAAAGATTTTGGAATGTCACCAGAGGAGGAGGTGATGCGTGCTGAAGAGGCCCCACCATATAATAAACTGTCAGAAAGTGAAAGGCAGTATGCCTTGTTTACTGATGGGTCCTGCCGTATTGTGGGAAAGCATCGGAGATGGAAGGCAGCTGTATGGAGTCCTCAACGACAAGTTGCAGAAACTGCTGAAGGGGAGGGTGAATCGAGTCAGTTTGCCGAGGTGAAAGCCATCCAGCTGGCCCTGGACATTGCTGAACGAGAAAAGTGGCCAGTACTTTATCTCTATACTGACTCATGGATGGTGGCAAATGCCCTGTGGGGGTGGTTGCAGCAATGGAAGCAGAGCAACTGGCAATGCAGAGGTAAACCCATCTGGGCTGCTGCACTGTGGCAAGATATCGCTGCCCGGGTGCAGAACCTGGTGGTGAAGGTACGCCATGTAGACGCCCATGTACCCAAGAGTCGGGCCACTGAGGAACACCAGAACAACCAAGAAGTGGATAAAGCTGCTAAGATTGAAGTGGCTCAGATGGACTTAGATTGGCAACATAAAGGTGAATTATTTTTGGCCCAGTGGGCCCATGACACTTCAGGCCATCAGGGCAGAGATGCAACATACAGATGGGCCCGTGATTGAGGGGTGGACTTAAAAATGGACACTATTGCCCAGGTTATTCATGAGTGTGAAACGTGCTGCAATTAAACAAGCCAAACGGTTAAAGCCTCTTTGGTATGGAGGACGATGGCTGAAGTATAAATATGGGGAGGCCTGGCAGATTGATTATATCACACTCCCACCAACCGGCCAAGGCAAGCGCCATGTGCTTACCATGGTGGAAGCAACCACCGGATGGCTGGAAACATACGCTGTGCCCCATGCCACTGCCCGGAACACTATCCTGGGCCTTGAGAACCAGATTTTGTGGTGACATGGCACCCCAGAAAGAATTGAATCAGATAATGGGACTCATTTCCGGAATAACCTTATAGACACTTGGGCCAAAGAGCACGGCATTGAGTGGGTATATCACATCCCCTACCATGCACCAGCCTCTGGGAAAATCGAACGGTATAATGGGCTGTTAAAAACTACACTGAGAGCAATGGGTGGGGGAACTTTCAAGCATTGGGATACACACTTACCAAAGGCCACCTGGTTGGTCAACACCAGAGGATCTGCCAACAGGGCTGGCCCAGCCCAGTCAGAACTTTTACATATTGTAGAGGGGGACAAAGTTCCTGTGGTGCACATGAAGAATTTGCTGGGGAAGACAGTCTGGGTTATTCCTGCTTCAGGTAAAGGCAAACCCACTCGTGGGATTGCTTTTGCTCAGGGACCTGGATATACTTGGTGGGTAATGCAGGAAGATGGGGAAGTCCGATGCGTACCTCAAGGGGATTTGATTTTAGGGGAAAACAGACAATGAACTCAATTGTACGCTGTTGCCTGCTATAGCCATCAACTAGAAGTCTGCAGGGCACCAGCGACTGGCCCTGACTTCCCTCCGACCATCATCCCAACAGAGAATGAACTTTGATAGAACCGGACGAGTTCTACAGTAAAGGAATGATCAGCATCAGCAGACAACGATCCAACACTGCACACAGCTTCTCCTGCCCTGAAAGACTGTTACAAGAGATGGAGCCCAACATCATGAACCGAATGGACTCAGTAGCTTTATAGGAATTGGTCCGTTCACTAAGATAACAGTGCACTGAGATGAGAGTGAGGGTATATGGAAAATGTGGGATCTGAGCATGACGTGAATGGTATGAAATAAGGGGTGGATACTGTCCTGGGTTCATCAGTAGCAGTCAGTTTTTCTCCTTCTTAGTAGCTGTTGCAGCACTGTGTTTTTGACTTTTGGCCTGGGAAGAGCTGATAACACCGATGTTTAGACTGACCAAGGACTTTGTGAGTCTCATGCTCTGCCAGGGAGGAGGAGGGGCTGGGAGGAAGCAGGGACAGGACGCCTGACCCAAACTAGCCAAAGAGGTATTCCATACCACAGCACGTCATGCCCGGGGATGTAACTGGGAGCTACCCGGAAGGGCACGTCCTCTTTTCGGTCGGGCTCTTTTCCGGCGAGCGGTATCATATTTTCTTCCTTTGTTATTTCTCTTATCATTATTATTATTGGTGGCAGCAGTAGTGATTTGTGTTATACCTGAGTTACTGGACTGTTTTTATCTCAACCCGTGGGAGTTACATTCTTTCGATTCTCCTCCCCATTCCTCTGGGGGGTGGGGGGGGGAAGTAGACTGCGTGGTTCTAATTTACAGCCGGGGCTTAAACCACGACAAAGGTTCATGAGCCTGAAAAACCCCAGGGGAGTGCCAAGACTTGACAGAGCCAGCAGCTCACATCAGAATGGCAGATGAGGTGTGTGTGGGGCCTGGAGTAACAGCGGTCACTCACTACTCCCACACATGGCAGCCCTGGGGAACATGAGTGACCAGGAGCACCACCAGCAGGACAGTCCAACAGGGCATAGCACATCAGCTGGGTTGTGGTGCAGCGGGTTGCACAGCAGTTCACTTGGGAGGCTGTCTCTTTGAAGGACAGACATTCCACTGGCCAAGTAGAGACTTGAAGTCCAGTAATCCAGCAACTGAGCACCATTCTGTGGCCACCTGCACAGGTCAGACCCTCAAGGCAGAATGGTGGGCGCTCATATGAGAGCAAAGGCTGCGGTGTTGGCTGGGGGATCTGCTCCAATGCCTGTACCCAGATGAAGCTGCTGAAGGGAGAGGCTGCAAAGCAGAACTCGAGTGCAGGAAATGTCCAGACCTTTCTCCTGGGGCAGGGACAGGCAGCAGACCTGCCTGCAGAAAGTGTGCTTAAGTGGAAAACCACCTACAGCAGGTGGCTTAGCTGCAGGAGGCAGTGAGAAGGCTGTGCAACATCAAGGAGACTAAGAAGGTGTTAGATAGCTGGTTCCAAGCACAGTCTGCAGTGACTCCACAGCCAAAAAGACAAGAATTCCCCTCCAGCACCCACAGAAGGGAATGGGCCAATAACACAGAAGGATTGAAGCTTGCAGTGGGAAGGGCCTGCAGAAGGAAGAAGCATCCCCAAAGCCTAGAGGTACCCTTGCTGAACTGCATTAGACTAAAGAGGAAAGACCTGTCACATCAGAAGAGAGGCTGGAGCTGAATACAGTAGCCCGGTCTGCTCCCCATGTAACAACCAACACAACTAAGAAAAGGTGATAGTTGGTAGGCGACTGTCTTCTGTGAAGTATGAGACACCCATTTGCTGACCTGGTGCACTTTCTAGAGTGGTGCGCTGTTTACCAGGGGCTCATAATCAGGGATGTCACTGAGCAACTACCAGGCCTTGTAAAGTTCACTATTATTTGCTGCTGTTGTTTACATGGGCACCAGTGGTCCTCCTCAGACTGCTCCTTGCCGTACCAAGAAGGATTACAAAGCTCTTGTAGCAGCCCTAAGAGACTCCGGAGTTCAGGTAGCTTTTTCATTAATCCTTCCAGTCAGAGGGAAAGGGTTTGAAAGGGCCAGTTGAGTCTAAGTGATTATAGGTCATGGACTGGTACCACAGCCAGCGGTTTGGCAACCTAGACCATGGGGCTCACTTTGAGAAACCTGGGTTGCTGTGGGCTGATGGGGTCCATCTGTCAGAGAAGGGAAAGAGCACCTTTGGTTATAAGCTTGCCAACATGGTGAAGAAGGCTTGAAACTAAAGATGCCAGGGGAGAGGAACCTCAATCCATACTATTATTGCCATTCTTACCAGTTTGATGCCAGTGCCGGTGAGAGATGCATAGTCTGGAGAAGGATTGCAGGTCAGCAGGAGAACACCTGAACAGCAGCAGAAAGAAAACTTTAGCTACCCCAGCCAGTAAGTCGGCTTCATTGGGAGCCCACCTTAAATGCTTGTATGCCAATGCATGTAGCATGGGGAGTAAACAAGAGGAGTTAGAGATATATGCATGCCTGCAGGGCTATGATCTTGGCATCATGAAGATGTGGTGGGATGGCTCCTATGACCAGAGTGTTCAAATGGAAGCATATAAGCTTTTTCAGGAAGGACAGGCAAGGGAGAAGAAGAGGGGCTCTTGCCCTCAGTGACAGTGGACAGCTGGAGTGCATGGAGCTCCACGTGGGGGTGGATGAGGAGCTGAATGAGAGTTCATAGGTCAGAATTAAAGGGAGGGCAGCGGCAGGTGACTTTGAAACAGGGGTCTGCTACAGGCTGCCTGACAAGGAAGACTGAGTAAATGAGTTCTTCTCTGTAGACAGATAGGTGTGGCCTCATGTTCATGAGCCCTGTCCCGACATGGGACTTCAACCATCCTGATATATCTGTTAGAGGGAGAACACAACAGGAAGTAAGGAATCCAAGAGGTTCCTGGAATTTGTTGATGGTATCTTCCCTTTTAAGTGATGGAGAAGACAACAAGGTGCAATACGGGACTTTCTTCTTACCAATAAGGAGGAGATGGTGTGGAATGTAAAGCTGGAGGGCAGCCTTGGCTGCAGTAACCAGGAAATGGTGCAGTTCAAGATCCTTAAGGTAGTGAGGAGGGCAGACAGCAAGCTCACTGTCCTGTACTTCAGGAGAGTAGACTTCGTCCTTTTCAGGGATTTCCTCGGTACACGGGATATATCACTGGAGGAAAGAGGGGCCCCAAAAAGCTGGTTAATATTCCAGGATCACCACCTTCAAGTTCAAGAGCATTGCATCCTGACAAAGAGGAAGTCAGGCATCAGGTTAGAAAAGCTAAAGCCCTGACAGAAGTAAATCTCGCCAGGGACATCAAGGGCAATGAGGAAAGATTCTGTAGGTATGCTGGTGATAAAGGGAAGACCAGGGAAATGTGGCCTCCCGGTGGAAGGAAATGGGAGACACTGTTACCCGGGATGTGGAGAAGGCTGAGGTACTCAGTGACTTTTTTCCCTTGGTCTTCACGAGCAAGAGCTCCAGCCACACTGCCCAAGTCACAGAAGGCAAATGCACTGGGAGAATGAAGAACCTCCCGCTGCAGGAGAAGATCAGGTTCAAGACCATCTAAGGACTTTGAAGTGCACGGGTCTACGGGGCCCCATAAGAGGCATCTACAGATTCTGAGAGAAATGGCAGATGAAGTGCCTAAGCCACTATCCATGATATTTGAGAAGTCGTGGCAGTCCAGTGATGTTCCCACTGATGGAAAAGGGGAAATAGAATACCTGTTTTAAAAAGGGGGAAAAAAGGAAGACCCCCGATCAGTCTCGCCTGAGTGCCTGGCAAAATCATGGAGCAGATCCATGTGGAAACTATGCTAAGGCACATGGAAAGTAAGGGAGTGATTGGTACTGTCAGATCATGCTTCACAAATGTGGTGGCCTTCCAAGATGGGGCTACGACGTTAGTGAGTAATGAAGGTGCAAGTGACGTTGTCTGCCTGGACTTCTGCAAATCATTTGATGCTGTGCTGCGTGACATCCTTGACTCTGAATTAGAAAGATGTGGATTTGACAGATGAACCACTGAGTGGATATGGAATTGGCTGGAGGGTCGCACTCAAAGAGTTGTAGTGAACAGCACAATATTCGAGTGGAGACCAATGAGGATTGGTGTCCCTCTAGGATTGATATTGGAACCGGTGCTGTTTGACATCTTTGTCAGAGAAAAGGCCAAATGCAAGGTTCCGGTTCTGCACCTGGGTTGGGGCAATCCCAAGCACAAATCCAGGCTGGGTGAAGAATGGATTGAGAGCGGCCATGAGGAGAAGGACTTGAGTGTGTTGGTTGATGAGGAGCAAAATGTGACCCAGCAATGTGCACTTGCAGGCCAGAAAGCCACCTGTGTTCTGGGCTGCATCTCCAAAGAAGCATGGCCAGCAGGCCAAGGGAGATGATTCTCCCCATGTGCTCTGCTCTCACGAGACCTCACCTGCAGTGTTGCAACCAGTCTGGGGCCCCCAGCACAAGAGGCATGTGGACCTGCTTGAGCAAGTCCAGAAGAGGGCCATGAAGATGATCAGGGGGCTGGAGCAGCTCTCCTGTGAAGAGAAGTTGAGAGAGTTGGGCTTGTTTAGCCTGGAGAAGAGAAGGCTCTGGGGAGACCTTATAGCAGCGTAAGCTTGTAGCAGCTTATTCCTGTACCTAAAGGGGGCCTACAAGAAATCTGGGAAGGCACTTTCTAGAAGGGCTTGTACTGATAGGCAAGGGGTAACCTCTTTAAACTGAAAAGGGCATATTTAGATTAGACGTTAGGAAGAAATTCTTTACTGTGAGGGTGTTGAGATGTTGGCACAGGTGGCTCAGAGAAGCTGTGGGTGCCCAACCCCTGGCAGTGTGCAAGGCCAGGTTGGATGGGGCTTTGGGCAACCTGGTGTAGTGAAAGGTGGGTTGGAAGTAAATGATCTTTAAGGTTCCTTCCAACACAAACCGTTCTATGATTTTATGATTCCTACTCTGGGTAAATGTCTTGCTTTAAATCTTAATTATTTTAGAATTTTTGTACCAGGGCGTCAGAAAATGAAAATAAAATTTGCTATGCTTGGATCATTAAATTTACTGGAACTCTTGTTTTATATTATTAAAATAATGTAGGAAATTGGTTTCTTAATACAAGGCTTTCTGAAAGGAAAATGAGTTATGTTAAGCAAAAGTCATGTTCTTGCATCTCTTGATTTGGCTAATTATGTCAAATTTACATACAGACAACACTGGAGTTGACATTGTTTGTTGAGGGTTATTCAGACTCAGCATGGGTACTGAGGAGCCGTGAGGAACTGGTATATTGCTTTTATATATCTTAATTGGGAACAGTGAACTGATTTTTGTACAGGTGCTTTATACATTTTAGAAATTAAACATTTTTTATGATGTGATCTTTGTTATCTTTATGGGTACAGTATTCCTGTCTTCCTTTTGTGTTAACTGAAAAAGGAGTGGCACATATAATGTAACCTTGTTGCCATTCTTAGCAGGGTGGAGGTCTTAATGTAAACAACACATTTCTCAGTGTTTACCAGTTTTACTGGTGTCAGTTGTGTCCCTCCTTATCAATTCAAGGCATTATTTTAAGCCTTCCTGGGTGGTTTGTTCTGATGCTGTTAATGTGCACTGACATTTGCCAGTCATATTTTATTCAGACCCGTATTTTTGCTGAAAATCTTTTGAGTTTTTGAAAAAGCTTTTGAACTCTTTGAGAAGTGTCACTTATTGAAACCACCTTTGCTTTCGAAAGCTGGTTTGTGTTGGCATTTTGGATATTTCTAGAAGGAACTGATCACATGTGAATAGAAGTACTGTATTGTTCCTGTTTGGCTTTCAAGCTAGCTTTGCCTCGTATGAGAACAAGAAAACTTGGATGAGATTTGTGTGAGAGGGGAAGTGTGCTCTGCTCTGCAGTCGTTTTATTTTCGTTGGCTTTTTACTGATGCGTTGCTGAGTTTTTTATGTAAAAAAAAAAAAAAAAAAAATAGTGCGCTCTGTTAACTGAGTGAGGTTGTCTGTACATACTTGGCCTTACTACGTGCAATCTGCTTCTTGCCATGAATGTATTCATGTTGTATGTGGATTGAGACCGCCTTGCCCCTCAGCAGAAACACTTCCAACAGATGAGAAACAGTGGTCTTCCATTAGGATTTATTAGGAGATAAAAAGGTCATATCAGTGGTGTAAAATGTCAGCAGGAAATGTAATTAAAAATGCCTAGGAACTGAGCGCCAACGCCAAATTTCACTGCATGTGGTAAAGTTGGAAAAGCATCAGGATTTAGTTGTTTGTTTTAATTGTAACTTTGGATAGTAATTCACCAGACTTAAAGAGATTACTTTTGTCTGAATCTTTTTTTTTTTTTTTTTTTTTTTATTAGTATGTAGATACTAGTAAATTTAAGTGACATAGTAAGTATGTAGATACTGGTAAATGCAACCAATATCCAGCCTGTACTGTCTTAACTTGGTACAAGCATTCATTGTGGAACTCTCTAGACAGTAATGAAACAGAATTGTAGAGGTGGAAACAAAAGCCTGGTTACAGTAGAGGCAGGCACTGAGATAAAACATCCATAGAGAAGGCAGTACCTATGCTTCTCAATGTCCTGAAGTAGAAATCCTTTAATAGTTAAGAATGTTTGTACATCAAATGTTACGACTGGTCTGCATTTTGGACTTAATACAGGGAAAGTAAGAGGACAAATAGTGTTAATTTCCTCAGCAGTTGAAAGCTCTTCTGAAATATTTTATGTAGAAGGAGATACCGCTTTAGCAATCTGGCTTTTTAAAATAACTTTTGGGTTAACCAATTTCTCTTGCAGACTGTGTTTCTTGGTATCTTGATGAGATCCATAGGGAACAAAAATACGGTTCTCCTTGGCCTTGGCTTTCAGATCTTTCAGTTGGCTTGGTATGGTTTTGGATCTCAGTCTTGGTAAGCACACATTTTTATAGGTACATTCCTGTTAAGGAACTGAAAATGTTTTTCCCGAGAAATTCTGCATTTAATTTGGTTATCATGGGTATGTAAATGTTCTGCGAAATGAGCATTCTTGTGCTACACTGTTAAAGTTCCATCTGCATTTTGCGCTGCATGTAGGAATGATAGAATATTCCGGGTATGTAGTGCAAGCTGCAGACCAACAGACCTTTTGAAAAATGAGTGTTTGCATCATTTTGGTCAACTGCATTTTACATCTACAAATGTGGTTAAAACTTTTCCTTAAACTCACAAGCTAGTATGTTCTCTCCAGTAATTGCACTAGATCCATTCTATCAGTCAGTTACTGGACCTCTTTTTCTTTTATTTTCTAACATGCTATTCTCCAACTATAAATGTATTTGGTCTTGGAAACTGTACTGATTTTATTCTGTTGGAAAAACTGGAAGTGAAGTCAACTAGAAAAGTTGGAACAGCTTTTTCTTTACAAAGCTTATTGTACTAACAGTGATAAATGCTAGTTCTTTATCAGAGCAATTTGTAGTGAGTTACACAAAGTAGAGAACTGCCTCACTGGGACACCCTGTGAGTGACAATTGTTCCTTTGTACAGCTTTTGGAGAGGGAAAGTCTGTGCATTACTTCACTCCCACTCCCATCTTTTCCTTTGCTGTAAAGGTAGTGTAGTATCAAATATGCTTCTGTTCCAAGAATTTCAGGGTTATTTGTGGGAGGGAAGTAGGAAGAAAGCCCATACTGGATGATTTAATACTTTAAGAAGAGTACCTTTGAAGGTACCCTTGTGGCACTTTTTGGAGGGGTGGAGAGAAGTTAATATGAGCAGTCTCATTTTCAATTCAGATTATGTATTTAACACAGGATGATGTGGGTAGCAGGAGGTGTAGCAGCAATGTCAAGCATTACATTCCCGGCAATTGGTGCTCTGGTTTCACGAAATGCAGAGTCAGACCAACAAGGTGAGTACTGAATGAATTTCTGTTCGAGCATCAGACTGCTTTCTTAAATAACCCTTCTGACTAGAAAGCAGAATACTCATCTACGTGTACTTCACAAATATGTTGAATATTTATATATTCAATATATGTTGAATATATTCAATATATGTTGAATATTTATATATTCAATCATATATATTATAAGCAGAATACTCATCTACGTGTACTTCACAAATATGTTGATGAGTAATGACTTCTTTGGTAGTAGCTGTGGAAGTCTGGCAATCTATCTGGAGAGGAAGGAAATACACAAATTTATGAAATTTGCATTGCGAAATACATAGCTTCTGTCTGACCAGCTACATCTAGATTCCTGTAAAAGTACCACAAAAGCAGCAAAAACAGAAGTGGTAACTTTCATGGTTCTTTTCCTTCCTCTTTTTTTATTAAAAGTAATATTCTCTAAGTAGATAATGAGGATTATTGTAACAATGCCATATTTTTAATGGAAACTAAACCCATATTTTACCAGATTAAAAGAAACATACAAGTAGCTGTATTTGTGTGAAAATTTGTCCCTGTTTGCTATAATACTTAAGATTTTCAAGAAATAGAAAAGGTAGCTTAAGTAAGTAGTTGGTCCGAGAAACACACACACTGTGTGTCATTATATATGACACTGGCATATATAATAACCGGATTTAGTGTTCTCTGTAAAAAAACCCCAGTCTGTTCATATAAATTGTAAGTATCAGTCTCACTGTAACATTGTACAACTTGGAGTTAGATCGATGCAGTCAGATATGGGAGGTACCATATTTTTAAAAGGGAGATTCCCATTGAGTTTTAAAGGTGCAAAAGACAGTATTTTACATGGCTTGTTTTATCTTTCTCCTGCCCCCCTTTTTTGTTTCTAATAGAGTAATTCAGGAGTTTCGAAAGACTTGTTTTCTTCTTATGTCATGAAATGAATAGCTTACTTGACAGAAATCACTGATTTTTTTTTATTGTACATAGAGGAAACTACAGTTAATAGCTCAGGAATACAGTAGTTTCTAAAGTGAAGTTTTGCCACCTAGTGGCACAAAGAATTTAAGCTTGCATGTTAGCCTGTGAAGAAAAATTTGGGTAACTTCCTTTTTTGGCATGTTTTCTTTCCTTTTATTTTACAAGTTATTACTGCCTTAAGGAGGAAGCAGATGTCCAGACTACTGATATTGTGAGAATAGTGTTCTGTAGAATCTTAATCTGTAAGATTGTCAAAAAACTTTTTACAGTGTTGTCACACTTAGTGAAGTTGGAACAGATACCCATAGAACTCTGATTAATCAAGCTTTTAAAATAATCTAATGTAATACTGCAACCAGTCTAATATTGTGAATTTACTACAGTATTGCTGAATATACTGTCCGAAAATTTCATACTACAGTAAATCCTGGAATTAGACTAAGGGGAAAAAATCTGTTACAGTTTGTGTGTATTTTTCCAGTAGCAGCCCTTAACACATAGATAGATTACTCTAAATTTCACTTGAAAATAAATTGAGCAGGTACCACACTTAACCTCTGCTTTCTTCATTGTAGGTTTTAGGTGAAGGTGGAAGAACTAGTGCAGAACACTAGACTTGCAAACATGCACATAAATTTAGTTACTCATTTTCAAAACTCATATTGTTCCCGGTTGCACGCATGTGCAGTAACAGACTGTGGTCATGCAGAGGATTATTTTAATCCAGTGAAGTTTTCTTCAGTATATTCCTTAAGATTGTAATATGTAGAAATAATTATGCAATGTGCTATTTTGGAAAAACTGTTAAAATACACTTAGAGCTGTTGGCTCCCAAGGTTTAATTCTTGATTAGAAAAAATAACAATCGTGCTCTTTCTTTTCTTCATTAGGTGTTGTCCAAGGAATAATAACTGGAGTCAGAGGTCTGTGCAATGGCCTGGGACCAGCACTGTATGGCTTTATTTTCTTTCTTTTTCATGTGGAGCTCAGTGAATTGCCACCTGATCAGACTTCTGAAAAAAAAGCAATGCAAGATCCCAGTGATGAGGTAGGTTTAAAATTTGGTGTAAAGTTTGCGGTGTAGACACTGGTAAAAGGGTAGAAATATTGTCATTTTTGATTGATTTAAAATCTTGATATCTAATTCTTGAACTATGTAATTCTCGCTTGTCACCTTTATTGAACCTTTAAGATCACTTGTAAGTTAAATTTGATAGTAAATATTCAGATTTACAGTAGTAGTAGCTTTGGTTTCAGTATTTAACAGAATTGGTTAACTTTCACATGAATCTACTCAAAACACAGCTGTAATTCTGACTTACAGTGAAACATGAAATTTTCACAAGAGGAAGATAATTTTTGGTAACTCAGTAAATTGTAACAGGTTTATCTTTAAACCTCACAGTGACAGGTTAATTATTTCTGTGGTGTGTGTGGTTGGTTTTTTTGGTTTTTTTTTGTTTGTTTGTTTGTTTGGGTTTTGGGGGGTTTTGTGTGGCTTTTTTGTGGGGGTTTTTTGTGTGGTTTGTTTTTTTTTGTTTTGTTTTGTTTTGTTTTTTGGTTGTTGTTGTTGTGGGGTTTTTTTTGTTGTTTTGTTTTTATTTTTTAAACGGCAGTTAACAATGCTGTTCTGTTCACCATCCTTTCTTACCTGGAGGAGGAGAGAAGTTAACCCTATACAACATTTCTCTGGAAGTCCTGGGCTGCATCAAAAAGAGCATGACCAGCAGGTCGAAGGAGGTGATCCTGCCCCTTTACTCTGCTCTTGTGAGACCTTACTTGGAGCACTGTGTACAGTTCTGGTGTCCTCAACATAAAAAGGACATGGAGCTTTTGAAACAAGTCCAGAGGAGGGCCACAGGGATGATTAGGGTGCTGGAGTACCTCCCATATGAAGAGAGGCTGAGAAAGTTGGGGCTGTTCAGCCTGGAGAAGAGAAGGCGGTGTGGAAACCTCCTAGCAGCCTTCCAGTATCTGAAGGGGGCTTATAAGGATGCTGGGGAGGGACTCTTCATCAGGGACTGTAGTGACAGGACAAGGGGTAAGAGGTTCAAACTGAAGTGGAGAAGTTTAGATTGGGTATAAGGAAGAAGTTCTTTACAGTGAGGGTGGTGAGGCACTGGAACAGGTTTCCCAAATGATTGGTAAATGCTGCATCCTTGGCAGTGTCCAAGGCGAGGTTGGTTAGAGCCTTGGTAGACATGGTCTAGGGTGAGGTGTCCATGCCCATGGCATGAGGGTTGGAACTAGATGATCTTTCCAAACCTAACTATTCTATGATTCAATGTCTCTCCAATATATTTTATTTTATTTTAGTTTTTTAATTTTTTTTTAATCTCTTTCAACTTTGTTTGAGGTCTGCATTTTTCCTGCTTTGTTCTTTCCTATTTGTCTTCCAAAATATCAAATGTGTTCTTAGCAGTATTTGGAGGATCTTACGGACCTTCTTTCTTTTTTGCTTGATTGCTCTGACCTCTTCAGGTACTATGTTGTTACTTTGTCAAAATGCTAAGAATGTGGTAGGGTGCTCTGTAATTTGCTCAGGCGAGCCAAATAGAGTAAGGGGCCAAAGACATTCTTTTTGTTGTACAGAAAGGAAACTGTAGTAAAATATTGGAAAATCTTTATAATAATGATTTCAGGTTTTCAAGAGCTTTGTCATGCTTCCATTACTTAAACTTTTGCTCTTGAACTCTTTTTTTAAAGCATTGAATCACATAAGCTTTTCTTGGGGACAGGGAGTCTGTTGCCTTTTTGACCTTGTACACACATTTCTTTCACAAGTAATTTCAGTATGTTTTGTTACTGCAAGAATGTTCATGTGGTTCTTTTTGTTGAACTGGCCCAAATATATGCAATAAAGGAACTGACTGTTCAGTAAGTTATAAATGAGGCAAAACTTATGTTGTAGAATTTTCTAAAGCTTTTGGTTGAAGAAATTCCTGTACTGAAGTCTAATGTTAGAGCTTTTGTATGAAATAATGATTTTTCTAAGCTGCAAGTAAAAATTCAACTGTTCTTTCAGATGTTCTTGTTTTCTTGAAAACCTACTTACTATTAAGTTTTTTAGCTATCAGTACAGCAAAATCAGTAAGTATTTGAGTAACTGTTGTTTCAGTGGCACAGCTCTTATTATGTATGTACTCAAAGCTTTGTTGAAGATCTGTAATTATATCTCTCCCTGTTAATAGTTACTAGGCATCTAACATGTAAAACTATTATTCAGGAAAAAAAAACCCAATCAGTTTTTTCCTACTGATTCTTATGTTTAAGTCTAGTATAAAATGCAAAAGAACTCCCCAATTTAGATATTACATAGCTTTAAAAATTAATTTAAGTAAAATGAGTGGAAGTGAAAATCAGGGAACGCACCAAGATTAGGCTAGGTAATTAGCGGATGTGTACAAGCCTAGCTTGGATTTTGTTCAGTGTTTTAAATTGATAACTAAGAGTTGCTGTACAGGTATACATACTTTGAAAAATGTTATCTTGATTTTATTAAATGCTAATAAATTTTCAGTAAGAAGCATTCTAATGACAAGTTTTAATAATCAGGACTTGTTTTAAAAAGTCACTGGAAGTCTTTGGAACTGCATTTAACTGATGTGCAATGTGTTTTAGTCTGTGACAAGCACTGTTGTTTGTTTTCTTCTGATGCTTAAGCTTGTATTCTACACCTGCTTTTCAAAAGCTGTGAGTCTATATGAGCTCAATTGAGAATGCACTGTTACTGTGCTGCACCTTGCTCAAACCCAGTGTACTGTTGAGGTGAATTAAAAATAGTTCTTCCTGCTTTGTTTCCACTGCTATAATAGTGAGTATTACTACAACTACAATATATTTATATAGATATTGTTAAAATTATTGATGTGAATGAAGGATAAAGTTTGTTTGTATAACTTCTGACATTGTCCCATTAAAAAAAAAAAAAAAAAAGAAAAAGAAACCAAAACAAAAAAAGTTTCAGTTTAACTAGTGAAAGCTGATTATTGTCATAACTTTGTATTGTACCTTTCAGTTATAGTCTTCTGTGATCACTGATGGACAGAGTACTAAACCAAATTGTTAGGTATAATGGGTTTATAAACTTTCATGTTAAAACAGTGGTGACAGGAAAGTCTGGATGCCAATTTCAGTTATTTAATTTGTAGGGTAAATGCAGGAGAACACAGTCTAGTGGTCATAATGTGATTTTTTTTTTTTTTTTTTAAACAGACTTAATTTTTTTTTTTTTTTTAATTGCATGTAAGTGTTCATTTCTGTTACTCTAGAGGACTAGAAAATTACTTTTATTTTTTGATCTCATGGAAGTGGGAGAGTTGGAATGTTACCACAGGTTACAGTGTTCCATCAAAGAACAGATCTGATGCCCCTATTCGAGAAAAATTGTGTATCTGCTCTGTCAAGCATAAATAGTAAAAATTAAGCATATATCTTTTAATTTCCTTTTAAATAACTGGCAGTGCAGTAAGCAAATGCTTTTCAAAACTTCTTACTCCTTTTGATGAAACTGTTGTAGTGGAATATTCAAAAGCTGCTCAGATAAGTCATACAAATGAAGATACTAATTTATGGAAGTTTATTACATTTTTGAAGAACTTGCAGGCTTAACAGCACTTGAAGCTTTAAGTAATACTGTTCATATAAATTCTGTTAATATGATTATATACTTTAAATTTAGACACCATCAGCTGAAAAAGTAGGCTTCTGCTTGTAATAAGGCTGGAGCAAGGGAAATACCCTGTTGCTGTATGCTTAATTTCAGCTACCTTCCCACTTCACATTAGAATAATTTTCTGCATTTATTTTAGTCGAAAAGAAGTGCACTGGATGGCTGTTTCTGATTTTTATTTAGTCTCAGTTGACTAAAATACAGAGAAGTTGTTTAAAGATTAAAAAGAAATTGCTGGATTGCTGGCTTTTTTTATATGGTTTTGTCATCAAACTTAGCTGATTTAAAACTAGTTTTATAATCTTTTTTATGATTGTTTTTAATTTTGGTTATAAAACATAGATAAGTTGTATTTTAAAATAAACTGCTTAGAAGTGAAACAGAGTAACTCCAAATACCAAGTTATTGTATATGCTGACAACATGGCTCCATGAAAATGGTATGTACTGCATAGCCTGGTGTTACTTTCCTCACTCATGTATTATTTTTTTGGGATGTTTGTTTATTCAGCTAACTTGATTCTAAGGAATGTCAATCATACCTTAGTGAGTGGAACAAGTGAAGTTAAGGATTGAGCATTTGTACTTCTGGATGTTGAAACTGTACCCTATTAATCTTCACAGGAGATTAACAGGTTTAACAGGCATGGTTTAACATGGATTAATTGGTTTAACAGGCATGTTGCCTAAAGAAAAAAAAATTGCAAGTAGGTATCAGTCAATGTCTGTTTCATCTGCTAGGCAGTCCTAGTGTCAATTGATAGTTTTGTGTGTGTTTCTGTTTCTTAGATCAGTGTGCAGATCAGGTGAGGAATTCTTAGGGATGCAGAAGATTCATGTTAAAGTGTGCATCTGAACTTGTTTGCATAAACTTTATAGTCACTGTAAATATGCTTCCCTATGTCCTGCCTTAAGGGTACAATTCTTAATGCAGAAGTCAATGTCTAAAACTGAATTCTTTGATATGTTTGTTTCCCTGCAGAGAGCAGTCATTCCTGGTCCACCCTTCCTGGTTGGAGCGTGCATTGTTCTTCTAGCTTTCCTAGTCGCCTTATTTATTCCTGAGCACAGCAAAACCAGTGGTACCAGAAAACACAGCAGCAGCTGCAGCAATACTCTGGGAAACAGCCTAGACCGAAGTAGTGAAGAGGACATTGAACCATTGCTGCAAGATAGCAGTGTATGAAGGCTACTTTTGAGAAGACTGTGGAAAAAATTCATGCACTAAATTGCAGCTCTGAAAGCTTGGTGGGATGTGCAGAGATCTAGTCTCTGAAAAGAAAGCAGCTTCCCATGTGATAGGGGAACATCACATGCAGTACGATACTTAAGGTTGATACCATACCTGCAGGAGGGTTTGTTTAGCATAGCAGATCACAGCTGGGTGTGATTCAACCCAGTACTGGACTGCAAATGCTATGTCAATTCCTGGTATTGGCAGAAACTCAAATGTGCAGGCATAATTTTTTTTTTTTTTTTTTTTAAGTTTGAATGTTCCATTCCTGGAGTTGTATGCAAAATAACTAGGTTTAAGGCAGTATGGTTTCTGCTACCACTGGTAAAGGTGGTTTTGTGTTTCTTATGCCTTTTGTCTGCATGTATACCACATATAGTCCTCACAATGTGAGTGGGACTGATCATGCAGTTCTGGTGTCTGAAATAGTGGTTATCAATAAAAATAATACAATTTCTGAACGTACATTCTCAAATAGTATTAGGTAAAAAGAAATCCAGAAGCTACAAGAAGCAATGATGAAACTGAGATAACTTGATCACACATGACAGTCATGAATGAAGGTCATACTGAAATCTTAAACCCACATTCCAGAACAGTCGATTCTGAGCAGTTAAAGCAAATCCAGATGGCACCTGAGAGCACTGGTCACATTAATGTTTTCCTGATTAAAAAAAAAAAAAGTAGAATTTTAACTATAAAATGAGCGGCATCAGAAATATGGAAACTTCTGACTTTCGAGGTAGGAAAAACAGTGGATGCCAGAATAGTTTACATCAAGAAATATGTATATTTATTGCATTTTGTCACTTTATTTGCCATATGAAATGCTTCCTATTAATTCTTTTCACCCCTGCCTTAACTGCCATTTATTGTTCAGTTATTAATCATATTTAGCCTTCATATCACTGTCTTACCGGATGGATCTCATGGGTATATTCATATTAAATTTCCTTTCAAAAAGAGGCTTTAAAAGAGTTATGAATGTGTACAAATGTGCTAATTTTTAGAGACATTTTATGAAAAAGAGATTTATATGTATTTTGTTGCAGTGTAAATGGACCATTAAACCCAACTTTAATGAAGTACTCCTATGAATGTTTTATATGTATGTAATGTATGTAGATATTTGTAAGGAGTTTCAATTTTTCCAGATGGGGTGCTATGTAAATCAAGTATTTATAAATTTAATGAGGGTACTGACAGATATAGTTTTTTAAAAGGATTGTGTATTGACTGAACAAATTTAAGAGTATATATTTTGAAACTTGTTCCACATAGAGCATAGATAACAAACCTTTTGTACTATGCAGTTTGGTTTTTCAGTTAATAAGCTTCCTAATGCATAATAAATCTACAGCTTAAGCTTTCTAGGTTTCATGTGTAAGTGTGTTTTCTTCCAGGTCCATAGAATTGTAAAATGGTTAGGGTTGAAAGGGACCTTAAGATATCTAGTTCCATAGCCTCACACTAGGCCATGTCACCCAAGGCTCTCTCCAGCCTAGCCTTGAACACTGCTGGGGATGGAACATTTACCACTTCTGTGGGCAGCCTGTTCCAGCATCTCACTACCACCACTGCAGTAAAGAACTTCCTAATGTCCAAGCTAAACTTACACTTTTCAGTTTAAAAAAAAAAAAAAAAAAAAAAAAAGTTACTTTAAACTTTTCAATTTAAAAAAGGTTGTCCTTTATCCTGTCGCTACAGGCTGTGCTACAGCGTCTCTCAGGCTTTCTTATAAGCGATGCTTATATACTTAAGGAGTCTCCCAGAGCCTTCTCTAGGCTGAACAACCCCAGCTCTCTCAGCCTAACTTCACAGGAGAGGTGCTTCAGCCCTCTGACAGGTTTTGTGGTCTGGCTCTGGACCCACTCCAACAGGTCCATGTCTTTCTTCTGCTAGGAAACAGAGCTACAAGCAAAAAAATTGGTGTTGTGCAATATGCTTCATTATTTTTGAAAATCTTGGTTTAACACTGCAACATGGAGATTTGAAGGTCTGGTTCTAAGTTCAGTTTATTTGAATACTTGGTTTTAATGGCTATCATTGCTGATAAGAATACTTCACTCAGATACGTAGATCCAAATGGAATAAATGCGTTGCTGGCTGTGCTTACTAGATTGTGATTCTCATTTTTCAATCCCATCCAGCAATTATGCAAAGGTGTTTGTTAAAATTCAGGTAGCAGGTTTCCATCCTCTCTACTGTGAATCAGTTCTTGCAAGATAACTGGAAAGTCTTGAATTTTTGTGAGTGTTAACAAATAGATTGAAAATACACTAAACCTCTTCATTTGAAGGTTTTTTAAACAGATGAGGAAATTGTTTTCGAGTTCAAATGTACAGGTATCAGCGTTTTTATAGGTGATACCTTTGTACTGCTTTTTGCAACAAAATCACAATGATGGAAACATTTCCAAACTTCATGTTTTCAAAATGATCTCTCCATACAATGAGTTTCTTTAGAAAAGCAGTTATTTTCCCACTCACTGTCAAAAATTCACCTTTACCTTGAAAAGATATATTAAATGTTTTTATTTTTCTGGCCTAGGTAGCATAGTACTGACAGGCCTTTTTCATCACAGAAAAGGTCAGCAGATTTGGAACACTTGCTTCTCTTTTTGTGAAATTAAAATGTATACTTACCGTTAAGTTTGATTACTCTTTTAAACACTTTGCCATGAGATAACCAGTGAACCTCTGAGTTACAATAGACTTTTGTGGTCACTCCCTATCTCTTCCCAAAGTATTGTGAAGATTCTAACATTTAAAGGTCCTTGGGTTTGTACAATTAACCACATTAATGACATCTTGTGACACTTTGTGCACTTCTAACTCCAACTTAATTGCTGCATGAGTAATGGGTAACGTAAATGCAGTCATATCGATTAGGTGCTAATTGTGAAGCTATGGTATTTTTTGTAACCCTTGGTTTTGTTGACAGCAAACAATGGCCATCTCTGATTGCGTAGCCAAATGAGAATTCAGGCTTGTGGATTTCAGAAAGTTGCTTGTATCTGAAGTGTCCGTTAATTGCTGCCTTATGTATCCCTTAATGCTTATGTATCCCTTAGTGCTTATGTATCAATATAATTGTGTAAGAAATGGGCCATAAAGGAAACTGCTGCTAGGTCTGAACAAAGGCAAAAATCTGCCCAGAAGGACCTTATTTAGTGATTATGCAACAAAAACTGACAATGAACAACAGAAAAGCAGCATCAGCCATGTCAAATGACTTTTGTACACATGGAAAGTGTCAGTGTTCTTGAAAATGTTGCTGTGGTTTTATTGTTTTCTTCAGAAAAATTTGTTTTACAGGCAGATTTTGTGTTACTGGAACTATTTTTCTTCTCTGCCCAGTTTTGCAAAAGAGTATTTCTAAGCGTATTTTCATGCTTTGCAGCAAAATACTGCAGTCTTTCCTGAAAGTGAAGAGTTCTCTTAGAGATACTTAAAGTATGGAGGTGTCTGCTGTATGTATGCAGATTTATCCCAGGCACAGCTACAGGTTGGGCAGAGAAGAGATTCAGAGCAGCCCTGCAGAAAACGACTTGGGGGTGTTGGTCGATGAAAAAATGAACATGAGCAGGCTTCAGTGTGCGCTCGCAGCCCAGAAAGCCAACCGTATCCTGGGCTGCATCAAGAGGAGCGTGACCAGCAGGTCGAAGGAGGTGATCCTGCCCCTCTGCTCTGCTCTCGTGAGACCTCACTTGGAGTATTGTGTGCAGTTCTGGTGTCCTCAACATAAAAAGGACATGGAACTGTTGGAACAAGTCCAGAGGAGGGCCACGAGGATGATGAGGGGACTGGAGCACATCCTGTATGGAGACAGGCTGAGAAAGTTGGGGCTGTTCAGCCTGAAGAAGAGAAGGCTGCGTGGAGACCTCCTAGCAGCCTTCCAGTATCTGAAGGGGGCCTACAAGGATGCTGGGGATGGACTCTTCATCAGGGACTGTAGTGACAGGACAAGGGGTAACTGGTTCAAACTTAAACAGGGGAAGTTTAGATTGGATCTAAGGAAGAAATTCTTTACTGTTAGGGTGGTGAGGCACTGGAATGTGTTGCCCAGGGAGGTTGTGAATGCTCCATCCTTGGCGGTGTTCAAGGCCGGTTTGGATGAGGCCTTCGGTGACATGGTTTAGTGTGAGGTGTCCCTGCCCATGGCAGGGGGGTTGGAACTGAATGATTTCAAGGTCCTTTCCAACCCTAAGGATTCTATGATTCTATAGTACTGTTGATAACTTGATGCTTTTTCTCAGAGCAGTAATTGAAAGATACCTGTGAAAAATAATGCAGGAAAAAGACACGACATAATTGTTCTGGTAACAGACTGAAGAGTTATACGATGAAGAAAAAATGGAACATACAGGTCTAATCATCCTTCCACACTGGTGAAAGCTCCAAAGCTGTTTTTTCTTGCTGCATTACTTCTTTATGCATGCATAATAACTGAAATGTGTTTTGTAATCATTGGCTGCATTTGTAGAATCATAGAATAGTTAGGGTTGGAAAGGACCTTAAGATCATCAAGTTCAGCCCCCCCTGTCATGGTATGTAAATAGCTGCAACATCAAACTTCTGTCTTGCCGCACTTGTCCTGTAGCCCCTACACTCTGTGCTTACACTTAAATGCACTATGAATTTTAATTCAATGCTGCTAGTGATCCCAGAACGATTTAAACATGCATTTAAGTGCTACTAGGATACTTTAAATACAACATTTGAAAAAGTCTACAAAAGATGTATATTTTATTTTTTCATTAACAGAAAGAACAGGAAGCCTGAGGAATATAAATACTAGACTATGCCACCTAAAGCCAATTGCATTCTGCAGATCCTTGTCAGGCACACATTATGACCTTTGTGAGAGGTTGCAGGCCTCCCTGCAGTCCGTAGAGGAAAAAAGCTGTTTGCCTAGCTGCTAATTTGCAGTCTTGCGGAGTGGTTAAGGATTTAATGTGCTTGGAAAATGGGTTTCTGTTTTTCTTCAAGAAGCAAGCTTTCCCTGCCAATGAGTTAGCTATCATTTTTCAAAGATGAAGGCATGTTTGGGCAATACCATGGGAAATAATGGAGCTCTGAAAACTCCTAATGATTCTGGAACCAAGTAATTCAAAATAAATCCATTTTTTTTTTTATTTTTAATGCAAATCACATGAAAACAGCATATGTGGTAAGATCAAGAGAAGAGTTCAATTGTTAGTGTTTCTAAAATTCTGAAGTTATTTATTTGTATATGAAATACATCAGCGGCACCATAGCTGCCCTTTGTGAAGGTGAAAGAAGAGAAAAATGTGATAAAGGTCAGTCTGTCAGGCAGCGTATTATGAGAAAAACACTTTCCTTGGGTACAGCCCCAGCAAAAGTGGGCTGGTGCCACCTTGACATTACAGCATCTGTCAAAACAAAAAACAGCTCATGACTCTAGGCAATAACTGAAGGTTGTAAAAACAACCCCCTTGCCCTATTTCACCCATCTCGGGGGGGGGGGCGGGGGTGTCGAACGTCAAGCTACCATGTAGCAATAATATTAAAAAATTCTGCACAGGTGCCTCAAGCAGCTGGTCGAGGTCTTGGTCTTTTATTTTATTAGGAAATAGAATCATAGAACAGTTAGGGTTGGAAAATGCACAAAAAGTAAAAGCTTAACTCTGTGGAAGAAGCCCAAGGCAAATATATTTGAATTTATTTGGGTTTTTTTCAGCATTAAATGTAGTAGTATTTGGAAAAGGGATTATAAAAATGTAACAGGGAAGATTGCGTGTGTGCCCTTTGAAGTAATATATTTTTAAATATTATTTTTCCTTAATTGCAAAGACTCCAGACTCAACCTGAGATTTTTCAACTCGTGCTGTTACATTTCTAACACAATTGTCAGAAGTTCTGGCCATCTAAAGTGTAGAGTAAGTGTAATAAAAGTGCATTTGAAATAACATGGGGTTACTGAAGAGAGAGAAGGAAAGAAAGTAACTTGAATTCCAGTTGAGTTTTCAAACCCAATAAAAATCTCATGAAGTGAGCGGGCTTTATCTGGAAGTTGATACAATAAGGATTAGTAGTGGTTGCACAAAGGCTTTGTTAAAATCATTTAGTTAAAAAGTGCTTTACTTTCACTAAGACCTGGCTTTGAAATTAAATACTTTTGACATCCTGTTGATCAATGGCTTTAGCCAAGGTTATATCTGAAATATACCTAGATTCTTTTAAAACGAGTCCCATGAATCAAAATGTAGTAGGAAAACCTGCACACCAAACTTGATCTCTGAAAACTGAAAACAAAGAAGGCAATTCAACCCCATCTCACACAGAGCCATTTTCCCATGACACCCTGTGTGCCACAAGCTTTTCTGGTATTCATTTATCCCCACAGAAGAAAACTTACAGTTTCAGGCACCTTGTTCTTCAAAGCTGGAGGAGTCCAGCTGCTGCAGTCTCTGATGTCCATTTTGCAGCTGCTTCCATCTGGTACACTTCCTAAACTGCAGTGCTGTAAAAATGTCTTTTGCTTATCTGTTCTTGTTCCAATATTTCCCACCCGCTAAGATGACAATTCTTTTCTGATCATATGACTTTTGAGAAGATTTCTAATAGCTGGCACATGACAGTGTTAGCAGCAGATAACCATGTTTGAGTTGGAGCGTTCGGATGCCTGTTGTCACAGAAATGCTGGTTTAATGCTTTTTTGTGTCCTCTTTGTCCTGCATAGAAAAGATGTAAAAGTCTAAGGAAAGGGTGACACAGAAGCACTATTTAGAGCATTGTATGTGCTGATCATTTAAGCCTGGATTGCATAGATTCTTTACTAGCCAAGGTTCAGACGATTAATCTGTTTGACAGTACAGACTGGAAGCGCCTAATATTGCGAGTTGCAGCTGTCTAGAATGCCTAGTGATAGTAAAAGCATGTGGAAATCTTGGCTTTTGTTGTCACAGTGTTAACCTTCACATCATGGTCTCAGGAGTACGTTAAGATGTAGGTGTCTTTGTAAACAGATTGTACCACTTTATTGCTAAGTAGAATTAGTCATAGGAGAAAATCTTAGCTGAAAAACTAGGACATCCATTCACAAAACCCAGCGTGTTTAGTCAGAAAGTGCCTCAAGGCACTGAGCTTCAAATGCTCGGGTAAAACATCACAGATACTTCTTAGATACTAGTCTGATACCATCTTGTCAGTGGTTTTAGAAAATCCAATGTCTGCATTATGGCAAAAAGCTGTTGAATTATCCAAAAAAAATATATCTGGCATTACCCTTCAACTCAAAGGACCATAAAGAGCTTTGCCAACTGGATGCAAACTGTATTTCTAATGCTACATAAAGACAATCCCCAGTGAAGAACAGACTGAGGGAGTGAAGAGTGCTTGTGTTGATCTCTTTGGAAGTGCCAGTTGTGAAATCTGAGGTCGGTTTCATCTGTGGATGGACTAAAAATTGTCACTTACTCATGGACAATGGAGTGTAGTCTGTGTTGCTCATACCTTGCTAAAGTCTTAGTAAGCTCGAATAGCTTTATTCTGTGTTTGTGTACTGATTAGTCTGGATTTTGTTAAACTAAACAAAAAAAATATTTTTCAAAAACAATCACCCTCTGCAGTGAAAATGTATTTGCTGAAGCAGATAATGGAAGATAGAACACATTCCTGTTTTATAATTAAACATGACAAATTCAAAGTAGTCCGACACAGGAGGAGCTGCACCTCTGAGGTGTTAAATAGCTGAATTACTGAAAAACAAATGGAAACAAACCAAGCTAATTAATTTAAAGAATGTATAGAGATTTCTACCAAAAATATGTAGACTGGTATGACTGAAGTGTGAACAGAATAGTGTGTTGAAGCCTTAGAAACAGCCAAGCAAGGGTATGGCGTGTGTTAATTGCTACAGAATGCTGTACATTGTTTGATCCAGATAACTTGACAGCAAGAAAAAAACCTCCTGAAATATTGATGCTGTCAAAGTGAGAGGTCTGAAGTCATAAAATACCCATATAGGAAGACAAGAGAGTAACAAGTCTCAGGCATCCTGCTCAGGGTTTCCAAAGGTTGAGACAAGTTATGAAGGTGAAAAATCCTAAGCAGTGTCCACAATGAAGAATTATTAAAATCACATCCTGGAGTCAGTGTGTTATACGTCAACCAAAGAGAAATCACAATATGTGAGAGCTGAGTAGGTAGTGTTGCTTGTCTTTCACGTTGTGTCAAAGCAATCCTGGCCAGACTGCTTAGCTGCATGCCTTGGTGCTTGCTGGTATGCAACTACATGCACAGTGTATCTGAGATAATTTTGTTAAATAGAATCACCTTCCCCATCTGTAACATCTTGCATTGAATTTTGCTACACTAACTTCCCACAAATATAGGAGTGAGTTAAAAGCCCTGCCATGACTGACATAATTTTAGTAGAGTAAGTGGTGGCTGAAAAGTATTTTGCTCTGTGTCCGCAAAAGCAAGTGATGCCACCAGGCAGGAAGGCTGTCAGAGGATAATTTCTTTGGTGGCTATGCTAGTTCTAAATTGGTTTGGTTTAAATGTCTTTCCATTATCTCAGGCAGATGAGTTAACTGCATTAGAGAAAATCTAGGAATGCTGCTCTCTATGCAGAAGTGAAGCCTATCAAGAAAGTATCAAGAAAAGCTCTCAGTATAGAATCATAGAATCGTTTGGGTTGGAAAAGACCTTAAGATCATCTAGTTCCAACCGCCCTACCATGGGCAGGGACACCTCACACTAAACCATGCCACCCAAAGCCAAAAAAGAAAGCAAGCATATGTATGTGTATTGATGGCACTTGCTGTTAGTAGGAGGAAAACAGGTCCCTGATCAGGTATTGGATTGTGTAGGACAGAGAGTGAAAACTGGGAGGTGAGATCAATGAACCTTTGGCACTGGAAAGTTTTTATGTTACAGAGTGAAGGCCATGGAGGGAAACATATACACTGTAAAAACTGGCCAGTGCTGGCACGGCACAGTGTGCTGCAAGAGGTGACAAATGTGCTGGTCTTTATAGACTCATGGACAGCACTGGAATGGTGTTGACTGCCAGCCTGTAAGCACTCCTCTGCAAGCTGCTTGTAGCTGTGCAAGTTTTTAACTACCCACGTTAGTTAGAAAAGTATTGCCTACATCTTTAAGCAAGCAAACAAAACCATAAACGTCCTGTTATTGCAAATGTAGGAAGAAAACATGAGGCTTACAGGTAGACCACAGCAAGACTTAGGCCACTATGTCTGACCCAAAGGGAATCTGGAGGCACAGAGCAGCCTTGGGCTGGAGAAGAACGTATGTGGGGCACTGATGCAAGTGCCTGAAAATGTAACTTAAAAATAGGTATTTCCTGTCAGCTGGATACCTTTGCAAATACTTAAGAAGAACTTGGATGAGATGAACTCCACAGTGCACTGTGATGGTTAGCGAAATTTAAGTCATCCCTTGACACTTGCAGGGATGGCAATGACCCATGTAGAATTATTAACTTCAGTGCTTGACAGCAAGTCTGCTTGTGCTTTGGGAGGCTTACAGATGCACTTCACAGTACCTGACACTGCTGAGGCTAATTAAATAATCTGCTTACAAGCAATGTTTGTGTGTGTTTGAAGATTTCTGTTTCTGGTGACTAACAATGTAACAAGAGTTTGGCTTTGTGTTGTTTACTCTATACATTTTGTTGTATCTATATCAGGAAATCACTTGGCACAACAGAAGGGGATCTGTAGTTGGAGGCTGGTCCTTCTGCTTCTGTTTGCAGTGGTGGTTCAGGGGGTTTACTCTGAATTACGTCTAGCTTGGTCCCCTGGGCCAGAAGTCTCCATCACATGTGTGGACATAGCTGAAGGCAAAAGGCTTAAGGTCTGCCTGAATGAGTACTCTTGTGACAGACAGACCTGATACAAGACTTAAGGAATCTGTTCTGCGTGTGGAAAAACAGTCTGAGAAAAGAGAATGTTAAGTGAAGACAATTAGGGGAAGTGCTTCAAAACTGCTCTGAGCGAAGTTGCTCGTGCAGATGCAGCCTGAAGGGAACAGATTTTCCTTTGCCACCTTTAACTGCTCTTGCAGTTTGAAAGGAGAAAATTGCCTTCTTTCCCCTTTTTAAAGAAAGACACCTGCTAGGTTAGGGCTTCATTCACAGGTAGTGGATAATTTTAAATGATTCTCAGTTTAGGACAGATATTCTGTCCTCAGTAGTAGCTCTGTGCCTTTGATGACAGATCTGTTCTTCTAGGGATACTCCTCATATGAATTTTAATAGCAGTACAATTTTCCAGGCAAGGGTGGGCTTGGCCTTCAGACTTGTATCTCAGTTCACTCCTTGTACTTATCCTGGCTATCAGAATCATTTGCAAAGATGCCTGCTAAGCTTGTATTTATCCATGCCAAGTAATTCTGCTGAAGTCAAAATAAAATTAAATGGGCATTTAAATCTTTGCAGGACAATGTCCTGTGGCTGGAAGGACCTTAAACAGATTTTTTTAGGATATGTTTGCCTCATCCTTTACAGACAAAAAAACAGGTTGATTTTGCTGGTGCTCCTTATCAATATGAGCTTGGTGTGTTCCTGTGAGCAGGCCAGGCACCATAACCACAGCTAGCTCAGAAATGAAGACCACACAATAAATCTGTCTGCAAGGCAAGATGAATTAACACAGTTTTACTGCAAGGTGGTGGTAGCTCCCAATCCTGGTTGATCATAGTGCAAACAGAGCAAGTTTAAAGCTGGTTGCAAATCGTGGCATAGGTACACCCTTCAGTGTAATAAAAGTGTATTAATTCCAACAACCACAGAATCATAGAATGGTTTGGGTTGCAAGGGACCTTAAAGATCATCTAGTTCCAACCCATCTTCTCCCAGACTAGGTTGCTCAAAGACCCATCCAGCCCGGCCTTGAACACTTCCAGTGATGTGGCAGTCACAAGTTGTCTGGTCAACCTGTTCCCAGGTGTCTCACCACCCTCATAGTAAAGAAATGTTTCTTTATATCTAATCTCAATCTCCCCTCGTTCAGTTTAAAGCTGTTACCATTGTCCTATCACTGCATGCCCTTGTGAAAAGTCTTTCTTCAGGTTTCTTGTAGGCCCCTTTAGGTTCTGAAAGGTTGATATAAGGTCTCCCTGGAGCCTTCTCCAGACTGAGCCACCTTGGCTATCTTAGCCCATCTTCACCTATGAAGAGGTGCTGCAGCCTTCTGATTGTCTTTGCAACCCTCGTCTGCACTTGCTTCAACAGGTCTCTATCCTTCTTATGTCAGGGACCCCAGAGCTGAAATCAGTACTCCAGGTGGGGTGAAGAGAATCACCTCCCTTGACATGCCTTAGTAGGAATTATTTGGTGATAACTATTTATAGCATCATATCTTTGCCTTTAACATTTTGTATTAGTTGTAATTTTTTAATATAATTTCTTATAAATTGTGTTTTTCTTATGTTAATCTGTAGGAAATGTCTACTTCCAAAATGCATATTCTGCTTCATGAACTTGACATCCTGACATGCAAATGCTGACTGACTTAACTTTTACAAAGGCAGCATAGCCACTGAAGCTATGTATAGAAACAGAGTTAAGCATATATATTTTTGCAGGACATGACATTTACTTTAGGATCCATTCTTTCCATTCCTTCACTTTCTTGTAGCATGCATTTTTCATTACTTGTTGTTCATGTTCTCTTATACCCTATTTCATGAAATAGCCTGTTTGAAGCTAGACCTTAGATTACACAGAGAATTCAGAAAGATGCATCAATATTGTAAGTGTAATTATTATAGATGCATGCCTTATTATAAATGCACACTCCTGCATTTTCCTTGCCCCTTTAGTGTCCATTTCATGTTTGTTTTGGTGACGTTTGTGCCTTTGTGAGAGTTTTCTTCTAATTGATAAATAAGAATTATCAGCAATAATCATAATAAAAAAAATTGTATTATTATCCTGGTGTCAGAACAGATAACTCAGAGATAGCACTGACTGTAAAATTAAACAACACTAACTATAATTTCCTGAACAATGGAAATCAGTGCTGTTATGATCTTATAAATATCCATGTGCTCTTGAATTGGAAAACTAAACATAAATGCAGGACTAACATATTCATTAGCTAAATGTTAACTTTGTGCAGATTTTAGGTTCTGATGCCTAAGCTACTGAAATATGTTTGCAATTTGTTTTTCATCTTCCTAAACTACAACTATAAAAGGTTTTATTACATTTCAAAATTATTAAAACTGTGCTAGAATTGAATTATTGTGCTCTGAAGTCAAGTGACCACTAGCTGGCAATGTTATACAGCTCTTCCTGTTGCAGATTCATTGCATAATATATCAGGGTTTGACTCAAGCCTTTAATTTTAAAAATAGAAAAAGAAATTGGATTTCAGTTGGGCTGGGCACTTCTGAATATTTCACCAGTAAGTCTCCAGTGTAGGTTAGCAAGAAAATAGGAAGGACAGTAGACATAAATAGTTTCTGAAGTAATAACCTTTTCTTATAGGATTTCTTTTGTTTCTTCAGTTCTGTGTATTTAGTTTTAACTTTGATTTTAAATGCTTTTTACTTACCTCAAATATCCAGTGTGTTGAAAATGAAGCTTATATTATCATCTGCCAATAATCTCGACTATACTAGCAGCAGTTTGAAACGGCAATGCAGGTGCCCTTCATTGCCCTTATTGCAAGTATCTTTCACTCACTTTCAGATGCCTTAAAACTGAATCCCTTCCTGCCTATCCACTATTGTCTGTTTCCTGTGGCATCATTTCATGTCTTCTTCAATATCTATTCAAGGGAGACAAACAATGGGAGTTCAGGGCAATGAGGATGGGAATGAAGGCAGCACAAGCTGACTACATTTCTATTCTCATGCACCAGATACTTCAACTGCCATCATTCACTATACTCTCCTGTTTCTACCAGGTTTCTTACTTGTAAGTAGTTAGAGACTCATGCTTGTATGAACCTCAGTGATCTGATTCTATTATTCTTCTTGGTATGAATTAAAATGTAAGATAATGAAACATTGAGACAAACAAGTGTAAAAATTGCTTGCACTATTATGTACTGTGAAGTCAAAAGGTGGGATCAACCCCTACTTTTAATTCTAAAGACATTCTGTAAAAGAAATCATGCTCATGACTGAAAATATTTTATCTACGATTACTATATGAAGCATTTTGAGATTCTTAAATATGGTAAGATTTTTGAAAACAAGTTGATTCCCGTTTTTCACTTGGTGAATAGGCTTGTGTACATGCAATTCTCAGTGTTCACTTTTCTTTCTCTAGTCAATGGTTTCGTTTGGTTCCTTCAGAAATAAGCAGAAAAGTAAGGTCTTAGTGGAGAGAAAACCATTACAAGAAAACAAAGAAAATGTGACTACAAATCATTCAAAAAGAGGCATTTATGAGGCCAATGTATTGATTTAGGTTATCTTGAAGTCAGTTTCAGCATGGGATAGATTCAGCATAGTCAGCTGAACATATTCTTTGCTGGTCCATGGTTGTGGTTGAGCACCCTGTAAACGTGGTGTGAAATGTGGGCCACAGGGGCTAAAGTCAGCTACTAAAGGGCTCCTCTACTCATGAAAAATCCGCTGCTTTTAGAAAATTGCTGTCTTTGGAGTGAATGGATATGTGAACAGCACAACTGTAGCTTAGATGTAGCATGCTTTTATCTAAAAATACAAAGTGGCTTCCAGCCAGCTGTTTGCCTGGTGGAGTTCAGCTGTGATTGGGATGCTAGTGAAAAGGTGGAGTTTTGGTTTGTTATTACCTACTTCTATATCTCTTAGGTTTTCACACTATTGATATCTGACAGCCAGTCTTTAATATGAAAGCTCTTTTGATCATGTATCCTGCTTTCTGTTCTTTTATCTTTTATCTGAAACCTGTTTTCTCTCTGGGGAGAAACTGTTCACTTTAGAAAGGTTAATGAAATGTTTACTTCAGAAAACTGTTTAGTCAGTAGATGTCTTTCTGTGCTGGATAAACTTTCAGATGGTGCTCACTGGTAAACAAAGGGAGCAAGCTGTAGTTCAAGTCATCTGAAAAGTACCCCAGTTTTCCTTCATAATCATTCATTAAGGAGGATGTTTTTTAGTGCAGTGGTGGCAAAGCTTGCTTATTAATGAAATATAGTTCTATTTATAATATTAAAAATGGGCTTAATTTATAGTAATTACAAAGATTATTCTGACACCAGGACTCCCGAGGAAAAAAATCTTCATTTCTCAGATGCTAGGATTTGTCTTACATTTTTTTCTAAGTGTATCTAAGAACTTCAGTACTAATGATCCCAAACTGTAGCAATGCTTAAAGTTGAGATGCATCTTCCAGGTTTTTTGAAGATAAAAAAAATCTGTTCTCATGAAACAGACCACAAAGCCTAAACAACACCTTGCAAAATTGCATACTTAAAATGTTGCACTAGGCAAAAGTGGTCTCATAGGTTAGACAAGTTGTTTATCATTAGAAAATGGCAAAACTATGCATCCTTTGATACCCATAGTCTAACACATGCCTTCTAATTGGCTTTTCTTCAGATCACTGCAGTTGCAAAGAAAATAACTAACTGTAGATTGGTGTGTTGCATTTCTATTTTTACTCTTCTGCCATCTCCCTAAGGCAGCACCTTCCTTGAAGTGGTGACACAGGAGCTAATCAAGACAGAGATTGTTAAAAAACTTTGTTTTGATGGGTTACTGAAAGAATTACATGTTTGCCAGAGTTATCTTAGCAGGGATGACACACTCAGTTTTGGCAAAGAGCTGGGCCAGTAGGTACACCTAAATAGGCAAAATTCTGCCAATAAATTTTGATTGCTGTTACATTTATTTATAATAAATATCTATTAATGTCTTGACACCAATTGTATTGCTCCAATCTCTAGACGTCTATCAGGATTTCTTATAAAAAAAAAAAAAAAAGAGGATGAAACTGTGGCAGTAGGGTTCTTTTTAATTTGTCCAAGAATCTGTGGAGAATTGTTTATTCAAAATTTTTCAGAATTGCAGAGAGATGTGCTCTGTAGCTGCCATTTCCCATGGAACTTATGCTGTCAGTCTGGTTCTATTTATGCAGTATTTCTGGACTCAGATAATTTTCTTTATTAACTGGGTATGTTATTATTATTACTCAGTTCATCATAGGGTTTGTCTTGTAAGTGCCAGCTACTGGTGAACTAAAACCAAAAAATGCAGTTCATTTCTGTGTTCTCTAACTCTTTTTGTCTTGCTGCAGCAAGACTTTAAACAAAAGCAAAAATTATGTTGAACACTAGCTTTCTGAATTTTAATGTGTTGTGAGCTATATAACTTGATGGAAGACTCTTCTAACAGGAACCATGCCATTTGCACATTTGCTTTACTGAGATAAAGAGCTCAACAATAGGCAGAGGTTATGTAAGCAAACTAGCTCAAATATACAAAATGATGTTGTGGTTGTCATTTCTGTGAAATGTAATTTGTTCAGATGGTCTTGTAATTTTCATACTCTGCTTGACTGCACCTGATCACTTTCTGAGTAGATTTTAGTAAAATAAAATCTTATTTAAAAGTTTTCCTTTGCATCTCCACTGCAGTTAAAGTGTTTGCTGTGCCTGGTAAAGAGATAGATTGATCTTTCTGGTTTGAATGTGAATATGTGAGAATTGGAAAGTGTAATTTTCTTGGCTTCAGGGAGAAAATTTACCAGCTAATAAATTGCTGGAATTATTTAATGATATCTTCAGATATCACTCCCTAGTTTCTTTATTTTCTGTTCACCATTACAGAATATTTCTTTCATGCTTGTGCATTTCTAAGGAATGTTTTGCTTCTCACTTGCAGCTAAGCAGTCTGGACAGTACAACACGTTTTTCGTTGCTCTATGCAATGCATCAAATTAACTTCTAAAGTTGAAAAATCATGCCATGTTAATAATAGAGGTGTTTTGAAAGTAGCTGATTATTTTTTTTCTCAGTGAGATTATTTTCACAAAAAACAAGTCTCCAAAGTGCCAGGCCTATTTTCTTTTCTTATTATATTTTCACTATTATTCCCGAGGCTTGAAAATGAACAAGTTATTAGAAAATTGAGTTTAAAACATCATTTTAATGTACTATACTTCCCTACCTGTGTTCATCCTGATTCTTCACCAGATTAATACTGACACCTTCAATTGTATTCCCCTATTTATTTGAACTAAAGTATAGTGCATACCAAGGTTTTATAAGTAGAAAGCAAAAGATCTGTTACTTTTGTATTTGGTTCTAGAGCAGCTTTTATCACAATCTTGTATCATTTTTAACTGCCAAAATTCAAGATGGAAGTTGACAAGTTATGAAGACTCAAGGAAAAGTCAGGAGAGTGAGGAGTTTGCTGTAATTTGAGAGACTCTGGGAAAGATTTGGCTTATCAAAGAGAAAGGGAAGGAATAATGATTTACAGACATCTGAGAAGGGAGAGGCATCTACTAAGAAATTTACAATAAGCAGAATTGAAGTATAAAAGAAGATCCAAAGTTTGGAAGTTGAAACCAGATGAACTGGGATTTGAAATGAAGACTGTCACTAATAGCAATGAAGTACTGGAACAGTGTAATTAGGTGATACAGTGTATTTTCTGTTCAGTTTGTCTGAGATTTAGGTTTTTTGATACTCTGTAATTCAGGTGAGAACTTACTTAGGTTCATGGTCTGTTCTGTAATGTAGAAGGCTGGATCACAGCAGTACCTTTTCAGTAGTTCCTTCTGCCCTTCTACTCTAAAATTTCTCATGAATAAAACCACTACTCCACTCCTCAGATATAAGATTTAATATGCCATTATCTTCTGAATTTTTTGCTATAATACTGTTAAATTTTAAAGGGCTGATATTGATTGCACTTGCAAAAATACGTTTCTACACAGTGTGATGTACCAAATAGAGAAAAGAGCCTATATCTGGGCTGTGTGGGGACAGGATGCATTTTACTGAGCTGTGTAATCTTTATTTGCAGTTTAATTAAAAAGTCTGTGTCAGCAGATTGAGAGTGTAGAATACAAACCATACAAATGCAGGAGAACTTACTTCATTATCAAATGTAAGGGTCAGGTTTTTTAAAACCTTTGCTATCATTGCCTCTGGGTTATGATGAAGAAATGAGCTCAGATCTTCAGCATGCAGGAACAAGCTTTCTTGAAACTGTGTCCTCTGAGACTGTGGGGAGCAGTGGAAGCACTTATTTTCTTTTAGGTAACTTTTTGGCTAGTCTGATGGGTCCTATGTGAGAGATTGTGCCAGCTTCTAAGCAGAGGAGTTTTCCCTCTGTAATGTACCCTGAGAGTAGAAAATTGCTGAATCCATAAAATCCTTCACATAGACTGAAGTCTGGTCCCTAGGTTGGATTCTATGGCAAAGCCATCCTATTTTAGGGTCCAATATCCTTGTGTAACACAAAACTATAGTTAATAAAATATTAGTTTATTCATAGCTTTTCTATTGTGACAAGCAAAATCTTAAGATCTGGGCTTCCTGACAGCCCTGAGGTAAAATTCTGAAAGAACAAGGGGTGGGAGAGGTCTCAAAAATAGCTAGGGTAAAGATAACTAGGGCAAAACCCCTTTATTTCCTTCTGGAAATGTTGATTTGGTGGCAAAGTTTTTTGAAAGTCTGGAAGGGCTTTGCTTGTTTCAGGTTTATTTATTCCTTGCATCTCTATTACTACTTAAATTTTATTTGCTGAATTTATTGAGGAGATCAAAAATAATTTAAGATTGAAAACAGTCTATTGTTGTTACTTGTAAAATAGGTTTTTTTTTTCGTTTGGGTGGGTTTTTTTTTTATTTTTACCTCCTTATTTTATTAGTCTGCCAAGGATTTCCTGTAAGAAAGTAAGGGTTACTTGTGGAAATCAAATTTTCAGAAGCACTCATTTTAAATTAATACTCTGTTTCTGGAAATCAATGGTGAAGACAGCATTGATTTATTTTGGGGAAACTGGGGAGATATTCTGTACTTTTAATAATCCCAATTAATTTTGTAATTGGGAAATGCTGAGACATGTGAAATTGGTGCTTACAAAATAGCTGGTACTCTTCATAGCCTGTTTTTGAAAGCTGGTTCTTCACTGTGCCTGGAAAAATGCAGGCACAGTTGAAATCGAATGGAAGAGGTCATATCCATTTGCCTAATTACTTAAGTGTAAATTTTGTCCAAACAATGCTTTATTGAACTCTAAAGCTCTCAGAGTCATTAACTCGAGTGAAAGCATGAATATTTTAGGAATCTCGTCTGTCGCTGTGCATCTTTAACTGTTCCAAATGAAAGTTTTATATTCCTTCTAGCACAAGAAATATCGTAAAATGAGAGCAAGGTAGGATTAATCTTGAGATGATTGTACCTGTTGATGCATTTTGGTTTTTATTATAACTATAAATATTAAACCTCTGATTTTGCTTTCTAAAAGTAGTAATTGTTTTGCTTTCGATCATGTCTTAGGTATTTTTGGTAGTTAAAGGGAAAACTAATTCTTTATCCATAATGCATTTTTTATTTTTTTTTTTTTTTTTTTTTTTTTACATTTCACATTTCTATAGGAAGATAGCTTTAAATACTGTCAGAGTCACTGATTTCAGCCCTCATGAGATTTCAGTGAAATCAGGGATGAATTTGGTCATTGTGATGTAAATTTTTAAGGCAAAACTTGATTAGTGTGCATAATCTGGGGGGCAAAACTTTGCAAAAGAGTTGGAGGTAGTTTGCAAAGTGATTTAAGAAAAACCTTGCCTTTTCGGCTTGGTGTAGCTAATCCTGCTGGAGCAATTGAAGAGTCATAGAATCATAGAATAGTTAGGGATAGAAAGGACCTTAAGATCATCTAGCTCCAACCCCCCTGCCATGGGCAGGGACACCCCACACTAAACCATGTCACCGAAGGCCTCACCCAAACCTGGCCTTGAACACCGCCAAGGATGAAGCATTCACAACCTCCCTGGGCAACCCATTCCAGTGCCTCATCACCCCCTCAGTAAAGAATTTCTTCCTTATACCCAATCTAAACTTCCCCTGTTTAAGTTTGAAACCGTTACCCCTTGTCCTGTCACTACAGTCCCTGATGAAGAGTCCCTCCCCAGCATCCTTGTAGGCCCCCTTCAGATACTGGAAGGCTGCTATGAGGTCTCCACGCAGCCTTCTCTTCTCCAGGCTGAACAGCCCCAACTTTCTCAGCCTGTCTCCATACGGGAGGTGCTCCAGTCCCCTCATCATCCTCGTGGCCCTCCTCTGGACTTGTTCCAACAGTTCCATGTCCTTTTTATGTTGAGGACACCAGAACTGCACACAATACTCCAAGTGAGGTCTCACGAGAGCAGAGTAGAGGGGCAGGATCACCTCCTTCGACCTGCTGGTCACGCTCCTTTTGATGCAGCCCAGGATACAGTTGGCTTTCTGAGCTGCAAGCGCACACTGAAGCCGGCTCAGGTTCATTTTTTCATCGACCAACATCCCCAAGTCCTTCTCCGCAGGGCTGCTCTGAATCTCTTCTCTGCCCAACCTGTAGCTGTGCCTGGGATTGCTCCGACCCAGGTGTAGGACCTTGTACTTGGCATGGTTAAACTTCATAAGGTTGGCATCAGCCCACCTCACAAGCATGTCAAGGCCTCTCTGGATGGCATTCCTTCCCTCCACCGTATCCTCTGCACCACACAGCTTGGTGTCATCAGCAAACTTGCTGAGGGCGCACTCAATCCCACTGTCCATGTCACTGACAAAGATGTTGAACAAGACCGGTCCCAACACCGATCCCTGAGGAACACCACTCGTTACCGGTCTCCAGCCGGACATCGAGCCATTGACCACAACTCTTTGTGTGCGACCATCCAGCCAGTTCTTTATCCATCGAGTGGTCCACACATCAAATTGATGTCTCTCCAATTTAGAGACAAGGATGTCATGTGGGACATTGTTGAACGCTTTGCACAAGTCCAGGTAGATGACATCAACTGCTCTGCCCCTGTCCATCAGTTTTGTAGCCCCATCATGGAAGGCCACCAAATTGGTCAGGCAGGATTTCCCCTTAGTGAAGCCATGCTGGCTGTCACCAGCCACCTCCTTGTTTTTCACGTGCCTTAGCATGTCTTCCAGGAGAATCTGCTCCAAGATTTTGCCAGGCACGGAGGTGAGACTGACTGGTCTGTAATTCCCTGGGTCATCCATTTTCCCCTTCTTGAAAATGGGGGTTATATTTCCCTTTTTCCATTCGTCGGGAACTTCACCTGACTGCCATGATTTTTCAAATATGATGGCCAGTGGCTTAGCAACTTCATTCGCCAGCTCCTTCAGGACCCACGGATGGATGTCGTCAGGTCCCATGGACTTGTGTACGTATAAGTTGTCTTCCACACAATTGAGGAACCTCCTGGATTGCTTGTGCCGGGCCGTACCTTCACTCCAACAGATGTCAGGGTGGTTGAAGTCTCCCATGAGAACAAGGGCCTGTGAGCGTGAGGCTGTTCCTATCTGCCTATAGAGCACTTCATCCACAGATTCCTCTTGATCAGGTGGTCTGTAACAGATCCCCACAGTAATGTCCCCCATCACTGTTCTCCCTTTAACCTTGACCCACAAACTCTCTGTTGACTGCTCACCTGTCCCCAGACAGAGTTCCATACTCTCCAGCCTACCCCTAACATAAATAGCAACTCCCCCTCCCCGCCTGCCAAGCCTGTCTTTTCTAAAGAGCCTGTAACCTTCCATTCCAACACTCCAGTTGTAGGACCCATCCCACCATGTTTCTGTGATGCCTACTATATCATACCCCCGTAGTCATGCACACATCTCTAATTCCTCTTGTTTGTTTCCCAAGAATGGGAGACCAAATGTTTTTTTTTGCTAACTGTAATTGGTCATCTTCCCCAGCTGCACCCCAGCTTTGCACTTCAGGGCCACAGTGACAGCCAGACTGCCTTTCTAGAAGAGGGTGGCCATGATCATTTAGCTCTCTGATGACACCTGCTTGCCCCAAGTAGCTACTGACTTTGTGGACAGAGCCTGCTCTTTTAGGTGTAATGTGTGAATGAATAATTTCCATGAGTTCCAGTTCTGGCAGCTCAGGAAGAGTTTAAGTAAAGCAGTCAGCATTTTCTTTTTTGTCTTTGGAAAGAAAAATAGAATTATCAGCCTTAAGTCTTAGCACCGCTATTAGTTACTAGTTGGAAAATCTGAGTGTTTTCTAATTAGCGTTTTAATTTAATCATAAGGAAATGCAGAATTTAAAAATTAACCTTTTTTTTATGGGAATTTCCTTAGACACATTTATTTGGAAATACCATTGGTTCTTATGGGTCTCACATACCTTCATGGAAGTCTTTCAAGCTGATATCCTGGATCTGGGTTTTGATGAGACCACAACAATCATGCAATCAAGGATGAAATGATTTTTTTCCTAACTTAGTGTCTTTTCTTTTTGTGGCTATAATAATCCATAGGATATGGAAACTGGTATTTATCAGCTAAAACAGCCTTCCTAGAAATTGTCTTGAAACAGCCTTCTTAAAAGCTCCTGGAAGCTGAAAGGTTAAATACAGTAATTTCAATCTGATCCAGAGAAGGAAAACCAGGAGTACATTTTCCATGCACTCTGTTTTTCTGTGCAATTTCTAGCAAAAAACATCGGTGAACTGGACAATCTACTGAAAAGTATCAGGTCACCAGGACCCCCAATGAATGAAGGATCTTTTTTCTGTCCTTTTATGACATCATTTTTCTCAGTCAGCTGAAGGCATTTACTTCATCTTGAGAACATTTTGGTGTTCATAGACTTAGACTGTACTTGTATTCATAGTGTAAATTCCAGTATAATCATGTTTCCTCCTGGTGTCTTATTGGACTGTTTGACACCTGCTAAAGCTCCCTCCCTTGGCTTTCAAATTTTCTTTTTAAAACTTCCAGTTTTATTCAAAGGTGGCTTTATACTTCCAAAAGATGCTAAATTTAGACCTGAAGACTACTTGAGGGAATGAGCATGAACAGTTTGTAAGGAAGTCATCTGCACTTCAGCAGTATATATAAGAGGTTTAGATAATTAAGTTGTTTCTAAGGTTTGCCCCTAATCAGAAACAAAATTGCAGAACTCCTTTTTTGCTTCTGCTCTTGGCCTGCGGGGGTCTAATATCACATGGAATGTTATTTCATAGAATGACTTTCCAAAATCAGCATGAAATACCTTAAGAAACTTTCTCTCTAAGTGAAAAGCTTCACGTAGTTATCTTTGGTAAAAGAATAAAGAGATTTATTCCTAGAGGTCTCTTCCTTATTGCAATCAGCAATGCCTAAGTATGCCTGAGAGGCACTGAAGGGAGAAAAATCTCCACATTTTTGACCTCATCTTTTAAGTGGAAATAGAAAAGATGAAATTGCTTTAAAGGAATCAGAGGACACCATGCTGGACTTTTCTGCCAGTCTCTTTTTCCTTCAGTATTTTCACTTTATTTCAAGTCTTGCTCCCATCATGCATCTTAGGCACTTTGGTGAGGCACGTTTTAATCGAAGTGCTGGTTGGTTAGGAGTATTTTTTATAAAATGCATTTTCATGGGGCTGTACCAGGTGACTAACCTCTCATAAAAAGTTCAGTCTGCCATATATAGCTCTGTATCAAAATCACAAAAAAGAAAGAGGCAATTGTTCTCTACTTCACATACAGGATTCAAGTTCAAATCTCACTTCAATTAAATAACTATCTGTAGAAATTGAAATGCTTCTAACACAAAGATATTAAAAGAAACTAACTCCAGGATAGACAACATGTGAGAGAATGGGAAGACCAAACTCAAATGAGAGTGTCCTAAAGGCCACCTGATTGCTTTAACTAATGTGGTGTGGGCTGTTCTTTTTGCTTTTTAATAAAATATTTGAGAAGTCTGTTTATTTCACTGCATACTTTCTGCTATGTTCAATAGCAGAAAAACTTTTGAAATCTCACAGTCTGGGGTGGGCAGATGGATGGTTGTCAGGGAAGTAATTTCTCAGAAAATCTACTTGGTAGTTTTGGAATTTGGAATAAAGGGTCTCTTCCCAGTGTAAGAAATGGACAACCCTTTATCACAGCACAAATAACAGTGTGCGTGGAGAAACTGAAACATTTGAACACTTCACTGAGGGACACATCTAGAAATCTGCACATATAGTCTGCCATTCTTCAGTTATTAGTAAGTGAAGTTGTAGTCTTCAGTCTTCAGTCACAGTGAGTTTGAAACCAGTTCTCTGTTTCCATCATTTGGTGCATTAGTGTTAGTGATCTTCTACTTTTGGGGCTGGACTCCTTCTGGCCATTAGACTACCAACATATCTGATTACCCAGTGAAGTCTTTGGCAGGCACTGTACTCAGGTGTTTTGTTCAGACATTGTTTTATTCCTCTTCACATTGTTGTACATGGAACAATCCCATTAAGCAGCTGACGGTTGCATCTCTTAAATCTCAGCTTACTGTGTTCAGTTATCACCCTTGGTTTATCTAGATCAGTTTTTATTTCTTACATGTTGCGGAAGCTTAGCAGAAATGTATATTGCTAAGTATGTGGAACATATTGAGACACTCCAGTCCAAAGACAATTTTTCTTGTACTCAGTACTCATGAACTGAGGTCACAGCTTATCAGGCTTTCACCTGTGGAGCACAGTTTGTGGCTGCACCTCGCAGTGCTTATTACTGACAGGTGGGATCAGAGCTGCTTCTGGGACGGTTCCTATTCTTCCACATCTGGAGCTGTGATAATGCATAGAAAACTAAAACAGAGCTAATAAAGCCTTAAAAGTGTATAAATTCAATTATTTTTTGTAACCTGAGTATTTAGAGTTGCATAGTATCCCTGGGGTTTGCACTGTCAGCCAAAGTTATGCACATACAAATAATGCATTTACTTTCTGCATGTAAAATCATGTGTATGCAAAAGTTTGGAAATCTGGAGTGGCTGGAGTTGAGCAAGATTGTCTTGAATAATTCAGATTATTTTATTTCTAGTGAATTCACAACTGCATGATTCCTTGGGAGACTTGCCAGCCTCAAAAGAAATACAAAATACTCTATAAACTCCAGTTTGGGGATGAAGGGCTAACTCATCAGTGTGAAAGTAATTTGAAGCAATAAATACTGGGAATTCTCTAACTAATATAAAACAATAAATAAAACCACTATAAACTGATCCTAGAAACCATGCCAACGCATTCTTTCTTTTTTTTTCTCTAAGACTGAAATGTTTTCATACTGCACCAGAGAATGTACCATCTTTTACAAAACCTAGACAGTAAATATTTTTATTTTCCTACTCCAAAAAATCTTGAAATCTGAGATTTTAGTCATTTTGCACTGAGATAAAACCTTGGTATTCTACAAGGCTTTTGTTGTTGTTGTTGTTGTTTTTTCTCTGCAGAGAAACAGAAGGAAAGATGTCTGCAAGACAGCATTCATGTAGCATAAGAGAAACCCAGGTGTTATTCTAGCCTTCCTGACTGAGGCCTGGAATTCATACCCTGGACTGCCAAACCCAGGTAGATGCTCTGACCAGCTGCCTGTTTGGGACTCATGCGCTCCTGCTTTGATTACCCAATCCATCTTGGATCTGTGGAGTAGTTTCCAGTCAGTTCTGGTCTGCATCCTCCATTTGCAATTCCACATAAAATAGGAGTTAAAAAAATTCCCAACTAGGTCCATGTTATACTGTGATGACAAAGAACATGTGTGTGAAATTTAAATCTAAGCAGGTCTGGAGTTTTACAGTCTATAAGGAATGTTGTACTGTCACGTACAGTACAAGTACTGCAGAAGGTATTCTATATAGTTCAGTTTATATACTAAGCAATTTAGAAGCTAGGACCACCTGGCTTGCCTGTGCTCTGGCAGGAACCCTGCCAAAGATGCACATGGAGGAAAGAAGTGGTGAGCAGTGCCAGGGGACTACTTATGAGAGGTCAACTTTCCTCATATTGTCACAACACAAATTATAATCAAAACCACTGCTGAACATTGGGTTGCTTTTCTTTAGCACACAATTTGTGTGTGCTCATTGTGTGAAAAATATGATAATTACTCTTTGGGTTTGGAAACTTCAGCTACCAAAGTTTAATTTTGTAATTTGTTCGCTGGCATGTTAAGGGAATCATAGAATCATAGAATAGTTAGGGTTGGAAAGGACCCTAAGATCATCTGGTTCCAACCCCCCTGCCATGGGCAGGGACACCCCACACTAAACCATGTCACCCAAGGGCCTCATCCAACCTGGCCTTGAACACCGCCAACGATGGAGCATTCACAGACTCCCTGGGCAACCCATTCCAGTGCCTCACCACCCTCTCAGTAAAGAATTTCTTCCTTATAATGAATAATGACCAGTTTGTCATTACAATAGCAACTGGGTTTAGTACTATCATGAGGGAGCTGGCTGCCAGAGGGTGGGCAGAGGAGTGCAGAGCTGCCCAGTTAGTAGCATGCCATAACCATCTGAGGACTGGGCAGGTCCTGGATGCCTGGCATGGGCTTATTGCTCCTGACCATGTTGCTGCTGACAGTAATATTTTTTTTTTTTTAATTCAGAAGGCTTGATGTTTAACACAGGATAAAAGGTCAGACTGACCTTCTTGCTGTTTATATTCTTGGTTTGTTTTATTCCTGATGCCCCTGATTGAATGTTATGAGAAAGGAAAGTAAAATATGTAACCTATGCTATTATGCTTAAATAATCCTAGAGAAAGAAAATGTTCTGGGAACCGTTTCTCAGACTAGTGAAAGGTGACATGAATATCTCCATAAGGGAGTATTAGCTGCCTAGCTGTTCTCCACATTATGGAAAACAAGTGGTTTTTTAAGATTTTTTTTTTAATAAGATTTTTTTTTTTTTATATAAGGTATTGCAACAAGCTGTCTTGACAAGATGGAAATTCTTTCTTGGGTTGATGGTTTGTAAAAACAGGTCTTGGACACAAGCTTGGCCCATCCAAATTAAGTGCTGGTGTCAACATTGACAGCTGTGCTGATGCAGTGACTGTATGTGCTAGGGATGACATTGGCCTTTCAACTCTGTCAAAGCTTGCTTGTTGACTTAAAGAAAAAACCTCGGGCAAGGGTTGGAAAATTTGCTATGGAGGGGAGAATAAATTCTGAACTTACGTGGCTGTGAATAACATCTAGGCAGAGTTTCTCTGTTAGGCAGAACAGAGGAGACAGATGAAAACCAGTCTGAGAAGAACTCCAAACCTTTCTATTTTAGATGCTAAATAGAATATAGAAAGTTTTACTGTTCTCATTTTTACTTGCCAAAATGGCTCTCTCCTAAGGGTGTTTTGAACATTGCAGATATAAGAAAAACCAATCAGGTACAAAGTGAGATCTCCTATCTGAGATCCTCCTTATGCAGATTGTTTTTTTGTGCTTTTAAGGCAGGCCAGATATATGTGAGGAGAAGAAGATATTGAAATAAATAAAAGCAAAGAACTATTCTGCTCTGAAAAGTGACAGTAACCCATATTTCTTTTTAGTCCCAACTTCCATATCTATTGTTTTCAATTTACAAGTAAAAAGATGTGGATTTATTTTCCTCCAGGACAACAGTACGTGTTTATCTTTGATACCATTTAGTCTCTTTGTACCCCACCCATCACTGCCCCTTGTACCCTGCAAGTAATATAGGTAATAGCAACTGCATTAGACCTCAGTTACTGCATTGTAGCTGAGGTCTTCAACATGCTCTTCATGGTACAGGTTCAGCCCTTTACTGAGCATGCGAGTATAATTCACTGTATTTAGTAATGTTCAGAAAGGAATGAGTGCTAATGCACACAGCTAGGCTGGCTCTGTGGGGCCTGGTGGAATGAAATGCTTGTTGGCAAACTCAGTACATGTGACAAACTCCAGTAACATGCAATGCTGAGACATGTATTTTACATAGCACAGTTTGCTGTTTTTTCCAACCTATTCACCAATAACTGATATGCAGATTGCACTTGCTCTGGGAGATTTGACTTTTTTCTTTTTTTTTTCTCATTTAAACTTTTAGTTTAACTTTCCTAGCCAGCTCTTGAAGGGTCACACCCTAAATTATCCATTTTTCAGAGTTTGTCTGTCTTTATGCAACTTTGCTGCCAGGTAGCTGCAGAGACCTGGTGGATGCAATCACTTGTTTACTTCCTGCTTTTTGTGCCCAGCTGATGCTGGCAGCATGTTTGTGAGCTGCTATCTGAATTTTTTATGTTACGCAAAGGAGTGGTGTTTAACAGCTGAACTTCTGTTGCATCGTTTTGTGTTTGAGAGCTTTGTGCTAACTGCAGGGAGAGACTGAAAGGAGGCATGAACTGCTTGCATGTTTCTTCATGTTCTCATTTTCTGTCTCAAGTATTTCGTCTTGCAGAATGCCCTTCTCAGTCATTGTTTCCAGACCCTGTAGTGCAGCTCCTCAAACCTGGTTTGTTATTCCCACAGACAGCTGACAAGTCCTCTTGCAATCGTACAGTCCCCATTCCTTTTGCCGCAAACAATTTGCCTTTTGCACTCAGGAAAATGGCTTGGGTCAGAAAATTCATATATGTCAAATTTTTGTAATGCAGTCTGTATCCTTTTTTTTTTCTTTTTGTTGTTTTGTTTTGTGAACATGATATGTGAAATAGAGTCTCTGCTATATAATCTTTAATTTATTTCTCAAATGGAATGCAGTTTGTCCTTGAAGGGTTTGCATACATTTCCTCACTGTGTTTCTCTAGACAAGCTGAATCTAAACTGTTACCAAGTCATAAATGGAAGAGACTTTAAGCCTTTGAGTGTGTACTGTTGTGAAATTCCTACTCTGATCTGCAAGCAGGCATATGCCTGAATCCACAATTTGCAGTTTTAAATAAGCCATTTGGACAGTAGCCTTACATGGAATTTGCTCATTTCTACCTTGAATTTGTTATAGTATAAACTGAAATGTACTTCTCTGCAGGATGTTGCTTAAAAGTATGATTCTAAATGTGTACCTCATCATAGAGGATTTGCAGTCACCAGTGTTGTGCAATATTTTGCGTATAAACAGCTATATAAATTAAATTATCAGCTTTATTAAATTTGGATTAAAGGTTAATTACGGCTATTTTAGAAATTCTGAATGCAGCTGCCTGATTTGGGCAGAACTACACAAAAATACTGTCTGCTGTGATATTTACTCTTCCTTGCTTGGATTTTAGATCAACTTCTTAAATATTGTACTGAAACATATTTGACATACAATTATTTTCCAATGAAAAATACTCAGTAATTAAATGAATTATTTAAAGTGTAATGGCACTGATGTGAATGAAGATCATTCAGTCTTTATACCTTATTTAGACACAATTCCGAACCCTGGGCAATTCTTCAGTACGTCGGACTATTCCAGCAGCTTGTGTATGTCTTTGCGACTGCCAGACTTAGTTTGAATAAGTTACTGCCTTCTTTAACAAAGCCTGGAGAGTTTGATGCCAAAGCAGAGGAGTTACTGGATCCAGCAATCTGAGCAAAGAGCTGTTTTAGCTAAGCAACAGAGAATGCCAAGGAGGGGAATAAATTAGCAGTTAAGCCTAAAATAGAAGGAAACATCTAACCCTGCTCAGCTGTAAAACCTCTCCTTAAGCTGGGGTCAATCCTATGTAATGTGAAAAATCAAAATACAAACATCATCTCCATCAAACTAGTGGCTAGGACATTCAATGGGGTATATTCTAAAGTGTCATTAATGCCTGATTTGGAGAAGAGATCTAATCCAACACAGTGTTGTTAAGTACTCCAGGGTTTTTTTTGTTTGTTTTGTTTTTTATTAGTATTTTTTTTATCCTGCAAAGTTATTTCATTTTCTATGAATATTTTACGGAGATGGGGTTTAGATGAGCTATGTGAGTGCTCTAACAACTGGGTTGTCTCTTCTATCTCTTCTTACTGCTTATCCTGGGAATATTTCATTAGCTCAATGAAATGGCCTAAGCTGGAGAAATAGAGAAACAGCAATTCCATGATACTGTGCAATTCAGGCACTGTCCAAAGGTATGGAAAATTTATACAAGAATCAGGTCGAGTGGAGGATCAAATTCATGCTCTGATCTACTGGTTATGCCAAAGAGCACGTCCTTCTAAAAAGTCTTGCTTATTACTGCCTTTTGCACAAGGTTTAATTCAGTTTTGCACCCTAAAACCAGCTTTGTATGGTGGAGGAATGCCTGCTAATCTTACTGGTACTAGGCATGACTCCTGGTTAGGTAAGTGATGTTAGGCTGTAGGTGATTTCATGCATAGCTTCTTATTTTGGCACACTGAAATTTTATTAAGCGTGGATATGTCTAAGTAGGAATAGTAAGGCTTGTAAAAGGTGGAGTCCTTTGCAGAAGTAGCCTGCATATTACGGAAGAGTATTTGGCTTTTTATGTTGCTAATTGCATTTTTCCAGTTGTAATGACTGGAAATTGCGAATTTTTCCTGAAGATGAAAGACATACCTAAAAGCTGGAAAATTCTTTAAAACTCTTAGAGTGGGATTCTTTAAAATGAGAATGGTATTTCTCCCCTTAAAATTACTTTCTGTAACTCACCCTAGAAGTTCGAAATCCTCATCTTCACTGTCTCCAGTTGTGCTGATATGTTTGCTTTCTCTCCTTGCTTCATTTTCTCTAACTTACTACTAAGTGAGGCACTTAATCACATGCATAGCAGATGATAAAGGGAGCTGTGGACACTTCAAAATGCACAATGTCCTGAACAAATGTCCAATGCAAAAGTCCTTAACAAAATAGGTACTTTAATACTTAAGAATAGTAGACAGAACCTTGTCTTAAATAGTGCCCACAGCTGTTTATCTGATGGCACCATTGGATGGAACCATAGCTCATGACATCTGGAAAATAATTTATTTTGATATTTTAAGGGACATGGAAACAATTTGAAATACTGATGCAGGCTTGCAGAAGTAAATTAGGTATGAAACTATATTGTTCTATGCATAGAGTTCTGAAAATAATTTTCACAACATTTGGATAAACATAAATGCATTGTTGTTATTAAAAATGAGCAGCTGTCTACTCTCCTTGATTTTAAGGGTTTCATATGATTAATTTGTTTTTCTTTCAGATTTTCATTGTGCTTACCTGTATCTCTAGGTACTAAAATATCTTTAAAATACATAATCTTCAACCCGTCTATATGGGAGTGAAATATGTGTCACTTAGCTTTTCCCTCTTGCTTGATTAAATTTACTTCATTTTTCACCTCACACAGACATCACATTACAGTAAATTATGTACATAAGAAGTACTAAGTCATGATAATAAGGTTAATGAAAATGTATTCTGTCTTAAAAAGGAAAATAACTTTTGCCTTATTTCAAGTTGCTGTAATTCTCCTTTTTTCTCTGCTTAGCTTTAAGTAGCAGAATCAGCAAGATTGAGGGGTGACATCTGAATAGATAAATACACATTAGGAAGATTTCCATCCTTGTGTCTGTCTTTCCTGCTAGTACCTGGATGATACAATTCCATTTAAAGCATCAAGGAAGGACAGTAGATTTTGGCAAAAGCACCAGTTTAGCACAAGATCAGGGTGTTGTTCACAGTTTTGCTACAATCATCCTTTGATTCTGAAAACATGGGTACTGATACTACTTTTTGCATAAAATTATGAATTCACTGGATTGTCCATTTGCCATAAATGAAATGTGCCTCCCTGTTATTTAGAATCTTGTCCTGACCTTGTTTGTAATCTTCTCCCATTAATGTAAATAATGCACAATCATAACTGGAAAGCAGAAATATATTTACAGACTACCCAGGCTTAAAGTTTGTTTCTAAAATAAAGCGTACATTCTGGAAAGACAGAGAGTACCTTCTCTTGCTTGGGCCATAATAGTTGAGTTTATTGTCTTCTGTTGCCTTGAGACTAGTGCTCTAATAAACTCTCAAAAAGTCTCACTGCACTGCTCTATAAATTGAATGATTCTGACAAACTAAATTTATAGTTTCATATCAGTATCTCCTATGTTGTTACCATAAACTGTGTTAGCAGGTATTGCACATTAACTTCTTGATAAGATATAAAATAAGCTGCTTTATTCTCATTACTCCTCTCTGCACATCTCCTTCTAAGCACTTATAGACAGGAATTATTCTTAACTACCTGTGAAGGCTGAAGGATGTTTGGAGCAACAATGTTTTTCTGGATTCCTTCTCAGTCATTTCAGCTTTTGTTGATCTGGTATTCTGCTTCCCAGGATTGAATGACATCTGAGTAAAATGCTCAAGCAAAAGTTTTCAAAGGTAGATCATAACAGACTGTGATTTCTTGTTACAGAATGATGGCTGATACCTAGTCTTTCCTTTTGATTATCATCAGAGATATGTCAAGCCATACAGAAGTAATTTAGGTAGTTGGAAAACTCTTCTTCTGCAGTCAAAATGTGGAGAGAGCAGAGTTTGTTTGTGGCCTAGTCTCTGAAGATGTAACAAAAAATGCTAGCAGTCAGCATCTTCTCCACTGGCTTTTAGCACCTCTGTGTTTAGTCCTTTATTTCCCACTGTGAAATTCTGATTCAGAGATATATCTCTGATGTAGCACAATGGGATACCGTGGCATATAGAGTAAAGGGCACTACTCTTTCATTTAGCACCTTAAGGGTGGGACTGAGCTGGACAATGTGTGCACCCAGATGGCTTTATGTGGGTTGGCTGGCTGGCTGTGGGAAGCATGCTAGTTTTATAATGCAAGAAGTGATTTTTCAGGGGCACTGCTGTCTGCATATCTCTATCTATTGCATTGGTACTCTTGTCCTTATATGTTCAAGATTGGTTTCTATAGAAAGCAAGAGAAGTTGATGAAAATAGTGAAAAGGTCACAGTGCTTATGTACTTTTTTAAAGGCTTACAAGCAGGAAATATGAAAAGGAGCAGAGAGACTGTGGTCTGCTTGTCCCCTGGCACAGCTGGCTGAACTGGTGTGACTTTGAAACAGACTCAAAGCTGAGCTTTTTTCTGAGTAACCCACACATCAGATAACAAAACTGCATCCAACTTTTAATGTCTTTTTATAATTCCACCTCCTTTTTTTTTTTTTTTTTTTTTTTTTAATAAATTACAGAGGAATAATTAGCTCTCATAATTAGCCCTAGATCCTATTAAAAAGATTGGTTGCAGAGAAGTCATTAGGACAAATAGGGACATGTACATTGCTGCTATAAAGCCAACCAGCAGAGGGTACTAATGACTTTCGTTGTTGACTCTTGCTTATGTAAATGTTAATATATTCAGTGCTGAAACGTATATTTGAAAACAATGGTATATTACCAGTTTTAATCAAAAAGACAAGTTCGTCATCTACCCTCCATTTTGCTGCCTGCATTTGATTTCCATCTCTTCAGTGGACATTTCACTAGGATATTCATGTTTTATACGTAGGGCATGAGTTAGCCAAAAAGGTTGTATAGAAGAGAGAGTAGGTTATTGGCACACGCACACTGGAAGACTATACTCTGAAGAAACGTGTAATACCAAGGATAGGGGATGTGATTGTATAGGATGGTGGATGCTTAATCCTTCGGAAAAGCTGTTTGATATGTACCGTAATTAAAATTAAGTCTTTGTGAGTACCAGGCAAAACTTTCTAAACCCACAGGTCACCAGAAGCTATGGAGGACTAATAGATCTGGGCTACATTAGCAGTGTTTTTGAGCTCAGCTGCTTGTGCCTGGGGCTGGAGGGCAGTGGGCCCAGCGGGCACTCAGCCAAGGGGTCAGCTGGGCGTGACCCACTGCGGGTGTGCAGGGTCCAGCCTGTGAGGGGGAGCAGGGTAGAGACTGGGCTTTCAGCAGGGTCCCTAAACCATGGGTCAGGCTGGGCCGTGGCCAGGCTGTGCTGGGGAGCTTGGCCCCGGCTGTGATGTTCTAGGTGAGCCATCCCAGCTATCATGGCCTTCCAGGGCCTATCAGGTCACATCCTGGGACCCTTCTTGCTGCAGAAGCCTGAGGTCTGGCCATGCCAGGCCAGCAGTGATGAGCTGCTTTGTACCTCTGAGGCATTTCTGTGCAGTGCATGTATTTGCTGTGCTCTTGAGCCAGACTTTTTTTTCAGAGCCGATTTTGGCTTGGCTTCCACTTGACATTCAATGGCTTTTACTGTTTAGATGCTGTGGGAAGTGCCCCTCTCCAGGTTGTAAAGTGGGCTAGACTGCAGGAGACAATTAAGAGAAACTGACCCTTAGTGAATAAATTAAAAGGATCGGTAAGGCAATGAGAAGTGAGGCTCTGCTCAGTGAGGTCTCCCAGTACCAGTACAACTAAAACCTGCCAGCTGGTGCACTGTTTGCCGGCAGCCTCTGTGGTCGTCCCAGCGGGAGGCTGTTCCAGCCTGGTGGTTGCCGGCAGTGCACATATCTGTGGTGTCTATGGCTTTGATTGCTTTTTATATTCATGAATTTCTTTTAAAAAGTTTTTTGTGGTGGTATGATTACTGTGTAGAGCCATGTGTTTTAAAATCCAGAATCTAGACCAATGGTGTGCATAAAGTAATGTGCTGAATAATGGCCCAAAATTTAGAAGCAGATGGAGCTCTTTCGTGCGTGTATCTCTGAGACAGCACCACAGTGTTGCTAAGCTGTTTTTGAGATGTTGCCTGCTGGGAGGGTCCAAGTGCAGTTTGTCTCCTCATGGTTTTGCTGGAAACACATGGAATGTGACATGTTTGTGACCAGGCACAGTCTTTGGTTGCCCCAGATATTTTGGTAGCATGCCACTTAACGCTAAGTGTTGCTAGTGGCAGCAAGGACTGTAACTCAAATAGTGTAAGACTCTTTGAACTAATAATGAAATTTAAAAAAAACAGATAACCAAAAGATTTTGAAGATATTTTCTGAGATTACCTTTTAGTATGAAATCTAGAGCCTTTATCTGATCATCTACAAACATTTGAGAATATCATCTTGGACCCTTATGTTAAAAAATCTTGCTATACATTTCCTAATACTAGTTGTTGTAATAGTATGATAACCTGCACAAAGCTTTTTCTAAAGTAAGAATTTTTAGAAGGTCAGATTTTTGAAGTTTATACCTTTTTTGTAACAGAGAAGTTTTCTTTATCTACAAGATATATTTGTGTCACTTCTGATAGTCAGAAATATAAAAGCTTCAAACCAAAACACAAGTAGACAGCACAGACCTTTTGAAAAGTATCTCGACATTGACAGCTTAATTTTTTCTTTACTGCAAGCATCCTATCAGTCAGATGTGCCACAAAGTTCAAGACATATGCATTCGGTGTGTTTAATCCAGTAATGCTATGGTTATGGTTGGATAAAGAAAGCCTCGAACATCCTTTATAAGTAGTTACACATATATGCAAATCAGATCTAAGAAGTTTCAGAGTGCCTGAAAAAGAGCAAAGATTTTTTTGGTCTGGGCCCACAGATCTTGCTTCAGCACTATTATATTTTTTGTCTATTTTCACTAGGGAAAGTCATAATTTTGTAACCAAAAAGGTTTTACAGCAAATTAACTGTTTTCTACCTTGTAAAGCTGCTAGTCAGATAAGCAAAATAATCATAGTTAAGGGAGGAAATATGCCATACTTCATTGTCAGGTCATAGAAATATGATTTATTTCCACTACTCATCTTAGTATGAGAGATTGTAAGACTGTTTTCAACAAGAATTTCAAATTTAGTGTTCAATTTTCCCTCCAGATGTGAAAGTCTGCTCTCCATGCATTTTATCTCCCCTGGGGCAAAGCTTGTATCTTAACATTTCTTTTTAGAAGTTGCATTGTAAAGAAATATTTGCTAGTTTGTGTGGACCTACCCACAGAAAACTAGATTCCCTGACACTGGTCCAAAGTGCATATTGTACTTTTATATGTCAGTGGGAGTACATATTGCTCGTGGGATTTATAATTCAGAAAGAAAAGGTAGAGTGAACAGCAGCTTCCAGCTGTGTGAAGTACTTACCAACCTTCTCAGACAGCACACTGAATCACCTCATCACCTATCTTCTGTTTCTGAGCTAATGTTTTTTTTTTCAAGATGGTTTTCACAGGAGTGCATTGCCCCACCTTTGTGCTGCAGGCAGTCTCTTTGGTGGATGACTTCCCACTGGGAGGATGGAGTAGTGGAGCTTCAGCTTGATTCCTGTGGTAAAGCTATCACATTAATTTTGAAGGGGTATAAAGAAATGGGCATATATAAAATTGTTTCACACAAATGTGCTGAAGGTGTGCACCTCAGCTGACTCAGTCTGTTTTTTTCTGCCTGCATTATGCAACCACCCAGAGTTTTCAAGAAGAATAAAAATGTTTGGTGACATGCTGCCCTATGAGAGTATAATAGCCAACAGGTATCTCTGAGGGAATCAGTGGCGGGGTATCCCACCAGCTCTGTGTCTGTGATGAGTTCATGTGCTGGAGACACAAAGCAAAAGATCACTCCCTATTTTCTTGCTTCAGTTTTGCTTGCGGGCATTTTTAAAAACCTGATCGTTAGGAAAAGGTGGATATTCTCTCAGAGTAGTGACATTTTAGTGCAGGCAAGCGTTTAATGAAGTAAAAAAAACATCTAATGATGTTTCTGGAGTATGCATCTTTGACCGTCTTGTCCTGCTTGATGGCTTGTATGTGTCTGAAGTGTAGAACACTACTTTTGGTTAAGCATAAGTTCTGGCTTGAACAGAATTATAATTTTCAGGTTTGTCTCGGGCGGGATATTAAAATCCTAGACAGGTTATTGAATGCTTACAGAAGGCTGGGGCCATTATGTTTGGGGTTTTTTTGTGGTTTTTTTTTTTTTTTTTTTTTTTTTTTTATCTCTTTTTGAATCTTCTCTCCACTTGTAGCAAGCTTCAAGTGGCCTTTGAGAATTTCAGAAGCCAATGTAGGAATCTGCCTTCAACTTATCTAGTTTTCAAATAGACTACACAATCTTATAAAACCTTTAAAGAAATCTTTAGAAAATCTATTGCAGGTTATGGATGTGATTTCATTATTTAATTTTAAATGGCATACTGTTCCAGGGGTGTCCTGGGTTCAGCAGTAGCAGTCAGTTTTTCTCCTTCTTAGTAGCTGTTGCAGCACTGTGTTTTTGACTTTTGGCCTGGGAACAAAGCTGATAACACCGATGTTTAGACTGACCAAGGACTTTGAGAGTCTCATGCTCCACCAGGGAGCTGAGGCTGGGAGGAAGCGGGGACAGGACACCTGACCCAAACTAGCCAAAGAGGTATTCCATACCACACACACAGCACGTCATGCCGAAGGATGTAACTGGGAGCTACCCGGAAGGGCACGTCCTTTTTTCTGTCGGGCTCTCTTTTCCGGCGGGCGGTATCGTATTTTCTTCCCTTGTTATTTCTCTTATCATTATTATTATTGGTGGCAGCAGTAGTGATTTGTGTTATACCTTAGTTACTGGACTGTTTTTATCTCAACCCGTGGGAGTTATATTCTTCTCCTCCCCATCCCTCTGGGGGGTGGGGGGGAAGTAGACTGCGTGGTTCTAATTTACAGCCGGGGCTTAAACCACGACAGTTCTTTTGGCGCCCAACGTGGGGCCCGAAGGGTTGAGATAACGACAGATCTGACCGGAGTGTGTCTAATCGTATTTGTGATAAGCATTCAGTGTTTTGGATTGATAGTCACTCGTCACAATGCTGATTTATTGGCTCTCAAAGTTGTTGTTTTTGATCTCACAGTCCCAATATGCCGTAGCTTACTTAGAGCCAGTATTTGCTGTGTTAGTGTTTTTCAAGTGTGGGGCTTGGGCTAAGGTTATTGTCTCATTGTATTTTATGGTAATGACTTGTAATACAATAGGAAAATTGATCATGAAACTGATCTGGCTTATGTTCCCGGTGTGGTCACCACCTTTATACTTTGGGAGGTATATAATACAAATGCTTAGCAACTATACAACTTTTTTCTCCTTCCTGGGTGGTCAACCTTTGAAGGAGACATTCTTTTACCCTCCTAGTGCCCCTCCCAGACCGTTTACAGCATTGTTTGAGAGTTTTGAAGTTTTTGAGTGGCCTTTTAATATTGTTGAGACCTGTTTGCTGATTGTGATGGGGATCACCATGTTGGCACGCATACAGAGTGTGTTTTGTCCACAACCATTACGTCTGATCTCAAGAGTTAAGCAGAGTCGGGTTTGGGTCTTGTCTGGGGTTAGACGACAAAATAGGGGGACCGAGAGATTTTCCCCGAGGCTGGACAGCCATGAGTGGCAGGGTGTGTGGGATAGTATGGGCAAGTATCTAGGTCAGTGGGCCCCTCCAGTGTTTTGGAATTTCACCACCGAACAAGTGCAAAATCCAGAAGAATTAGTAAAACACTTAAATGAGGTGTGTTGTCATCCTGGTCATACCAGAGAGGGACAAATCATGTCAACGTGCTGGGGCTTGGCCTATGCTTACCGGGCCTTGTTCAATGCTATCCAGCACCTTCAAAAGGGAAAAAATGTCCCTGGATCTGAGGGCGAAGCAACAGACAGCGCAGCTACTCCAGCTCTGAGCACAGCAGCTACACCAGCGACAAGTACAGCCACTACTCAAACTTCGACTGCAACAGACAGCGAAGCTACCCCAGCTCCAAGCACAGCAGCTACACCACCCCCAGCGACAAGTACTGTTGCTACTCAAACCACAGTGATAATGACTGCAGCTAAACCGGAGGACCAATTCGTACCAATATCGATTGCCCCTGTACGCAAGAGAAAAAGCAAAACAGAGGCAAGAAGGGTGAAGCAAGATGAAGAAACAATGTATGCACCACCCGGACCACCATCTGATCAGGAGTCATCATCCCATGACGAAGAAGAAGAAGAGGTGACTTCTCGACCTCGGACCTCAACCGAGCTACGGAATATGCGAAAAGATTTTACCCGTCAACCAGGGGAGCACATCATCACCTGGTTGCTCCGATGCTGGGACAATGGGGCCGATGGTCATGAACTAGGAGGTACGGAAGCCAAGCAGCTGGGATCACTTGCTAGAGAAGGGGGAATTGACAAAGCAATTGCAAGAGAGAAAACGTCCCTCAGTCTTTGGAGGTGGCTCTTGGCAGCTGTGAAAGAAAGGTTTCCATACAAGGACGATGTTACGAGTCGTTCGGCCAAGTGGACTACTTTAGACAAAGGCATCCAGTCTCTGAGGGAATCAGCCATCGTAGAGATGATTTATCACATCAAACCGAATAACGGAGATATATCCATAGACCCAGATGAAGTCGAATGTGCACAACCCCTGTGGCGAAAACTTACACGGAATGCACCCTCATCATATGCCCATTCATTGGCAACAGTAACCTGGGGTGACATAGTAACACCAACAGTGGATGAAATGATTCATAAACTTCGAGAGTTTGAAGACAATCTCACCCCTTCCATCATCTCAGCTGTGGAAAAACTGTCCCAGGATGTCAAACAATTGAGGGACGATCTATCTGATTTATCCAGCTCCTCACGTGTACCAACACACGTCTCAGCTGTTAACAAAAGACGTCCTATTGTTCAAGACAGAAGATACAGAAGGCAAACACTGTGGGCCACCCTATGGTTTTACCTGCAGGATCATGGAGAAGACATGACGAAGTGGGATGGAAAACCTACTTCAGCTTTGGAGGAACGGGTGCATGAATTGAAAATAGGAACAAGGGTCAAGACTAATCATCCCATGAGAGCTGCGGCTTCAGTCTCTGGTGAGCAGGTTCCCAGATGGAGTGGAAGAGCTGATTTTACTCCAGCTCCTGTGATAACGAAGAATAATCCCTTTCAACATGACTTAGGTGTCCAACGTTGTGATGACTGTTAGAGGGGCCTTGCCTCCAGCCAGGTGGAGGTAGGGGACAATCGGATTTACTGGACTGTGTGGGTCAGATGGCCTGGCACATCAGTCTCACAGAAGTATAAAGCTCTCGTAGATACCGGTGCACAGTGTACCCTGATGCCGTCAAGCTGTCAAGGGGTGGAACCCATCTGTATCTCTGGAGTGACAGGAGGATCCCAAGAGTTGACTGTACTGGAGGCTGAAATCAGCCTGACTGGGAGGAAATGGCAAAAGCACCCCATTGTGACTGGTCCAGAGGCTCCATGCATCCTCGGCATAGACTACCTCAGGAGAGCGTACTTCAAAGACCCAAAAGGGTACCGATGGGCTTTTGGTATTGCTGCTTTGGAGACTGAGGAAATTGAGCAGCTGTCCACCTTGCCTGGTCTCTCAGAGGATCCCTCTGTTGTGGGGTTGCTGAAGGTCGAAGAACAACAAGTGCCAATCGCAACCACAACAGTGCACCGGCGGCAATATCGCACCAACCGAGACTCCCTGATTCCCATCCATAAACTGATCCGTAGTCTGGAGAGTCAGGGGGTGATCAGCAGGACCCGCTCACCCTTTAATAGCCCCATATGGCCTGTGCGAAAGTCTAACTGAGAGTGGAGACTAACAGCAGACTATCGTGGCCTGAATGAAGTCACACCACCATTGAGTGCTGCCGTACCGGACATGCTAGACCTTCAGTATGAACTGGAGTCAAAGGCAGCCAAGTGGTGTGCCACGATTGATATTGCCAATGCATTCTTCTCAATTCCTTTGGCAGCAGAGTGCAGGCCACAGTTTGCTTTTACTTGGAGGGGCGTCCAGTACACTTGGAACCGACTGCCCCAGGGGTGGAAACACAGCCCTACCATTTGCCATGGACTGATCCAGAATGCACTGGAACAGGGGCAAGCTCCAGAACACCTGCAGTACATTGATGACATTATTGTGTGGGGTGATACAGCAGAAGAAGTCTTTGAGAAAGGGAGGAAAATAATCCAAATCCTGATGAAAGCTGGTTTTGCCATAAAACGGAGTAAGGTCAAGGGACCTGCACAGGAGATTCAATTTTTGGGAATAAAATGGCAAGATGGACGTTGCCAGATCCCCACAGATGTGATCAACAAAATAACAGCAATGCCTCCCCCAACTAATAGGAAAGAAACACAAGCTTTCTTGGGTGCTGTGGGGTTCTGGAGAATGCACATCCCAAATTACAGTTCGATTGTAAGCCCTCTCTATCATGTGACCCGGAAGAAGAATGATTTTAAATGGGGCCCTGAGCAACAACAAGCCTTTGAGCAAATTAAACGTGAGATAGTTCATGCAGTGGCCCTTGGACCAGTTCAGACCGGGCCAGATGTAAAAATGTACTGTACACCGCAGCTGGGGAGAATGGTCCTACCTGGAGCCTCTGGCAGAAAGCTCCAGGGGAGACTCGAGGTCGACCCCTCGGCTTTTGGAGTCGGGAATACAAAGGATCTGAGGCCAGCTATACCCCAACTGAGAAAGAGATACTGGCAGCCTATGAAGGGGTTCGAGCTGCTTCGGAGGTGATTGGCACTGAAGCACAGCTCCTCCTGGCACCCCGGTTGCCCGTTCTGGGCTGGATGTTCAAAGGCAGGGTCTCCTCTACACATCATGCAACCGATGCGACATGGAGTAAATGGGCTGCACTAATTACATAACGAGCTCGAATAGGAAATCCCAGTCGTCTAGGCATTCTAGAAGTCATCATGGACTGGCCAGAGGGCAAAGATTTTGGAATGTCACCAGAGGAGGAGGTGATGCGTGCTGAAGAGGCCCCACCATATAATAAACTGTCAGAAAGTGAAAGGCAGTATGCCTTGTTTACTGATGGGTCCTGCCGTATTGTGGGAAAGCATCGGAGATGGAAGGCAGCTGTATGGAGTCCTCAACGACAAGTTGCAGAAACTGCTGAAGGGGAGGGTGAATCGAGTCAGTTTGCCGAGGTGAAAGCCATCCAGCTGGCCCTGGACATTGCTGAACGAGAAAAGTGACCAGTACTTTATCTCTATACTGACTCATGGATGGTGGCAAATGCCCTGTGGGGGTGGTTGCAGCAATGGAAGCAGAGCAACTGGCAATGCAGAGGTAAACCCATCTGGGCTGCTGCACTGTGGCAAGATATCGCTGCCCGGGTGCAGAACCTGGTGGTGAAGGTACGCCATGTAGACGCCCATGTACCCAAGAGTCGGGCCACTGAGGAACACCAGAACAACCAAGAAGTGGATAAAGCTGCTAAGATTGAAGTGGCTCAGATGGACTTAGATTGGCAACATAAAGGTGAATTATTTTTGGCCCAGTGGGCCCATGACACTTCAGGCCATCAGGGCAGAGATGCAACATACAGATGGGCCCGTGATCGAGGGGTGGACTTAAAAATGGACACTATTGCCCAGGTTATTCATGAGTGTGAAACGTGCTGCAATTAAACAAGCCAAACGGTTAAAGCCTCTTTGGTATGGAGGACGATGGCTGAAGTATAAATATGGGGAGGCCTGGCAGATTGATTATATCACACTCCCACCAACCGGCCAAGGCAAGCGCCATGTGCTTACCATGGTGGAAGCAACCACCGGATGGCTGGAAACATACGCTGTGCCCCATGTCACTGCCCGGAACACTATCCTGGGCCTTGAGAACCAGATTTTGTGGTGACATGGCACCCCAGAAAAAATTGAATCAGATAATGGGACTCATTTCCGGAATAACCTTATAGACACTTGGGCCAAAGAGCATGGCATTGAGTGGGTATATCACATCCCCTACCATGCACCAGCCTCTGGGAAAATCGAACGGTACAATGGGCTGTTAAAAACTACACTGAGAGCAATGGGTGGGGGAACTTTCAAGCATTGGGATACACACTTACCAAAGGCCACCTGGTTGGTCAACACCAGAGGATCTGCCAACAGGGCTGGCCCAGCCCAGTCAGAACTTTTACATATTGTAGAGGGGGACAAAGTTCCTGTGGTGCACATGAAGAATTTGCTGGGGAAGACAGTCTGGGTTATTCCTGCTTCAGGTAAAGGCAAACCCACTCGTTGGATTGCTTTTGCTCAGGGACCTCGATATACTTGGTGGGTAATGCGGGAAGATGGGGAAGTCCGATGCGTACCTCAAGGGGATTTGATTTTAGGGGAAAATAGACAATGAACTCAATTGTACGCTGTTGCCTGCTATAGCCATCAACTAGAAGTCTGCAGGGCACCAACGACTGGCCCTGACTTCCCTCCGACCATCATCCCAACAGAGAATGAACATTGATAGAACCGGACGAGTTCTACAGTAAAGGAATGATCAGCATCAGCAGGCAACGATCCAACACTGCACACAGCTTCTCCTGCCCTGAAAGACTGTTACAAGAGATGGAGCCCAACATCATGAACCGAATGGACTCAGTAGCTTTATAGGAATTGGTCCATGCACTAAGATAACAGGGCACTGAGATGAGAGTGAGGGTATATGGAAAATGTGGGATCTGAGCATGATGTGAATGGTATGGAATAAGGGGTGGATACTGTCCTGGGTTCATCAGTAGCAGTCAGTTTTTCTCCTTCTTAGTAGCTGTTGCAGCACTGTGTTTTTGACTTTTGGCCTGGGAACAAAGCTGATAACACCGATGTTTAGACTGACCAAGGACTTTGTGAGTCTCATGCTCCACCAGGGAGGAGGAAGGGCTGGGAGGAAGCAGGGACAGGACACCTGACCCAAACTAGCCAAAGAGGTATTCCATACCACACAGCACATCATGCCAGGGGATGTAACTGGGAGCTACCCGGAAGGGCACGTCCTTTTTTCTGTCGGGCTCTCTTTTCTGGTGGGTGGTATCGTATTTTCTTCCCTTGTTATTTCTCTTATCATTATTATTATTGGTGGCAGCAGTAGTGATTTGTGTTATACCTTAGTTACTGGACTGTTTTTATCTCAACCTGTGGGAGTTACATTCTTTTGATTCTCCTCCCCATCCCTCTGGGGGGTGGGAGGAAAGTAGACTGCGTGGTTCTAATTTACAGCTGGGGCTTAAACCACGACAAGGGGTTTGATTGCTCTTTCTAGTTTCCCTGGGAAGTTTATTTCACAAAAGCTTTTAAAAAATATTTCCACGTACACAGTCAAGATAAACAGCTAGATTTATTGTAATTCGTGAATGTTTGTTGTTTCCTTGTTACTTCAGATACTCAGATGGTGATAGGCAGATATGAAAAGTTCAGCTGGAGTAATGATTTCTTTTTGACGTCAGGAAAGTTATCATATCTAACAAATGTAATTCGACATGCAAAATGTACCAGGCAACAGATTTGTTACTCCAGCATATGTTCAAGTAAGCTCATGATAAAGTAAAAGTGTGAATGCATATAAATAGGCTCACATGGGCTACGGAACTGCTAGCTATGAATATTTAGAAATAATATTTAGTAATAATAGAATGAGGGAAAACAATTGCAGCGAGCTTAACTGCAACTGTTCTACTTCTCTACCTTCATAAACAGATGCTATAACATGTTTAAATGCCACACAGTATGCCCCTGATCACCTGAATCCAGTATTTTATGTATATACATACATACATATATCTAAGGAAAAAAGCAGTTTTTAGATTTAGCATTTATTTGCTGGGCTTTCCATTCTTCACCGAAAGTTATAAAGCAAACCTTGGCAGGTCGGAAGAATTCATCATGAACTACTTTGTCTTGCAGTATTATATCCTTCAGTTTAGAATAAATGCATTAAGCAAAATAAAGTAAGTACTTTATATCTCAAACATTTTTTTAGTACTGTGATTGGAAAATTCTCTTTTGTGGAAATGGAAATTTTGGCTACTTCATCAGCAAGTTGTGAGTTTTTTCTCCTATTAGTTGTGAGAGACTAAAGCTCCCTCTGTGCTCTGAATAAATCGTATCAGAAAACTGAAATAAGAATGGTTAAATTATCAGATGATAGAGTATTTAAGAAAATGAGACCCAGTCGCTTTTTCAAGTAAAATTGTCCAGTCTGTTTGATCACTGGATCCTTATCTTTGTTTCAGTTTCCAAATCTTGTTTGAGAAATGAAAATTTATTTTTCCCTATACTGTAATTCTGCGTAAAATTCTCACAGTTGACTTAGACAAAATCTGTTAAATTATAGGTGAAGTGATCCATGTCTTGGTGGATCTGAAATTGTTTTTCGCTTATGATAAACTTTAAAGATAACATTCATACATAATGGTAAGATGTGCTTTTAGTGGATTTATGAGCGTTGAAGACAAATCTTCATGCCAGTCACCTTGTTCAAGAGGTCTCTGGGGTTCCAGCTCCAGGAGCTTGGGAGGACATGAAATGGGATGGATCATCTAGCTTTTTATTTTCCTCAGGTACTAAGAGAAAGTTAATATAACCACAGACTGAGTTAATATGTATTTCTTCTTCTCCTGAATGCTGGCATTGCTCTTCTTTCTTATGTATTTCTAATTACAATGGCAGAAAGCAGTTAATAGAAGTGCATGGCACCATGGAAGTGAAAATTGGCCAGGCAAAAATGCCTGTTAATTCATACGGATTGTGGAGGGATCCAAAAACTAAGCAGCAGGATATGGAAAAATAGATTATTACCATTTATTGCAAATGAAGTCCTAAATTTCTGGATAATCCTTTGCTCCTTAAGGCAAAATTTTTATCATTTATAAGAACAAATTCCTTCCTCAAGCTCCCAGGCAAGGCTTGTTTGAGCTAACAGGGGACATTAGTATGGAGGGAAACATTGGGAAGTATTTTTCTTGCACAGCTATGTAGTAAGAGTTGCAAACGCTCCTCTGTCTCTAGCTTTAGGAATAAATTAATTAATTGCAAAATAGGTGGATTACATGATAATAAACTATGACTGCAAGCAGAAGCCTTAAACTAATACGGAGTACATGTGTCAGATTTTACCTCTTAATAGCTATTATGTTTATTAAAAAACACATTTATTTGAGTCATAAGGAGCTTGCACGTATTCCTCCTCCAGATAAAAAGGTAGTTATTTCAAGTGTTTATTGTGTATTATACTTGTTAAATAAATTCAAGGGAGTAGGAAATATGCCCTGGAGGCTAATGACATAAATTAAGACAACAAAGCAGGTAACATGTTAAAATGAAAACGTGAGTACTTCTGACATCTACAGAAATAAGAGATCCTGTCATTGTCTTGTTCTCACTTATTTAAATCTTCAGTGTAAAGAATAATTTTGCATGCTCACAGTTAAGGGTATATTTTAAACACAGAAAATCTTCCATGTAAAACAATGTTATAAATAGAATTATGGTATCGGTGTTTCCCAATTCCATTTTTTTTTATCTTACATTATAAAATTGCAAAACAGCAGTAGGGTTGTGTTTGTACCTTTATCATGATCCATGTGCTACAATAGTGTCAACATATCAAACTAGAAAAGTGTCAGGTGACTAATTCAGTTCAAGACAGCAAAAACTTCTGCCCTTGCCTCCTAATGAAAGCATTGTCCAAGGGCTGGTTGCAGGATACCTCTTCCTGCCTGTGTAGTTTGTTGAAATAGAATGTGGCTCAGGACAGAAAACAAGGCTGCCTATTTCATCACCTTTTACAGTGTCTTACCAGATAATCTGTCTTTACCGCATTTGTGGTGTTGAGTTACTGGGGGAAGCTAAAAAGCCGGGTGCAGTGTCTAGGGATGCATTCCTTTTATTCTTGATACCTTCCACTAGAGCAGGTTGTTCAAAGCCCCATCTAAGTTGGTCTTGAACACTTCCAGTGGCAGGGTGTCAACAGCTTCTCTGGGCAACCTTGTCCGATGTCTCACCAGCTTCGCAGTAAAGGATGTCTTCCTTGAGAAATAAAGTTTGACATTCTTAAACCAAACATTTTTAAACTCTTTTCTTGCATAAGCAATCTTGCAACTTATTAATTTATAAAATTTTTAATTGCCTTTGGACTAGAATTTTTATAATGTAGAGATCTTGCAGAACATACTGCAGGTGACATTTGCAAGTGTTCGTAAGTGGGAATTCACAACAAATACAGGTAGACAACATAGCAGTGATAACAAGTAATACCATGGTTAGCCTGTTGTGGGCATCTTGGATGTGATGTTAGAGTAACATGGCTGGCAACGCAATTAAACCTGAGTTGCCAGTGGCAAATGCTACAGTAGGAATGCTTTGTAAATTTACAGGTAGAGCATCTAAGAAGAAATTTTTAATAAGCAGAAATTCATGTAGGGTGGCTGGCTGCTGAGAAGAGGAATGAGAAGGATACAATACTGTGTTCATATTTAAAGTCGTACGAAGAAATGAGACACAGGGGAAGAGGGGGAAGAGTTAGGTAGCCTACCTCAATTAAAACTTCACAGAGAATACAAACCTTTGGAGAGATTTTGAGACAGGATTCACCTGGTCATACTGTTATTGAACATCATGCAGTGATAACAATGTATGGGTCTCAGCCTGACCCTGAGATTCTTTGGACTTGTGAAGGAGAAAAATGCTTGTAAACATAAAGCACATCAAACAGAAAAAAGCTTTAAGAAAAACTATGACCTCTGGAGAATAGGCACTATTTAGGAACATTTTGTCACAACTTGAAATATTGTTCATATTGTGGATAGTAAGAACACACACTGCAGTATTTTCACAAACCGTAAGACGTATGTGTGCATAAGGTGTGTGATAGTCAATGTATGTATTCTGTGGAGGCTGAGAGTTAAAAAAACTAGACAAAGGTTTTTGCACTGAAGACGTCATGTATAAGGACTTGAGCAGGTGTGCCGTATTCAAGGAGAATTTAACTACACACCTTTTTCATAATCATTATTTGAATTATTTTCTGATATTGTTAGTGCCATGACATTACTCAGCAGATTTCAGTAGAATTAATTTTCAGCTGTGCAACCGAAGCAGCAGAGTGACAGTTTTCACAGGTAGTGCTGCTTAATTTTGCAGAGATACAAGTCCAGTGCCAGCTGCCTGGCTGGAAACTCCTGTAGTGTGGGAGATAGTGGTGTTGCAGGTAGTCCTGCAAGAGTTTATGACAGGCAGACAAGTGCCAGTTGATCATTTAAAAGGGTATTATTGTCCTCTGAGTCAGGCTGAAAACAGGGCTTCTCATCAGAGGAAGTTGTCTCAACTCCCTCTTCAGTCCGTGGAGTAAGTCAAACCCCCTCTGAGGGTAGTTCATCTCATGTCTTTAAGACAAACATTTTAAAATCAGATAAATTGTCTTCTGAAGGAGGCTCTTTTTCTTTATTGACTAGATACTGGATAATGAATGGGGACTAGACACTAAAGTTTTAGATGATTAGTAGTGGGCAAATCTTACACTTGGTAGCCATAGGTTCTTACTTAACATTAGAGGCAGGTCTAACCTGAATGTGGAGAAGATAGAGAAGAGTTTAAGAATTAAGGATGGTCACTGGTTGCCTCTCTTTTTTCCTTGCTAAATGAATCTCAGCAGAAGACAGAATTTATCTCTTTGTGATAAACTTGTTATTCTATATAACGTACAAATTCAGTGAGTAGTCAGAGCAAACTATTTCTTGTCACTAGGCAGCACAACATTTCTTAAATTCAATAGATGGGCTAAAGTAGTTAAGCAACTTGCAGTTAATATATACCTCAAAACTGTGCTTATATCAAAAAATTTCCATTTCTCCTCTTGCTGTATTTGTTCTGCTTTATGTTGTGTAAGAATCATTTACAGTATACCTTTTGTCTAAATTACTTTAATGGGCCCCAAGTCCAGAACAAGTATAGTAGTATACAGTGTGATAGGTGGATTAGAACTCCAGAGAAAAATAAAGGCTATTTAAAATTGTAGTGGAAAGAAGTATATTTTATACTATTTAAGAAATACTGTGTTGTCTTGCAATTATGGTTAGTCTCCTATTATGCCTGTAAAGGGCAGAAATAATTTCATACTTTACAGCCAAACTTTAATGTAGAATCATAGAATAGTTAGGGTTGGAAAGAACCTTAAGATCATCTAGTTCGAAACGTCTGCCATGGGTAGGGACACCTCACTCTAAACCATGTCACCCAAGGCTTTGTCCAACCTGGCCCTGAACACTGCCAGGGATGGAGTATTCACAACTTCCCTGGGCAAGCCATTCCAATGCCTCACCACCCTCACAGTAAAGAATTTCTTCCTTATATCCAATCTAAACTTCCCCTGTTTAAGTTTGAACCCGTTACCCCTTGTCCTGTCACTACAGTCACTAATGAATAGTCCCTCCCCAGCATCCTTGAAGGCCCCCTTCAGATACTGGAAGGCTGCTAGGAGGTCTCCATGCAGCCTTCTCTTCTTCAGGCTGAACAGCCCCAACTTCCCCAGCCTCTCTTCATACGGGAGGTGCTCCAGACCCCTGATCATCCTCGTGGCCCTCCTCTGGACTTGTTCCAACAGTTCCATGTCCCTTTTATGCTAAGGACACCAGAACTGCACACAATACTCGAAGTGAGGTCTCACGAGAGCAGAGTGGAGGGGCAGCATCACCTCCTTTGACCTGCTGGTCATGCTTCTTGTGATGCAGCCCAGGATGCTGTTGGCTTTCTGGGCTGCGAGCGCACACTGAAGCCGGCTCAGGTTCATTTTTTCATCGACCAACATCCCCAAGTCCTTCTCTGCAGGGCTGCTCTGAATCTCTTCTCTGCCCAACCTGTAGCCGTGACTGGGATTGCTCTGACCCAGGTGTAGGACCTTGCACTTGGCTTGGTTAAACTTCGTAATGTTGGCATCAGCCCACCTCTCAAGCATGTCAAGGTCCCTCTGGGTGGCATTCCTTCCCTCCACTGTATCCTCTGCAACACACAGCTTGGTGTCATCGGCAAACTTGCTGAGGGCACACTCAATCCCACTGTCCTGGTTGCTGACGAAGATGTTGAACAAGGCTCCCAAAACCAGTCCCTGGGGGACACCGCTTGTTACTGATCTCCAACTGGACGTTGAGCTGCTGTTCACAACTCTTTGCGTGCAGCCATCCAGCCAGTTCTTTATCCACCGAGTGGTCCACCTATAGAATTGATGTCTCTCCAATTAAGAGACCAGGATGTCATGTGGGACAGTGTCGAATGCTTTGCACAAGTCCAGGTAGATGACATCAACTGCTCTGCCCCTGTCCATCAGTTCCGCAGCCCCATCATAGAAGGCCACCAAATTGGTCAGGCAGGATTTCTCCTTAGTGAAGCCATGCTGGCTGTCACCAAGCACCTGGTTCCTTTTCATGTGCCTTAGCACGCCTTCCAGGAGAATCTGCTCCAAGATTTTGCCAGGCACAGAGGGGAGACTGACAGGTCTGTAATTCCCCGGGTCATCCTTCTTGAAAATGGGGGTTATGTTTCCCTTTTTTCAGTCATTAGGAATTTCACCGACTGCCACGATTTTTCAAATATGATGGCCAGTGGCTTAGCAAGTTCATTTGCCAGCTCCTTCAGGACCCGTGGATGGATTTTGTCAGGTCCCATGGACTTGTGTGCGCTCAGGTTCTTAATATGGTCTTGAACCAGATCCTCTCCTACAGCAGGTCTAGGGTCTTCATTCTTACAGTCCTTGCGTCTGCCTTCCAAGACTTGGGTGGTGTGGTCAGAGCCTTTGCCAGTGAAGACTGGGGCAAAGAAGTCATTAAGAATCTCAGCCTTCTCCAAATCCTGGGTAGCCAGTTCTCCCTATAGCTTCTGGAGGGGGTCTACTTTGTCCTTGGGCTGTTTTTTCTTTGCTACGTACCTGTAGAATCCCTTCCTGTTATCCTTAACATCCCTAGCCTAGTTTAATTCTAAGTGGGCCTAAGCTTTCCTCACCTAGTCCCTAGTTTCCTGGACAACATTCCTGTATTCTTCCCAAGCTGCCTGTCCTTGCTTCCACCTTTTATAAGCCTCTTTTTTCCTCTGAATTTTCCTGAGCAGCTCCTTATCCATCCAAGGAGGTCTCCTGGCCCTCCTGCTGCACTTCCTTCTAGTTGGGATGCAACACTCCTGAGCTTGTAGTAGGTGATCCTTGAATATCAACCAAGAGTCTCGGGCCCCCCTGCCCTCTAGGGCTATATCCCATGGAACCTTACTAAGCAGCTCCTGAAGAGGCCAAAGTCTGCTATGATTCTCTGTACCCTTGCTTTGGAACAGATGAAAGGCAATTTTTTTTATTATTGGTTTTGCAAGCAATGATTTTTTTTAAGATAATAAAGCCAATTATGAATTTGTCTCTCCAGCTATGTGAGACATATTCTGATGTAGACTAAGTGGTCTCTGTAGGGCAGTCCTCATGACTTCTAACTTTCCTTTTAATTGTGCCTCCTCTTTTTTTTCCTCCTACTTAGCTGTGTTCACATCCCACCTTCTTGGAGGAATTGATCAGTTACAATGGCTGGACCAAGAGCACTAACAGAAGTTTAGGAAGCACATATATGTTCAGGGAATTTTGACAGGACCAAGGAGAAGCTGAAGTGGAGCAAGGAAAATACATTTTCTTTGTAAAGAAAATGAAAGCTTGAAATGGGTAATTATCTTTTTTAGCATTTTTATTTTAATCTTACCATTGTATTGAGATTGTGATTATGAAGATCACAACCTCAGGTGCTTTGCCTCATGTCTTCCTTAAACTACAGTGCTATCTAAAACCAGACTTTTGATAAGTCAGGTATGGATTTGACTTTAAAGATCAATGTGATGTTTCATTGTCTTAAAAGTTTTAAATCATTTAAATTATTTGTCAAATTATCAACAAAGGCCATGGGAGATCTTTCTATTTACTTTCTCTCAAGAACTGTGCCCTTTGGAAGTTCTCTTATTTCCCACTTGTGAGACAGCATGGAATAAGTAGAGGTAGAGGGGGAGAGATCCCTTGTGCCCCTTGGATTTAGGTAAGCAATGGTTCTGATTTTTAATAGCACAGATAAAGCACGGCAGGTAAGGTGGTCTTGTAAGGGAGAGTGTATGACCAGGCAGTCTGAGATGCAAGATGCCTTGTTTTAGTATTTCTAGTGTACAAGGAATATACAAAAGACAACCTTTTCCATGCGAATAAGAAGCATGTTTAGAAGTACAATAGTATACATGCTTAAAACTGATCACTTCAAAGCTGACCAACGTGTAGTATTACTTCTTGCCCACTGGATTCAGCTCCACACTCTTCTAATATAATACAAATCAAGTACCATGAGGTGACCCCACTTTTCCATGTGTCATGCATTTATATCTCTGTACTAGTATTATTTTTTATCCTTAGAGAAGTATGAGATTCTAATGTTATATCTTATTACAATTATAACTGACACCCGGAGCAGGCAAATTTACTGACACAGTTCTGAAGCAGGAATTATTCCTATGTCATTAAAAAAACCCACAATTAATTATTATCCTCTGTCCAATCTCCTTTTTTGCAAAAGTATTTCGAAAATGTGATGGCTGAACATATGTAATTCTATAGTTGTAAAACCCACACGTAAGAAAAAAATTCACTCACTTCTTAAGCTACATCAGAATATTCAGATTATTTTGGTTGATGCTTGAACTGGACAAAATGTGGGCAACATAAATGATGGATTTTGACTAAGCATCCAAACAGTCACTTCGGTTCCTTTTCAGTTTGATAATTTCAAGAATTGCACTTGAAGCTTTTCAGTGTTGAAAAACAAGTCCAGCATCTTTGCTGGGTAGTATGGGAAAGACCAAAATATCAGAATTTTCCACAGAAGTCTCTCTAAGTGTATCAAGATTTTTGACTTATTTCATTCTAGCAGAGAATTATGAATATATTTTTTTTTTAAAACAAAGTGATTTAATGTTTAACATAGCATTTGAACCTCATTAGATGTCATTGAATAAACTGAATTAATCTTGTAGAAGAAATGGTTCTGAAGTATCATTAAGCAGACTTTTCACTAAAGGGAGATTTGTATGTGATTAGAGGAATTTGGGACTAAATGATCAACATTTTTGAAACAGACCCTTAGTGACACAGTAGAGTGCCAGTAACTTTTAACCAGCAAGCAGTCTTAATCCCACAGCCACTGTCATCCCATAAATCTCTTGTATCTTGAAAGTTGTTTTCTCCACAAACGAAAAGAGTAATAAGGGCTCAGACTTTATTGAACAAGCTTGTGATTCAATACTGAATGTCTAAAACCATTTGATGTCTGAAAAGATAGTTAATACTAATTTCATATAAAAATTCTGACTAGAATAAAAGCATCTAGTTTACAGATATTTGCTGATGACAGCTGACAAAAGAAAAGCTGCTGACAGGGGCTATCCGAGAAGTGGTTATTCTTGATGGATTTTATTGAAGGAAGTCTATAAATACATTCACATTTTTTTTTTATTCATATTGCTAACTTTTTTTACGACAACCAAGGCAGTTGTGTAATTTTAAATACCTTCTCAAACCCCCGTTTTCTGTAAGTTACCACACACACACAGAGCTATTGAAGAGACTACCTAAAATGTATAGAAGTGTTTTAATTTTTAGGCAGATTTTACTATGTCTCATCTAGGGAGTAATTCACAAATTTGAGTTATGAGGAGGTCACGCTCTCCATAGGCTGAGCTAAGTGTATACATGAAGTGTTATGCATCTTTCTCTCAAAGAAATTATTTCAAGAACAATTTGTAATCCCAACACCTGCACTTTTCTAACATCCATCTTCTGATTAAGTAGCATCCCTAGGATTTAACTCAGCATTTAAGCCATTTCTTCCAGATGCAAAACATTTAAATGATTTAGCTTTTTGCTTCACCTTCCCAGATTTAAAGAAAAAGGAAAATAATTGCACTGTGAGCAGGTTATTTTTTTGAAGGAAGTTAAAAGACTCTTCCTTAGGACAAAAAAACTTGATCCAGCTATAACAGAATGGCAATGCACTTCAGCATCTACTTACTAACTATGGAGACTGGATGATTGTTATTTGCTGTCTTTTCTCTTATTTTGTCTATCTTGCTTTGGCTGAAAGCAAGATGTCTATAGCTCATCAGAATATTCCTGGTTACTTCTTGTACATGAAGAATAAAGGAAGGTTTACCTGAAGTTTCTTGACTCATTAGTGATTTTGCAGATTTTGAAGTATTCAACGTCCTCACAGATAGTCTGCCTCAGGGCTTCGACCCAGCTGCACCCGTAATAATCCCCACTGATGAAAGAAGAAAATCCCTCTTTCCTGAAGGCTTAGAGAATAAAGGAGGTAAAGTGAGCTTCAGAAGTACAAACATTTCATATCCCCTCCACAAATGGTACTAATTGGCTCTACTGTCATGCTTCCCTCTAAATGCAGGCCACGAATTTGGTATGGGTGCAATTTGAATGATCTTTTCATCTGTAAAAGGGCTTAATCCCAGCACAGGCTGAGACCATGTTGCTGCTATGATCTGGATTGAATCAGAAGTTTAGTGCTGTACCTTTCAAAGGTGGGATACATTCAGTTGTGTCAATCTAATACAGAAAATGCATTTTTCTGACTTTTCAGATGGGAGTCTACTATTTACCTCTTCAGGATATTAATGTCTCTGGAATCCTTGATTTGATACAGATTGTAAGAACAAATGGGTCTTGTATATATGCTTATATCAGGGACCTCATGTTTAAAATAAAAATACCAGAGGAAGATATCTGAGGAACAGAAAATCTTAAAAACAAAACTTCATTACCATTTGTTTTCTTTTACGGATGTATCTATGGCTTGATATTACTGCTTTTTTTGTAGACTTGAAATCGCTGATTTCATGTGTGAGTTATACATTTATACATGTATTTATATTTATACAAGAATCTATTTATTATACTGTGCATATTAATATACAATGTACTTTAATAGTTAACTTTTAAATTGAGAAGATGTTGATTAAATATCAAAATCTAATGTTCACATTAGACTTTTTTGTTCTGCCACAACAAGCAGATTTTGGAACTGTATCTGAACTGGGTTGATTCAAGCTTGTCCAATCTATCTTAATATAAATAAGTGACTATTATAAAAATTAAGATCTATAAGAAGCTTTATAGCGAATTTGAAGTTCACTGTTCAGTATTAATTAAAGTGTATAAATACTGTTACATTGTGTAAGGAAAACAGTAGGTGTAATGAAAATTCTGGGTTAAATGGACTGTCATACAGGAGTTTAAATACGAACTGTTAATCAGCCGTGATTTCATTGCAGTATTTGCACTAGCTCTAATCTGGATATGGCAATTAATATGGTTGAATGACAGAAACTCTAGAATTGCTTTATGTCCTTGCTCATTCCTGCTATTTTCCTGTGTCAGTAATGCTCCAAGGGATAAAAATGAGTCTGTTTCTTTACTCTCTGGCACTTGCTGCCATTTCCACATGCTTTATGGTGTGGTGTTCAAATATGCCATTCTCCATGCTAAGGTTTGTAATTATTTTTTTAATGAGTATCTACATTTCTGCACAAGTTTATTTTTGACAGACTTGTGTGGGATTTAGGATATAGGCCTGAATACCTGTCCCATAAACGTGCAATGTTGCCTTCTGATAGTGGTAGAAAAGCGTGATTTTCCTTTCCTTAGGTAGTGGAGTGTTTTCAATGAGTGTCCAAAACTTTTTGACTAATTTATTAGAATCATAGAATAGTTAGGGTTGGAAAGGACATTAAGATCATCAAGTTTGAAACCCCTGCCACTGGTAGGGACACCTCATACTAAACCATGTCACCGAAGATTTCATCCAACCTAGCCTTGAACACCGCCAGTGATGGGAGCACCTACCACTTCTTGGGCAAACCATTCCAGGGCCTCACCACCCTTACAGTAAAGAACTTCTTCCTTATACCCAATCTAAACTTCCCCTGTTTAGTTTGAACCAGCTACCCCTTGACTTATCACTACAGTCCCTAGAGTCACAACCCAAGCATCCTTATCACAGAACTGTACACAATGCTCACACTGAAGTCAGCTCATTTTAATTTTCTCATTGACCAACACCCCAAGTCCTTCTCTGCAGGGCTGCTCTGAATCTCTTCTCTGCCCAACCTGTAGCTGTGACTGGGATTGCTCTGACCCAGGTGTAGGACCTTGCACTTGGCTTGGTTAAACTTCGTAAGGTTGGCATCAGCCCACCTCTCAAGCATGTCAAGGTCCCTCTGGATGGCATTCCTTCCCTCCACTGTATCCTCTGCAACACACAGCTTGGTGTCATCAGCAGACTTGCTAAGGGCACACTCAATCCCACTGTCCTGGTTGCTGACAAAGATGTTGAACAAGGCTCCCAAAACCAGTCCCTGGGGGACACCACTCGTTACTGGTCTCCAACTGGACGTTGAGCTGCTGTTCACAACTCTTTGCGTGCAGCCATCCAGCCAGTTCTTGAATAGATTCAGATCTAGAATAAAATCTTGAATAGAATAGATCTAGAATTGATGTCTCTCCAATTAAGAGACCAGGATGTCATGTGGGACAGTGTCGAATGCTTTGCACAAGTCCAGGTAGATGACATCAACTGCTCTGCCCCTGTCCATCAGTTCCGCAGCCCCATCATAGAAGGCCACCAAATTGGTCAGGCAGGATTTCTCCTTAGTGAAGCCATGCTGGCTGTCACCAAGCACCTGGTTCCTTTTCATGTGCCTTAGCATGCCTTCCAGGAGAATCTGCTCCAAGATTTTGCCAGGCACAGAGGGGAGACTGACAGGTCTGTAATTCCCCGGGTCATCCTTCTTGAAAATGGGGGTTATGTTTCCTTTTTTTCAGTCATTAGGAACTTCACCGACTGCCACGATTTTTCAAATATGATGGCCAGTGGCTTAGCAAGTTCATTTGCCAGCTCCTTCAGGACTCGTGGATGGATTTTGTCAGGTCCCATGGACTTGTGTGTGCTCAGGTTCTTAATATGGTCTTGAACCAGATCCTCTCCTACAGCAGGTCTAGGGTCTTCATTCTCACAGTCCCTGCATCTGCCTTCCAAGACTTGGGTGGTGTGGTCAGAGCCTTTGCCAGTGAAGACTGGGGCAAAGAAGTCATTAAGAATCTCAGCCTTCTCCAAATCCTGGGTAGCCAGTTCTCCCGATAGCTTCTGGAGAGGACCCACGTTGTCCCTATTCTGTCTTTATTTGCAATGTACCTATAAAATCCCTTTGTGTTTTCTTTCACATCCCTAGCCTAGTTGAATTCTATCTGGGCCTAAGCTTTCCTAACCTGGTCCCTAGTTTCCTGGACAACATCCCTGTATTCTTCCCAAGCTGCTTGTCCTTGCTTCCACTTTTTATAAGCCTTTTTTTTTGCCCTTAATTTTTCTCAGCAGCTCCTTATCCATCCAAGGAGGTCTCCTGGACCTCCTGCTGCACTTTCTTCTAGTTGGGATGCAATACTCCTGAGCTTGGAGCAGGAGATCCTTGAATATCAACCAATAGTCTTGGGCCCCCCTGCCCTCTAGGGCTATATCCCATGGAACCTTACTAAGCAGGTTCCTGAAGAGGCCAAAGTCTGCTCTCTTGAAGTCCAGGGCAGTGAGCTTGCTGCACGCTCTTCTCACTGCCCTGAGGATCTCGAACTCAGCCATCTCATGAGCACTACGACCAAGGCTGCCCTGGAGCATCACATTTCCAATCAACCCCTCCCTGTTAGTGAGCACGAGGTCAAGCATGGCACCTCTCCTTGTCGGCTCCTCTATTACTTGCAGAAGGAAGTTGTCTTCCTTTTTATTCCTGTCTTATTCTCAAAAGCCATAATTTTTATTTTTTTTTTTCCACACTAGCATTATCTTATGAGCATTATCATTCTGCTCTGGTATTATATTGCTTTGTCTCCTAAATATTGCTGAGGCCTCAATGTCTTGAGGCATCTTTTATCTTTGCTATTACTGTTGGCTTCATAGACTTAGAAGGGGTAAGCAGCATAATTCTTATGTAAATTTTGTAGGTAATTTGTGAAAAAGCTACTTCAGACACCAAACATATTTCTATGGCTCTTCCTCCTCCTTTTTTGCCTTTAAAATCATATGGCTGCGTTTTAGTTCTCACTATATTATTTTGTTTGCTCAAAGCATTGTATGACCGTTGCACATTGCTAACAGTCTATTTTGGAATCTGAGTATGTACTACATCCATTGAAATAGATTTTCAGTCAGTGGAGTGAATTTCCATGAAGCGTGCCATTCTGAGGGCTCTTTACCCTACATGCTTATTATCACCAATGCCAGAATAGACCTTTTTTTTTGCTTAAAATGTTTCTAATTAGCATGTTTCAGATCCCTTTCATTGACGCTAAGGATGTCAAGTGGGTAACTGTCTCCTTTCATAATGATTTTTGAGAAGTCATATATTGCCATTGTAGACCAACGACAAAAATTAGACTAGATTATTTTTATCAGCCCTAGATTTTTCTGGGAACTTGCTTGCATCAAACTTCAACACAGAATGAGGGTCTAAGAATGTTCTTTGCAAAACAACCATTTTTACTGAAATCTTAGATTAATCTTTTTTCTCTTGCTGCTATTTCTGTGAGCTTAAGTAGTCCTGCTGTTACATTATGGGGCTTGAAATAGGTAAATTCAGTAGAATAGGTTCTCCTAAGGAGCTGTAGTTTTGTAACACATGAAATGCACCTTCTGTATTAGAGAGAACAAATATTTGATGGGTGATGGAGGACTAATAGAAAGAAGATGACTGAGGTAAGAATAAAAGCCTTAACTGTGTTAAGTTTTTTTAAAACTTAAAGGATTAATATTTAGGATATATTTTTAGTATGGAGTTATCTGAGGTCTTGGCTGAAAATGCATCCGTAGAAGTCAACAGATGAATTCAACCTTCTGCACTGTGAGCATGAAAGCAATGGAAGATGGTTTTCTAATCTAAATTGTTCAAAATAATTTTTTTGTCTTTTATATAGATAGAAAATTTAAGGTTGTTTTATTTCTGTTGTAGGGGAAACTATGCAAAACAATTAGTGACTCTTGTTTTCATCATGCAACATGACCTCTTTAAATTAGTTTCTCAAAGACAACTATTTCCCTTGCTGAAAATAACGAAGAGGAACTTACATACTTTCTAGTTTCCAGCTCAGCTGGAACAAGGTCATGTTCCTTTCTACTTCTGTAAAAAGTTATTTTGCAAATTCATTTTAATCTGAATTGAAAATGGATTGATATTTAGGTGAAGTTCAATCAGTATTAAGAGTGTAGTGTTAATAACTTTGATGTGCGTTATTGGATTACAGAATGTAATAACATTTTCTTTAGTTATTCAAATTATTTTTCCCTATAGTTCAAAATATTTCCAATCAGACTTTTGTAGATAGTGAGGTCCCGGGGCAGCTACTTACAGTACTTAGCTGAAAGAGGAGAATTACTGATGACCTCTCTTGATTAAATGCATGAAAAGCCCATTCAAAAAAATCTCTAATTTCTTACTTTAATTACACTGATTTTTTTTTTTTTTTCTTATCAGTTCTAATACATGACTCAATCTGTTCCACTTTTGAATGTTTCTGGGAGGTTTGAGGAATGATTTGTCTATCTGCAGAAGATCAGGTTGAAGTACTGGAAGAAAAGCAGTAATTTTATAAGAAAACCCTTCCTACTTTTGCAGCATTATCAATTAGAGGATTTATTTGAAAATAACAAACTAGATAGAGAAAATTAGATTGTCAAGATTAAAAAATATAAATAATTGCTTTTGTTAATAAAACTAGCATCTGCAATTCTGCTTACTGTTGTAAAATGAGAATGATCAATTCTTATGCTTTGGGGCATAAACTGATCAGTTTAAGCAGGATGGAATTTTATCCATTTTATCTTGGTGTAAGTTTAAAAATCACTTAAATTGTTGGAAATGTTTATACATATTTAGTAGCAAAGCATCTGTGCAAGCAAAGATCAGATGAAATTATTAATATAATTAGGAAAAGATTTTCCATATTTAAGAAATGTTGATAGTCAACTAGTTAAAATACATACAGTTTTAAAATACGGTATGTATCTAGAAGCTCTTATTCCAGTGTTAGGTGAACTGTATTTGTAAAAAAACAGTTTCTAAACATATTCTTAATTAGAAGAAATTAATTAGGAGAAAGGAAGAGAAAGAAGAACTGGGATAAGGGGAAGATCCTAAGTATATGTTATAAATTGAGACCACAATGGATCGTAATTCCAATTACAATTTTATTAATTGTAGCAAGTAGAATATGAGCAAAGACAGCGCTGGACGGCAGGGGAGTCTGCGCTCCGCCAACTACCGTACCTAGTAAATCAGACTGTCCCTTTTTATACATCCTGACTTCCGCGTTCATATAGTGGTAGAGATACTCTGCTCCTGTTCCAGCAGTTGCTAGGGATTCAGAAATCTTCCTCCTTGGTCCTATGGTTAACCCCGTCAGTTTTACTTGCTTAAGAGATAAGTGGCACCAGCTGTGCTCGCTTAGGGAGATAAGCAGTGTCGGTTTTGTTTGCTTGAGAGATAAGCAGGCGTCGGTTTTGCTGGCTCAAGCGATTTCACATTCATTGTTATCTGTCCTTTACATTGAGTTATAAGTCTTAATAGACAATATCCTATTCTATAGTTTCCCACATAAGTCTTAATAAACAATATCCTATTCTATAGTTCTCACAGTATATATTAAAAAAAATACCCTTACTTCAGAAATCAGTTTTAAGTGAAGAACTGAAGTGAAAAGAAAAGAATGCAGTCAGTTAGCTGATCGGAGCTAGCACAGCTAGAGCCGGAGCCGGCACGCTTCAGAGACCACGAGGTTCAGGAGAGATTAGGAAAAGCAGAGAAGACAGCGCAGAGACATCGCGATTCCCCATATCTCCCGATCCCCAAAGCCCCAGCAGCCCTTGCGAGAGAGCGGCTGACGTGGCAGGGGGCGTTCCCACGGTGACGGCGGGAGATTTAAAAGCGGCTGCAACGCGATCCTAGCAGTCGGTCAGCTGATCGGAGCTAGCACAGCTAGAGCCGGAGCCGGCACGCTTCAGAGACCACGAGGTTCAGCAGAGATTAGGAAAAGCAGAGGGGATATCGCAGAGACATCCCGATCCCCGACATCTCCCGATCCCCGACATCTCCCGATCCCCGACATCTCCCGATCCCCGACATCTCCCGATCCCCGACATCTCCCGATCCCCGAAGCCCCAGCAGCTCTTGTGAGAGAGCGGCTGACGTGGCAGGGGGCGTTCCCGCAGTAACGGCGACCGCACCCCTGCCCCTTGCCTTGAAAGAGCTTCTGAGAGGGCAGCGACCCCACCGGGCGCAGGGAGGAACAAGCAGGTCGTGTTGCGGACTCTGTTGCTGGTGTCCCAGACTGCTGACCAATATGGTCGCCTCCAGAAGGAGAGCTTGCAGTAAGGAGACTGTAGCAACTCAGACAGAGACCCCGTCCCAAACCGTAGCTGTTCAGGTCTCTGGCTGCAGGGAGTGCCAGAGCCTGCTGCTGCCGAGGGAGGGAGGCCAGCATTCCACCTGCGTGAGGTGTGAGCAGGTAGAAGATCTGCTTAGCTTGGTGGCAGAACTTAAGGAGGAGGTTGAGACGCTGAGGACCATCAGGGAGTGTGAAAGGCAGATCGACTGGTGGAGTAACTCCCTGGCGTGCCAGCAGGAATGGTTCCAGGGAGATACCCACCACAAGGGGATGGACCCCCTGCCCTCTCAGACAGAGGGGGATGACCCGAGACAGCCCCTGCCCTGAGCTGTCGCGCAGAGGTAAGGGACCAAAAAGACAATGAGGGCTGGAAGCAAGTTCCAGTTCGGAGTCGTGGGCAGTCCTCCTCCCTTCCTGCCCTGCTTCCCCAGGTGCCCCTCCGTAATAGGTTTGAGGCCCTGGATCTTGATGGAGAGGTAAGTGAGGATGTGGTGCAAGGCCAGACTACAAGGTCACATAGGAAAAGCCGGTGGACTTCGCACCTCAAGACTGCCTCTGATAAGAAAGAAAGAAAGGTCATTGTCGTAGGCGATTCCCTTCTGAGAGGAACAGAGGGCCCGATATGCAGAGTTGACCCTCATCATAGGGAAGTGTGTAGTCTGCCTGGAGCCCGGATCAGGGATATCACCAGGGCGCTCCCCAGCCTGGTGCACCCGACAGACTACTACCCGCTGCTGGCCTTCCAGACAGGTGGGGGGGAAGCTGCTTCCCGCAGTCTGAGGGGGATGAAGAAAGACTACAGGGCCTTGGGGCGGATGGTGAAAGAGTCTGGGGCTCAAGTGATCTTCTCCTCACTTCTCCCATCTTCCGGTGATGATGTGGGACTGAATGGGAAAATTCAGTCTGTAAACAATTGGCTACAAGACTGGTGCTGCAGGCAGGGCTTTGGGTTCTTTGATAATAGCTGGTTTTATAAGGCTCCAGTCCGGATGATGGCACGTGGGAAAGGTTTATCTCACCGAGGCAAAAGGATGCTGGGCCATAAATTAGCAGGGCTCATTTGGAGAGCTTTAAACTAGATTCGAAGGGAGATGGGGTTGTAACTGGGCTTGCCCCAGTGGGGCAGCACTCTAGAATTGATGAAGACTGGGAGGCCTCCTATAATCCTAGGGTGAAATCGGTGAGCTCAGCTCCCTCCTTGAAATGCCTGTACACCAATGCGTGCAGCATGAGAAATAAGCAGGAGGAGTTGGAGACCTGTGTTAAGTCAGGAGATTATGATCTGGTGGCAATTACAGAGATGTGGTGGGACAGCTCGCATGACTGGAATATAGTCATGGAGGGCTATGTCCTTTTCAGGAAAGACAGGCCAGCCAGGCGGGGTGGTGGGGTTGCTCTTTATGTGCGAGAGCAGCTGCAATGTACTGAGTTCTGTCCAGGGGCAGAGGACGAGCGAGTTGAGAGTCTGTGGGTGAGAATTAAGGGGCAGGCTGGCAAGGGTGATACTGTTGTGGGTGTCTGTTACAGGCCACCAGATCAGGGTGAGGAAGTTGACGAGGCCTTCTACAGGCAGCTGAGAGCGGCCTCACAGTCACAGGCCGTGGTCGTCGTGGGGGATTTTAACTTCCCTGATGTTTGCTGGAAGGACTACTCAGCAACCCAGCCACAGTCCAGGAGGTTCCTCCAGTGTATGGATGATACCTTCCTCATGCAAATGGTGGATGAGCCAACCAGGAGAGGAGCGCTGCTGGATCTCATCCTCACTAACAAGGAGGGTCTGGTCGAAGCAGTAAAGGTTGAGGGCTGCCTTGGTTGCAGCGACCACAAGATGGTGGAATTCAGGATCTTGTGTGGTAGGACCAGTACAATAGCAAGTAGAATTGCAACCCTGGACTTTAGCAGGGCAAACTTTGGCCTTTTCAAGCAATTGCTAGGGGAAATCCCATGGGCAAGGCTGCTTGAAGGTAAAGGGGCCCAAGATAGTTGGTTGACATTCAAGGATTGCTTATTCCGAGCTCAAGAGCAGAGCATCCCAACACGTAGGAAGTCAAGGAAGAGGGCCAGGAGACCTGCGTGGCTCAATAAGGAACTGCTGGGTATGCTCAAGTGGAAGAGGAGAGTTTACAGGCCATGGAAGGAGGGGCTGGCCACTTGGGAGGAATATAGGGCTGCTGCTAGAGGATGTAGGAAGGCAGCTAGGATGGCTAAGGCCTCCTTAGAATTATATCTGGCAAGAGGGGTCAAGGACAGCAGAAAGAGCTTTTTCAAATACATGGCTGATAAAACTAACTCCAGAGGCAAGGTAGGCCCACTGGTGAATGGGGTGGGTGCCCTGGTGACAGAAGATACAGAGATGGCAGAGTTACTGAATGCCTTCTTTGTCTCTGTCTACTCTGCTGGAGGCAGTCCTGAAGAGCCCTGTACTCCTGAGACCTCAGATGAAGTCAGGTCACTGGAGCAGTTTGCCTTAGTCGATGAGGAATGGGTTAGAGGCCAGTTGAGCAATCTGGACATCCATAAATCCGTGGGTCCAGATGGGATACACCCGCGGGTGCTGAGGGAACTGGCGGAAGTCATTGCTAGACCACTCTCCATCATCTTTACCAAGTCTTGGGAAACGGCAGAGGTGCCTGAGGACTGGAGGAAAGCAAATGTCACTCCAGTCTTCAAAAAGGGCAAGAAGGAGGACCCGGGTAACTATAGACAGGTCAGCCTCACCTCCATCCTTGGGAAAGTGATGGAACACCTTATCCTTGATGCCATCTTAAGGCATGTCAAGGATAAGAGTGTTATGAGGGGCAGTCAACATGGCTTTACCAAGGCGAAGTTGTGCTTGACCAACCTCCTAGCCTTTTATGAGGAAATAACACGGTGGATGGATGATGGCAGAGTGGTGGATGTGGTCTACCTTGACTTCAGCAAAGCATTTGACACAGTCTCCCACAGCATCCTCATAGCTAAATTGAGGAAGTGTGGTCTGAATGATCAGGTGGTGAGGTGGACCACGAACTGGCTGAAGGAGAGAAGCCAGAGAGTTGTAGTCTATGGGGCAGAGTCTAGTTGGAGGCCTGTATCTAGTGGAGTGCCTCAAGGGTCAGTATTGGGACCAGTATTATTTAATATATTCATCAACGATTTAGATGAGGGAATTGAGTGTACTGTCAGCAAGTTTGCTGATGACACCAAGCTGGGAGGAGTGGCTGACACGCCAGAAGGCTGTGCTGCCATCCAGCGAGACCTGGACAGGCTGGAGAGTTGGGCAGGGAGTAACTTGATGAAATATAACAAGGGAAAGTGTAGAGTCCTGCATCTGGGCAGGAACAACCCCAGGTTCCAATATAGGTTGGGGAATGACCTGTTAGAGAGGAGTGTAGGGGAGAGGGACCTGGGAGTCCTCGTGGACGGCAGGATGACCATGAGCCAACACTGTGCCCTTGTGGCCAAGAAGGCCAATGGCATCCTAGGGTGTATTGGAAGGGGGGTGGTCAGTAGCTCGAGAGAGGTCCTCCTCCCCCTCTACTCTGCCCTGGTGAGACCGCATCTGGAATATTGTGTCCAGTTCTGGGCCCCTCAGTTCAAGAAGGACAGGGACCTGCTGGAGAGAGTCCAGCGCAGGGCAACTAAGATGATTAAGGGAGTGGAGCATCTCCCTTATAAGGAAAGGCAGAGTTAGCTGGGTCTCTATAGTTTGGAGAAGAGGAGACTGAGGGGTGACCTTATTAGTGTATATAAATATATGAAGGGGGAATGTCACGAGGATGGAGCCAGGCTCTTCTCAGTTGCAAACAATGATAGGACAAGGGGTAATGGGTACAAACTGGAACACAAGAGGTTCCACTTAAACTTGAGAAGAAACTTCTTCTCAGTGAGGGTGACGGAACACTGGAACAGGCTGCCCAGGGGGGTTGTGGAGTCTCCTTCTCTGGAGACATTCAAAACCCGCCTGGACACATTCCTGTGTAACCTTATCTAGGTATTCCTGCTCTGGCAGGGGGATTGGACTAGATGATCTTTTGAGGTCCCTTCCTATCTCTAGCATACTGTGATACTGTGATTCTCCTCCCCATCGCACCGGGAGCACGGGGGAGGAAGGAGGGAGGAGTGAGAGAGCAGCTGCTTGGTTCTGAGTTACTGGCTGGGCTTAAACCACAACAGTTTGATTGTGTAGCAACTGTCATACACCAAGTGTACAGCTGTATGTCACGCGTGAATGAGGATCTTTCTCAAACATCAGAAAATGAGAGAATGATGTCCAAATACTACAGAGGTGTCTCATAGCAAAGAGAGAAGAAAGTGTTTGTATAAATTCAGTAGTTTGGGCATTATACTGAAGTAGGAAACTCTCTGCTTGGGAACATGTCCAGGCCAAGTGCAAACATTTAAGCTGGCAAAACTGTAAAATTTCCCCTCCCTTTCACAGGCTATTGGAAACCCTGGCTTTTGTTGAGAATATAGACCCATATTGACATATTTTAAGAGTAGTCTCGGCTATGCAGAGCCTGTCCAATGCAATGAATCAGAATATCCTGTTCATGAGGTCTCAGTCACTGCAATACTTGACTTCCACACAGCATTTCTAGTTGGCCTCTGCTTTATGAATTCTTGTCTGAACTTTCAGACTCAGATTCTCCAGAAAGTTAGTACTTTATTCTTTCCTTCAACATACTGTGGGGAATTTGACGTCTTCTACTGGGACAAATTCTTCACCTTCAAAAGCACCTAATACTTCTGAGAGCTTTATTGTCTGGTTAGTCTGAACTATGAAAGATAACACACACCTGGAGAAAATCAGGCAGTCTGTTAATTAGTCATGAGTTTAAAAGGGATCTGAGGGCTTTTGTGGTGCTTTTTTTTCTTCTTTTCTCAGAGGTATGGAGTGCTATATGAGAAAAAAAAAGAGCAAAAATGTTGAGAACTGGTTGCTTATAAGGGAAATACTGAGTGTGGTGAAATCCCACAAGTTTAAGAGACTGAGTGGTGCTGTGTGGCAACTGATCTGTGTGAGTGGCTATGGTGAGAAGGTGTCCTTTAGGTTGTCACTGTTTTTTCTAATATTGCTGTGTAAGGATAATTAGACTATACGATAATATACTGTCACGAGTAATCTGAATTTGCTAGGTTGTAGGTTATGCATGTTTAACTCTAACATTATGTTAGTTAATGCATGTTTAGCTGTAACATTAGTGAATTACTGATGTGTTTGTATGTGTATAAAGAACAGATGATATTACACTTGGCTTGCTGTAATAAAATGTTTTAGTGGAAAAAACACAAAACATTAAATTTAAAGTTCAATGATATAGACAAAATAAAAAACATAGAATCATAGCATGGCCTAGGTCAGAATCACAGAATCACAGAATCCCAAGGGTTGGAAGGGACCTCAAAAGATCATCTAGTCCAGCCCCCCTGCAAGAGCAGGGTAACCTAGAGTACATCACACAAGAACTTGTCCAGCCGGGCCTTGAATATCTCTAATGTAGGAGACTCCACAACCCCCCTGGGCAACCTGTTCCAGTGCTCTGTCACTCTCACAGTAAAGAAGTTTTTCCTGATGTTCACATGGAACCTCCTATGCTCCAGTTTACACCCATTACCCCTTGTCCTATCATTGGACATCACTGAGAAAAACCTAGCTCCATCATCCTGATACTCACCCTTTACATATTTGTAAACATTGGTGAGGTCACCCCTCAGTCTCCTCTTCTCCAAGCTAAAGAGACCCAGCTCCCTCAGCCTTTCCTCGTAAGGGAGATGCTCCACTCCCTAAATCATCTTTGTGGCTCTGCGCTGGACTCTTTCAAGCAATTCCCTGTCCTTCTTGAACTGAGAGGCCCAGAACTGGACACAATATTCCAGATGTGGCCTCACCAGGGCAGAGTAGAAGGGGAGGAGAACCTCTCTTGACCTACTAACCACACCTTTTCTAATGCACCCTAGGATGCCATTGGCCTTCTTGGCCACAAGGGCACATTGCTGGCTCATGGTCATCCTCCTACCCACTAGGACCCCCAAGTCCCTTTCCCCTTCACTACTTTCCAGCAGGTCAACCCCCAACCTGTACTGGTACATGGGGTTGTTCCTCCCCAGATGCAAGACTCTACACTTGCCCTTGTTGAATTTCACCAAGTTTCTCCCCGCCCAGCTCTCCAGCCTGTCCAGGTCTCATTGAATGGCAACGCAACCTTCTGGTGTGTCAGCCACTCCTCCCAGTTTAATGTCATTAGCGAACTTGCTGAGGGTACACTCCCTCATCCAGGTCGTTGATGAAAATATTGAACAGCACTGGTCCCAGCACCGACCCCTGAGGGACTCCACTAGTCACAGACCTCCAGCTAGATTCTGCCCCATTGACCACAACTCTCTGCCTTCTTCCTTTCAACCAGTTCTTGATCCACCTCACTACCTGATCATCAAGCCCACACTTCCTTAGCTTATCTAAGAGGATGCTGTGGGAGACAGTATCAAATGCCTTACTGAAATCAAGAAAAACCACATCTACAGCTCTACCATCATCCATCCACCTAGTTACTTCCTCATAGAAGGCTATAAGGTTGGTCAAACATGACTTCCCCTTGGTAAAACCATGTTGGCTACTCTTAATGACCCCCTCATCCTTGATATGTGTCCTGGGTTCATCAGTGGCAGTCAGTTTTTCTCCTTCTTAGTAGCTGTTGCAGCACTGTGGTTTTGACTTTCGGCCTGGGAACAGGGCTGATAACACCAATGTTTAGACTGACCAAGGACTTTGTGAGTCTCATGCTCTGCCAGGGAGGAGGGGAAGCCGGGAGGAAGCGGGGACAGGACACCTGACCCAAACTAGCCAAAGAGGTATTCCATACCACAGCACGTCATGCCCAGGAGGTAGAACAGAGAGTTCCCGGAAGGGCTGGATCACGGCAGGGTGGGGGCGAGGTACCGGTTGGTGAGCAGTTGTATTCTCTTCCTTGTTATTTCCTTTATCATTGTTACTATTAGTGGTAGCAGTAGTGATTTGTGTTATACCTTAGTTATTAAACTGTTCTTATCTCAACCCGTGGGAGTTGCATTCTTTTGATTCTCCTCCCCGTCCCTCCAGAAGCGGAGGGAAGAAAGGTGTGGGGGGGAAGTGGACTTCATGGTTCTGATTTACGGCCTGGGCTTAAACCACGACAATATGTCTAGAGATGGTGTCAAGAATAAGTTGTTCCATCACCTTTCCAGGGATGGAGGTAAGGCTGACCTGGTCTATAATTACCCAGGTCCTTCTTCTTGCCCTTCTTATAGGCTGGCGTGACATTTGCCGTCCTCCAATCCTCAGGCACCTCTCCTGTTTCCCACGACTTACCAAAGATGATGGAGAGTGGCCTAGCAATGACCTCCACCAGGTCCCTCAGCACCCGTGGATGTATTCCGTCTGGACCCATCGATTTATAGATGTCCAGATTGCTTAACTGATCCCTAACCCAATCCTCATCTACCAAAGCAAACTCCTCTTTTATCCTGACTCCTTCTGGGGCTATAGGAATCTGGGGCCCCCAGGGAGAGTCTGCAGGAGTAAAGACAGAGGCAAAGAAGGCATTCACCACCTCTGCCTTCTTTATATCCTCTGTCTCCAGGGCACCCGCCTCGTTCAGCAGTGGGCCTATATTGCCTCTTGTGTTAGTTTTATCCGCTATGTATTTGAAGAAGCCCTTTCTATTGTCCTTAACCTGACTTGCAAGATTAAGTTCCAAGGAGGCCTTAGCTGTCCTAATTGCCTCCCTACATCCTCTAACAACTGTCCTATATTCCTCCCAAGTGGCCAGCCCCTCCTTCCATAATCCATAGATTCTCTTTTCCCACACAAGTTTGCCCAGCAGTTCCTTGTTTAACCATGCTGGTCTCCTGGCTCCCTTACTTGATTTCCTACTCATTGGGACGCTCTGATCCTGAGCTTGGAAGAAGTGGTCCTTGAATGCTGACCAACTATCTTGAGCCCCTTTACCACCTAGTACCCTTTCCCATGAGACTTCCCTTAGCAATTGATTGAAGAGGCCAAAGTTGGCCCTTCGGAAATCCAGAATTGTGGCCTTGCTAGGTATTCTATTCCTCCCACACAGGATCCTAAACTCCACCATCTCATGGTCACTTTAGCCAAGGCTGCCATTGACCATCACCACTTCAACCAGACCCTCTTTGTTGGTGAGTACTAGATCCAGCAGCGCTCCTCTCCTAGTTGGTTTGTCCACCATTTGCATTAAGAAGTTATCATCAATGCACTGGAGGAACCTCCTAGACTGTGAATGATTGGCTGTGTGAGTCTTCTAGCAAATATCGGGGTAGTTAAAATCCCCCATGAGGACCAAGGCATGTAGTTGTGAGGCTGCTTTCCGTTGCCTGTAGAAAGCCTCATCAACTCCTTTGTCCTGATCAGGAGGTCTATAATAGACCCCCACAACTGTATCACCCATACCAGCCTGTCCCTTAATTTGCACCCACAGACTTTCCACTTGCCCCTCATCTGCCCCTGGACAGAACTCAATACATTCTAGTCGCTCTCTCACATAAAGGGCAACTCCACCACCTCTCTTTGCTGACCTATCTTTCCTAAAAAGGACATAGCCATCCATGACCACATTCCAGTCATGTGAGCTGTCCCACCATGTCTCTGTAACTTCCACCAGATCATAACCTTTAGACCGCACACAGACTTCTAACTCCTCCTGTTTATTCCCCATGCTGCATGCATTGGTGTACAGGCATTTCAGGGAGCGAGCAGAGCATGCTAATGGCACCCTTGGGAGGCGGGAGGCCTTCTGGTCTTCATTAATATCTAAAGATCATTTAATTCCAACCCTGCTGACTTAGGCAGGTACAGATGAGTTAGTCATATACAATAATCAAGTCAACTGACTGTGTTCACTTTTTTTTCCTTCCAAATGCTTTCCTTTACTCTTATATTTTGCATAGGCTTTGGGCATGTGAATTTCAAACAAGCAGAATAATGGTAATACTGTCTATGCTACTGATACTGGAAAATTTTCTCTTTTACTTCTTCAATCTTTCTAAAAAAGGAAAAAAAAAACCAAAACCAAAACTTCCATTTGTGTTACTAGACTTTGGTTTTTTGAAAATCAGTAAACTTGAGCTATGGAAACATATTCCATGGAGAAGGAAAGACATTACTTCTGAATGATACTGTTCAGTAGAACCAATGGCAATAAAGTGTCTATGCCGTAATTCTGACACATACAGTAGACTTATAAAAGTTTAGCATGATTACACTAAGTAGTGACAGGAAGCTACTGTGAGTATAGTTATGGAGTGAGGCAGGCAGCTCAGAGAGAATAGCAGAGCTCTAAACTGTAATGTTTCTTTGACATCATTCTGCCTGCTGAGCAAAAGATAGTTGCATCCAGCTCTGCTAATTTGCTCATCCCTTCTTCCTTCTGTTCAGCCTACTGCTAGATGCTCTTTAGACTGCTGGCTGCAAACCTAAGGCAGGTAGGTGGAATGACCAAGATATTGGTCCTGTCAAGAAAGGTCTTGGGTAACCTAAGCTGAAGCATTTGAGTTTCTGAGGATGTAATGCATGAATTCAGATATTAATTTGTATCATCTGTGAAGAAAAATATTGCTCAGATATATCTGCAATTTCTGTTTTAGGTTAGTTTTATTGTTAGGTTCCTTCTCCTTCACTGCTTTCAATGTTTGGGTTTTTGTGGTTTTTTTTTTTTTTTTTTTTTTTTTTTTTTTTTTTTTTTTTTTGTTTTTTTTTTTTTTTTTGATTATGGTAAGGACAATCCAAAGCTTGGTCTCAGTTTTGAGCTGATCTTTGGTAGGCTTTGTCAGTTAGAAAATCCCTTAAAACCTCTTAATGACAGAGTGAAGTTTGTAATCCACCACTACATACACTACTCTTTGTAACTACGTTTTCTTTATACATACTAGAGACCTGTCACACTGTGAGATGCAATAAATCAGCAACTAAAAAATCCCAACAAAAACTGAAAAAAAAAAAGCTGAAAAAAGCTGCCAAGTTCATGGCAGGGAGTGTAAATTATTCAAGTTTTTCCAATAGCAGCTTAAAATGAGACTATCCATATAACCCAGAGATCAATCATGATGCTGAAAAACTGCCTTGGTTTGCCAAAGGAAATTAGGTGAGAGAAAGTCTTATGGCTCTGTCAAAATGATTTTGTCATAGGCAATACCAGAAGAGAGAGAATTCATGAAAAAAAATACTCTACATGGAGATTGTTTTGTTTGTCTGCTTTTTTGTGGAACCCATCACTTCATCACCTTGTCTTTCTATACCAAATGTAGAAAATTATGTCAAAATAACATTTAATGTTTAGATATTGACTGGAATAATACTTTGCTCAATATCAAATGAATATAAAAAATGACTATTAGTCTTGTGGGTGTTATCTGGGTCAGTTCATCGCTTAAAAACATTCTGCACCAGTTGCATTTCTTGCTGTGTTCACTGCACGGAAAATATATTGCTTTCAACTACAGAGAAAATAGTGTGAAACAGTCTGTTGACTTTTCTTCCCCTCAAGAAAAGCGTCTTTTAATTGGACAGTTTTTACACTTCTACAAAGAAAATAGGACAAACAAAAGAGGAAAAACACAAACGACCAACTCACTGAGTTCTTTTTACATATTGTTAAGGAATTCATTGCATAGGTTTCATATTCAGAAATTTTTACTAAAGCTTCAACAACAGATGAAAGAATCCAAGTAAGCTTAATTTTTTTTCTTTATTTTTATTAATCTGTTTTGTCTCAGGACCTGAAATACATCACAAAGGACGGGATGAGGGGTTATTTTTAGAGTATGATCAGCTGTAGCCTATCACTGAAGATTAAATGTCTTGCGAAGGTTTCAAAAGTTACTCAGAAATTAACCCATGTCAACAACTGGCAAGTATTTTGACCACTTACCAATTTTAGACTGGCACAGAAGAATTCAAGCTGGATTCTTCTCTGCCTTGTACAAAAGTGTTTGACTGACTGAAGAGAACGCACACAGTTCCAGTAGGTAGGGTGTATATAAAAGATTTTGTTCAAGAATTGTCAATGACATTATAGTGAATATTGATTTCTTTTTATTAATGTCTTTCATGCAACAAATTCACCTGGGTGAAACTGTTTGTTTAAAAATCATCCTGGTATCAGAAATTTGATTGACTAGCCAGCTTTTAAAATTTATTGTGAGATTCCTTGTTGTTTGGCTAGGTTAAAATACAAAGTTACAAGAAAGAGGAGCAATATTATAGGAACTTGAAGCTATATAGGTGTTTAAGTCATCCTGCCTGTCTTACTCTTCAGAAAAGCCTGAATATTTTTGTAATTAGGCTGCTAAAAAAAGTTCATAATCTTGAGATATTTGTGCTTCTGAACTGGGAATATCTGAAGGTTCTGTGATATATTAATGAGAAAATTCCATGCAGTTTGTGTGTTGTGGTGCTTTGTTTCTATCAAACAGTGAAAAGACAGTGGTGAAGAGCAGCTGCATGCAATACTTTAATATTTTACCACCTAGGCAGAAATCATCTATTCAGTATATGTGATAGGTCTTGATATATTGAGATATGTCAAAGAAGCTTATTACTGAGTGTACCTGGTATAAACACAGACACTTCAGGTATACAAAGTGATCTGGAAAGCAATTATGGGACATGTTACAACCTCCAACAAAGGACAGCAGCCTGAGTACGTGACATAGCCAGAGGCAAGTGTAGGATTATTGTGATGATGCTTCTGAAATCTGCCAGAATGCCAGATGTCTTTTCTGAATCTGGATCCTCCAGATCTTGTCATGCACATGACTATCTGATCTACCATAGAAATGACAGAAGAGAAAGGGCCGCTGGTTGTCTATAAAATTCTACCCTATGTTCAGGGCAAACAGTATGTTATGTTTCCTTAAGGCTTTCCATCTGATCAAAAAGCCACTGAATAGATGAAGCCTGTGAATTAAGACTTTGTGTGTTTTACAAAGTGGGAAGGAGAAATAATAGAAAGGTGTCCAGATTTTTGCTATAATGGAGTTTTTTTCTTGTTAGTAGCTGTGTTTTAGCTTTAGTCTGAGAGCAATTCTGATAACACACCAATGTTGTAGTTGTTGCTCAGTAGCACTTACCCTGATCAAGGACTTTTCAGTCTTTCTGTCAGTGAGGAGGGGTACAAAAAGCTGGGAGGAAGCAGAGACAGTACACCTGACCGAAACTAGCCAAAGGGGTATTCCATCCCACAGGACATCATGACCAGTATATAGACTGGGGGGAGTCACCTGGAAGAGACAAATTGCTTCTTGGGTTGGGCTGGGTATCTGTGACTGGATGGTGAGCAATTGTATTGTGCATCACTTGCATTTATTGTTGTGGCTTTTTTTCTTTCCCCTTTTATTTTTATATCTCCCTTGTTGCTGTTGTTATTTTTATTATCATTATTATTGTTATTGGACTGTTTTTATCTCAACCTATGGGGTTTAAATTCTTTTGACTCTCCTCCTGATCCTGCCCAGGAGAGAAAAGGAGGGGGGGATGAGCAAAGGGCTGTGTTGTGCTAGGTTACCAGCTGGGTTTAAACCACAATGAAAGGCAGAGCTGAGGCAGAGTACAGATGCTGACACAGAGACAACTGAATTCATCCTGCATTGCTCACCATCTCTAAACTCAGATTATTCTCCAAGCATCCTGGATAAGGGAATCACATTTCCAAATATGAAGAATCAAACTAAGTTCAACTGGACTGTTTGATATATATTTAAGTTAATCATTATTATCTATTTCAAAACCGTAAAGTCCTATGAAACTATTTCCTATACATGTATTTTTTTTTTAATAAGAATAGCCATTTAACATGAATTTATATTCAGTTTAAAGAAATGTACAGTGCACTCTTCTCATTAGGAAATTGTTGCAACTATTATAGTTGATCAAAATGTAAATGATTCCAATTATTGCTGAATTTCCAATAATTAGAATTCTAAAAGTTTAATGGCCAATTAGGGCTTTAATTTTTTAATGGCTTTAATTGTGTGCTGAAGATTCACACTTCGAGGTCACATCCAAATTAGTATACTTGTATTTGTCTTCTGGCTGTATTTGTGAGCTTTAAAGATAAGGAAGATTGATGCCCGAAATCAAGAGTTCAGTGGCACAGTTACAAATAAGGAAAGTGTAAGCCCAGAAAACTGACTATACATGATCCCTGTTAATACTGAACATGTTTTTCTTCTAGAAAAGTGACTGACTTGCAGCACAGAATATGAGGGAGGAACATATAAATTCTTAAAAGTCTGAATTGAATGTGAATAACTTAACAACGAATATGAACAGCTTTGAATAACATCTTGAAAATGATATAGGCAAACCAAACTTAATCAAGTGTCTAATACTCTAGTCAGTGTGATTTTCTTCCTTCACAAATATACACACATGTGAGATGTGGTATTAATCATTTTTCACATGACCCAGATTAAGCCATTTCAGCTGCCTATCAAATCATTGTTATTTTCAGAGATGTACATAAGATGAGTGCAATTATGAACATACATCAAAAAGTGGTGATAATGAGAAAGAGAAGGTGACAAACAGAAGCAGAGCATTCTTAGAAAGGAAGATCTTAAGAGGAACACGCAGGTACAGGCAAATCTTTGAGTACCAGAAATGAAACTTATAATGTATCTGAAAGAAATATCATGTTTCCATATTGTGTTTAGTTGAAATCAGATGTAAAGCAACAAACACTCATAAGCACTGAATAACATTATGAGTAACCAGAGTGAGGTTTGCCATATCTCTTCCTGTAACATCCTAGATAATACCTGTGGCAGAGAAAAGGAATAGCAGAAGTAAAGTCAATATCAACTCCTTCCCACAAGGCGTGGTGAGCCACAGGAGCAATCTGAAAAGAACCCATAGGGAATATCTCACATGAATATACTTGATCTTCAGAAAACAGTATGAGTTACACAGGTCATCTGATTGCCCACAAGGAGTAGGTAGACTGTGTTTTAACTATAGGCAACTAAGGAGAGACTCAATGAAAACAGCCCGTTCAGTTAGCTATCTCCAGCTTGCATATGTACGGTATAACTACTAGCTGCAACTATAGCTAGAAAATAAGAAAGAAATACCTGGTAGGTCAAAGGAGCTTAATGATGCTAAAAATGAGACAGGATGAGTGAGGGTTTTTCAGATCTGTCCCTTTCTTCCTTTGTATTACAAAGAGAACAACACAAGCGCAACTCTGAGCCAGGTTTGCACCAAGTATGCTAGCATCTTTCTTCTTGGGCTTGTTAGCACTGCTCTCCCCTTTGAATAATTTATTCCTAAGAAAGTTGTTTAAACAATATTTTCTTTTTTCAACCCTGTGCCTATGAGCTTTTGTTTATTGTTCTGTGTGTGAAGACACATCCAGTCCTGATTACAGTACAAGTTTTGACAGATGTCTTTATTACCCAGCGGAAGAGGACCTTTCCCGCAGGCATTGCTTTCTGCATGACTTTATTTGACAGAACTGGTGTGTATTGTTAAATTCCTTTTGAAATGTTCTCTTGTGGGATTTTATGCTGTCATGCATCAAGAATTGCAAAGTTCTTTTATTTAAAAATCAATAAAATGAAAGTTAAAACAAAAAGAAAATACTGATAACAAATGCCTTGTTTAATCAAATGAAAGGTGAAGTTCATATACCTTGCTGCATATGAAAGTATGCAAGGAGTGGCTCTGAGGTTTTTGTTTAAAACAAAGTCAAGTTTCTGTTTCCAAGTGTTAGGTCTTTTGTGCAAGAGATTTTTACTGCAAATGTTGCTAATAGCAAACTTTTTAATAAAGATTGACTTTGCAAACAAAACTTTTTGTGAAGCTTCTCAGATTCTTCTTGATATGGTCAAAAGCAATTCAGTTTCTTAAAGATCTTTGTGTTTTTCTTTTTTGGATACTGTGTTATCCACATTATCAAAAGATTACTCTCAAATTTATCTCTTGATCAAAATCAGAGGGGATGTGATGTATTTGAATGGAAATATTTTTGAACAGATGATACATTAAAGGCAGACAAAAAAAAAAAATAGGGAAGAAACTGTCAAGAAGGGCTCTGTAAAAGGATATATATAGTAACATATACCTGAAGCATTTCTCAATAAATTGAAACTGAATTTAGTGGACAGATTGTAATTTATTCATGTATCTTAGTGAACGCAAAGTTCCATATTTAGTGATACTGCATCATAGTACTGGATTGTGGAAAAAACCCATACTTTTTAGTAGACTTGTTAATTTTGATTTTTGTGGTAGATGAAACTGGTAAGATGGCTTCTCCTAACTGAATGAAGATCTATGAGTCTGTAAATGCTGGCAACCATTTTTGAAGTTCATGTCTGGGGATCCTTTAGAAGCAATGATACAAAGCTTGATTGTCTGTAGTAGCTGTATACTTCTTTCGGCAAATGACCTAGATAGAATGAACATGGAGGTGTTTGACTTGCATCCATGTCTCACTGAATTTGTGTTGTGGTGATGACTTTCATAGTTGATAGACTTTATATTTGAAATAACATATTCTATGATATCTGAATCCATCTGGTATTCATTCTTCTGTGAGAATATGTTTTAGTATAGCAACATTACCATTCATGTAACAATTCCTGAATGTAAAGTGCATGCTCATAACAACCAAAAGAAGTAATAACTGTGTGCAACCACGTTCCTACTGAGCTGTTGTTTAACACATCATAATGATTGCCAAGTGAAAGCATACCAGGACTTTACCCTTTCAATCTTCCAGCATGTTTTGATATGATTAAGTACTGCAGTTTGATTTCTACTTCAAGACTTTCACGCTTTTTAGAACAAATACATGCTGAGGAAGAGTGAATTCTAAGCTGCATCCCTGAGCTTCAGAATTGTCTCAAAAAAATAACAAAACAAAAACTAACCCCCAAACCTCTCACTTCTCATTGACATAGTTGCCTAATGCTTATATGTGGTAACTCTGGTTTTGAAAGCTGATGTAAATCAGAGTTCTGTTGTACTTTATTGAAGTAGTTTTGCTTAGTGCAGTCTCCTATTCAGAGTATAGTTTTGCTAAATTATGTTCTCTCTTCATGTGTTGGTCTCTGTTTTTCAGTGATTAACAGAGTGGAGTGCCTCTAGTGACTATAATCCTGGCATGATTTGAGAGGAAGAATCAAAAAAAGGAAAATGGTGCTGTGTTAGGATAAACAAGATGAAAGAAGAAAGGAAAGGCTGTGTGCAGCATCAGGAAAAGACCACTATTTAATTTAGGAAAAGACTTGGGTTGAAAGTGATACTTACCTTAAAATTTTGCGTATTTTTAATTTTGACTATATGGATCTTTGTTTATTAGGTAGCATTTTTTTAACTTTGACTCTGCTTCTTGTACTGCAGTATGATTACATGGACAATACAGAGGCCAGGCCTTCCCTGGCCCCAGTTTCAAAGGAAATGATTTTGAAGGAATCAGGTTCCTGTCTTCATTAAGCAGTAGAGGACACATTGCTGGAAATCTCTTACTTTGATTTTGTGATTAAGCACCTGCATACCTTTCTTAACGGTTAAAGTAAGAATAGATTATGAGAATATGATCTTTTTTAATGATGCCGTGAATATGTGGAAGCATAGTCAACAGGAAGTTCTATAGCTTTATTAACATTATTTTTCTTTTAATGTTCCTACTACTTATGGGTTTTGTCTTCTTAGTATTTGTTTGATATCTTTACCTAATGCTAATAAAGCTGGCACAACTTCTTCATGGTACAATTCTGAATAAACAGATATTTGTTTTTCTCATAGGGAGGGCTCTGAATGTAGATATGTATATGCTTTCAATGAAGTTTTCTTTAAATTTGAAATGACTTTGTCATTACACATTATACATATATCCTAGATGTGTGTATATATATTTTTTCCAAAAGATTGGTATTAACTTAATAATTTATCAGAAAGCATCAATGAATCTCAGTGATGGAATATCTCCTCCTCAGAACAGGGGTTTTGTGAAAAATAAATGAGGTATAGTTTTTAGACAAGATATGGCAAAGTCATATAAAGCAATTATTTTTTCCACACACATGCCGGGGAAAGGAAAGTGAGTTATCTATGATTTAAAGACTTGGGCACTCTGAAGCAAGAATGCCTTTCTTATTCCTTGATTACTCTGTTACAGATGGTCTACGTGTTCTCTAACAAAAACTTCCGATGATTTCCAGAAGAAATGAATGTATGACACAAGTACAAAGGTAGAATAATACTATTTTTAATTCCTTTACCCAGAGATAGATCAGGAAACATACTGACACACAGCCTTGCTTTGGAAAAACAAACTAAAACAGTCTGTTGTGTTGGATTGCAGCTCTTTTGGTCAGAGGACATAAAGGCAGCCTGCTGCAGGAAAATTCAATCTAATCTACTAAACAAGCTTTACTTGAATTTAAAACACAACAAAGCTGGGAAGACCAAAACAAGTAGCCCCTCTTTTTCAGCTTTCTTTAGATAGCCACAAAAAAAAAAAAAACAACAAAAAAAAAACCAAACAAACAAACAAAAACAAACAAACAAACAAAAAAAACCCCTGAAGAAATTTTGATGAGGAAATGCATCAGTCTTGACACTTCAAAGCCGAATCTAAATGCTTTAAGGGGCTGAAGTCTGTGATGCACTCAAGAATATCTACAAGCAAGTTATACAGTGCTTTTTTTTTTTTCTTCTTTTTTGTTACTAGAAATGGATATGGGGGCTTGGTAGCATTTCAGCTGCTCATGATTTTTATGGGCATACATGATGGCTTTCAGTGAACAGATGTGCTAACATTTTGTAAATGTCCTTTGGTCTTTGGTGAGTGTGTGCTCTTTTGTGTATGTGATGGCTCATACTGTATAACAGCTTGTGGTGAAGTAAAGGCTATTTAAAGGCTAGGAAAGATGGGGCTCAAATCATCTTTGTGAATTGCTTTCCCAAGGCTGCAGGATTCTAACTGTGTCCATTAGGGAGAAAATTGTTATGACAGGTTTATTTGCAGTGTTTTTTAATTTAAAACTTTGGAATATATGAAAACTTTAACTCACAAGACCTAATCTAGAGAAATAAAACCAAAGGTATTTCTTATTATAGATTTTGACACATTTATTTTTTTAAATTTGATTTATTCATGTCTATCTTCATTATTTTATTATCGATTAAGCTTCCTGTATTTCAGATTTTTTCTTTAAAAAGCACAAATCATAACTAACTCTAAATGAAAGATTATTTTAATGCCAAAAGCTTGAAAAGTTTGAATGAAAGGTCCCAGATGGTCATTGAGCCTTCAACATTTATTGTCCATCAACCTTTCAAAATTGCATCCGTTCTGTCAGTTCAGGATATTCTACTTGAAGCAGAGTTCTGTAATGAGTTAACAGCATAGAGCTTTGAAGTTTTATCCAGCATAGTTTAAAAAATCTACATAGATTTTTTAAAGATACATTTCAAAAATCTACTGCCTATAGACTGAACACACTCCCTCCAAATGCTGTGATCAGCATTAGAAGAAAAGGAGTGAGAAGACCTTACCCTCTGCTGGTCCTATTAGTGAAAAGACTGACCTTTGTGTTTCCAGGAAAAAAAGGTGTGGTTACCTACCAGCAGGTACTATTAGGAGTCTTGTTATTGATGAATTGCATTAAAAACTTCTCTGCAAACCAAGGCAGACTTTTTAAACTTTTTTTATGATGGCTTATTTACGTGGTTCCTGCTGAATGTGCAGACTATTGTGACTAGCCAGTTCAGGCTATACTGTAGGCTGACAAATATGCTGCTGCTGCCCTTTGTTATGTAGATGGTATAAACAATCAATCTTGGTAGGTGATTTCTCTATGGCACCTTTGTGCCTAAATCCTTTTATGTAGTAATGTGTTTTAGGTGAAAGAAAAAAATGAGTGGAATATCATTTAAAGGTTTATTAATATAATGCAGTATACAGTAACAAGGTCTTAGGGTAATAACAAATTTGATCCAGGAATAATGTGGCTACTGATTTCCTTGGAGCATATTGCTGCAGTGCTCAGAAACCATATATGTTTTATTGTCATGCAGCTGTGGCAAGAGGAATTATTTACCCCTATGAGCTGTGGACTGGATTTCTAGAAAATCATAACTAATATGAATTTTGAGAGAAAGGAAAATGAGCTAGTGAATAGTTATCATTTAGAAACATTTTAATTGTCAGAAAGCTCTAGAATCATAAAATAGTTTATGTTGGAAAAGACCTTTAAGATCATCAAGTCAAACCATTAGAATGAGGTACTGAAATTCAACCGGGTTATCTCAGACACCAGAACACCTGAAAGTTCATTCCACTTTGTCTGCCTTCAGATTCCTCCATCAGCTTTGCTCAAGTGCTTACTGTGGACTTTTATTATTTCTTTTTTTTTTTTTTTTAAAGTCCTGATGGTTAATATGGCAGTGTTATGTTCTGCCTAGTGGGTATTAACAAGTGGCAGATTGTGTTTCAGAGTTAGCGTTTCTCAGCAGGAGCCACCCTCAGAGCAAGAAGTTCAGGCAAAGCATTAATAAGGTTTGATGGCCTTATGCACCAGCACTTCAGTCTTTATTATTCATCCAATTTATCTGAAATTGCATTTCATCTCCTTGGCATACAAAGTTCTAATTTTCCTGACAGCCTGCTTGAAGATGCAAAAATGGCAGTAGAGAGGAAAGAGCAGTCTGCTTTTACCTCCAGAAAATTAGTTCCAACAAAAGTGAACAGTAGCACGAGCTGACTGTATTACAGTAGTTCCTTTGTGTGATGCTAGTTTAGATTTGCTGTTTGATAACTATAAAATAAAATTTAATAAAGACTTCCTGATCTCCCAGAATTTTTACCCTTGGGCTGCTCGTTTGTCCTTCATGTGCTGGACACGTCCTTACAGTTCTCAATTGGTTGCTTGTGTATAGATGATAAATTGGGAAATTGTGTCCCAATGATCTCTAGAAATTCTGGGTGCATGGCTCTTGTTAGTATTTGGAAAATTTTTTCTCATATGTAAGCAGCCAAATCAGGTGTTCTGCAACAAAGGCATCTCTGCCTACCTGCTTGGTACCTTCAGAATCCAAAGCAAGTGGGCAGGGTGCTTAGAAGAGAGAAGTGTTTGATGAGAAGTGCCAGCCTCCTCACATCTTTGTAGCAAGAGCCACCTTTGTGATCACTGGCACAGTATGGAATATATGCTTGCTTGAATAGGAAGCCATCATATGCTGTGATATAACTGCAACTGCATGTTTGAAGTACTCAAGCGCGTGCCAACCTTTGCATTTGTCTTGGTTGTAGGCAGCAGTGCTTCCAGTTGCCAGATATCATTCAAGAATATCTGTAAATACTGTGTATTGACCTTTCATTCTATCTTTGTGTGTTTTCCCACAGAGGCTCATTCTGTCTGTGCGATAAATAAAAATTTCAGAATGGGATTTTTTTTTTTTGATTGCTATTCTTTCTAGAGGACATTTTTTTAGAAAGTTTTGGGGCACACTGACGTGTTTGGCATAGTGATCCAAAGAAAGTAAGTGTATGATGTAAAAGAAGAGTTTCTTGAAGAGCATATAGTGCTTACGGTGTTACGGCAAACCCTGATATATCTCACCCAGATACAAATACTTCTATTAATAGTTTTGCACTCCATCAACTTAAGCAGCAGCCACACCTTTCCAAATCAATCTGAAATAAAACAATCAAATCAGAGCTGAGCCTGAAATCAGGGTGATCTATCATCTTGTACTAAGTAGAGTGCATCTGATTAATATATGTATTGTCTCCTCTTTTCCTTTTGGAGTTTAGCTTTAACAACAGCCTGCATCTCTTCTGAGTTATAGACTGCTCTGTATCTCAGTTCATCATTTTACTCAGAAATCATCTTCACTGTAGTTTATTTCAAAACCAGAATATATCTGCTCAATGAGTCAGCAGGAATTGGATGGAGGAGGATGCTGGGCCTTGTCACCTGCTAATAGGAGAGGTTCAGAAAGCATGCCTGCTCTTAGTGCTTACCCGTTTGAAAACAGTGCTCTGTGACTGGCTACCAATTGAGAGTTTATTTTGGCTATTGTTCTTATGATTCTACAGTTGTTATACTATCTTATATTCTTACATCCAGCATTTGGCAAAATCCTGAATTATTTGTGCATAAACTATGATGGAGATGGAAGAGCTTATAATGAGCATCGTAAAGACTTCAGTGTTTGAGATTGTAAATGAAATTACACTGCTTGTTTAATTTTTTTTTTTTTTTTTCTAAATCAAATATGCCAAAGCTTGCCTGTTCTGGCTAACTTTTGCATCTCAAAGTTGCAGGACGACAAAGCCAGTCACATAAAAATTTCTTTCAATTAAAGCTGCAGTTCAGTTCACTCTGTTCATTATTGTCATCATATATGCTTCTTGATGGAGCTTTCATTTTGTCAAGATATATTTGTACATTATTAATGAATGTTCCTCAGAGACACTGTTCGTGGATATAGACATGCAGTGCTCTGATGCTGATAAAAGTGCTAAAGCCAACTGCTAAGTGCTGCCATAATTGAGTAGGGTTTGAGTAAGGCAGTGTGTGTAAATTCCAGCTGGCTTTGCAAGTTCCTGGTTCCGTTTCAAACCTAAGACAAGGAAAGGGAAAGAAACCCCTCAACCTAGGCAAAAAAACCCTAAATCTTTGTTTACCTCTCCTAGGGTTTTCTTATGTACTTACACTGGTATTTTTTTTGCCAAGGATGTTGTCACAAGAACTGTTACAGGTTTCTGCTGTGGTAAAATATTGGCTACTCAAAAATATTCAGACATACAGCAAACTATGAACCATGGTGAGGCCCTCCTCTCTGCTTGAAAAATGAATGTGGTATTTCATTCAGTTCTGCACTGTAGGGATCTAAGTGGGAAGATCCTTTAATTCATCAAAGCTTTAGTATGATGAGTAGCTGAGGAAAAATAGGCCATTGTTGGGGATTTTGGTAAACAGTCCAGAATACAATTTCAGTGTCTATGTTACATTCCTTTATTTTTATTTATTATTATTCTTTTAAAATTCTTTTTTTTCCTCAGAAGTATCTCTAACAGTGGATGCTTTCCCAGCAAGCAGTAAAGCAGTCTTAGTATATTCTTAGAAAGGTACAGGTCTGCAGGTAACACTGAATTATTGCTAGTTTGCTTTTTCTATGTATTCCTAACGTAGGTCTGTCTGCCAGTCCTCTAGTTATGGGATTCCTTGAAGTTATTGCTGTCAAAGACCACACAGCCTCTTGTGATAGGATTCAGTGAGCATGTTCACAGGCTGCTGTCATGCTTCTTACAGAGCAGAGCAAGGGTGTTCAGAGTACAGGGTACCAATCCCCTACCTCAGTAACCTTGTCACTGGAGACTGCAGGGTACAGATGCTCTGTCCTTGTTTGTTTTTGTTTTGTTTTGGTTTTTTCTTTTTTTTTTTCTTTTTTTTTTTTTTTTTTTTTTTCCCCCCCCAATGCTTCAGAAAGGACAGGCAGGTTGAATTTTTCTCAGCTGGTGAACTACATAGATTAGGCCAATATTCTTTAAATAATAGTCTGTGTATGCTTTTTCATGGCTGGATGATCCTGGCTATGAAGAGGAATGTTTGCTGAGACAAATGCCACTGTCAGAGTCAGCAGCTCAATATGGCAATGTTCTTGTTGAACTGCATGTTATAGAGAGCAGCTTTTGCATGGTCCATTGACTGTTCACCTCCCTCTCCTCATCTTTTAAAATTTGTTACAGTTTACGCTTGCATGAAGAGATTTTTGGATACTTGTCACAGTTACAATATCTTTCCTTGAAAAGTCTGTGAAAATGCTGCAGATGGAACAAAAATTAAGACACACATCCCTGTCTCCTACCCAGCAACTTCCTTGTGTACAGTCAAGATTTCTGTGACCAGTGTTGCAGCATTTCATTGTTCTGCGATGCTCACTGGCCAGAGATGTTTGAAAACCTGCAAAAATGCCAAGCAAGAACCCCCGAGATCATGGCTGCAGCTGACTCTAACTTGCAATTTCTTGCTTGTGGGAAATTTCAGATTTTGAACTGTGACTTGGGTTAACATGGGTGTAGGAGAAGCTCTCAAATACATTTTCTGGTAAAGCTGATCAGCTGTCTTTGGAGAGATTACACAATGGGAGGAGACTTCTTCCTCCTCTTTTCTCTTTGATGCTTCATTCTATAGGAAAGTTGAAATTAGTTACTAGTTACTAGGAAAGACACATCATTCACCGAAAAATCATAATCCCTAGTTTTTTAATAAGCTAATTAAAAATAAAGAACTGATCACTGTAGATCTAGCTTGGTAAAATACTTCATGAAATAACTGGGCTATGCTTCCCTAAAAGTTCTAAATTTGGCTTTTGCAGTGGAACTCTATTTGCCAGACTTCAGCCATTGTAAAAATGCTCTGAGAGAACCAGATTGATCTTTCTCTTTGGCCTGTGGAAAATGTAGTACTTAACAGTGATTAAGTGATCCTATCCTTAAAATGAAGTGTGAATTTGCTGTGAGCGTTTCATTGGAACTGTAGGACTGAGGGGACTTGGAAGAGACTTTGAAAGGGGATGGATAACAGCAGTTACTACAACTATCCTAAAGTGAAGTTTCGGGGTGAAAGAGGTAAAAGAAGGTGGCATATTGTCTGATAAAGCCTTGAAATAAAAGCACCTGCTGGTAAAATATTCGATGATGAATGACGGATGAATTCTCTTTAAATAAAGAGGTGAAACTGGGTGGGACTGGCACTGTAACAGAATAGTCTTATTAAGGCAGCAGGCCATCTTCAGGTTCATCCTGACCTTTTGTAGAATAACCAGTTTTGTGTCCCAGGTAACAGTGCCAAAAGGGGTATCTCTTGCCTCTCTTTGATGTAATCTCCTACCTTGTCATCCATTTTACAGTAAACTGCTTTACAGCTGAGACTTAATCTCATCCTCTTGTACTACTGTGTCCTGGGTTCAGCTGTAAGTTATTTTTCTCCTTCCTAGTAGTTGGTGCAGTGCTGTGTTTCTTCTTTAGCCTGAGAACAATGCTGATAATGCACCAATGTTTTAGCTGTTGCTAAGTAATGCTTATTCTGATCAAGGACTTTTCAGTCTCATGCTCTGCCAGTGAGGAGGGGCACAAGAAGCTGAGAGGAAGCAGAGACAGAACACCTGACCCAAATTAGCCAAAGGGGTATTCCATACCACAGCACGTCATGTCCGGTATATAAACTGGGAGGAGTTACCCGGGAGGCTCAGATTGCTGTTGAGGATTGGCTGGGTACCAGTTGGCAGGTGGTAAGCAATTACATTGTGCATCACTTTTTTTTTTTTTTTTTTTTGTTTACTTTTTTACTTTTATATTCTCTCCCCTTGTTATTTCCCGTAGTAGTAGTTTTATATTACACTTTAGTTACTGGACTGTTTTTATCTCAAGCCATGTGATTTATATTCTTTCGATTCTCCTTCCCATCCTCCCCAGATCCTGGAGGGGAGAAGGGGGAAAGGAGAAGAGTGGCTGCAGGTTTCTGAGTTAGCAGCTGAGCTTAAACCACAATATACTGTAACACTGTGCATTACTCCTTTGTTTGGGGAAAAAAAAAAAAAAAAGCAAGAGCCTTTTCAGATATGTTTGATTAGAGGGATGTTTTGGTTCTCAGTGTCTTCAACTTTCAAATTTCATAACTGCATAATTCTTAATGTATAACACATTTTGCAAAGAGATACAAGGAAGAAAAACAAGGCTCCATATCATATTTCGAGCAAAGTAACAATCCCTAAGCAGTGGTTATATATAAATAAATTCACTAAAGGTGAAAAGGAAAGATGCACTTAAAAAAATTGAAAGTGCATTGGATATTAAAAAATTGAAAGTGCATTGGATATTAAAAAATTGAAAGTAAATTGGAGACATATCTTGGCAAATAATGCTGGACAAACAATATACTGGAAATGGAAACTAGGATTCCTGAGGAGATGATTAAGGAATCTGAATTATTATTTTGAAGTTCAGATGGTTTGTAAGAATGAGCAGAGCTACAAATGTAAACCAGTCAATTTTTGGCTGGCTTAAGCACATTTATCAAAGTACAGGCTGCTAAACATGGAATCAGTCCAGTGATCAACCTTGCATTTGTCAGGGTGCCATTTCTAATCACTTGTCTTGCATGTAGAGGGTCTACTATTAATGCTAGGTTGTGATTGTGCTCAATTTTTTAGTGGAACATGGTCAAGAAAACATGGACAAAAGGGGAGAGATGGCTGCAGCCTCTAAACCAAACTCCCTACCATTTGTGCTGATGCAGCAGTTCTGTCCTTTCATGCCAATAACAGCTCAACTGTATTTCACAGAGATTGTAAGGGCCTTCGGATTCACTGGACCAGTTACACAATTAGTCCTAGTGAATTCCAAAAAATTATTTGTGTATCTGAGTTGAGCAGGTTTAGGTTCAGAATATTGGAACAACTCTGTGTTATTTTCAGTATTCTTCTAGCAGTGTTATCAATTTTTTAAAATGTGTGATTAATTGTAATAAATTAATGACTGTAGAAACATATAGATGAAGTTATGCATCTAAATACACAGAATATCAGAAAGATATTAAAATCTCAATGCCCTGTATAGCATTTTTGAAGAACTTACATGAAATTGTATGGCAAAGTACTGTAATTGAAAATAAAATTGTATATCAAATGAAAGGAAAACTAGTTTTGTTGATTGTTTAGTGAATTAAATATTCACTGCAGGGGGAACAGAAAAGTAGACAGATGTTATGCACATGTACATGCATACGCTATATGTATGCTTTTGTAGCTATATCTGAATCATAATGAAGATTAGAGATGCTCTGTAAAGGGGAGAGAGAAAAGATGATAGAGAGGATGAATGGGGCAAGACTGATGATGACTAGGGGTGAGAATAAAGAAGAACAAAGGAATAACGTATTTTCTTGGTTTTGTTTTCCTTACTGTAACAATATACTTTCTGATCTTTTAGTTCTTGGTTGAGATAATTTCTTGCAGCGCTCAGAAACTGTGTAGGGATGTTATTTTCTCTACTAGGTTTTTGTCTATTTCTCTGATTTCCTGACTATGGCAATATACAGCCAGTTTGGGCCTACATGCAAAGTGGGATATTGTACCTTTTGTATGGTTGGCTCCCAGCATTTTCCAATGTTTTGCCTGTTTTTTTACCCCAAAGTCTTGGCATATGCAACCTACTGCCTGAGTGCCCCTGTGCTTACTGTTTTCCTGCTCAATGACTGTGACAAGTCTACCAGACTCTCTATCCACTTTGAGGAAGATTTTCCAGCTTGCAGATGACGAATGTTCACCTAGGTGTCTGTGTGTATACAAATACATATTTTCTTTCTTAGTGAACTTCTTAGGTAAATTAGTGAGGTTATTGCTAAACTTGCACCTTTCTATTTACAAGAAAGCTTAATGCATCCTTTCCAATCCTAACTTCTCTGATTCTATGATTCCATGATACAGTGAAGGTAATTTACATCATCTAACGATCTGCCCTGTGGTTACCAAAACCAGACATGAAATTACTATTAGTTTCAAATAAAAAATATAAAAATTTTAAAGAAGATTTCTTTTTCATTTTTTTTTCCAATTAATTATGCCTGAAATATAAACCATATAATTTTCATCTTAGCCCTTTTCAATAATCTCATAAGTGCCTGAGCAAAAGGCTTTTGCCTGTTCCAAGATATATTATGAACAAAAGTTATGGACTTAATATGGAACTCCTGGTGAACTGTTGCATCTCTTAGTATTTTGTATTCATACTGTATTAGAGTTTCTCAGGCTGAACAAAATGATATATTTTTAAAAAGAGCAAGCAGTCAAATATCTAGAAACTAGGGTAATGGACATGGAAGAAAGGACAGGATTACCAGACTTGAACATTTACCTTTTCTGTGGGGATTTCCAGACTTCAGTGCCTCTGCTCAGTGCTTTTCTGTGCTTTTGCAGCACTAAGGTGTTGGTAAAAAAATGATGACAGTATAGTTGACAGTATCTGTAGCGTGCATATTGGCAAATCATAGAATCATAGAATGGTTAGGGTAGGAAGGGACCTTAAAGGTCATCTAGTTTCAACACTCTGCGATGAGCAAGGACATCCCCTACTAGACCAGGCCGTTCAAGGTCCTGTTCAAGCTGGCCTTGAACACTTCCAGAAACAGGTGATTTATTTTATAACAATAACTGTATTATTTAGCTCACACCTTCATGCAACAACATATAAAAATAGTAAGGGAGCAATATTTTTTCAAAAATTAGGAGAAGTCTGATCCCTGGAGTAGCAGGCTTTTTATGTTTTGCAAGAGCTGATTGCTTGGTTTAACTATGCATCCATGGAGTTTGAGTTATGACCTTCCTATTATTTAAAATCACGTTGAACCCAAGAGCAACTAAAATGCTGACCATTTTAAAATTCCATTTAAATTTAGAAGATAGCATGTAGGTCCTCCCAAAGTTGAGTACAAGGCAAATGAGACATTTCAATATCAAAGAAAAAGCTAAAACTATTAAACTGTGACATGTGAAGGCAAATGGATAGTGTGACAGGTATGTTTGGGCAACTTTTCATCATTAACACCATATGATGAACTTAAATGATTATTTAAATGGAGTTTAGTTTTTCTTATTTTTCAGTATATTCCAAGCAGTAGGTAAGAAGGCAGGAAGAGAGCTAAACGACCAATTCAAAATTAACAGAATCAACGAAATGCCTTGATGATCTCTGTGGTAATAGCAGCAGGCTATTGAAAAGCAAACTGTAGTGAACCTATCTGTCTATTTATTTTTGCTGAGACCTGTGTAAGCCAGTTAGACTTACCCAAGGAATTTGCTTATACCTAGTATCTGTATTCTTTTCAGGGAATTTATTAATCAATAAAACAGAGTGCCTTCTCTTCATGGTCAAGCTTATTGAGTTATTGATGACAGATTTATTTGCTGAGCTTGTTTCTCAAATACATTTTTAATGGCTTTCTTGCTTTTATGTGTTTATTGACTTGCTCTACATTTGTTACATTTCTTTTTAATTCACAAGGGATACAAACTTGCATTTATCCACATTATGAACACATCTTAGTACATATATTTTCCTTAATTGCTTTTGAAAAAAAAATAATTCCAACCCAGTTTATACCTTCCTCACTTTTCTTGCATATAAAGTTTACACCTTTTCTTGTTTGCAGTTACCCGATTTGTTTGTGCAAGTAACTGTGACAGGAAATGTGAAAAAATGAAGGCTGCTTTTCAATACCCTTGTTGCTAATTGCATAGCATCTTATTAGCACAATCATATTTCAAACTTTAAAATGTTGCGAATGCTTAGATGCATTTGACCCTCTTAAATGAATTAACGTTAGCTTTTAATATTGAGTTTATTTCCTGAATAGTCTTTTTGTTCCTCACCCTATTCTAAGTATGTGACGTAAACACAGATAAGCAGAAACAATTGTTATTTGACTTTGAGTTCACTTATAATGTGGGGTAGAGAAGCAATGCTTTTGAGTGCGTTGATATGTCAATATGTCATATGACAGGTTTAACTTTGTAAAGCAGAGGCAAAGGCAGTAGCTGAGCATCGAAATAACCTTGTCATGTGATACAGGATTATTCACTAACTGGTTCTGGTGATAGAGAGGACAGCAAAGCCTTTCTTCTATTCATAAAACCAAATGCCTGAGCTTCTGCCTTGAACTTTTCCCAGCCCCCCTAATTGTCTCTTTTTCAATTGCACCAGGGTAACAATAGAAATAATCTAGTTTTATTGCAAAAACTAAACAAGAGAAAGGAACAACCAACCAAAGACATACACTCACATCACCCTACAGTATTCAGAGAGCACATATTCTTTTGGATTTTAGAATATCTTACCCTACTTTTCAGTTAGATTACTTATCCCAAAGTGTAACATAGAATGCAAGACAGGAATATATAGGTCAAGTTTTAATCCACTGAGTAATTAATCTGAGTTATGGGCAAGGTAATGAGCCAAATATGAAGCCCTTGGCAGTGTGGCTGTTCTTGGCTCTGCACTCAGTCCTACTCCCAGAGATATGAATTTAGAGATATTAGACACATGTTGTGACATGCATAAGCAGACATCTGTCAGGTGAGAAACATGATATGAAGTCTTAGTGATGGTTTTCTTCCAAGCGTATTCTCCAATGCTCTGTTGAGTTAAAATACTGAGTTGCTGTTGCCCTAGATGACTCTCTCTCTTCATCCCACACTGACATTTTTAATCAGATTTAATATCTTGTACCCAGTTTCTGCATACTGGCTCAGGTATTATTTCTTCTACAATATTTTAGGATTTGCTACATTTTTTGTAACCCAGTCATATTATTTAGCAAAATCTCAATTTTCTTATGCTTAAGAGCTTAGTCTTAGATGCTTTCAGATTTGACCCCACTTTTGCCAATTCTATTTTTTTCATTTGTTGAGGTATTTATAAGAGTTTTGGAAAAAAAACCCAAACCATAGATTTCTTCAAGTACAGAAGCCACTGCTAGTTGCATTGCCAGGAGATTCTTGATCATTTGTCCCTGCAAGAATATTAATTTCACTCAAAAGTCTTGCTACTATACATCTTTATTTCTCTTCACATAGCAGTGTCCTGGTTCTCATTTTGCATTCTCAGTGACTTAATTTAGCCTGACTTCAGCTAACTTTCCTCTGGTTTACATCAGTACAAGGAAAGGAAAGTAAAAACATTCAACCATACACACTTTGATATTATTTTAGTATTGGTTGTTAGTGCAGGATTTGGTGATGGGGACAAGAGAAACTCAAGGACTTGCATCCATAAAAGAGCCAGATGTCTCATTTAGCTTAAAAGATTTCATCTTGTAGCTCTTGAATAAATTATATCCTCTAAAGTCTTAAGACATTTTCCTGTTACTTTTTTTGCATAAATTTTCCATCATGGTTGGAGAAAATGAGAATAATGAAAGAAAAATATGTAAGAAATATATTCCTTGGATTTTTATCTCAAATCTAATTAAGCAGAAGAGTGCCATATTTTCAAAAAATATCCTCAAAATGTGAGAGATTCTGAGTAAAAGCTAAAGATCAGAATCCCTTCCAGAATATTTTGATCAGGATCTGAACTTTACAACAGGCAACTCTTGGATTTCTGTAATGGAAAGAGCCAGCCTTGCACAATCAAAGGTTTTCAAACTTCTGTAAATTCAACCCTTTATTTTTAAATTAACTCATACTTCATAATTTGAAGCAATTACTACTTAATCGAATTATAGTACCTATAAAAAGTGTCTGAATTAATCACTGTAGACTGGAGAAGAATGATCAATTGAAGGTTTCTTTTTTTTTTTTATTGGCAGAGAGAAGATGCATTCCTCAATCAAATGTCAGGGTTCTTTTCCATCCTCTGCAAACAAATTTCACTTCATGACTAAATTTGAGAAAGGTATTTGAAGGCTTATAATGGTCACATTCACATATTTTGGAGAGTTTTTTTTCCTTCAAAAATGTGAACATTTTGAAAACTCTGGTTGAAACACTTTGTTTGAAGTTTGAAGCTTCCTGTGACTGCCATAGATAAGGAGTATCATAGGATTATTTAGGTTGGAAAAGACCCTTGATATCACCAAGTCCAACCATTAGCCTAACACTGCCAAGTCCACCACCAAACCTAAATGCTACATATACACATCTTCTAAATGCCTCCAGGGATGGGGTCTGAACCACTTCTCTGGGCAGCCTGTTACAGTCCTTCACAACCCTTTTGGTGATGAAATTTTTCATAATATCCAGTCCATGTTCCCCCAGTGCTGCTTGAAGCTGTTTCCTTTTGTCCTATTACTTGTTATTTGGGAGAAGAGGCTGACCACCACCTCACTACAGCTTCTTTTCAGGTAGTTGTAGAAACCGACAAGGCCCTCCCTGAGCTTTCTCTTCTCCAAAATAAACAACCTCAGTTCCTTCAAGCAGTTCTTACAAGACTTATTCTCCAGATCCTTTACCAGCTTTGTAGCCCCTCTTTGGACACAAATATGTTGCTATCTTTTTCATCATTCCGTACTTTAATTGCTGAATTATTTAATAGCCTTTAACAACAGCATGTTACTTTTATGTTTGCCAAATATATAATACAAACTGCAAATAAAACTGGATAGGTTTTTTCTTTTTTTTTTTTTTTTTTTTTTTCCCCGCCTTCCTTCTTGTGTATCTCTAACAGAATTGCCAACACTTCCAATCTTGTTATAGTCTCTAATTGGTTTCTCTGTGTCTTTACCAGCCCTCAGTGAAAACAGCTTGCAAATCTAATTGAACATCAAAATCCTTAAAAATTACTCTTTTTGCCACAGTAAACTGGGTTAGTTTTACAACAGTGTATTTTTTATTCTTATACCTTGTAAAATACAAAGTATTGAGTAAGAAGTCTATAGTGTCTTGAACGGTACCTGGCTTCAGGCCACCTGATTATCCTAAGTGTGGAAGGAAGCAAGTAAGATAGATGAAGCTTAGTGGCATCTGAAGATTCAAGTGAGAAGAAACTATTACCAAACATGAGAACCTCTCACCACGAACATCTTGTTGGCATGCATCCTTTGTGGTAAAGCCAGGTGTTCTCCTAGAACAGAGGACTTGGCTGTTTCCAAGAGGTTAGTGTGCTGGGAAAAAAGTGAATCTTTGACTGGTATGCCCTTAAGGCATTTAACTGATCTTGCTCCTGAAGGAGCTCATTCTTGTAATAAATCTTACCCCTACATCTAATGGAAGCCTTCATATATATCTTTATACAATAGCTTATGTGCAGCCAGCAAGTAATTCTGTACAGTAAACAGACTCTAGTGGCCTTCCCAGATTATCCTGTGTGATTCCGTATCTCAGTCCCATATGAAGCATATACACAACAACTTGTTTCATAATGATAGAGGCACAGATATGTTTGGCAGGCTCTGCATCAGAAGGAAAAGCTCAGTATTTTGTCATAAAGATGTGAAATAAATTCCATTACATTACATAGCAGTATTTACATTTATGTCATTAGCCTTTATAAAAAAGGTTGGTGAGAAAAATATTATCCTCTTTGGCTTTGCATATAACCATGGTATCTTGATATCCAGAAACAGCCCATGGTCCTGTCAGAGTACTCATTTATAGAATCATATAATAGTTAGGGTTGGAAAGGACCTTAAGATCATTCAGTTCCAAACCCCCTGCCATGGCCAGGGACACCTCAAACTAAACCATGCCATCCAAGGATTTGTCCAATCTGGCCTTGAACATCCTGCCAGGGATGGAGCATTCGCAACTTCCCTGGGCAAATCATTCCATTGCCTCACCACCCTAACAGTAAAGAATTTCTTCCTTAGATCCAATCTAAACTTCCCCTGTTGAAGTTTGAACCCGTTACCCCTTGTCCTGTCACTACAGTCCCTAATGAAGAGTCCATCCCCAGCATCCCTATAGCCCCCCTTCAGATACTGGAAGGCTGCTAGGAGGTCTCCATGCAGCCTTCTCTTCTCCAGGCTGAACAGCCCCAACTTCCCCAGCCTCTCTTCATACGGGAGGTGCTCCAGTCCCCTGATCATCCTCGTGGCCCTCCTCTGGACTTGTTTCAACAGTTCCATGTCCTTTTTATGTTGAGGACACCAGAACTGCACACAATACTCCAAGTGAGGTCTCACGAGATCAGAGTAGAGGGGCAGGATCACCTCCTTCGACCTGCTGGTCATGCTCCTTTTGATGCAGCCCAAGATATGGTTGGCTTTCTGAATCTGTTTACAAATCATAGCAACTGTTAAAAACACTGATATAAAAACACCTGGTTTGCAGATTGGATTGCTCAACCTACCAGCACTAATTTCCTTTGTCTGCTGTAATTCCATGTCCAAGTTTATACTCATATTAATTGAAAATTCATCTTCCGCACTAGGGTTATAACTGAGACCCTCTGAGATAGTGGCTGCTCCATTCCAGTTTTAAGCAGAAACCCATTCTGAAGTGCATAATACTAAAGTTCTGTGAACTTCAAAAGTTATTTGTGAGTGTCTGGATGAAGTTCAAGCTTGACATTTACATTATTTATGGAATGTAAAATATACCTTCTTGAAAATACTTATCCAAGTTTCTGCATGTGGAATTGTTTCAAGTGGAGAAAGGGAAAGGTTTATGAAGAATTCTTCACTGGTGTCCCTCAGTTATGAAATGTCTTTCTTTTTGTTTGTCATTTAGTGCACTGATCCGTTAATATCCTAGGTAAAAAATCCTTGAAAAGCATTTTTTTGTATATTCTATATTTTTTTTTCTTTTGCTATACATGGCTGCATGATTCTGGCTGAAGTTTAAATTAATACTTTAAGATTTGGATCGTGATCTCTTCTGTGGAACAATGGAGAATAATTACTGTTAGGAATTTCTTGACAGTGCTCGAAAGCCCCCTTTCAACACTTCTCTCTTGTTCTGCTGTGTTAATTAGGTATACCATCTGCTAATGATCTTCAGCCTGCATCACCATAGCACTGAATTTTGAATTTTTGTGCATTGGCATGTGTGTTCACACCCTGTCCAGTACTTCAGTGGTGTTTGCTCTGTTCCGTGTTGTGTGTCACTGAAAGCTTCTTTGGAGATGCTCCCTTAATTTCCTTGTTCCTTATACATCACATGTTAAAAGCGGGGGGGGGGGGGGGGGGGGGGAGGGGGAATCCTATTTAAGTTTCATATAAATCATTACAATAAGCAAAAAAAGCCAAACTCGTCTTTGTTAATTCAATTAGCTAACATGTTGGTTTTTCAGGCCAGAAGTATTAATTTGCTGTGGTTAATGGCAATGACTTTTGGGGACTGCATAAAAAACTCTGATTTTGAGCTTTGTTGCAGTGTGCATAGGATGATATATAAAGAGGAATGCCATAAAAAGTTTGAGAGTCCTTCCTCCATTATGAAACACAGCTAACTATTTTCAACAGAGAAACATTAGGACTCATAGTCACAACCTGCAGTCCCTATGACACAAAGGCTTTGTGCCTGAAACATGCTTGCACATAAATCTGAAGTGCTACTGTATCTACTGAGTGCAGAATCACAGGAAGAAACATATTTTACACTCGGTTTTATGAAAATAATTTTTATTTTTTTTTTTAATTTTTTTATTTTATTTTTTTTTTTTTTTTTGGAGGCAAATAGCGTCTTTAGCCAGAAGGTCTATAAAATCTAATAAATGTAACTTGCAGATGTTTGTTTGAGGTCCTAAACCACCAAACACTGTCAAATAAGCATCAAACTGCCTACATATAGGAAACAAAGTAACAGTCTGTTTGCCCTTCAGCTCTTCTGTTGCTCCCACAGCTTTTTTATAAATGGGAGTTCAGCTCTTAAGTAACCTAAAATCTTGTTAAACTCCCCAAAACACTTTAATATTTTGGAGCTTATTTACCTCAGATGGTAAATAGGTTCTTTAAAAAGAGAAATAAGAAGCTTCTCTTGCAGAGGGCATCCTAACACAAAGAACAGTGTATCTGATAAGGTATCAGTTTTACCAAAATACCTTCTCTATTGTCCTGGGTTCAGCAGTAGCAGTCAGTTTTTCTCCTTCTTAGTAGCTGGTGCAGCACTGTGTTTTTGACTTTTGGTCTAGGAATAAAGCTGATAACAGCGATGTTTAGACTGACCAAGGACTTTGTGAGTCTCATGCTCTGCCAGGGAGGAGGAGGGGCCGGGAGGAAGCGGGGACAGGACACCTGACCCAAACTAGCCAAAGAGGTATTCCATACCACAGCACGTCATGCCAGGGGATGTAACTGGGAGCTACCCGGAAGGGCACGTCCTCTTTCTGTCGGGCTCTCTTTTCCGGCGGGTGGTATCGTATTCTCTTCCCTTGTTATTTCTCTTATCATTATTATTATTGGTGGTAGCAGTAGTGATTTGTGTTATACCTTAGTTACTGGACTGTTCTTATCTCAACCCGTGGGAGTTACATTCTTTTGATTCTCCTCCCCGTCCCTCCAGGAGTGGACGGAAGAAAGGTGGGGGGGGAGGGGGAAGTGGACTTTGTGGCTCTGATTTACGGCCTGGGCTTAAACCACGACATCTATGAACTCAGCTGAAGTCAAGAGCAGGTTAACATTGTACTTATCAGGTATAATTACCTGAATCAGAGTAGTAGATAGACTGCACAATTATCTTTGCTGTACGTTTTTGAAACCCCACCAATTCCATCACGGGCTTTACTGAATTCTCACTTATTTCAGGTTCATTTACAGCGCTGATTTTTTTTTTTAGCATAGCTTTTATTTGTTCAGCTGTTATATACAGCTTATTCTTTACTTCCTTGCGGAAGCCTTCTAGGAGAGGATTGTAATTGTCATGTGATTACTAGGTTTCTATGTTGTTCCTTGGCCATTGTAAACCTAGCTAGAATTTTCAGCAAATGCCCATCTGATGTTATTCATTAAGCAACCTGGAAATCATATATTCACAGAAACATCATGTCCTTATAGAAAGGATGACAGTACAGATAAAAGTAGCTCCTTTGATTTTGATTTCAAATAACAAATTTGATGTCATCAATGCTAATTTTTTTTACTTACCTTAAAGAAATGTCTGCTAATCACTAAACAGAATCAGCATCTATATCATAGTTGTAACTTAAAAACAATGAAATTCTATTGTAATGACAGTTCCCAATTAAATTTTTTCTTCTAATGTGCCTAAATTTTTGTTTAAACCTCTTACTTAAATAGGATATAGGGCGTGTTTTCTTGAGCCACCTTGTTAGAAAAATAACATTAGCTAGCCATCAAAGCTTGCTTTAATGCCTCTTTTCTTCACTTAAAGCAAGTGAGGAAAAAAATAAATCATCAAAACCATTGATATCTTATATAAAGAAGTTTAATCTGAAAAGAAGGCAGAAGCATAAGAGGAACCTCATTTAAAATATTTATTTTCAAGTCTTTACTTTTTTTTCAAATATAGATACTGACAAAAAGGATGTATTCTGGGACTAGTCTATCATCCCATATCTCTAAAGTGTTAATTTATGACTTACCTACTTCTGTTCCTGTGAAATGGAAACTGATTTTGAATGGAAGTCTGAAGTGCTTCTTCTTATTCCCTTGTTTTTCACTGACCCAGCTGATATACAGTAGAGTCTTTACCTTTTTTGAAGTTAATTACAAAGACAAAACAGATTAGGTTATGAATCTTAGGAACCATAAAGTAGTAAACCCAATCATTTACTGGAGAAATTGAGTTACTCAACTTCATCTCCAATGAAATAATGTGGCAGTGAGGCATGTCTAAGACCCCCAGACTCACATGAAATTTGTAGCAGATTCCCAGAAATGTCCATGCACCCCAAATAATCTAGGTTAAGACCAGGTCTACTCTGGAAAATTAAATTATGTGGTTTTCAACCATTTGGCTGGTTTAGATGATGGATTTGTTTTCATAAGTCAAAAATATTCAAGTCCAATTTCTTTTTGTAACTGTATTTTCCTTTCTTCCCTGTCCTGGAATGCATCAATTATGTTGTAATTGTAAGGCAGAATATCTGTCATAGAAACTAAATTGCAAAATATCAGCATCATTGCTGACTTGAGAAGTAATTTATATGGATGCTGTCAAAGGAGAAATGTTAACTGTCTTTGATTATTGAGATCTACTGTACATAGTGAAAGCTATCAGTATATTATCTAGCCAAATTCACCACACTGTATGGATGGTCCATCAGAAGGATAAGCTCATGAGAAAATAAACTGTTTCAGATATCTTGGGTAGCACAGAATGCTGTTCTAGATTTCTAACAAGTTGGTTTTGCAGTTTTTAACAATAACATTCATTTTGCAGTGCATGTGTTGCAGTGCGTGAAAGATGGAAATCACTTTGGATTTCATAAAAAATTAAAACAATGAAGTACTTTTTCTTGGCTGGATTTAATAGGTTTTTCATTCTGCAACTTCTACAAGTCAATAGAATTGGTATAGAATTGGTTTTCCATGCATATAATGCATGAAAGAATTACTATAAATGACCATACCAACTTTGTTCTTTTTAAATATAAATATGAATAGGCAGATGACAAATGATTGACAATGTTTTGAAAAGTACACCTTGAGAAAGCTAATTAGGACAGATCTAACTAAATGTAAATGAAGTGCCAGCAGCTCTCTCTTGAATCATACTGTGTGAATTACTTTTTACAGACTCAATTGCTAGACAAAGCTGGCTGTGCAGATCACTAGTTAGGTTAGCAAACTGATTCATTCTAGGCTAATTTGTGCTACTGAAAACAGTCATATGGAAGAGATTGTGATTATACAGCACCCTTGCATTTAAAGTATTTTTTAAGAACTTTGTAAAAGAATTGATTTGCTTGCCTCTGTACAGACTGAGTTGGCAAGCGCTACAACAAAAGTCCCCCTGCAGCTCTGAGTACTAATGTATTTATTTATAAGAAAATGAGTGTTGTGCAAGACAGCTTATTAGAAAAAAGTTAAGACTCGCTTGTTTGAATAACTGTTAAAATACTCCCTTCAAATCTAGAGTGCCATTGCATAGCACTTCTGAACATACCTACTTTTATATTGATGGCGCTTGGTAGAAGGACAAACTCTTGTCTGTAGGTACAAATAGTACTTGCAGTATGCTGAAAGGGGCTCTTCACTAGTTTTAGATTTTCTTTTTCCTACAGCATTTTCTTATACACTTGAAAGATTGTGAAGGATCTGAAATAGGGACAATTTTCTAACCTATGAGCAAATCTAAGCATGTTACATTCTGTCTTTCTAGCATTTTGTAGAGAATGTGTGGAGTCAGAATGAAAGTTTGCTGAGTATGTATATTTTATGACCTTGGAACTCCAAAGATTTCATAATATTAAGATGGGTGGACTGATCACTAGGATAAGTGCAATAAACTTGCAAAGACATATGATAGACCAAATGTTAGCATCTGCCAAGATGGGAATACCACATGGAATATACTGTAACAAAATTTTCTGTTATGAAGAGATTAAATCTGTGTTCCCCAGTCCATCATAGAAAAAAAGAGACAGCGAACAGAAGTCCCAGTGCTTTCATGCCAAAGAGAAAATAAAAAGAAACTATGCTCATTTCTGTAATTGCAAGAAATTAATCATGTACACTGTTTAGTCCCAATGTATTTTTGTTGCTTCAAAGGAAACATAATATCAAAGAGTAGAACAATTTAGAAATATGGTTGAATGTACAGCAAAACCTTTTCTGGCTCGTGGGCTTGATTGAGACATTTAGGTACAACCCGGAATGAAAAACAACGAGAGCAAAAAGTTTAAACAGCATTCTGCCATAGCAATTCTTTTAGGAATGTGCATGGATATGGTTGACACTACTACTGTGTGTTACAATGGAAGAAAGGAAACCATGATCCCATCTCCTTCCAAGGCTGGTTGACTTCTGATGCATCACTACAAAAGTTTTTTGAGTAGTTACTTTGTTCTTTGAGGATTTCTTTGGGCAAAGAAAGATCTCAAGAGCACCTTTTTCCATCTCATGAACCTGGCTTTGTATTATAGGAGGAGAAGGCACAGATTCTCATGCTGATGGCAGGCAGCAACAACAGCTTCATATGGCCAATATATTAGACATATTGGCTTCGCTGTCCTGCAGGGTGCTAAGAAGGAAGGCCACTTGCACCAGAAACAACCGGCTGCTGTGCTGGTAAAGATCACTACTGGTGCTGCCAGGAAAAAGAGACGGTTCATAGTGGTAGGGGACTCTACTTTGAAAGGGACAGAGGCACTCATCTGTCAGCCTGACCCGGTCTCGAGGGAGGTGTGTTGCCTACCTGGGGCACGGATCAGGGATGTTGCAGAGAGGCTGCCTGCTCTAGTGAGTCCCACGGACTATTACCCACTTCTAGTGATCCATGTGTGTGCTAGTGATGTTGATAGCAGTAGCCTGGAGAACATAAAGAAGGACTACAGAGCCCTGGGAGAGGTGGTTAGGGGCTCTGGAGCTCAGATTGTCTTTTCGTCAATTCTCCAGGATACAGGGGAAGGCCTTAAAAAAGCTAGGAGGATTGGCCTAATTAATAAATGGTTAAAAGGATGGTGCCATAGTGAGGGGTTTGGGTGTTTTGAATACGGGACCCAAGTTAGTAGGCCAGGTCTACTGGGGGCTGGTAGAGCTGATCTGACAAAGAAGAGGAAGAGTGGTTTTGGTAGGAGGCTTGCCAAGCTGGTCAAGGTTTCTTTAAACTAGATGTGTTGAGGGAGGGGGGCATCGTTCCATCCCAACACACCCAGTCAGTTGCCAGCACCTACAATAAATGCTCGGAGAGATGCAGAGATATTCCAGCCGCTCCAGCCAATGAGCCGGCTTCATTTGGAGCTCGACTTAGATGCCTCTATACAAACGCTCATAGCATGGGAAACAAACAAGAGGAATTAGAGATGTGTGCACGACTACGGGAGTATGATATAGTAGGCATCACAGAAACATGGTGGGATGGCTGCTACGACTGGAGTGTTGGAATGGAAGGTTACAGGTTCTTTAGAAAAGACACACCTGGCAGGCGGGGAGGGGGAGTTGCTATTTATGTTAGGGATAGACTGGAGAGTATGGAACTCTGTCTGGGGACGAGTGAGCAGTCAACAGAGAGTTTGTGGGTCAAGGTTAAAGGGAGAGCAGCGATGGGGGACATTACTTTGGGGATTTGTTACAGACCGCCTGATCAAGAGGAATCTGAGGATGAAGTGCTCTATAGGCAGATAGGAGCAGCCTCACGCTCACAGGCCCTTGTTCTCATGGGAGACTTCAACCACCCTGACATCTGTTGGAGTGATGGTACGGCCTGGTACAAGGAATCCAGGAGGTTCCTCAATTGTGTGGAAGACAACTTCCTTCTGCAAGTAATAGAGGAGCCGACAAGGAGAGGTGCCATGCTTGACCTCGTGCTCACCAACAGGGAAGGGCTGGTTGGAAATGTGACGCTCCAGGGCAGCCTTGGTTGCAGTGACCACGAGATGGTCGAATTCGAGATCCTTGGGACAGTGAGAAGAGCGTGCAGCAAGCTCACTGCCCTGGACTTCAAGAGAGCAGACTTTGGCCTCTTCAGGAGCCTGCTTAGTAAGGTTCCATGGGATACAGCCCTAGAGGGCAGGGGGGCCCAAAACTATTGGTTGATATTCAAGGATCATCTACTACAAGCTCAGGAGTGTTGCATCCCAACTAGAAGGAAGTGCAGCAGGAGGGCCAGGAGACCTCCTTGGATTGATAAGGAGCTGCTGAGGAAAATTCAGAGGAAAAAAGTGGCTTCTAGAAGGTGGAAGCAGGGACAGGTGGCCTGGGAAGAATACAGGGATGCTGTCCGGGAAGCTAGGGACCAGATGAGGAAGGCTAAGGCCCAGTGAGAATTGAACTTGGCTAGGGATGTTAGGGATAATAGGAAGGGATTCTATAGGTACGTAGCGAGTAAAAGACAGACTAGGGACAACATAGGCCCCCTCCGGAAGATATCGGGAGAACTGGCTACCCAGGATTTGGAGAAGGCTGAGGTTCTTAATGACTTCTTTGCCTCGGTCTTCACTGGCAAAGGCTCTGACCGTACCACCCAAGTCTTGGAAGGCGAACGCAGGGACTGTGAGAATGAAGACCCTAGGCCCACTGCAGGAGAGGATCTGGTTCGAGACCATCTTAAAAACCTAAACGTGCACAAGTCCATGGGACCTGACGACATCCATCCGTGGGTCCTGAAGGAGCTGGTGAATGAAGTTGCTAAGCCACTGGCCATCATATTTGAAAAATCATGGCAGTCAGGTGAAGTTCCCAGCAACTGGAAGAAGGGAAATATAACCCCCATTTTCAAGAAGGGGAAAATGGATGACCCGAGGAATTACAGACCAGTCAGTCTCACCTCTGTGCCTGGCAAAATCTTGGAGCAGATTCTCCTGGAAGGCATGCTAAGGCACATGAAAAACAAAGAGGTGGCTGGTGACAGCCAGCATGGCTTCACTAAGGGGAAATCCTGCCTGACCAATTTGGTGGCCTTCAATGATGGGGCTATGAAACTGATGGACAGGGGCAGAGAAGTTGACATCATCTACGTGGACTTGTGCAAAGCGTTTGACACTGTCCCACATGACATCCTTGTCTCTAAATTGGAGAGACATCAATTTGATGGGTGGACCACTTGGTGGATAAAGACCTGGCTGGATGGTCGCACGCAAAGAGTTGTGGTCAATGGCTCGATATCTGGCTGGAGATCAGTAACGAGTGGTGTCCCTCAGGGTTTGCTGTTGGGACCAGTCTTGTTCAACATCTTTGTCGGTGGCATGGACAGTGGGATTGAGTGTGCCCTCAGCAAGTTTGCTGATGACACCAAGCTGTGTGGTTCAGTTGATAATGCTGGAGGGAAGGGATGCCACCCAGAGGGACCTCGACACACTTTTGAGGTGGGCTGATGCCAACCTGATGAAGTTTAACCATGCCAAGTGCAAGGTCCTACACCTGCGTCGGAGCAATCCCAGGCACAGCTACAGTTTGGGCAGAGAAGAGATTCAGAGCAGCCCTGCGGAGATGGACTTGGGGGTGTTGGTCGATGAAAAAATGAACCTGAGCCGGCTTCAGTGTGCGCTCACAGCCCAGAAAGCCAACTGTATCCTGGGCTGCATCAAAAGGACCGTGACCAGCAGGTCGAAGGAGGTGATCCTGCCCCTCTACTCTGCTCTCGTGAGACCCCACTTGGAGTATTGTGTACAGTTCTGGTGTCCTCAACATAAAAGGGACATGGAACTGTTGGAACAAGTGCAGAGGAGGGCCACGAGGACGATAGGGGACTGGAGCACCTCCCGTATGAAGAGAGGCTGAGAAAGTTGGGGCTGTTTAGCCTGGAGAAGAGAAGGCTGCGTGGAGACCTCCTAGCAGCCTTCTGGTATCTGAAGGGGGGCTATAGGGATGCTGGGGATGGACTCTTCATCAGGGACTGTAGTGACAGTACAAGGGGTAACGGTTTCAAACTTCAACAGGGGAAGTTTAGATTGGATCTAAGGAAGAAATTCTTTCCTGTGAGGGTGGTGAGGCACTGGAGTGGGTTGCCCAGGGAAGTTGTGAATGCTCCATCCTTGGCGGTGTTCAAGGCTGGGTTGGATGAGGCCTTGGGTGACATGATTTAGTGTGGGGTGTCCCTGCCCATGGCAGGGGGTTGGAGCTAGATAATCTTAAGGTCCTTTCCAACCCTAACTATTCTATGATTCTATGTTTTGTAACTGTGCTCTCCAAGCAAGTTGTGCTCTGTGTTGGAAAGACTACAAGGTCACAGATTAATATGTGAAATTCAAAACCTCTGCTGTACATGGGTGAGAAGGCTTAAGAGAAGGAAAGAGTAGATTATCATTGGCAGAAATAAAAAGTTGATGTATTTCAAAGTTAAATATTATTTGAAAAGCTGAAAAATGCAGATACTGGTTAGCCAGAGTATTTTACAACTTCATATCAGATTCACCAGACTGTCTCATGTGAATGCTCGCTCTCTTTCCCCAAATATTAATCTCTAAGAAAAATTTATGTAGAAAATCTATTTATTAAAAATTTGTACTTTTAATATTGAATTCTGCCTGAGAAATTTGTCTCAGTTTAATTTGAAATAATAAATATCCCTTGACCTTTTAGATGAAATGAAACATTTGATTTGGCCTGAACATGTTTCATTGAGTTTTAAAACAATGATTTCATCTACCATCAAACTATACACAATTTATGATAGCATACCAATATGTAATTTTTAAAACCCACCATTTTATGTTTTCTTTTCACATGTGCCTTTTTTAAACCAGTAGGTAATCTCATGCTTCACTTGTAATAAGCTCATTTGGTTCCTTTCAACTGAGATAAATATCAAATGCATTTGTACTGGTGAAACATAAAAAGAGCAGTGTAGATGGTCAAATCTCAACATCACTAGGTGTACTGATTAATTATTGTGTGCTCATACATTACCCTTATGTAAGTAGAAAAAAGTGCACGGAAGAAAGTAGAAGAAAGTGCACGGAATACTACTTGAACTTAGATCTATGATATGACTTGCTAAGCACACAGGTAAATAAACGTAATTTAATACATAATATTTTAAAGAGTGATTTCTCTGTCCTTTGAGATGGTCTATTTGTTTCTAGGAATGCTGATTCACTCAAAGGTGACTACTTTAAACAGGGCATTTACCTATGTTAAGAGTACTGCATTTCATAACGGCACTGTTACACTTTTGCAAAGATGCAAGACATCTGATTTTGATTTAATGTTCATGTTTCATTGGGCTTGCTTTTGTTAGCAAAAACATAAGAATAAGGGAATAACTTTAGGGAATAAAGATTTTGGAAGGTCTCATGTAAGTTTATTAAAAGCTGTCATTGTATTGAATTGATAAACAGAATTTAATATATTTTATGTATTCTTAATTGTAATAGTTTTTATGTATTTTATATAGAATTGCTTTTCTAAGCCTATTTAATGACATTAATTTCCACACATATAGTTTATAACTTTTTTTTTACGTATTCCATCTACACTTCTGTGTTAAATGCAGTGTAATGTGTAAACTATTTTTGTGTGTGTGTGTGTGACAGTGTGAAGCTAATTCTTTCTAGTCCCTTTAACAGAATAAATCCAACGAATTTAAAACCCTCTGAAGTCTGTATAGAAGTCTGACATACTAGAGACAGCTGGGGCTTTTCCTTATTTGGAAATTTTATTTAGCTTTTGAAAATGCAGTTTTGAGCTGCTGTAAAGCTGTAAAGAACCATTTGTTATAGAACCTGGGCATTTGTCATTGTCCTAAGGTACCTAAAGCAGTGTTGCAAAGGCATATTAATCAACATTTCTCTATAACCTACTGCTGAATGCTGACCCTGAGCTGTCAGTAGGAGTTAGAACATACGATATTATGAGATGCTCCTCTTCTAAAGCCGCTTATTCTTGTTTATGCCTGGATAAAGACATGTTAAAATGAGGTAGAATATGAATTCTGAGGCAGAAAGGCTGGAAAATCATTAGAGGCAGATATATGTTTCCATACTTTCACAGTATCACAGTATCACAGTATGTTAGAGATAGGAAGGGACCTCAAAAGATCATCTAGTCCAATCCCCCTGCCGGAGCAGGAATACCTAGATAAGGTTACACAGGAATGTGTCCAGGTGGGTTTTGAATGTCTCCAGAGAAGGAGACTCCACGACCTCCCTGGGCAGCCTGTTCCAGTGTTCCGTCACCCTCACTGAGAAGAAGTTTCTTCTCAAGTTTAAGTGGAACCTCTTGTGTTCCAGTTTGTACCCATTACCCCTCGTTCTATCATTGTTTGCCATTGAGAAGAGCCTGGCTCCATCCTCGTGACATTCCCCCTTTATATATCTATATACACTAATAAGGTCCCACCGCAGTCTCCTCTTCTCCAAACTATAGAGACCCAGCTCCCTCAGCCTTTCCTCATAAGGGAGATGCTCCACTCCCTTAATCGTCTTAGTTGCCCTGCGCTGGACTCTCTCCAGCAGGTCCCTGTCCTTCTTGAACTGAGGGGCCCAGAACTGGACACAATATTCCAGATGCGGTCTCACCAGGGCAGAGTAGAGGGGAAGGAGGACCTCTCTCGACCTACTGACCACCCCCCTTCTAATACACCCCAGGATGCCATTGGCCTTCTTGGCCACAAGGGCACAGTGTTATTTTAATAATACAGTGCGTTTTTACTTGATTATGCTGGAAGCAATGATTCTAAGAACAGGGCCCCACAAATGCTACACAGCACCCAAGCGTGCACAAGCAGTCAGAGAGTGACACAGTATTTAGTGTCCAAAGCAGGACACTGTACCAGTTAGGAAGAAGCCCCCACAGAAAGACAAATGCACAGACTCCTTCCCTAGATGCGTGGTCTGCAGTTCCTGGGGGACCTGTGTTGCCATTGAAGTCAAAGCCAAGGCTCAGAGTCTAACTGCTGACAATTTCCTCCTCTCTTTTGTGTTTGTGATTACAGGAACTCAAAAATAATGGAGTAGGGCAATGTGATGTACTAAGCAGCTAGTTTTTCCCTTGCTGCTCTCTTTTAAAGGGTCTGGATCATTAGATGTTGATTTTTCACTCTCTTGTCTTAAAATACTCCTTTGAGCCATGCCACTTTTGCAAGTGGTTGAGCTGTTTAGATGCAATGGATTTTGCAGGTAGACAAGGGACATGGTGCAAAGTGTCAGACTCTGAAACTAGTTGCAGTGTTTCTTGAGTTAATATGAATTCCAATGAGCAGACTGCAGTGAAGTATGCTATAGTTTTGCACCTGTTTCAGGTAGAATTATCTTCATATTTTACATCATAGGTTTAAAAGATAACATTATGTTTGAAAGATAACATTCAGTCTGGTTTTGTTATTGATGTCAAACTAAAAGATATTGTCAGCCTAAAATGGGTAATGTGCATTTGAAAATTTATTTAGCATTTTAGGTAATGTTGATAATAGTTTCACATCTTTCTCAGTGTTTTTCTTATGGTTTAGCTTTCCAGATTAATTTTTCTGTTTTTGTAAGTAGAGATACAGTGCCATGTTTTGGAATTTTTCTCCCGCCAGTTTGCAGTGTGTGGTCATCTAAATATTTAGATATTCAGATTGTGTGTACTAACTATGAGAAATACTGTCTGCTTGTCTGGGTCAGACCTGTCTCATGAGAGAGATCAAAATTAATCGTTTTGTTTAGTTAGAATACTGATGACTGTATGCAAAACTATATAGTGAATTGTTATGCTACAAAACTTTTTAGTACTTTACTATGCCTATGGCCATAGAAGCTTATAGCCTAACACAGAGGTAAACAGAACAAAACCCAATGTAATAGATTCATGAAGTCAGATGGAGAATTTGTGAAGGAAAATAGAAATAGAATATAGAAATATAGAATAGAGAATAGAAAATACTGAGAAAATATTTCTGTGAATACTAAGAAGCCATATAGTAGTTTGTGATCATGACAAATCTGATTGCACCACAGAATATGATGACCATTAAGAACCACTGAAAAATAAAGACAGGCATTTATTACTGTATGTACATTATTTATAGAAACTAATCAGAGGTGGAAAACCAAAACCAGGAAGTCAGATGCAGAATATTCCACTGTCCTAGGTTCAGCAGTAGCAGTCATTTTTTCTACTTCTTAGTAGCCTGTGTAGTGCTGTGTTTTTGACTTTCAGTCTGAGAACAGTGCTGATAACATCGATGGTTTTAGCTGCTGCGTAGCAATGTTTACTCTGACCAAGGGCTTTCTGAGTCTCATGCTCTGCTAGGGAGAAGGGGAAGCCGGGGGGAAGCTGAGTCAGAACACCTGACCCAAACTAGCCAAAGAGGTATTCCATACCACAGCACGTCATGCCCAGGATGTAAAAATAGGGACAGTTATCCGGAAGGATGACATCACTGCTTGGGTTCGGCTGGGTATCGGTCAGTGGGTGGTGAGCAGTTGTATTCTCTTCCCTTATTGTTTCCCTTATCATTATTATTTTTAGTGGTAGCAGTAGTGGTTTGTGTTATACCTTAGTTATTAAACTGTTCTTATCTCAACCCATGGGAGTTACATTCTTTCGATTCTCCTCCCCATCCCTCCAGAAGCGGGGAGGAGGAAACTGGGGGGGGGCGGGGGGTGGCGGTGGGGGGAGTGAGAGAGTGGGCTGCATGGCTGAGTTGCTGACTGGGCTTAAACCACAACATCCACTTTGTGTATACCTTCAGAAAATATATCGTGACTGACTTACCCTTTAACTAGCCTAGATCTTGTTATCTGAATCCAACAAAACACAGTTTTGGCCATCCATATAAAGGATGCAAGAGGAAAGCACTGTCTTCTAGAACTAAGACTAAGGTCCAGTTCCTTCTAATTTGGTCCTCAAAAGTTTCTTATAAACTGCTGAACTTCATACTGAATCACACCTTGGTTGTTTTTGGTCTAAGTTTGAGTGTAAAGTCATATTTTCAACTTTGAATAGAAAATATTCAGCAGTTTGCTTTACATTAGTTTTAGAACTACATACATAGTCCTAATATGTTCTGTTACTTCTGAAAGTTTCAGCAGAGACTGAATTTGTTTAATCCCTTTATAAACTGGTGTGAAGGCTTTGAACTTGTGATCCCTGATTTGCTTATGTACATGCATAAGGTTTGCCTAATACATGCTTTCATCTCCACCTTACAGCTTGGAATTCTGCAAGATTCTGCAAGCAGTCTGTGTATGAGTGACAATGCAGGCGTATAGCTTAATGCAAAGCAATTGGATATTTATATTTTGGAAGTCAAGTACTATAAGAAATTGAAGAGGCAACAATGCCTGCTATGACATTCCTAAAGGAGAAATGTTTGATAATGCCTAAAGGTGTCTCTGTCCACTGTCTTCATCCAGATGAATGAATTTTGGTCCAAGCACTTTACTCTACTTCTTCCAGATTCTGAACTTGGCAGTATTTTACTTTGATTTATTCACCTTTTACTATCACATTGCTGGGTGCCTTGAAATAAAGAATTACAAGTCAAGTGTCATTACTGATGCTTTCCAAGTCAGAAAAAAAGAGTGTTAAGTCACTTGTATCTGTCATCTGACCTTAAACATCAGATTACAGATTTCCTCTGACTGGTAAGTAAACCTTGGCTGGTTCTGGAGTCATGATGTTTGTGTGACACTTCCCTTCATTCTAGTAACACTACTATATTATTATAGTAATAATGCTTATTTTTGTACTTAGAGTGAAGCCTATAAACATCGAAAATGCAAAGGTAGGTATTAGTTTCCTTGGCAAATTCATACAACATCTTCTCATATCTGTTCATTCTTCTACAGTGTATTACCCAAAGCAGTTAACTGTTATATCATTTAAATTCAAGAGTATCTTGCACAGAATATGTCCATGTCATGGATAAGCATAAAGTCCCTTGCAATTAAAAAAAACTCTTTTCTTGTAAAATCCGTAGTATGTCTTTGAACTACCTTTTAAAAATAGCTAATATAAAAAGGGTAAGGAGAATCTGATAGGCCAGTGGAAAGAAAGGTTAAGAATGGAAAAAAACTGAAAGGCAGGGAGGTGTTCATATGTAGGAGGTACTTAGTGGTGCAGTTATTCTGAGTCAACTGTAATTTTAGTTTGTGGATTAGTCACATTGCCAGAATCCTAAATAATTGCTTATTTCACAGTTGTCTATGTGATTTTAAGTTGCACGCTCAGGTTCTGCTAGGATTTCTTAAGATCAAGTGATAAAACATAGTATTTACACATGAGATAACATTAAAAACCTCTTATTTTTCCATTGGCAATTCCATATTTAGAAAGTCATTTCATTCTGCACAAAGAATCACATCTTCTTCTGGTTTTCAATCATGGACAACTTGCCTATCTACAATCTCATTGTAAAATACCAGACATTTAAACTTCCAAGGAGTCTGGATTTATATACAAAGGCATAATATATAAGAAAAGCATGATATTTACAATATCAAAGCATCTCTAGCATTTTTTCACCAACTTTCCTAAAAGATTACCCTGAATGTAATTGTTACAGTGCATCCTTTCAAGGGGATAAATATAAATCTTGTACCAGTGAGCTTCTCTGTACGGAGCTGCCTGTGATTTTTTCCTGCATGTAGGCTTTGAAAACTGTTGATGGAGGATATATTAAACGTTTTTTGAGTTGGTAAAACAATACTCCTGTGTTCACAGAACATTAACTAATGTTAAAGGCTTGTTTCAATTCTAGCCTGTTCATTACATAGAGTGACATAAATCTGCACCTCCTTTCTCACATTCTCTGAGTTTCCCACATTCAAGAAGTACTTGCCAAGTGACTTGGTTGTTCCATTGTTGTCAGTAATGGTTCATACCATAATTTTGTTTTGCATACAACCACATTCTAAAACAAGGTATTTTTAAAATATATTGGTATACTGGGAGAGAATGTAGTGTTTATAATCATTATACATTTAAGGAAAAGTCTGCAGCTTCCATATTCTAACAAAAATGTTTCTAGTATGGCATATCAGAGTCATAAATATGCATTAAAGCCCAAATTCAAGCTGGATATAAATTATGCCTGTTCAGCAGAAAATTAGGATTTAGCCAACTTGTCCCTTGTACAGGTCCACTAGCTAGGTGATTCTGGTCTTCTCTTTTCTTGTTTCCAATTAAAATGTTTTGATGTCAAAAGGATGCTATTAAAAGACAACTACAGTCTAGTTAATTCTGGATGCTGTGTTAGGGCTCACGTTATGTACCTGTTACAGCTTAAAGTGTTGCATAAATAGTCCTATTTGTTCTGTTTGATTCCTTTACAAACAGGATAATTTATTCCCCAGACTCCTACATTACTACATGCAATGTTTCCAAAGTCATTTAAAGACCCTCAGGGTATTCAGGAAAAATAAGGGAAGAACTGCAAAGACTGCCTTTAAAAATAGAGAAAGTAAATTCTAAAATATTCTTGTGCTGTTTTTTTTTTTTTTTTTTTTTTTTTTTTTCCCCCCACTTCCTTGTTATGGAAAATCATTCTGGAAAGCATCAGCCTTGCTGTGATGCTTAGGATGGCATAGTCTCTGGATCCCAGTGCCTGTGTGTACATGTGAAAAGTACAGCTGTGCATTTGAATTCTCAGCAGGAAATTTCATTCTCTCACAGAAACATCATCAGATGTTCAAGATCCGGGAGCTAGTTATTTTTGGCAGTAGGTTTTTCTGCTTTCTTTTGTTCATGTGTTACAGTCCTAAAGGAATCACTATGGTGACAGTTGGTGCAAGTTACATTACTGGAGCAAACCTTCAGCTGGAAATGCATTCAGAGATGTTTTTTAACTGTTGATTAGGAGCTGGGTGAATAAAGAATATTTCTTGAAAGAGGAGGCTATGTTAGAAAACAAAATACATTAAAAGTTCTGTTTGAATGAGAAAGAGGTAATTTCAAAGGAATTCTGTACCTTTGAACATCAGCTCCCTGTCTTTGTAACTTACATTCTGACTTACAATGAGGGCAATGCAAGACTTCATTCTGTGAGAGGAAGATACTAATTTCTCAGACCTTATTATGCCTGTAGGGAAATAGTAATAATGTGTAGCATTTGCATACATGTTCAAAGTGCAAGCTAACCTTGCAACATACCAAAGATATACCACTTTTGTGTCAATATCATTAGCCTATTTGCTTGATGATGAAGCTAAGGTACATTCATGTGGCGCTGACTGCAGGTCCCCCAAGACAACTTTGAACTAGTTTGGGTACTGCTAAATGCAGTGCTTCCTTGTAGCTCTAGGTAGCCTCATAGCCAGGACTTTTATGCATGCTTTTGGGCATTTTTTTGCATTTTGTGCTGACTGTGCTGTGACATCCACAGGTAGGCAAAGTACATTTGCATGAACAGGAGACATTACGCTGGAAAAATGCCCTAAAACACGACACAGAAGAGCTTTGGCCAAGTGAAACCTCAAGCTGCAGGCTGCATCAGATCTTGGATACATGAACAGAATATATCATCTTCCAATATCAGAAAATAATTGATAAGCAATTACTGGTATACTCACTTTAAACTGAGGCAACTGTCCTCGTTTGAGAATTTACCCCTTTCTAATTTAGGATAATTTTATCCTTGAAGCAACAATCACCTGGTCTTGAGCTTTCTGTACATTACTCATTTCTTCAGTATCAGTGCCCTCCAGGGTACCCTGCTTTACCTTTGCTCCTAGCAATTTATCTTAGTCAGTGTGGATACCGCTAAGAGTTAGTAAGGAAACCGAAGACTCGTAGTTCTGCTTTCTTCTTATCTGCAGTTCAACTTCTTTACCTCTGAGAAGTGCAAATATTTCCTATGGTTGGTTGGTTGGTCAGAGGTTGATAGGGTATTTTTCTGTTTAGCAAGAGATATGCTGTACCTTGTGCCTTCCTTTTTCTTCAGGCCTACCATACATTTTCAAACTGCAAGCATAATCCAATCAAAAATAGCTTAAGCTCTCTTCTTGGCTGTACATATCAGTACAGTCCCAAAAAACTTAAACACAGAAATAAACTGACTGGTTTTTTTATTTCCAGGAAGAGCTCGCTACCTTGTTTGCTCCCACATGCGTTTTAAATCCCCAGTTTTAAAAAAATGTTTTGTTTAAAGGCCTTGTAAATGATCATCCACTGAGACAAAGTCACAAACATAATTACATTCTAAACATTCTTAATTGTTCAGGCACTTTCTCAGAACACCCAAAAAGTTTACGTTCTCAGAAGACATAGGGAATAAAGGAGACCCATACATTATACAAGTTTGTCATCACAGTATTTGAAATGTTTTTAAATGTTACTTGGACAAGCATACCACAAACATATTGGCAGACTGTTGCTGATATTTTTATGCTAAGTACCAAAATATTTTTAACCCGTTGCAAGACTAAAAGGTTCAGATTTTGCCATTTCTGCAATTTCTTCTTTAACATGCTGAAACTCAGGATTTCATATTTTTTTGATTGCACACTTTGTCTTATCTTTTGCCTGCTGATGGATAAAATTAATCCTCTTGAGTAATAAAGATCATCAGCTGTAACAGATTGCCATTTAGCTCTACAACTTTTCAGTTAAATTCTCAGTGTGTTATCCAAGATGGTGATAACTGTGCTTCTAGTCCAAATGACAGATGTGCAAAAGTTTGATTCCCTGGAAATGTAAAACTCACTTAGTGTTTGAGATAGCTTTCACTCTTTGCATAGTTACACGTCGTGACCTTGAAAATCATACTCACTAGGTTATTTCAGTTTATGTAAGCATGCTGAGAAACCAGGCAAGGAGGACCATGTAGTAAGAAGTATGGACTGAGGGAAAGGTAGGGAAGAAAATTTAGTATCAGAATTATGAAAAGTGAGATAATTAGATAGCATAAGGCAGATAAAAGGAATTGTCTGTACCAGAAGGCTCATTAACCAGTATACTCTGGAATGTGCAGTGAAGAGAAATAAGAAATAAGAAATAAACCGTTTCACTTTCCAGTCAGAGAAATGCAGCAGAATGTGATTGTGACATGGAGGAAGAATAAAAAGAATAAGTAAGGTCAATACTTCATAATGACAATGGTAATAACTTGTCAATGAACTGTGACAAAAGATTTATTTTTAATAAATTAGAAATGCATGAAGATTTCTACATAATGAAGACCTTCTACATAAAGCAGCAAATACTCCTGATACCATGGTGTTAATCATATATGATTTTTAGGTTAGTACAGTGAAAATTATCATTGAAAAAAAGCAGGATTTGAAATTAGGATCTAAATAATACAGTGTTTTGATAACCCTATCAATAGCTATGAAACCAAATAAGAGGGCTTATTCCTAACTCCAACATGATTATGGCATGTTCTCAGAGCTGGTCTAAAGCTGACATATGCTGATACGACATTATATGTTCCTAGATGTACTTTTTCCATCAATATATGGACAGTTGACCAGTAATACTGTCATAGGAGAATATGACACACAGAATGAGAGTTCTGCCTTAGATATTACATGAATATATTACATATTATTGTTAATGCAAATGCTATCTCAGTACTCAGTATTTTAAAAAATTAATTTAATTTTGGTACTTTTCACACTTACTAATTTCTTTTAGATTTCACTGAATATTTTTGAGTGGAATATGGATATTAATCCATTTATTAACATGTATGCAGATCATTCTGCTCCTGAGACACAGGAGTTAGTGTTTGGGTGAGCAGTAGGGCAGCAAGAATTTTGGGTATCAACAGGAAGATCCAGAAGATCCACGGAAGTTCATTTTCCCACCTAGATGATTAGGGTATGCCTGCAAAGATAGCTAAAACTTATCTAGGAATAATTTTCCTACAAGCACATCAGTTTTTTTGTCTTGCTGAGAAGTTTTCTGCCATTAAATAACTCTTCAGAGCCACCTTCCATTTAAGCTCAATCCTAGATCGGACTGGGATATGGCACATTTCCTCTCTTCTTTTTCTGGCAGCAAGTACACATTAAACAAAAAAATGAGAGAGTGACTTATTTTGAATTTCAGTTGTAAATCACTGAGAAAAGAAAATTCTAAAAGCATAGAATTCCCATCTACAAATAGGAAACAACCGTGCCATAAGTAACACAAAGAAATACAAGAGAAAGAAAACTTGCAAGTATATAGTTAAATTAACAAAATATTTGAACTAAAATTTTGTGAAACTTTAACTTTCTCCATAAATTTTGCAAAAAGTGGTTTTGTTTTGTTTTGTTTCTTTTAGGAGGGAGTGAAAGCATGCACAATATTTAGATGGAAAATTTAGAATCAATAAAAAAAGAAATCTTTATTTTCATTTGTGATAGCTGGAAATATTAGTTTTTATATTGAGGGGAAAAAAGGCAAAATTTGTTGTTTCAAAATACTTCCAAATTTACATTTCAGTATCTAAAATTATATTAACTTAATATGTAGCAGTTTTAAGGAGTGCTGGATGGGAAAAATACCAAGTTACTGAAAAGATAATCCTTGCAGTTTACACAGCAGCTGTTCCTTCACATGGTACATAGCTTTCTCAGCATGATGACATAGAACAATAACTATGTAAACTAATAAATCCCAGAAGCATTTTGACATCAACTTCACAGACTGTGGTTTGCTGAAGAAGAAGATAAAATTCAACTTGACCTTTCAATCATTTATACAATATTATAGTTGAGTCTTTCAAGATGCAAGACTTTCTTTGTAGAATATCATTTAGCAAACGTGCAAGGAAAAAATTAAACATATATGAATATATTATGACAAACAGGTTTTTCAAATATATATCTTAAGGTTATATCATTTATGGAGGAATTTGGTTTCTTATCACTTTAAATGCAAACTGGGAAAGCAGCAGATTGAAAACTATTCTAGTTCTAAATAATTAGACATGGAAAGGCATGAACGAGACTAATTACTTACATCAGAAACAGAGATAACATTAGAAAGAAGCCTTTAATTTTTAATAAAACAATTAAAGGAACTACTGCTGCTCATATTTGTAATAATCAGTATGTCTCCTATATGCAATAATGAAAAGGCTGTATGTTACTAAGGTGGAACATGGAGATAGTGCAAAATTGGCAATCAAAATATAGAAAAATTATAGCATACTTGCACCATGAAAGATTTTTAACCTATGACAAGTACTAGGGTAGAAGTGCGTGGATTTTTCATTACTTAAGTACTTCTGAGAGCTATGAATTGCACACCTATAAATGGTTATATGATACAGTCCTTTTATACCAATAATTGATATAAACTGGGTTTGAATCCAGTCCAGGAAAACAGGTTGCTTTCTTGCAGTACTAGATTTCCTCACAAAGAAAACAAACAAATAAAATCATATATGAAAGAGTTTAATTTGAAGAACAGAGCTCTTCCATTGTAGTTAAGCTTGATAACAAGGGGTGATAAAAATGTCTTGTAAGATATAACTATATCCCATAAAAGGAAGAGGAATATGTCTTTTAAAAAATCAACAAAATAAACACTTTAAGAAAGCATAGAGAGAGGTAACTCATGCAGATTCAGATAGGGGGATGCAACCTAAAAACAGAGCTAAACCAAGCGACTGGAATTTGCCAGTTTAAAAGAAAAAAAAAAAAAAAAAGCAAAAGAGGAAGCTATAAAACTGAACATAAATGAGGTATTGAGAAAATCAGCTCAAAATTAAGAGCAAAAAAAGGATTTAGGAGAGAGGAGATAAAACATAAATTGGGAAAAAAACAACCAAAAACCAAACCAATCTTTCTGTTTATCAGGCTTCTTTCTCTTTGTCTCCCTTAACTTTTATCTCTGTATAAACATCTTTTTATTTTTTATCAGCTTGAATAACTTTGAGTCCACCAAGTTTCTATCCCCCCATCAATGTTTTAAAGCATAAAAATATATTTCACTCAAATATAAATCAGAAGAGAAACCTTCCATCTCTCCTGAAGAAGAGCTGAGGGAAGGACAAAGCCTGAGTATTTCATCATTCTACATAGGCTTTATTTAGTCTTTCACCAATATAAGGCTAACCATCTCTTTATTGTTAAAATGCCTTGAGACTTGTACCTTGTAGGACTAATGTGCAAGAATCACCCAGTTAGAATTAGCTCCAAACAGAAACGTGCACTCTGAGTGCTGCATTATTTTTATCAAATTGTTGTTAACCTCCAAGCAAAGAACTTGAAAATCTTTACCAAGCTGCTGAATTCCATCATCATTAAATCCATATTTGACCCTAAAGTGGAAGCATCCACATTTCCACTTCTTGGTATGCCTGGAATTGCTATACTTTCATCTGTACAGACTGAAACAGCATCCAATGCAAGTATCCTTCACTGAGCCCAGCCTGGTACTAGTGCTGTGGTGGGCAGGCCCCAGTCAGCATCCAGACACCTACCCAGCCTTTTCCTCATACACCTCTCACAGAGGACAGGGAGAAAAACGGAAAAAAGATGAAAGTTTTGTAGATCAATATAACAACACCTGGGTTGGAGCAACTACAGGTTGGGCAGAGAAGAGATTCAGAGCAGCCCTGAACAGAAGGACTTCGGGGTGTTGGTCGATGAAAAAATGAACATGAGCTGGCTTCAGTGTGCGCTTGCAGCTCAGAAAGCCAACTGTATCCTGGGCTGCATCAAAAGGACCGTGACCAGCAGGTCAAAGGAGGTGATCCTGCCCCTCTGCTCTGCTCTCGTGAGACCTCACTTGGAGTATTGTGTGCAGTTCTGGTGTCTCCAACATAAAAAGGACATGGAACTGTTGGAACAAGTCCAGAGGAGGGCCACGAGGATGATCAGGGGACTGGAGCACCTCCCATATGAAGATAGGCTGAGAAAGTTGGGGCTGTTCAGCCTGAAGAAGAGAAGGCTGCGTGGAGACCTCCTAGCAGCCTTCCTGTATCTGAAGGGGGGCTATAGGGATGCTGGGGATGGACTCTTCATCAGGGACTGTAGTGACAGGACAAGGGGTAACGGGTTCAAACTTCAACAGGGGAAGTTTAGATTGGATCTAAGGAAGAAATTCTTTACTGTTAGGGTGGTGAGGCAATGGAATGGGTTGCCCAGGGCGGTTGTGAATGCTCCATCCTTGGAGGTGTTCAAGGCCAGGTTGGATGAAGCCTTGAGTGACATGGTTTAGTGTGGGGTGTCCCTGCCCATGGCACGGGGGTTGGAGCTAGATGATCTTAAGGTCCTTTCCAACCCTAACTATTCTATGGTTCTATGATTTCTATGAATTACGTACGCGCACAGCGTATGTAGAAGACTGAACACATCGCATAAAAAAATCTTGAACTAAGTAACCTGTTTTGAAAAAATAGGATGTTTTCATCCTGAAAGATGGCAATATCAAAAAGCAATTTGATTTTTGAAAAGAAAAAAATCCTATTTCTTATTTATTTCATGCCATATAGTAATTCTTGCAACAACAGTGACTGATACAAGATCATTTATAAAATTATGACACTCTTCTTTTCATTCTTCCATGGATGTGTACTTATACTCAAATTTATATGTTTATTTACTATATTTGCACCCAGTGCCATGAAAACTTTGCATGGAAATTAGACATGCAGTTGTGCATTTACTATTCTCAAAATATCTTTTTAGCTGTTATTGTATAAAACTAGATTGTTAGGATGCAAAAATACTAGTAGATGTGCACTCTGCAATAGCAAAATTAGATACATGTCTGGTTTTGGCAGCTGCTAGTCACTATATTTAAATGCTGAAGTTAATTCCTCTTTTTTTTTTTTTTTCTTCTGTCAGTGTGCATTGTATTCTGCTTCAGAAAGTTTTCAATACTGTATTTATTTCTGCTTGCAAATATAGCAACATTTTAGGGTGTACAGCTTTTTTCAATGTGCATTGCAGTAGTTTCTAAGTGATAAATATGACTGCCTCTTGATGGAGTGCTGAAAGCAATTGCCTTTCTCTCCTCTGACCTTCCTTTTTATAAACTATATCAGTGACCAAGTGTGATGGAGTTAGTTGTGCCTGCAAGGCTGCAGATGATTTTAGTGGGATCACAGGACACTGCCTTTGAGTCACTGTTTTCCTAGGCCCTTTTTCTGACCTCTTGCATATGGTTTTCACCCTCTGCTTAGCGGTCCTGGCTTGATTGTACAGCTGACCTGGATGCAGTCCAGCTGGGCAAGCCCTCCCAGGTCTTTGCTTTTGTCAGGAAGAAGCTGCTGCTTTTACATTCAGCAAGGAGAGGATGAGCTGGGCTGTCTGCTGCTCCTCTATGTAGCCAGGCTGATCAAAATGTTACAAATTGCCTTGTCCACATGGTTGACTGGAAAGAGAGCCTGGATGCAAATGGGGAACCCAAACTGTTCTATGATTCTGTTATTTGCCTCTGGCTGTGCTTAACCACCTGCTAAGGCACAGTTCCCACCTTTATGTCCGCATGATCACCAGCCTGGGGATGCAGCCACCCCTTGCCACTCCCTGTTTTCCACGGTACTCATGTTAGGAAAACCCCAGCTCCCTTCTACTCTTTCTCTCCTCAGATCACTCTCTGGGAACACATCATAACAGTCTGTGTTTACTAGATTAGTTTAAATATGTGTTCTCTATTGCTAGTTTAATTTCTGTGAGTCAAGAGCTTTATTCCAGGCACTGATTTTGGACGGTAACAAATCTTGTCACTAGGGTTTCATCAGGGGAGGATGAGAATGAAAACTGCTTTTGCCATAGCAGCATTTTGGGTGAAATGGGATCTGGATAAAATCAACCCTGGTCTCATCTGCAAAGCAGATATTTTGATATGAATGTAAGGGATGAATGTAATGGATGGATACAAACTTAACGGAAAAAAAAATAAACCCACTATGTTCTTGTTTGGAATTCCATGTGTGGGAACTTATCAGAATGTTATGAATAGAATAATGACATGGCTAAATGTAATGGTATAATACCACAATCCATCTTAAATATTTGAAGAAATTGCTTTAATGTTTTATGTCAAAAAAGCACTGAAGTGCATCCATGAACAGCTAATCCTTGCTCAAGCTGACAAACTTCAGAATGTTATGGCAGGAAATATAAAGGAGATCCTTAGTGGTCATCAAAGTTTAAAAAGCAGTGTGTTATGTTCCTATTTTTAACACTAAATAAGAAAGAAAAAAATAGCTATGATGGTGGGAAGAGCAAGTAAATAAGGAAAGGATAGCTGTTACTGGTTCTACAATACCTGGATCTATGCAAATTCTTTTTCATGAGATGTTCAAGGGTTTGCTTTTAAAATAAGATCTGTGTGAAACAATTCTTACACTGCTTTTCTGCTTTCATATGCAGTTTCCCTTGGTTTTCTCATTCACATTTAAATTTATGTTGTAAGCAAGGCAAAAACTTAATGGAACGGATACGCTTACCATTTTTATGTAAAACATCTGAACGTATCTTATTCCAGCTCCTAACTCTCTTTAGTCTGTGTTACTTTTTGCAGACACTTAATTCAGTATAAACAATTTTGTCCTTTGTCTGAGCTGTAATATCACCTAAGATCCTCCTGTGAGCATCCATGCTAACATGATGGACTTTTGGGTCTGGAAATATGACCTAATGGTTTTCCAGTTTCATTCTTTGTAGGGAAGGAAGCATTTGCCATGTGAGAAGGCTCTTCTGTATACTTTTGTATCTGTCTGACTTAATAAAATTACAGTCTGATAAGTGGCTAGACAGTAGCAGAAAGTGAAGTCTGTCCTGCACTGGAAATGGCATGACCCTCCCCATTTAGACATGGGGAAGAGCCCCATCAATAGATGGGCCAGTGAAGCTGCTGTCCCTTCACATCTTTTCTGGGAAGACAGTAATTTGAGACTTGGATCTTTTGCTGAAGATAGATAGCACAAGGCTTTTTTAGCAGGACACTGAATTTCTGTAGAAGGGAAAAATGTCCTTGTGCATAATCTTATAGGATCCTACAGTTTGGCCTGTAGGCAAAACTACACAAACATTTCAAATGAAAGGCTACTAATTGGTAGCAAATGTTACTTTATCCTGCAGCAAATTCTAATGTTTGCTGGTCTTTCTTTTCAGATAAACCTCTCATCATATAATAACCTCAGGGGTTGGAAGCAGTCATGTTTCATGCAGCTTTTGCTTTCCATACTTGAAATATTTTGATTTCCATACTTGAAGTATTTTGATTTTTAGAGAATAAAGGATAATGCACCATCAATACAAGGAAATCTCTGAAATGTAAAAGATACAAGGAGCAGATAGATAGCACAAACACTGAAAGAAGGAGAACTATTATGGCCAGATTTTTCTAACCAAAATGCTTTGCAGAAGACTTTTTCTTTTTTGAAAATAAATATATCTCCATATTTCTAGGCTCATTGCACTTCATTTTATGATAAAGTGAGTTTATAAGTCTCACTAAATATCTGTATAACACAGATCCACTAAGAAAAGTGCAGTGTGAATGTTGCTTACACCATATAAATAGACTTCATGTCTCCTTTCAATTATTCTGCAGCTATAATTTCTTTTGAGTTTCTCTCTTTTATCCTTGTCTAGCATTATGTTCTCCATACAGGTTTTGGCAGGTTGAAATGTTTGTTTATAAATGATGTTGATGTACTTCTCAGGGAAAAACTCCATTTCAGTTCAAACAATTCTTAGATTATTAACATCTTTGCAGAGGTAAAAGGGGTGGTTTTATTTACACATCAGTACTGAGACTGGACCACATGAACAGTCCTATATTGCAAGTTGAGGTTGTTTTGAGTTTAGCAAGAATATCATATCTTAAATTTCTAAAACTGACACATAGCAAAACTGAAGAAAACAAACATGTAAATAATATGTTTAAGTCCTAATGAAGAAAAACTTAGAATCTTGGTACAATGAAAAAAGTTTGTACTGATATTTTTTTTAAATTGACACAATGTAATCATAGTAAAAGGATTTTAAAATTATTTAGAATGGTAATATATAACTTGTGCAATATTTTTTTTATTTGAATTTAGACACATGAAACATTTATTTCCCTAAAATAAACATGAACTGTAAGAAACAAGTAATACAGGTCATGAAAAAGGAGCACTGTTATGCTTTTGAAAAGTCTGTCTTTAAAATAAACCACCTGTCCTTGTTCCTTTCCCAAGTTACACATCAGGGCAGCCTCACAGAACATCTGACCTGCCATGAATAAGCTGCTTTGCATAAATACTATGGTCAATGCAGACAAAGCTTCTGTCAGCATTCATAGCACCCAACTGGCTCTAACTTGTTTGTGAATCCAGCTTCAGCATTGCTAAAATTTCCTCAGAAGAACCAGAACCCTTCAAACATAAAAGCTGTTTTATGATGCTTAAAATGGGCTTGGTCCAATTCCTTTTAGTACAATAAAACAATAAAACCAAAAACACACAAAGAAATTCTAAATCTGTTGTTGTATCATTCAGCGATAAAGTATCACTTACTTAAGAAATCTTTGTCACCACTGGGAATGTAGTCTGAAAACATGGTCATTTAAATGGCAGAAACATTAAGATGTCAGTGAGTGTGTGATTATATGTATGTATACATATATATATATATAATCACTTGAGTAACCAATATTTGTGGAAGGACTGACCCAGACTCAGCATTGACCTGAACAATATTGAATAACTCGGTGATCTACATGGAACTGCAAATAGACTCTGAAAATGCCTCTAAGGTGTTATAGGGATGCCTGTATCAAACATTTCCCAATTCAGAAATATGCTGCAGGCATATAAATGCATTGCTAACTTGAAGTTCCCATGCTAAACCTCACAATCTTTTCTATATGCATTTAGAATATTTTCTACTGCTGCATCTTTGCATGTGAAGTAACGTCTAAGAAAAAATTTATTTGAAAAAAAAAAAAATCTGCACATGTAATAAATGAGGAATGTGTCTTTTCCTGTTTGAAAGAATGAAATGAAACATCACTCTTGCAGACTTTTTTCCTGCAGAGAAGTTCATTGCTGTATACATTTTTGTTCTTGCCGTGGTGGTGAACTACTCCCAGTACCTGCAGAGAATATTTTCTTTAACCTCAGAGTGCTTGTAAAATCTGGAGAGTGAGGACATTGATGGATGAAAATCTTTTGGAAACTTGACAGTCTGTTTGAGAGAAGCAGAGGAGAATGCAAGAAGGGTGCTGCGGAGAAGGGTATGAGAGGAATGACTTGTTAGGCACAGCACTGAAAGTTGTTTCAGAATCAGAAAGTCCATTTCAGAGTCCTAAGCAGGGATGAGAATAGAAAACCATAGAAGTGACACTATATTTTTCTGGTCCAAATAAAGTAGTTTTTGATAATATGGGTTTTTTCACTTTCTTTGAATAATGTTATACAGTTGTGCAGTTTTAGAAAAAAATGTTGGTCATTGGCAACTAAAACTAGGATTACATAACTGCTTTTATTCTAATGCTGTGATTTTCAAAAAACTATGACCTTGCTAAACTTTCATCTTTTGGAACAAAATATTTTTGGGCATCCTTTCACATATTTATCTGCTGGGACAAAAAGAGGAATGATTTTTTCTGTAGGGAATAGATAAATTCCTGTAACTTTTATTTGGAAAGTGTGATAGGGTAAAGGTGAAATTTGTAAGAGGGGTATTTCCAAGTGCTTGCTTGTTATTGTGACAAAAGAACCTTAACACATTATATCAGATAACATAACATTTACCGTAACTGTATGTGTAGGAATTAACCACTTTAAGATAGTGTGGTGTGAATAACAATTCCATGAGTTCTGCCCAAAGTGCATGCTTAAATCTGTTTTCAAATAAAGAGTGCTGGTCATGTTTGAGTACAATAGGAGTGCAGGAGAATAGAGTTAACAATAGAAACTGATCTTTTCAAGCACTGTCATAAAATCATGAAATCATGGAATCATAGAATCTTATAGAATCATTTCGGTTGGAAGGGACTTTAAAAGAATATCTAATCCACTCTCCCTGCAATAAGCAGGGACATCTTCAACGAAGTCAGGCTGCTTAGAACCCTGTTCAGTCTGGTTGGTTCTAGGGATGGGGTGTCTACCACATTTCTGGGCAACCTGTCCCTGTGTTTCATTACCTGCATAATAAAAATTTCTTTCTTATATCTAATATGAATCTATGCTCTTTTAGTTTAAAACAGTTACCTAAAACTCATGTACCTATCGCAACAAGCCATGCTAAAAAGTCTGTCCACATTTTTCTTGTAAGCCCCCTTTAAGTACCAAAAGGCTTCAATAAGGTTTCTCTGCAGCCATCTCTTCTCCAGCTTGAACAACACCAACTCTCTCAGCCTTCCTTCACAGGAGAGGTGTTCCAGACTTCTGAACATTTTTGTGGCCCTCCTCTGGACCCCAGCAGTTCCGTGTCTTTCCTGCGCTGAGGACTCCAGAGCTGGACACAGTACGCCAGGTTGGGTTTGACAAGAGCTGAGTAGTGGGACACAGTCACCTCCCTCAATCTGATGACCACACTTCTTTTAATGCAACCCAGGACACGACTGGCTTTCTGGGCTGCAACTGCACATTGCTGGCTCCTGCCCTGCTTTTCATTTACCAGTAACCCCAAGTCCTTCTCTGCAGGACTGGTCTCAATTTCTATATGTCCCAGCCTGTATTGATATCAAGGGCTGCTCTGACCCAAGTGCAGGAGCTTATATTTGGTCTTGTTGAACTTCATGGGCCCACCTCTCAATGCTCTCAAGGTCCCTCTGTATGGCATGCTTTCCTTCCAGCATGTTGACCATACCATTCAGCGTGGTGTTATCTGCAAACTTGCTAAGGTTGAACTTGATTCCACTGTCTATGTCATTGAAGAAGTTATTAAACTGTACTGGTCCCAGTGCCACTGGACCCCTGTGGCAAACCACTCATCAATGATCTCCATTGAACCGTTGACAGCTACCCTCTGGATATGACATCCAACTAATTGCTTATCCATCAGACAGTATATCCATCAAATTAATATCTCTCCAATTTAGAGAGAACAATGCGGGGGTGGATTATGTTAAAGAAATCAGGATAACATCTGTAGCTTTTCCCTTGTCCACTGATGCTGTCACTCTATCATAGAAGGCTACCAGGTTGGTCAGCCAAGACTTGCCCTTGAGGAAGCCATGCTGGCTGTCTTTAATCACCTCCCTGTGTTCCATGTGCCTTAATATAGCTTCTAGAAGGATCTGCTCCATGGTCTTCTGAGTCACAGAGGTGAGGGTGACAGGTCAGTAGTTCCCAGGGTCCTCCTCTCTACCTTTCTTAAAAATGTGTGCAATGTTTCCCTTTTATTCCAGTCACCAGGAACTTCACCTGACTGCCATAGTCAGTCACTCCCCCAGTCCCTGTCTTGTGGTTCATCCTCTTGAAAGACGTGGAAGGTGTTTGCAAGGGAAGACTGTGGCAAAAAGCTGCTGAGTTCCATAGCCTTCTCCTCATCTGCTGTTAGCCAGTTTGCAAGTCTTCAACTTAGTAGTGTTTACAGGCATATGCTGTTGAACAGAACTTGCCTTTAGACTAAACAATAGTAATCAAAACTTGAAAAACAAAAAAACCCACCCAAACAAACAAACCTTTCTTCAAGTCTAGAACAACTTAAGTCTGAAATTTGAAATTCAGAAAATGAGTCTGCGGAAACCAGTTGGCATCATGCTGGACATGATTAATGCTAGCTTACACTATTTGTAAACTCACATTCAGCATTGCATTAGAAATGGCAAAGCATTTAAATATTAAGTGCTAATTCAGCATCATTTTCCCCTGCAGGAAATCTAACCCAACTAGAGCTTTGTTTCTGAGCTGGCAGAATTACAAGAAGTAAAAATCATACATGAACCTAGTTGTATTCAAATAACAAAATATGCATCGAAGTAAGGTGATGCTTGGCATTCTAGATTATTTAACTGATTTTGTGCCTATTCATACATTCCCTTGCCATTCTAACATCCATTTTAACAAGGGATTTTGTGTCATTTACTAGGATGTATAAGGTGAAATGATATCTTCCTGCAGCCCAGATATCTTAAGTACAGACTCTGAGAAAGGAAGAGAAAATGCTAAACTCTCCTTAACTCAGAGTTTTCTTTAAAAGCATGTTACTTATTAAGTGCCTCAGTTGACAAAAACCCATTCAACTTCACTGACATTTGCAGCCATAGAACACCAAACGTAGCAGTCAAATGTTGGATGTCATTTGCCCCATTTCCATATTTCCTATTCAAATGTGGTATGTCAAAAAAGAGAATGAGTTCAGATTTGCCTTAGTGAGAACAGAAAAAAAAAGACTTTTTACATGGTCTACTCAAAGAAAGATTGCAAGGAATAAAATATCAGAAGCTAATAAAAAAGGTGATTGCCTTCTAGTGGAAGAAAACATAAACCTTTTTTGATCCTGGCAGAAGCACAATTCTTAATGGAAATCAACCAATCCCACATGATATGCTGCTGACTTACTATGTTATTTCATTTCAGATCAGGGACTGACAAACCTTTCTTTCTTCTTTGGCTTTGACAGGTTAAGCAGCTTCAGCATTTTTGATCATTTGTTTACAAGACAAAAGTGAAAATAATGCTTTTTAAAAATGTCTTCTTTAGAAGCCATGGCCAGCAATTGCAAAATATAAATAGGGCATAATTGTTTTACTTTAGAGAATGGAACTCCTAACTAATAAGGTAGGAAGTTTGTAACCACCTTGACAAGTCATCCTTAACCATGTTAATTCATAGTGGGAGTGTTGTGTTTCTACAGTTAAGAGACTTAGCAATCCTAATGCTAAGAAGAGATCATCAGCTTAACAAACAAACATTATACCTTTCATAGAATCATAGGCTGGTTTTGGTTGGATGGAGTCTTAGAGATCATCCAGTTCAACACATCCTGCCATTGGCAGGGATACCTTCTGCCGGTTCCTCAAAGCCCCATCCAGCCTGGTCTAGAACACTTTCAGGGATGAGGTATCCTCAGCTTCTCTGTACAACCTGTTCCACCTCATCACCCTCACAGTAAAGAATTTCTTCCTAATATCTAATCTAAATCTACCCTCTTTCAGTTTAAAGCCATTCCCCCTTATCCTATCACTACATGCTTTTGTAAAAAGCCCCTTTCCAGATGTTTTGTAGGCCACCTTTAAGTACTGGAAGGCTGCTATAAGGTCTCCCCAGAGCCTTCTTTTCTCCAGGTTGAACAAGACCAATTCATTCAGCCTGTCTTCATAGGAGAGGTGCTCCAGCCCTCTGTTTATCTTTGTGGCCTTCTTTTGGACCTTATTTAGCAGATCCAGATCTTTCCTGTGCTGAGAACTCCAGAGCTGGACAAAGTACTCCAGGTGGGGTCTCACAAGAGTGAAGATGTGTCTGTGGAATCTTAAATGATCTAAGAACAAGATCCTGAAACTTATTAAAATGAATCTTTGATCCAAATAGGAATAAACCACAAGATTTACTTAGAAATACAGCACAAGACAAACTTAGGTATAATAAAAGATGTACTTCTGCACACAAAATAATGAAAAATTTTAAGTGTTTTTTCTTAAAAAGACATGTTTTGTATCTCTTCTCCCCTGAAAGCTGGAGATTACCTTAATCTGTCTACTTTCTTCCTCCATAAATTTCAAACATCAGCAAAGAAAAGATGGCCCTTGGCTTTAGCTACTTACCTAGTGAAGTGTACTGAAGCACAGGGAAAATATATTCAAGACTGTTTTCATTTTAAATGTATTCTATTAGGCTGAGCTTCTTTGGATATCTTTTCAAAGAACACTCTTCCAAAAATCTTATCTTCAGGACAGGTCCTGAAGAATGACTAAGAGACCTGTGAAGGTTGGGCTATCACAGTTTTCTATCAACCAACAAAGTAATCAATGAAATCCAAAGACCAGAGGTGATGACAAGAAAAGAATTTGTGAGAAAGTTTAACTGTATGGCAAGGAAAAATAAAAGATATGATGAGATCAACACAAGTAAAAAATATCTTAAAACCTGGCTAGAAGTACAATAAAGATAGAGATTCCTGACATTAATTAAAAGCTGTAACTCTGTAGTAACAGGCTTTATAAAGGCTTTTGTAAAATTCAGTTCTAATAAATAAAGGATTGGCTAGGTTTAACTAGAAATACTGCCCTCATGCAATAAGTTTGATTCACTTACCTCAGGCAGGAAGTGGGGCACTAAGGTGGGTGATCAGATCTCTGAAGATTAGTGACATGCTTTGGAGGATTAGTCAGACACAGATCCTTTTGTGGCCCATCTTTTGTTCCCAGTGCTTGGTTTCAAACACAGGTCTTTCACAGATACACAGGTGCAGATGTGCAGACCTCATGAACATTCAGTGAATGTCTCTTGCTGTATGTATTTGTGTATATATATATACATATGTACATTTTATACACAGACACACACACATACATATATTTACTACTTGTTTTACAGAAAAAGCAACACTTGACTAAACAAGCTTAAAAGTAAATTTTTAAATATCTGTTTCAAAGTTCAGATCTAAATTTAAGGTGAAGCGGGCTGTTAGATTCACCTTCATTTTTGATAGTATTTCAAAGATGAAATGGACTCCTGCTAAAGAAAAGAAAGTTAGAACTCCATCTTCTTGCTGTTACAGTCTTCCTCTTCCTCCATTCTTTTATTGGGAAAACTTACAATTCTAAAGGTGTAGCTGAATACAACTCCTAATGAATAGGCTGTAGATACAAACACTGAAAAACTCCTGCTGTACTAAGATCTGGGAGCTTGGTTTTTATCCTCAGAAAAACAGTAAATCTGCTTATGCCTCCAACTGCTTTCCAGTTGTCAATTCACTCAGCAGCTTGCTCTTGGTTTCTGCGTGACTGCAATGCTGAACTGCAACAGTCAGATACTTTACTCCCAGCTTGCATCAAAAAAATGAGTGATGATGTATTTAATTTACTGACATAGTGAGAGGAAGACCCTGTTTCCATTATTCTGTGCCAGAAAAGGGCAATGTCGAGGTAGGGAGCTCCAGAAACACTGGAGTGTCTGTGTGAGCATTGGGCTGGGAAATACCAGAATCAGATTTGTGGGAGGACTTAGGGCAGGTAAACCTGTCCTTGAGTGGCCTTCACGCTTCCCTGGAAATTTGATGACAGTCCTTTCACTCACTGATAGAGGCTGTGATCCTGGGTTGCATGGGGCCTCTCTGAAGCATGCCAGACTTGGAGGAGAAGGTCTTTCCTCATGTACTGCCTGCTGAAAGACTCTCCTGATCTGGTAACGTGTTTGGCTCTTCTACTTGGCAATGAAGAGGAAGGGGCACTGCCTTGTGCTCTTCATGCTTCAGCCTGTGTGTTGTATGTGGCTGGAGCTGCAGGGTGTGCTTTTCCAGCATATCTGATGGTAAATGTTAGGCAATTCAAGAACTTTTTCTCCTCCTGAATCCTATCTGACTCCCTTTTTAAACTGCCGAACCCTGCATCTGGCAGAACAAGCAGTGAAGAGAGCCCAAGGGTAAGGAGGCAGCCATGCAGATTTCAGTACAGTACTTGCAACTATGTGGAGTTATGTAGGTAATTAAAAAAATCCTCTGGGTTGGATGAAAGAACTGAGGGCTGGCTACAACTGCAGAACGTATCTCTGCTTGCAGATTGACAGATGCCTCCCTGGTATGACAGAACTCTCTTTACAGACCGCAGATGATGCTCCCTAGACTGCTGTGTGAGCAGCATTGTTCTAGCCCATCAGTCAGTAGTCTTTATTGTAATACTGTTTTTCTCTTGTGCCTGCAAAACTCCAGCTGGCATATGAGAGCTCTGCATATTAAGTCCTGGTTCCTAGTATCAGTCTATAAAACTAAAACTATTTTTATTTAGTTTTCATTAAAAGTATTTTTGCAGTGCTTTAAGATTCTGTTATTTTTAAATACATGCATGATAGCTACATTACAAAAATTTTTACCTGTTCCTAAAGCAAAACCTGAGAGATATTAGTCCAATACCATCTCTATCAGTATAAACAAATTTAACTGTCTACCTCCCTGGAAGTATTCAAGGCCAGGTTGGACAGCAGATGTAGAAGTGCTGAACAAGTGTCTTGTTTCCATTGTATAGGTCTAGAGTGAAGTGCTAAAGCTCTCTATAAAGTGATACTTTATAGATTTCATAAAGCACATTATAGATTTCAGATTTTACCCTCTAACAGATTTCAAAATAAAGTGCTAAGCAGAGACAGTGTTGTTGGCATATATATGCCTGAAGACAGCTAACGGGAAAGAGCAAGGGAATGCTGTGGGCTTTTGTCTACTCCATATCAAGAGCCTGAAACCCTTTCCATGTGCAACTTTTCTGTCAAAACCATACAGGTGCTGAAAGCAGTTAACATCCTCTTTTCTCTTATATGATAGACTTATATTACAGGGATCAGAAAATAAGTTATTTCTTAGCTAATAGACTTAAAACCTCTAAAGGAGAGGGTGCCATAGCTGTGCATGCCATTCACTTGCTGAAGATTTGCAACTATATTAAAGGGAGACTTCTTGTGAAAGGAAGATCTGGCTTTCAATGCATGATGGAACTTACATGTTTGTATCCTGTCACAGTTTCACAATCAATTTTCTAGTGCCTTTAAATGTAAATGTTGTGCTCCTCACAATTAGAAATTGAGCAGCATCAACACTTTCCATTCCTACCCTCTCACTGACCTGTTTGTAAAGGAAGGCATAGCTAACTGCTGAGGGGTTTGTCACTGACATGTGAAGTGTGCAACGAATGCAGAGATTGGAGCAGCACATCTCATTAAAGAATACAAAGCATTCTTAAGTGTGAAACAAATGCATAGCTGCCCACACCTGTACGATGTGTTTCTACGAAGACTTATGGATTTGATACATGCACTGTGAAGAGTTCAAAGTTGAAAATTGAGACTTCATTGGAGTTATGAGAAGTCTGAAGCTCTGCTTTGAGCTAACCGCTGTGTGTACCCACGGTACATGAATAGGTATACATCTGTGGATAAAAAGTTTACTTGTGAACTTCTGTACACATGCGTATCTACTTCAGAAGACGTTAGAATTAGAACAGAAATCTGTCACCAACATCAGTTCTTGGCTTTGGACACAGTTAATTTCTTGTAGTTACAGTAACCACACCAACAAAACTCCACCGGGTAAAGAGGTCACCATGGTAACACAATAGTAATAATAACAAAAACAACAGCAACAATGACATAACAACAGTAATAACAACAACAATAATAATAACAATAGTGTTACTGTATTAGTTGAACCTTAAATACTCTGTATATTCAACTTGCATTAAAATAGCTAATAAAATTCAAGATCCCTGACTTTATTGCAGTCTGCCTTGCTAATGATTTTACACTATGTGTGTAAAATAAGTATTGCAATATTTGTTACTTATTAGGTCCTACAAGGAATTTGCATTTTTCAAGAGCAAACCTCAAAGCAATGTCTGATAATGATGTCCACAGTGTACATAAGTTACTCATCACTTCTGAACATTAGCCTCTCTGACAAATGGTTTTTTACCGTCCAAAATCATACATGTACCTTGGTTTGCACAATAAGAATTTCCTTTTCTCTTGAGTGTTGTCTAATATGGTAGGTGTATCCTTCTCTAGTTATTTAAAGACATATTTAGTTCAGAAGGCAAGACAAATTGTTTTAACCCTGAAACTGAAAAACTGGATTTTTGCTGGGGTGCTGGTCGCAATGGTAAGGGATATAACAGAATACAAGCAATGGGACAATGCAGCAAAGGATCAGAAGAATGTAAATGCATGTTTAGATCAACAGAAGGTAAGTAAATTTTGTACAATTACACTGCAGGCATTTTTTACTTTTTTATCTGCATTAACTGTGTTGGACAACAGGATCTTAGAGCCCTTTTATTGAAACTTGACCTTTACCAAAATGGCAGAGACCTGATTTTGATAGAAATAGCTAAATAAACAAACAAACAGAGAAATGTATATGCCTTTGTACTCATTGCTCTCAATAACAGAGGAATGCATCTCTAGTCACACTGCAATGTGAGATAAGTAGCATTCCTCCATAATGAACAAAGGGAAAAGAGCCTTTGTAGAATAAACTGCAGATCAGTACATTGGAAGAGTCTGAAGTATCAAAGTAAAAAAAAACCCCAAAAAACAAAAAAACCCAAACCCCAACCTCATGCCACTCCCTAAAAAAAAATAAAAACCACAAACAAAAAAGGCAGACCTTGTAGACCTTGTTTATTGTAGGTCTACTTAATTGACTAACAGATGTTTAACACTTTCAGCAAGGTGTTGGGAGTGTGGGTATCCACAATATCTTTTTAGCTCCTGGTATACCGTATTGTAGTATGCGCTGCGGCGTTGAGTGTACCTATATCTGGCAATCACAAAGCTGCCACAAAATTGTTTTTTATAGTTGTTTTTATCTTCCAGACAATCACCTCACAAAAATAAATAAATAAATAAATAATGAATTGTAAGTTCATGGGAAAGCTGGTGACTGCATATTTGCTTGAACATTTTTTTCAGCTTTAAAGTTTTGTCCATGAGTTGGTTTGCTACGACATGATTTAGCTGGATGGTTTTAGACCATTATACAGGAAGAGTGAGTTTTCTAAAAGTATTTAGGTGGCTAGAAATTCACATACCTGTGTAATTGGTATTTTCAGAATTCATAAGCTCCTCATACTTACTGTGGTATTACACAAAATATTGTGTACTTATGAAAGTGCCCTTTAACCATGTTAACTTCTTTGGAGAATTTAGATGATTAAATGGTCACTTGGGAGACACAGAAACAACAGGCAAGGGACAAATTCTCCAACTTGTTTCAGTGGCTGATTATTGCAGAGATGGCTTGTTTTCTGGAGACATTATCAGAAAAATGTTTATTGAAATGTTGAGAATTACATTATTTCAAAGTGCTATATAAGGAGTTCCATAATGTGTGCATATAGATTAAACCTTCAACAATTATGCATATTAAAAAAAATGAACTTGGGTCCTGAAAAGAGCATAATACCAAAAATATCTTTGATTTTAATATAGTGAATAACATTGTGTTTTCATTTTATTTCCTTTCTATGCAGTACTACTCAGATTGTTGTTGTTCTCCAGAAATTTTTCCTTTACAAACAGTGGATGCTTCTTTTCTTTCTTTTTGCCCAAAGGTTAAATCATACTAACACAAAAATAGCAGAAAGGAACTTGAGTAGATTTTAAATTTTTAGAATCTGAATAAGTAAAAGAAAGACCCTAAAGCTGAGGAAAAGAGAGGAGGCTAAACTCTGCTGATTAGTTGAGATTGGGTAAGAGCTATACTTGTAGGTCATTTAAAGGATGCTAATTACAAAAAATGATCTTGGAAATATTTCCCACAATACACCTATGACTCTAGATACTGTCTTTTTTTTTTTTATAATGTCAAGTACAAATTATCATATTGAAGATCCAAGGTGCAAAGTTAATGTAAGGTTGAGTTCAACTTGGGACTGCTTAGGACTCATGTAACAGCAGTGTTCAAAATAAATTCTGATCATTATGTATTTTAGATCTCAAATATTTCTCAAAGTAACAACAGCAATTCTCAATGACAACAGTATTCTCAATTCTCAATAACAGCAAAACTCAGTAACAACGGTAATTCTGCAGCCTTTGAAAACAACCTGTTTAGGGCTGCTTGAGTTACAAAATAATTCAGCTGAAGAAAACCTGTTTGAAATGCCAGAATCCCTGAATAGGTTTCTGAAATGAGTGTCAGCCCTTCAGGTGTTTTACTTTTGCTTTTTCTGAAGGCAGGTATTCCCACAGTCTGGGGGGCAAAGTGATTTATCTTTTCCGTAGAAACGTCTCAGAAAAGTTTCAAAACACTCACTAACAGAAGTCATGTGTTTATACTTAAGTGTTTTAAAGGTACCCACAAACTAAAAATATCCTACTTCAACAGGGAAAGTGCAGCTTGACCAATAACAATAGTTTAGATACCTCATTAAAATGCCAGGTTCTGTACAGTATCAGGTGGCTGGGACCTATGAAATAGTATCTCTGATATCAGTAAGGCAGCAGAGAAGAAGGTAAAAATAGCTGAACGTTTGAGGTATAACAGCACTCTAAGTTTTCTGAACTTGAAACATGATCAGACTAAGACTTTATTTTCTAAAACCGCAGTATGATGTAGCAGTAGTGAAGACTCTACTACTTCAAGTGTAGAAGAACGTATTTGATAGCATAATTACATGAAAAGAGGCTAAAATAAGACTGAATTTAAAGTTTTATCTGCAAAAGGATTTTACAATCTCTACATAATTTCTTAAATGGTTCACCTTTTTTTTTTTTTTTTTCAACTTTTTCTTTTAGCTGGTGATTTTATTTTTCCCATATAAATTCTTTCAGACTGTCACAGAAGAGGTTTATTGGCACAGAGCTAAAATAGGATGCTTGGGCAAACTTATTCTACCTCAAGATGGTTTGTACATCAGGGCCAATTGCCATATGCAAATATTTTTGGTCAATCATCAGATCGAATTTAACAGAATATTTCAGATTCCCTGTGCTTAATATTGGTATGATATTTCTGAGGGAAGTGAGGTATTAGATTTTTCTTTGATTTCTCAGGCAGAGCTTCAGCCTGAAATTCTGATTGTATTGCAAGTTGCATGTGTAGATTGTTGATGACTGTCTGTTATGGGGTTATTCAATATATTTGAATTTAGTTTAGGTGAGGGAAAACTGTATTCTACTTATTTCATTAATTCTACAGTACTAGCGTAGAATGGAATATTTCTTACATTGTTAGAGAACCTCTCTATTTGTTTACAATTTGCTTATTGTGGACCTTACCTTAGACAACCTAAGCTGCAAGGATTGGTCTCACTATGCTCTCACAGGGCTTAAAAAAAAGCCCACACCAGCAGAATTCGTAACTCTATTTACTTAGCAATTGATTAACTAATTGTCCTGGTTTAGCAGCAGCAGTCATTTTTTCTGCTTCTTAGTAGCTGGTGCAGTGCTGTGTTTTGACTTTCGGCCTGCAAGTAATACTGATAAAACCGATATTTTCAGTTGCTGGTCAGAATAAACATTCTGACCAAGGACTTTTTGAGTCTTATGCTCCGCCAGGGAGGAGAGGAAGCCAGGAGGAAGCAGAGACAGGACACCTGACCCAAACTAGCCAAAGAGGTATTCCATACCACAGCATGTCATGAGAGTTCCAGGGCGGGCTAGCATGGCGGGGTGGGGTCGAGATATCTGTTGGTGAGGTGTTGTATTCTCTTCGTTTGTTATTTCCTTTATCATTATTATTATTGGTGGTAGCAGTAGTGATTTGTGTTATACCTTAGTTATTAAACTGTTCTTATCTCAACCCGTGGGAGTTGCATTCTTTTGATTCTCCTCCCTGTTCCTCCAGAAGCGGAGGGAAGAAAGGTGTGTGGGAGGGGGAAATAGACTGCGTGGTTCTGATTTACAGCCTGGGCTTAAACCACGACACTAATCTATGTTTTAACTTATTTTAAGTCAAAGAATAGGGCTACATGTGCATGGAGAGGCAGATAGGAGAGGTACCAGCTGACCATGGTTCATGATGCACTGGCTGGCTTTTATGTGGAAGGCACATTAGTGTGCATGTGTCTGTAATACAATAACCACATGGCTTTCAAAATTGAATGTCATGTTTCTGTTTTTCGCTTGTATCTGTGTGATCCAACAGGAAATGAAAACATACAAAGAAACCTTTTTGTCCCGTTCTTATGAGACACTTTATGAATGCAGCATCTCAGATTTACATAAGCCATAAGATAAGAGATATACCTCTCCCTGAGGATTCTTTCAGTCTAACTGGCTTAAGTCGATTATTTTTCCAAACTGCTTTCAGCCACCTTTTATGATGTCCACATTTTCTGTGCTTCAGGAACTATACAGACTCACAATATATAGAATATCAACTGCATTCCTTCATGGACAAGAAACTACAGGATTGAAAACATGTTATTTGTAAGGGGTATCTTTTAAAAGGATCTTAAATATTTGGAACCAATCCCTCTTGCTTTCTCAGGTGTAATTATTTCATAGTAGACTCCTAGGCTTAACTCCAAGAATGATTCAAATGTTTTAATATGAAAAGCATTAAAAAATTCTTTTATGACTCAACAGGGTGACCTGGGGATGTCTCCTCAATGATATTTTATTAAGTTTGTTAAGTGAGAAGTGAGGCAGTAATTTTGTTACAGAAGTCTGGAGAATATGTAGGATTTAATTCATTAAAGTTTTGTGTCTTCATTAAAATAATTTTCCTGTTGCATTTGTGAACTAAAATCCTTCCTCTGAATGTATGTGTGTGGGGCTTTTATGTGACAGTATTTTTAAATAAGAACTTGTATGTAGCATTGTTTTAATTGTATAAGAAAAGCATGTCAAAAGAACATATTTATCTGTGTGCAGTTTCTAAAATACATCTCTAAAATTAGGGTTTTTTTTCAGTCTGCTCTTCAAGTGACTGAAAAAGATCAAGAGGCTATGTGGAGAGTTCACGGAAATGAAGTAAAAATTTTCTGAAAAGGTCAAACACAAATACTTCTTTTTCTGTTTCCAAAATTAGACAAACATCGTAAAAGAAAAAAAGGAAAAGAAATTGGGGAAAGATTTAAGAAGAAGTGAATGACAAAAATGCAAATGAAATCTCTGTATTGTCATACCTGTGGATTTAACTTGTTTGCTCTCATTATAGAAGTTACGCAAGATGAACCCCTTTGCAAAATATGGAAAGTAGCATTAATTGGAAGTTTAGAAGCCATAGGCATACGGCACAGGATTCTTAATTATAGTGGCATAAACTGAGCATAACTCTGTTGATTATAATGGCTTTGTACCTATTGAACAAAGATCTACAATAGATGTTAAAATGTAGCATGTTACAGAAAATATTAAGGAGTTCATGTCACATTCCTAAATGGCAAGAAGTGATGAGGTTTCACAGAGGGATGATGTTTGTTTTATGTTGTTAAACCAAATTGGAATCAAAGTGCTTTATTGATTTATTAAGGACATGTAATTAACTGGCAATCAGTAAGCTACACATTCAAGATCAGTGTCAGCAGTACAATAAATAAATACATAAACCGCATCAGCAGCCCTTCAGAAAATGCTGATAAACACCTCAAAATCTCTGAGAACCCCTCTGTAACTATTCCCAAAAAGTGCAAAGGCAAAAGCTCTCTCTAAAGGCATGACGCTTGACCTTGCATCTGTACAAGCATGCAGAGATTTTACCAGTCAGCCATATCATGAACTTTCACAGTTTTGATTCTTCTTGCACAGGATCTTCACCATGGCTCATTTCAAATTGCACTAATCCTTTAAGTGACCTTGTTACTCAACAATGTGTTCTGATATATCCAGATTTCTAATCAAGGAAAAGAAACGATTGTAGGGTCTTTTTTTGATTTTTTTTTTTTTTGAGTCACAATCTATTACTTTTTTCTTTTTTTTTTAACATATAAAGGAGACTTGTTTTTTATTTTTTTTTTACTTTTTAAGGTATGAGTAATTTGGTCAGCTACATCCTGCTTTCTTTTGGTGTGCAAAAGGGAGCAAAGCAATTAACCTTTTTTACTACATTATAAATGTGTTTGCATTATCCTTCCTTGGGTAATAGTCTGTATAAATTAATACTCTAATTAAAATAATTCAAAGGTTATGGAGCTTTTATGCTTAGAAAATCATAATGCTGAATCCTTTCTTTCACTGTTTTACTGTCATAAGGATATATCAATGATGAAAGTGACTTTGGGTACAAAGTTAATCTAAGTTTTTAAAAGAAATAAAAATTCTTGTGTTGTTTATGGTAAGATTCAGGTTTGCACAAGAAATATAGCTAAAGAATCACAGATAATGTAAGAAAATAAAACCCTTTAGGTAACAAGTATTTCTACATGACTTATAAGACTTGTCTGCCTGCATTTCAACACAATACCTTCAAGGTTGAAATGAAAATCACTGAACACTGAGTCACTGAATTTCTCTCAGTGTGTCACAATTACAAAACCAGCTTCTTCTGTATGACTCTGATCTACTGTGAAAATGTACAAATTACTCCGTTGCTCTAGAAATGCCTCATTTATTACGTATAGCGAGGAACTCTAATGGATGAATCGTGCATTTGACTTCACCACTTTCGCCCTAAACCTGATTTAAGTCCCTTTGTGTCATGTTTTCATGTAGTTTAAAAAGGTATAAGATAAAGTTCATTTTGAAGTAATTCTAATTCTGCCTGTGTTCCCTCAGTTATGCTAGAAGGAGTTTAAGAGGCTGAAAATATTTTCATCATATGTGGGAGGAAATCCGATCATCTGGGAGGGAGCCTGTTTTGGATCAATAGCTCACCACAGTGGGGGATGCAGACTGGTACATGATGCACACCCAGACGGCTGTGCTGAGTACCACAGGATGGGATCATAAATTTGCCATTATTGGCTTTTTTTCAAAAGCAAATGTGTTTATTAGGGGCAAGGAACTTTAGTGTTTGGGGGGAATTTTTCGTCTCTGTATCTATGCATGCAACAGGCAGAATACTTGCTGTTATAGCTGCTATTTATTTGGTTTATTATTACTATTTTAAGAAACAAAAGAACATAACATCAAAAGTGAGACCTTATTTAATAAGATGTAACATTAAAAAACTTAGAGTATATATGCAAAATAAATGTATGGAAAATTTTAAATTCCCGAAATCTTCTTGATCTGTGTTTTTGGACATTTTAGTCTCTGTACTCCAGCTGACAGTGTTAAAAATTTTTGTGGAAGTGGAAATGTAGAGTTTTCAGCAGCTGTTATCAAGGTTGCCCAGGGAGGTTGTGAATGCTCCATCCTTGGCGGTGTTCAAGGCCAGGTTGGATGAGGCCTTGGGTGACATGGTTTAGTGTGGGGTGTCCCTGTCCATGGCAGGGGGGTTGGAAGTAGATGATCTTAAGGTCTTTTCCAACCCTAACTATTCTATGATTCTATGATTCTATGATTATAAGGGAATGAAGATAATGTAATGCCCACCTGTATTTACTGAGAAAGTATTTGTTTACTGTATTTCATTCCCTTAGACTTTTTGATTAAGCATGTTATGAAAGTATCAAATTTTTTCTTATCATTGCTATGCTATGAGTTTAGGAAAAGTCTTTTGGACTGGAGATACTACAGCAGCCTTCTCAAGAGATTTTTATATTGTTCATGCTCTTATGTCTCCTGTGTCCCTGCACCACTGACTAGATTTTTATCTCCTGTAATACACTACATGTGACATGCTTGGTCAGACAAGAGATTGTTAGGAATCATGATTAATGTAATTTAGAAAGAGAAGCTTGACATAAACGAAGGTGGAGGCATGCTGTGCGTCTTTTTGGTGACTCCTGTGAGACAGTGTAACATTTCAGGAGAAGACATATAAACAGACACATATAGAACCCCACACTATAACAAAGCTACCAGACATTGTTAGTGGATCAACTTTCCCCTGAAAGGAAGGAAAGCCTTAGTCTGAAGAGCTGTGTAATGCAACATTAACATTTATGGGGCTGATCCAAAGTCTTTTAAAGCTGAAGAGGATTCTTCCTCTGTGAGATGTAGACTGGGCTTTACATAACTATTTAAGCAGTGTTTTTTGACTCATGAAAGTTAAATCCCTAATTAAGCCATACCCTTCTTATCTCAATTACTTTATTGGCCTCTTTCATTCTTGTCCTTTCTTATATCTCCCACCTTTCTATTTCGGTAGGTACAGTTCTACTTTGGCATTAACATGAAATCTAGAATGATAAAATTCACTGTTGTTAAGAGACAGGTTGACAGCTAGACCAAGACCTTACCATCTTTTGTAACACTTCAAATTTTAATTTGATGGTGATTTAGGAAGGCTGTGTCCTATTTGGGCTGAGATCTGCTGATAAGTTAAACAATGCTAAAAAATATTCACAAGCTAAATTTCTATATATATTTTTTTGAGTGTTATGATCCTGTTGACTGTTAAAAAATGGTATGTCAGAGTATAAAACATACTTCAGCTGTTAGATTTTCCTATTGCATCTTATAGAAATGCTGCTGTTTCTGAAATCCTTTGTAACTGATTCTGTAGAACAAGGCTGTCTGCCAGATTATTAACTCAAGACCTTTCAGTAGAAGAGCTTCTTGGTGAGTAGAGGCTTAATATCACATGGTTTATGAATAGGTCATGGCAAATACAGTATGGGACACTTTGCCACTAAGTGATATTTATAAATGCTCAGATAGGTGGAACAGATTGAAAGAGAACAGAAGGAGTAAAACACTGTGTATAAGGCAGCTGGATAATATGTCTCATGTATTACTTCTTAGTCAAATATTCTATCACCTTAAAATTTTCTAGGATCTGTTGCTGAGAGTTGTAGATATGTTGGAGAATGAATAAATTCAATTAATCGAATCCAGTTTGTTAATGTCTCTTAAGAGAAATGGCATGTTAGCATGCAGGAGTCTTCTGGCTAATAAAAAGAAAAACAACATATAAAGTTATCATCAGAGAGTCAGTTTGGAGGAAGGTTACAAGAAAGTTGAGTTTGCTAATAGCAGGTAGAAAGAATGCTGCCAAATGACATATTAGGAAGCAAAGACAAAGCATTTAGCAATGCAGGATGAGGGAGACCTAATAATGAAGGTAATAGTCAACCTGTTTCATCACGTCTTTGTTTTACAACTTTTTCTTCTGCCAGAGCTTCCCCTGGGTAGTCCTGATAAACCAAATACACAGTTATTTTTTTTAACCTTGACTTCTAAGGAAAACCAAAACAATGTACAAATTTCTTCTATCTTTATTGTTTTCTTTGTAACCAGGTGATAGTTGTGGGAGAAATCAGTGTGTTTTTACTTTCCAGTATGCACAATAATATATATGTCTCAATGTGATCATATATTTGCCTTCAAAAGTTGTCCTTTGCCCTCGTAATTCCTGGATTGCATTTTGCTGTACTGTCCCAAAGACAATAAATTCTTGAATTCAAACAGGCATAACTTAGCTTCGATAGCAGAGATTCAGCAACCTGACTAATGCCTGGCTGTACTGATGCTACAAGCAGCACTGAAAGAATTTGTAATTTATGGTTATACTAAAACACAAATTAAGTTTATGAACCATTATATGTGTTTTATTCCTACTTATTTTCCTTGGGTTTAATTTACACCATTTGACGTGTATCTTGGACTGAATTTATTAGGATACTTTCTTTTGAAATAGGAAGCTAGCAGCTAGGAGCTAGACCAACAGAAAAAGTGTTTGTGAAATGTCATTTAAGCAGGGGCTATGCTACAAATTTCCCTTTCCCCTCAAGGAAAAGCGGTACATCACTATACTTTCCCAGGAGCAACCTGGGGAATTACTAAATCACAGACGAGATGTATCAAGCTTGTTGGTTTCCCATTTTTTTCTGACATGTGTAAGAGACAGAAAGAGAAAATGCATATGTCTGTCCTTTACTACCTGAAAAATAGCTCCCTAGATCTTCTACCTCAGTGCCTTTGTCTAACAAGCTGGAGATTGGGTCAAGGTTTGCTAGTACTTGCTTCAACATGCCTGTTCCCCTTACAAAATCAGGAGCAGCTGCAAAAGTGAAAGATGGGGAGGATTGTTACTGTTAGTAGAAAACATTGATTTTACGGCTCACTGTCATGACAGCAACAGGGCTTAATGCTGCTGTGATAACTTTGTAGAGTGGATCAAGCGTACTGTCTCGTGGGGCTCAGGAATAGTCTGCAGCTATCAATATTTCCTTGAGCCGAAGAGTGTTGTTATCACTCTGTAGATGCCCCTTGAACTTATTTGTAGCTCCACAGGAATTGCCAAGAGTGTTTTGACTTCTAATACAAGTGTCTTTCAGGGCTGTAAATGATCACCCTGCAGCTTGCACTTGTGCTCTGACACAAGCAATACTGGCTAAGGGCTAAGGCCAGGCACAGGGCTCTCTGCTGTATAATCCAGATTTTCCGCTCCACATTTTACTGGCTAGTCATATTGAACAGTGAAAAACTGAAGGAATTTTTATGTCTTGCTACTAGCATGCACCCCCATCTAAGGTTCATATGCAGGCAGAAGTGTATTTCTACTGGTGGGAGCAGAAGAAGCTTTCAGGGATGGCTGAATGGGCTCCATAGATCTCTCAGCAAAATCAAGGACAGCTTTACACTCCTGTGTTCTGAGGTAAAGAGGGGCTCTATAGATGTCTCTGCCCAAGTTAAAGTAGTTTCCAGCAGGTTCAGCTTGAATGCTGCCTGCAAGTAAGACTTATTTCCCAGCCCAGGTATCAGAGGTCAAACAAACATGCCCTCTACTAGAGATGCATTTGTATGTTTGATAGTACTGATACAGGATTGTAATTCTTGAAAACATTAGGGCATGTGCATTTTGACTTTCAAGCAGTAGTGACATGAGTGTTTTTCTGCTTTTCCACTGTGTATCACCAGATATTCTGATCTCTTGCATAGTCCAATACTTTTCCCTGAGGTACTTCGTTGTTTGACAGAACGTGGTGATCCTGGAAGGAAAGGTAACTGTCTTTTTTTTCTGGGGATGACTATAACCTCACTACTCTTCAGAACTGCTAATGTCTTGATGTCTGTAGCTCTCGTCTGAGGTGGAACAAAGGCTACTGTGCTTACGTAAACCTGGCTATACCATTCAGCATGATAAGATTAAGGAAAAATCTCCCATCATATGCATGCCAAATGCATTCTAACATCATTTAGACACCACAGATAACAGTACTAGCGAGTATAGCTGGAGTGTCTACCACTGTAAATCACAGTCTGCCAGGCATGGTTAAATAGAAATACTCATGCAGCTAATAGTCTTGAAGGGAAGAGTCCTTTCCAGAAGTGGCAGGTTTTTTGGTATTGCTTTCTGTTCTCTTCGCAGTCTTGGGACAGAATTAGTCTTACTAAGCAGTTGAAATAAAGGATGGCATTTATTTGAAAACAACCTCTCTCAAACCCTTAAAAACTGGTAATGTACCAGTAATAGAATTTCTGCTACATGTTAATAGCAGCAAGATATTACCTACCTATTATTTTACTTTAACTTCTCAGTTCGTTGGAGATTTTTTTGGCACATTTGCTGTCCATATGTGTACTTGTTTACTATACCATTCGCAAACCCCAAAGTGTACAGATGGTACAAAATAACGGGAATAAAAATTAATAGATTAATTTTCTTTAATTCTGCTTTTATTACAAAACCCATTTTGTTTCTGTCTAGAAATAGTTTAGACATCAGAAGAATGCTTAGTAACTATGAAATGTAGATTGCAGCCTGCGTGCTAAAGCAAAGTAATTTTATATAATTTAATAGACTCCCAATTTGATGAAAATTGGTTGCCAGATTGTTTAATCAAAAATTTCTCATTGTTTGTGCAATTTGTTTCATATTAGTATATCAATAGTTTCTCTCAGTTTTATTTGTAGAAATCTCAAAGAAAAGCTTCAATAAGGTACAACCAGTGCAGTATCAGGAGTTCATTGCAGAAAAGTGCCAGCACGTTCCACTTAATTTTACAAGGGATGGATGGTTACATTTCAGGTGAAGTTAATGGCACATGTGGCAGAAGCATTCTGCAGGTATTAAGCATATCTGACAGGAAATACAATGTAGTTTCAGAAAATAAATGTAATTTGAAGCTCATTGTGAGAGTGTTTGCAGCTGTGAGCTCTTTATAAAGGGTGATCTTTATGTTCCTCAGTAATCTTAGCTATACCATTAAGATGTCCATCAAACTTGTAAAGCAGAAAGCCAGCAAATGTTTAAATTACAGGCCTTTGATAATTTACATTGACCTCCTATGCATCATGTGAATTATGAATAAAAAAAAATGTAAATTGGTGTACCCACAAAACCTTTGCTAACCAGGCTGGATAATAATGAGTTCTCAGAGAGTCGTTGTTCAGTTACATAGAAAATATGATACGCAAGGCAGCTGAGAGTTCACATTGTTAAAAAGAATCAACACGGATGAAAAAGCAATGCTGTATTATATGCTGGCTTGTTCACCTTGACAGCTTTTGTATGGTGGAAAACAGATGCAAACATGTGAATGCAGGCGATCTATGAAGACTAAAAAGCATGAAATGAAGTTTAAATACCATATCCAAAGTTGGAATACCATGAGCAGAGGAGATGCTAAAATCATTATGATCCAAAGACCCAGTTGTCCAAGAACTGGAAATGTTTTCTTATGCTCTTGTGCTTCATATAGAGACTTTAGAAGTTCTCACTGGTGCACAAGAAGTGAAATATGTTCTCTATTTTTTATTAGTAATCTATGAAATCACTGCCAACATGGTCCAAAGGGAAATATACACCATTGTCTTTAAGAGCTCTTAAGCATTGTTTAATACTTGTCTCAAAATCCAAAGCCTGGAGTTAGATAGCCATTGACTTCCTAGTAAAGGAAGTATTTGTTAATATTCTAATCTGGGAGAGAGCAGTCACCTTTTCTTTAATTGGACTGGGGAATTGTAAGCACTGGAAAATATTCCCATTTTGAAGAAAGTTCTCAATGGGGTAATAGATGTCCTTATTTCTTAGATTACTGCCTAAAAGGCCCTTTCTCAGTCCTTCAGAAATGCTGTCAATAAAAAGGATGTGTCTTTTTTTCAAACCTGCTTATGAATAAGAATATTAATCATGTGTGGAAGCTTTGTGAACAGTTACTTTTTTTTAAGAAACATAAAGCATACTGTCATTACATTGGGGAGCGCGAGCGACCAGGAGCGCGACGAACAGGATGGGCAAACAGGACAGGTCGAGGCAGTTTGCGCGGCAGTTCGCGCAGGCAGGCGAGCGGGATGGTGAGTACTCACCGTATGACCAGGGGCCGGTCTGGGAGCTCTGCTCTGGCTGCCCTGGTGGTGGCCAGCATGGGCACCCAGACAGAGCTGATGAGAGGGGAGGCTTCAGTGCAATGCTCATAGTGTAGAGAGTGCCTGCACTGGTCTCCTGAGGGAACAGTGCCAAATGGGCAGGGCTGCACTTGGTGCTCCCTGGTGGGGTCCTCCTGCAGCAGGTGGCTGAGCTGCGGGATGCTGTTAATAGGCTACGAGATATCAGGGAAGCTGAGAGGAAGCAGGATTGCTTGCTCGAGGCCCAAACTGTGCAGGGGCCTCAGACGTTCCCTGAAGCTCATGGAGGAGTGGAGGAGGCTGTCAACCCAGGAAACTGGGAAATAGTAACAACAAAAAACAACAAAAAAAAGAGGAAGAGGACAATTGAAAACAAGGGGCTTCCTCCTATAGCTCTTGTCCCCACCCAGAACAGCTTTGCTGTCCTGCAGGGTGCTAAGAAGGAAGGCCACTTGCACCAGAAACAACCGGCTGCTGTGCTGGTAAAGATCACTACTGGTGCTGCCAGGAAAAAGAGACGGTTCATAGTGGTAGGGGACTCTACTTTGAAAGGGACAGAGGCACTCATCTGTCAGCCTGACCCGATCTCGAGGGAGGTGTGTTGCCTACCTGGGGCACGGATCAGGGATGTTGCAGAGAGGCTGCCTGCTCTAGTGAGTCCCACGGACTATTACCCACTTCTAGTGATCCATGTGGGGGCTAGTGATGTTGATAGAAGTAGGCTGGAGAACATAAAGAAGGACTACAGAGCCCTGGGAGAGGTGGTTAGGGGCTCTGGAGCTCAGATTGTCTTTTCATCAATTCTCCAGGATACAGGGGGAGACCTTAAAAAAGCTAGGAGGATTGGCCTAATTAATAAATGGTTAAAAGGATGGTGCCATAGTGAGGGGTTTGGGTGTTCTGAATACGGGACCCAAGTTAGTAGGCCAGGTCTACTGGGGTCTGATCTGACAAAGAAGAGGAAGAGTGGTTTTGGTAGGAGGCTTGCCAAGCTGGTCAAGGTTTCTTTAAACTAGATGTGTTGGGGGAGGGGGGCATCGTTTCATCCCAACACACCCAGTAAGTTGCCAGCACCTACAATAAATGCTCGGAGAGATGCAGAGATATTCCAGCCGCTCCAGCCAATGAGCCGGCTTCATTTGGAGCTCGACTTAGATGCCTCTATACAAACGCTCATAGCATGGGAAACAAACAAGAGGAATTAGAGATGTGTGCATGACTGTGGGAATATGATATAGTAGGCATCACAGAAACATGGTGGGATGGCTGCTACGACTGGAGTGTTGGAATGGAAGGTTACAGGCTCTTTAGAAAAGACAGGCCTGGCAGGTGGGGAGGGGGAGTTGCTATTTATGTTAGAGATAGACTGGAGAGTATGGAACTCTGTCTGGGGACGAGTGAGCAGCCAACAGAGAGTTTGTGGGTCAAGGTTAAAGGGAGAGCAGCGATGGGGGGCATTACTGTGGGGATTTGTTACAGACCGCCTGATCAAGAGGAATCTGAGGATGAAGTGCTCTATAGGCAGATAGGAGCAGCCTCACGCTCACAGGCCCTTGTTCTCATGGGAGACTTCAACCACCCTGACATCTGTTGGAGTGAAGGTACGGCCTGGCACAAGGAATCCAGGAGGTTCCTCAATTGTGTGGAAGACAACTTCCTTCTGCAAGTAATAGAGGAGCCGACAAGGAGAGGTGCCATGCTTGACCTCGTGCTCACCAACAGGGAAGGGCTGGTTGGAAATGTGACGCTCCAGGGCAGCCTTGGTTGCAGTGACCACGAGATGGTCGAATTCGAGATCCTTGGGACAGTGAGAAGAGCGTGCAGCAAGCTCACTGCCCTGGACTTCAAGAGAGCAGAGTTTGGCCTCTTCAGGAGCCTGCTTAGTAAGGTTCCATGGGATATAGCCCTAGAGGGCAGGGGGGCCCAAGACTCTTGGTTGTTATTCAAGGATCACCTGCTCCAAGCTCAGGAGTGTTGCATCCCAACTAGAAGGAAGTGCAGAAGGAGGGCCAGGAGACTTCTTTGGATTGATGAGGAGCTGCTGAGGAAAATTCAGAGGAAAAAAGTGGCTCCTAGAAGGTGGAAGCAGGGACAGGTGGCCTGGGAAGAATACAGGGATGCTGTCCGGGAAGCTAGGGACCAGGTGAGGAAGGCTAAGGCCCAGTTAGAATTGAACTTGGCTAGGGATGTTAGGGATAATAGGAAGGGATTCTATAGGTACGTAGCGAGTAAAAGACAGACTAGGGACAACATATGCCCCCTCCAGAAGCTATCAGGAGAACTGGCTACCCAGGATTTGGAGAAGGCTGAGGTTCTTAATGACTTCTTTGCCTCGGTCTTCACTGGCAAAGGCTCTGACCGTACCACCCAAGTCTTGGAAGGCGAACGCAGGGACTGTGAGAATGAAGACCCTAGGCCCACTGCAGGAGAGGATCTGGTTCGAGACCATCTTAAAAACCTAAACGTGCACAAGTCCATGGGACCTGACAACATCCATCCGTGGGTCCTGAAGGAGCTGGTGGATGAAGTTGCTAAGCCACTGGCCGTCATATTTGAAAAATCATGGCAGTCAGGTGAAGTTCCCGATGACCGGAAGAAGGGAAATATAACCCTCATTTTCAAGAAGGGGAAAATGGATGACCCAGGGAATTACAGACCAGTCAGTCTCACCTCTGTGCCCGGCAAACTCTTGGAGCAGATTCTCCTGGAAGGCATGTTAAGGCACATGGAAAACAAAGAGATGGTTGGTGACAGGCAGCATGGCTTCACTAAGGAGAAATCCTGCCTGACCAATTTGGTGGCCTTCAATGATGGGGCTACGAAACTGATGGACAGGGGTAGAGCAGTTGACATCATCTACGTGGACTTGTGCAAAGCATTTGACACTGTCCCACATGACATCCTTGTCTCTAAATTGGAGAGATAGCAATTTGATAGATGGACCACTTGGTGGATAAAGAACTGGCTGGATGGCTGCACGCAAAGAGTTGTGGTCAATGGCTCTATATCCGGCTGGAGACCGGTAATGAGTGGTGTCCCTCAGGGATCGGTGTTGGGACCAGTCTTGTTCAACATCTTTCTCGGTGACATGGACAGTGGGATTGAGTGCGCCCTCAGCAAGTTTACCGATGACACTAAGCTGTGTGGTTCGGTTGATACGCTGGAGGGAAGGGATGCCACCCAGAGGGACCTCGACACGCTTGTGAGGTGGGCTGATGCCAACCTCAAGAAGTTTAACAATGCCAAGGGCAAGGTCCTACACCTGGGTCACAGCAATCTCAGGCACAGCTACAGGTTGGGCAGAGAAGAGATTCAGAGCAGCCCTGCAGAAAACGACTTGGGGGTGTTGGTCGATGAAAAAATGAACATGGGCCGGCAGCGTGCGTTCGCAGCCCAGAAACCAACAGTATCCTGGGCTGTATCAAGAGGAGCACGACCAGCAGGTCGAAAGAGGTGATCCTGTCCCTCTACTCTGCTCTCGTGAGACCTCACTTGGAGCACTGCGTGCAGTTCTGGTGTCCTCAACATAAAAGGGACACGGAACTGTTGGAACAAGTCCAGAGGAGGGCCACGAGGATGATCAGGGGAGTGGAGCACCTCCCGTATGAAGAGAGGCTGAGAAAGTTGGGGCTGTTCAGCCTGGAGAAGAGAAGGCTGCGTGGAGACCTCCTAGCAGCCTTCCAGTATCTAAAGGGGGGCTATAGGGATGCTGGGGAGGGACTCTTCATTAGGGACTGTAGTGATAGGACAAGGGGTAACGGATTCAAACTTCAACAGGGGAAGTTTAGATTGGATCTAAGGAAGAAATTCTTTCCTGTGAGGGTGGTGAGGCACTGGAATGTGTTGCCCAGGGCGGTTTTGAATGCTCCATCCTTGGAGGTGTTCAAGGCCAGGTTGGATGAAGCCTTGAGTGACATGGTTTAGTGTGGGGTGTCCCTGTCCATGGCAGGGGGTTGGAGCTAGATGATCTTAAGGTCCTTTCCAACCCTAACTATTCTATGATTCTATGATTCTATGATTACAAGCACTTCTGAAAGAGCTCTTTCCAAACCTTATTTTTAAGAGTTTAGAAACAGCTGTTATATTTAAACCTCGTATTTAGATTTAGTGAATATATTTATTGAATTCTTAAGTGTATTTATATTGCAAAGAGTGAACCAATCCAGTAGAATCATAGAACCATAGAATAGTTAGGGTTGGAAAGGACCTTAAGATCATCTACTTCTAACCACCCTGCCATGGCCAGGGACACCCCACACTGAACCATGCCACACAAGGCTTTGTCCAACCTTCGCTTTGAACACCGTCAAGGATGGAGCATTCACAACCGCCCTGGGCAACCCATTCCAGTGCCTCACCACCCTCTCAGTAAAGAATTTCTTCCTTATATCCAATCTAAACTTCCCCTGTTGAAGTTTGAATCCGTTACCCCTTGTCCTGTCACTACAGTCCCTAATGAATAGTCCATCCCCAGCATCCTTGTAGGCTCCCTTCAGATACTGGAAGGCTGCTATGAGGTCTCCATGCAGACTTCTTTTCTCCATGCTGAACAGCCCCAGCTTTCTCAGGCTGTCTTCATATGCGAGGTGCTCCTGTCCTCTGATCATATAAGTATATCATAAACTATATCTCCAGAAGATTCCTAGGTTCCTGTCTGTATTGTGTATATTTGTAACTGACACTGCCAATGAGCTTTTAGGGTAATAGTTTGGAGCAAGTATCAACATGAGAAGCCAAGATACTAGCTGAAATTTAAGTCCCTGTTGCTTATAGTTAAACAAAATGCAATCACTTATTTGTAATTAAATACAAAGATTGAATTGCTAGTTCCTGCAGTAGGTTCATCAAATTTTCAAAACATCATGCAGTGCAAAGTTATAATTTGTTAGTTTTTATTTCACTGACAGTATGAGCATGCATACATCCATGCATATACACATATCTGCCAATAGTGTTTGAAAAATACTGTTTTGTTTTACTTATGCTTCATATAAGCCACATAACTCCTCTTTTGACTGCTTATGATCTGAATTCTATATATGTTTTCCCTTTCAATTTAAACTATGAGCACATCAAAGCAGAACAATACATACATAATGCTGATATCTTGCACTTTATACATGCATGCTTTCCTGAACGTCATGTTTTCTGGCAGGTTTTACAGTTATTGCTGTATCATTTTTTTCTGCTTTAAACACATACTGAATGATAGTTTTGAGATAAAGTTTGAAAAACTGAAACAAACAGAGCTGTCACATGTTTGTCTATGTGCTGACATATACCTTCAGGCTGTATCACACTTGGCATAGCTCTTTAAGGAAAGGTTTTGGGAAGAGGGAGAAGATGCTCCTATCCTTCTTTTCTGCTGTCAGGCTGAGGGCTGAGTGTAGTTCAAGTACTGTTCAGCCAACTGAACTTGCACCAGTTATGTTGTTTGCTATTATTCCTTCTCCTGGGACATGGTAGCTAAAGTCCAACACTTCAGGGTTTTTGTTTGGTATCTTTTCCTTTGTAGCTGATTTTGGTTTCCATTAGCTTTCCTGTGACAATCTGAACTGCAGTCTTGTATGCAAACCGTTGGGTTGGGAAATGGAAATAGTTATCTGTAACTTGTTCTCCAGACCAACTATCACCTGTTGCAAGTTGTATTTTATATTTTTTTTTACTGAGGTACTCTGCTCATGTGTCCCTGTCAAAGCCTGTCAAAGCTGTAGGATAGAGATGAAATAAGAGCTCATATGCTGCCAACCAACTTAGTGGTCTATTCTGTGCTCTCTAGGAGATCTGTGTCGTGTTGTATGACCTGGACAAAGGAAAAGCCTATGCCTGCCAAGGACATCAACAAAAAACCCCAACAATTCTGCTAACATTTCATCATCACTTGCCTTGGCTGATTTCTCGTACAAAGTTAATGAATTGTCTGTTAAAGATTCTGGGACTCTTACAGGCTGCATGAGTATAATGGTTTTGACTTTTCCAAGTATGGGACTGCAGACTCAAGAAATTAATATGAAATTGTGGTATGTGGTGCATAATTTCTCCTGTCTTTATCCCAGGATCTTCAAAAGGCAACTGCTGTCATGAGTATTCAGTGTTAGAACTGAAAAATCTGGAAAATATGTTAAGGAATAAAAGCTATCCTTCCCTTTCTGTGGACAGTTAAGCCAGAGAATCTTTATGAATAATTTTTGAAATAATTTGCCATTTTTCAAGTGATAAAGTTGAAAGGCTTACTTTCAAAATCGTTATATAGTGGTAGATGAGATTTGGGTAATATGATTAATTCTGGGCCCCAAATTCCTAGATGGAAAAGATGAAGGTTAAAAGCCACTGAGCAGAATGTTATACTTTTGCTCTTAAAGCCTACTTCGCAGGTTGTGAAATAATACTAAAAGAGATACACAGAGCATTAAAGTGAAGCCCTAGAGCTCCTACTGTTACAGTGTCTTTTAAGTGACAAGCTTCAGTCAGCTGAGCCACATTTTTCAGTGAGCTATTTCTGCTCTTGGTACTCCTGAGATATTTTGTGTGTGTGTGTATGTGGCTTCTTTGCATATATGCATATACATGCGTGTAAGTCCATATATAGGACTGGGTGTTGTTTTCCATCATATATGCTGCTCAGCTTTCACACTGGAGTTTTCACAAATGTTACTTTATCTTTCATGGAGAAATAAATGATGTATCCTTGTGTTTGTATACAGGTAAACATTAGACTGAAGGAGTATAAGACATAATGACAAAGAAGTTATCGGATTTCAGAATGCACAAAAAACCACTTTCAATACTATTTATACCTTGCTCATGCCCATGTAGAACACATTTCGTAGACAAAGTATGTATTTCATTTTCCAAAGCATCTAGAACACTCCAAGGCCATGAAGCTGCAATTAATGCTATTACTCTTCCTGACGATTTTCAGGCATCTGTTTTAAGCTAAAATAAAATTAGATTTTCTATTCCTTAGGGAAATGAAAATACTTCCACATTGTACTCTTATCCTTAGTTACTATAAAAAGTTAAAAACATTTCTCTGAGAACAAAACTTTCAGCAATATTTTCATTCAGACCTTTGTTTCTAATATAAAATTTAGTTTTAAGTGATTAGCGTAACTTATTTCAAGTTGGTTGCATATGAAGTACATTTTTGTAGGATTTTGATTTGCTTGACTGAAATCACAATGGATATTAAGCCAGTTTTGACTCCTGGGTCCTATACTTCACAGAGGGGATACCAATCCTGTGATATACAGAATCATAGAATCATAGAATGATTAAGGTTGGAAAGGATCATCTATTTCCAACCCTCCTGCCATGGGCAGGGATGCCTTGCACTAAACCATGTCACCCAAGACTGCATCCAACCTGGCCTTGAACACCACCAGGGGTGGAGCATTCACAGCTTCCTTGGGCAAACTGTTCCAGTGCCTACCACCCTCACAGTAAAGAATTACTTCCTTATATCTAACCTGAACTTCCTCTGTTTAAGTTTAAACCAATTACCAATTGTCCTATAGCTACAGTCCCCAATGAAGAGTCCCTCCCCAGCGTTGTTCTAGGCCCCCTTCAGATACTGGAAGGCTGTTATGAGGTCTCCACACAGCCAAGCAATTCAACATCTCCACGTAGCCTTCTCTTCTGTGCTGCAACGTAACTGTGTTCACACGTTTTCTGTCATCTGAAAAGAGGGCGTTGAGTTCATGGAAAATGTAGACCTAGGTATGTCACACTGACTTGTAATAGACAAAAAAAGGATGTTACAAGTTAGAGTAAATCAAATGCTCTTTCTGTCTTGGCAAGGAATTGCATCTTTTGTCAAAGCTAAATGGATTTTGCTGCAGGCATTCTAATTTTACAAAATCACCATTATCTAGGAAAAAGGCTGCTTTGTAGTAACATATTATCTAGGATTACTCAATAAGTTACCACTAAGTAAATGTGTTGTTAAAGCTTTTGAAGGTAAATTTTCTGAACTGTGATTCCTAACTGCAATTTCTTTCAAACTGACAGACAGTAAAAGATTTTGTACTTGAAACATAGTTATCTCAAAGCAATTACACACACTCATGTGAGTACACATATATATGTGTATATATGTGAGTACACACATGTAATTTAACTCAAGTATTAAGCAACATACAGGTGAAAAAAATTAAACCCTCTATTCAGGTCTTCAGTAGAGTATGAATTGGTCTTACCAATAAAATGATCTATTTAATGGCCTATTTAATTCCTCCTATAGTGACTACACACATTGGGAATTGGTGGATTAGTAAATATGGAAATATTTTTATTGGCTGCTTTAGAGATTGCGTGCAGCATGCAGAAATGAAACCTTATTTAAAAAAATATTTGTATTAATAGCGTAAAAATATTTCTTCCTGATTATTTAAAATTTACATTAGAATAATTGAGTAAACCACTTAGTCCCTCCCAAATCTTTATTATCCTTAGATTTAAATGTCAATATGAATGTTAGCCATTTTGGAAAATGGATTATACTAAGGAACACTAAAGCTTTCTTTCTCTAACTTTACAACCAGATGGTCACATATCAAAGAATCCTAGCTTATCCTAAGACTGTTTATTTTTTAAAAACAGTTGAAAATGTTATACTACTGGAAGAACTGCTTTGTTACCAGTAGGAAGCTATTCAACTAGGGCCAATTGCTATAATGATATAGACGCAAGATTCTTGATACTAACAGGTCAGAAATCTTGAGCAAACTATAAGTAGATAAAATGCAGCATAAATCAGGATTCAGTAAAGATCAATTGGTTTCTGGGTTTTACAGCAGCAATTTTTGAAAAAGCATTTTGGAGTGGCCTTCCTTGTATACTGTATCAGCAAAGACAATCTCAGAGCCCATCTCATTACCCTTCAGCCCCATAATAATCAATTCTGGTCACTGTGGGCAAAGAATGGATTTTAAAGGAAAACAAGTCATTTGAAACCTAAGTTGTTAATAAAAATGCTGAATGAGAAATGAGTATGAAAATCTTCAGTGGGTGTTTGCTGGAGTATGTTTGCTGGTTACAAGTTTCAGTGAGGAGTTCAGGTGTGCTATTCAAAGAGATTTACAGACTGTTTGTCCCCACCCATAGAAAAGGAAGGGTAGAGTAATTATTGGGCATTGAGCCCAAACAATTGAATATTTCAAAGCTATCAATATACATCTATCTCTAAAAACAAGAATTGAGACATGGACCTCTGAATTTGGAATTAATCGAACCTTGTGTAGATATAATGGAAGATTTTACATTAATTTTGTAAGACTTAAAAGCTTTTAGTAACTCCTTAGTGAGTGGGTGCAGGGGGAGTAGACATCCTTTTCACTGTCTGGATTTAGTCACAGAACCTCATAGTATTCTTGTGACTTTTTGTAGTAATTTGAATCTGTGGGACGTGAAATGTATGAAAACTTCTACAGATGAACTAAAAGACTGAATTTAACTAGATTACTGAAATAATGTTAAATACCAATATAGACACTCTTATCTTAGGGCAGCAGTGGATGCATTTAATCCCAAGTGTAGGTGTCTCAAAATTTATTATTTCGGACAACACTAGCGTTAGGATTCAGATTCTGGATTTGGAGAAGGCTGAGGTTCTTAATGACTTCTTTGCCTCGGTCTTCACTGGCGAAGGCTCTGACCGCACCACCCAAGTCTTGGAAGGCGAACACAGGTACTGTGAGAATGAAGACCCTAGGCCCACTGTAGGAGAGGATCTGGTTCTAGACCATCTTAAAAACCTAAATGTACACAAGTCCATGAAACCTGACGACATCAATCCGTGGGTCCTGAAGGAGCTGGTGAATGAAGTTGCTAAGCCACTGGCCATCATATTTGAAAAATCATGGCAGTCAGGTGAAGTTCCTGACGACTGGAAGAAGGGAAATATAACCCTCATTTTCAAGAAGGGGAAAATGGATGACCCGGGGAATTACAGACCAGTCAGTCTCACCTCTGTGACTGGCAAAATCTTGGAGCAGATTCTCCTGGAAGGCATGCTAAGGCACATGGAAAACAAGGAGATGGTTGGTGACAGCCAGCATGGCTTCACTAAGGGGAAATCCTGCCTGACCAATTTGGTGGCCTTCTATGATGGGGCTACGAAACTGATGGACAGGGGCAGAGCAGTTGATGTCATCTACCTGGACTGGTGCAAAGCGTTCAACACTGTCCCACATGACATCCTTGTCTCTAAATTGGAGAGACATCAATTCTATAGGTGGACCGCTCAGTGGATGAAGAACTTGCTGGATGGCCACATGCAAAAAGTCAATGGCTCAATGTCTGGCTGGAGACCAGTAACGAGTGGTGTCCCTCAGGGATCGGTGTTGGGACCGGTCTTGATCTACATCTTTGTCGGTGACAAAAGCAGAGGGGTTGAGTGCAACCTCAGCAGGTTTGCCGATGACACCAAGCTGTGTGGTTCGGTTGATACGCTGGAGGGAAGGAATGCCATCCAGAGGGACTTTGACAGGTTGAAGTTTAACCATGCCAAGGGCAAGGTCCTACACCTGGGTCACAGCAATCTCAGGCACAGCTACAGGTTGGGAAGAGAAGAGATTCAGAGCAGCCCTGCGGAGAAGGACTTGGGGGTGTTGATCGATGAGAAAATGAACATGAGCTGGCTTCAGTGTGTGCTCACAGCCCAGAAAGGCAACTGCATCCTGGGCTGCATCAAAAGGAGCGTGACCAGCAGGTCAAAGGAGGTGATCCTGCCCCTCTACTCTGCTCTCATGAGACCTCACTTGGAGTATTGCAAGCAGTTCTGGTGTCCTTAACATAAAAAAGACATGGAACTGTTGGAACAAGTCCGGAGGATGGCCACGAGGATGATCAGGGGAGTGGAGCACCTCCTGTATGAAGAGAGGCTGAGAAAGTTGGGGCTGTTCAGCCTGGAGAAGAGAAGGCTGCGTGGAGACTTCACAGCAGCCTTCCAGTATCTGAAGGGGGGCTATAGAGATGCTGGGGAAGGACCCTTCATTCGGGACTGTAGTGATAGGACAAGGGGCAATGGGTTCAGACTTACACAGGGGAAGTTTAGATTGGATATAAGGAGGAAATTCTTCACTGTGAGGGTGGTGAGGCACTGGAATGTGTTGTCCAGGGAAGCTGTGAATTCTTCATCTCTGTCGGTGTTCAAGGCCAGGTTGGACAGAGCCTTGTGTGACACGGATTAGTGAGAAATGTCCCTGCCCATGGCAGGGTGGTTGGAACTGAATGATCTTAAGGTCCTTTCCAACCTTAACTGTTCTATGATTCTATGATTCTAACATCTGTAAAACTGTTATTGTTGCTCTGACTAAAGGCTGACCAAATTATTTTTTATGTACAAAACCCCCTCATAATTCTCATCTATTTCTACTGGATGTATTCATCTCTACTACTTATGCGGTCTAGGAGTTTATTTCATTTAAAATCAGTTCCATCGCTGAGTAAAGAAACAACTTTTCAGCTCTTCAGGAACATATACTGGTCTTCAAATGTATGGGTGAGAGACTTCTACATGAGCTTAGTGATGCTGTTTGGAGTAGTCCTATAAACATGCATGCTTATTAACTGTATTTTTTAATCATAAGTGAATGCAATATTAAAATCTGAGTATCTCACAGTTAATTTTTCATATATGTTCTTTCTGCTTTTATCAGGACCAGAAAACCAGGACTGAACAAAAATGGCGTATATATAGTACTAGTGAACCATGACAATTTCCAGGTTGCTAATAAGAGGGCACGTAAGCTTTCTTTTGCTCAGTTATAATCCCTTTAATGTTTTTGTCTACCTCAATTCATATTATATTTACTAAGACAACTAAAAAGGGGTGACATATTCTTTGCCCAAGGAAGCTGTGAATGCTCCATCTCTGGCAATGTTCAAGGGCAGGTTGGATGGAATCTTGGGTGACATAGTTTAGTGTGAGGTGTCCCTGCCCACGGCAGGGTGGTTGGAACCAGATGACCTTAAGGTCCTTTCCAACCCTAACTATTCTATGATTTTATGATTCTATGATTCTAATGTTGATAGGAAAACACATTTGAAGCAAAGCCAAGTATTGAATACAAAAATATTTGAAGAACTATAAGTATATGCTCAAGATTTAATATGTTGATATTAAACGTATTATTACATGGTTGAATACAGGAGAGAATTAGAATTTTTTGGCAACATGTATATTCACCTTTTGTGTTGGCTGTTAAGGCAAGATATAACAAACATCAAAAAACCCCATGGCCATTTAGAAAAATAATTATTTATGTATTCAGAATACTGTAACTGATTTTGGTTATTTACCTTATTTTGTTTTGACCACAGAATTATGTCTATAGTAGAAACTGGCAAAATAATGACAAAACACTCAGGGTGGCTATCAACTTCTGATGCTGAAATTTACTTCAAGATAATCTCTACACTAATGAAATCCTCTCAATGTAATTATTTCTCTTGAGGAATTTTTTAAGCATTTCTACTTTTATTGACTTTTTCAAATAGGCAACTATTTTGTCTTTCCCTCTTCTCCAGTAGCAGTAGTGATTTTTCTAAAAAACCCCAGTTGATCAGTATTCATTGAATTTGTATGTAAAAATCAATTACCTCCTTAGAGCAACTTCAGTTTCACTTCTAGTGGTGCTGGTTTTACCTGGAATTGGTCATAAATTCACAGTGTCTCTATTTACTGTTGACCTGCTGTATTTGATTTGTGTGGCAAGGTTTTGGTAGCTGAGGGTCTACAGGGATGGATTCTGTGGGAAGCTGTTAAAAATTTTCTCTCTCTCTGATGGAGGCAATGTCATCTGGCACCAAGACGGACCCACTGCTGATCAAAGGTGAACCTATCAGTGACAGTGGTAGCACCTCTGGGATACCATAGTTGAGAAAGGGGAAATGTTGCACAGCAGCAGCTGCAGACAGACAAGCGTGAGAATATGTGAGAGAAACAGCTTTGCAGACACCAAAATCAGTGAGTAAAGAGGGGGAGCCACAGCAGAGATTCCCCTGCATCCCATGGAGAAGTCCATGGTGAGGCAGGCTGTCCCCCTGAAGCCCATGGGAGTCCATGGTGGAGCAGATACCCATCTGCATCCTGTAGGGTATCTCACACCGGAGCAGTGGAATGCCTGAAGGAGGCTTGGTAGCCCATGGGAAGCCCATGCTGGAGCAGGCTCCTGACAGAACCTGTGGCCCCATGGAAAGATGAACCCACTCTGGAGCAGGTTTGCTGGCAGGGGGGACCCACACTGGAGCAGTCTGTTCCTGAAGGATGTACCCATGAAAGGGACCCACGCTAGAGCAGTTCTTTCCTGAAGGACTGCACCCATGGAAGGGACCCACATGGGAGCAGTCTGTTCCTGAAGGATGCATCCCATGGAAGGGACCCATGCTGGAACAGGCTGTGAAGAACTGAAGCCTGTAGGAAGGATCCATGCTAGAGAAGTTAGTGAAAAGCTGTCTCCCATGGGAAGGATCCAAGCTGGAGCAGGGGAAGTTTGTGAAGAGTCCTTCCTCTGAAGAAGAAGGAGCAGAAAAACAATGTGTGAGGGACTGACCACAACCCCCATTTGTTCCCCATCCACCTGCACCATGCTGGTAAGGAGGACATGGAGAAAATCAGGAGTATAACTTAGTCTGAAAATAAGGGAAGGGTGGAGGGAAGGTGTTTTAGGATGTGGTTTTATTTATTCTCAATATCATACTTTGATTTGATAATAAATTAAACTGATTTCCCCATATTAAGTTTGGTTTGTCCATAATGGTAACGGGGAAATGATCTCTCCCTATCCTTATCTCGACTCATGAGCCTTTAGTTATATTTTCCCTCTCCTGTCCAGTTGAGGACAGAGAGTGAGAGAATGGTTTTGGTCAGCACCTGCCGTCCAGCCAGGGTCAACCCACCAGACCTGCAAACCAAAACTGGTTATTCATTTGAACTGTATTCTCTATAAAGTTTTAATAAACAAATCAGTGTTGTTGCATTGAAGCATCTTGCATTGTACAATGCAGTAATATCCTTGAATTTAAGCTTACTAAATAGCCAGCACTGCAAGAGAGCAAAATTTTCAAGCAAACCAAAGAATTGTGGCAAGACATAGGATACCTTTAAGGCATTAAATAGTACTATTTCATTAAATAATCACAAATTGTGTTTTTTCATCAGAATGCTTAACAGTGTAATGGGGTACAATATGCATGAAGGTCTGAATGTTTCATATTGTTTAATCATACAAGAATGAATGTATACGTTTTATAGGAAAGCAGTTTGGTTGATTGTTACTTGCTTGTAAAGCATTTATGTATGTAGCTTATGCTGCTCATTGCAACGTCTGTTACCACACAGAAAATGGCAAATGGTTAAGAGTTGCCTAGCGTGACAAACATACTTACATGTCTCTTACAGAATAACTGTTATGTGATAAGTGCAACCCAACAGAGAATATAAAAATACAATCTATGGAGCTGTTTCTATGCAGCTAAAAGGTGGAAACATTTTTACTTGATGCTGGTGGATGGTATTGTTGTGGTATAAGCCCAGCTGGTAACCCAGAACCATGCAGCTGCTTGCTCAATCCCCCCACTTCTTCCTCCCCTCATTCCTGTAGGGATGGGGAGGAGAATGGAAAGAATGTAACTCCCACAAGTTGAGATAAGATACTGCTGAACCCAGCACAGATATGCACAGGGTTTTTTTTTTATTTTTATCTAGCCTTTTTATTATTTTTTTTTTAATAGATTCATCTTTAAATAAAAAGTTCGCAAAATTTGTGGGATTGTTGATTTCCTACTCAAAATGCTTTGCTCTAATAAACATTTTTTTCCTCAGTCTGTAAGGAATAGGATTAAATAAACAGTCTGTTATCTCTGTTGCATATAGTGGAATGGAAAAAAAACCCTAAATCCTGTGAAGTATCCTAAAAGGCATGTGAATCAGCATATGGAATGTTAAATGAATCAACATATGGATTCAACATATGGAATTCCAGTTAACTTGCTAGAAAATTATATTGTGAGTGGAGAATAACAGAATAAAACGGAGAGGATATTTGAGTCAGCAATGAATGCAGTCCTTTCTTTCTTAAAACAAATAAGATGACTGCTTAAAGAGCATCTATGAGTCCGTACAATGTCTCTGCTCTGTGGTTTTGGTTTTTTTTTAGGTGAATTTTTCTTAGAAACACACATGAGAAGCACATTTTAATTAACAATACTGTATAACATTGTGATTGTGATATCTCATGTTTGTAATAAATTATATTTGTGTTTAAAATTTATTCACAATATAGACATACACTGAATCACTAATGAGGTTTCATTATGTTATTAAATGTTGTCATCCATGCTTTTGCTATGCTTTTTTCTTTCTCCTTTCTGTTTTTGAGTAAATATTTTTTTTTAATTGAAATTATTTTCCATAATTTCTCGAGGAACGTGATCAAGAATAGATTATTGTCCTTTACTTTGTTCATTCTTTTAGCTCCCAAATTTGCAAGTATGACTGAGATATATAAGACTGTAATCAAATCTCAGATACTATGCTTGAATGGCATTGAGTCATCAAAAGTAAAATGTTAAGTGTATTTGCTGTAGATGTGTTTGCATACTTGAAGAGTTTAAAATCTGTTAAAAGACCAGATGGCAACACTTAGGCAGTTATTTCATTAATTTGTTGGCTTCGTAACAACATAAAACTTCCAAAGAGAATAAAGAAGTATTAGTAATATAAATGTCAACTATTTATTAATAATTTGTCAGGTTTTAGATTATATTTAATTTGACTTGATTTCTAATGGTGCTGAGACTTTCAGGCTTCTTGTATTGGAAGCTTCAAGAAGTAAAAGTCTTAGATTAGAGGACTTTTTCAATGATTTGTCATTAGAGAGAATGTTTGAACTTTAGGAAAATTAGCATTTGTGCTGGATACTGGAGTTACCCTGTAGCTGGATGGCTGGGCACATCCAGGTTTATTATAGGTGCATCAACAAATGGTAAGATTAGTCTTGTAACTGATTAAGTGTTGAGCTGATTTTAATACTCTGTATGAAGGTTGTTTATCCACAATTCATATCTATGTTAAATTTTGTGACTCCAAAGAAAGGGTTAATCTTTTCTTGCAAGGATTGTTTGTTCTGTGCCACACCCATCTTTGCTTCTACAAAGTCATTTCTGAAGTACAAATAGACTTGCCCTTCAGTTACCTTTCAATTAGTTTCTATCATTTTATTAGCCATTCACTCACTGAATTTGTGTGAAGATTCCTGCTTTCTTCGAGTGGATTTTGACTCTTCTAAGAGCTCTTTCTATAAGTTTTTCCAGTCAGATGATTTTAACTTCTTTAGGAGACACACATACACAAGAGTCTGGCAGCACAAGTTTCTCTACTTGACTGCCAAGCAAGTGAATAAAAATTGGCAGAAACCTCAAAGAAATGCACAATTTCACCACAGGGAACTCTACTAGTCATATATCTCATTACTTCCATGTAGGTGCCTATCTGTTACTTACATGTAGGTGTCCCCAGTATAGCTGAAGTGCTGTAGGGTTGGTGTTAGGTTTCTAGTTGACCCACTTCCTTCTGGAACAGTTAAGTCCAAATAAGTCTTTGATTTTGGCAGTGTGTAGTAAAGTGCCCATTTGTTTACATAACTCCTATTTCTTGGTTATCTTTATGCTGATGAAGTTTGTGAATTTTCATCTCAGAGTATCAAAAAGAAGCACACTAATATTTGCTGGTTGCAAATCGTACCGTATTTGGAAGTTTCTATAAAAGACACTTTTACTTTCCTTATTTTACTTCCCCTGCTCCAAATGTTCTGCAAGGATTTAGTGGCCAGTTTAGCAAAAGGTAAATGGCACTGGTTTGGGCAAGCCAAAATGTAAGCAGGTGCTTTATACACAACTCCTACACAGCTCTGCCAATGCACTTGAATCCTGTTCTGTAATATCAACTGTCTAGTTTATTCCTCGGCTGGTTTTGAGCCAAGATGCTTGCTAGACATGCTAAATTGTACAAAACTGTGGTTTTATGCTACATGTAAATGGAGATTCTGCTGGGATTCCCAAACACATTTTCAATTTTCTTAATTAGGTCTACTTTTTGCAAATAGAACATTGCTATCTACTCCAGACTTACATGTGAGAAACTGCTTTATCTTTTCAATAGGCTTTGAATTTTAATTTTATTTTGCTGTTTCTCCTGGCATTGAGTGCATGCAACTATTTTCTGTCTCTGGAGTTTTATTTTTTTTTTCAATTCTTCTTTCTCCTTTGATCTTTTGTCATTCGAGGCAGCAGACGTTGCTAGTGCTGGGCAGCATGCCTGTTAAGAGTGTAAGCTGATTCTAAAATTCATGAGAAAATCCTGAAACAGAAATTTTTGTCAGCAGCTTTAATGTCCTTTAAATATTCCCTGCTGTGTTGCAGTGCTTGTTCCAGTTTAAGACTAATGCTATGTTTTAGCTATTTTCTGTGCAGTCTTCAAGCAGGCATTATATTTAACAAAGATATTCCTTATGAGAGTGGCATTGAACTGATAATGATCAGAAATATACCTCTCAGAAATGCGGTAATGTGGTGGAAATGCTATTTCTATGTCCTGTAAAATCTGTAGGACTCATATTCCATATTAACATTAACGATGATCAATAAATGCAAAAGGTTGTGATCAACAAATATCAGCTTTGAGCAATGTGTTAAATGTTACCCTCTCTAATATTGAGCAAGGAAGAGCAACTGAAAAAAGAAAGTATATGAGAATGCTCGCAGTGTGGTAACTGCTTACTATTTCCATCCAGCAACCATGGATTGAGCATCTTGGAGCATTTGAATGCCTCTTGCTGTGATGTATCTTCTTTCCAGTGAATGGTGTTTAAAGTTAATGCAGAAAATAAGATCCACAATAATCTTAAAAGCTCTTGTCTTTCAAGTCAGTCTTCAATTACTGTATAATGAAATTAACTAACAAAACAAAAAGTTCCTTATTAAAAGATAGCATACTAGTGACAACTGTTCATTCTTCAGAATGTTTCATTCTTGAAATAAATCATAGAATCATAGAATCATAGAATAGTTAGGGTTGGAAAGGACCTTGAGATCATCTAGTTCCAACCCCCCTGCCGTGGGCAGGGACACCTCACACTAAACCATGTCACCCAAGGCCTCATCCAACCCGGCCTTGAACACCGCCAGGGATGGAGCATTCACAACCTCCCTGGGCAACCCATTCTAGTGCCTCACCACCCTCTCAGTAAAGAATATCTTCCTTAGATCCAATCTAAACTTCCCCTGTTGAAGTTTGAACCCGTTACCCCTTGTCCTGTCACTACAGTCCCTGATGAATAGCCCCTCCCCAGCATCCCTATAGCCCCCCTTCAGATACTGGAAAGCTGCTATGATGATTTCTTCTGGAGAGAACCTGTAGAGAATGAGAAATCAATTTAATGAATCCAAACAAAGGAATTAAAATGATGCACAACCTCAGGATAATTCTATCTGAATGAATTTCAAAAATTAAGTGACTGAAGAGCTATTTTATTCCTGTATTCTAGCAATTTTTGAAATCTCAGCCCACTATCATACTTTGCAAGATGGTGTCTTCGTGTCTCACAAAGCATTCTTTTTTTACTTCATGAAGATTCAAGTCTGCAGAGAAATAAATAGAATTGCCAGTTGGGTCTGCCAGACTGTTTTGGTTAAATAAGCAAATTGTAGTATTGAAACCCAGTTTGCAACACTGTGCTGTACAGCTGCAGTCATAGAACTCAGGAACCATGGCTAAAAACAGGGGCAAGGCATCAGCTAAGCCAGGATAACAGTATAACTTTCTTGTAGCCTTGGCAAACAGGACACTGCAGAATTAATGAATTAGTGAAATAGTCTGAAAGCGGCATTTCCTGTAGATTAAATAGCATACTAAGAATCAGAAAACTATATTTATACGTAAGTCTATGTTATTCAAATCTTTAAAGATAATGTAGGCAAACTGCTTTTCCTTTAGAATGGCAAATTTATTTTGGAATTGGCAGTTCAGATTCTGGATACTGGAACCGCAGTACAGAGCTTTGTTTGAATTGGAAATATAGCTGGGAATGGGGACGTGGGGGAGAATTATAAACATGACATAATAACTTCAGCAAAAATATTGCTACACTTGTAATAAAACAGTTCTCATTAAATATTGATTTCACATTATAAACCGATTTGTATCATGATGCCTCATGATAATATAAAAGTAGATTTAATTAATTTCAGCAGCAATTAAAATAATTGTCAATAGAAATAAGATGACATTTATAAGCTAAATGGAGGAAATTCTTATTAATCCTCTTTACTGGAACCTCTTTAGATGTAAGACTGCTAAATCCCTCCTTAAACAACATTAAGACCATTATTACAATTGTTAAAATCCTTCTTTAGACCTCATAAATCTTCTTTTAGACCTCCTAGCAGCCTTCCAGTATCTGAAGGGGGGCTACAAGGATGCTGGGAAAGGACTCTTCATCAGGGACTGTAGTGACAGGACAAGGGGTAACAGGTTCAAACTTCAACAGGGGAAGTTTAGATTGGATCTAAGGAAGAAATTCTTTACTGTTAGGGTGGTGAGGCACTGGAATGGGTTGCCCAGGGAGGTTGTGAATGCTCCATCCTTGGCGGTGTTCAAGGCCAGGTTGGATGAGGCCTTGGGTGGCATGGTTTAGTGTGGGGTGTCCCTGCCCACGGCAGGGGGGTTGGAACTAGATGATCTCAAGGTCCTTTCCAACCCTAACTATTCTGTGATTCTATGATTCTATGATTCTATGATTCTTTTTATAAAAACAGCATATCCTTTGAGCTTTTCACGGTTGCCCATATAGTATCATATCAGCTGTCAAAGCTATGCGGATTGCAGTTATCTGGAAGTTTGTGATATCAGTGACCTTTAGAAACAACCAACCAAACCCAAATGAGTACAGCAAAAGAAGCACCGGTAGATGCAGCACCATAGTCTGTAATTTCTAACATTCTTTAGATGCAATTTATGCCAGATTCTTCTTTTGGACAACCAAGAACAGAATTCACATATTTTTCAATTCACATATTTTATTTTTTTATCCATTTTTTAATTTCAGAAGTCTCAGAGCTTATATAGAAAGATCTCTAGGCAATATGGACAAAAAGTTCCAGATGGATACTTTTTATAAAAATTTTACTGTTTACTTACTAGAACCCTTTTAGACTCTCTTGACTTGCATCTGTCTCCATATCAACCAGATATGAGTTTTGTAGGAAAAACTAGTATTATTTCCTATGTGACTTTTATCCTGTTGTTGGTATTCATATTTATATCAGTTTAAATAAAAGGAGATTTTTCTCCACTAACAATTCTTCTTGAGCAGCTCACATTCATTAATTTGCTTCCTCTTGCCAGTAATTGCCTAGTTGTGGTAGGTTAGGATTAAAGGAAAAGAAAAAACTGTCTCAGAGTGAGCTGTGGCAGAAAGCACCTTGTTTCCTGGGTGCCAGCCTGGTGATTCTCTGATTCTCTCAGACCTAATATGTGGTTGCAATTGAATTTGATAGAAATTCTAGTTGATGTTCTAATAATAAGTGGCATAAAAAGTCACATGAGGAAATGAATAGCTTTATCATCTAAACAGCATTTGAATAATATATGATATCTAAGGCCTAGGGCTATCCAATTAATGATGAAGAAAGAACAGCATATCAAAAAAATGTTCGTTAAATGAGAACCATTCATTTTGTGCACTAAATGAGGAAAGGCTCTGCTAAGAAGGAAAAATATGACTGTCAATTTAATAGTGTACCATAACATGTACTCACATTTCTGAATCAAATTTATATGTTCAACAGCTACTATTATGACAAAGAATCCTCATTAAGCTTTCTTTGAATTTTCATGTAGGACAAGTATAATTTTTATTGTTTTAAATGTCTATTGTGAGAATTGTCGTAGTTGAAAGTTTGATCACTCAGTATTTGAAGTATCCCTATCTCGTTTACATGGGGAAACACTGAGAGGGAAATAGGCAAGAGACTGTGGGAGCTCTTTTTTTTCCATCTCACCCTTTCTTACAGTGTGTTAGCCATACCCCATCAAATTCTGTTAGAGCACATCACATTATGCCTAGCCTGATATGACAAAGAAGTAAGAAGCAATGTAAAGAACAGCAAAAAAGTATATTCAAACATTCCAACCCTATCTCCTTCTGACCATTTCAAGTCCCTAATAGGTATAATCCTAGAAGATTGTTTGACCTCTTCATTAGAGTAGTTCATGCTGCTTCTTAGGGTTAGTTATTACAGAAATCCACAGTAGTGTACTGCATTTTTGTGATTTTTTTTTCTGGGAATTTAATTTCAGAATACAGAAATACATGTATCTGGAACATGTAAATACTAGAATTATCACCAAAGCTTAGACCTTGCCAAGTGTTAGCTTTCCTGCATGGTTGCTACGTGGTATTTAGTGCTGTTGAAGAAATTTTCTACTCTGTATTTGGTAATTTTTTTTCATATACCTGAATTAGATGGAACATAATTGTTGCTCACATTTGGCCAATGAAGCAAGCTTCAAAGCTATAAAACAGTGGGAGAAAAGAGCAACTTCCATTATAGTTCCTATTTCGGATAGGATACGCACTAGGAATGGGTTCAGTTTATCCACAACTGTGGACTCTGGACTGATTTGAAATATTTTGAAGAAGGAGAATAAAAAGTGCAAAACACAGATAATTTCTTAAAATGAAAATATAAATTAAAGTTTATGATTGTCATTAAGGACTTTAAGGTCTGATTTTTTATGTTTGTTGAAGTCAGTAGGAGTTACAGATGTTAGTTTATTCTTTAAAAATCAATGATAAGTATTTTTAAAGCCTACTGGCTCTTTTGTTGACAGTTTAAATAGTTGAGATGACCTAAAGCACTTAAAGGAAATGTATCTTATAGTTTAGCAAGTCAAAACTACTTAATCTAAGACTTACTGTTGTAAATTATCAACGTAGTTTAAATCATGCTACAGTCCTCAAATCTGGATAAATATTTTCATAACAGATGTTAAGCTTCACTTTTGTCATCTAGTTATGGAAGTAATAACATGAAAGCCAGGTGGAAGATTGCAACCATAGCTTGGATGTAGCTCATATTTCATATAAAGAAGAGAGCTGGCCAACTGCTGGATTTTTCTCCAGCTCTAAGGGACGGGCTACCCACATTATTCTGCAGTTATTTCTGTTGAAAGACTGTTTATGCTTTTGCCCCTGTTTTTTGATAGATACCCTCTGAAGAATTTTTAACAGTTTCTTCATTTGACAGTTGCTGCTGATAACAAAAGTATTTCTTTCTCCAGATCAAAACATTTGTCTGTACCCTGTTATCCTCCATTCCATCAAATACCTGTTGTACCTTTTTGTAACTGCCTTGTGGTGTCATGTGTTAAATGTCATTGAAATGACAGACTGTGAAAGGAGTGCACAAAAGAGTAAATGTATTATGTTTTTCTAGAACTCTGGCAAATACACTGCCAGTGCACACAAACACCGAAAAAGTGTCTTTCTTCAGATATGCCTCCATTACTCAAAATTTAACATTGCTGTATTGGTTAAATAGTGACAAGATCAATAAGTACAATTAAATGACCATTCTTCTAGACCTTGATGTAATCAATTGAGTTCTATATATTAGAGAAAGTGTCTGTGGATTTTTTCCTTTTAGATTTTTTTTCCTTTCTTACATTTCCTTTAACGTATATCAGTGGCATTTTGTGTTGATTGTTCTGAAATATCAACACAGAATGAAGGCATGGTAAACACGTAGGTATGTTGTAGTTTTTGCTGATTAAGAAAGAGGAATCTTTGCTATTGTATTTGAATTATAGATTCCATAGTGAAATGCAAGTTCTGAGCATGATCATGTAGTCTTGATACCTTGAATTATGATGTGCAATGAACATGCCTTTAATTATTATGTGCTTGATGCCCCATCACTGAAGACCTGCAGATGACTGTGTATGTATTAAACATGCTAAAATATTTTCTATGGCATTGCAACACAGAGTACTATGACTTCACGTAAGTGATAGGATTTGAAGTGCTGTAGTTTCATTAAAACAGACAGGTAATATTATTTTAGGCTATCCAGCGAACCAGCCAATATTTCCGTACTTTACTATTAATTTGTAGCTACTTAAATTCCCTACTTTTCTCTGGGAATATACAAACTCAAATTAATCCTCTCAAAAGATTAAAAAAAAAAAAAAAGTATGAGCCATCTGTGTCAATAAGACATTAATGTTGTACAGTCTAAATATATTAATAGCTATTTTATTTCACTTTTTTCAATTATTTTTTTACTTGGGATTATGCATGGTAATATTTGAGAATTAGTGGTTTGTAGTCATGTTCTTTTATTTCACCTTTATCACCTTGATGCTTGAGTTGATGGAACCTTTGGAATATAGAAAACAGATGGATTTGTTTCTACGTGGTAACCATTATTCTGTATTGATTTTTGGGCCCATAGTTTTGCTTCACTGAGAAGAAATCTGGATAGTTTGTTGAGTAGAATCTCTATTTCAGGTAAATACAAGTAAAAAAACCAACCTTGGATTTCTCTGATTCTACCCTTAAAAATTATTTTTTGCAGGCTAAATAACTGTATGCTGGTCTGAGGATAGGAGATGAGAGGCAGGAATATGTGCAAGTCAGTGGAAGTCTAGGCTTAGTAAACAATGAAATAAGAAATGCAGGATTTTACCTCAGAAACAGAAAAACCAATATGTGAAATACAGCTTGTGCTAATGTTTTCCTTACTGATGCACACTGAAATTTTGATTACTGGATGATGTGAGAGAAAACTAGTGTTTTTTTTCTTTTTAATTTAGAGCTTTTTCAGGCATCACTTGTGATTTTGTTCTAAGACCATTATTTTGCTTTTATTTAGAATGATGAGGACAACTCTAGATAAAATGTGTACGATATGTAATGCACATTTGTCTTGCATTATCAATTTTGTTTTGTCTATTGTCAGTTGTGTTTTAAGTTAAATTATGTGTTTGATCGTATCATTCATTGAAGCATGTTTGTTTTTTAATATTTGTAGGTTAGCAGTCTGTTATGATAAAAACTGTTATCTGATTTTTTACGTTGCACATTGAATTATGAGCTTTGTTCAGATGAAATAAAATTGCATAAATGCATATAAAATCCATATAAACCACAGTTACTTATTTATGAGACTTCTGAAGATTAATCCAGAGCTAAAGACTTAATTTAAGGAATAATATATAATGGCAAAGGAATGTATAAGGAAATAAATGACTCGAGATGGTAAATACATGACAGAAGAAGGCAAAGGCATACATTGTGTTTTGGGACTATTTAGGGGCTGTTACCCTATCATCCTTGTTTTGCATAGAGAAGAATTATCACTGAATGATAGATAAATTTTTCTTGCTTGCACTTACTGAAATTCTTATGTTTGGCTAGACTTGTTGCCCTGTGTTCTTATGTCCTTTTTCATATCCTATGTAAAACTATTTTCAAGAAATTCTAGGTGATCATCTGCAAAATCATATATTCCACATTATCTGGAAAGTAGTTGAAACCATTTCATTTAATACATTTAATACAAGTCAAAACCACATCACTGCACCAGCTACTAAGAAGGAACAAAAATGACTGCTACTGCTGAACCCAGGACAACTGAGAACCTGGGGTTTTTTAGTCCTTTTGTAGTACAAAATGCATATACTAAACCAGATTTTGAAAAACAGAAATTCTGATAATAGCTTATATTCTGAGGCATGGTTTCATCTTCCCAAACTCATTAGGTCTAACATGGGTGGAGTGGGATGAAATGTAATGGCCTGTGATATACAGGAGATTAAATAACAATTTTTACAGCACTTTCTGAATTTGAAATTTATGAAACATTATAACTCTGGAGTATGCCTTTTTGAACATTCCATTAGTATCACTTGTGGTACACAGTGAATAAATTTTTTTCATTCACACATTCCAGAACTGAAACTAAAAGCTTAAGCAAGCAGCTTTAGTTGAGTGAAGTTAAGTAGAACGTTAATTCTTCAAAATTGTTGAGCCTCTAATATAACTTTTTTTCAAAGTATTTGAATATTACCGTATCATTTAAGCCCTCAATTAAACACACATAAAAGGCATTCTGGCCTATTTTCAGTAGGTAGAGCTAAACTTTGTCCTCATTTTACAGTTGCTCTGTGAATTTGTTGTTTGGTTTGGTTTGGTTTTCCTGAAATGCCTGGCGTTCTGGAGCTTCTGATGTGGCTGAAATGCACAGAGATACAAGGCTGTTTGTTGATGAATAACATCTAGAGCCACTTGCTGATCTCAGCTGACATAAGTGAGGCCCTTTCAGAGATAAATTGTCTATTACTGGGAGACTTGGGGTAGCATACTTAGATATGTATTTGTAAGCTTTCTGTTTTGATGGCTAAGCAGAGATCTGGTTAATTTCTGAATATGAGAAACGATTCTTTTACCTCATCTAACAGGTTACCATAACATGAGTAAAAATAATATTAATTAGCTATTTTGTGTTTCAGAATTGAAATGTCATCTCCTATTTGATTATTAGAAATAATCTGCTATCATGAAATTTCCATTCATGATCTGAAATTATTATTTTCTGCCTTTGATTTTTATGCAAAGTTACTTTTTCCATTTTAAACACTGCCTGTTATACAATGGGAGTCCCTGATGTGAGTAAGCTAAAGGTATGGCACTATACATATTGTGTCAAAGTACATTCTTAGTGAATTGTTTTCTAAATGAATGACTTGCATGGGAAGCTATCCAACACTTAACAAGTACTTCTGTCATTAATCAGAAACAATAGAAGAGTATGTCTGGTTTAATATGTCATTTATTTGCAGAAAACTTCTGTTGTGCCTGTAGTCTTTCAGTGTGAAAACACATGAACAGTTTTAGTATTTCATATTACTAACAGCACAGTAACCACCAAAATAAATAAATAAATAAAATTACTATTAAATATTTATATCAATATTCATATATTTTAACATTTTAGATTTTTCTAATAATACTTATAGATATTATTATAAAATATAAAAATGCTTTCAAATTCTTTCTATTCTCAAAGATTCATACAGTATTCAATAAATCTTAGTTTATCTTTTCATGGTGGCAACTAAGAAATATAAAGTGATCTGATCTCCCAAGAGACTGGGGGTTGGAACTAGGTGATCTTAAGTTCCTTTTCAACCCTAACCATTCTATGATTCTATGATTCTATAAGATTTTACTTGGATATTTTTCAGGGCATCTGTAAGCCAAATCTTATGGATCTTCATATTTGCTTGAATATTTTCTGGTTTGCTTGGTGTTGGTTTTGCCCTTTTTTTTCTTGGTTTATTTGGTTTTGTTTCTTGTTTCTTTTTTTTTTTGTTGTTGCTTGGTTTTGTTTGAAGTTTGTTTTGTTTTGCCTTTTTTTTTTTTTATTTCCCCATGATTTTTTCCAATGCTGCTTCATATGAAACAGCTTACAACCTAAGGACAAAAAATCCTCTTTAAAAAACCTTAAAAAAATGCTTATGCTTTTCATGGTTTTGGTTTGGGGTGCATTTTTTAAGTATTTATTTATTGAATTTATTTATTGGATTTCAAGGCTTTTATAGGCAGAAAGAAAAAGTTCAGCATGAAGTTGCCAAGCCACACTCCATCAAATCTGAAAAATCATGGCAGTTAGGTGAAGTTCCTTACGACCGGAAAAAGGGAAATATAACCCCCATTTTCAAGAAAGGGAATATGGAAGACACAGGGAACTACACACAAGTCAACCTCACCTCTGTGCCTGGCAGGATAATGGAGCAGATTATCCTGGAAACCATGTTAAAACAAGGTGGTTGTTGACAGCTAACCTGGCTTCACTAAGGGCAAATCATGCCTGACCAATTTGGTGGTTTTTATATGATGAAGCTACAGAACTGATGAATAGGGGCAGAGTAGTTGACATCATCTACCTGGAATTGTACAAAGCTGTCCTTCACAACATCCTTGTCTCTAAACAGGAGAGACATAAATGTGGTGAATGGACCACTCAGTGCATAAAGAATTGGCTGGATGGCTGCATGCATAGAGTTGTGGTCAATGACTCAACGTTCAATTGAACACCAATAACAAGTGAGGTCCCTCAGGGGCTGGTGTTGGGACTGATCCTGTTCAACATCTGTGTTGATGATGTGGACAGTGGGATAAAGTGCACCCTCAGGAAGCCTGTTGATGACACTAACCTGTCCGATTCTGCTGATATGCTGGAGGGAAAGAATGCCATCCAGAGGAACCTTGACACACTTGAGAGGTGGCCAATGCCAACCTCAAGAAGTTCAACAAAACCAAATTCAAGGTCCTACACTTGAGTTGGGGCAATCCCAGGCAAAGCTACACATTGGGCAGAGAAGTGATTCAGATCAGCCCTGCAGAGAAGGACTTGGGGGTGTTGATCAATGAGAAAATGAACATGAGCCAGCTTCAAGTGTGAGCTCGCAGCCCAGAAAGCCAACAGTATCGTGGGCTGCATCAAAAGGAGCATGCCCAGCAGGTCGAAGGAGGTGATCCTGCCCCTCTACTCTGCTCTCGTGAGACCTCACTTAGAGCATTGTGTGCAGTTCTGGTGTCCTCAACATAAAAAGGACATGGAACTGTTGGAACAAGTCCAGAGGAGGGCCACGAGGATGATCAGGGGACTGGAGCACCTCCCATATGAGGAGAGGCTGAGAAAGTTGGGGCTGTTCAGCCTGAAGAAGAGAAGGCTGCGTGGAGACCTCCTAGCAGCCTTCCTGTATCTGAAGGAGACCTACAAGGATGCCGGAGAGCAACTCTTCATCAGGGCCTGTAGCAATATGACAAGGAGTAATAGGTTTAAGCTTAAATAGGGGAACTTCAGGTTAGATATAAAGAAGTCCTTTACTGTGAGGGTGGTGAAGCACTGGAAGAGGTTGCCCAAAGAAGTGGTGAACGTTCCATCGTTGGCAGTGAGCGAGGCCAGGTTGAACAGAGCCTTGGTTGATGTGGTCTAGTGTGAGGTGTCCATGCTCATGGCAGGGGGGTTGGAAGTAGGTGATCCTAAGGTCTTTTCCAATCTTATTGTACAATTCTATGATTCTATGATCCTATGTTCAATAGAAACTTCTGGTATGACAAGAAAGTATTTTATATTTAGCTCAGTATTTCAAATATAATTGTTTTCCTGTAGACAGCACGCCCTCACCTACTTACCCACTCCCCTCAAAGTTCCAGTCGTATTCCTACAGAAATAAAAGGAACATACTATGAAGGTCCTCCTGATGTCACAGAGGTGGTATAGATTTCCTGACTTCCAGAAGGTTTGTTCCAAGAATGAATTTTTTTTTTTCGGTATTTCTATGTAACATGTGTAGCGTTGTCTTAAAATTATCAGCCTAAGAGAAAATTCTTCCCTCCTCTCTGTACTGGAGATTTTAATTGCATATTCTCTTCTTATTTTGCTTTGAACTTACACTGTCACCAGTGGGAATTTCTTGCATAACAGAACAAATAAAACATGTCCAACTAGAAAGCCATATGAGATGAGAGACCTTCTATATGTTTTATATTACATTGCATTTATTTGGCATTCTGAAATACCTGAAATATATGTCTGAGCAATGCCTTATGCAGTTTTGGAAATTTGTTGAACCTCAGTAACACTACAGAAGGCACAAACTGTATCTTTTTAAAAAGAAAGCAGGAGGTATTTTATATTGACTTACTGGAGCAACTCAGGCAACATGCACAGTCTAGTAAAAATACAGGGCAGTTCTTCAGTTTATAAAGGTTCATTTTTTCATATTTTAAAACATAATAATTTTTTTACTGAATCTTTGAGAAAAATGATGGGGAAAAATCTTAGAGAAGTAACTTTTTTTAAAAAAAGCAGTTTCTAAACTCTTAAAAAAAAAAAAAAAATCTTTCCTCTACTCCAACACATTGATTATTCTACTTCAACTTCATGATAATTACTGTCAGTTCTGTGAGATAGATTTTCATTTAAATCAGGTTATGAGTGAACAAAAAGTATTTTATGGAGGGTTTCTAAAAGAAAGAAATTTTTCAAGGATAAATGAGCAGATGATGAAAGTTATTAAATAAAAGAAAACAAGTAGAATGAAGCAGTGTAAGTAGATAATAGGAGAATGCAAACATCTTAAAAGGTTTAGTTATAGAAGAAATCCTAATTTGGTTTAAGAAATGCATGTATGTGTTGGTAAGAAAGTGTTACTGAAACTAAATTAAATTTTCAGTTGTGAAATTCTTGTAATGAAATTACTATTGACCTCTTTTGAAATTGCTTAATATTTTGATCAGAACTGTATGGAACAAAGAAGATTTACATCACATAAAACCAGTTCACTGAATGATCTCAAAAATCAGCCGTTTCTGGTAAAACTAGCAACAAGTGCTTTTTCCTTAAATACTCTTTTTTCATGCAGTAAATGCCAGTGCAATTCTGGCTTCTAAACTTGCAGATGACACAAAAGTCCTACAGTAACAAACAATGAGGAAGACTGGGTGCTATCTTTTTGTAAGTTGTTGCAGCATAATAGTGTGATTCAATATTGTTAAATGAAAGACTCATAGAATCATAGAATAGTTAGGGTTGGAGAGGACCTTAAGATCATCTAGTTCCAACCCCACTGCCATGGCCAGGGACACCTCACACTAAAGCATGCCACCCAAGGCCTCACCCAACCTGGTCTTGAACACCGCCAACCTATCTGATTTCATTATGTTCCTGTTAATTTATTGCCATTTATTCTTTTAAAGGAAAAAAGTACTTTTTCACTTGTACAGGAGAACAGATCTGTAGCTTTAGGCTTTATACAGTACCAGGCCAATCCTATTCTTTCAACAGCAAGAAACTTACAGAGTCATAGAATCATTCGGTTTGGGGACACCTCTGGAAGTTATCTAGTACAACATACTTCAAGCAGGTTTAGCCTGAATCTGGACCAGGTTGTTCAGGACTTTGTCCAGCTAGATCTTGAAAAGCTGCGAAGACAAAAATTTCATTGTATCTCTGGACATTGTTTTCTGATACTTAATTACTATCACTATGAAAGATTTTTTTTTTTTTTTCCTTACATGCAGCTGTACTCTTCCTTTCTTCATTTACTAACTGTTGTCATAAAATAAGTTTAGCAGGTTAGGAGAGGATCCTTATGGATGTACCTTTGGTTCTCATAGGACTGCTGTGTTTTTCTGGAGCTTAATGTGTCTTCCTAAAGCTGGGCTCAATGAAAAACCTGTGGTGTTGCGTGCTTAAATGCACCACATAGCAAGGCAAGATTGAGAGATCCTGTAGGTGAGTCTAAACTTTGTTATCTTTATTCTTAAGGTGTGATGCACAAATACCTTGAAAAAATACCAAGCAAAGCATGCTTCATTTGTATATCTGGGAAATTTTAGATTTTGAGATTCGGTCTACCGACTGTTTCACTGTTCTAATGGCAGTGGGAAATCAGGTGTAGGAAAATTAACCATCTGACACTTACATATTAAGTGTCTTTGATGGCTTCATTTGATTTCAAGTATGCTAGAAGTCATTTTGTTATCATCATCCTGTGCTTATTTTAATGCTTAAATTAAATTAATTTGCAACTGCCTAAATAGCAGGAAGAACCTGTGCCTGGGTTTGTACATAATATACAGAATAATTCCTTACTTGTAAGTAATTTCTTGTAACCAACTCAGTATTTTTCCACGTGTAACTGTGTACATATCTGGCTTAGGATAGAGAAATCCCTTTTCTCTGTGCCATCATTCCTGTATGAAAATGGTGCCTGCTTCTGATTTGAATGCAGTGAGAAGGGAGGAATGGAAAAGGTAAAGAGTGCTCAGGTGGAAGAGAGGGTAAGGGTGACAGCAGTACATTTCTGAGGCTCTTTGGGTAATCAGTGAGTGAATTCTGAGGGTTCCACAAATTGCTTTTTGGAGGAAAGTTACTGAAGATGGGCAGAATAGTACTATCCCAGTTGGAGAGGCATCCTTGAGGAAGGAGTGGAGAGAAAAGAGATTTAGTAGGCAGGCTGCATTAGTTACACGCTATATAAATATGCTCTAACTGGCACTGAGAGTAATGGAGGTGCTTGAGCCATCTTACATCTGCATGCTTGGGCAGATAAGGCCTTAGTTAAAGCAAAATAATTTGGTAGCAGCATCTTTAATACTTTCAGAAGAGCTTGTCTCAAGTTCTTTGATCCCATACTTAGCTGAAAAAAAGGTTTGATTCGGAAGTGCTGGAGTCTCAATAAATAAATTATTAAAACTACTTTAAGCAATGCAACTATTTGGACATTATCTCCAACTGTTAGGAAACTCTACCTGTGATAGTTTTTTTCCTTAATTTTGCAAATGTTTCACTCACTAACTGCAGTGACACTGGTGAAATTTATTCCCAATTTTGCTTCATGCTTGCCATTGTATTCATGAACATTAGCATATTCTAAATAAAAAGGAACTTTAATTTACATGTGGAACTATGAATATTTTATGGCTTTTTTTTTTGGGGGGGGGGTGTAATTTCAGTGTTTGGCATTACAATCTGATTTCATGCTAGTAGAAAGGTGACAGGTCCTATTTAAATTACTTGCTTTTAGAACTGGGGCAAAGAGAAGCAAAAAGTTTCCAAAATACTTTTTACTATTTATTTTTCCTGTATATCTTAAAAAAAAAAAAAAAAAACAACAACAAACTAAAACAGTAAAATCACTTGTATAGTTATGCTGAGTGATACCTACAGTAAAAAACCGGTAAGCAGGTAAAAGATAAACATCATTATGTTTTGTAAGTTTTTCATATACATAAGGGTTTCAAGCAATAAGCCAGACAACTTACTCTTCTGGCAAGCTGTTAGCTGTGAAAACTGATAAAATATTCAAGATAATACAGTATTTTGCTGCATGAATTATGTTTTCTTAAGACTGAAATATTTATTTGCTTGCGTTATGATTTTCCTTGCAGTAATGTCACTGTTACTCATGTGTATGTCCTATTTTCATGTTCCTAAGGGTGATTCTGCTCTCAAAATAGGTCCACCCCTAAGAGTTTTGACCCAATATTGAATGTCATGTAAGCTTCAATGTGAGACTTGCAATTAATGCTGTAATTGCTTTGGAAAGCAACAATACTCTGTAAACAAAACAAGGTATTTTGGAAGATGGGAAAGTGAAATTCTTTTACTGATTTATAGTCCTAAAACTACCTAAGGTTTGACCCACATAGAACAGAACATGGCACATAAATAACTACATTTATTTCTAATTACACAAGTGGTGCTTTTTAGTTTTTTGGGGTTTTGTTTATTTAGGTATTTTTTTGTTTGCTTGTTTGTTTGTTTTTTACAATTTGGTGTTATTTTATAAATAGGAAATCCTCACAGGAATTAGGGAAACTCAGAGTGCTTTTGAATATTAGCCTGTAATATAATTTTAATGTAGAACGAATATGTACAATAATAAAAGTATCAAAGTGAAGGGACTGAAGGAACATAATATTTTCTTTGATAAATAGCCATTACATTGCAAACTCTGGCACTTCGCTGCATAACACATATATGTAACATAAACATCTCTCAGTGGTAAATCAGAACATCTCATCAGATTAAATGAGCCACTTAAAGGACGGTCAATAATTGGGAGAAATTTAAAATGCCATTTCAATGACTATGAAAACAATCCGGTAGCCAAAGCCTTTGAGATTTTTGTCTTCATAGGTCATTGTCTCTTTAAACTTGAGGTGTAAGAATCTTTTCGGCTCCTTGTGATGGTTACAAAATAGGGTTACTTTCCTTTAGAGCCTTATAGTTAGAAAAAAAGTGGAACTTGAGGAGATGCAATTTTTCACCTGGAAAATATTAAACCTGACAAATTACAAGAATTGCAAGTACTGGCCAAAATATGGGGATTTGCCGTTAAGAAAGGATTTCTAATTTGTTTATTCATTATCACTTTTACATGTTAGTTTCATAATACTTATTGTTTTTAGTAATAGCAATGCATGATAGGTCTCTGGGAAGCTGAGGACTTTTGGGAAATGCTACTGGGAACTGACTGTTCACATAGTCTGAAAATAGGCAAAATGACTTTTTTATTTATCTGGCAGATAAATTTGAGATACATCCTACACACTGTTTGGAAAAACATACAGCATGTTCTTCATTATCTGCTTTTTCTTATTAAAAATTTTTGATGATAATTAGATAATTCAAGGCTAATCTAGATTAAGACTCCTTTTTTTTTTTTTTTTCCAATTTTTTCCTCAAATTCATTTTATTATTAGGGCTTCCCCACCCTATGGATCCCCTAAAGTGTAAGGATTAGCTGTTGTTTTAAAGTCAGCTTCAGAAACATTTTTTAAATTGATGTGAAGTCATTAGTAACTAATTTGAGGATGAAGTTTCTACCTAACATGTGGTAACAAGTGCTGACTTACTCTCTCATCTTCCCAGAGCTTGCCTTTTGAGAAATAGAATAATCTTTCATTCAACTCTTGCTGTTATATCTGCTGAAATACACAGCTAAAGCTTTAATAAATACCACCAAATTTCATTCCAGACTTTGTTCACTGTAGATTAGCCTAGCTTTTGGTGACTGAATGAAGGTTATGCTGTTCTACCTCAGCTGGGAAACTGAAGTCTATTCCCACAGAAATAAAGTGCTCTTTTTTTCTGAATAATTGTAATGTAACTTTATATTAAAGTATCAAAACTTGTGCCTGAAGTAAATACAGATAATGAAATCTGTATTTACATTTCAATCCTGCAGCTTTCACTTTATCAACTCAACAATCTTAAGCACCTTTTTCTAATGACAATTTATCATTGTGTGTGCATGATCTCCCAGTAAATTTTCCCTATTTTTGCATTCTAGTTTTCTATATCTGTTTAAACATTTTGCACTCTTTCAAACCTTTCTGCAGTTTTCATATCAAGTAGAAGCTTTAGAGAAATATAGTCCTTTGTCCTGTTGCATCCTGTCCCCCATTCACAAGTTTTCTTCATTACTTTCTGTACCCGTTCTCCAGAGCAGTTTTGTTGAGGGTTTTCTGATATAATTTCTGCTGGGTTAGAAAATGGATACACCCAAGTTGGTCCTTCTTTTGAAGGAACTACGGAAGATCCACCTCTTCTTTGACTGTAGGTCTAGGCTTCACACATGCTGTGGAGAATAGGAGTCAATACTTTCTAAATGTGAAAAGCTACAATAATTTTTTGGTTTTAGTTTGGAATTTGTGTAGAGATGTAGTGTGTAGAGACTGTAGAATCAAGACTGTATACTTTAGGTTAGTTTTGGTATGAAATGGCACTGTTATATGAAAATTCAGAAACCAAATACCAAAGGTACATGAGAGGGGCCTATAAAGTTCTTCCTTCATTTATCCTGTTTATCAGTAGCATTTACTAGTTTTGCTGCATATATTTTGTGCGTTATTTACCATCTAGTGACAAGGGCATGCAGTGGTTTTGGAAACCTGGCCTTTTAATTCTATATGACTGGTAGAATAATGGGGAGATGGAATGATGTCTATTTTGTAGCTAAATAAATGTCTTGTTTCCTATGGATTTTTTTGATTGTCCAGTGTACTGGAAAATCACAGACCTGGCATTATTTGTTTTTTCTTTTCTTTCTCTGCAGTGCTTTCCTTTATCTGACATAACTTTTTGCAATTTAAAATTTAGACTATGCTAATTTTTTAGAATCATAGAATCAGAGAATAGTTAGGGTTGGAAAGGACCTTAAGATCATCTAGTTCCAACCCCCTGCCATGGCTAGGGACACCTCCTGCTAAACCATGCCACCCAAGGCCTCATCCAACCCAACCTTAAACACCGCCAAGGATGGAGCATTCACAACCTCCCTGGGCAACCCATTCCAGTGCCTCACCACCCTCTCAGGAAAGAACTTCTTCCTTAGATCCAATCTAAACTTCCCCTGTTGAAGTTTGAACCCGTTACCCCTTGTCCTGTCGCTACAGTCCCTAATGAATAGTCCATCCCCAGCATCCTTGTAGGCCCCCTTCAGATACCAGAAGGCTGCTAGGAGGTCTCAACACAGCCTTCTCTTCTCCAGGCTGAACAGCCCCAACTTTCTCAGCCTATCTATCTTCATACGGGAGGTGCTCCAGTCCCCTGATCATCCTCGTGGCCCTCCTCTGGACTTGTTCCAACAGTTCCATGTCCTTTTTATGTTGAGGACACCAGAACTGTACACAATACTCCAAGTGAGGTCTCACAAGAGCAGAGTAGAGGGGCAGGATCACCTCCTTCGACCTGCTGGTCACGCTCCTCTTGATGCAGCCCAGGATACTGTTGCCTTTCTGGGCTGCGAGTGCACACTGCCGGCTCATGTTCATTTTCTCATTGACCAACACCCCCAAGTCCTTCTCTGCAGGGCTGCTCTGAATCTCTTCTCTGCCCAAACTGTAGCTGTGCCTGGGATTACTTCAACCCAGGTTTAGGACCTTGAGCTTGGTATGGTTTAACTTCATCAGGTTGGCATCAGCCCACCTCATAAGCATGTTAAGGTCCCTCTGGATGGCATCCCTTCCCTCCGGCGTATCAACCGAACCACACAGCTTGGTGTCATCAGCAAACTTGCTGAGGGTGCACTCAATCCTACTGTCCATGTCACCGACAAAGATATTGAACAAGGCTGGTCCCAACACCGATCCCTGAGGGACACCACTTGTTACCGGTCTCCAGCCGGATATCGAGCCATTGACCACAACTCTTTGCATGCTTCAAAGAAGACATTTTAAAAAAAATTTTAAAAATGCATTTTTTTAGAAATATATTGTTCAAATTATGCATTTTTTTTTCATTCATGTGCAGCTAACAACAATCATCTTGTATAACTGGTAATTGATACAGATTTGTAATTGGTTTAATTTTTTTGTTTCCTGCAAGATACATTTTTCCTTTGGCCAGCTTATTCACACATGAGTAGGTTCAACTTCAACTAGGCACAGAATAATCCTGGAAAGAAGCAGTTCTATGTAATTGCCATAAAATCAGAACTTACGAAAGATCTATAAAGAAAATTTAACAGGAAATCGGACCCTGCAGCTATTGTAGTGTGCTTACACAGCTTTTTCAAAAAGTCCGCTGTCACTGACGTATTTAATCAATAATGTTTTGTTTTTTTATTAATTAGCCAAGAAATTAACATCTTTTTCCCCCCATTGCTTTGATATTCCACTTTTCACAAAGATCCAGAGCGTCTAAAACTCAAGTGGCCTAAGTGTGTGATAATACAGCTAAGCACAAAAGCCATTCTGGGATAAAAATCTCTGTTGTAGTAATCTTTGCCTTCTGTGCCAATATCTTTCTCTCTTTTCCATTCATGCAGTCAAAGCCCATGTTAATAGAACTAATTGAAAAATCAGCAAATGATCAGAACTCAGCTGAATGGCATCATAAAAATATTTCAAAGCACTTTAATTAACCCCTTGTACACCAGGGAAACATGCAAATTAATTTGCTAATTTCCCTGAGCTTTCATTGGAGCTACTTAATTAACATGTGCTTGTAAATTCTCTTTTTTAATAGTCATCCTACTGTTAGGGAACACAAGGAACTAGCACTGAATACAGGACCAAAATTGACCGGGTTTTTGCTCTTTAAATTAAATTTAAATTAAATTAAATTAAATTAAATCTTCAAATTTGGCACAATAAATCTCCAGTTGATAATTTATTTTATTATGTAACCTTTTTGATACAATGCTTGCTAACATTTATAAATATTTTTTCACATTTTGATGGAGTTTTCTAGTTTTGTAATTATATCTTTTAAAAAAAAGGTCACCTCTGCCATACATTCACAGATACTGCTTATGTTTGGGTTGAAATTTAAGTCCAAAGGAACTGTGGTCATCAGAAATTCTGTATGAAACATGGTGTAAAATAAGACAGTAGTTTGTTTCCCAGATATTGAACACTTTCCAGGTTAGTCATTACAAACAAGGAAGAGATGGAGAGTTGGCTGAATACCAAAGAAGTACTTTTATAAATAAATCACTTTACAAATTTTGCTGGTGTCCCCTGAATAATTTATGTGACAAATAAGAGGTTGCTAGCTATAAAATCTCTTGAATACAAAGAATATCCCTATTAATTGAACTTTTTAAATGAAAAATTAGTAATATTCACTGACTTTTATGTTCAACAAATGTTACTCAGGTTTGTAAAATAATGGCCCCATTGCTGATGGAAAGACATATTGACATTTGAGTAATGTGGGCAATTTAAACTTTTCTTTTACACTATTTCACTAATGGCCTGTATAACCTGTTTTCCTGTCCAGCTCTAGTGTTCGAGTCCTACATAGTGCTTCTTGGTTTGGTGTACTAAAGTCATCATGTGAAAGACTGGATACGAGCCGGCAATGTGCACTTGGAGCCCTGAAGTCCATTCCTGTCTTGGGCTGCATCCAAAAGGCCTCCAGGAAGTCAAGGGGGGTGATTCTACCCTTCTATTCTGCTCTGGTGAGACCCCACCTGGAATATTGCGTACAGCTCTGAAGCCCTCAGTACTGAAAAGGTATGGACCTGTTGGAGAGGGGTTTTTTTTATTAAAGTTCCTGATATCTAATTCTACACTTATGAACTATTCCTGGTTATTACAGCAGAATTATAAAGTTGATTCCAATAAACTTGAAAAAGAACTCAACATGCTGAATTTCTTGTAAACAACTATTTGGCTGTGTAGGATGTATTTTCCCTACTTAAAAACTTACACGAAAAAATCATTCAGTTAAGTAAACTAGTTAAATTTGAAAAGATGTTTAAGGAGGGCTTAAACATTAAACATATTTAGGGCTTGTCAATGTGTCTACTGACCGCTAAAATGTACTGGGATACCTTTAATTAGAACTCTGTCACACATGTATTATTTCAGTTTAGCTTAGTGATTTAGATCAAAGTGTAACATCTTCCTCTCAGTCTGAAAATGAAGACATAATTAAATTACCCAAGATCTGATGACATGTAAATTGCATCTTCCTCTTTTATTTACTAACATCAGGATGATTTCCAAAATGGTCTATAGAAAATAGGGCTTTATGGAATAGCTATATGTGTTAGCACTTTTTTGAAACTGAACTCTAGGCAGATTTTTCTATTCAAAGATTTCTAATAAAAATTTGGTTTCACATGGTGTTATGGGGTGATGGGGCAAAAGAAGACCCAGCCCTATAAAATTTGACTGTGACCACGTGAAGATTTGCACAAAGGCTTATTTCCAGTTATTGTCAACAGGCTGGCTGCTCAGTGAAGTTCATCAAACACATATGAAGATGTGAAATGAATATAGCCTCCTTTTTGCCATGTGAGTGCGTGGGGATAGTTCCACCATAAGCATGTGATCCTGGAATGTATGGCTGAAAAGGGAGAAGTTATTGAATATCACATGTCTTGAAATAAAAACATTTCTTTAAATTATGGTTATTTCGGATATCATTCAAGAGTAGCTATTTTCACTATAGCAGTTGCATTTTGACTATTTGTAGAAGATATAGTATCATTACTATGACCGTGAAAAGGAAGTGTGTGTTGTGTTTAGGATAAGAGATGATAGATTTAAAAACTGATGTGAATGCTCCATTCATCCAGTCTGACCTTCAAAAGAACAAATTATTTCTGGTTTTATGGCTAGTAGCACATTGACTGCAACGTTTCTACTATAAAAGTCTCCTGTCTTGATTAAAGATCTGTAAGAGAAAAGAAACTACTATGATCTTTGGTAAATTGTTCTAAGGGCTGGGAATCAGAATTTCTTTCTGTATTTTCTAGATATGTAAGGCAGAAAACAGTTATCTCTATCTAGAGCTGCTTTATTTTTAGCATTTTATTTTCAGCATTTTATTTTCAGCTGCAATGATGCTAAAGAAACATAAGCCAAGAATGAACAGGCATAATCAATGCTGCAGGAAAGGCTGCTACATAAACTCAAGAATTGTTTGATGGGTTTGTGTAGATGCTTGTGTTTAGGGCATTCTTTAAAAGTGTCATAAATCGCTAATATCTTAGTTTTACATTTTCTAACATTAGCTTTATTTTCAGCATAGGTTCTTGTAGTATATGTAATGAAAGACTTAAAACTGCATCAGGCTCAAAAGGCCAACTATATATATGTATTTAATTTTTAAAAACCATATTGAATCTGCATTTTTGAAATTTCAGATATACTGTGCTTCTTCATTGGTTCTGGACTTCCTAACGAATATTTTACTCCTGAATGGTTCTTTTCAGAGAATATTCTCACTAACATTTCCAAGATTTAATCAAGACCTTAATGTTAAAAAATGTGCAACTCTTGACAGGTACATATTTGTTCAGCTTCAGCTTACAGTTGTTGAAGGATGTTGATTTTTTTTGTTTTTCAGAAATCTTCGGTTGAATTAACATTATTTCTAACAAAATAAGAAAAATTAACTTAATTAATTAAAAATAATTAAAAATTAGCTTTCTTGTCTGTGTTTGCAAAACATTTGTACTTGCATGTTAAACTACATAATGTCAGCTAGATGGTCCTGTTGGCAAGGTTATTTCCCAGACTGTGAATCATTCTCTTGTGACTCTTCTTCAGAATCTCTACCATTTGTCAACACTCTTCTGGAACTGTATCTGATTCTGGAATATTTTTCCTGTTCTAGAGAATATATTGGTAGCATGCCTTTGCCATATATATCATGTGGTAAAATTCCTGTCCATTACCTTTTACATACGCGCCAAAGATCATGAAAATTTCTTTGGTGTACAGATTTCCATTGTTGACTTGATCGTGTTCAACACCGGTATTTAATAAGACCCTTATCTTATGTAGGGTAGCTTATGTTCTATAACATAGCATATGTTCTACATAATCATATTAAAATGTTATTGTTTATTAAATGATGTAATTGTTCTCTTTCCTACCAAAAATATCTTTCCACTATCTGCTAATTTCTTTGTGACTTTTCTTCCTGATCACCAATCCCTGTAGCACTCTCTTGTAACACACTTTCTCCCTGACAGTTCCCGGTTTTCAAGACATGTTTTAGCTCTATCAATTCCCTAGATTTCAGCCAAATTTATTCTGATGATTTTGTATCATTCTTATTCCTCAATTTTAATGTTTTATAGTAAATCCATAAATTCCTGGTTTAAGTTTACATGTGTTGCATCTTTATCTACCAAGTGAAGTTAAGCTAAACATAATGACTGAGTCAAGAATTAATAACTTAAGATGCAAGGCACTTATATAGCTTCCTTAAAACTACAAAACAGATTAAAAAATGCTCAATGCTCTAAAACTTAATGAAATTACAGGGCTTTAACGGGTTTTTAATTTAAGCTCAATTTTTTCACTTTGTTTCACAATTTTGTTCATTTTTTGTTCATTTGCTTCACAATATGATTCTCATTATCAGTCAAATAGTGAAGCTGGGAAGATACTGATCTCACAAACTCTTCAGAATGTCTTTTATTTTTTATAGAGTACAAGCAAATACAGAGATTCAAACCTTCCTTTAGGAAATAAATTTTAGGCTCCACTCCCTGTCCTTCAGTGCTTAATCTCGCCTTTCTATCACAGTTTTCATCCTTTTCCTTAGTCAAACAGCTCTACTGGGGTACTACTTTTTAGTCAGCAGAACACTGGACGAAATGGGAAGAAACTAGAGTGTTGCTGATCCTCCACTAGTAAGCTGTGTGCTGTTTTGATCACCACAGGAAAATTGTGCCTATACCATCTGGCAAGAAAGATTTCACTAACGTATAACTTAATTTTCTTATTTTTCAAGACCTAACAACTTTAATAGAGTTTTATTAAGCTTCATCCTGTATAATTTCAAAGTTTGATTCTTAATTTCTCAATAAACTATACTTCTAAAGGGATATGACAGCTAATGACAAGGGATATGACTATTTTGGAACAAGAAACTAGTAAGTGAATGGTAAAATATGCAAGAGTTACATTTTAGTTAACCAGAGCATTCCTTAACTTTGCATGCTAGCTTTTTAATGTGGTTTAGATTTTATGCTCTTCAAAATAAGATCTGAGTGAATAATGGGTAACAACATTTAAGTCACTATAAAGGAAAATAACAAAATGACTTCATAAAAATGCCAACAAATGCAAGCTAAGAGCATTTTCAATTTATCTGCCAAGGTTCTAAGCAATCATCCAAAATAGCTTTGTGATTTTACTTTCAAAGCTATTATCCTGAACCTAAATAAGTATCTGTCAATAACTACTAGCTACTATGCTGACCTTTTTCTTTTTGAGACAAAATCAGAACAGGTCCATCGAAAGCTGTATCTGGCTTCCAGTGTAGCAGACTCCATTAACTGCTACTTCTTTACTGAGCTCCAAGGTCAGTGATCTTGTCTTTGCCTTTATGGCAGTCTTGTGACATTTGAATAGCAATGTGCCCAATTGCTAATTTCTGTCTAGTTCTAGATATGCTTAGAAGAAGATTAAAAAAATGTATTATGATAAAAACAACATATTTTTTTTACAATAAGAATCTCTTATTTTACCTTAGCCCTCCCCCCGCCCCCCCTTAGACCCATTTTATAAGTCCATCTCTAAGAATATCATAGTTCTGAAAATGGTTATTGCTGTTAATATTCTGTTAGGTATATAATGAGTCATACTAGGTTATGTCACTCTTACCATGGTGTCCTGTTTTATTATGTAATGCGAAAAGACTCACAAAACTTGTTCAACTTTCATGAACTGGGAAATAAGATTGACACTGTCTGAGCAGGCTGGATTTCTCAGGAGAAAATACATGTTAATTTCAAAGCAGTAAGCAGTACTCTGATTACTAAATAAGCAGCAACTAATTATAATGAAATTTCATAAAGTTTCACTCAGGTTCACACCCTATCTCCTGCCTTTATGGATTCAAGTTTAAGAAGGACTTAAAAATCAAATTTCTGAAGTAATCTGCTCATTCAATTGTGTACGATGTAGTTGAAATGCAACCCCTTCTCTCCTCCCTTTCCCCCGAAAACAGAACAATTCTCTAATTTAATTTCAAAATCTAAAACTGCTTCATTTTCAATTAAAGTGTAAATTCTTATCCTGGAGCTACTATCCTTATATATCTTATAATGATTTACTTGTGTTTTCCGGTTAACATATTGTCAGGCTGCCACCAGATGCACAAGGAAAGGATGGGTCTCACAACAATGATGTTTTCATGCTGGAGAGACTAGGACTTCCCACAATCAACTTTCATGTTCTCTTTATTTCTGTGTATTCAGTTCTTACTTTCTCAAGCTCTTGCATCTGTGATCATTTTTATTCCATGTTCAACACAAGGCAGATTCTTGAAGCTTTTGGTCAATTTGGACTACTACCAGGAACAGGTGTAGCAGCACTCCAGGTTTCTAAGCATCTTCAACATTTCTGTAAAATCTTTTCTTAGCTCTTTTTTGCCCATTATTCAGAACACATCTCACCAGTAGTATAACTAATCATCATCATTTTCTTGTACTCTGACCTTTGTACCTTAACAAATTTTTTATGAAAGAAGACTTGCTCGAGGTTATACAGACAAAATGGAAGAAAATACTTGTGAAGAGGACAGGATTAGAGAACTACTTTTTTTACAGTTTGATAACTGTCATGAAAAAAGAAATTGACATTAAATAGGCATTTTTCTTTCCCAAGGCTAGAAAAGAAAGCTGCATGATCATAGATGCTTACAATATTTTGGTGAAGGTGTGAAAATAGTGAAAGATAATGTAAATGTTTCTTTTTTGTTCATTCTAATACAATGTGCTTGGGATTTATACAGGTGTCTGCCTTTGCTTAGGAGAGCTGTAACAAAGTAATCTTCCAATTTTTTGGTAACAGCTGTCATCTTAACATCTATTTAGATTGTCAGAATAAAGTTTTGTTTTCATGTAGTAAAAGATGCAGGAAGTTAAGACTTCTGACTTAAATGCAAGAAGGTTTGCAGGTTTGAAAATATTTTAAAGACATGGTAAATATTAATGCATCACTTAGAATTCAGTTTTGATGGCAAATACCTTGACAATATCAGCACATTATCTTGCTCATTGACTTTTCTATATCATGAAAGGTGCAGGTTTCTTTTAACAAAAGATCTGTTATACAAGCAGTCCTAATACTTCTTCATGGATTTTTTTTCTCCTAAATATTATCCATGAAAGCTGTTAATGGCAAAACCTAATTATGTAAGCTATTAATCTTACAAAACACATATGTTTTTGAAGTGTCAGGAGATAAGTGGCTTGGACATTCATGAAAAAGTAAAGAATGCAAGACAAAATAAACAAATAACTTGAATTGCCATGCGTCATTTGATCTTAGGTCAGCCATGGTAAATAAAAGCAATTTTTACTGGCTTGAAAAATATAATTAGTACATGGGCCCAATGCTACTTCCAGTTTTTCTGCAAATCTTTCTCTGCTACAAACAAAAGACTATGCTAGATATCTGGTAAAAAACTAATATGAATTCTAACATTACTCACAGTAGAGAAAATGATGCAACATAGTAGGCTTTTTTATATTGCAGTCTGGGAAAAGTTTGGTGGTGGCCTGTGATCAGCTAGTTTATAATGTCTTTTGTACTGTTTTATTTTTACCAGAGAGACTGCATTTTAAAAAATCAGAAAACATCCATTACATACTTTCCCTGGTTTTTTTTGTTTGTAAACAATTTCTGTAATAATCACAGGAACTACTGTTATAATACGTTAATGTCATGAATGGCAGAGGAAGTGGTCAGGGAAGCAATCTTGTCTCAGCCTGTGGTCTACAGTACGAAAAATTCTGCAGCTCCTCATGATAGCCAGATATTTATGATACATTTGGGAAATACAAGCTCTGAAACATGTAGCATACATTTCGGTGCTGTAAAAATAAATAATAATAGCAATCATTAGTAACACAGAATTAGTAAGGTGATTTGACGCATTTTATCAACCCCCTCTCCTGTCTGACAGCAACTTAAGATCAAAATACTAATTCACGGAAGATTCCACTTACAGTGGAACATCTGTTTTCTTAGTAAATTTCTGCAAGTAGTTACATTCAAGGCATATGCTGCTGGGAAGGCTACTATCTGATGGATAAGCAGAAAGATGACTTCTCTTTTTCTGGTTTTAAAGAATGTTTTTACCACACGCAGTAGATGTATTATAAATTCAGATGTGTCATTGGTTATTATGGTGACAGGGTTTAGGTGTACTCCTAGCTGGATAGGGACTGAAAGAACACCAAATCTCAGATAAGCCTTAATGTGTCGTAAGGCTTCAGCAAATGGTCCAGAATAGGAACATGTAACATGAGACACAGCAGTAATCATCTTATAGAGGAAAAATGCTTATATGTGTATACACATTCACGGTTTGTGAGACAAAGCTTTGTTAATAAAATCCCCACCTGAGCATTCCATTTGAAAGACTGAAGAAAAGGTTTACATATATATATATATATGTATATATATATACATATATATATGTCTGATGACAATGTACGAGATGACAAAACCTAACAGACATTCTAAAATTTCTGCTGCCATTTAAGACTACTCTTTGCAATGTATTTCAGTATTTTACTGTATGTAATGCTATATAAAGCACTGGATGATGATATGTCAATAGTTTCCTATGTCTGCTACTGAAAATGCTGGAAGATTATGTAGTCAGAAAAAAAAATCCCAATACAGCTAATTATTATGTTTGTATTCACAGTGCACCCACAGGCCTAAGCTTTTGTGATTTAAAGGAAAAGCATTATATAAAATTTCCATACATTAATTTGCATATTTATTTATTCAAGCTGGATAATTGCACAAGCTGTAGATAAAAAAATTAAGAAAGAGTCAATACTAGTCTTTTCTGCATGAGGGTAGAAGTGTTCATACTGGACTTGCATACAATACTTTTTCTTTGAATACTGGTGTACGAATTATGTTAGTGTGCCAAATACAATGTTTTGAAGAGGCAATAGTCCTCATGTAGATACTGCTGTGATGCTGAAGGAAGGTGAGACTAAGCTATTGTTGTTCTAGTGGGCATCTCTTTTGTAGCTACAGTCAGAATAACATACATTGTTTTATGAGGTTAGAGCTGAATCTTTCCCACTAATCATGTTTCTGATTCTAAAATTTTGCTCATTTATTGATTACCATTCCTCATTACACTTCCACACATGCGTAGCTCCACAGCTGTTGCATACACCTTCCATTTAAGACATATAGTAACTCACATTATTATTCATGTATTCAAATGGTGGCGTAAGATTTCTGTTATGTCTGTGTTTCAGAGTAAGGTTCTTAGCGGAGAGGTTTTGACTTATGTTATACTTTTACCTTCCTGTTATCAGAACTTCTTTTGGGGGATATTTGAACTAGTGCTGTGAGAGTGCAGATTCTTTTGTGAGAAGAGGCAGACACACGGATAATAGAACATTTTGGTACTCAAGGATGAGATGTGCAGAGATGTGACATTTTTATATTAATTCTCTGTCTTTCCAATCTTTGTTTTGTGCTCCCAATGCAGTATATAGAGGTGTTGCAGAAGCATATTCAATATCTTCATAAAATGAAAAGGAAATTCTAAGTGGTCCTTTAGATTTCACTAGTTCACAAAAGGGGTCACATCAAATAAGCTTAGTGAAAGTTTCTGCTCAGACATTCTGAGAAGAGACTTTCTACCTCACAAATATTTGCTGCTATCTGAAGATTCAAAACAAGAAAGTAAAAAATTTTTTCTGCCTTTTCACTTTTCACTTTAATTGGTTCATTGCAGGATGGATGAATTAGCAAGATAGACCTCACATTCTCTTGCTTGTTGAACATGCTGACTTTTCAAAACTTGAAAATAAATAATAAGACTTTTATAGATCATAATTAGAGATAAGATTATAGGGCTATAAAAATTAACAATAGAGTTTTCATTGACAGCATACTGGCTTTAAAATTATTTAGGACAGCATTTACATTAAAAAATAATCCCTATGTTTTTGCAAACGCAACAGATCTTTGATAGATAACTAAAACTTGCAGTAGTTTGCCTTTATTACAGCATATCAGTTAATGAAACAAAAAAATCTGCACCACACACTATATTCAAGTGTAACAATCTTCAGATGTTTTACCAATGGTTTTGCTGCTGGCTTTCCATAAGATTCTTTCGTGGTTATTATGCTTCATTCTCTTCTTCTCAGCTAAACGGTACAAGGAACTGATCTTTGGAAGGGCACAAATAATCAATAAACATTATCAAGAGAGTCATGCTTGTCCTTCTTCCATAAATGGTGGAAAGTGACAGCAAAACGTAGAGCGCAGATGAAAAGCTGTCATCTTGATCAGTGGCTTTCCAAATCTTTACTGTGTTTACCACACTGCTATGCAGTGCAACTCTTGCTGTTATAACACTGAGAATGCTGCCATATTCTGTAGTTCCTGGTATCCTTTATAACCTCTGTTTTTTGTCACATAGTGAACACTCTTATCTGAATCCTAGTAAGGGGAAGAATGTTTTCTCCTGTCTGAAATGCAATGATTGAGTTAAGCATGGAGATTTAGAAAGATGCTGCCTGGCTTTATATTGAAGGTGGAAATATTTTTTCATTGGGGCTGAACTGGGTTCCTCACCCCTTCAGTATTAAGCAATCTTTCATCTGAAGATGCATAGACCATAGTCAGTCTCATCTTACTGTTAATCTAATACAAGTCTGGTTTCCTGTGTTGCTATAGCAAACCAAGATGAACATGATGAAACTCTCTCTTTTCCCATTGTATAAGACAGATGGTCAAGGCAGTCATACAATTTTCAGCAATAAATCTTTAGGATTTAAGTTCAACAAATAATCTGCTAGGCATCGGTAAATAGAGGCAAATTTGTTCACAATGCAGGAAGCATAAATTCAGACTATGTATATTATCATCATTAAAAAAAATCCAAACAAACCCTTAGTGTTTGGGTCACTGCTTGTGCCTAAAATTCTTTTGCAATAAGTCATAATTTCATGGAGAAGAAAAGGCTTATGTGAAGAGGTTTTTAATCTGAAATGTTAAAATAAAAACAAAATAAATAATTGAATCATAGAATGGTTAGGGTTAAAAAGGACTTTAAGATCATCTACTTCCAACTTGCATGCCATGGGCCTGGACACCTCACCCTACACCATATTAACCAAGGTTCTAACCAACCTGGCCTTGGACACTGCCAAGGATGAAGCATTTACCAATCATTTGGGCAACCTGTTCCAGTGTCTCACCACCCTTACAGTAAAGAACTTCTTCCTTATACCCAATCTAAACTTTCTCTGTTTTAGTTTGAACCCATTACCGCTTGTCATATCACTACAGTCCCGAATGAAGGGTCCTTCCCCAGCATCTCTATAGCCCCCCTTCAGATACTGGAAGGCTGCTAGGAGGTCTCCACACAGCCTTCTCTTCTCCAGGCTGAACAGCCCCAACTTTCTCAGCCTCTCGTCATATGGGAGGTGCTCCAGCCCCCAGATCATTCTCATATCCCTCCTCTGGACTTGCTCCAGCAGCTCCACTTCCTTCTTCTGTTGAGGACACCAGAACTGTACACAGTGCTCCAAGTGGGGTCTCATGAGAGCAGAGTAGAGGGGAAGGATCACCTCCTTTGACCTGCTGGTCACGCTTCTTTTGATGCAGCCCTACACACAGCTGGTTTCTGGGCTGCAAGCACACATGTGGACATATTTCTCATCAACCAGCACCCCCAAGTTCTTTTCTGCAGGGCTGCACTGAGTCCACCCAACCTGTAGCTGTGCCTGGGATTGACCTGACCCAGGTGCAGGATCTTGCACTTGGCTTGATTGAACTTCATGAGGTTGTCATCGGCCCACCTCACAAGTGTGTCAAGGTTCCTCTGGATGGCATTCCTTCCCTCCAGCGTATCAATTGAACCACACAGCTTGGCGTCATCGACAAACTTGCTGAGAGTGCACTCAATCTCACTGTTCATGTTGGTACCAAAGATTTTGAATAGGATCGGTCCCAAGACTGACCCCTGAGGGGCACCACTTGTTACCTGTCTCCACCTGGACATTGAAATTGTTGAGTGCATCTCTCTGCATGTAGCCATCCAGCCAATTCTTTGTCCATGTGGTAGTCCATTCATAATTGATTCAAAATAAAAACAAAAGAATGCACTGTCTCCCATGTAGATAATCCTGACACCCAACACATTTGCTTATTTTACAGCCTTTCACTTAGTTGAGGCCTCAGTTTTCTGTAAAATAGCCGCTTTCACAGGCATTTTAAGAAAGTTGTGGACCATCTCCCTTTCCTCTTCCTTGCAAAGTTTGCTGTTTCTGTCCTAGATGCTCAACAGTTATTACAGCTGCAAAAACATATATTTGTGATCCTATGGGAAGAGCTTATTGTTCAGCTTGGAGAAGAGAAGGCTGCATGAATACTGCATAGCAGCCTTCCATTATCTGAAGGAGACCTTTAAGGATGCTGGGGAGGGACTCTTCAATTAGAGACTGTCGTGATAGGACAAGGGGTAACAGGTTAAAACTTAAACAGGGGAAATTCATGTTAGATATAAAGAAGAAGTTCTCTGTTGTCAGGCTGGTGAATAGGAACTGGTTGCCCAAGGAAGTTGTGAATGCTCCATCTGTGGCAGTGTTTAAGGCCGGGTTGGACAGAGCCTTAGTTGACATGGTTTAGTGTGAGGTGCCCGTGCCCACGGCAGAGGAGTGGGAACTAGATGATCTAAGGTCCCTTCCCACCATAACTATTCTATGATTCTATGATTCTATGAAATTAGGTGATACATATTAAAAGAAATTCACCTTGGTTACTATGTATGGGTTTTTTCTGTTTATTGTATGTTTTCATGAATGGAAAAGATATTGTTGTGAGTATAAGTGATATGTTTGTTACTAATTAATAAAACACTTGGTAGCCTTCACAGTATCATGGAATTTTTAAAGTCCATTTTTTAATTTTAACAATGTTGCAGATAATGCATTGCTTTGGCACTTGTTCCCATGAGTATACACATGTGAGAATGCATATGCTTGTATAGTTTTTTCAGTGGCACATCTCTCTGAAAATAAGTATAAAATAAGCAATTTGCCTAAATATCTCCATATTTACCAAACATATAGTTGTGGAAAATGCCTTACATGCTTGTATTTTTGCAGGGTAGGGGGAGGAATATTCCTTTTTGCATTCTGTTTTCCGGAATTGTAATCAGGTCTTTTCTAAGATTTTTATTTATGACCTTGTTTTTTTCTTTAAAGCACAAAGATAAACTACTGCCTTCTTTTGTGGTTAGTGCAAATTGCAAACATAAATCAGTGTGCACTCGTTCATGGTGCATGTATGCATAAAAAAATAGGCACTGGGGAAATGGTGGATATATAGAAAAGTCTTGCTCATGTTTTTAAACTATTTCTAGTCAATATACTTTACATTAAGAAAACCAAAACAAACAGAAACACAAATATGGTGGGATGGCTCCTACAACTGGAGTGTTGGAATGGAAGGTTACAGGCTCTTTAGAAAAGACACACCTGGCAGGCGGGGAGGGGGAGTTGCTATTTATGTTAGGGATAGGCTGGAGAGTATGGAACTCTGTCTGGGGATGAGTGAGCAGTCAACAGAGAGTTTGTGGGTCAAGGTTAAAGGGAGAGCAGCGATGGGGGGCATTACTGTGGGGATCTGTTACAGACCGCCTGATCAAGAGGAATCTGTGGATGAAGTGCTCTATAGGCAGATAGGAGCAGCCTCATGCTCACAGGCCCTTGTTCTCATGGGAGACTTCAACCACCCTGACATCTGTTGGAGTGAAGGTACGGCCCGGCACAAGCAATCCAGGAGGTTCCTCGATTGTGTGGAAGACAACTTCCTTCTGCAAGTAATAGAGGAGCCGACAAGGAGAGGTGCCATGCTTGACCTCGTGCTCACCAACAGGGAAGGGCTGGTTGGAAATGTGACGCTCCAGGGCAGCCTTGGTTGCAGTGACCACGAGATGGTTGAATTCGAGATCCTTGGGACAGTGAGAAGAGCGTGCAGCAAGCTCACTGCCTTGGACTTCAAGAGAGCAGATTTTGGCCTCTTCAGGAGCCTGCTTAGTAAGGTTCCATGGGATACAGCCCTAGAGGGCAGGGGGGCCCAAGACTCTTGGTTGTTATTCAAGGATCACCTGCTCCAAGCTCAGGAGTGTTGCATCCCAACTAGAAGGAAGTGCAGAAGGAGGGCCAGGAGACCTCCTTGGATGGATAAGGAGCTGCTGAGGAAAATTCAAAGGAAAAAAGAGGCTTCTAGAAGGTGGAAGCAGGGACAGGCGGCCTGGGAAGAATACAGGGATGCTGTCCAGGAAGCTAGGGCCCAGGTGAGGAAGGCTAAGGCCCAGCTAGAATTGAACTTGGCTAGGGATTTTAGGGATAATAGGAAGGGATTCTATAGGTACGTAGCGAGTAAAAGACAGACTAGGGACAACATAGGCCCCCTCCAGAAGCTATCAGGAGAACTGGCTACCCAGGATTTGGAGAAGGCTGAGGTTCTTAATGACTTCTTTGCCTCGGTCTTCACTGGCAAAGGCTCTGACCGCACCACCCAAGTCTTGGAAGGCGAACACAGGGACTGTGAGAATGAGGACCCTAGGCCCACTGTAGGAGAGGATCTGGTTTGAGACCATCTTAAAAACTTATATGTACACAAGTCCATGGGACCTGACGACATCCATCCGTGGGTCCTGAAGGAGCTGGTGAATGAAGTTGCTAAGCCACTGGCCATCATATTTGAAAAATTATTGGCAGTCAGGTGAAGTTCCCGACGACTGGAAGAAGGGAAATATAATCCCCCATTTTCAAGAAGGGGAAAATGGATGACCCAGGGAATTACAGACCAGTCAGTCTCACCTCCGTGCCTGGCAAACTCTTGGAGCAGATTCTCCTGGAAGGCATGCTAAGGCACATGGAAAACAAGGAGATGGTTGGTGACAGCCAGCATGGCTTCACTAAGGGGAAATCCTGCCTGACCAATTTGGTGGCCTTCTATGATGGGGCTATGAAACTGATGGACAGGGGCAGAGCAGTTGACGTCATCTACCTGGACTTGTGCAAAGCGTTCAACATTGTCCCACATGACATCCTTGTCTCTAAATTGGAGAGACATCAATTTGATGGGTGGACTACTCGGTGGATAAAGACCTGGCTGGATGGTCGCACGCAAAGAGTTGTGGTCAATGGCTCAATGTCTGGCTGGAGACCAGTAACGAGTGGTGTCCCTCAGGGATCGGTGTTGGGACCGGTCACATTCAACATCTTTGTCGGTGACATGGACAGTGGGATTGAGCGTGCTGTCAGCAAATTTGCTGATGACACCAAGCTGTGTGGTTCGGTTGATATGCCGGAGGGAAGGGATGCCACCCAGAAGGACCTTGACACGCTTGTGTGGTGGGCTGATGCCAACCTGATGAAGTTTAACCATGCCAAGTGCAAGGTCCTGCACCTGCGTCGGAGCAATCCCAGGCACAGCTACAGTTTGGGCAGAGAAGAGATTCAGAGCAGCCCTGCAGAGAAGGACTTGGGGGTGTTGGTCGATGAAAAAATGAACATGGGCCGGCAGTGTGCGCTCGCAGCCCAGAAAGCCAACTGTATCCTGGGCTGCATCAAAAGAAGCGTGACCAGCAGGTTGAAGGAGGTGATCCTGCCCCTCTACTCTGCTCTCATGAGACCCCACTTGGAGCACTGCGTGCAGTTCTGGTGTCCTCAACATAAAAGGGACATGGAACTGTTGGAACAAGTCCAGAGGAGGGCCCTGAGGATGATCAGGGGCTTGGAGCACCTCCCGTATGAAGAGAGGCTGGGAAAGTTGGGGCTGTTCAGCCTGGAGAAGAGAAGGCTGCGTGGAGACCTCCTAGCAGCCTTCCAGTATCTGAAGGGAGCCTATAAGGATGCGGGGGGGGGACTCTTCATTCAGGACTGTAGTGACAGGACAAGGGGTAACGGGTTCAAACTTAACCAGGGGAAGTTTAGATTGGATCTAAGGAAGAAATTCTTTACTGAGAGGGTGGTGAGGCACTGGAATGGGTTGCCCAGGGAGGTTGTGAATGCTCCATCCCTGGCAGTGTTCAAGGACAGGTTGGATGAGGCCTTGGGTGGCATGTTTTAGTGTGGGGTGTCCCTTCCCATGGCAGGGGGGTTGGAGCTAGATGATCTTAAGGTCCTTTCCAACCTTAACTATTCTATGATTCTATGATTCTTTAATATTGGTGGAAATAGTAAATATAAGTAAATACTTAGCATATGCAAGAAGCCTGTATGGGTGTTCTCAAGCCAGGGTGGTACAGTCATTGATGTCTGTACAGGGAATAGGTACAGTGACAACTATGTGCTCTGCCTTTACTGAACTGAAAGCAGTGAAGGCTGTAGTTACTGGATAGTTGTATGCAAAATGGTAGGGTTGTTCCATTCTTGTGTATTTCTTGACCAGATTGACGCGTTTAAACCTCCATTATTTCAGACTGCTGGGATGTTGATCTGAAGTGCTCAAAAATAGAAAGATAGAGGCAGTTGAAGCATTGGATTTGATATGCCTTTCTTAATTATTAGAAAGAAGTATGCCTGCACCAGTAAATGAAATTTGCATGTTTTAAGACAGATCTCCTCACATTTTCTCTCATGCAACAGATGCAACAGCAACAGATGATGGGTTTTATGGAAATTTACGTGGGAAGCAGCATGACCAAATGGGAAACCTACAGCCCAGCTCTGGCTTTTATGTTTACATCCCACCTCTTTAGGCTGAAAGACAGTGTGCATCCCACAGCAAGAAAACAGGGTTCAACCATCTCAGAGTTCATGTCATGGGCCCAGAATGCAAGACAAAACTGTGGCCACTGGCGAGACAAATGCTGCCAGATTCTCTGTATTGGCTACTTGCCTGACAGCAGTCATTTGCAGTTTCCCGAACTGTGCCAGCAGCCCAGCAGTTTGGGCCAGGCACACTTGCTTTGTCTTCTCCTTCCAGATCATGGCAGCACAGCAGCCTGCTCTTTGTGGGCAGCAGCAGCCAAGGCCATCAGGGGCTCAAAATGGATCATACATTCAGCAGCTGACTGTACCTTGGAAGAACTGGCAGGGAATTGAGAAGGGCTTAAAAGCACCTGCAAGAGGTGCCTATTGCAGAGCAGTCTTTGGAGGATCAGCTTTTCCTCCACTTAGGCAGTTCTTAAGGAGTCCAATCTTCTGAAGCATCAAAATGAAATAAGAAAACATCTCTCTACTTTCCTTATTCTATTGAAAATCTTCCTATGTGTTTACTTTAAAAGTTCTATGGGCAGAAAGCCTTCTCCTAATCAGTTTGGTGCTGGGCAATAAATATCAGTTCTAGAATTCTTCAGTAGGATTTTCCTTTAGGAATGCTTGAGCAATTAACTGAAGAGCTCAGGTAACCTATATACACCGCATAAATTCTGTGATGCCTCAATAGCTGTTACAGAAAATTTTTTGTCATATATGCTGCTTATGAGTACAAGCAATAAATACCAGCTTCATAGAAGTACTTTTGCTTTCTCCTGCAAAATCCATACATAGAACTTGTCAGTACTTAATGTCCCACTTCCATAAAAGACACTGGAGGCTTTTTATTCTCAAATTGGCTAGTTTCCCTTTCTGTGGTTTGTAAAAACAGGTACTTCTCACTGGCTTTCCACTTTTGATGAACTTCAGAAATGTTTGCATAATGCAGCTGCCTACTGTGGAAGAGGGACACACTGTAATGACATGTTGACCTGATGCTACACCTAGTTATGTTCTCCGTTCCTAGGAAATGCTAAGTGCTGCTTTTGATGCTCTCATTTTTGTCTTGCTTTTGTTTAGTAATTAACGAAATCTACTGGAAAAAAGAAAATAATCATCAGAGAAAAGGCAGCATGTACTTTCCTCGTAAATGAGTCAATTGCTCTCAGGCCTTTACAATGGAGTGTGTGATAAAAAGAAATTTAGTGCTAAAACACTCCATTCTTCCCAACTTCTATAATCCCCCACTTCCCCCCCCCCCCCCCCCCCGGATGTCTCTGGCATTCTGTATTCTTGCAGAGCCAACATTTATTAATTTTAATGATGGCCAACCTCCTGACATTGTCTTTGTATAAGCATGTTTTATCATTGACAACTGTAGCTGTGTGCTGAAGAGCTCTGCACATTTAAAGAGAGATGTAGTGTGGATGTTAGCTACCAAAATACACTTTGAACTATAAAAGCAGTAAAGAAACCCAACACTTCATTTCACTATTTTAGTGATTGGTTTTTTGTCACTAAGATATCTGCATAATGATATAAGAATTTGAGACCTAAATGGAGTGAAAAGGTATGACTAAACAAATTCTTCTTTACATGAGTTAACAATATCTCTTTTGTTCTCACAGTTAAGGAACTAACTTACATTTCCATGCAATGTATTCTCTCTGTCTTAGTGGAAGATGTTAGTTACTGTATAAATATATGGAATAATTTCTTAGACAAATGAAATCTTTCTCCCCTGGTAACTTTTCATGTAGACCCGGAGTTGTGTATTTTTTGCCTCTGTACTAATCAGCGGAGGGATTGCTTATTCTAAAAGTGATAGCATTCCCTTCTGATAGTGACTGATGGATAGCATAGAATAGATATATAGATAGATATATGCTCATAGAATTGCATTAATATCTCATGGATAACCAGATCACTCTATTTCTTAAAGTACTATCAAATGAGTCTATATAATTTACTAGCTTCCTGGCTGTCTCTACCATATACTTTCCTTCAAGGCTGCCAGCCCTGTCTTTCCTCTAATTCCTTTGCCTTTGAATAGCAATAACATATGTTGTAGGTGTCACCTTGGAATTGACAGCTTGCTTTTAATAAGGTCTCTATAATTTAGCTCACTGTAACTCTACTTGATATCATATATGAACCATACACATCATCAGTTGTAGCATGTCACTGCCACAACACATTTTTCTTCAGCTATATGTGCTAGCTACTCAACCTGTAGATAGTATCAGTACATTTTTTTGTAACAAATGAAAACTCAGCAGCTTTTCCTTGGGTTTGTAGATTACTAGGCATTTCCTGCAATATTCTCATTTATTCAGTGTATCAAATGCTATCGTCAAGAGACACAGCTGCATAAGAGATGATCTGGAAACTATTCCCAGCCCACAAGTTCTTCAACATCTTCTTTTTAATTTTTTAAATTAATATCACACCCATATGAAGAGTCAACTGTCATAAATATTGTAGACTATTTGTAAAAACGATGTTCTATTGACACGTCACATTTCAAGTGCCAAAGCTAAGCTAAAGACAAATTTCAAGTACCATAATTTTGGAAGTCAGCTTCGACAATGTATCCCGCAACAGTTCTGGAGAAGAAAATCCTTACACCTCCCACAGTGAAAAATTTGTAATTTTTTTGTGTCCCAATATCTAATCAACCATGAGATTAGAAGTGGTAAAACCAAAAATAATGTAAGGGGCAGGCAGGATATTTGAGACAAAATGGTGGTTTTTCTCCTTCTTGCTCCTGTTCTTTTAACAGAGAATACTGTGTTAATTTTAAAAATATATGTTTTATAAGAGATTAATTAGGTTTTGGGTACTTCATGTCCAGTGTCATTAATCTGGTTGCTGGATTTAATGATTAAATTTTTTATTTATATTATTCCTTCCTTCTCCGTTTTCCTTTGAAAATAATATTTAGGTTCAAGATAGAACAACTAATTGTTCTTCTTAGCAAACCTTATGTATATTCCAGAAGGAATGCATCTTTCAAAATGAAAACTTTCGGGACTTTTTTAAAAAGTGCATTGAATATATAATCTACCTCACTCTAAGGAAAGTGTTGTTTCTAGAGAAAGATCTGTATACAAATATGGATCTGCAGTTTGATGAATAATTCATTTAACTCTTCTGAATTCATGTTTTATCATTACTTATGAGAACCAGCTAACAGTTCACACTGAATACGTAGATTTTCTGGTGCTTTTTCAAACTGGAAATGTCCAACAGTCACTTTAAATATCAGTAAAATAAAAATAAAATGAAAGGAAAACAGACATTATATAGTTGATCCCATAAGCTTCTAGTACATTTTCTAATGGTGATTAAACGATTATCAGCAGAAAATTATCATTCTACTCCTCACTAAATCATATTACACATATGTAAAAATAGATTCTTTGTATGTAAAAAATTCAGTAGAATCATAGAATAGTTAGGGTTAGAAAGGACCTTAAGATCATCTAGTTCTAACCCCCCTGCCATGGACAGGGACACCTCCTGCTAAACCATGTCACCCAAGGCTCTGTCCAACCTTGCCTTGAACAGTGCCAGGGATGGAGAGTTCACAACTTCCCTGGGCAACACATTCCAGTGCCTCACCACCCTCACAGGAAAGAACTTCCTCCTTATGTCCAATCTAAACTTCCCCTGTTTAAGTTTGAACCCGTTACCCCTTGTCCTGTCACTACAGTCCTGAATGAAGAGTCCCTCCCCAGCATCCTTGTAGCCCCCCTTCAGATCCTGGAAGGCTGCTAGGAGGTCTCCACGCAGCCTTCTCTTCTCCAGGCTGAACAGCCCCAACTTTCTCAGCCTCTCTTCATACGGGAGGTGCTCCAGTCCCCTGATCATCCTCATGGCCCTCCTCTGGACTTGTTCCAACAGTTCCATGTCCTTTTTATGTTAAGGACACCAGAACTGTACACAATACTCCAAGTGGGGTCTCACGAGAGCAGAGTAGAGGGGCAGGATCACCTCCTTCAACCTGCTGGTCATGCTCCTTTTGGTGCAGCCCAGGATACAGTTGGCTTTCTGGGCTGTGAGCGCACACTGAAGCCGGCTCATGTTCATTTTCTCATTGACCAACACCCCCAAGTCCTTCTGTTCAGGGCTGCTCTGAATCTCTTCTCTGCCCAGCCTGTAGCTGTGCCTGGGATTGCTCCGACCCACGTGTAGGACCTTGCACTTGGCATGGTTAAACTTCATCAGGTTGGCATCAGCCCACCTCACAAGCGTGTCGAGGTCCCTCTGGATGGCAGTACTTCCCTCTAGCATATCAACCAAACCACACAGCTTGGTGTCATTGGCAAACTTGCTGAGTGTACACTCAATCCTACTGTCCATGTCACCAACAAAGACGTTGAACAAATAGTAATGTCAAGTTTTTCTGTGAAGTGATGGCTGGCCTGTTCAGATGAATGTCATGGCACAGTGTTAGTGGAATACAAAAATTAAGTAGCTCTTGAAAAATTCAAATCAACAGAAGTATTTTGTTTTGCAGATGCAAAAATCCATTGCTATGAGTAAGTTGAGTAACTGTATTTGCCTATGTATTTTAAATATGCATATAGGCTCATTCAAGCACACTTAGAAGCACTAAATTCATTACAGCATATGTCTTAACTTTCTATAAGAAACATATTTACAAATATATTTATTGAGCTAGGATGGGTTAGGGTTCATTGTAAAAATCTATGAATATTTTTCCTGATGATGCAATAGGTAACATAGTTCATCTATGGAATGCCCCCATTCAAATTGGGGAATTATATGTCAGTGCACATGTACATTTATCTGCAGACATGTTTTTTATATGTGTACTGGCAGACACCCACTTGCTTTTTTTAGTCCTTTTCCCAGCTCTGATGTTAATGAACGTAGAAATTGCAAGCACTTTTTCAGTATACCCCTTTAGTGTTGAAAATTCGAATGTAGTGTATTTTCATTAATGACAGCACATAAATGAAATCCAATGTCTAAAATTTTTTATTTAGAAATAATTCTTCCCTCCACCACCACTAGGAAATGTAGCCAAATCATCTGCAATTGTAGAATGTGGCAAAAATTAAAAAAGAAACATTCTTTCAACATTATTAGGAAAAGTAAATGCTGTCATTTTAAAAAAGTCTATTACTTAACCTAAGATAATTTATGCATACAAAGATCTGGGTTAACTGCAAAAGAACGGCAAGGCCTGAGGGTGTATGTTTTTCTATCCACCTCCTGTCTTTCTTCAAATATTTTCAGGTTACAAAGTACAGTTAATTAACTGATGTATTTTCTTTGCTGGAAGCACTACTGAATATTTCATTCATTTTAATTGTTTTTATGTTTAAATCTTGAAGGAAACTATAATAATTGCAGACAGTATAGAAATCCAAATACATTGCAATTATCTACCTTAATATCCTAATTTTTCATCTTACATGTGACAACAAATCTGACAGTATACAACATTGTTTGCCAAGTGTTATTTTGAGTTCATTCTGTGTTACTTTCTTGTTTTTCACAGTCTATTTATATTGCATGAATGATATCTCTCTCATATATAACCAATAAAAAATAAAACCTTTTCATACAGCAAGATGGAACATGGTATCACACTGTGATCTGCTCACTGGCAAGTGAAAATGTTCCTTTCTTGCCAGATTTCAATGTGTCTATCTGCAAGGATACACTGGTGTTACTAAAGCCTTATTTGGCTGTATGGACACTACCAAGGGAAGGAAGCTGGGCAGAGAAAGGAAGACAGAAATTATTGTAGAATAGAGTAGAATGTGAGAGACTTATCAACAATGGAGTGGATTTTGAAGAAGTCGTTTAGGAAAGCTGGTGTGAAATGTAATAGAGGTGGTGAAACTGGTTTAAGATTAAGGGTAAAAAGACATGGTGAAACTACTTTCTCCTCATTTTCTAATAGACTTTTCTATAACCTTGGCTCTGAAACCAGGTTTTGTAAAGCACTTAAGCATGTATGTAAGCACTACATTTATTTAGGCTTGGAAATGAACTGACAGCTCAAGCAAATGTAAAAGAGAGGTCATAAGCATATATTATGATAATGTAAAGATTTTTCTAAACAAAAGTGAAGAATGCTCATAGAGGCAAAAACCTTTCAGTGAGTCTGACTATGTTACTTGTATTCACATGTCTAGTGTCAATGGATAATTAAGAAGAAAGAATCCTGATTAATATACTATATACCCAGTTTCTACAATTTTAATTTACCAAGCTCCTGTTGTTGCTAAATCAACACTGAAATTTAAAAACAAAGAAACAAACACAAAACCAAAAACAAAACAAAACAATACAAGAAATACTGTTCAGTTAAGGAAAATAATGGTCTTAATGTCAATGGCCATTATAAAAACAGCCTTCTCTTGTTCGTTTCAGTAGTTATCATGCACAATTAACAGTCTTGCAGACACGCCATAGTTTGATCAGGCAATGAGCTTCAACTACTCTTCTTCAAGGAATGACTCTGATGCTCCAGGTTTATTTTTAAGATTATCGGTAGAACGTGAACAATGAATGTTTTCCTGTGTACTATAAATTCTCAGTCTCTCTTTTCCCTGCTTCCTCCGCTCCTTGACATTTCAAAAGAAAGCTGCCTAATGTAGCATAACATAAAACAGACTTTAGTGATGTTAACTTGGTTGGAAAGAGTATTTCAGTTATATTATTCTTGCTGATGTTTATAATTAAAAGCAATGAGTATCTTCTGGGAATAACTAGTTTGATGGATTGGGATTTCAAAAAAGTATTAACACAGTTGAAAATGAATAGGTAAAATAAAAATCTCAGTAAGCAAAATGACAACTTTTACTTCCAGAGCTCTGATTGTTATGATGTATATACTTTAACGCTCTGCATTAACAAGGAAGGGTTTGCTTTGAAAAGCATCTTTTATGCACACAGCTGTGGATTTCATTACATGGTTTTTATCTTGGTTTATTGTAAATCCCCAGGAAAGTGACAGTGCTTCTGGATAAGTTACTCAATTGTACTTACTAGCCCAGAGACTGTTTGTGTTGAACTGGAATAAGAGGCTGTAGAAGCCTAGGTGGGCAGGGAATACAGAACAAGGTTGAGGAAAAAAGAGTGTGGGTCCTTCTCTGGGATGCCTGAAGGGGCTCTTGCTTGGCATCTCATAGAGAGAGAAAATACAAGCTAAGTATTCACTCACCTTTTATGTAAATAAAACTATCCCAGTTTTTTTCCAAAAGTACAGCAGGATCTATACACTGGGAAAGATTAGCAAACTGCCTGACTCAGGATTTCATTTTGACCACAATCAGTAATGGATGTCTAAGGAGAAGTATTTGAAACTGAACACTCCTTGGTCCCCTTCACATTTGTGTATAAGTTCCTATTGAAAACAAAATCTTTGCTGTCTTGAAAATGGAGTTCTCATTACTGTACTCAACATAGTGGTTTATAATGTTCCACGCTAGATGGCAAAACAGGCAGAATCCTTCAACAAGGCAGTACTCTGGGAGGTTCTTGAAAGAAAAATAAATGCCTAGTTGCTAGGGAAGGGTGCTGATCCTGAGAAATAGGAGAAGAATTCACAGAGTTTGTTTAGACAGTGAAACCTTAAAACTGCTAAAACAGAAGGCAAAACTTGAGGAAAGGGGCTATTCTGTGAAGATATCATGGACAGAGGAATATTTTTTTAAATGGGTTATCTTGTTCCAAGTTCATATAGTTTTGTGTATTAACGATATAGATTCATAGAGATTGGAAGCATTTTGGTGCTATTTAGAGAGCTCTCTTCAAAAAGGTGAAGCAGTTTCACCAAAAGGTTGTGCTTCCTCTGCAGCCTTTTGACACAATCCTCACCCATACTTCATTCCATTAGTAAAAATGCAAATTTTAATTTAGACACTAAGTCAAAGCAGCATCTGTTACAAAAGACCAGTTAAAAAAGTAAATTTCCCAAAAGACAAAATGCCTACAGTTAGAACTCTGGCTTCCAGCTGTCTCTCAAAGAAAGAATAGAAGAACACAAAAAAAAAAAAAAAGCCAAGGTAGGAAAATTTTCTGTGTCTCACAAGTACGCGTTCTATTAGTCAGCTTACCAATATAAAAATTGTCTTTCAAACTATTTAGCAAATCTAGTCCCACAAATTTATTTTAGTTGTTATTGACAGTTATAAAGTTAATAAAACATTATGCACAACATGAAATATCTCAAGTCAATCAATTAACTTGATGGTTAGTTCCTTGGCTTGTACAAACATGTATCACTTGAAGCTCTGTTTCAATATATCATTCACTATCCATCTAGCATATTTTCTTCTGAAGACAAGTGGAAATGCTCTGGCCAGATGAATGATGCTTGTTGTCAAGCTTTTTCCGTAGTCAATACGATCACTGGACAAAGTATAGAAATAAATTATTGCTCAGGAGCTGAAGCCATCGTTCCCTCTTCCAAGACTGTGCTATCCAGAAAGATCAGAGTTGTGCTCTGTACACTCTCCTTGTAAATCTTCTTTCATCTTCTGAACAGTGGTGCAATTTCGACAGAGAGTGTGAATACTGAGAGAAGAAAGCTCCCACTTGGCCTACCAAATGTCTATGTTTCATTTCACTTGCTGGCCTTGAATGTCCTCAGGCAAGGAAGGTTATTGAATCCAAGTCTTCCACCTCTGACTCAGTCCTCTAGCACCTGTATGTGAACTGCCCTTTTCTTCATAGAATCATAGAATAGTTAGGGTTGGAAAGGACCTTGAGATCATCTAGTTCCAACCCCCCTGCCATGGGCAGGGACACCTCACACTAAACCATGCCACCCAAGGCCTCATCCAACCTGGCCTTGAACACCACCAGGGATGGATCATTCACAACCGCCCTGGGCAACCTATTCCAGTGCCTCACCACCCTCACAGGAAAGAATTTCTTCCTTAGATCCAATCTAAACTTCCCCTGTTGAAGTTTGAATCCGTTACCCCTTGTCCTGTCACTACAGTCCCTGAATAGTCCATCCCCAGCATCCTTATAGTCCCCCTTCAGATACCAGAAGGCTGCTAGGTCTCGACGCAGCCTTCTCTTCTCCAGGCTGAACAGCCCCAACTTTCTCAGCCTGTCTTCATATGGGAGGTGCTCCAGCCCCCTGATCATCCTCGTGGCCCTCCTCTGGACTTGTTCCAACAGTTCCATGTCCTGTTTATGTTGAGGACACCAGAACTGTACACAATACTCCAAGTGAGGTCTCACAAGAGCAGAGTAGAGGGGCAGGATCACCTCTTTCGACCTGCTGGTCACGCTCCTTTTGATGTATCCCAGGGTATGGTTGCCATTCTGGGCTGCGACTGCACACTGAAGCCGGCTCATGTTCATTTTTTCATCAACCAGCACCCCAAGTCCTTCTCTGCAGGGCTGCTCTGAATCTCTTCTCTGCCCAGCCTGTAGCCGTGCCTGGAATGGCTCCGACCCAGGTGCAGGACCTTGCACTTGGCATGGTTAAACTTCATCAGGTTGGCATCAGACCACCTCACAAGCGTGTCGAGGTCCCTCTGGATGGCACCCCTTCCCTCCAGTGTGTCAACCGAACCACACAGCTTGGTGTCATCAGCAAACTTGCTGAGGGCGCACTCAATCCCACTGTCCATGCCACCGACAAAGATGTTGAACGTGACCGGTCCCAACACCGATCCCTGAGGGACACCACTCGTTACTGGTCTCCCGCTGGAAATTGAGCCATTGACCACAACTCTTTGCGTGCGACCATCCAGCCAGTTCTTTATCCACCGAGTGGTCCATCCTTCATATTGATGTCTCTTCAATTTAGAGACAAGGATGTCATGTGAGACAGTGTTGAACGCTTTGCACAAGTCCAGATAGATGATGTCAAGAACCATGCAACCGATGCTACATGGAGTAAATGGGCTGCACTAATTACACAACGAGCTCGAATAGGAAATCCCAGTCGTCCAGGAATTCTAGAAATCATCATGGACTGGCCAGAGGGCAAAGATTTTGGAATGTCACCAGAGGAGGAGGTGATGCGTGCTGAAGAGGCCCCACCATATAATAAACTGTCAGAAAGTGAAAAGCAGTATGCCTTGTTTACTGATGGGTCCTGCCGTATTGTGGGAAAGCATCGGAGATGAAAGGCAGCCGTATGGAGTCCTCAACGACAAGTTGCAGAAACTGCTGAAGGAGACGGTGAATCGAGTCAGTTTGCCGAGGTGAAAGCCATCCAGCTGGCCCTGGACATTGCTGAACAAGAAAAGTGGCCAGTACTTTATCTCTATACTGACTCATGGATGGTGGCAAATGCCCTGTGGGAGTGGTTGCAGCAATGAAAGCAAAGCCAACTGTATCCTGGGTTGCATCAAAAAGCATGACCAGCAGGTCGAAGGAGGTGATCCTGCCCCTCCGCTCTTGTGAGACTTCACTTGGAGCACTATGTGCAGTTCTGGTGTCCTCAACACAAAAAGTACATGGAGCTGTGGAACAAGTCCAGAGGAGGGCCATGAAGATGATCAGGGGAGTGGAGCACCTCCTGTATGATGATACGCTGAGAAAGTTGGGGCTGTTCAGCCTGGAGAAGAGAAGGCTGCGTGGAGACCTCATAGCAGTCTTCCAGTATCTGAAGGGGGGCTACAAGGATGCTGGGCTGGGAATGGACTCTTCATTCAGGACTGTAGTGACAGGACAAGGGGTAACGGGTTCAAACTTAAACAGGGGAAGTTTAGATTAGATGTAAAGAAGAAATTCTTTACTGTGAGGGTGGTGAGGCACTGGAATGTGTTGTCCAAGGAAGTTGTGAATCCTCCACCCCTGGCGCTGTTCAGCGCAAGGTTGGACACAGCCTTGTGTGGCATGGTTTAGTGGGAGGTGTCCCTGCCCGTGGCAGGGGGATTGGAACTAGATGATCTTAAGGACCTTTCTAATCCTAACTATTCTATGATTCTATTCTAATATGTGATAAGAAAAACTTACTTTTTTAATCATTGTGTGAGATGACAAACCCACAAAGGATGTATGTGGTCTTAACTGCAAAATTTGAAAGAAAACTCAGTCTGCTTTAATAAACTCTGTGTGTACTGCAATATATATTCAGAGTTTCCATAACCTTGTCTACGAAAATATTTGCCAAGCAGTATGTATGTTCGACATATAGTATATCTCAGAAGTTATCTGTACCTGATTATCAATTTATTACATGCGATCACGTGAGAAACTGGAATCACTGTAATGGCTGTGGAAGGGAGATACAGACAAAACATGACAGCCAAAGGAGCTTTATTTTCTAAATTTCAGAGAAATATAAATTCATTTTCCCTCAAAGGTTTATAGTATTGAGAAAATAAGAATGCATGAATCTGCTACAGGAAATAGCATTTTGAAAACTGCATTGGGTCATATTTAAAATTTGTGATGAAGAATCATTCTTTAATAGAATATACATATTTATTTTTTTTTCATCGGGTGTTAGCCAACTTATTATCCGGAATGGCAGTTTAAGTAGATGCTGAACAAAATCTTTCCACTATAGTAATGTGTTTAATGTTTAAGTCAAAACCACAGCACTGCACCAGCTACTAAGAATGAGAAAAACAACTGCTACTGCTGAACCCAGGGAATATGTCATTCAACAAACTTCAAAAAAGTGAAATGCACAGCTTGCTGTATCTGTCTATACATATATATGATATATATATATATATTATATATAATACCATAGCTGAATAAAGTGAACAGAAGTCTTCAGGGCTGTCATTGGTGATTTTTCCATGTTTCCTACTTTGGACTATGAACATCTGTTAAAAAATGATGGGGTTAGGGGGTGTGGGAAGAGAGATCATTATCTGTATACTGCAATTAGTTCTGCTTATGGACAAATTTGCCAGTCTATGAAACCATTCTCTGTTGATTCATTATGCAGTTTTCTTAGAGGTACACCTTCAATTTGTGTTTTGTTGTTTGGTTTCTTGTGTCTTATCACCTACCAGGATACTTCTTTTGTACTATACTTTAAAATTTTCAGTGTCTTACAGAAACTCAGAAACCCTCAAAGATCAGAGACTCTTTGATACTTACAATAAGCAATGCCAAAATTAAGTTCTTTTGATACACTGATAGAAATTTTTTTCCCCTGTTGATAATGAAAAATGAGAGTCTATTATCACTGATTATTTCCATGACACCACTTCATTACTTTTCTTGGATAATCAAATCAAAACTCATCATATAAAATGACTATTCTTTTTCATGTGGCAATGATCCATTTTTCTTTCTAATTACTGTCTTAATTTTTTCCAAGCTGTGCACAAAACTATTTCAAAATCCTTTTTCACCCTTTCCGATAAAAATACTTAAGATAGAAAAATTATCTCATGAAGACAAGATTTGTATGCAACTTTGGCAGAGTAGAGAAACTATGTCATTTAAGATGTACAGGAATTTTGTCAGGTCCTACTAGGCGGAAAATTATAGACATTTTTTTGACTACTCTAAGGTAAATTACATAAATATTAAATCAAGACAAAATAAGTGATTTTAGAGTAAGTAATTAATACCGGAAGAATTAGAAAAATCCATATGTCATGAGACTCGCATGACAACTTAAAAAAGTAGTTTTAATGTTTCTTTTATACAAGATGATGACTTTCTTTTTCTGTATAGTTAGGTACCACAAAAGAAAACCTGACCATATAAGGAAAATCATTACATTGAAGGAAAAACAAAAGCTCTGCTTATTTTAGAAATTTATGTTCTGGTTTTAGAACCTAAACTCCTGATTTTTCATGGGGAAAACCACCTATTCCATCCAGTGCTTTACTTAAATTAGGCTTGTTATGTTAGAAAAAGTAAAAAAAAAAATTAAAACGTAAAAAAAAATCACATTTTTGAGGATGATCCTCCTTTCCACTTGCTGAAGTAAAGCCAATAGCTACGTTACTTAAGTACTTAAGTACTAAAGTATTCTCTTTCTGCCTCTCATCAGGTTGTGTTTCTGTCCTGGGTTCTGCAGTAGCAGTCATTTTTCTCATTCTTAGTAGCTAGTGCAGTGCTGTGGTTTTGACTTTCAGCCTGGGAACAACGCTAATAACACCGATGTTTTTAGTTGCTGCTCAGTAATATTTAATCTGACCAAGGACTTTCTGAGTCTCATGCTCTGCCAGGGAGGAGGGGAAGCCAGGAGGAAGCAGAGATAGGACACCTGACCCGAACTAGCCAAAGAGGTATTCCACACCACAGCACGTCGTGCCCAGGATGTAGAACTGGGGGCAGTTACCTGGAAGTGCTAGATCACTGCTCAGGTCGGGCTGGATATCGGTCTGCTGATGGTGAGTGGTTGTATTCTCTTCCCTTGTTCTTTCCCTTATCATGATTATTATTGGTGGTAGCAGTAGTGGTTTTGTGTTATGCCTTAGTTACTGGACTGTTTTTATCTCAGCCCATGGGAGTTACATTCTTTCGATTCTCCTCCCCATCCCTCCAGGAGCAGGGCAGAAAGGGTTGCGGGGAGGGAATGAGCAAGAGGCTGCATGGTTCTGATTTATGGGTGGGCTTAAACCACAACCGTTTCATTATAAGTTCTAGAGTCATACCTGGCAAACACTCACAGCTTGCTTTTATTCTGAAAGTCTCATAGCTGACTTCAGTAGTGATAGACATTGTTCAAACAGAAATACAGGAGACACAGCGTTAAAAGGGGTGTTCCTTTTACTGTCAAAATGAGTCAAAAGAAAGGCTCTGCCTTCTTCATGAGTTTACTTATTTTTTCTTCATAAGGTTAATTTGATACTCTCCAAGTTCTCTTCAGTTTTAAGCCCTCATGTTAATATTTAGAAAGCTGGGAGAAGATTCAAAAATTGTTTTCTTATGGAGCAACAATATAAATACACTGTGCCTGGTGATTTTTAAAAAAAGAAAATGGGCAGGACACCGTGGACAATGATGGCTATTATATCATTCACTGGTGTGAAAACTATTACAAATGCATGTCTTCCCTCTGGATGGTCCATGCAGTTAGAGTCTGCAACTCCAGGTGTCCTTGGGAACAGCAAAATGCAAGACTAATTTGACAGCTTTGGAACATCAACATTTTTAATTTTAAATTTTTTTGGTGGAAAGTTTTTCCTAACTGTGTTCTGGGATGGAGTTAATCCTTCTCAAATAACCCTGTCAAAGGGAAGTTAAACGCAATAGTCCTACAACCAGGGGAAGAAAATTAAAATTAGTCAAATATTAGATAATTGGGGGGGGGGGGGTTATGTTTACATTCAGTAGAAGAGAACACATTCATGCTTCCATGTGTAACTGTACATATTTTGTTTTCTTTGCTAATGCATTTGTGGTTATTAGTCTTAAAGTTTAACATCAGCTCTGCCAATGTGTCAGTCTATACAGCAACTGTCTTATTTTGCAACAAAAAGCACATACTTTAAAAAAATGTTAGAGGCAATTCAAATGAGTGATGTGTCTGCAGGAAAAAAGGCAATTAAACCCATTTTTGAACTAGCTGAAAAAGGTTGAGAAAGATTAAAAATCGGAGGGGGGTGGTAATGTGGTGGTGGGAAGGGGCGAGTTTTCAGAAGAAATGAAAGCAAGAAGAAATGAGATTAGGGTTCATTTCTGAAATTTACAGTTCCTGTGGATAAATGGCAAGAATGTGTGTTGCAAAAATTGCACAGAGAAGACAAACCAGAAAATTCTGATCCTCAGAGTGGCTACCAACAGCTAGAGTTGTCTAAGTAAGTGTCAATTCTGCATCATTTCTAATTTTACCTTTTATTTTTCACATATAAAACTCTTTAAAATTACTCATGTAATGACATGCAAAATAGCTGAAGGGAGGGGTTTTGTTTGTTTTTACTAAAGTAACTAAGAAAATACAAAGTGAGATTGTACTGCTGCAGGGTTTTCATTAGATGGTCTTCCATTTGTACAGTGCAGCACAAGCTTTTAGGTCTAAATAAAAATAATAATATATTGTACAATTTATTTGTTGCACAACTGAACAACTGGCAACCCACATGTAAATTGCTCTTTTTCTATTGATCAAAAGTTCCTAAGAAACAATAAAAATAATATACTGTTAACTGATGTTGTATACTGCAGACACAGCACTGCCAAGCAGCAGCTCAGGGCTATTAAGAAAAATCGTAGAATCATCATAGAATCATAGAATAGTTAGAGTTGGACAGGACCTTAAGATTATCTAGCTCCAACCCCCCTGCCATGGGCATGGACACCTCGCCCTAGATCATGTAGCCCAAGGCTCTAACCAACCTGGCCTTGAACACTGCCAGGGATGGAGCATTTACCAATCATTTGGGAAACCTGTTCTAGTGCCTCACCACCCCCACAGCAAAGGACTTCTTCCTTATATATAACCTAAACTTCCCCTGTTTTAGTTTGAACCCATTACCCCATGTGCTATTGCTACAGTCCCTGATGAAGAGCTCCTCTCTGGCATCCTTATAGGCCTCCTTCAGATACTGGAAAGCTGCTAGGACGTCTCCATGCAGCCTTCTCTTCTCCAGGCTGAACAGCCCCAACTTTCTCAGCTTATCTTCATATGGGATGTTGTCCTGGGTTCAGCAGCAGCAGTCAGTTTTTCTCCTTCTTAGTAGCTGTTGCAGCACTGTGTTTTTGATTTTCGGCCTGGGAACAGAGCTGATAACAGCGATGTTTAGACTGACCAAGGACTTTGTGAGTCTCATGCTCTGCCAGGGAGGAGGAGAAGCCGGGAGGAAGCAGGGGCAGGACACCTGACCCAAACTAGCCAAAGAGATATTCCATACCACAGCACGTCATGCCCAGGATGTAGAACTGAGAGTTCCCGGAAGGGCTGGATCATGGCAGGGTGGGGGTGAGGTACCGGTTGGTGAGCGGTTGTATTCTCTTGCTTGTTATTTCCTTTATCATTATTACTATTAGTGGTAGCAGTAGTGATTTGTGTTATACCTTAGTTATTAAACTGTTCTTATCTCAACCCGTGGGAGTTGCATTCTTTTGATTCTCCTCCCCGTCCCTTCAGGAGCGGAGGGAAGAAAGGTGGGGGGGGAAGTGGACTTCGTGGTTCTGATTTACGGCCTGGGCTTAAACCACGACAGACGTGCTCCAACCCCCTGATCATTCTCATATCCCTCCTCTGGACTTGCTCCAGCAGCTCCACATCCTTCTTCTGTTGAGGACACCAGAACTGCATGCAGTGCTGCAAGTGGGGTCTCATGAGAGCAGAGTAGAGGGGAAGGATCACCTCCTTTGACCTGCTGGTCACGCTTCTTTTACTGCAGCCCAGGGTGTGGTTGGTTTTCTAGTCTGTGAGAGCACACTGCCAGCTTGTGTTAAGCTTCTCATCTACCAACACTCCAAGTCCTCCACACAGCTGCTCTGAATCTCTTCTCCGCCCAATGTGTAGCTGTACCTGGGATTGACCTGACCCAGGTGCAGGATCTTGTACTGGGCTTGGTTGAACTTCATAAGGTTGGCACTGGCCACCTCTCAAGTGTGTCAACGTCCCTCTCGATGGCATTTCTTCCCTCCAGCATATCAACCAAACCACACAGCTTGGTGTCATCGGCAAACTTGTTGAGGGCGCACTCAGTCCCACTGTCCTTGTCACTGGCAAAGATGTTGAACAGATTCAGTCCCAACACCAACTTCTGAGGAACACCACTTTTTACCCATCTAAAGCTGGACATTGAGTGGTTGATGGCAATTTTCTGTGTATAGCCATCCAGACAATTCTTTATCCACTGAGTGGGACATCCAGCAGTTTTCAAATCTGGTTTCTGCAGAGGTACTTGGCAAACATATAATTTTCTTATTCCACCTAGAAAAATTTTCATGTTTACATATTCTTAAACATGTTTTAATTACGCACTAGACATGCTAACTTAATTCAAATTTTATCATCTCATAAAACTGTCAGTTATTTTATTGGCATATCATTTTCCTTGTACTCTGGTTGAAGCCACTGGAGATTTCTGTGTTAGTTCTCAAAAGTGGCGTATCTCTTGGACAAACATCAATACTGCAATAGTAGCATGCAATTAAAAGCAAGTGGTACATGTTCGAAATGCTCTTCAACTTGGCTCTGCAACTGATTCCTTTATTCTCTTGTGGTTACATCCTTTTTTTCTCTCTAATTGACCCACAGAATTGGGCCAATGACCTGTCTATGTTTTGATCACAGAATCATAGATCAGCTAGGTTGGAAAAGACCTACAAGTCCAACCCTTATCCCAGGACTGCCAAGTCCACCACTAAACCATGTCAATAAGGGCCTCATTTTCACATTCTTTAAACACTTCTAGGGCTGGTGATTCCACCACTTTTCTGGGAAGCCTTTTCCAATGCCTGATTACCTTTTTGGTGAAGAAATTTTTCCTTACAGTCAATCTAAACCTCCCCTGGCTCAGCTTATTACTTGGGAAAAGAGACTGATCCCTACCTCAGTACAACCTCCTTTCAGGTAGTTTTAGAGAGCAAAAAGGTGCCCCAGGAGCCTTCTTTTCTCCAGACCAAACAATCACAGATCCCTCAACTTCTCATCATCAGACTTTTGCTCCAGACCCTTCACCAGCTCTGTTGCCGTTCTCTGGATCTCCTCCAGCATCTCAATGTCTCTCCTGTAGCAAGGGGGCCAGAACTGAACACAGTATTTGGGTGTGGCCTCACCAGTGCCAAGTACAGGGGCAAAATCACTTCCCTGGTCCTGCTAGCTACTCTTTCTCATGCAGTCTGGGATGCTGTTGGGCTTCTTGGCTGCCTGGGCACTAGCTGGCTCATATTCAGCTGCCACCAATCAACGCTCCCAGGTCCTTTTCCACTGAGCAGCCTTCCAGCCACTCTTCCCCAAGCCTCTAGTGTTGCAAAGGGTTGTTGTGGCCCATGTGCAGGACCCAGCACTTTGCCTTGTTGAACCTCTTATCACTGGCCACAGTTCATCGACTCAGCCTGTCCAGATCCTTCTGCAGAGTCTTCCTATCCTCCAGCAGATCAACACTCCCACCCAACTTGATGTTGCCTGCAATACGTCATCTGATGATGTTGAGTTCCTCAGTAAATCCTATTGCTTTGATACAATGCATTTCCTGTGATCAACAGAGTCCTGAACATCAACTCAGAGTCACTACATATAATGATACTTTCAAATATAGCCAGATTTGAAGTAGCTTTTTTCTATTTCAAGATGGACTGAAGACTATGAATGTTCACTCTATATTACATCTTTGAGCTTAACTTCATTAGAAGAACAGGAAAAATTATCCCAAAGCACACACAATACAATTAGTAATGTAAGTGAAAAATTTTTAAAATTTTGTTTGACAGTTTAATTTACTTAAGTGTGGGATCTAACTAACCTTGCTTAATCTAAGAAAACTTGGCTAGTAAACATTAAAGATGGTTCTTTAATGTCTGCCATATATACCTCACTATTTTATATGAATTTAAAAATACACTGCGTAAAGCAGAATCCAGATGCTTTAATTATTTCTGTTCCTTGAAATACTTTTTTTTTTTTTTTCCTCTTTCCCAAATTATACTTTTATTGGAATTTTGAGATGCATTGAAAGTTAGGCTGGAAAGGAAACTAGACAGGAAACCAGGAAATCTCCTGGTTCTTCCTACACTGATGTATACCTTAGGTTGAAGAGTAGATGAGAAATCTTAACTTGTTGCATGATTTAGATAGCATATAAAGCCCGAAAGAAATTAAAGAAAAATTTCAGTATGACTTCACATTTACATTGACTTCTTTCATATCCTAATGATTAGTCTATATAAGTAGCAAATTATTCTAGTCTGATAGTTAACTTCTGTTTAATGTGATATCATTGCGGGATTTTGTTTCTATTTTAGCACAAACCTTCATTATATTTTTTTTATCCCTTTTCCTTTATTTTTCTTTTAAACCCTCAGGTTCTTTTCATGATTGATGATCCTGTATTTCAGCAGTATACCTAAGAAATGAACAGTTTTAAAAAAAATTCATTTGTTTCAAAATATAAAATAACATAAAGTTGCTGTGCATGTGCATGTGTGGAAATATTTGAGGCAGAAATGGAATATAAATGCAAGATTGGGCAGTATAAAACTTTGCTATAACTTGTTGAGGATATTATGGAGGGGGAAGATCTAGTAGTTAACTTCCCGGTAAACATGAAGCACCAGTGAAACAAGTAAATATGAAGAACCAATGCAACAATAGAGGCAAGAGAAGACTTATTCTATAAATTTTGTGTGCAACCCTATATGCATGATCCAAAGATAAGACACTTAAGACAAATACGTAGAAAGGTATTAGGCCAAACAGGAAAATTGTAAAGCTTTTAAGAATAAACTTGTAAATGTGTGTAGGTATTTTTTTTTTGGCATGAGGTCATGCTATTAAGTCAGAAGCCTAGAGGCAACATTACTTCTGTCTATAAACACGTGGGGATACATGCTGAAATGTGGAAATTTCTGCTAGAAAAGAATTTGACATGAAGGAAGGATGTAAAATATAATGAATACGTGTTAATAATGGAAATTAAAAGTTCCTTTAGTCACTAGACTCAGCATATTCTCGAATAACCTTTGTATAGAAACAGTAGAGCCAAAATATTGTTCCACTTTTAAGCTGGGATTTCTTTGCTTTATGAAAATGAAGATGTAGTGCTCATTAGACTGGTTCTACTTGACATTCTGGGAAGTTCTTTTTGTCCTGTGTTTGCTCCTATTCAACAGTGCAACATGTTTCACTATGGGCTGGTAGCATTGGTTCAAAATAGTGGCCTTGAAACTGATCCTTTTTTTGATTTGGAATCATTTAGAATCAGAGTGAGATTTGATCTTGAATGTATCAGTAGTGGTGGATCCTTGACGTTATCAAAGCAACACTGGTAAAAAAAAAGTAATGCAAAAGTAGGTTATAGTGACGATGTCACTGTCACAAAAACGATATAATGCCATGCAGATTCGCCACTATCATCTGGATCACGTTTCACAAAGGCCAGCATTTTAGCACATGTGGAAAAGAGAACAGCCCATCTGAAATAAAGATGAGAAAAGTGATTGCAATAAATATATCTGCATCTACATTTTAAATTATTACCATTAAGAGCCCAACCAGTAAAAATTTTAAAATTAATTAATTATAACCTATGAGTATGGTACAAGAAGATGGGTTAAAACACCTCAAAAGATATAGACTTCATGCAGATCTTTGCCCTCTCCTTAAGGGAGAGGGAGCTTTTCATCTTGTCGTATAGTATTATTGCATGCACTTCTGAGCCACTAAAAACATTCACAGGCAGCTACAGGGGCAGAAGCCATAGTTTAAGTTTCCCAGGAAAAGAGAAAGAAAATCAGCATAATCCTATAAATCCACCAGCTTCCATTGTCACCCTTGCTTCCTCAATCAAATGAGTAGCATATATATCTAAAGGAATTAATAATTCAAGTAAGTTTGAGCATAACTTCATCAAAGTGCTCCTTAGAAATATGTGATTTCATGTGCATATTTCTCATTTGCAGCATCTAACTAAAAAATCAAAGGCAAACATGAAAAGCTAGCCAAAACTACTTCAGACAATGTCTTGAGGAAAACAGTTTCTAGCTGAAATTTTCAAGGAAGTTTTTTCAAGGCTGACAAGTCTGAAGACCTCCATTGTAAGACACGTATCTAGTTCACAAAAAACATGCAGTAAAGGTCTGTTATCTTCTATCTGAAGCACTAGGATCATGTTGTGCAGATGTTTCAAGAACATATCTCTCCTCCCACTGCTGTCTCTTTACATAAAGGTGTAAGTGGAGTATAGCAGCATATTTTCTGTAGGAAAAGCATTCTGAAGGAAAGCCATTAAATGCTGGGGTTTTTTTTGAGGTTTTTTGTTTGTTTGTTTTGTTTTGCCCAGCAAAAAAGCATTTTCAATGGTAAAATGAAACTGAAAGTGATTATATTTGGCGTTTGCAGATAGGATTTTCTCTTGAACTGGTCCGTTCTTGGAAGCAGGTGCTGTTCAGGCATTCTTTTTCTCTCTCCCACTATGGTCAGAACCAGGAGTTCTACTGTCTCTTGAATTATTCATAATCAGGTGGCTTATATTACTGACCTTAAGGAACTTTAAGCATTTCCAATGCTTTTGCCTCCCTGATATGTTTATGACCTGTAGAAAACAGCTTGCATGTATAGGCTTAGAGAGAACATATGTGAAAATCACAGAATCATAGAATAGTTAGGGTTGGAAAGGACTTTGAGATCATCTAGTTCCAACCCCCCTGCCATGGCCAGGGACACTTCACACTAAACCATGACGACCAAGGCTCTCTCCAACCTGGCCTTGAACAGCAGCAGGGATGGAGCTTTCACAACTTCCTTGGACAACACATTCCAGTGCCTCACCACCCTCTCAGTAAAGAACTTCTTCCTTATATCCAATCTAAACTTCCCCTGTTTAAGTTTGAACCCATTACCCCTTGTCCTATTACTACAGTCACTAATGAAGAGTCCCTCCCCAGCATCCTTATAGTCCCCCTTCAGATACCAGAAGGCTGCTAGGTCTCGACGCAGCCTTCTCTTCTCCAGGCTGAACAGCCCCAACTTTCTCAGCCTCTCATCATACGGGAGGTGCTCCAGTCCCCTGCTCATCCTCGTGGCTCTCCTCTGGACTTGTTCCAACAGTTCCATGTTCTTTTTATGTTGAGGACACCAGAACTGTACACAATACACCAAGTGAGGTCTCACAAGAGCAGAGTAGAGGGGCAGGGTCACCTAAAATCATAGAATGGTTTGGGTTGGAAGGGACCTTAAAGATCATCTAATTCCAATGCCCCTGCTATGGGCAGAAACATCTACTAGACCACCTTCCTCAGACCGCCATCCTACCTGATCTTGAACACTTGATGGGGCAGCCACAGCTTCTCCGGGCAACATGTGCCATTGTCTCTGCAGCCTCACAGTAAATCAAGTAAAATTGCAGAACTATTAATAAGAAAAAAAAATATCAACACACATGTGCAGAAGATCATGTGCAGACACACTGCATTTTGCGGAGAGACCTTGTTATTATTGAGTATTTCTGAGCTATAATATGCTCAGAAAAAACTGCATGGTATTATAGGGCAGCTATATTTCAGGGCTGAGAATGCCAACCCATATCTCATGTTTGCGTGAGTATATCTTATTATGTACTTTCATACTTGTTCACTACTATTATTTGGTAAGAAAATCATAAACACTCTAGCTTAGAAAAATTTGTGAGATGCATGCAGATTGCTTCCGTTGCGCATGTCCCATTTCATTGGGGAGTAATTTACAACTGTTCTAACTACACGTCACAATTAGTCAATGACACTGTAGAGCAAACATTCTCTAGGAAAGGTAGCTTTCAGTAGAATATAGTTTCAATGTGCTTTTTAATATTCTGTGTTGGAGGGCCTAGTGAAGTTAGCTAAAAACCATCAGTACTGTTAAAGGGAATCTCGGGAGATAGTATCTTTTCTAATAAACATTTATATTTGTAAAGTGATGACCCTATTGGGGTTAATTTAGACTACAGAATGCTTTAGATTATTACATATTTTTAATTAGGTATGCCTTAAAGGGGGAATAAGTTTTTTAGTAACAGAATGTTAATCACCTGCTAATTAAAATATGTCATTTTAAAAGATTAAGAATAAAACACTGCATGAAATCCTATTGACAGTAGCAAAGTCTGTCCCATGCAGTCCTGTAAGACTAAAATTTCAGCGTTTGACTTTTGCTAGAAACCAAATCAAGCAACAGTTATTGCTATGAAGCAGGTGAGTCAGGTCGATAGCTAGTATTGAACAGATATTGGCTGATGCTATCTGCCCCTGTTTTGCAAGTCCCTACCAAATGTGGCATTCTTAACTCTATAGAAAATTTGGTCCACTATCAGTCAGCTTAACAGTTGTTTGATATTGGAGCTGTGACAACCTGGCCATGCTTCCTTTTCTACACTTACTGTAGGGAAAAAAAACAACCCTGCAGGACTAGAGGACTAGATTTGTATCTTCAAAAGAGAAGTGTTACCCCAAATGTAAGTTTCTGAGGATCAGAAGTGCTTTTTTGCTGTTTGAACAATGTTGATGGCTCAGAGTATTGACACATTAAAGTGACATTGCTCGAGCATAAAGTATAAGGAGAAGAAAAACATTCTGCACATTTAAATAGCTATTACACAAAAATAGCTATCAGAAAGGAAGCAACTTCAATGTGCATTTTACTTCATTTTATTTTAGTTGCAAGTAAAGAGGAAGACTACAGCCGAACAAATCTGTTGCAGTTATCCAGGAGATCCATTAAGAAAAAGTCCTGCTGTGGTAGAACATAATTTTAAGAGAGGATAATCCTAATTAACCAATTTTATTTATAGAAAAGTAAAATCATGTTAGAAAGTGGGACCTTCCTTTGCACAGAAATTGACTTCTGGTTTTTGTAAGCTTTTCTCAAGTTTTTCTTGCTGCCTCCCAGAAACAGCAGTCTCCTATAAGCTGCATGTGGTGCTCTCTTTTTTGTCTGTGAAATACTGCAAAAAGCAAAGAGTTAATACTTTGAGGACAATGGAAGAACAGGAGACAGATTTGGAATCACTGAAAGACAAAAAGATTGAATGTATGACAGCCTGCAATGGAGCTAACAATAGAAATACAAACAACTGATTGAAAATTGAAATAAAGGAGCACACTTTGAAGTTACAAGAAGAATTTTAGCAGCTGTAGTGAATATTCAGGAAAATAATTTCTCATTTCTATTATAGAAGAGTGGATGTATAAAAACTGCCTTTGGAAATGTAGAGTATGAAGTTTCTACTCTTTTAAAACTTTCAATATTTCTATGATGAAAAAGAAGAAAAAAACCCACTACCCAGAGAAAGAAAGAAAGATGAGGAATTAAAAATTTCAGTGGGAGAAAATCCTACAAAAAATTCTGACCCATTCATTACTGATTAATGACCAGTAAAAGGATTCCCTTGTATTTTCGCTTGAAAGCAGATATTGTACTAACCAGGAGCAAAAAAAATTAGAAGATTAAAGAAAACAGTATTATAGTGCAAGACAGTGAAAATATAATTAACTGGAAATTTGGAACATTTTTTTGGTCCTGGCTGCTGTGTTTTAACATACTGTCCTGAAAAAGTAGGAAGTCATAGCCAGGCTTAATCTTGCAAAGCTGCATGCATTTATTTTTGCTTTTGCTTTTACTTTCCTGAATGAATTTCACTCATTGATGAAGAGTGAATTCAGTATCTTGTGTTCAAGGTGTCTTTGTCAAAATGTTGTTAATTCACAACATTTTTTCTTTGGTACATTTGAATATCATGTATATATATAGGCTAAATGTTGATATGCAATCAGAATCAATCAGACTATTAGAAGGACCAGAATGCAGGATGAACATAGAATTTTTATTAATATGGATACTTTGATCTTTAAATTGTAATTTTTGTAATTAAAAATGTATGAGAAATAACTTTATGCATATACTTCTTTTTTATGGGTTTAATATTAACTTTAAAATGAGATTATTTGCTGGTAGTGAGGTAATTCTTTAAACAATAATGACTAAAACTGTCACTGAAAGAAGTGTGTCAAATTAATTACAAGATTTAAGGACAGTGTAACAACACCATATGATTATTCTCATCATCAGTAAATCCATAACAAAACAGTAGCTTCTACAATAATTGATTAGTTATAGAACAGCAATAGCTGAAAATGATTAAAGAATTTTTAAGAAAGGGCTTCAATTGTTATTCTTTTTATATATATATATAAAATATATATATATATATATATAGTGTTTCAACTAATAGTTTCCACTGCAGGTATTTTTTCAGCTTTATTAAGCATTCCCTTAAATGCAAATCTTACAGTAGATTGTATTAGTTCTCTTTAACAGGAAGCCAAATGTTAAATGTGTTCTAACACTTCAAAAAAGGCAATGTTAAGAAGGCTTTTTCTCTGATATATGTACACATATTTTATCCTCTGCTTTATGTATTTTGAAGAACCTGAGTATTGAGGATTAACTTATTTTCTCAGAGCTAGAAATTAAACAGACAAAGGTAGTTTCTGGATGCCATCCTATTGCTGAAGACCACAGTTATGTGAAAGTGTGTGAGTCAGAAATGGAAAGCAGAGTTGGATGAAACACAGTTAACCTTCTATTGCTACAGAAAACTCTGGTTAAAGGTGGTGCTGCTCCATCTTCTCCTCCATTCTCTTGGATTACTGGGGAAAAAAATTATTTCAGTTGTAATATAATGGAGTAACTAGCAAAAAAGAAAAAATGTCAAAAATACTGAATAAGTGTGTGAAAGACCTCAATTGTACCAAGCGAAAAAGAAGAAAAGTACTTGGGTTGCAAAAACTTTGGTCAGATTAATGAAGGTTATATATGAAAGACTCAGCAAACATGGAGGTCTGTGTTTATAAACTAAAGGCAGTTTACAAGACTAGTGTATGGTCACAGGAAGATCTGTGTCTTCTGCATAGTTTTGAGCTCATCAGAAATTACAATCCCCGGTACAGTAACAGTACCAATGATCTGCTCTGATCTGATGGCCTTTGTGAGAAAACTATTGTTCAGCTGATTATGCCTGCTTGATTTTTAATTTGAGAAAAAAATAGTGTTTGCCATTAGAGCTGAAAGGTCGCTTCACCCTGGGCTAGCAAGAAAGAGAGGAAATATGGAAGTGTAAGGTCTCCTTGTAGTATTGGAACCCAAAGAGAAGTGTAACTTTATTGCCAGGTTTGGAATGATAATTAAGTAGTTGAGGACAGCTGTTCTTAATGAGTAAAAATATTTATTTTATACAGTATATTAGACAACATTAAATGTATCAAGTATTTTTCTCACTTTTAAAATGGAAATCAAAAATGCTGTTTCCTGAGTCTGATAAAAGGATTGCATTGTACCTATTTAAAAAAAGGTTGTAGCAGGACATTGTCAATGTTCCCACAGCCTGGCTGGACAGATGGGTATGACTGCAGTGTCAATTTGTATTCAAATGAAAGACTGCTCTTGACCAGTGTTTACCTAATTTGTTACCAATGCCACCCTCATCGGAATGAAACTGCACATTAAATAAAATACCATATTTGAGCCTATTATTTTTGCTTTGTTAGTTATGCTCATGATTATTATATGTAATTTCAGAAAAAAAAAAAAAGGCAAAGGCATTATAATAGCATATGAAAACTAAATGAAGTTTGGGATAATGCTGTATAAATGCCAAAAAGAGGTACCAAAACCCTGAACTGGGAAATACCACTGTGTTATTTAGAGTTTCAAGGCCTCTGGTGTCAGATGAATGTCCAGAGTCGTCAAACCAGAACCTGTGTTCTGTGGGGGCTTTTTGTTTGTATTTTTTCTTTTCTTTTCTTTTCTTTTCTTTTCTTTTCTTTTCTTTTCTTTTCTTTTCTTTTCTTTTCTTTTCTTTTCTTTTCTTTTCTTTTCTTTTCTTTTTTTTCCTTTCCTTTCCTTTCCTTTCCTTTCCTTTCCTTTCCTTTCCTTTCCTTTCCTTTCCTTTCCTTTCCTTTCCTTTCCTTTCCTTTCCTTTCCTTTCCTTTCCTTTCCTTTCCTTTCCTTTCCTTTCCTTTCCTTTCCTTTCCTTTCCTTTCCTTTCCTTTCCTTTCCTTTCCTTTCCTTTCCTTTCTTTCCTTTTCTTTTCTTTTCTTTTCTTTTCTTTTCTTTTCTTTTCTTTTTTATGGTAATTTCTAGAACATGTTATGTTTTTAGATAGAATCATAGGATGATGGAATGGTTGGGGTTAGAAGGGACACTAAAGATTATGTAGTTCCAACCCCCTACTACAAGCAAAGATGCTTTCCACTAGACCAGCTTGCTCAAAGCCCCATCCAACACTGCCAGAGATGAAACATCCACTTCTCCAGACAACCTGTGCCAGCGTCTCACCACTCTCACAGTAAAGAAATTCTTCCTAACATCTAATCTAAATCTGTTCTCTTTCAGTTCAAAGCCATTCCCTTTTCTCCTATCACCACTTGCTCTTATAAAAAGTCCATCGTCAGATTTCTTGTAGGCCACCTTTAGGTAATCGCAGGTTGCTATAATGTCTTCCTGGAGTCTTTTTGTCTCCAGCCTGAGTAAGTGTAACTGCCTTCACCTGTTTTCACAGGAGAGGTGCTCCAACCCTCTGATCATCTTTGTGGCCCACCTCTGGACTCACTTCTTCACTCTTGTATTGTGGGCCCCAGACCTGAACACAGTATCCTAGGTGAGACTCATGAGAACAGAGAGGCAGGATCACCTCTTTTGACCTGCTGGTCAAGCTCCTTTTAATGCAGCCAGCATACAGCTTTCTGGTTTACTGGGCTGCAAGCACACATTCCTGGGTCATGCTGAGTTTTTCATCAACCAATAATACCATGTCCTTCTCCTTGGGGTTGCTGTCCATCCATTCTCCACTCAGCCTGGATTTCTACTTGCAATTGCCATAACTCAGCACAGAACCTTGCACTTGGCTTTTTTGGACTTCATGAGAATATATTTAGATAACCTATAATAACATGTTTGGTGAAAAGAAAGCACTATCCTTCAGAAACTTGATTTAGAGGACCTCTCCAGTACTGTTGTTTTGGTTTAAGCCCAGCTGTAACTCAGAACCATGCAACCACTCTCTCTCACTTCCCCGCCTTGCTCTCCCCAGCTCCCAGAGGGATGGGGAGGAGAATCAAAAGAATGTAACTCCCACGTGTTGAGATAAGAACAGTCCAGTAACTAAGGTATAACAGAAAACTGCTACTGCTACCATCAATAATAATCATGATGAGGGAAAGAACAACGGAAGAGAATACAACCGCTCACCACCCGCCGACCAATACAAAGCCCGACTGAGCAGTGATCTAACCCTTCCAGGTAACTGCCCCCAGTTTATATAGTGGGCATGACTTGCTGTGGTACGGAATACCTCTTTCGCTAGTTTGGGTCAGGTGTCTTGTCTCTGCTTCCTCCTGGCTTCTCCTTCTCCTTGGCAGAATATGAGACTCAGAAAGCCCTTGATCAGACTAAATATTGCTAAGCAGTAACTGAAAACATTGGTGTTATCAGCGCTGTTCCCAGGCTGAAAGTCAAAACCACATCACTGCACCAGCTACTAAGAAGGAGAAAAAATGACTGCTACTGCTGAACCCAGGACAGTATCCACCCGTTATTCCATACCATTCATGTCACGCCCAGACCCCACATTTTCAATATACCATCACTCTTGTCTCATATATATACATATATATGTACATCCACAGAGAGAGAGAGAGAGAGAGAGAGAGAGATCTTAGTGCATGGACCAATCTCTATAAAGCTGCTGAGCCCATCCGGTCTATGATGTTGGGCTCCATCTCTTGTAACAGTCTTTCAGAGCACGAGAGAGTGTGATGTAGTCAATCTGCCAGGCCTCCCCATATTTGTACTTCAGCCATCATCCTCCGTAACAAAGAGGCTTTAACCACTTGGTTTGCTTAATTGCAGCACGTTTCACACTCATGAATAACCTGGGCAATAGTGTCCGCTGCTAAGTCCACCCCTCAATCATGAGTCCATCTCTATGTTGCATCTCTACCCTGATGGCCTGAGGCGTCATGGTCCCACGAGGCTCAAAATAATTCACTCTCCCCTTCAGCAGTTTCTGCAACTTGTCGTTGGGGACTCCATACAGCTGCCTTCCGTCTCCGATGCTTCCAATCCACTGAAGGGGCCCAGTAGACTAGATACTCACCCATACTGTCCCACACACCCTGACACTCATGACTGTCCAGCCGCAGGGAAAATCTCTTGTTCCTTCTATATGGTCGTCTAATCCTAGACAAGACCCAAACCCGACTCCGCTTAACTTTCGAGACCAGATGATATGGTCGTGCATAAAGCACACTCTGAAAGCATGCCAACATGGTGATTCCATCACAATCAGCAGGCAGGTCTCAAGGGTATCTAAAGGCCATTCAAAACCTTCAGAACTCTCAAATGATGCTGCTGTACTTGTCACTGGGGCTGGTGTAGGTGCTGTGTTTGGAGCTGGAGTAGCTGCACTGTTTGCTTTGGTCGGAGTTTGAGTAGCTGCTCTACTTGCTGCTGTGGTTGGTGTAGCTGCTGTGTTTGGAGTTGGAGTAGCTGCGTTATCTGTTGTAGTCAGAGCCTGAGTAGCTGCTGTACTTGTCACTAGGGTGTGTGGGAATGTCTCCCTCATAGGCTGACCACCCAAGGAGGGGAAAAAAGATGTGTAATTGCTAAACACTTCCATTTTATACCTCCCAAAGTATAGAGGTGGTGACCACACTGGGAACGCAAGAAGGATTAGTTTCATGATCAATGAGTCTATTGTATTACAAGTCATTACCATAAAGTACAATGAAACAAAAACCTTAGCCCAAGGCCCCCAGCTGATAAACACTAGCACAGCAAATACCGGATGTAAGTGAAGTACAACATGCTGAAACTCCGAGATCAAGAGCAACAACTTTGAGAGCCAATAAATCAGCATTGTGACAAGTGACAATCCAAAACAATGAATGCATATCACAAACACAATTAGACACACCCTGGTCAGATCTGTTGTGACTGCAGTACTTAAACATGCATTTTTTCATTGAGAGGTTTGGACAAAATTCTCAATAAGCCTGTTCTCTTCTCTCAAGTTTGTCTAATTCTAAGTGAAAACTAATAGAAAAACAATTATTATTAAAAAAAATCCACTCCAGATCCATTCTGTTATATTTTACAGCAGTAGTTACATTTTTAATCAAGAGTGGTCAAGTTATAACATCAGTGAATTTCCCATGGGCTTCCTTTCTTTTTTCCCCACTTCTTAGTCTATCACTGACGGCTTATTTTCTGTTTCAAAATGTTGAAAAGTGTCTTCATAAAAAAGATGTTTCAGTACTACACCTCAAGGATTTCACCCCTTCTTTACTGATGATAATGAGCTGTGTTGTTGAAACCGGCTCATTATTTTCAATAACAATGTTTGTTTGGAATTTTGTGTAAATTTTTGTCATCAAGAAATTGATCAATTCCAATTTAACAAATGCAGATTATGAGTTCCCAGTAAGGATACTTTATGGAGAAGTCCACACATAAATAAAAAAAGCACATAAGATTTTTTTTCCTTTTTTTAAAGGTTGATTAAAACCGAAATGGATACATAAATAAAACTTGCTGTCCTTACTGCAATAGTAGAAAAAATAAAACCTTTTCTTGTCTTGTTTAAAGGGAATTGTTAGTAGAATGAAAAAGCTATCACTCTCAGAGCAATATAATCTTTATGAGTAGTAATATTGAGCAAGCAGTTCTAAGACATGTTATAGAACCTCTGTTACTGATAAAGCATAGTAAATTTGAAAGGCATTTGGCAATATAAAACAACAAAGAACAGGAAAAATAGGAACATATATTTGTAGACTCTAAAACTGAAAGTGTATTTTGAAGTAACTATTACTAAAAAGTGCTGTACATGGATAAGTCATCTAAAACAAAACTGTGATCATGAAAAATGAAAATATGCATAATAAGTTATGGGCTTTTGTACAATAATTTGGGTTTGTTTAGAGATGCATGTAGGCCAGATGACACATAAAAAAGAACCAATGATGAATATTTCTTGACAGTATTGATCAATTATATATAAGGCTTATTATAAATGAAATTGGAATCCTGTTGCTCTTCAAAGGAAACATACAAACCTAACACCACAAGGAAAGCCTGTACTCTGAGATTCATCTAAAGAAAATTCACATCTAAATTGAAAGTGTGCCTATTTTAATCTGCAACCATACAGTCTGGCAAAAACACAGCATCATCTCTGTATTTTTGAGCACTTAGAAATGTAATGCCTTTAGGGAAAAATATTTTTCCTTTTTTTCTCCCATTTGCCATGTATCTTTATCCCAAAATCTAAATTTGAAATCCAACAAAAGTGTTTTGTTTGGTTTCTTTCAAGGCAAGTGTCTGTCCTGATCATATTCTTCACTTCAGCTTGCCTGAGGGCCCTTTGTGACTGGCGTTCCTTGATCAAAGATGACAAACAAGTTTGAACCAAAACCTTACATTTGAAACCTTTGGCCACCTTAGTGGTAAAAGGAATGTAAAGTCTTCTTAATGTGTTTAAAATGTCTTTGTTTCTTTGTTCTGTATTGGGAACCAGCAACACAAACTGACAATTTGTGTTACTTAATAAATTGAAAAATTTGTGAAGATGTGCTCTTTAGAATATGGAAAGTAAAGGCAGTCTTAGATGCTGTTACATTACCACTACCTTGAAATACATTCATATACACATTGAACAGGTTTATCCATTCAGAATGAAAATATCTTCTTATTTAGTCAAATCTATAAATAACCTAGATTACACATCTAAACCCTAAGAAAGTCGTTCCACTAAATAAGAATTATTTTCATTGTTGGCCAGTATTTATTGGCAGTGTTTCCAAGCTTGCCTAGGACTATCTGAACAAAATGAAGTTGTGACAAGTTGATCAGCCTGAAGTGATGGCGAGTTCCTCAGTGCAGTAGCTGTTTTGGTGGCTTGATAAAATTGTGTAATTTTTATGTTCCATTTTAAGTTTTTACATTACAAAACCACAAAACCATACTCAAAGGGTGACTTTTTTTTGGGCTTGTTCTTTTTATGGGGAACTGGACGGTTTCTCCTACTCAACTGTGAGGAGTCCTAAAACTGCTTTTATGTTGCCACAGAAGCTCAAATAAGAAAGAGTATGAAAGCTGGCATGCTCTTTGACTCCATCATCCATGTTACTGGATGAGCAGTGCTGGGAGTATGTGTATGAACAAAATCCTACAGGACAAAGCCCTTCACAAACTTCCTCAATGTGGGTCCTTCCCACATGTTTCAGTTCTTCAAGAACTGCTCTGTCATGGGTCTTTTTCCACAGGCTGTAGTCCTCCAAGAATGTGCTGCTCCAGCACGGATCCCCTGCAGAAAGCATCTCCCACCAGAAAACTTGCTCCTGCATGGGCTTTCCTCCATGGGTTAGAATTCCTGACAAAAGCCTGCTCAAGTGTGGTCTCTCCATGGGCCTCAGCTTCCTTCAGGACATGTCCACCTCCTCCAGTGTGGGGTCCTCTACAGGCTGCAGGTGGGTACCTACTCCACTGTGGACCCTCATGGACTGCAGGGGCACAACCTGCCTCACCATGATCAGCACCATAGGCTGCAGGGGTATCTTTGCTCTGGCACCTGGAACACCTCCTGACCTCCTTCCTTGTTGACTTTGGTGTCTGCAGGGCTGTTTCTGTCACATTTTTGTTGCTTTTCTCTCTCGCAGCTGCTACACAGTGCTTGTACCCTTTCCTTAAGATCTTATGGCAGAAGTGACACCAGAGTTGCTGATAGGCTCAGCTTTGTTCAGTGGTGGCTCTATTTTGGGGTCGCCTGGGAATGGCTGTGTCCAGCTCAGGGACTGCTCCTGGTATCTTCTCGCAGTGGCCACCACTGTAGCATGCCTGCTACCAAAACCTTGCCAGGCAACTCAATACTTGCAGACACACCTATGCTAGAGATAGTGCAAAGATAGTAGTTTAGGCTCACTACTTTCTCTCACTTCTTTTGTATTCTGAATGTAAGGCTGAGAATACTGAAGATGGCTTAAAGCTGGCACTGGAGCATCAATTCAGATGTAAGAAATATGAGTATTTGACAACACTGTGCTTCTTGTCAAATACCATATCGACTTATCCAGCTACTAATTCACAGTAGCATTTGCCTAACTTTATATCTGAGAAGTACGGCACAGAATTAAAAATTGGGATTTCAGGGGAGTTTCTGTACTTCAGCCTTTTTTTCCACGTGTTATTCACTTACAAGAACGTACAGTTTCAGAGTTACTTTAAAATGAAAACAGTCCAATTTTGTTTTAACTGAAAATCAACTGAAGTTGCAAAGCACCCCTTGACATCTTGCCAATCCCCCGCTCAAGCAGAGACAGCTAAAAGAGCTGGCTAACGACTATGTCCAGACGGGCTTTGAATATCTCCAAGGATGGAAAGTTCACAATCTTTCCCTGCAAGCTGTGTCAGTGTTTGACCACCCTCAGTAAATGCTTTTTTCTTTTCAGATGGAATGTCATGGTTTTTTAATTTGTGCCCATTACCCCTTGTCTTTATCAAGTATCATACTCTATAATTAACACTTGAAAACTTCAAATAATGAAGCAGACATCTTAAGTAATTTAGGAGTTATTGTCAAATGTATAAACAGGTTTTAATTCACAAAAAGGCTCTGTCTCTCAAATTGATAAAAGTTCTTTCATGTAATATTTTTATATACAACACCACAGAAAAATACAAAGGTATTTGCAAATTAATCCAGATTCTCCCTGTTTTGTCTTCATTCCTTTAAGTCTGAGGGATATTTTTTTCCTCCAAAGTTCTGAGTCAGCTATAAACAGAGGAAAGAGGCATATTAAAAAGGCTTACCTTGGCCTATGCCCAAAGAGGCTGTTATGGCTAGATTATAGTCCTATTAAGCAAACTGCCTGTAAAATCATTTGACTGGGCTAATGTATCTAATTTCAAGGTCTGAGAGTGTCTAAACTAATTTCTAAATATTGTAAAAGTTAATTAACTTTATAGGCTGAGTTGCATGTCTGTTACAATGAATAGAGATGGACTACTGTTTGGATATAAAATAATGGAATATTGTCGAAAGGTAGATTGTAAATTGGCTTGATGAGATCCTGAGAAAATATAATATTGTATTAGTTCCTTAATAGATATTTCAGTAATTGCAGAAGAAAATACTGAGGCGAAAAAGTACTCATGTTGTAAGTTGCTTTTTCCCTTTTACTCACCATTAATTTGCTACAGATGGTTTATAAAAATGTGAGAAATCCTTATATAGGCTAAATAGACTCTGAAATGAATCATAATTATGATATGTTACATTGCTAACAAAAATATCTATATTATATAATATTATACATTATATAGTATACAGTATTCCAGAGACCATGCTGGAATTTAAAATAGCTCATGAACTTCAACATTCGAGGATACTTTGATCTGATAACAGCACCAGAATAATATTGCAAACCACAACACTGCCTCTCAGATGAGAAGTTAATACCAGAGTTTTTGCACTGAAGAGCTTCCCAGGTCCTGGGGTATTCATTTTATGCTCAGTTTGCACTTAGAGCTTCCAACTTTTTCACTAGTTATGTCAGCTGTATAATTGATATCTCAAAACCAAATCTCTCAAGGATAAGAACAAACTGGAAGATATTTTGAAGCAATTCCCTGTTCCACATAAAATACAGACTGTTTTGCTAACTTGTTTTTGTTTAAAACCAATCCCAAAATCTGCAAGGATACGTCAATTATAACATACATTGAACTCACTGAACTTTGGTGGAAGTGCTAGTTTGGTTTTGACCTTAAGTACAGATCTGCTGCATCAGAGAATCACCCAGTGTACATAAATTTTGCAATACATAGAATATAAAGGCTGCACAGAATCAGCAGGAGAGGATAATATCCTTTTCAGGCTTAAAGGATCTGCTTCTTAAACATGAGAAGAAAAAATCCTTTGATTTTTCCTTTCAGGTTAATAAACAAAAATTGAATATAACACTTGAAAGAGGCTGTGGCCTAGGTAGGAGTTTAGTTGCATATATTTTGTTATGGATAAGACTGGTATCCTACATGTACTTATATTTCTTCAATGTTTTTGTATGCTTTTTTTTTGAGCCTTTTTTGGAAGCTTAATACTAATTCTTTTTCTAAAGCCTGGTTCACACTGATGTAATTAGGTTGAAGAGATATATGTTTGGCTAAGATGGGCTAGTAAATCCAGAAATAATATTGATGCAGCCTCTGCATACAAGTCTCATCACTCAGTTCATACTTTTGTCTTACCTGTGAATTAACTTCTAAAGATTTGTTTCTATTACTTTTAGTTAAAGATTTTAATTTCCTAGCATATTTTCTTGTGACTGAAAATTACATTTGTTAGAAAGCTTAAAAAATACACTTTAGCATGATGATAGCTTTATGTAATTCCCTCTTCCTGGATATCTTAACCACATTGTCCTGATTTAACCAAATAACCCATGTGCATATTGTTGCAATGACTGCTGATGTAACAAAGTATATGCAAAATCTGTCTTCTAATTTCTTTTATGACATTCACTTTTTACTGTGCTAATTGGTATCACCTAATTTTTCAATATGTTTCTTTCCATTAATAAATCATCTTTTCATACTTTCTGCTTAAATAGCAGTTACTAGTATGAGATAAAACATGTAATGGATTTTTAAAATCAAGCTCCCCTTCCTCCCCCCATAAAATAGAAAATTCATTAGAAGTGATTATTATATTAAAGTATGACAGCACTGATACTGCAGACGGTAGATAATTTGATTAAACAAAGATCTTCTAGTTAAGCAAAAGTTAAGCAAATCTTACATACTGGTAATGCAGATTGAATTTGCAAGCTCATATGACTCTCCAAGAGGAAAACATTAGGGTCTGATTAATGACCCAAGTTCTTTGTTTCAAGAACAGAACTGTCTTTTAACGTACTAAAGATACAATACAGTCAGCTTTTCAGAGGATATTGTGTTTTTTATTTCTCTTATAAGAGAGCGAAGCTGACTAGCATCTGAAGGAATCACATTAGACATTTGCTTACTACAAAATGCAGGTTAGTTGAAAGTTCGAAAGATAAAACCCATGAAATATACAAATGCTTTGCCCTTGCAATATCCATTAATTTAACCCTCAACACTGTTGAGGTGCTGCAGCACTGTAGCAAACATTGTGATGCTGTTCTTGATAGCAGTTCAAGGCAAATATGTTCTTTTCATCAATATTTCTTTATCTGGTTGGTTTAGACCCTAAGTTGCATATAGAATCATAGAATAGTTAAGGTTGGAAAGGACCTTAAGGTCATCTAGTTCCAACCCCCCTGCCATGGGAAGGGACACCCCACACTAAAACATGCCACCCAAGGCCTCATCCAAACCTGGCCTAGAACACCGCCAAGGATGGAGCATTCACAACCTCCCTGGGCAACCCACTGCAGTGCCTCACCACCCTCTCAGTAAAGAATTTCTTCCTTATATCCAATCTAAACTTCCCCTGTTTAAGTTTGAACCCATTACCCCTTGTCGTGTCACTACAGTCCCTGATGAATAGTCCATCCCCATCATCCTCGTAGGCCCCTTTCAGATACTGGAAGACTGCTATGAGGTCTCCACGCAGCCTTCTCTTCTCCAGGCTGAACAGCCCCAACTTTCTCAGCCTGTCTTCATACGGGAGGGATATCTGAAAGAAGAGGGTATAAGGAAAGGATTTATGTATAAAACCTACACTGGTAACTGAGAAATCAATGTTTTCATTACCTGGTGAATCAGAGCTGTAACAGGAGTTTAGAGTTGAGGTGCTCACTCCTGATTATCAAACTGGTGTTCTTCAGTGTATAGGAAAACAAATTTCTTGAGCTCAAAGACCACTAGGGTAGTAAATGTGTTATTTGAAGCATGCTTGTCATTCATTTTTTTTGGTGTTTGCTTTATTTATGCAAGTGAAATAAGTGGAGAGGGTGATATTGTAGAACATCACAAGATGAAAGGGCGGTGCTTTATTGGTGGAGTCATGCATTTCTTTCTATTTTAATTTCTTCCTTTTCAGTTCTTTCCATTTCATGTACCTCTTTCCATTTTGAAGATGTGCCTCAGTTTGATGGAGTGCTGTGTGTGTGCCTTTGTAAAGCAAATGAAAGCTTTGGTGTGTTATATTAATCTATTCTACATTCTGAGATTATTTTTTATATTTTTTTTTTTAATTTTTTTTCCAGAAGCAGCCAAGTGCAACGAGTATGCAGCAAGACAGTAGACTATAGAGACATATGTCACCGTATGTAACCATTCACACCAAAGGTTCTGGAAGGAAGGCCACTGCATCATACCTCCCAGTAACAGTCTGTAGCTGTCACTCTCTCTCAGTGCCTGAAGTAGCTGTCAAACTCCAATGCTCTACAGCAGATGAACATCTGGCTTGTTTCTTCCATTATGGTTCTTCTGAGGAATAGGATTTAATCCCTTTCACTTTTCACATGCAAAGAAACCCAGTTTATTTCTGCAACTAAGAAGAGAACAGGAAATTGCTTGTGTAGTTGGACAGCCTTGGGGATTGCAATAAAATTAGTGCTGTAATTTGCAGTAACCTCAAGTGAATATATGCCACCAAAGATTGCTGATGTGCAATACACTTTAATTGGAACCCTCTAGCTTTCAGGACACTTTTTTAATCTTAGGTATTAAGAACAAGTGCATAGAACAGAACAGGTTATGGCCCAAAATATCATAAAGTGATCTGGCAGTCTTCCTAACTACCATCTACACTGAATCATTATGATTGCAATGAATAATTCACATAATTTTTACTCTGGTCTAATAATCTTATGATCACAATATGTTGTGGAGGTAGCTCTTGGGACTCTTCTGGAATAATCACCAAAAGCTGTACTTCATAGCTCCGTTTTTTTTCAGTGTACAGAGGCTCACAATTTTCTTGCAAACAAAAGTGTGTATCCTGATATTTGCTGAAGTTGTGATAACTAATAATACATATCCCATGTCTAAAAAATTTGTGATGTCATGAAATGGTACAAGTTTGCCAGTTCTTAAAAAGCACTGGTCAGGATAAAGAAAATACTGAAAATTCAAAAAAAGGACAAGGAAAACATTGTTCTCTGAGTGTTCTTTATTAGCCTTCTGAATTTTCAGCCTCAAATCACACTTCTAAACTTTCATCTGCTTCCTAAGGATTTAAGATATTATCTTAAATATATGCTTACTAACTTCTGGAGTTAGAGTGCTATGAAAAACTCTAGATATTTCAAGACTTCTGGAGTAGATCATGTGAATTTCCCAGAGCCAATTGTATCTTCTATCCAACCGAGATAGAAATGTGTCTCCCAATATGTGAAAAAGGCATCTAAAGCAGTAAAAAAGAAAAAAAAAAATCACATTTTGACAGATTGCAACGTTTCTAAAAACTGAATGCCAGTGTTATAGAATATAAGTGAAATATCCCTTTAGATAGAGGTCCAACATAAAGTGTTAGCCAGAAAATGCTTGGTTTTAGGTCTAATGCAGAAGTAGAGTATGCCATGCTTTGAACTGATCTGTGCTAGATCATAGGACCTAGCTTATGTACCAGCCATGGTCTTGGTCTATGAACTTAGAGTGAAACAAAGTCTCAGCTTTCAAAGGAATCTTATTCTTAAGGTATATTTTCCTGAAATCTGCCTGCTTACCACGTCTTATGTTGTGGGTGTTAATATGAGCATATTATATATCACAGAGGACTACAGAAAGCACAAGGCTAACATGTTCTATTTGTTTCTATTTTTTATATAGCAACTTACAGAAACACAAGTTAATTTTTTAGAGAGATATCCCAAAACAATTCTCTCATCCTTTCTCTGTAAGAATTATTACTAGTAAAGGGCAAGTGAGAAAGCAAACTGTTTGAGAAATAGATTGTCTTGATGTACATCATAACAAAGTTCATGGAAGCAGAAACTCAATGTCAATGTCAATCTAGTTTTGGTAGCATATTATCATGTCAGAAATCATCTTGTATCACTGGCTGAGACCAAAGCTGGGACAGGTAACAGTGCTTCTGAAAATCTTAGGTTATGTCCTGAACTCTTATTGGCTAAAATGTTATTTCCACATGAAAGAAGTTTGAAGGATGTAACCCCCAGAGCACTGTAGCTGGTACTTAGATTGATTTTGGCAAAGGACATGGTGTAATCTTTGGATCAAAATAGATTAGATAAATTCAGTTGAAGAGTAAATATTGCCAGTGAATGACAAATGTGCTTTGTGATGTTTGTGTTTCTCAAAGAGACAATATTTTGCTTAATTATTAAGCTGAATAGAGGTTTAAACTGCAGGTTGTGTTGTCCTTGCCTGTGCATATCAGCCTTCTGAGGTCTTTAATTGACATTTTTGGGTTTGGAAATGAATACTGCTCAACAAGATAGGTGGATTTTATCCCATCTTTCAAAATGTTAGGAGAAACGATTGTCTGCATGGTGGGAAAAGAGCTGAATAAGCCTAATGATAATGTCAGTATATATGTTGGTGTAAAACTGTCATGAACAAGTGTGGGGTACAGTTTAAGAGTCAGTTTCGGATGTTAATCACAAGGAGTCAGAGTAGCCTTCCAAGAAGAAAAGAGCAAGAAGCAGATCTTTAGATAGAGCTCAGTAAATTTATGAAAAATATGTTCTTATTAGATGGAGAAAACAACAGCATGGATTTTATACCCTGAAAACAAAAACAAGAAGTATTTTTTCACAGATATTTTCAATTTCCACATGTACTTTACCTGCATCTGCTCTCTTTTCTCCCTTTTCATTCTCTCCTACATATGTATTAGAAGTGCTCTCTCATGGTGATGACAGCTTCAGGTTTATTTCCTCTGTTCCTGTGAGTTCTTTGTAAGTATTGTTTTTGTAAAATTGTGTTAAGGTGTATACTATATCATACTGTTGTGGTTTAAGCCCAGCTGGTAACTCAGAACCATGCAGCTCACACCCCCCACCCCCCTTCCTCCCCAGCTCCTGGAGGGGTATGGAGGAGAATTGAAAGAATGTAACTCCCACGGGTTGAGACAAGAACAGTCCAGTAACTAAGGTATAACACAAAACCGCTACTGCTACCACCAATAATAATAATGATAAGGGAAAGAACAAGGGAAGAGAATACAATCAGTCACCACCCACAGACCGATAACCAGCCTGACCGAGGAGTGATCTAGCCCTTCTGGGTAACTGCCCCCAGTTAATGTGCTGTGGTATGGAAAACCTCTTTGGTTAGCTTCCCCTCCTCCTTGGCAGAGGGTGAGACTCAGAAAGTCCTTGGTCAGAGTAAACATTACTTAGCAACAACTAAAAATATCGGTGGTATCAGCATTGTGCCCAGGCTGAAAGTCAAAAACACAGCACTGCACCAGCTACAAAGAATGAGAAAAATGACTGCTACTGCTGAACCCAGGACAGTATCCACCCTTTATTCCATACCATTCATATCATGCACAGATCCCACATTTTCAATATGATATCACTCTTGTCTCCTATCTATATATATATATACAGATATAGATAGACATATATGCATACATATACACACACACACAAAGAGAGAGATATCATTCCTTAGTGCATGGACTAATCCCTATAAACCTGCTGAGTTCATCTGCTCCATGATGTCAGGCTCCATCTCTTGTAACAGTCTTTCAGAGCAGAAGAGAGAGTGTGGAGTGTTGGATTATTGCCTGCTGATGACACCACGGAACTTGTCTGGTCACTGCTGAGCTCGTCTGGTTTCATCGAAGTTCATTCTTTGTTGGGATGATGGCTGGAGGGAAGTCAGGGCTTGTCGCTGGTGACCTGAAGACATCTAGTTGGTGGGCTATAAAAGTGCTATGTAGCAGGCAACAGCATATAACTGAGTTCATTGGCTGTTTTCCCTTAAAATCAAATCCCCTTGAGGTACACATTGCACTTCCCCATCTTCCTGCATTACCTACCAAGTGTATCTGGGTCCTTGAGCAAAAGCAATCCCACAAGTGGGTTTGCCTTTACCTAAAGCAGGAATAACCCAGACTGTCTTCCCCAGCAAATTCTTTATGGGCACCACAGGAACTTTATCCCCTTCTACAGTATGTAAAAGTTCTGACTGGGCTGGGCCAACCCTGTTGGAAGATCCTCTGGTGTTGACCAACCAGGCAGCTTTTGGTAAATGTGTATCCCAATGTTTGGAACTCCCACCACCCATTGCTCTCAGTGTAGTTTTTAACAGCCTATTGTACCATTCGATTTTCCCAGAGGCTGGTGCAAGGTAGAGGATGTGATATACCCACTCAGTGTCATGCCCTTTGGCCCAAGTGTCTATACGGTTGTTCCGGAAATGAGTCCCATTTTCTGATTCAGCTCTCTCTGGGGTGCCGTGTCACCACTAAATCTGGTTCTCAAGGCCCAGGATAGTGTTCTAGGCAGTGGCGCGGGGCACAGCGTATGTTTCCAGCCATCCAGTGATTGCCTCCGCCATGGTAAGCACATGGTGCTTGCCTTGGCGGGTTGGAGGGAGTGTGATATAATCAATCTGCCAGGCCTCCCCATATTCATACTTCAGCCATTGTCCTACATACCAGAGGCTATAACCGTTTAGCTTGCTTAATTGCAGCATGTTTCACACTCCGAATAACCTGGGCAATAGTGTCCATTGTTAAGTACACCCCTTGATCACGAGCCTATCTGTATGTTGCATCTCTGCCCTGATGGCATGAAGTGTCATGGGCCTACGGGGCCAAAAATAATTCACCCTTATGTTGCCAATCTAAGTCCATCTGAGCCACTTCAATCTTAGCAGCTTTATCCACTTCTTGGTTGTTCTGGTGTTCCTCAGTGGCCCGATTCTTGGGTAGATGAGCATCTACATGGTGTACCTTCACCACCAGGTTCTGCACCCAGGCAATGATATCTTGCCACAGTGCAGCAGCCCAGATGGGTTTACCTCTGTGTTGCCAGTTGCTCTGCTTCCACTGCTGCAACCACCCCCACAGGGCATTTGCCACCATCCATGAGTCAGTAGAGAGATAAAGTACTGGCCACTTTTCTCGTTCAGCAATGTCCAGGGCCAGCTGGATGGCTTTCACCTCGGCAAACTGACTCGATTCACCCTCTCCTTCAGCAGTTTCTGCAACTTGTCGTTGAGGACTCCATACGGCTGCCTTTCATCTCCGATGCTTTCCCACAATACGGCAGGACCCATCAGTAAACAAGGCATACTGCTTTTCACTTTCTGATAGTTTTATTATATGGTGGGGCCTCTTCAGCACGCATCACCTCCTCCTCTGGTGACATTCCAAAATCTTTGCCCTCTGGCCAGTCCATGATGACTTCTAGAATGCCTGGACGACTGGGATTTCCTATTCGAGCTCATTGTGTAATTAGTGCAGCCCATTTACTCCATGTCGCATCGGTTGCATGATGTGTAGAGGAGACCCTGCCTTTGAACATCCAGCCCAGCCCGGGCAACCAGGGTGCCAGGAGGAGCTGTGCTTCAGTGCCAATCACTTCTGAAGCAGCTCGAACCCCTTCATAGGCTGCCAGTATCTCTTTTTCAGTTGGGGTACAGCTGGACCCATATCCTCTGTATCCTAGACTCCAAAAGCCTCGAGTATCCCCTGGAGCTTTCTGCCAGAGGCTCCAAGTAGGACTACTCTCCCTGGCTGCGATGTAGAGTACATTTTTCACATCTGGCCCAGTCCGGCCTCGTTCAAGGGCTACTGCATGAACTATCTCTCGTCTAATCTGCTCAAAGGCTTGCTATTGCTTAGGGCCCCATTTAAAATAATTTTTCTTCCATGTTACATGACAGAGAGGGCTTACAATCGAACTGTAATTTGGGATGTGCATTCTCCAGAACCCCACAGCACCCAAGAAAGCTTGTGTTTCTTTCCTATTAGTTGGGGGAGACATTGCTGTTATCGTGTTGATCACATCTGTGGGGATCTGGTGACGTCCATCTTGCCTTTTTTTCCCAAAAAATTGAACCTCCTGTGCAGGGCCCTTGACCTTACTCCGTTTTATGGCAAAACCAGCTTTCAGCAGGATTTGGATTATTTTCCTCCCTTTCTCAAAGACTTCTTCCACTGTATCGCCCCACAATATAATGTCATCAATGCATTGCAGGTGTTCTGGAGCTTGCCCCTGTTCCAGTGCATTCTGGATCAGTCCGTGGCAGATGGTAGGGCTGTGTTTCCACCCCTGGGGCAGTAGGTTCCAAGTGTACTGGATGCCTCTCCAAGTAAAAGCAAACTGTGGCCTGCACTCTGCTGCCAAAGGAATTGAGAAGAATGCATTGGCAATATCAATCGTGGCATACCACTTGGCTGCCTTTGACTCCAGTTCATACTGAAGTTCTAGCATGGCCGGTGCGGCAGCACTCAATGGTGGTGTGACTTCATTCAGGCCACGATAGTCTACTGTTAGTCTCCACTCTCCGTTAGACTTTCGCACAGGCCATATGGGGCTATTAAAGGGTGAGCGGGTCCTGCTGATCACTCTTTGACTCTCCAGTCTACGGATCAGCTTATGGATGGGAATCAGGGAGTCTCGGTTGGTGCAATATTGCCGCCGGTGCACTGTTGTCGTCACGATTCGCACTTGCTGTTTTTTAACCTTCAGCAACCGCACAACAGAAGGATCCTCTGAGAGACCAGGCAAGGTGGACAGCTGCTCAATTTCCTCAGTCTCCAAAGCAGCAATACCAAAAGCCCATTGGTACCCTTTTGGGTCTTTGAAGTACCTTCTCCTGAGGTAATCTATGCCGAGGATGCATGGAGCCTCTGGACCAGTCACAATGGGCTGCTTTTGCCATTTCCTCCTAGTCAGGCTGATCTCAGCCTCCAGTACAGTCAACTCTTGGGATCCTCCTGTCACTCCAGAGATATAGATGGGTTTCACCTCTTTGACAGCTTGACGGCATCAGGGTACACTGTGCACCTGTATCTCCTAGAGCCTTATACTTCTGTGGGACTGATATGCCAGGCCACCTGATACACACAGTCCAGTAAATCCGATTGTCCCCTACCTCCACCTGGCTGGACGCAGGGCCCCTCTAATAGTCATCACAACGTTGGACACTTAAGTCGTGTTGAAAGGGATTATTCTTCGTTATCACAGGAGCTGGAGTAAAATCAGCTCTTCCACTCCATTTAGGAATCTGCTCACCAGAGACTGAAGCCGCAGTTCTCATGGGATGATCAGCCTTGACCCTTGTTCCTATTTTAAATTCACGCACCCTTTCCTCCAAAGCTGAAGTAGGTTTCCCATCCCACTTTGTCATGTCTTCTCCGTGATCCCGCAGGTAAGACCATAGGGTGGCCTGTGGCGTGTACCTCTTATATCTTCTCTCTCGAACAACAGGACGTCTTTTGTTAATAACTGAGACGTGGTTTGGTACACATGGGGAGCTTGATAGATTGGATAGATCATCTCTTATTGTCTGAACTCTTGGGACAGTTTTTCCACAGCTGAGATGAGGGAAGGGGTGAGATTGTCTTCAAACTCGCGGAGTTGACGAATCATTTCTTCTACTGTTGGTGGTACTATGTCATTCCAGGTTATTGCTGCCAGCGAGTGGGCATATGATGATGATGTACTGCGCACAAATTCCATCACATGGGTTGTGTACATTCGACTTCATCTGGATCTATGGGTGCATTCGTGGCATCCTGCTTGCAATAGATCATCTCTACAATGGCTGATGTCCTCAGAGACTGGATGCCTTTCTCTAGTGTAGTCTAGTTGGCTGAATGGCTCATAACATCATACTTGTATGGAAACCTTTCTTTCACAGCTGCCAAGAGTTGCTTTCAAAGGCTGAGAGACCATTTCTCTTTTGCAATTGCTTTGTTGATTTCTCCTTCCCTAGCAAGTGATCCCAGCTGCTTAGCTTCCCTACCTTCTATTTCATGACTGTTGGCCCCATTGCCCCAGCATTGGAGCAATCAGGTGATGATGTGCTCCTCTGATTGATGGGTAAAATCTTTTTGCATATTCTGTAGCTTGGTTGAGGTCCAGGGTCAAGAAGTTACCTCTTCTTCCTCTTCCTCTGATTCACATAATAATAACTCTTATTCAGATGCTGTCCCGTGTAGTAAGTGCATTGATTCTTCACATTTCCTCACTGTACGGGTTGCTTTTTGTGACTTTTTTTTGCTTTTCCCTTTGTGTACAGGGGCAACCAATACTGGCACAAATTGGTCCTTTGGGTTAGCTGAAGTGATTATCACTGTGGTCTGAGTGGCTGCAGTATCTGTTGTTGGGGCTGGTGCAGCCACTGTGCTTGGGGTTTGAGTAGCACCAGCAGCTGTGCTGTTTGTTGCTGTTGGAGTTTGAGTAGCTGCTGTACTTGTCACTGGGGCTGGTGTAGCTGCTGTGCCTGGAGTTGGAGTACTTGCGTTGGCTGTTGCTTTACCATCACATCCAGAGACATCTTTTTCCCTTTTGTCGTGGTTTAAGCCCAGGCTGTAAATTAGAACCATGCAGTCTACTTCCCCCCCCCAACCTTTCTTCCCTCCGCTCCTGGAGGGACGGGGAGGAGAATCAAAAGAATGCAACTCCCACGGGTTGAGATAAGAACAGTTTAATAACTAAGGTATAACAAAAACCACTACGGCTACCACCAATAATAATAATGATAAAGGAAATAACAAGGCAAGAGAATACAACACCTTACCACCCGCTGACCGATACCGATACCTTGCCCCCCATCCAGCAGTCCTCTAGCACTTCCGGGAACTCTCAGTTCTACATCCTGGGCATGACGTGCTGTGGTATGGAATACCTCTTTGGCTAGTTTGGGTCAGGTGTGCTGTCCCTGCTTCCTCTCGGCTTCCCTCCTCTCTGGCAGAGCATGAGACTCACAAAGTCCTTGGTCAGAGTAAACATTCCGACCAGCAACTGAAAACATCGGTTCTACCATTATCACTCTCAGGCCGAAAGTCAAAACACAGCACTGCACTAGCTACTAAGAAGGAGAAAAAATGACTGCTACTGCTAAACCAGGACACCTTTGAAGGTGCTGGATAGTGTTGAACAGGGCTCTGTAAGCATAGGCTAAGCCCCAGCACATTGCCATGATTTGTCCCTCTCTGGTATGACCAGGATGACAACATACCTCACTTAAGTGTTTTACTAGTTTTTCTGGATTTTGCACTTGTTCCGTGGTGAAGTTCCAAAGCACTGGAGGGGCCCACAGGCCTAGATACTTGCCCATACTATCCCACACACCCTGCCACTCGTGGCTGTCCAGCCTCGGGGAAAATCTCTTGGTCCTCCTATGTAGTCATCTCACCCTAGACAAGACTCAAACACGACTGCTTAGCTTTTGAGATCAGACAAAATGGTTGTGGGTAAAGCACACTCTGTGTGTGTGCCAACATGCTGATCCCCAGCACAAGCAGCAGGCAGGTCTCAAGGGTACCCAAAGGCCACGCAAAACCTTCAGAACTCTCAAATGATGCTGTAAATAGTCTGGTGGGGTGGCTGTGAGTGTAAGAAAATGTCTCCTTCACAAGTTGACCACCCGAGGAGGGAAAAATAGATGTGTAATTGCAAAATACTTGTATTACATACCTCCTAAAGTATAGAGGTGGTGACCACACTGGGAACGCAAGAGGGATTAGTTTCATGATCAATGAGTCTATTGTATTACAAGTCATTACCATAAAGTACAATGAAACAAAAACCTTAGCCCAAGGCCCCCAGCTGATAAACACTAACACAGCAAATACCGGCTGTAAGTAAGGTACGACATGCTGAAACTCCAAGATCAAGAGCATCAACTTTGGGAGCCAATAAATCAGCATTGTGACGAGTGACTATTAATCCAAAACAACGAATGCGTATCACAAACACGATTAGACACACCCTGGTCAGATCTGTTGTTACTTCAACCTTTTGTGCCCCATGTTGGGTGCCACAAAGAACTGCCATGATTTAAGCCCAGCAGGTAACTCAGACCCACGCAGCTGTTTGCTCACTCTCCCCCCGCCTCCTTCCAAACCTTCATTCCCCTGCTGGTGGAGGAATGGGGAGGAGAATCGAAAGAATGTATTGCTGAGATGAGTAGCTCGAGAGAGGATGCCTTCAACACCTGAGCTGGAGGAAGCTCAGCATCCAGGAGCCCCAACTCAGAGTGGCAAGAGACACCTAGGAAGCCTCAAGTTCTCAACAGGACTTGCCCAGGAGCCGGCAGCTCAGCTCACAGGGGGCGGAGCCAGGAGGGACAGCACCAGCCCGGACTGATTAAAAACCTGCTCCAGGGAGCGCGGGTGATCAGGAGTGCATCAAGGCAGTTTGCGTGGGCAGGCGGGCGGGATGGTGAGCACTCACCGCATGACCAGGGCCCGGTCTGGGGGCTCTGCTCTGGCTGCCCCAGCTGTGGTCAGCATAGGCACCCAGAGAGAGCTGATGAGAGGGGAGGCTGCAGTGCAGAGCTTGGAGTGTAGAGAGTGCCTGCACTGGTCTCGTGAGGAGAGGGTGCAAAATGGGCAGGGCTGCACTTGGTGCTGCCTGGTGGAGGTCTTCCTGCAGCAGGTGGCTGAGCTGCGGGACACTGTCAATAGGCTGAAAGATGTCAGGGAAGCTGAGAGGAAGCAGGACTGCTTGCTCCAGGCCCAAATTGTGCAGGGGCCTCAAGCATTCATTGTAGCTCATGGAGGAAAGAAGGAGGCCGTTAACCCAGGAAGCTGGGAAATAGTAACACCAAAAAAACCCAAAAAACCAAACCAAAAAATGGAGGAAGTGGACACTTAAAAGCAAGGGGCTTCTTCCTAAATCTGATGTTTCCACCCAGAACAGCTTCGAAGTTCTACAGGGGGCTAATGAGGAAATACACTCGCCACATGGGCAACCAGCTGATGCACTGCTAAAGAAGATCTTTATGGATGCTGCCAGAAAAAAGCGGCAGGTCATAGTGGTAGGGGACTCTACTTGGAAAGGATCAGAGGCACCCTTTTATCGGCCTGACCCAGTCTCAAGGGAGGTGTGTTGCCTATCAGGGGGTTGGATCAGGAATGTTGCAAAGAGGCTGCCTGGTCTAGTAAGTCCCACTGACTGTTATTCACTTCTAGTTGTCCATGTGGGTGCTAGTGATATAGACAGCTGCAGACTGGAGAACATAAAGGACTACAGAGCCCTGGGAGAGGTGGTTAGGGGCTTTGGAGCTCAGATAGTCTTTTTGTCAATTCTTCAGGATAAAGGGGAGGAACTTAAAAAGCCTAGGAGGATTGGCCAGGTTAATAAATAATTAGAACAGTGGTGTCATGTCAGGGGTTTTGGTATTTAGAACACAGGACTCAGTTTAGGAGGCCAGGTCTACTGGGGGCTGGTGAAGCTGGTCTGACGAAGTGGAAGAGCGGTTTCAGCAGAAGGCTTGCCAGGCTGGTCAAGAAAGCTTTAAGCTAGATGTGTTGGGGGAGGGGGGCATCATTCCATCCCAACACTCCCAGTCAGTTGCCAGCACCTATAATAAATGCTTGGAGCAATGTAGAGATATTCCAGCCTCTCCAACCAATGAGTCGGCTGCATTCGGAGCTTGGCTCAGATGCCTCTATACAAAAGCCCATAGCATGGGGAACAAACGAGGAATTAGAGATGTATGCACGTCTATGGGGATATGATATCATTTGTATCACAGAAACACAGTGGGATGGCTCCTGTGACTGAAGTGTTGGAATGGAAGGTTACAGGCTCTTTAGAAAAGACAGGCCCGGTAGATGGGGAGGGGGAGTTGCTATTTATGTTAGGGATAGGCTGGAGAGTATGGAACTCTGTCTGGAGGCAGGTGATTAGTCAACAGAGAGTTTGCGGGTCAGGGATAAAGGGAGAACAGTGATGGGAGACATTACTGTGGGGATCTGTTACAGACCACCTGATCAAGAGGAATCTGTGGATGAAGCACTTTATGGACAGATAGAAACAGCCTCACGCTTGCAGGCCCTTGTTCTCATGAGGGACTTCAACCACTCTGATATCCGTTGGAGTGACGGTACAGCCCGGCACAAGCAACCAGGAGGTTCCTCAACTGTGTGGAAGACAACTTCCTTCTGCAAGTAAAGGGAAGGTCTGGTTGGAAATGTGACACTCCAGGGCAGCCTTGGTTGTAGCAATCATGAGACAATCAAGTTCAAGATCCTCAGGAGAGTGAGAAGAATGTGCAGCAAGCTCACTGCCTTGGACTTCAAGAGAGCAGACTTTGGCATCTTCAGGAACCTGCTTAGTAAGATTCCATGGGATATAGCCCTAGAGGGCAGGGAGACCCAAGACTGTTGGTTGGTATTCAAGGATCACCTACTACAGGCTCAGGAGTGTTGCATCCCTACTAGAAGGAAGTGCAGCAGGAGGGCCAGGAGACCTCCTTGGATGGATTAGTCGCTGCTGAGGAAAATTCAAAGGAAAAAAGAGGCTTATAAAAGGTGGAAGCAAGGACAGGCGGTCTGGGAAGTCCAGGCAGGGGGGGTTGAACTAAATGATCTTAAGGTCCTTTCCAACCCTAACTATTCTATGAGTCTATGTAATTCCCACGTGTTGAGATAAGAACAGCCCAGTAACTAAGGTATAACACAAAACCACTACTGCTACCACCAATAATAATCATGATAAGGGAGATAACAAGGGAAGAGAATACAACCACTCACCAACTGCAGACTGATACCCAGCCTCGACCTGAGAAGTGATCTAGCCCTTTTGGGTAACTCCCCTCAGTTTATATAATGGGCATGACATGCTGTGATATGGAATACCTCTTTGGCTAGTTTGGGTCAGGTGTCCTGCCCCTGCTTCCTGCCGGCTTCACCTCCTCCCTGGCAGAGCGAGACTCACAAAGTCCTTGGTCAGAGTAAACATTACTTAGCAACAACTAAAAATATCTGTGTTACTGTCAGCATTGCTCCCAGGCTGAAAGTCAGAAACACAGCACTGCACCAGCTACTATGATTGAGAAAAATGACTGCTACTGCTGAACCCAGGACACATACAACAGAAGAGTTAAGAAATACTTCACAGTTTAAAAAATGACTGAAGGATAGAGAACAGTTCATTGGAAGTGATGAGGCTAAAATTAAGAGTACAGATGTATGACTGAATACAGATATCACCTGCTTTGAAATTATGCCCATTTTTTGTGTATGTTCTGGCACTGTTTCCAAAATATTAATATTCTTTACACATTTAAAAATGTTTACTCTGTTGATTAACTTTACCATTCATTCCAACTAAGTTCTGTCACAAATTACATTTTCAAAGGAAATAAAATGGCCTTCATTATTTTAAATTTCATCTCACTACAGTCATATGCTTACAAGAATTCACAAGTTTTTATTCAGTTTTCTTCCAAGAAATTGTAGAAAAAAATCTTTTTTCTTCTGTAACATCGTTGTTATTCTTCCTTTGACCAAAAAGAAAAATAAGACACTGTTTACAAAAGATATTGACTAAAATTAAAACATTATAATAAAAATATTATTTTTGTTATAACACTTTAATGTTATAATAAAAATCTATACTTTCTGACTGGTCTGTAATCTTGTAAGATTTGAATTTGGGCTTCTGAAACATAATGTAGGTAACAGCAAGAAAAGAATTGTAGTTTACAGTACTGTGCATTGCTTTATATTGATTTTATGTTTTTCTAATAATATATCAACTAGCCTCTAGACACTGTATGATGTGTGACGGAATTTCCTCTATTGCATCCTTCCTCTCACCCAGGAAGCTTCATTTAGTTAACCTAAATTACCATCTAAACCCCAGAGGGTATATGTCCCATGATGAATTGGCTCAGTGCTTAGTAAAAAATGTATTAACAATAATGCAAATGAATGCAATTTTACTGTTAGTCAAAGAACTGATTCTGCCATATGGCTGACAGAATTGTCCTGTGAATGAATGTTAGAGCATCAGCTTTCACCAGGGAAAGAGATTAGATAGAGTCCAAGAATTGGGTGTTCTGTTCATATGCAGGCAGCATGAGAAACTAACTTGAATGATGTATACTGAAGACTCCTGAAGACAATGGGATTATAATGGGCTGATATCCAAATATTACAAGTCTACCTGTGGAATGCATATTATTGGTTGTATCTCACCTGATCTACAACACAGAAAATATAAAACAATAGTGCCTTAATATCGCCTATTTGCTGGTCTTAGTGTCTGCTGAGCAAGTTCTCCAGTATAATATTGTACACACAAAAAAACCCCAGTGTGTACCTTGTGACAGAGACATTACTCTTTGAGCAATGCTTATAGGCTTTTAACTCCTGTCTATAAACCTGAAAGGCTTGACAGCCTTGTGTAATGGAGCATCCAGACCCCACAGTTCTTGAAATCCAACTTAAATTTCTCATCAAAACCCACTAAAGTTTTCTTCTATGTTCAAATATTTTCTTGAACTGCTTCTGTTGTGGAAGTCTATTCTATTTTCAGCATTGGTGGTTTGTAGAGATTGCACACCTTCTTTAGGATGTAGATGAGATTTAGAAGATGATAGAAGGTACAGAGCTAGCACGCCACAGACTCTGAAGTATTAAAATAATTTTATGTCTGGGACCATTCTTTGCAACTTCCAAGGAATAATTCAGAGAGCACCACCTGCTGAAAGCTATTTTTTTTCTTTTAAAAGGATTAAATTAGTGCAAATACACATTTCTCTGTCTCACAAGTTTTTGCTTCCTGTAGGCTGATAATTTTTTCTGAAGCCCAGTATGGAATTCTGGAATGTTTTGATTTAGATTATATTACTTTTAAGTAGAGCTAACAATTTTGCTCAGAGGTACTATGTGATATCAACTTAAATCCTATAGTACTTAAAAGTACTGTTGTCTTTTCCAATGCTCCATTATATTTTTCTCCTAACTTCCTTAATGTAATCTGTGATCTGGAAAAAAAATTTATTTCCTCAAAGGTTACTGCAAAGACTATCTCTTTTCCTCCTGTAGGATATTAACAACTCCTTTTAATACACCAAATCTACTTCTCTGTCTATTCAGTCATGGTAATGTGCTAAAGCACACGAAGATACACTCATATATATATGAGTATTCAATCTGTGGGAATCCATAATGGAAGAATAGGCACATTCTCACTCTTATTAATGAACCAGTTCTCAAAATGACACTGGGCCAGCCAAGGTCAATATACACGCATTTGAATTTCTAAACAGAAATGCAACAGAGATGAGATGCAGAAAGAAATAGAAAAATGTATTTTAAAAGAGCAGCTTGTCTGAGTTCCAGAAAATCTGGTAATTTGAGCCAGGTCCTGCTTCACTGAATGAGGGTGTCCAGCTTTAGTGGCTGCCTCTATCTATGATATATTTTTCTGTTTTCAAATATGTTGCATTCACAGACAATAGCTCTCTGATTTGTGCATATGTGCATGTGTGCATATATAAGGGGTGGCTGGAGCATGTGAACAATAGATTTTTGCATAATGTTTAAATATGTATTGCATGATATATACACACCTATACGTAATACACATTTCTGTGTAAGATAATTTTTGTGCCTGGAGCCTTCCATTCAAGTCTGTGATAGATTTCTTTAATAATTTCTGAGTAGACTGGCACTGAAGAAAACATTCATACAATGATGGATTACCATATTCCACGGACTTCCCTAACGATCTAAGTAAAATAAGAACTACATGGAAATGTATAATGAGAGTACAACCTCAGCAGCACTACTGACAAGATCAAACATTTAAGACATCAGAGAATACTTTCCACAAAATTCCGTAAGGCAACAAAATTATAATAATTTTTGGTTGATTTAATATTATTTTTTAGAGTCATTTGATTATGTTTGTATTTTTGATATTATGGGTACAATTATGAATTTCCTGTATTATCTGATATGGCAAGCATTGAGACTCTCAAGTGGATGTTGAATTTGTATTCTGCTATTCCTCCAAATCAAGGTATAATAGTGTTTGTATGAAGCAAGGGTAGATGGCAGAAATCACTTTATTTTGACTAAACAGTTTATGAACAAATTTTAATGCAAATATCTTTTTTTAGTTGACCTACTTTGTCTTTAAAAAATATGTATCGTTTGTTGCAATTTTATCTGTGGGCCCCCTTTTGCACATACACCTCATAGTCTATTAATGTTTGTTCATATAAGGATGAACTAAACCAGAAACACTTATTTTTATCCTTTTTTTTTTTTTTTTTCAATTTCAGCAACAGATGAAAGAATAATTCCTCCCACACTTACTCTAATATCCTTGTCATTTCTAGCCTTCTGCCTCAGCTATGGTGATTTCTTAATCTTCTGTGAACTCCGTAATGCCTTCCTTATATTTCACAGTTACTCTGCTAATGTATTTTCGTTCTTCTATGTTATCAATTGTCCTTGTGATTAAGACCGCTCTAGTCAATTAAGCAGTGAAACCAGAATAATGGTCTATTTTAAGACAATTCTTTTTTACTCATTTACAGGAACGGCACTGCACGTCTTACCTTGAAATTTTAAAATGTGTGTCCAAACTCAATTGAGATCAATCATTGAATTCCAACTTATTTGAACTGCTCCAGGATTTTCCTGTAAAATATATGAAAAAGTAGTTAGCATTTGCCATTCTGAGCATAAACTACTTCAGAAGAAATCCATTAAAAGCAACTTCTAATTTCATTTAGACAACTAATGTTTTGTGCATTACTTTCCACAGTGAATGTTAAAACCTCTGGTCCATTCACAGATGTGCTGTTGTTGTTAACAAAACCTACTGAATTACTCGTGATTTCCTGTTTTCTGTCTTCATCTCATTTTACCTTGCCCTAAAAGTGCAATAATAAGAGGATAAAACTGTTACTGTCTCTCAGATCTTCCCTTTTACAGCATAACATTGGCTACACAATCATTTTGTGTTCTTTCAAGGTCTTTTGGGAACAAAGTGTTTTTGTGCTAAGTATAACTATTATCTGTCCTCTTGGCATAGAACATAGAAATATTATTCTTAGAGTTGTCAAAATAGGTGAGAAATAGCACAAGGAGAGTTACAATCTGCACTTTTGCCTAAATATACCTAATTGGAGTATTTATTGAATGCCAGTTCTTGAACATGTCAAACATTAGCAATTCCATGTGTCTAATGAATATTTTACTGTCAGCTTTGTAGGATTCTGTACCTCATAGAAAATTGTTTTTTAGTATGACATAGCTATACAGTCCTACATCCTAGTTTCAATGGCCTGTTTTCACAGATGAGCTTTCCATTTTTGAAGAGGCTGAAAACCCCCAATGAAATAAAGAAACAATATTAGATTCTTTCAAAAAGTTACTTTCACACATTTAATCGCATTCTTTTAGATTACTGTAAAAATCTAGAATAAATGCTGAATTCTCATGTATTCTGTTATATGTTGCAAAAGAATGAAATACTTTAAAAACTGCGAGTTAGGACTTCTGAATTTATTTTACCTTATTTTACTACTAGTTATCAGTTATTATTTTCTAATTTACAGTATTTTCTATGGTATATTACATACAGCTATACCTATTTATAAATTATTTTTATCATTATTTCATTTATTCTTCTCACTAATTAGAAAATAGTAGAACTTTATACAATAGTTAAAATAAGAGCCATGCAGTACATTCTTCTTTAGTTTAAATTCATATAGATGTATACGTGTGTGTGTTTATTTACATAAATATGCATTTATCTATATAAATATCTCACTTTTGTTTTAAAGAATTTCTATGAAAAAGTGTAAATTATGCTGGGGTCTCATGATAGTTGGAGCTGGACACATGCTGTGAGGTAGCCAAGCCTGTGAAGGGCTCATGATTTCTCCACTGAAATGCTATTAACTACAAACATAATCTGAAAGGGCAACTAATTCTCATCAGTACAGCTGAATCTTCACTTTCATATTGAATCATATTGTATCATATTGAATCATATTCACTTTCATAGTGAATCATACTTGCACACCTCTCCATCAGGCTGACCATCTCCTTTTTTGAAACACAAATGAAGATGTTTGCAGGTTTTCTGTCTCAGCAGTCAGAAGATTTTTGCCTTTAAATTAGCTGGAAGTACTGAATATCTCTGTGGAAAATCTGGAACTTACTGTGGAATAAGACTACGTTGGTTAATTGTGCACAATCTTGTGTAATTAATTTTTATGTCCTATACTATATTTTATCTATAAGCAGTAGAAAGCTTTTGCATATCTGCGCTCCTTCTAAGCAAAAGCTCAGGTCATAAGGAAAAGATTCTGCCAGAACAGTAAGTGAAAAGTAATTTGCTACATAAGAAATAAAATATAAACACACTTTAGGACCCACGTTACATATCCTTCTATGATTTATGCCAAGAGATCATGTCCTGTATTCCTTGGCAAAAGTCACACAGGGCTTTAAAAGAAGAAACAAACTGGATGCTCTTGTGTGCTCTCTGGTTATGGTTTTCTCAGTCTTATCATCCATGTGGCACTGCTGACACACAGGTGGACAAATCTCTGCTATTTTTACTCAGTGCCCAAAGGCGGAACATAAGAACAAATAAACATCAGGAAAGAAAGAGTAAATCAGATTGTTTTTGCTCAAGGTCTTGGGTCAAATAAAATTTTTAATCTTATTGACATTCTTGAGATAAAGCAAAAATAATCCAGATTAGTTCTCTTTGCACAAAAAGCAGCTAAATTATTCTTGCCAGGGTAGGGACTGTTGCTCAAGGAAAGCATTTTGTTTTGGCCACTATGCTTCTTTCCCATATTTTACTATGAAGTTTCTTTCATTTTTCTACAATGACTCAAAAAAATCAGAGACTCAAAAAAATCAGAAAGTGACTTTTAAAGAAAGCAGCCTTTTCTTGCTCAAATTTTTTGTTGTCAATGCAGTGTTGCTGTGACAAGAGTACTATACTTTGGTAAGACTAAATGTAGGTGAAGAGAATGTGATTTACATTTTCAGTTTATTTTTTAAGGGAAGATTAATGTGCTTATGTGATAGATGAATAATATTTTCACTTCAGTCAGATTGTGCTTTAACAAGTAGAAAGGCACATAAGACTTGATACCCTCCCCTCGTTTTCCTTCTTCTACATTTATTACAATTGTCTTAACTAGAAAGGACTAAAAAATGTAACACCACCGTATTTTGGTATTATAGTCTACTTTGATCTTATAGAAAAAATAAGCAGAAAAGTATTTTGGTATTATAGTCTACTTTGATCTTATAGAAAAAAATCACAGCTATTGAAAGAAAAAAAAAGAGATAATTTATTATAGAAATAGACTGCAAAATTTTTAATAAGTTTCATTAACTGATCATAGCTTTTATAGGGAAGGGATTCCCTCACTTTAATGGATGCTGAACCCTATGTCCTGAGGGTGAAGAGATCACTGACTCATGATCCAGTGTGAGGATGGAAGGCACAGACCCAGAGGTAGAGTACAAGCTGGATCGTTTATTACAAGGATTACACAATTTTTATGTGCTTCCAAGCAACTAGCCATGCACATCTGTGTCTGCCTTGCGGTTACATTAATGACTTCAGGAAAAAGGTCTATCTGATTTTTCTCATCAACATCCTCTATCCAGTTCCGACATCCTTATTCCTTGCCAGTTCCAACATCTTCTAAGTACCAGTCAGGGACGGGTCACTCCTAATTGCCTGCTGTAGTTTCTCCCTCCCATGGTCTCTGACAGTTTCAATGCATTCCAACCCCCACAGTCGGGTTTCATCAACAAAGTCAAGGAAAATGTATGAGGCTATTTCCCAGACAGCAGCCAGAAGTGCATAGAAAACTTCTAGGGGATACACAGTCCTATTTGGTGTTCTCTACAGCTTATGAAGCCCCAAAAGTTACACCTCCTTTCCCCTACAAGCTTTGCAGGGTACAGAATAAGCTTCATGGACACTGCAACAGTCTATGCACACAGGTGTCATGATACCACACTTTGAGTTCTCCACTGTCCATGATCAAGTCCAGGAAAGCATCTATGATTCTCAATCTGCATGGATCTGAGTGTCATTGACTCATGGCAGATGCTGATTACACGTTTCAGGCATGGACTACCCTGACATTTTATAACAGTCATGCACCACATGTACCTTCCAATGAAGTCCTGCAGGTTTTCATGGGTCACACACTCAGCCGGCCTGCCGCAAAGTGTCTCACTTCACCAGCCACAACAGGCTAGAGTGGCAGTGGCATGGGTGTTGATCGTGATTGGATAATGTGCTTTGTACAGTGGGTGTGAAGGTGTGGACACACTGCTCTAGACAGAGTGGCCACAAGAGGGGCAGGCTGTCCAGCTTCTGCACTCACTGTCACCCTAGAATGCAATGAAGCGAAGTGTGTGAAGTCATCTGTGCCAGTTTGGCTCAGCACTGGTTCCATCACAGTGCACACAAACACTGTAGCAGCAATCCACCATGTCTTCATTCTCCAGTAGTCAAAAAACAGATTTGGCTTCTCTCCACCTCAACTCCCCGCACAATTGCCAGCCCTCTCCACCCATTCCTTGTGTTGCTTTCTTCAGAGATACACAGTCTGCAAGCATCCTCCTGTCTTCCTGTGTCTGCAGCATCAGCTTGAGTTTTTTACACAGATTATGAGGACATTCTTTATTTGCATTTATTGCCCTCCGTCATTGTCCTTAAAAGCAGAAGAGCCTCTCCCCACCAGGAGATATGGTTCTCTAATGTTACTGTTTCTCTGTGCTCTCTGTTCCTTTTTCTGCCTCAGTGCTTTACACAGGCAAGGGCACAAAATGTTCTGTCTTCTTTCCTGTGTCATAATGATCTTGCCCTAAGAGCACAGTTATCCCAAAGGTTTTAGTCTCCTTCATTACTACCAAGCTTCGACTTCCCTAGCCCAAACCACATCCCTCCAAACAAAACTTTGAGGCTGGTGGCTGTTTTTTATAAAAAAAACACCAAACAAGTCTGCTGCTGAAAAATTGTCTGAGAGAGAAGCAAAGGTCTCCCTAAAAAAGCTTCTTGACTTTCTTGGCCTTTCAACCACTCCATTTTCTACATTTAATTGCTATTCCCTTCAATTCTGAACTGTACTTACAAATTATTTTGAGAGCAACCCTTAAAGATTTATTGAGTTACTTATATATTACTCTGTTCTCACTGCCACTTGAAAGACAGCTAAAATTCCTCACATCTAGCATGACTTTGTCTAAGAATTTACTAAACCTTAGATTTTAGTTTTTATCTTCTTGCAAAGTTTCTTAAACTGTACATTTAGATCTATAATTATGAAACTATACTTATCTAAAAGTGATTTATATGACTAGGTGCAAGTCTCTGAGGGTTTTTTGAGACAGAAAAAATGGCATTTTTCTTGAGAAGAGTAATGCGTAACAAAAAAATGTGCAGAATGCTTTCACAGATCTGCAGAAACTCTTTTTCTTTCTCTGGAAAGAAGTAATTTCCTTTCCAATTAATGCAAGGTTCAGGCCTAAGGGGACAATGAACCATATAATAGTCAAGATCCAGGACATCAGATCAGAGATGGAAGAATGTAACTCGGAAGGAAAGTTACTTTGAGATGGCTTTCTTAGGAAAAAAAAATCTATTAGGGAACCATTAACATCTTAGACTACATACAAATTGCAGGTCCCTGAGCAATTTTCATCTTCCTGTTCCAGTTACTGACTCCAGCTGCGTCTCTGCTTCTTACTGTAGAAAATGCCCTCTTCCTCGTTATTTGGCTTGGTATCTGAGGGAAGAAACATAACACCAAGCATATGGGCCATGTTACACAGTTTAGCCCTTTTCTGCTATAGTGCTGATTTCTTAGACCTGGTAAACTGGTCAGACCCTGTTTCCAAAACTGTAGGGTTTTTTTTTCACTCTTGCTGTATTGAAAGTTCTGCTCCAGAGGTCCATTCTTTGAAAATCTAAATTCCCCATTAACTTAGGTAGAAATTCACATTAACAAGATGCTTTCATAAACAGATTTCTAACCTTTCTTTTTGCGAGGAATTTCGTGTTAAAGAACAAAACCAAAACATGTCCTAAATCATGTGATACAGGTATTCTGTAATATATATGTACAGAAAAATCAGTTTACTCTGTTATAATCTACTTCCTATTCCTTTCTGTTCAGTTTCCCACTGTCGTGGTTTAAGCCCAGGCCGTAAATCAGAACCACGCAGTCCACTTCCCCCCCCCACCTTTCTTCCCTCCGCTTCTGGAGGGACGGGGAGGAGAATCAAAAGAATGCAACTCCCACAGGTTGAGATAAGAACAGTTTAATAACTAAGGTATAACACAAATCACTACTGCTACCACTAATAGTAATAATGATAAAGGAAATAACAAGGAAGAGAATACAACCGCTCACCAACCAGTACCTCACCCCCACCCTGCAGTGTTCCAGCCCTTCCGGGGACTCTCAGTTCTACATCCTGGGCATGACGTGCTGTGGTATGGAATACCTCTTTGGCTAGTTTGGGTCAGGTGTCCTGCCCCTGCTTCCTCCTGGTTTCTCCTCCTCCCTGGCAGAGCATGAGACTCACAAAGTCCTTGCTCAGGGAAAACATTCTGACCAGCAACTGAAAACATCAGCTTTATCAGTATTATTCCCAGGCTGAAAGTCAAAACACAGCACTGGACCAGTAGAAGAAATGACTGCTACTGCTAAACCAGGACAGTATCCACCCCTTATTCCATACCATTCACGTCATGCTCAGATCCCACATTTTCAATATACCATCACTTTCATCTCAGTGCACTCTTATCTTAGTGCACAGACCAATTCCTATAAAGCTGCTGAGTCCATTCGGTCCATGATGGTGGGCTCCATCTCTTGTAACAGTCTTTCAGAGCAGGAGAGGCCCATTGCAAAGTCCACCCCTCGATCATGAGTCCATCTCTATGTTGCATCTCTACCCTGATGGCCTGAAGTGTCATGGGCCCATCAGGCTCAAAATAATTCATCCTCCCCTGCAGCAGTCTCTGCAACTTGTCATCAGGGACTCCACACAGCTGACTTCCATCTCCGACGCTTCCAAAGCACTGGAGGGGCCCAGTGGATTAGATACTCGCCCATACTGTCCCACACACCGTGACACTCATGACTGTCCAGCCTTGGGGAAAACCTCTCGGTCCCCCTGTATTGTCTAAACCCAGACAAGACCCAAACCTGACTCTGCTTAACATTCGAGATCAGACAAAATGGCCGTGGGTAGAACACACTCTGTGTGTGTGCCAACATGGTGATCCCCATCACAATCAGCAGGCAGGTCCCAAGGGTACCCAAAGGCCATTCAAAACCTTCAGAACTCTCAAATGATGCTGCTGTACTTGTCACTGGGGCTGTAGCTGCTGTACTTGTCGGCTCTCTCACCGCCAGCTTCTCTTTTTCTGAGTCCAGATCTTCCTCCTCTGCCTTGCTGGGAAATGCTGTGTGGTCTCCTGCATCCTCCTGGGGCTCGGACTCACGGAGCTCGGCGGGCAGCTGCTGGGGGATGCTCTCGGCTGCCACGGGGTTGGGCTCGTTCGCGGGGCTCGGCTCCTCTGCCGCCTCCGCCCGCTACTCAGCAGCTGCCTCCTTCCCCTCCTCGGCAGCCGCCTCCTTCCCGGCCTCCGGCCCCGCTCCCGCCACCGCTTGGTCCCCGGAACCGCTCTCCCAGGCCACTTCAGCCGCCGCCGGCTCCCAGGGCCGCTCCCCCTCAGCTCCCCGCAGCCTCACAAAGATGGAGGCGAGGACGAGGGCCAGGACAGTGAAGAGCAGCGGGACGGCCAGGTACAAGTCCACGGCCACGTCCATCCCGCCCTGCTGCCGGAGCCCCCCCGTATTACAAGCCATTACCATAAAATACAATGAAACAAGAACCTTAGCCCAAGGCCCACACTTGATAAACACTAACACAGCAAATATCGGCTCTAAGTAAGCTACAGCATACTGAAACTGTGGCATCAAGAGAAACAACTTTGAGAGCCAATAAATCAGAATTTGTGCCTTGGTCAGATCTGTTGTTACCTCAACCGTTCAAGCCCCAAGTTGGGCGCCAAAAAGAACTGTCGTGGTTTAAGCCCAGGCCGTAAATCAGAACCACGCAGTCTACTTCCCCCCCCACCTTTCTTCCCTCCGCTCCTGGAGGGACGGGGAGGAGAATCAAAAGAATGCAACTCCCACGGGTTGAGATAAGAACAGTTTAATAACTAAGGTATAACACAAATCACTACTGCTACCACCAATAGTAATAATGATAAAGGAAAAAACAAGGAAGAGAATACAACCGCTCACCAACCGGTACCTCGCCCCCACCCTGCAGTGATCCAGCCCTTCTGGGGACTCTCAGTTCTACATCCTGGGCATGACGTGCTGTGGTATGGAATACCTCTTTGGCTAGTTTGGGTCAGGTGTCCTGTCCCTGCTTCATCCCGGCTTCTCCTCCTCCGTGGCAGAGCATGAGACTCACAAAGTCCTTGGTCAGGGAAAACATTCTGACCAGCAACTGAAAACATCAGCTTTATCAGTATTATTCCCAGGCCGAAAGTCAAAACACAGCACTGCACCAGTAGAAAAAATGACTGCTACTGCTAAACCAGGACACCCACTAAGGGTTAAATGTTTTGCAATAGTTAATCTCTTAGCTTACTTTTCTTTCAACATGTGTCAGCCTAAGAAATTGTTCCTGTAAAGCATTTCCCCTCTTCTTTCATGACCAGAGGAGTGTGCTGTTATATCCTTCTGTCACTAGTGATTGATAATAATGTTGAGATGTCCATTGCCTCTGCTTGGCTGTACACCTACATGACATGAAAGTGATGCATATTTTTTGTTTAGACAGTTAGCCTTTCCTCAGTGAAAAAAAAAAAAAAATAATAAAATTGAACTGAACATGTTGCTCTAAGGCAAGAAAATGATGGATTGTATGGATATAAAACAATTGGAGAGATGTGTGTCCTCATGTGTGTAATAGGTTGTGCCAGGAGCTGGGATTGGGTGAGGAGGTGCAAGACAGGATGAAAATGTGTTCTATTATATGGGGGTTTTCTGCAACACCAACATGAATATAAAAGTCTCCTAGGAAGCTGTACTATCAATTCAGCAGGTATGCGTGATTCAAAGCACACTGTGCTCTACCTCTTGTACCTTCTATTTGAATGAAACAAAAGATGATTCAGCACCAAAAGTTTTATTATGATACAAGTAATGATGAGAAGAAGCTGTTATGTGATAATGGTTGTGAAGCCTGTCTACTGAATATTTTCAGACCTCATGAAAATTTGTGGTGAGAGAATAAATTTCTTCTCTTTAACATCCTTTCTATACACTACAGTAACACAGGTGATAACTCAATTTTTAACAATCTCTTCTCCCAGGTATTTTGCTATATTCTTTGGCTTGTTTTCCTTGTCATAGACAAATAGATATTGTTGCTATTGCATATGTAAATCTATGAAGTATATTTAGGTATTTTTATGGACAGAAATTACAAAATATATTACTGTCATTTTGCTTACATATATAAGCTTGGTTTTATATAGGCAGAAACATTCAAATATTCTACCATTAATCAAAGAGAGTTTTTTATAAACCAAAACACAGTAATAAGCAGCAACAAAAAAACCCCAGTGTCAGTGATAATGGACAAAATGTCATATATAAATAAAATAACAAGTTAAATAACACATTGAGGAAGGTGATCCTAGGCTGCATAAAAAGCAGCATGGCCTTTGGGCTGAGGGAGATGATTCACCCCCTGTAGTCTTCTCATGAGACCCCACCTACAGTACTGCATTCAGTTCTGGGACCCACAACAAAAGAAGACTGATTACCTGTTACAGCAAGTCAGCAATAGGGTCACGAAGATCAGAGGTCTGGAGAATCTCTCCTATAAAAACAGACTGAGAGAGTTGGGTTTGTTCAGCCTCTTGTGAGACCCCACCTGACCAGAGGGTTGGAGCACCTCTCCTATGAGGACAGGCTGAGAGAATTCTTCATCTTGTTGAAGAGAAGGCTCCTGGGAGACCTTACGGCAGCTTTCCAGTACCTAAAGGGGGAGTACAAGAAATATGGAGATGGACATTTTATAACAGAAAGTAGTGGCAGGATAAGGGGTAATTGCTTTGAACTGAAGGAGGAGAGGTTTAGATTAGTTACTAGGAAGTTGTGACTGCCCCATTCCTGGAAGTGTTCAAGGCCAAATCAGATGCAGCTTTGAACAACCTAGTCTAGTGGAAGGTGTCCCTGCCTGTGGTTGGGGGTTAGAACTAGATGACCTTTAATATCCCTTCCAACCCAAACCATTCTATGATTTGATAATTGTATGATTCTATGTTTACATGGCAAAATTTTGGTAGTGGAGGGTAGGTTTATTTTTGTTTCTCACTATACTTCTTTATATTTATTTAGCAATATACTAAATGAATCTTTTCCAAGTCAAGTCTGTTGTGCCTGTGATGGTTTGATGAGTCATCTTTTGTAATTATCTCAACTCATGAGCTTTTTCATCTGATTTTCTCAACTTCTCCCATGGAAGATGGGGAGTAAGAATGGTGGCTATCTGGCAGCCAGCCAATATCAGTCTACCATGCTGTTACTTGGGTAGATGTTAGACTTTTATAAAATATAGAGTTTGTCAGAAAACACCCAATGAACAATATTTCCAATTCTGAATATGAATATTAGCTCTTTTATGTGTTTATTGCTGAAAGAATACAAGCAAAAAATCTCACATATCATCATCTAAGTAATTCCAAAAATGTGGAGATAGGCAAAATTCTACATCATGGTTAATACTATTTTCAGTAATTTTGCACTCAATCTGACAATATATATGTATGTGTATATGTAAGTACACAAACACAGATTTATGTGTAAGATTTGATACATACAGCCTAGTCAAAACCTCAGAAAAGTAGAGTGTGATACGAGTGAACTATTGGAGTCAGGCAAAGTCATGAAATATCAGTGAAAACCTGTCCTAAACTGAGGGCGGCACCATTTCCTCTGCAGTCATTCTAGGAGACATCAGAGGGTGACAGGATCATGGCATCAAGCCTTATGGAGAAGTTCGCTAGGTAAGCCACATTCTGGGAAATGTTGGAGGTTTTTTAACCTGTTCTGTTTTCAGAGTAGGAAGGAACTGACGTCTCTTGAATCTTCTGATGTTCACATTTCTTTGCTTTTGTAAGAGATCAGGGAGGACATCAAGTGCTTCCTTGAGTTAGGCAGGAGTTGATAACCAGAGAACCTGCCACAGCCAAAGAAGGATCTTTCGTTAGGTGCAAAATCTGCATAAAAACTGATCTTGGTGTTTTCTCCATGTTTTGTTGGTCATGTTTCTGCATGCTTGGGTATTTTTGGCTGCATTTCACCAAACTTCTTTCAGCATTAAAACCAGAGAAGAGGTAATTTGAGTTTCTCCTAGCTTATTTTGCTCTCTTCCCCGCTTTATTTCATTTTAATCTGATATCAGAGGGATCATTCTCAATTCCAGAGGCTGCCAATCCCCTTACTCTGGTGATTTTTTTAGTTTCTTTCCCCTGCTGCCCTGAATGTCCGAAGGCCATCAGTAATCACAAAATTTCAACCCTCTCTCACAGAACAAATTTTTGAGCAATCTGTTGTTCTTAGTTATCTTGTCATGCTTTCACCCTTTTTCTCTAAGGCTAGAAGGATTCTCCTGAAATCCCATCTGGTGCTTCCTGTCTCTGGATATCTTTCTCAGGCCAACAGTGCTGTCTTTTCTGCATTGCAGCAGGAATATGTCTATGTTGTTTGTACTGACAAAAAGGTAAAATTTTCCTTAATTATGCTAAAACCCACACTTTCCTCATTTTTACAGTTCATACCCTGAAAATTTATTGCTTTTTGTTCATTTTACTGAAAGTATTTAATGTAAGGTTTTGTATCTATTACTTTGAATACTTATGATATTAAAGTATATTTTTAAGACAAAAGTGCTTCCAAATTAAAAAACACATAGAGAATTTGGAAACTTAGAAGACACTGATATTAAATTCAGGGAATGGATTTTCTTCCAAAGCAAACAATTAGAAATTCATGCTGCTTCATAAAATGTGTTGGTGGTTATATATGTTTTTTTCTTTTTTACAAAGAAAACAGAACATAAGTCTAATATCTGCTTAAAACACAGATATATTTTTATGTGCATTCCTGAGATATGTATTTTGACATTTTCTAATGTTATTTCTATCATATCTTTATCAAGGAACATTGTATAAAATCTTGCCGATGCATTTTAATTGGGACTCTTTGTATTCTGACTACATTTCATCTGCATGACAGAAAAGTGATGAACTATCCATATAATAGTCCTTTTCATTTTGATCATCTTCATTATAATTTCTTGTTAAACTTCACCTTTTTGAGGAGAGTATAAAATTATATATTGTCCCTTTGTTGTACTGTTCAAAGCTAAAAATGAAAAAGAAATAAAAGAGCCAAACCCACACTATATAACAATTTATTCTACAATTTCTTTTCTGAGCATCAGATTCTCAGTATTACACGAGTATTTTTATTTCTATGTGCTAAGGTAGTTGTTCCAGACCATTTTCCAGATGGCCATTTAATATTTCCAGTATTATATTTTTTCTGGCTTTCTTTGTGTATTCCAAACTTGCACTGAGTTTTAGGAACATAGGAACAAAGACCAAAACTATACGCAAAGCTTCTGTTGTTTTAACTTATGATCCAAGGTAATTTTAACCTTCAGGTCCCTTGTATCTGTTTCTTATTCTCATGATACAGAAGGTGATTATGGCTCCAGTTTTGTTGGTCTGTGATTAAACTTGCACAGATTACTTGGGGTAATGTGGAATTTTTCTCCACACTTCCCAAGCTGTTGAAATACTAGGTTCAATATATGTCTTCTGAAATTTTTACTTATTGTTGCACTTTCACCCACTTTTAAATTTTCACCTTCTTTATTTCAAATATTTCTCTTGCAAGTGTACTGATACTGACTTCCTAGCCTTTCTGTTTATTTTTAACTGATTTCATGATCTGCTAAAGTTCTTTTGCCGCATCTGTAAAATATTGTTTGCATAGATCATTATTCAGCCATTTAAATAACTTGCTCAATTAACTGGCATAATTAAAATTCCAGAAATCCTTAAGTAATTATTAAAAATAAGCTTAACTCATTTGTTTTATCTAAACTAACTCTACAAGGTGCTAGCACAACAGCTGCTAGCACAAGCTTTGTCATGAAGGTGCTACTTCTGAGTACTTAAAAAAGAGCTAGGCCACTACAAATAAAAATCCTCAAAGCAGCCTGTCATGTCATGTCATTGTAAACTCAAGCAGCTTTTGAAATGGATTATTAAACATTAAATTTTGTGGAAGTAATTAACAAGGGATGCAAAGAGAAATGAGCATTAGGTTTGGTAGGAGAAAGCTCTTTTATATATGTGATTTTAGACTAAAGAGAAAGTTATTGCTAAAGCAAAAAATGAATCATGTTACTTTTTGCTAAGTGGCTCATTATTTCTTATTTTAGTCCCCCATTTCATGGTCTTTGTATACTTTCCAAGGTATAACAAAACTACCCTTTCTAGTTACCTGGTACCTAAGCCAATGGAACTCAAACAGAAGTGAATTATCAAGAATGAATATGAGTTTTCAGACTGCTGTTATAGTAAATCATTTACTAGCTCTCTGGGTTCTTGCTTATGTGACATATGTGTGTATGTGTGTATATTACTTTTGGTAGGATGTGTGTATATTACCTACATATGTGTGTAATATTACTTTTGGTAGGATGACATCGGGCCTCAGAGTTGTTTCACCATGGAAAACTACAATGACATGTTTCTACTTTAGAATGAACAACATTAAATACAGCATTTATTCTTTCACCTCCGCTACCTTGAGGTGCTTGTCTTTTCCTCTTCAGATGTTTTTGTAATCCATTCTTCATCCTAAAAACACTGAGAATTTTCTGAGGAAGAACAAACCTCACATTACAAAACTTGTCGGTAGCAGCAGAAGGTTACCGAATTAATGCTGCACTGATAAGATTCAATTTTTTTCCTGGCTGTTAAATCTTCTTCAATTAAAATTTATTTTCTAAAATAGGAACAGGTATTTTGTAAGCTGTAAACTAGATAAGTTGTTGGAGAAATCATAGAATCATAGAATAGTTAGGGTTGGAAAAGACCTTAAGATCATTTAGCTCCAACTCCCCTGCCATGAGCAGGGACACCTCAAACTAAACCATGTCACTCAAGGCTCTCTCCAACCTGCCCTTGAACACCACCAGGGATGGAGCATTCACAATTTCCCAGAGCAATCCATTCCAGTGCCTCACCACCCTTACAGTAAAGAACTTCCTCCTTATGTCCAATCTAAACTTCCCCTGGTTAAGTTTTAACCCATTACCCCTTGTCCTATCACTACAGTCACTGATGAATAGTCCATCCCCAGCATCCTTATAAGCCCCCTTCAGATACTGGAAGGCTGCTAGGAGGTCTCCACACAGCCTTCTCTTCTCCAGGCTGAACAGCCCCAACTTTCTCAGCCTCTCTTCATATGAAAGGTGCTCCAGTCTCCTATCATCCTCGTGGCCATCCTGTGGACTTCCTCCACCAGTTCCATGTCCTTTTTATGTTGAGGACACCAGAACTGCACACAGCGCTCCAAGTGAAGTCTCATGAGAGCGGAGTAGAGGGGCAGGATCACCTCCTTCGACCTGCTGGTCATGCTCCTTTTGATGCAGCCGAGGATACTGTTGGCTTTCTGGGCTGTAAGCACACACTGCTGGCTCATGTTCATTTTCTCATTGACCAACACCTGCATGTCCTTCTCTGCAGGGCTGCTCTGAATCTCTTCTCTGCCCAACCTGTACCTGTGCCTGGGATTGCTCCAACCCAGGTGTAGGACCTTGCACTTGGCATGGTTAAACTTCATCAGGTTGGCATCAGCCCACCTCGCAAGCATGTCAAGGTCCCTCTGGATTGCATCCCTTCCCTCCAGTGTTATCAACCGAACCACACAGTTTGGTGTCATCGGCAAACTTGCTGAGGGCGCACTCAATCCCACTGTCCATGTCACTGAAATGTAAGGCTAAATTAAATTTTCATATAAAATTTTCAGTGGGAGTCTAATTTCTAGACAAATTTCTGTAATTTACTGTAAACTAGTAAAAATTAAACTGATAGCCCACTTCTGAGAATTCATATTTGAAAGCCTATAGTAATAAAAAGTCTAACCTCTTCACCCAGTCCCTGCTCATTATACTAAGTCACTCATTCATTCCCGTGAGTGCATGCTTTGAAAGTTTATGTTCTCCTTTAACACAAGGGCATAAAGGATGAAAAGGTCAGTGACATACAGCAGTAAGTGTTTGAAAATAATTTAATGAGGTAATTTGCATAAAAATGATTTCTTTTTTCCCCTTTGAAACAGGCAACATCTAAAGTTTAGAGGATATGTGCCAAAATAGCTTTTCAGAATGCAGTTTCTTGGTATAATTCATTTAAAATGCTAGATTGCCTGTCTTATGAAACAGAAAGACATACTTCAGAGTGAAAACTTTTCTCAGATACCTTTGTGAAAAAGATGGACATCTTGCTCAAAGCTAGACTCAAAATTTAATGACAATTTAATTGTTTCTCACATATATTTTCCCAACTTTATTCTACAAGGAATATGGAATTAGGAAATTTATACTTATGCTTTTTCCTTTTTCAATATATAGTAACTTGGGCCATATTTAACTTTTTTGCTGAGATACTACTACACAGTAGTAGGTCAGAATCTGGGCCTTTGGGAACCTCATCTAAGGACAGCTGGCTGTAAAGATTCTTGAGAATATCTGAGATAGAAATTTTTAAATATCACTCCTCAATATCTAAATGCATAATAAAAATAACAGTACGTATCACCCTCATTTATCTGAGGGATAAATGAGTTGAATTCATCCATAAATTGTGTTCCTCAGATGATCTCTTTAGGACTGCATGTACACAGATTGATGTGGATCTTAAATGTGTCTGTAAAGAAATCTAAGCCTTTCTGGAAAAGTACATCAGGACATTGTCATTGGCACAGAACTCAAGATTCATTAGACCTGATGAATTTACAGGTGTAACAGAGAACAACTATGTACATTAGCAGCAGTTCTGAGAACACAGTAATGAGTTTATAACATAAATGATCACACACAGGGCAAAATTGAGGTTATATTAACACTGAAATTATTCTATAACTAATAATGTGGATGATAATGTTGTTTAGAATGGATTGTGAATATTCATGAGTAGACGTAAGTGCTTTTAGAAAAAAAATGGTTTCTTGATGTAACTAAAATATGTTTCATATTGTTTTAAAATATGCTTTCCATAGGAAAGCTAAAATAATTTTTAAGTTAAACTCTTGAGGGTTTATTTGAAGATAAGAAGCCAAACCCCAACACACATAAAATTGATGGGGACTGCAAACAGAACAAATTTATTTGAAAGCTACTTATTCATAGAAAAAAGGAAGAAGACATTTTAACATTTTGTATTTGTGAATTATTTTTCCTCTGTTTTTTACCCAAAATTCTTCAAGCAACTCAAAAATTTAAGGCATATGATCTCATGGGATTTATGTTTCAAAATGTCTCTGCACTTATGATTTTCTGTATCTGTGGATAGACCAGCAACTCTGCTCTCTAAACCAGCAGGTTACTGCATATTTCTTGCTGTGAATATTATAGCTGAAATACTAAACATAACCTGCTAATAAGTTATTGAGATCCTATGAGATTCTGACTGAGACAACAGCAGATGGAAGATAAACATGTGCCATTGGCTACAGCTGAAAATGTCAAAAATGAGCTGTGAAGCTCAATGCCTAGTTGCACAGAACAAAGATGCTTCATCTCGGAGGAAAATAACAGCTGAATGAGAAATTATTTTTGATAGCTATTTTCTGTAAAGGCAGAATCATCTTTGTGTAGGAGGTATACTTAAGTAGAATGTTGAGTTTGCACTGGCTTTCTGCATACAAGTAATTTTTATCTTGTGCTCCTGAAAGTGTTACCCAGTTACTCTTAATTTAATGTAAAGATTTTTAACATTTTTCTGTTCCACTCTTCTATATTCCAGCTGATCCTGGCAAAGCACCTTCTACAAGTACAATAGGAATCATAAGTAACAACTATCACATATGATTTATTTTTTCTTTACATGTTCTTCAGAGTAAGAGTTGTCTAGAGAGACACATGGTGGTGAACAAATTCTGGATGCTTTCATTGTATTTTTTCCAATTCTATGATTCTACTGCATCACATTTTCAGGTATGACTGAAGGTAAGAAGGCTTATGCATTAGAAGTTTAATGCTTTTTATTCATGTCAATAAATGGTTAGAAGGGTGGTGCCATAGTCAAGGGTTTGGGTATCTAGAACATGGGACCCAGTTTAGTAGGGCAGGTCTACTGGGGGCTGATGAAGCTGGTCTAACAAAGAAGTGAAAGAGCGGTTTTGGTAGGAGGCTTGCCAGACTGGTCAAAGATGCTTTAAACTAGATGTGTTGGGGGAGGGGGGCATCATTCCATCCCAACACTCCCAGTCAGTTGCCAGCACCTATAATAAATGCTTGGAGCAATGTAGAGATATTCCAGTCACTCCAACCAATGAGTCGGCTTCATTTGGAGCTTGGCTCAGATGCCTTTATACATACACCCGTAACATGGGGAACAAACAAGAGGAATTAGAGATGTGTGCACATTATGGGAGTATGATATAATAGGCATCACAGAAACATGGTGGGATGGCTCCTACGACTGGAGTGTTGGAATGGAAGGTTACAGGCTCTTTAGAAAAGACAGGCCCAGTAGATGGGGAGGGGGAGTTGCTATTTATGTTAGGGATAGGCTGGAGAGTATGGAACTCGGTCTGGGGACGAGTGAGCAGTCAACAGAGAGTTTGTGGGTCAAGGTTAAAGGGAGAGCAGCGATGGGGGGCATTACTGTGGGGATCTGTTACAGACCGCCTGACCCAGAGGAATCTGTGGATGAAGCACTCTATAGACAGACAGGAACAGCCTCACGCTTGCAGGCACTTGTTCTCATGAGGGACTTCAACCACTCTGATATCTGTTGGAGTGACTGTACAGCCCGGCATAAGCAATCCAGGAAGTTCGTCGAATGTGTGGAAAGCAGCTTCCTTCTGCAAGTAATTGAGGAGCCAAACTTGAACTTGTGCTCACTAACAGGGAAGTGCTGGTTGGAAATGTGATGCTCCAGGGCAGCCTTGGTTGTAGCAATCATGAGATAGTTGAATTTGAGATCCTCAAGACAGTGAGAAAAGCATGAAGCAAGCTCACTGCCCTGGACTTCAAGAGAGCAGACTTTGGCGTCTTCAGGAACCCGCTTAGTAAGGTTCCATGGGATATAGCCCTAGAGGGCAGGGGGGCCCAAGACTATTGGTTGTTATTCAAGGATCACCTACTACAAGCTCAGGAGTGTTGCATCCCTACTAGAAGGAAGTGCAGCAGGAGGGCCAGGAGACCTCCTTGGATGGATAAGGAGCTGCTGAGGAAAATTCAAAGGAAAAAAGAGGCTTATAGAAGGTGGAAGCAGGTATAGGTGGCCTGGGAAGAATACAGGGATGCTGTCCAGGAAGCTAGGGACCAGATTATGAAAACTAAGGCCCAGTTAGAATTCAACTTGACTAGGGATGTTAAAGATAACAGGAAGGGATTCTGTAGGTATGTAGCGAATAAAAGGCAGATTAGGGACAGCGTAAGCCTTCTCCGGAAGCTATCAGGAGAACGAGCTACCCTGGATTTGGAGAAGGCTGAGGTCCTTAATGACTTCTTTGCCTCAGTCTTCACTGGCAAATGCCCTGACCACACCACCCAAGTCTTAGAAGGCAGATGCAGGGACTGTGAGAAGGAAGACCTTGGGCATATTTGAAAAATCATGGCAGTTTGGTGAAGTTCCTGATGACTGGAAGAAGGGAAATATAACCTCCATATCCAAGAAAGGTAAAATGGATGATCCAGGGAACTACAGACCAATCAGTCTCACCTCTGTGACTGGCAAAATCTTGGAGCATATTCTCCTGGAAGGCATGCTAAGGCACATGAAAAACAAGGAGGTGGTTGGTGACAGCCAGCATGGCTTCACTAAGGGGAAGTCTTGCCTGACCAATTTGGTGGCCTTCTATGATGGGGCTATGGAACTGATGGACAGGGGTAGAGCAATTGACGTCATCTACTGGACTTGTGCAAAGCGTTTGACACTGTCCCACACAACGTCCTTGTCTCTAAATTGGAGAGACATCAATTTGATGGGTGGACCACTCAGTGGATACAGACCTGGCTGGATGGCTGCACACGAAGATTTGTGGTCAATGGCTCAATGTCCAGTTGGAGACCAGTCACAAGTGGTGTCCCTCAGGGATCGGTGTAGGGACTGGTCTTGTTCAACATCTTTTTGGTGACATGGACAGTGGGATTGAGTGCGCCCTCAGCAAGTTTGCTGATGACACCAAGCTGTGTGGTTCAGTTGATAATGCTGGAGGGAAGGAATGCCATCCAGAGGGACCTTGACACACTTGTGAGGTGGACTGATGCTAGCCTTATGTAGTTTAACTGTGCCAAGTGCAAGGTCCTACACCTGTTTTGGAGTAATCCCAAGCACAGCTACAGGTTGGGCAGAGAAGAGATTCAGAGCAGCCCTGCAGAGAAGGACTTGGGGGGTTTTGGTCGATGAAAAAATGAACATGAGCTGGCAGTGTGCGCTCGCAGCCCAGAAAACCAACAATGTCCTGGGCTGCATCAAAAGAAGCGTGACCAGCAGGTCGAAAGAGGTGATCCTGTCCCTCTACTCTGCTCTTGTGAGACCTCACTTGGAGTATTGTGTGCAGTTCTGGTGTTCTCATCATAAAAAGGACATGGAACTGTTGGAACAAGTCCAGAGGAGGGCCACGAGGATGATCAGAGGACTGGAGCACCTCCCATATGAAGAGAGGCTGGGGAAGTTGGGGCTGTTCAGCCTGGAGAAGAGAAGGCTGTGTGGAGACCTCCTAGCAACCTTCCAGTGTCTGAGGGGGCCTATAGAGATGCTGAGGAGGGACTCTTCATCGGGGACTTTAGTGATAGTACAAGCGGTAATGGTTCAAACTTCAACAGGGGAAGTTTAGATTGGATCTAAGGAAGAAATTCCCTACTGTGAGGGTGGTGAGGCACTGGAATGGGTTGCCAGGGAACTTGTGAATGCTCCACCCCTGGTGGTGTTCAAGGCCAGGTTGGACAGAGCTTTGAGTGATGTGGTTTAGTGTGAGGCGCTGCTGGCCGTGGCAGGGGGTTGGAACTAGATGACCTTAAGGTGCTTTCTAACCCTAACTATTCTATGATTCTACATCACTTGGGATTCTGGATGTTTATATCAAGTCAGTCAAGAAAGAACTGATTCACTGATGACTAAATAACTGGCACTATTCAGCTCTCATTCATTCTTCAGTTAGAAAGAACAGGACTTGGAGTACCCAGAGCCTTGGGCAGAAATTATTTTTTAGGTATCCAGTACATCCTGAAAAGAAAGATTACTGAATTTCAGCCAAGTGGGAAAACCTCTATGCAAAGATAAGATTCATGAAGTCTATGAGAAATTTGAAAACAAATGTGAGCTTTTTAGTACTGAATGAATATGAACATCCATCTCCTACTTTATAATTTGAAAACTGAGAGCCATTTAAGGAATCTTAGGTTAGCAGAGAAATAACGCAAGGAAACCCCAAGATATCTGTCTAGGAGAGTGATTGTCATTATTCCGTTTTTGGATTATGAGAAAGTGTGAATGATATAAAATTGATTGCCTTATTTTTTTCATTAGTATTATAATTATATGCCTATTTTCCAGCAATAATATCTAGAAGATAGTCAAGCTCTAGTCTTTATAAATATACAGAAATAAACAACCTGTGTACAAGAGAGCTTTGCCATAGAAAATACGTCCTTGTCATAAGATCATAAATGGTGTTTTACTGTGACAAGTGAAGGTCAGATAGAATAGAGTAGACATTTTACTGGATGAGATTTTGGCATGGCTTCAAACGCATAAGGATTTAAATTATATTGGAACAAAGAGGAATAATGGATAAAATGCTAGATTATAAATTATGGATGATACATTTAGTGCTTAATCAATGAATATAAATTGAGTTCACTATTTCATAAAACAAGTGGTTAAATTTATATATAAATTATATTTTTTGATCAGATAAGACAAGTGTGGTATGAGAAGCTATTTCGGTTTATTATAAAAATATTTATTTATGCTTCAACATGTTGAGTGATCCTGTGTTTTTAAGGATCTGAAAGTGTAAAACGTTATATTTTTAAACAACCATGTAAACCAGCTCAAGTTATTTGCATTCTAGGGATATAAGCAAATATTTACTCAGAGACGATACATAACTTGTAGAGAATAGGAACATTTATCTAAGTATACATCCACGATTTTTTGAATAGGCTAGTGACATACCAGGTAAGAGAAATACCTGTCCCAGGGCACCTCTAGGGGAAATCAGACTGAAAATAAGTTCCACAAACCGTCCAGGAACTGAGTTTACTATTTTGATAAAGGAATTAGTTAAAAAAAAAAAAAAAAAAGGGGGGAAAAATTCTTCTCAGACTTGCTTTGTTAAGGGTTTGAAAATAAAAGTAATTTCTCATATGGAAAAAATAATATTAACTTATTCCACATAATTGTTCTTTGATTTTGTTGAAACTTTAAAAATACTTTGAACTCCTCAGAGAAAAAACACTATGTGTGTGTAAAGGATTATCAGCGGCTAGCACTCAGAAGTCAGTTGTGGGGAATACCTAGCATACTAGTGTGGAAAGTCTTACAAGTCTTGCTTTGCTGCTTTTATAAATGCTTTACAGTTAAGACTCCTGTTTCCACAAATAGCAGAAGATTTTTTTGGAGTGAATTTCATGGTAACATGTGGAAATGGTACTGACTCCTTTTTGGCAATTTTGAGCAATTTTTCATAAAAGTTTTATTTTTGTAGTTTGTATGCTTCTGTATATCTCTGACATCCTGATTTAGAAGCTGCTACTGACTACAGTACCAACCCTGACTGGATTACACCCTAAAAGATGAAAAAATAAAGAAAAAGCAAGAAAGTGAACAAAACTCTTTATCAAGCAAAGCTATAAGGAGGACTGTGAGAAGAAGGAATCTGGAAAACATGGAAAACACAGAAAACAGAGAGAACAGAGAAAATTATCTCCTCCAACAGTGAAGTTTTCTGAAAAATTAGCAGTAGGACAAGAATAAAGCAATTGATCAAGAAATCCCAACTGCCCACAACAACAACAAATCAGGCATATTCTATACAAGAAGGGTAACACAAAAAGAAAAAAAGGGTGAAAACCCCCCAAAATGACAACCAAACTATATGGAGGATAAAAAAGCTCTTTGATAAAAAGAACAGGAAATTCTCAAAGACAAAGGAGATAATATAAAAGCAAGGAAAATTGGGTTTGGGTTGTTGTTTTTTTTTTTTTCCCTGAACATAAAAGTATAGGGAATCTTAGCAATCTAATCATATTGGGTATTGTTACTAGTGATGATGAAATCGGAGAATATACACAGTAGAAAGGGAAGCAGACACACTGACAACGTAAGACCTAATTGTGAATCACAGGAATATTTACAAACCTAGAAGAACATCTGGTGTTTATGTCCATAGGAATCTTCAACAGAGCATCACCATGGACTCTCAATATGCAAATTTCAAAGTAATGAAAAAGGTCAAAAAGAAACACCGAACTGCAAATTTGAGCACATGACAGAAATTGTTGCAAGCAGGTAACAAAGCATAGTTTAATGTTTGTCAGGTAAGCTGAAGTTCCTGGCAGTGATTTTTGGCTAGTCTGAGTTTAAAGCAGTGGAACTCCTTGAAAAGCTTACAGGCTACTGTCAGGAGAAATGACGTCTGTCTGAAAAGACAGAAGATGGCCTCCCGAAAATCAGTAGCGTTTCCACATAAACCAGCACTGAATAGCAACCAGATCACAACACTAAAATAGGAAGAGAGGTGTCTGTGCTATTAAAACATATCCTACTTCCCTTCCTTACCTTTTACTACTAGGATAAAGACTCCTTATTTAGTCACCATAGCAACCATGATGAGTCCATGTAGTCATTGATCCCATCTGCACAGCAATGCACCAGGGGAAGGCTGGTCTTTCAGGGCTGCTCAAAATCTGGCAGCTTCTCTGTTAAGTGCTCCTGTCTCTTTTGTATTCAGTATTGTCCTCCAAAAACCTCCTGTTGGCACAGTCTTTATTTTTTTATTTTACAGTCTAGGGGGAAATGCTGAAAAAAATTATCCTCTCTTTCAGCAAACCTTTCATTTGAGCCTTCTGTTGAATAATGTTGCAATCTCAGGAAAAAGTACAATAGCTCAGTCAGAGGTAACATCCAGTTGTCACTTTCTGGATAGCTAAAATCTGAGCTTCACAATCTTAGAATCATACAATCATTTAGGTCGGTAAGACCTTTAAGATCAACTTCGACTATTAACCTAACACTGCCAAGTCCACCACTAAATCATGTCCCTAAATGCAACACCTACACATCTTTTAAATAACCTGCAGGGATGGAGACTCAATCATTTCCCTGGGCAGCCTGCTCTAGTGCCTGATAAAACTTTGACTGAAGACAAATATTTTTTTCAATTTAAACCTCCCATGGTGCAATCTGAGTCCATTTCCGCATTTCATTTTGTCTTATCACTTGTTACGTGGAAGAAAAGACCGACATGCACCCTGCACAAGCCCCTTTCAGATATTTGTAGAGACAATAAGGCCTCCCTTGAACCTTCTTTTCTCCAGGCTAAACAACCTCAGTTCCCTCAGCTGTTCCCATAAGATATGTGCTCTAGACCCTTCACCACCTTTGTCACTCTTCTCTGGACTTACTTGAGCACCTTGATATTTTTCTTTTAGTAAGTGACCTGAAAGCAAACAAAGTATTTGAGGTGTGATCTCACCAGTGCTGAGAACAGGGTCCTGATGGCCATGCTATATCTGTTGCAAGCCAGGAAGCTACTGGTCATCTTGGCCCTTTGAGCATACTGCTGGCTCATGTTCAGCCAGCTGTCAACCAGCACTCCCAGGTCCTTTTCTGCTGGGCAGCTTATCAAGCACCAGACAAGGTCAGAATATATATTTTTTCTGATGTGAATTTCAGCAGAAACAAAAAGGTTCATCCTGTATGTTCAAGGTTGCTTATCAACCTGCCAACCTCACTGCTTCTTATGCATAGCTTTGCACAGAATCAGAGAGTGTAATATGCAGCTATCCAACCATACAACAATTGAAGCATTCTTTTAAATATATTGAAAAGCTAAGTTGGAAGTGTATCAATGTGAGAATCACCAATGTGCAAGTGTTACGTGTTTTCTTGAACAGAAGATCTGCAATGTTTCTTAATGAAAGCAAACACGTTTTATACCTGTAAGTGTCGCAAAAATGACACAAGCAAAATCCTACCAGCAGGTGCGCTGAATGTCAATTGTGCAGAAAAGGAAAGGGTAGGGGTACATATGAGTATTGGCTACTTGAAACCAGATAAAAATCATCCGTGCCAATCTATTAGGAAGTTTGCTAGCTTAAGAGCCAAATCTATTTGGCAATCCTCAGCTCTAATGATAATAATAATGGAACATCTAATGATGTTTTACTCTTCCATCAAGACAATTATTTGCTCTGATGCAGTGCATGAATACAACTTCTGATACTAATGTAGGCAGTAATTCAGAAGGGTGAAGATCTTTAGTGGTGGCAGTTAAAATAAGATTACTCTGTCCACAATAAACTAACTGAAGAAGTATCCCAAATTTTTTTTTGCTCGTTTCAGTATTTTTAGCCATTGGGTCATAAAGTTTCCAACTGATTCAATAGAATCTCTCATGAGCTAATCACTCTTGGAAAAGCTGCATTCATTAGCTACTTTGTCAAGCTTTTACTTATGATAGTCATTCTCTGTGGTGTAGATGAAACACTATATGTGTTAGGAATATTTTATTGGATGTCACTCAGGGTCAATTTACTTATATTTATTTTAACAATGAGTCTTTTGCTTTCTAATTAGGCTTCTGCCCCAAAATGTGAGCATAATAAAGGAAAAACAGTTTTGACACCTTAATTTCCTATGCTGTGTTTTCTGCTTCCAAGTAAGTGATAGTAAAAATACCCGTAACATTTCAATATTACTTAATAGGTTACGAAAAAACCCTATAATTGAGCACTATACTTGTTATCTATAAAATTCACTGACTGATGCTGAAACTTCAAGAATTCTTTCAGTCATTTCATTCGCTTCCAAGTGTGGTCACAATTAGGTTTTATTACATACCAGAATCTACCTCTATTAGAACTAGCGTGTCTTCATTTTTGTAACCTTTGTGTCCACCATTAACTTTTATTACACATCAAAGTCTATTTGAAACAAATGATATTATTGCCAGAAAGCAATTCTTCACTTGAGTTGTTTTAAAACACTGATCTAGTTTTGACACAGGTTTTCTTGCTACTTTTTCCTTCAGTATGCTCTAGTAGTATTGTCTAGAAGCACTTGACAGACACCTAAACATTTTTGTTCAGTATGGTGGTTTTCAATCCTATTTGAAGTTCTTTTTCTGTTTCACAGTGATCTTAGTTGTAGCCTCTTTACCATGTCTGACTTTGATTTTAATGTTGCTGTATTGTTGTATTATTTGGGGTGTGTAAAACAGGAGTTTTACACACTGAACGTGTAACAAACTGAATTTACTGCTGTGTGATATGAAGTATGTTATAGTCCTTCTGCCTTGATTTTAGGGACCTATCTGATTTATCCAGCATGCTATTTTACCTAATATTTTCCATCATCACTTGTGTGCTGCTACTTTGAGGAGGGAGGTATTGCTGTAAATTCAGAATAAAAGATTGGGAGTCAAACAGTTCTCTGTAGGAGTATTGTGAGAGTGTGCAGTCTTAAAAATGGATCTAACTGCCTTGAATACCAGATATTATGGAAATCTATAAAACCTGTACATAAACTGGAAAATTTTTGTACAGAGGTTAAGTATATGATTTGCAGAATAAGGGTCTTACTGAAGTTGATTTTGTATTTTCTTAAACCTTCCTTACTTGTGGCTTAGAACTCTATAATTTCCCCTTAACTACAATAATCACAATAAAAAATTCTATTCCACTTACCCTTTTAAGTATTTTGCCTGTCTTGATTTACCTGTGTTAATGGATACATTTGTTTACTTCAGGGAACAGCTAAAAGTTATTGAAATATACTGTGATTCCAGATTTCTTTCTTTATACTTATCTATACATTATGTAATATATATGAGTTGACTAGATTGAATAATTTCTTTGAAATTATTTCAATTGAAATAACCAATTTATTTTACTGAGTATTAACATGTCACTCTTTAATCTATGTAAATAACCTGACTTGGAATCAAAATATGTCATGTATGCTTGGAATACGTAATTTATCAATCTGTGGGGCTAGTTCAGGTTTACATTGGTGTAACATGCAAAATGACAACCAACCCCCTGACATTCTCAAAGAATGGTACAGTTGTTTATTAATTTAGCCTCATAGCTTTAAAGTTTTGATAACAACAGGTACCAAATATTAATTCCTATTTCTCTTACTTTCAAGTAAACCAAGTAAATCCTCTAAGCCCCCTATGAAGACATAAAATTAATAGTGTGTAATTATAGCTTATGTGATAATAAAAACAAACTAGTTGCTGCAGGTGGAAGAATAATAATAAGCTGAAGGATTGTTGTTAATCTCTTTAATATTTCTAAAAAAACCCCCAACATTTTAACCAGCAGTTTGACATTTTTTCTCACAAAGACCATGTTAACAAGGTAGGTGAGAACGTATCAACTGTATCAGCAGTGAAAAAGAAAGGTGCAAAGAGGTCAGATATTGCCAGTTCACTGCTTAAATACCTAATTTATCCCTTTTAAACCTGTGGCTTCTCTATCTTTACATGATATGTAGTCTAGAGAGTTATTTATGTGTTCTGATTGGTTTGAACACAAGTAAGACTGAAAATGAAAGCTGCTAAACAGAGACACTGCGCAGTGACTGTGAGTGTTAGTGGAGCTAAGGAACCAGGTCTCCCTGGGATCCAGTGATAGGACATGTGGGAATGTTTTGAAGCTGCATCAGGAGAGGTTCAGACTAGGTATCAGGAAACACTGCAATGGCTTCCTAAAGAGGTAGTCAATGACCTCTGTCTGTCAGAGTTCAAAAGGATTTTGCACAGTGCCCTTAAAAAATATGCTTTAGTTTTTGATCAGCCCCAAAGTGGTCAGGCAGTTAGACTAGATGATGACTGTAGGACCCCCCAGCTGAAAATTATTCTGTTTTGTTCTGTTCCGTTCCATTCTGTCCAGTTTCATTCCAAACCAGTGCAGTTGACTACCTAGAGAACTACAATCCCTACATTTTTTTGCACACCACATTCCTAGTGTGCTATATTTTTTCTGTATTCTTCCACAATGATGAATGACTGCATGTGTCCTGGGTTCAGCAGCAGCAGTCAGTTTTTCTCCTTCTTAGCAGCTGGTGCAGTGCTGTGGTTTTGACTTTCAGCCTGGGAATAATACTGATAAAGCCGATGTTTTCAGTTGCTGGTCAGAATGTTTACCCTGACCAAGGACTTTGTGAGTCTCATGCTCTGCCAAGGAGGAGGAGAAGCCGAGAGGAAGCAGGGACAGGACACCTGACCCAAACTAGACAAAGAGGTATTCCATACCACAGCACGTCATGCCGGGGGATGTAACTGGGAGCTACCCGGAAGGGCACATCCTCTTTCCTGTCGGGCTCTTTTCTGGCGGGCGGTATCGTATTCTCTTCCCTTGTTATTTCTCTAATGATTATTATTATTGGTGGTAGCAGTAGTGATTTGTGTTATACCTTAGTTACTGGACTGTTCTTATCTCAACCCGTGGGAGTTACATTCTTTCGATTCTCCTCCCCGTCCCCCTGGGGGCTGGGGGGGGAAGTAGACTGCGTAGTTCTAATTTACAGCCGGGGCTTAAACCACGACAGTTCTTTTTGGTGCCCAAGGTGGGGCACAAAGGGTTGAGATAACGACAGATCTGACCGGAGTGTGTCTAATCGTGTTTGTGATAAGCGTTCAGTGTTTTGGATTAATAGTCACTCGTCACAATGCTGATTTATTGGCTCTCAAAGTTGTTGTTTTTGATCTCACAGTCTCAATATGCCAGAGCTTACTTAGAGCCAGTATTTGCTGTATTAGTGTTTTTCAAGTGTGGGGCTTGGGCTAAGGTTATTGTCTCATTGTATTTTATGGTAATGACTTGTAATACAATAGGAAAATTGATCATGAAACTAATCCCTCTTGCGTTCCCAGTGTGGTCACCACATCTATACTTTGGGAGGTATAAAATGGAAGTGTTTAGCAATTACATATCTTTTTTCTCCTTCGTGGGCAGTCAACCTGTGAAGGAGACATTCTCTTACCCTCCCAGTGCCCGCCCCCAGACTGTTTACAGCATCATTTGAGAGTTTTGAAGTTTTTGAATGGCCTTTTAATATTGTTGAGACCTGTTTGCTGATTGTGATGGGGATCACCATGTTGGTATGCATACAGAGTGTGCTTTGTCCACAACGATTGCGTCTGATCTCAAGAGTTAAGCAGAGTTGGGTTTGGGTCTTGTCTGGGGTTAGACGACAATATAGGGGGACTGAGAGATTTTCCCCGAGGCTGGACAGCCATGAGTGGCAGGGTGTGTGGAATAGTATGGGCAAGTATCTAGGTCAGTGAGCCCCTCCAGTGTTTTGGAATTTCACCACCGAACAAGTGCAAAATCCAGAAGAATTAGTAAAACACTTAAATGAGGTGTGTTGTCATCCTGGTCATACCAGAGAGGGACGAATCATGTCAACGTGCTGGGGCTTGGCCTATGCTTACTGGGCCTTGTTCAACACTATCCAGCACCTTCAAAAGCAAAAAAATGTCCCTGGATCTGAGGGCGAAGCAACAGACAGCGCAGCTACTCCAGCTCCGAGCACAGCAGCTACGCCACCCCCAGCGACATTTACAGCCACTACTCAAACTTCAACTGCAACAGACAGTGCAGCTACCCCAGCGACAAGTACAGCCGCTACTCAAACTTCGACTGCAACAGACAGCGAAGCTACTCCAGCTCCAAGCACAGCAGCTACACCACCCCCAGTGACAAGTACTGTTGCTACTCAAACCACAGTGATAATGACTGCAGCTAAACCAGAGGACCAATTCGTACCAATAGTGATTGCCCTGTACGCAAGAGAAAAAGCAAAAAAGAGGCAAGAAGGATGAAGCAAGATGAAGAAACAATGTATGCACCACCCAGGCCACCATCTGATCAGGAGTCATCATCACATGACGAAGAAGAAGAAGAAGAGGTGACTTCTCGACCTCGGACCTCAACCAAGCTACGGAATATGCGAAAAGATTTTACCCGTCAACCAGGGGAGCACATCATCACCTGGTTGCTCCGATGCTGGGACAATGGGGCTGATGGTCATGAACTAGAAGGTACAGAAGCCAAGCAGCTGGGATCACTTGCTAGAGAAGGGGGAATTGACAAAGCAATTGCAAGAGAGAAAAGGTCCCTCAGTCTTTGGAGGCGGCTCTTGGCAGCTGTGAAAGAAAGGTTTCCATACAAGGATGATGTTATGAGTTGTTCGGCCAAGTGGACTACTTTAGACAAAGGCATCCAGTCTCTGAGGGAATCAGCCATCGTAGAGATGATCTATCACATCAAACCGAATAACAGAGATATACCCATAGACCCAGATGAAGTCAAATGTACACGACCCATGTGGCGAAAACTTACACGGAATGCACCCTCATCATACACCCATTCAACAGTAACCTGGAATGATGTAATACCACTAACAGTGGATGAAATGATTCATAAACTCCGCGAGTTTGAAGACAATCTCACCCTTTCCATCATCTCAGCTGTGGAAAAACTGTCCCAGGATGTCAAACAATTGAGGGACGATCTATCTGATTCATCCAGCTCCTCACGTGTACCAACACACGTCTCAGTTGTTAACAAAAGACGTCCTATTGTTCGAGACAGAAGATATAGAAGGCAAACACCACGGCCACCCTATGGTTTTACCTGCGGGATCATGGAGAAGACATGACGAAGTGGGATGGAAAACCTACTTCAGCTTTGGAGGAAAGGGTGCGTGAATTTAAAATAGGAACAAGGGTCAAGGCTGATCATCCCATGAGAGCTGCGGCTTCAGTCTCTGGTGAGCAGGTTCCCAGATGGAGTGGAACAGCTGATTTTACTCCAGCTCCTGTGATAACGAAGAATAATCCCTTTCAACACGACTTAAGTGTCCAACGTTGTGATGACTGTTAGAGGGGCCCTGCCTCCAGCCAGGTGGAGGTAGGGGACAATCGGATTTACTGGACTGTGTGGATCAGGTGGCCTGGCACATCAGTCCCACAGAAGTATAAAGCTCTAGGAGATACAGGTGCACAGTGTACCCTGATGCCGTCAAGCTGTCAAAGAGGTGAAACCCATCTATATCTCTGGAGTGACAGGAGGATCCCAAGAGTTGACTGTACTGGAGGCTGAGATCAGCCTGACTAGGAGGAAATGGCAAAAGCAGCCCATTGTGACTGGTCCAGAGGCTCCATGCATCCTCGGCATAGACTACCTCAGGAGAGGGTACTTCAAAGACCCAAAAGGGTACCAATGGGCTTTTGGTATTGCTGCTTTGGAGACTGAGGAAATTGAGCAGCTGTCCACCTTGCCTGGTCTCTCAGAGGATCCTTCTGTTGTGCGGTTGCTGAAGGTTAAAAAACAGCAAGTGCGAATCGTGACGACAACAGTGCACCGGCGGCAATATTGCACCAACCGAGACTCCCTGATTCCCATCCATAAGCTGATCCGTAGTCTGGAGAGTCAGGGAGTGATCAGCAGGACCCGCTCACCCTTTAATAGCCCCATATGGCCAGTGCGAAAGTCTAACGGAGAGTGGAGACTAACAGTAGACTATCGTGGCCTGAATGAAGTCACACCACCATTGAGTGCTGCCGCACCGGCCATGCTAGAACTTCAGTATGAACTGGAGTCAAAGGCAGCCAAGTGGTATGCCACGATTGATATTGCCAATGCATTCTTCTCAATTCCTTTGGCAGCAGAGTGCAGGCCACAGTTTGCTTTTACTTGGAGAGGCATCCAGTACACTTGGAACCTACTGCCCCAGGGGTGGAAACACAGCCCTACCATCTGCCACGGACTGATCCAGAATGCACTGGAACAGGGGCAAGCTCCAGAACACCTGCAATGCATTGATGACATTATATTGTGGGGCGATACAGTGGAAGAAGTCTTTGAGAAAGGGAGGAAAATAATCCAAATCCTGCTGAAAGCTGGTTTTGCCATAAAACGGAGTAAGGTCAAGGGACCTGCACAGGACATTCAATTTTTGGGAATAAAATGGCAAGATGGACGTCACCAGATCCCCACAGATGTGATCAACAAAATAACAGCAATGTCTCCCCCAACTAATAGGAAAGAAACACAAGCTTTCTTGGGTGCTGTGGGGTTCTGGAGAATGCACATCCCAAATTACAGTTCGATTGTAAGCCCTCTCTATCATGTGACCCGGAAGAAGAATGATTTTAAATGGGGCCCTAAGCAATAGCAAGCCTTTGAGCAAATTAAACGTGAGATAGTTCATGCAGTGGCCCTTGAACGAGGCCGGACTGGGCCAGATGTGAAAAATGTACTCTACATCGCAGCCAGGGAGAGTAGTCCTACTTGGAGCCTCTGGCAGAAAGCTCCAGGGGAGACTCGAGGTCGACCCCTCGGCTTTTGGAGTCGGGGATACAAAGGATCTGAGGCCAGCTATACCCCAACTGAGAAAGAGATACTGGCAGCCTATGAAGGGGTTCGAGCTGCTTCGGAGGTGATTGGCACTGAAACACAGCTCCTCCTGGCACCCTGGTTGCCCGGGCTGGGCTGGATGTTCAAAGGCAGGGTCTCCTCTACACATCATGCAACCGATGCGACATGGAGTAAATGGGCTGCACTAATTACACAATGAGCTCGAATAGGAAATCCCAGTCGTCCAGGCATTCTAGAAGTCATCATGGACTGGCCAGAGGGCAAAGATTTTGGAATGTCACCAGAGGGGGAGGTGATGCATGCTGAAGAGGCCCCACCATATAATAAAACTATCAGAAAGTGAAAAGCAGTATGCCTTATTTACTGATGGGTCCTGCCGTACTGTGGGAAAGCATCGGAGATGGAAAGCAGCCGTATGGAGTCCTCAACGACAAGTTGCAGAAACTGCTGAAGGAGAGGGTGAATCGAGTCAGTTTGCCGAGGTGAAAGCCATCCAGCTGGCCCTGGACATTGCTGAACGAGAAAAGTGGCCAGTACTTTATCTCTCTACTGACTCATGGATGGTGGCAAATGCCCTGTGGGGGTGGTTGCAGCAGTGGAAGCAGAGCAACTGGCAACACAGAGGTAAACCCATCTGGGCTGCTGCACTGTGGCAAGATATCATTGCCTGGGTGCAGAACCTGGTGGTGAAGGTACACCATGTAGACGCCCATGTACCTAAGAATCGGGCCACTGAGGAACAGCAGAACAACCAAGAAGTGGATAAAGCTGCTAAGATTGAAGTGGCTCAGATGGACTTAGATTGGCAACATAAAGGTGAATTATTTTTGGCTTGGTGGGCCCATGACACTTCAGGTCATCAGGGCAGAGATGCAACATATAGATGGGCCCGTGATCGAGGCGTGGACTTAAAAATGGACACTATTGCCCAGGTTATTCATGAGTGTGAAACATGTTCTGCAATTAAACAAGCCAAACGGTTAAAGCCTCTCTGGTATGGAGGACAATGGCTGAAGTATAAATATGGGGAGGCCTGGCAGATTGATTATATCACACTCCCTCCAACCCGCCAAGGCAAGCGCCATGTGCTTGCCATGGTGGAGGCAACCACCGGATGGCTGGAAACATACGCTGTGCCCCGCGCCACTGCCCGGAACACTATCCTGGGCCTTGAGAACCACATTTTGTGGTGACATGACACCCCAGAGAGAATTGAATCAGACAATGGGACTCATTTCCGGAATAACCTTATAGACACTTGGGCCAAAGAGCATGGCATTGAATGGGTATATCACATCCCCTACCATGCACCAGCCTCTGGGAAAATCGAACGGTATAATGGGCTGTTAAAAACTACACTGAGAGCAATGGGTGGGGGAACTTTCAAGCATTGGGATACACACTTACCAAAGGCCACCTGGTTGGTCAACACCAGAGGATCTGCCAACAGGGCTGGCCCAGCACAGTCAGAACTTTTACATATTGTAGAGGGGGACAAAGTTCCTGTGGTGCACATGAAGAATTTGTTGGGGAAGACAGTCTGGGTTATTCCTGCTTCAGGTAAAGGCAAACCCACTCGTGGGATTGCTTTTGCTCAGGGACCTGGATATACTTGGTGGGTAATGCGGGAAGATGGGGAAGTCCGATGCGTACCTCAAGGGGATTTGATTTTAGGGGAAAACAGACAATGAACTCAATTGTATGCTGTTGCCTGCTATACCCATCAACTAGAAGTCTGCAGGGCACCAGTGACTGGCCCTGACTTCCCTCCGACCATCATCCCAACAGAGAATGAACTTTGATAGAACCGGATGAGTTCTACAGTAAAAGAACGATCAGCATCAGCAGACAACGATCCAACACTGCACACAGCCTCTCCTGCCCTGAAAGACTGTTACAAGAGATGGAGCCCAACATCATGGACCGAATGGACTCTGTAGTTTTATTGGAATTGGTCTGTGCACTAGGATAACAGTGCACTGAGATGAGAGTGAAGGTATATGGAAAATGTGGGATCTGAGCATGACGTGAATGGTATGGAATAAGGGGTGGATACTGTCCTGGGTTCAGCAGCAGCAGTCAGTTTTTCTCCTTCTTAGTAGCTGGTGCAGTGCTGTGGTTTTGACTTTCAGCCTGGGAATAATACTGATAAAGCTGATGTTTTCAGTTGCTGGTCAGAATGTTTACCCTGACCAAGGACTTTGTGAGTCTCATGCTCTGCTAAGGAGGAGGAGAAGCCGGGAGGAAGCAGGGACAGGACACCTGACCCAAACTAGACAAAGAGGTATTCCATACCACAGCACGTCATGCCGGGGGATGTAACTGGGAGCTACCCGGAAGGGCACATCCTCTTTTCTGTCGGGCTCTTTTCCGGCGGGTGGTATCGTATTCTCTTCCCTTGTTATTTCTCTAATGATTATTATTATTGGTGGTAGCAGTAGTGATTTGTGTTATACCTTAGTTACTGGACTGTTCTTATCTCAACCCGTGGGAGTTACATTCTTTTGATTCTCCTCCCCATCCCTCTGGGGGCTGGGGGGGGAAGTAGACTGCGTGGTTCTAATTTACGGCCTGGGCTTAAACCACGACAGCATGTAACAGCCAGATCCATTCTTATCTTCATGTCATTTTTATGCAGTTGATATTCATAAAAGATGAGAACATTAAGAGGAGGTTTTTTTCCCATGGAAATTTTCTACCAGGTAAAGTGAAGAGTAAGGGATCTGAAGGTTATAGATGTTGAGGAGCTGCTCACAGCCAGCATACTTATAATTGTACAGAACGTTTTCTGATATGATTGCTTCTCTCCAGGTATATATAATCAGTGGTATGAAGAACTTTATATCTCCCCAGTAAATAATCAGTGGTATAAAGAACTTTAAACACCCTGAAATATAAGAGAGGTGGTGGTTACCACTAATTTTGATTGGATCTTCAGCACAATGAAGTTCATAGCAGGCAGATCTTAATATTCTGCAGACATAGCAAGGAGACATTACTGCCACCCACTTTGACTGTGTATATATATATGTACTTTGTGTATATACATTTGACGTTCTTTGGCAGATGCACCCAGGTTTTATAGTGTCTGAATAGGGCATGGCAAGACTCTGATTTACCTTGCTGGTTTCACAGTCTGAGTGTGCTCTAAAGAGGCAATGCTTAGAAAAGAATTATTGTTAGATTCTAAAAGAGCATACAGAATTTTAGTAAAAGCATTAGGACAGGTTTTAATAGAGTATGGATGGAAAAGTCTAATGTGCAAGCCCAGGAAGAATAAACAGCAATACTGTAGGACTCTCATGGGTTCACGGCACCTAGATTAGCAGATCATTGTGGTCTAAGAACTTCCACATGCAATTTCTCAGGGCACCCAGCTCAGGAGACAAAGGACTGTGAGTAAGTCCCAAAAACTCACAAAGAAGGAACAAGATGGAGGGAAAAAAGTCACTGTCAGCTCTTAGAAGGCACCAAACAAGCATATGCAAAATGAGGACATGGTCATCAACCTGAGAAGAACACATGACACATGGGAATAGTCAGTAGATGGCATACCTTGTCTTTTGTGCCTTGTGAGGAAACTTGTGCAGACCTGGAAAGTTGGGTACAAGTGTTTTGATACCCAAATACTTGGGTATATCCACTTGGACATATGTTTGGGTACTCTTGCATATGTGGGCAAGAAAATAGTGATGGTGTCAGTTTTGTTTAAAGATAATTAGGATCACCTCCTATAAAATTGTTGCTACAGTAGAGCCCCTATGTTGCAACATTATTACCAGTGAGGGCATGAAGATTATTTCAATATCCTAGCTGAATTCCTCTGTGTGTGCACTTGGCTTTTTCTTTACCTATTACACTGTCTGTACTTCAACCCACTTGTTTTCTAAGTTTTACCCTTCCAATGCTCTCCCCCATCCCACCAGGAGAGAAAGAGTGAGCAGATATGTGGCACTTAGTTGCCAGCTGGGGTTAAACCACAACACAAAGTTTGCTGTCTGTATTAATCTGAATCACTTCCTAGGATCATAGAAAGATTTGGGTTGGAATGGACCTTACAGATCATCTAGATCCAACCCCCCTGCCATAGTCAGGGACACATTCCACTAGACCAGGTTGCTCCATGCCCCATCCAACCTGGCTTTGAACACTTAAAGGAATGGGGCAGCCACAACTTCTCTGGGTGACCTGTGCCCATGTCACACCACCTCTTGTCATATCACTGCTTGCTGTTATAAAAACTCCCTCTCCAGACTTCTTGTAGGCCCCTTTTATGTACTGGAAGGCTGGTATAAGGTCTCCCTGGAACCTTCTCTTCTGCAGTCTGAGGAATTCTCTCAGCCTGTCTTCATAGCCCCTCTGATCAGGTGGGGTCTCACCAAAGCAGAGTAGAGGGTCAGGGTCACATCCTTCGACCTGCTGGTCCTGCTCCTTTTGATGCAGCCCAGCATATGGCTTTCTGGTTTACTGGCCTGGAAGCACACATTGCTGAGTAGAGTTTTTCATCAACAAATACCACCATGTCTTTCTCCTCAGGGCTGCTCTCAATCTACTCTCTGCCCAGCCTGTATTTGTGATTGGGATTATCCCAACCCAGGTGCAGGACCTTCATAAGTTTCAACACAGACACATGGGCTCACCTCCCAAGTGTGCCAAGATCCCTCTGGATGGTATCTCTTCACTCCAACATGTTGACCACAACTCACAGCTTGATGTTGTCAGCAAACTTGCTGAGGGTGCACTCAGTCCCACTGTTTATGTTATTGACAAAGATGTTGAACAGCACTGGTCCCAATACCTACCCCTGACAAACACCACTCATCCAACATTAAAATTTTTCATTACATCATTATTGGTTGGTGACATTATTGAGCAGATTGCTTTTCTTCATTTTTATTTAACTTACTCAGAGAAATTCGCCACAAATTTTGTTCCTCTAGGTGTACCTATTACAAGCTGAAAAATAACGGTTTACCAAGAAAGCCTGTTTTCTTTTTGTTTTTAGTATAGTACTTGTCTTCTCTATAGGTTGTGAAGACATTTTATTTAACTAAAGATAGCTCAAAGAACATGAACAAAGGAATACTTTTCTCCTAGCTGAACATGAACCTCATTATTTTTCTGAAACAGTAGTCTTTAAGTTTGTATTTTGAACTCCTGATATTTGAGTGGGTGCAAAATTATTACGATTAGTTCACCAACCCCCTAAAAAATACAGTAGATATTACAGTAGATAGACTCTGTCGGTTGATTGCCAAGAAAAAGTAAAGTGGAGAATCAGTTGAACAGGATGCTGACATGGATGCTTAAGATATTTTGATTTGTGGGTTTTTTTCATGTACTTCTTCTACAGGGTACTGTTATTAACCCGGTATAAACACTTAGCCTGAGTGCATCATGAGGTGTACCTACATCTGATTTGTCCTTGTTTAGCCTTTCCTAAAATTTTCTTCCTCTTGCAAGTAATAGGGGAGGAGACAAGAAGAGGTGCCATGCTTGATCATGTGCTCACCAATAGGCAGGGGCTGGTGGTGAATGTGACGCTTCAGGGCAGCCTTGGCTGCAGTGATCATGAGATGGTGGAGTTTGAGATCCTCAGGACAGTGAGAAGGGCACACAGCCAGCTCACTGCCCTGGACTTCAAGAGAGCAGACTTTGGCGTCTTCAGGAACCTGCTCAGTAAGGTTTTATGGGATATAGCCCTAGAAGGCAGGGGGGCCCAAGACTGTTGGTTGATATTCAAGGATTACCTGCTCCAAGCTCAGGAGCATTGCATCCCAACAAGAAGGAAATGGAGCAAGAAGGCCAGGAGGCCTCCATGGATGGATAAAGAATTGCTGATTTTTCATAAAAAAAGCTTACAGAAGGTGAAAGTGAGAACAGGAGGCCTGGGAAGAATGCAAGAACATTGTCTGGGAAGCTAGTGATCAGGTCAGGAAAGCTAAGGCCCAGTTAGAATTGAGTCTGGCAAGGGCTGTCAAGGATAACAGGAAGGGCTTCTATAGGTATGTTGCCACCAAAAGAAAATCTAAGGATACTGTGGGCCCTCTCTGGAAGGAAATGGGAGAACTGGCTACCCTGGATTTGGAGAAGGCTGAAGTTCTCAGTGACTTGTTTGCCTCAGTCTTCACTGGCAAGTGCTTTAGCCGTGCCACTCAAGTCTTGGAAGGCAGATGCAGGGACTGTGAGAATAAAGACCTTAAGCTCACTGCAGGATAAGATCTAGTTCAAGATCATTTTAGGAACCTGATTATGCACAAGTCCATGGGACCTGATGAAATCCATTCGTGGGTCCTGAAGGAGCTGGTGAATGAAGTTGTTAAGCCACTGTTCATCATATTTGAAAAACAATGGCAGCCAGGTTAAGTTCCTGATGACTGCAAAAAGGAAAGTATAACCCCCAAGAAGGGGAAAATGGAAGAGCCTGGAAACTACAGACCAGTCAGTCTCACCTCTGTGCCTGGAAGGATCAGGGAGCAGATTCTCCTAGAAAGCATGCTAGGGCACACGAAAAACAATGAGGTAGTTGATGACTGCCAGCATAACTTCACTAAGGGGAAATCCTGCCTGACCAATTTGGTAGCCTTCTATGATGGGGCTATGGAATTGACGGAAAGGGGCAGAGAAGTTGATGTCCTGCAACTGACTATCTGCACTTGCGCAAAGTGTTTGACATTGTCCCGCTTGACATCCTTGTCTCTAAACTGGAGAGACATCAATTGGGTAGGTGGACCACTCGGTGGATAAAGAATTGGCTGGATTTGATTACCAAATTGAGAGCTGTGGTCCACAGCTCAATGTCCAGCTGGAGACTGTCATCAAGTGCTGTCCCTCAGAGGTCAGTGTTGGGACCGATCCTGTTCAACATCTTTGTCAGTGACATGGACAGCGGGACTGAGTGCTCCCTCAGCAAGTTTGCTGATGACACCAAGCTGTGTGGTTTGGTTGGAAGGGATGCCACCCAGAAGGACCTTGACATGCTTGAGAAGTGGGCCAATGACAACCACATGAAGTTCAACCAAGCCAAGTGCAAGGTCCTACACTTGAGTCAGGGCAATCCCAGGCACAGCTGCAGGTTGGGTGGGGACATGATTCAGAGCAACCTTGTGGAGAAGGACTTGGGGTGCTGGTAGCCAAGAAGCTCAACATGAGCCAGCAGTGTGCACTCACAGCCTAGAAAGCCAACCGTATACTGGGCTGCATCAAAAGATCAAAGGAGGTGATCCTACCCCTCTACTCTTCTCTTGTGAGATCCCACTTGGAGTAACATGTGCAGTTCTGGTGTCTTCAACAGAAAAAAGACATGGAGCTGTTTGAGCAAGTCCAGAGGAAGACCACGAGCATGACAAGAGGACTGGAGCACCATATGACGACAGGCTGAGAAAGCTGGGGCTGTTCAGCCTGAAGAAGAGAAGGCTACATGGAGACCTCATAGCAGCCTTCCAGCATCTGAAGGGGGCCTACAAGGATTCTGAAGAGGGATTTTTCATCAGGAATTTAGCTATAGGACAAGGGAAATTAAACTTCATCAGGGGAAGCTCAGGTTAGATATAACGAGGAAATTCTTTACTGTGAGGGTGGTGAGGCACTGGAACAGGTTGCCCAAAGAAGTGGTAAATGCTCCATCTTTGGCAGTGTTCAAGGCCAGGTAGAAGTCTTGGCTGACACAGTCTAGTGTGAGGTGTCTTTGACCATATCAGGGAGGTTGGAAGTAGATGATCTTAAGGTCCTTTCTAACCCTAACAGTTCTATGATTCTATGATTCACCCCATTCCACGTCCTTTTTTTTAAGCTACTCTTTTAAACCCAAAAACCTGTGGAGAAAAAAGGTTATCGTCTGCTTGATACAGCCTTATTAAAACCATTCTCTTTTTTTAAGTGAATAGTTCTTTATATCTGCTTTGAAATACTGTGTTTAATTTGCACAGTAAGTGCATGTAAATTCATATTGTATAAATCCATGCTGCCATGCTGACACTTCTTTCTCTGTGCATTAAGTGCATTTTATGGAAGCTTTGTGTGACTACAGTCTTCTATTAAATTGTTATAAAACGGATGATGTGAAAGCCATATGAAGGAATGGAAAACTGGATTACTCATCAAAAAAGGTAATTTGTAATTATGTATGTGTAGAATTACCAGCTATTTTTTTAATTTCTCTTTGTTGGTAGAATATTAGTTTCATACAAATAGTAAACATGAAATTGCAGCAGACACTATGTGAAGAAATAAGTTCTTAGCATACAAATCCGTAGTGTAAAGGATGCAGAAATACAGAACAGATGGTCTGCCAACCAAAGAAAACTAAAACAAAAAAGAAAACAACATTAAACCAAAATTTTATTCTACAGCCTCAGAGGAAAATTTAACAGTCTATTTGGAACTTAAAATAAACCTACTTCTATAGCTCTGTTCACATCCCTGGTGTCAAACAATCCCTCCTTCATTTTATTTTTTTTGTTTCAAGGTCTGCAAAAAGGGTTTTCCAAATCTCCTTGTCTCAAAGTTAATACAAAATAAATCTTTGTACTTCTACTTTCTTTAGGGTCAGACAGAATCAAGGCCAAGCTCTCCTTCCTGAAGGTTAAAGTAAAAATAACTTAAGACACAGCTGTCTCCAGGCAGCTTTCTTTCCCTAAGAAACTCCTTTACTGTTTCCCAGCAGACAACTACCTTACTTCCTTTTTTTTTTCACCTTTCTGTAGGCTCACAGCTGCTCAGAAGTCCGTATTCTCCAGAGTTTTGTTTCCAAATAATAATTCCTACTTAATAGCTTATCGGTGTGCCTCTGCTTCCTAATCTACTATCTTTACTGAGTATTCTGGACTTATACGGGTAACAGACTGGTTAAGATTTTTTTTTATTTAAAAAAAATGAGGAAATTTCAAGACCACATACAAAATGATCTTATCAATCCTAAAATAGATTCAGTTCAGCTTGAATTAAACACTGAAATGCTTGCTGTATTATCTAAGCTATGGCAGCCTGTCCTCCTGTATTTTTCAGAGAAAGTATTTTTCTTTTTCCTTTGATGCCCTAACATTTCTCAAAGTTTAAATGAATCTATACAATACATATTTTCAGATATAAAAAAAAAATTAAACAGTGCTTGAACATAATTTTGATTAAGAAGCACATGTTGATGGCAGGTTAAATTTCCAGTACTTGCCAAATATAGGTGGGCAAAAACTTACCAATTTGATCAGGCTCTTTCCCAGATATAGATAATTCATTAACCTAAGCATGCAAATTACTAGCTACTTCTTTAGTTAATAGATATAGAATACATTTACTCCATTTAATGCTCTGGCTGCTAGGGAAAACTAAAACTGAAACTCTCCTATATGGATGTCGACCTAACCCAAAATCCTAGGTCTGGTCTTATCAGATGTCTGAAACTTGCACATAGATTTTGCAGCTCAACATTGTCTTCAGAAAAGCTTTTAACCACAGAGGGTGCAAAATGTCATGATGATTTAGGGTGCTGCCATCTTCTTGTAGCAAGGGAGTGAAAAAAGATGAGTATTTCCTAATCTTTTTTCAGACAAAATAAGGTGGTTTCATTTACCTGTCTGTTGAAGACTGTTAAAATGAGCGAAAATTTCCTGGTTTCACTTGAGGAGAGAACATTTATCCATGTCTTGCCTTTTTTTACCCATTGCAATTTTTATTTTTTTTTTTCATATTCCTAACAAATAAAATTAATTGTTGGTTTGGATTACTACCTAATGCAGGTACTTTTTAGAGCAAACATGAACTGTTCTCCTAATCAAAGTAGGTCAAATTAACCTTAATTTCTAATTTGTGCATTTAATTTTTTATCTTGCCTGAAGCAGTTGCAAATAAGAGTTAATTAGAAGATATATAAAATATGGTCATCACCGTAACATTTCCTTTAATACCGGGAAAGTCAATCCTCTTTTTAACTCTTCATTTTGCTTGGTTTTCTTTTTTTTTTGTTTTTGCTTTCATACTATTGTCTCATACAGTTATAGTTACAAGGCTAATGAAAAGTTGTAAAACTCTAAAGAAGTAATATAAATTTGCTTTCTCTAAATCAAATGTTCTGATTATTTAGCTCTGTAGGTAATCCTTAGGCTTGTTAACATTGTCTAGATGAAGAATTATAGCCATGTATCTCTCAGCTCTTTTCAAGAAATGTGCTTCATCTTTGAGCTATTATAGCTTTCTTGTCCTCAATGAGGAGAGACACCTCTGGCCTCCGTTTGGCAGTGGGTGAAGGCATTTCTGGCATTTTGTTTAGAGACAGTCTACACTCTGTCACAAAAATAAAACTAAGATTTATAAGATAATGCTGAACTGACCTAAACATTGTATCTTCATTAATGAAAAGCAACACAGAGAAACCAGTAGAGCTGCATTCTTCTGAAGAAAAAGCAGCAACAACAAAAATTGGAAAAGTGAGCAAACAGATACGTGAACAAAGGAGAAAATAGTATGCAAGCACTTTGACTTTTCTTAAGTATAACTGGGGTGTGGAATAAAGAACAAACTTTGGTTTTAACCCAAATTCCTGGGGGTAGATCAAAGGAATTTCTACTACCTTGATGTGAGCTTAGAATTCCTACATTTATCCATATGCTATTTTCATGGTTCTATTTCAAATCCTTCTTGGTCAGAGTAGGAGTGAAAAAATGACACAATAAAAGGATTTTAAACTATGTTTTAAGCAGATCACTGATTTTTCCTCTGGTGTATATTTCTCTGCTGACAGCATTTTTGTGATTTCAGATTTACTTTAAATCCTCTTAGAATGCTAAAATAAATAAAGAACATTTGCCAAATTTCCCACTCAAAACTATTAATAGAAATTGCACAGTTAACCAATAATAGCTGGAGGATTGTCTTATAATGCTTGAATATTACTTCAAAATGCACTTTATTCTCTGTGTAAGGTGTTCTCTGAAATAGATCCAATTGCACTGTTTGTATAGTGATGAGTGCTGTCCTGCTGAAATTCCCTTTTATGCTATAGCAGCAGAAATCTACAGGAAACACACACAAAACTCCGATTCTTAGCCCTATATATGATTCAATGTATTTAATCTCCTTCTCCTAGCCTCTCAAGCTAAGAATTAAAAAAAAAAAATAAATAAAATTGCATTCACAGAGATATCTAATGGAATTATTACAGAAGAATTTTTGGATTTTTTTTCAATTTGTGAAGCACTATGTGCTGTAAAAAAATTTTTCTTTTTTTTTTTTTTTTTAAGAGTGTGAGTGACTGTATTTTAAGACTTAACACTTGAGTCCCATACTGGGAGGTTATAATACCTGCAGCATAATGGTCAGCCTGGCCAAGCTTTGTGAATGCTGGACACTGAAGCACAATGGAGTACAAGTCTTTAATGCATGATGAGTCCCTCTGCATCTTTTATATCAAAGGAAAAAGGTACACAGACAGCCTTTATTATACTCTTGCAGACTGTGGTTTTGCAGTCAATAAAGTAGGATTTCTCTGTATTACAAATTACAGGATTAGAGCTTTACATATCCTGCAGTTCACAGAATTAATCCTCTTTAATGCACAGTGTCTCATGTCTCACCTCAGAAAGAAAGACTTCAGTTCTGTACTGTGCATTTCCGAATTCCAGAAGCTCTTTTTTTCCAGTCTCATTAGATCTTCCACGTATGATTTGTGAGTCGGGAAGATTTGTGTAAATTGCATCCTTGATTATTCAATGTGCTATCACCATCTCTACTTCTGTCATTTCTGCTATTCTACCTACTTACAGTGTGATCGTCATTACAGTATCTATTGCCTTGTAAATTCTGAAGGATAAAGCTTTTGCATTTATTGCAAGATGCATGTTCATATGTCTGTATGAGAGAACCATGAAATAATTTTGGTTAAAAAGCACCTCTGAAGATCATCTGGTCACCCTAACTGCTCAGAGATGGACCAATTATTGATCATAATTGTTAAGGGATCATGCCCATACAATTCGTTATACATAAAGGGCCATATGTTCCAAGGGTTAGGTGCGTTCCAAATATCCATGCAATCCATGCAACTCACGATTAGATGCACAAACTCCCCGTAAAAAACAGAGCACCTGCTCTTCACCATAACATAGTACTGCAAGCTCTTTCCAAAGAACATCAAACTCAGAAAAAAATAGCAATTTTTGATCAATAAGTTGCACTTTCCTGTCCTCCATGCATAAGAAGAAAAACTGCAGCCATTTAGAGAGGCTCATTCCATCATCAATGAATAAGTCTCCACTTGCTCTCCAACGAAAAAGAAATCTCTCATACTAGCAGATCACCAGGCTTATCATGGTTTGCAAGAATATGCTTCAGTGCTTGTAGATATTAATGCTAGACTTAATGCAGAGCTAAATAAAGAAACATTTTTAAAGTGGCAAAAGAGGAGCAGTTGTAAAGTCTTTAAAATATGGCGGTTTCAATGTTTTATTTAAATTAATAAATAGAAGTAGTTTCTAGTGAGGACAGTCTACCTGAAAGTTTTTCCTCATTCTCTCTTTCCCAGGGGCAAACAGGTCTTCATAGCTCTGTTCCAGAAGTGGGTCCCATATGACATATACCTATTGCCTTTCTTGGCCAGATTCAGTTATTTTCTCATTGCTCTCCTTGCAGATCTGAAGCCTTTCCTACACTTGATTCTTTAGGGACATCTTGTTTTGATTTCAGGTCACTTCTAGCTTAGACAGTTCAAGGTTGCACATCACTCTATTTTGTGCTTATCGGTTAGGTTTTTTTCAGCTTTCATGCCCTGTTAGCTAGGGGGAGTAAAAGATCCATGTTTATCAGAGTTTAGTGAGAAAACAGTTGGTGGAAGTATAGTAGTTTATCAAACAACAGAGAAAAATTTACAAATGAAATCAGAAATATTCCATCTTAGGTACAGTAGTTGAAGAAGAATAAGAGACACCTGCATTAAAAACTATTTACTTTATCATAATATGCTTAAATTCTGGAGTTAGCTATACTGGAAGACTGGACACTGAGCAAACTGTTACAGGGCTCAGCCAGTTCATTCATGTTGAAGATCTGTATGTATGTCAGCATAATTAAAAAAAACACCCTCTAAAAATTTTGGTGATTGAATTGACAATGAAGAAGAAAGTATTCAAAACAACTCCATGCTAAGCAGAGGATGTGTTTTGTTGCCAAAACAGCTTTTAAGCATTCTAGTTTTGGTCAGTCTCTCATTTTTTAAAATTGTGTTTGTGTCAGGGATGGGGAAAGCGTGTGAAATAGAACAAATCAGTGTGAAACTGGTAACATAACAGACTTTCATTTTGATTTTCCAAATCAATGGTAGCTGCTTCTCAGCATTCTTGTTTGTTTGTTGGTTGGTTTTTCATTTTTTAGTTACCAATTACCAAAATACTTGATAAGCTCTTTCAGTTTAAGTAAATGGAGCATTTATAACATGCCCCAAAAGTTTTCCTGCTTGATATAATTTCATGATTACACTTCACTATTTAAAGCAGTACTGACTTTTGCACAATCATCAGAGCTTTCACAAAATGAACTGTTTTATATTATCTTTTTAATTAATTGTCCAGTGTTTCTTATATAGCTTTTTTACACTCAGCTGAGAAGTGTTCATTTGTCTATTTTACCAAAAATTGCTTATGTGGTACTAACAAATCTGTGCTTCTGTAGAATTGGTACCAGAGGATTCTGCTCCTCTTCCTCTACGCTGAGCACTTGACAAGGAAGGATTGGCATACTTGTATTTCTGTTTGCAGATAAGGCCTGTAATATAATAGCAAGAATCTTATTCTGCCATTATTCTGATACACAAGCATGGCAAATTTTCCACAGTATTGACCAGCTAAGAAGAACAGTAAGGTTTTTCAATTATTGCTCTATTTTAAAACTTCAGGCTTATCTGACATATATTGACTTGTCTCAGTTAGGAATACGGTTATCTTTTCTCTTAAAAACCAAAAACAAAGGCCTTCTAATAACAAGAGTAGAATCATAGAATCAGTTAGGTTGAAAAAGACTCTTAAACTCATCAAGTATGACTGTAAACCTCACAAGTCCACCTCTAAGTGCTACATTAATGTGTCTTTCAAATACCTTCTCTGGACCTGCTCCAGGATTTCACTATCTCTCTTGTAGTGAAGAGTCCAAAACTGAACCCAACATTTGAAGTGAATCATAGAATCATAGAATAGTTAGGAAGCATCATCAGTGCTGTGTACAGGGGGATGATCACTGCCCTAGCCCTGCTAGCCACACCTAGGGTCATGTGTACGCACAGAAGTGTTTAGAAAACTTTTCAGAAATGTAAAAAGGTAGGTTTCAACTGGGCATATATTACCTGTAAAGTTCAGCATCTGGGTACTTGCATCCCCACAGACTGGTAAACTCTTATGGCCCTGGGAGCACTGACAGGTGTCCTTCTCCCTGCAAAGCATCCCAGTGACTCTCACACCCACCTACAGCTCAGGACTTCATTTCAGTCCGTATGACCTCCCCCTGCTCCCCAGCCACCCTGCTTCTGGCTGGGGCAGTGGGACAGGCCTGTCTGTCAGCCCTGTAGGATTCAGGAAGGCCTCCACCCTTGCTGAACCCTGGCACTGTGATAACAGTAGGTGCCATTTCTTTCTCCACAGCTATGCAGCATGCCTGTGGTTTAAGTTTACGTCTCATTCACTGACTCAGTATGACCTTCACAAACTACAATGCAAAGAACTGTTTTCAGAGAAAGTAAGGTAAAATACAGTGACAATAATGTCTGCTGAGCTCCTGATTGAGCCAGGGTGTGTGCATGGATGCAATGGCAGCAGGGGTGAGGGAGTGCCAACACCTATAGCATCCAAGTGCCTGGTCAGCAAAGGGCTTCCAACATTGTAAAGAACAAAGATACACATATTTTGATTACACCTGTACAGAAGAAAATACAATTTCACAGGTAAGAATATTTTTAAAAATATTGATGGAATTGCATTCACAAGTGTGTATGCATACTGATGATCATCATGTGACAGGAACTGAAGCAGGCTAAAAGCTCACCTTTTCCAAAAGACTGTGATAATATCCAATCTCTAATTTCTTCTTTTTTTTTTTTTTGTTAAAAATAAAAAATATGTCTCCTCTGTCATTGCAAGCCCCCTACCTCTACAGATCAAGCATTTCTGTCAGCATGAGTGGCCAGTTGCGTGGCTATGTACTGCAGCATTCGGAAAACATTCCCAGTTCCAGCACTTCAGAAAACTGAGTTCTCTGATTTGGCTCCTCTTCTGGCTGCTACTAGTAAGATTCCTGCTGCATCTACCATGATAAAATCTTGGCAATTCTTGTTTGCAGCTGACTCAACAACATCCTACAAACCACGTAAGCTCCAATTCGTATGTGTCAAAGAAAAAAAAAGAAAACAAATGCATTTTGAACACTACTGACATCTTACATAAGACAACTCACAAATTCCAAAACAGTAACAGAATTATTGTGAGAAATTCTTAGGGCAGAATTAGAGCTGATTTGTTTTCCTTAATTCTGCATGTCCATTCCTCAAAAGGTAATAGAATTTTTCCTCAGAATAATCTTAACTTTCTAATTTGGTATAATAACTGTGCATTTCAGAATAAGTTGCTATTTTCTATGATGTTTTTAAGGTAATTTAGGCATTCTTAATCTTATATCCACTTTAAATAAATATATGCATATTTATTTTTATAGGTTACATAACTTCATATGTGCATATGCATATAATGTACATATGCACTTATGCAAGAGAAATAATGTTAGTATCTTTGATTTTCTACATCTGAGTTGTTAGTTTGGTGTTGAGCTTTTTTTTGAGATTAAGCATCCCAACAGACCTTTTCAAATCAGGTGGCTAATGCATAAGAATTGTCAGACCCTAGACTCACAGATAAAGTGGACCTTTTCAGAATGAAGTGTATATACGTATTTATATATAGTATTTACTTTATTAATTACTTACTATAAAGTTGACTTGAATACTGTTTCTGATGAGTTTTGTAACAAATATCAGTATAATGAGTTAACAAAGGTTGAGGCTGAATAGAAGAAAGAATACTCACGATGTAGTAACTAGGATTTTGTAAGGACTGTATTCTAGAAAAGAAATAATCAGGAACAACTACTCCTTGTAAGGTGAGGTTGGCCTCCAAAAAAAACCAATTTAGTCTCTTGATAACCCTGTATTTTTTCTTTCTCATCAGCTTTTCTATGACTCTTAACTGTTTTGCCCAGTTGTAAACTATGACCTTGCAAAGCAGTGAGTAATTTATCAACATGAAAGTCTTCATCATTAATATTATTGTTGCTTTGTGTCACCTTAATTTGTGATTGTTAATGTCAGATGAGTTTATGCTCACTAGCATAACACTTGAACAACGGAGAATTTGAATCTCAAGTATATTTCTCAATATAGATATCTAGTCTATAATTCGAAAAATGTGTAAGATACTACTATTTCAATATTTTGTTAATCATTGCTAATAGGTATTTTTAATGGTTTGTTGGGGTTTTTTTTGCATTTAAAGAATGTCATTGGCTCATTGATATAATGAAATAACTCAGGTAACAAAGAAAATCTTTTTTTTTCAGAATCTCAGCAAGTGTGGTAGAAACTAAGAAGGAGGTAAGATTGTCATTTAAAATTAGTTTAATATTTTATGCAGATTTCTTGTAGTTTTAGTGGAACCTCACTTAATGCTCTAGGTCTCAGATATAGTCAGTACAGTTCTCTTGCTGTACAGGAATGGGTTCAAGGAATATAGTGCTATGAGGGCACGTGTTTTTTTTAACACACATCCTAGGAGTGAAAAAACTGACTATGTACACATTGCAAGGGAGAGAAATCTTGTGTATTAGGAGACTACAGAAAGGCTAAAGTTGTTATAATGCCTTTTAGGACAATGCACAGGAATCTTTACTTGTCATGCAGTGAATTTTAAGAATTAAAAAGTTCCAGTCCAGTTTTGCAATTAAATGCTGCAGATGGTACCAGAAGGATAAAATCTTGACTGAGTTTGGCAAAAAGGGAGGCAACTAAATAAGAGTGTATGTAAAGCAGAATGGGCAAAAATACTCAAGGGTAGACAGAAAGTTAACTTGAAGATTTACTAAAAAACTTCACATCGCATCCTGAGATTCAGTACAGTCTGGAAACCCACGGTTTCCAGAGTTCATAGAAGTCAGATTTTGGAGGAGGGAGGTCTGACCAAAATATAAAATTTTAAAACATTTTTTTTTTCCATCTCTGAGAACAGCAAGTGGGGGTTGTAGCCATAGTTTACTGATTATTGTTAAAACACACTTGGAGAATTTTGTTTGCATTTTCAGAGTATTTTTCAGTTTTATTGTTAGTATCAAATGCCAAACACATTTTTAATTGAAGTCAGTAAAATTTGATAATCATGTCAACATATTGTCCTGCTTTCTCAGTCTAGCTGGTTTATGTTAGGCTTATAGGAGAATCTGCTTTCTACTAGGTATTTTCCTTACCCAATACTTTTGCTGGGAAAGGCAGTTTACATCCCTGTGAAGCTGCACAGTACTTCAGACTTCAGCTCTTCCCCAGGCAGGTTGCTTATAATCCAGTATGAGATTTTGCTGCTGATGTTTTTCTTGATGGTGGGGGGGTTTACAATGTGAAAGTTGCCATGACTTGTAGACAGAGAGTTTTCCGTCAAGATTTCTTCCAATAAAAAAAAGATGAGTCTCTTCCATGATGCGATTAGTAAGCTGTATGGGTAGAAACAGATTAAAAGAAGAAAATGAGGCCTGAAAATTAAAAAGCAACTAAACCAGGAAAAAAAAAGCGTCGTGGTTTAAGCCCAGGCCGTAAATTAGAAGCACGCAGTCTGCTTCCCCCCACGCCCCCAGAGGGATGGGGAGGAGAATTGAAAGAATGTAACTCCCACGGGTTGAGATAAAACCAGTCCAGTAACTAAGGTATAACACAAATCACTACTGCTACCACCAATAATAATAATGATAAGAGAAAAAACAAGGGAAGAGAATACGATACCGCCCGCCGGAAAAGAGAGCCCAACCGAAAAGAGGACATGCCCTTCCAGGTAACTCCCAGTTATATCCCCCAGCATGACGTGCTGTGGTATGGAATACCCATTTGGCTAGTTTGGGTCAGGTGTCCTGTCCCCACTTCCTCCCGGCCCCTCCTCCTCCCTGGCAGAGCATGAGACTCACAAAGTCCTTGGTCAGGCTAAACATTCTGACCAGCAACTGAAAACATCGGCTTTATCAGTATTATTCCCAGGCCGAAAGTCAAAACCACAGTGCTGCATCAGCTACTAAGAAGGAGAAAAAATGACTGCTGCTGCTAAACCAGGACAAAAAGCATGAATAAAGCTTGGTGTCACTTGCTTCCTGTAATAATGATCCCTTTCTCTGTTTGGTGTAATAACTGACAATGTCTTGGAAGACAAACCTCTCTTACTGCTAATTAACCAATGATAGCTCTACTGTTCTACTAATGTTCTCTTACTTCCTTCCTTCTTTCATTCCTTTCTGACACCATTCTGCAGCTTCAAATATCCTATGCTCTTGACCAGTACTTAATACTAGGTTTGTCGTGGTTGAATAAATACAGACCTCACTTGTTCTTGCTCTTCATGTCTTTGCTGCCCCATATTTTCTGTCTTAATCTTTCAGGTAGCTGAGAGATGGGTTTTAAGTGCGTCTTTTGGTTCTGGAGTAAGAAGAGATACAACATATCTTCTTTTCCTATTGCTGTTAACAATGATGACCATCATACTGGGAAATAAAACAAAGGCTGTGATCCTCAAGAGAATACAAACTATTATTTTTTTATTTTTTACCCTGCTGTCCTGTGACTATTTTTTATTTTTCACTTCTGGCAGGAGGACTAGCATGAATAGGATTGTATTTAGACAGTTGTTTACTTTCCATTATAGCGGTTATAAAACGTCTGCCTGACTCGAGCTTTAACAATATTTGTGTAAGCTTGGTGCACTCAGAATCAGATGCCCTTAAAATAAGCGTAACATTAAATAAACCCAGGATATTTTTATTAATACTGTGTGGGTAGAAATCCCCCACATTTTAAAATGAATTTCGGTCACACATAGATGACTGCAATTTCTACAACTGTGCCCTGAAAACTTGTAATACGTTATAACATCCCAAGGAGAAAAGGTTACAGTGGAACAAAGGATGATACTTTTTAATTGTAATATTTTGAATTATTAAATACTCTACTGTGCTTGATGGATTAAAACAGCAAGCAATATATATGCGATATTTTTAAGATAATTTACAAACACCTCAAAAGTGTGCTTAAAAATTACTTCTAAATTGATCGAAAGATGCTTTGCAGAATGTCTCCACAGTTCATCAAAGATGTGTAAGAGGCTAGTAAGATTACAGTGACAGAAAATAAATACTTGTAAAAGGGATTCCTCCTGTTGTATTTATTTTCCACAGTGTGTGTAATCTGAAGAATCACAAATCATTGTGAGTGTCAGGGTGATAATCTGTATTAACTGTATCACATCGATTTTACTGCTGCTTAAAGTAGCATCTGCTTTAGCAAAACTTTAAATCGCTGTGGATGTGAATAGTGATGATAAAAACATTTGTTTCTGGAATCCCAATCCCATTGCAGAGTAGGCAGCTGACCACAGCTTCACGCAGCTTCTGCTTGACTGGCAAGAAACCACTGAACATTCTTTAGAAAGTGCAGGAGCATATTCAAATAATGGATGTGAAAGAGATCTTAAAGGAAAAAAAATAAAAAAGATACTATGACTTTTAACCTCAGTTGGGCACTTAACCTTTTGTTCAGGCTACTCTCTTAAGTGCCAGGTGAGACACCGAGTAGTGGCAACTGGTACTGTATATCATGACGACATTAATGTCCTGTGGAGGAGAAGGTGGGAACAGACAGCAACTTGGAGGTTTTTAATCACTTAGCTGTTGACAGGGATCATTCTAATTTCCTGCAGGAATGGTACCATTCTTTACAACAGACCTTGCTAGCCAACATGCATCAAACATTTAGAGCCTTTCTCAACAGTTTATTCTTTCCTTAATATATATGTGTTACACAAAACTAATGCCCATTGACTTAGTATAGCACTAGTCACTCAGAGTAATTTTTAATTACTATATCAGCTCACATAGATTTTTGATTGATGGCAGTGAGAAGTAGCAAATCCTTTCAGTATTCACCATGTTTATTTTAAATAGCTAAAATGAATAGTACCATATTTCTCACCACTAAAATATTTGTGTAATGAGTGAGTCTAGTAGAAGGTTCTATGAACGTACATTGATATAAGCTCAGAAGGGAGTCTGATTCAACCTCAACTGTTTATTGGGAAAGGATATATTTGTATCACATAAATTCTCTACTGACAAGGTAGTTGATAACTGTGGCACACCCAGCATGAGGGAATGTCTAAGAAACATTACTGTGTGCTAAAAGAAAATGTGGTCTCAGGGAGATTTGATTGGTGGGAGGCTTACAATATTCTGGTTGCATTAATTATCAAGACTCTGGATTACAGTAAATTCCTAGAGGTTCATTTTTATTTTGATTAAATTTCTAATGACTAGAGGCATTCATATGGATGGATGTTTCTCCAAGTTTCTGTTTAGAGTGACAAAGCCAAGAGGATAGCGATAACCTGAGGAATGGGACTCAGCACTAAAAAGCTGCAAATTTGTTTTGTCAGCTCTGACCTGAACGAAATGCAAATGCCATACAGAAATGAAACCATGTAATAAGCCAAGATTTTGCTTTGGGTTTGTTTTTTTTTTTTTTTTTTTTTTTGTGGTTTTTTTTTGTTTGTTTTTTTTTTTTTTTTTTTTTTGCGTATCTGCTTTCTTACTAACTAGGGTCCTAACTTACACAGCGAAGCTTTTTTTTTTTTCTTTTTCTTATTTGTCCTGTCTTTTGTCAGATGTAAATAGATATTTCAGGATTATCAGCCAAATCCTTCATTCTTTAGAGAATAAAAGTAAAAAAAAAAAAACCCAGTGTATTGCTCTTGAAATGGTCTGTGTTCCCTGTAATTTTAAGGAACTTGGGGTTTGGTAGGGTTTCATTTGCAACTTCAGACTGCATTAGTACCAACTTTCTGGTTTGAAACTAATATCAAGTCACAGAGAGAAGACATCCATGTGAAAGTATTAGAAAAGATATATTGCATAGAACATGTGAGTGGGTTATGAATCTGAGCCTTAGGGTTCATTTTAATGACGAGATTTTAATAAAGCTTCCCTCTCTGTTAGTCTTGGCAATCATTTATACCTAGCAGGCCTGCAGCCTTGTAAATATGACAGGAATGGTTTCTCCAGGATCCACTATCTCGATCTCCTTGTACCTTAAACAAGATAATGCATATTACTAACAAACAATCACACTTTAATATTTGTCTTTCCACTTTCAACTTCTATCTTTAATTCAAACCTTATTTTGTTTAGGTGTGCATACATATTTACGTATACATATATTACATATTTACATATACATGCACATAAAGTCACTTGAGTACACTGAAGGGTATTAAAGAGGCTATTAGTTACATTACCCCAACATTTCTTCTCCATATATTGATTATGTTACACTACAGCTTTTTTATTTTATTTTTAATATTTCCTTTATAAAGAAAATGTAGCAGTTCAAAGTAGCATTGATGTACTTCAGCTATTATGTCTGGGAAGAAATGTCCAGATAATTGTTCAATCTTGTCTTGCTTTCATTATGGTAAGATTACAGAGCAATTAACACTGATGGAGACAGGAAAGAGGGAAATGTTTAGGAGATGTGAATAGTTTCACTGAGAATTTGAAAAAGTTGCTGCCTTTCCTGCTGCTGTAAGAATCTTAGGAAGGAAATTCGAGTTAGGCATTTAATTAGAAAATACTTTCTCAAATTTGGTCATGCTGAGCCCAAGTAAGGAGTATGATAGATTCACAAGTGTAATTGATCAGAAAATACAGCTGCAGTAAGCTCTCTGCCACATACTTCATGACACTATAAGGCACTAGGAATTGAATAAGTTCTCAAGAGAATATAGATGAACATTAGGAAAGGAGCTATAATTTCCGTTTAAGGAACATCAGCTGGCAAAATAAAGAAGAAAGATTTTCCTGAAAAGGAAGAGAACAAGGAAATGAGGGGCAGGGGGTTGGGTGTTAGGAGTGTAAAAAGATATATTGTTGTACAAGGACAGTGGGATATCATAGAAGTGATGATTTCATGTCTGTCTGAAGGATCAACAAAAGAAGTTATCATGTCCTTTTGTAAGGACAGTTAGAATAAAACAGAGATGTAGAATAAAGACATGGAACTGAGGAAATGGATATAGATTAGTACTCATAGATTAGTACCAGTATCGATTTTCAAGAGACTAGCAATAGGAGTTATGAAGAGGAATAGAAAGAGAATTACAGTCAAGTGATAATGCCTTTATAATGGTAGGAGAAAGATCAATGTGAGAGGGTTACAGATTAATGATAGAAAGTGAGGAGAGGAGCAGTGCAGGTCAGGAAACACTAGCAGATAAGGTCAAGATGAATTAGATCTGGAGCAGGTCACTGAATTAAACTTCATTTACATATACTTGTTTTGATCATCTTTAAAGGAACCTACAATTCAGTATGAGAAAGCAGGAGTGCACAGCAAAAAATCCTATCTCAGTTCCTTCAGAAAAAGTCTTTCAAGTATGAAATAAGAGACCAAAGGTTACCACACTGCAATAACTATTGTGAATAGTATCTGTCTAGATAATTAAAGCAAAATCAAAAGAAATGCTTGTAGTAAAGTAGTGAATATATTGAAACTGGTTTTGCAAAATTCAACTGAAAGAAGAGAATCATACAGTATAGAAATGTTTCCAGAATCTCTCAAGCTTCTGTTTTATGGTAGCCCTCAAAAAGGCCAAATCATTTTTCATTTAACTGCTAAAGACCTCTGGGCCTTATGTAAATGTGTTGGTGAGATTAGATAGATGCAACTTCTTAAAGAACCCATCAATTTTGCTTAAGAATTTCCATGAGAGATTTTGACGGAATGATGTAGGTATTTCTTTCTAGGTACTGACACTGGCTAAAAGTTGTTTTGTTTTGTTTTGTTTGTTTTAGTTTGGTTTTTTTTTCATGAATAATGATCTCAGGTAATGAAAGAAGGGACAGGTTTTGTGATTAGTGTGCTATATTTCAAAGACGTTGTGGCAATCAGACAGTGTTATCTGACAGATACTGCTAGGATATGAGGCACAGCCTTTTCCCAAGACTAAATCCACACAAAACAGAACTAGCACTCTCATTGTGAGGTCACATGTGAAGTGGAACTCTTCGTAATGATGTGCAAGTCATTCAACACCTGGGAAGTTACAATAAAAGAAAATAAAAAAGATAGCAAGTGAAAATTGGGCATATCTTGTCAAAAGAGGTGAAAAATATCCTTCAAAAATTTTGAAAATACTTCATTACTGTATCACGTATCATACTAGTATTAAGATCAATTGTCCTCACGATAAATTTAAACATTAGCTTCTGTGAAACACAGAAGTTTGAAAATTCTGGATCATCCATGAAGTCAAAGGATTTTAATTTTATTTATTTTCAGTGTTACAATAAATCCTTTTTAACAACATGGTGTTAAGTAAACTGACAAAGTTACAATTTACATTTGTTGAAACTGATCAGATTTTTTTATTTGATTAATTAGCAGTAAGATTTAGTTATTACGCCTGTTGTTGACTGAAAGCAAATAGACTAAGTCTGTCTAAATGAAAATAAATTTTTAAACCGGTGCAAACCTTAAATTCTAAAACTACAGCATGTTCAGAATCTTTTTCCTTTTCACATACTGCCTGCCTTAAATTTATGAACTGTTTCAAATCCCAACTATCTGTTCAATCATTGCTCTTCAGTGAAATCGTCATCTCTAGCTTATTCTTGAACATAATATATTTTGCAACAAAGAAGTCGTCAGGGTTTCTCATGGTTAAAACTTGGTTAGCCTTAACACTCTATCCTAATCTGCATCTTCCATAAGATACATGATATTCTCAGTATTCTCAGCTCATCCTGAACAGGTGTAATTCAGTTGAATGTACTTAAATTTAAAATAGGCATGTATTTCAAACTGAAGTGATCAGACTAATGATGGGCCTTCCTTCTGTAATATTTATACGAAAATTTCCATGGTACCACCATGGTACCAAAATTTCCATGGTTACAAATTATAAACTCTTTTACATAGGGGTTCAGTGAAGTGCTGAAAAGCTTTGAATAGGGGCAGAAAATACCACTTCACACACATCCTTGTATTCATTATTTTCTAAATGACCCGGTGTAGCTAGAGAGAGCTTGTCTGATGGCAGGCTCAGGTTAAGGCTGAAGAAAGAAACCAAACTCCAAAAGGCAATGCAGATGAACACAAAACTGGAAGTACTGACACTGCAGTAGTAAAACTCTACAGTATCTTCAGTATGGATAACATTTATCATCAAATTATATTGGGTTATTCGTCTAAATCACTAATTCAGCTTTCGCTACCGTGCTACTTCCTGCTTCAGTTTTTACATAGAAAATTTCTTCTTATTCCCTCTCCTTACTTACATATAAAATTTTTTTATTTATTTTATACATTTACTACATGGGATGCTTTTAACCTAAGAGGACAATGAAGCTGATAAATTAAATAACACTAGAAGTGTTATATAATTTAATTGTACACACACAGTATATCTACTAATAAATCATGAGAAACACATGGCACAGATGCTGAAGATATTAATGGTAAAATTGACATCAGAATGTCAGGGGTTGGATTTTGACAGTTTTTGTTCCAAAATATTCTCTAGTTTATGCTGTCTTTTGGAAATGCAAAAAGAAAGGAATCAGTGAATAATTGAATGATCTCTCTTTGTTTGAATATGTATCTTGGAACATGGATAGGAGATTCATTACTCTTCTCAGCTTGCTTTCTATCCCTCTCTAGCCACAGTGTTTTAGATCAGTCAAGTTGAATCCATCTAATTAATTTTCCCTGTTTTTAAATCAGATGGGGAAGAACAGGCCCTTAAGTTATAAAGTCATCACCATGTGACCTGGTTTACCGCTAATGGATTGGGTTTTCTTTTTCTTACAAGTTGATACGAGACCCCCTATGTACAAAATCTTCACCCTATAATAATTCAAAACAGTGATGTGGAGTATAAGTATACTTGTTATTAGTATATTTGTTTCCTAAACCAATAGGAACATGGTTTTAATGGGGGACTTATTCTACCATTAACCTTGTGTCTCATTTCTAATTGGTTCAACCCATCTAGTGCTGTGATCTACACCTTTAAATTTTTATAAAATATTTTAATATAGAAAAACGTAGGAAGGGTGAGTGCCTGAAAGAACCTTTTAAGCTGATAATTAGTACGAATTTGCAGGTAGAGATATTTATCATTTTAAAAACTAAATTACATTCTTGTGTTGGCTAAGGTTACACAGTGTTAATGCATTAGCTTGTCACCTCTGGAAATGGCCGCTTTCCAATATGACTTATTATATATTATCTGTGAAATGAATCAGTTGCTGGCTGGCTCACCATGTTACAAATACAACACACTGTTCAGATAACCTTAAAGATTCTCAGGAACAGAATAAATGGGTTTGTTGCAAGTTAATATTAAGATGCATTGAAAAAATGAGTAAGAAGACTTGTGTTAAACAGGATGTACTTTGTTATACTGGTAATAAATCCAAATTAAATTCATCTTGAGGTAAAGTTTCTTAATTTGTTTCTGTTAAACTGAGTACAGTTCAAAATGAGAGAGTTAGTTTACACAACTAATAGTGTGGTAGGAATCTGTCATTTTGTCTGATTTATTTTATACTCGAATGTACAATAGCTGCTAATATGCTGTACAAACAACTCTCTCCTATTGCCAATATTAGAATTGGTTGAAGTGCAGGACTAATGCAGAGGGATTAAAATTTACTTTCATTTATCAAAAAAATAAAATGAGAGCTTCAAGTTTTACCATCAGTTTTATTAGTCTCTCCGAAGGAGAGAGTATTACAGCTCTTTTACTTTAATTAGTTTTGGGTGGTTTTTTTTTTTTTTTCTTTTTAAGAGCTGATTCATGAATTCTTTTTCCAATAGCATTTGTATTTCAATAACATTGCAGCTAAATTGTCTATCACAGTTTTTAGGAGAGTTGTAATTGCAACATAATTGATATTCCTGTAGCGTATTCATTTAGGGATGATTTTGCCTCTATTAATGACTTTCAAACTTTTACTTCAATCTTTTCTTGTTTTTGACATTCAATGGTATAATCTTTCACTATTTGGGAAGCTGATTTCTTTCTTCATCATTCCATTTTCTTATCAACTGGCAAGTTTTGAAGAATTTTCTTATATCCTTTTTCCTAATGAACTAAATTTTTCTGCGAACATGGAGACATAGAATTAACATAGGAAAAGGTTATTACTGGACAGGTCCAAGCTTATTAGAGCATACAATTAAGTACTTTCTATGTAAATTTATGCTAAATTCATTAATAGTTTCAGCAGAAAAATTGTCTTTATATAACATTTCTTCCACTTTTTTTAAGAATGGATTTATTCCAAGTTTCCCTAAAACATTATTCTTCGAAATGTATACCATCTATCAAAAAAGTTTCATGCAGCTTTAATCTGTAATTTTATTATACTGAAATCAGAACAGTCCTATTAGGGATTAATTCATAAACAAATTTAATTGGGGAGAAAAAAATAATCCAAGTTAAGAGTTAACCTCCTGCAATTGAGCAGAACTTGGTCCATCTGTGCCGTGTTGCTGTACCTTTCATCCATCTGTGCTATTGCATCTTGGTTTAGTTGAGTATTTGCCATGTTTTGCTTTCTGGTTTTGGGGTTCATTTTGATTTTTTTTCCATCAATTGATTCTGATCAGAGTTTTCAGTCTGACTGGCTTGAAACTTGATAGGAATCAAAACCAAGCTCCAAATTTTGTGTCTCAGATCCTTAATATAAATTTATCAATAACGTGGTTAAATTGGGCATAATTATCTTTTACTTTTGAAATTACTTGGATTACCCCCAAAACTAAAACAATAGAATAATCTACTTGTGTCTCTTGAGTCCACTTGGTCTCTATCGGCTGGTTCTAGTTGCCATAGTTTTGCTTTTACAGGACAAAGTGCTTACAAGAATAGCAGCATGATGAAACTCAGTGAGGCAAAAATATCAGAGAGGTCTGCTCATCACATAAAATCTCTCCTTTTGGGATTATGTTGGTGACTGGTATAATTGTCTTGGTTTTTCATTGTAACTAGGCTTCAGCCGAAGAAAAAATCTCTTTTCCCATTAATATATTTGGTAAAGTAGGTCAATTAAATGCTTTTAGTAATTCTCAAATGTTTAGAGATTTTCAGCATATAAAACTCATTTGAAAATAAGGTAGGTATAAAGTAACCAGTATATCCTTTAATATCACTGATGCTTCTTAACTAAGAAGGATGAAATAATTTTAGAAGTGGTATTTTCAGTATTCCAACTGCTGTGGTCATTATTGATCCTTAAAAGTACAAACTATGACTTTTAGAAGGCCCTCATCTTCCTGTGGCTTTGTGTAATGCTTCTGAAAATATAATAGTATCTTAATAAAATCACAGACAGTAGTGAAGATTGCAGTGCATGAGAGCCTACTGCAGTACTTTTTGTCCTTTACAGCATACCTGCCATGCCTGTGGTATGAGTTGTGAGGAATGAGTATTCAAGACAATTGTCTTTGAATTTGGGGACCTAGTCTACCCAGTGCAATCCAAGAAATACTGTGTGCTTCTGTCAGCACCAAGCAGCTTGTTAAGCTGCAGTGCTGACATTTAATGATGGTAAAAAAGGTCAGAATAACAAAAAAATAAGCAACCCAGAAAAGGTTTACCTCTGATTTCTTCAGTCCTAAGTGATCAATAGAGAATAGATAATTTTTGAAGAACAGATTGTGAGGCTCAGCTCAGCACAAAGTTCAAGTTGGAGAAAGCACAAATGATTTTTCTCTCTGAGAAAGGCTTGATATTTTCATATCATGGCTCATGAATGAGGTGCTCAGAGAACAGTTTACAGTGTAACAGCCTATACTTAGTTTGTCTGACAGAATAACATATGTAGAAAACATTTTTTTCTTTAAGGAAATTTTGCCTTGATAAATATAATTATATTTAGAAGTTTGCAAATTCACTATGAAGCTGGGCAGAGATAAACTGTAATTAAATAAATTGAAGGCTGATCATATTCTAAACATAATGATTCTAAAGGTGATTATTGGATAGCAGACATAAAACCAATGTTAACTATTGCCTGAATTTATAATTTGTTTTGCATTTCATAGTTTTTCATCTAAGACTGTCCCTGAAAGATTTTAGCATTAAGCAGTATTGCAAAAGAAAGAATGTGGTTAAAAACATTTCATAAATAAATGTGTTTGAGTATTCCACTGAAAATCTCTTGAAATTGAAAGGAATTATGATCTTTTGAAAAGGAAATTCTGTCCATTCAAATTTATTCAACAGAGTAGTCGGATAGCATTGCCTATCACAGAGGATCATTGCAATTATTTGCAACAGGCATGCTTGTTTTGATGAAATTTCAGCCAAGAAAAACCCAAAAATAAGTCTAAGAAAATATATAAATATTCCATGATAGAAAACATTAAGCTGTTCTTTATTTTATTTTTGAAAGCTAGTTCTTCTACAGTAAAGAACAGGAAGAATTTTTTTTTTTTTTTTTGTCAGAAGCATATTCTTTTTTTCCCCCCTGACCTCATGAAAATATACCCAGCTGGGCTAAATTATGTGCCTCAAGGCATGGAAATCCATAGATGTTAGATGAGGACCTCTTTGAACTGTAGGTTTTGAATTCCCTAAATGGTTGTTCCCTGTTAAGCACGATTGGTCTGGAGCAGAAAGATAATTTCAGCACAGCTAAAACCCTGCATGCTCCTAATAAAGGTGGAACAGAGGGCCTTTCTATTCTGGAAACTAAGTATTTTATTCCCCTTCCTGGTGTTAATAATGTGTAAGATAAGCCCTTGAATGCAGAGGGAATAAAACACTGAACTGAAACACCAAAGGAACAAAGGAGTAGTAAACAGCTCATTTCTATACTCAGAAAAGTCAGAGTGGGTCTGGTTCTCCTGGGATGTGCAAAATCAAATCTGAAGGACCTGGAGAAGAAGGTGGGAGAAGATAGCAAGTAGCAGGTGCACAGCTTTAGGTGGGTCTGTGGCTGGAAACTGGGACACTGGGCAAGGAGAATAAGGACCATCAGAAAGTTATGGTTCTGAAAAGAATGCATTTTCTCTTTCATTACCTTTTCCTCAGGGAGAGGGTAAGTTAGATCTAAGGTCTCTAAGCTTGCTGAATGTCTTCAGCAGAACTAGCTAGCATATATCGTAGGGGGGAAGAAAACACACTCAGAAGTAATACATTCTCTTTTAATGCTTTGGAGCTTTGGGAAACATTTTTATCATTCCCATGTCCTAGGAAGTAGACATTTTTTTAACCTATGACTGGCTTTTTGTTTGTTTTCTTTTTTTTTTAATTTCTTCCTCCTCATACACTAAGTCACTACTCATTGTGAAACAAAAATAAACCTTCAGAAATTTCTAGTCTTGGGAAAATAAGTTTTGTAAACCCAGTTATTGCAATATGCTTTACATATTTTGAAAATAAAATATCTTTTTTTACCTTTTTCCTTTATCAGTAAGACTGGTAAGTAACTCCTTTGCTATTTCTTCCATCAAAGACAGCACTTTCTACATAAATTACTGTACTTTAAATATTGAAAACACCTTTTACAAACCTTAATATATTTAAACACAGTAATATGGCCTTTGACAAGGTCCTCCAAAACATCCTTCTCCCTAAATTAGAGATAGGGATTTGATAGATGGACTGTTAGGTGAATGACAAATTGGTTGGATAATCACATCCAGAGGGTAGTGATCAATGGCTCAATGCCCAGAGGATATGCTCAATGTTCAATGATAAGAGGTGTCACTCAAGGGTCCACCTTGGGATACATACTGTTCAACATGTTCCTCAATGACATGGACAGTGGGATTGAGTGCATCCTCAGGAAGTTTGCAGGTAACATCAAGTTGAGTGGTGGGGTTGATGTGCCTGAGGGATGGGATGTCATCCAGAGGGACATAGACAAACTTGAGAAATAGGCTCATAAGAATCCCATGAAGTTCAATAAGGCCCAGTGCAAGGCCCTGCACCTGGGTCAGGGCAACCCCCAGTATCAATGCAAGCTGGGGATATAGTGATTTGGAGCAGCCCTGTGGAGAACCTGGGGCACTTAAGAACTAGTCATGAACAAGCAACATGCGTTCACAGCCCAGAAAGAAAACTCTGTCCTGGGCTGCATCAAAAGAAGCACGGCCAGCAGGTCAAAGGAAGAGATTCTATACCTATATTTTTCTGTGGTGAGACCCCACCTGCAGTACTGCATTCAGCTCTGATTCCTCAGTACAGGAAAGACAGAGGCCTGTAGGAGCAGGTCCAAAGGAGAGCACAAAAATGATCAGATGGATGGGACACTTCTCCTATGAGGAAAGGCTAAGAGAATTGGAGCTGTTCAGCCTGGAGAGGAAAAGGCTCCGGAGAGACATTACGTGGCCCTTCAGTACTTAAAAAGGGCTGATCAGAAAGAGTGGGACAGACTTTTTAATATGGCCTGTTCCAATAGGGCAAGAGGTAAAGAATGATTTTAAACTAAAAGAGGGTAAATTTAGTTTAAGTGTAAGGAATGGTTTATTTTTTTTTATGAGGGTGATGAAACACCAGAACAGGTTTCCCAAAGTGGCAGTAGACCTTCCATCCCTGGATACGTTCAAGGTTGGATGGGTGTCTGAGTAACCCGATCTAGCTGAAGATGTCCCCTTCTCATTGCTAGGCAGGGGTGGATTCAGATGACCTTTAAACGGCCCTTCTCACTTGAACTAGTCTATGATTGTGTGATTCTGTGATTATTGTAACAGTTAAAGCTGCACAACTGGGAAAGAGGGAAACTGAGGAGTATGACTTGTTCCTGCTTGGCTGGTAAGTAGGTGCTATATCTCACAGAATAAAGAACTGGAATCCCGTGTAACAGGCAAAGCTTGTGAACTGTCATCCTGGTAGCTGTGGATTGCTTACATTAATGTTTGCTATTGACTCGTAACTCAGTAGTTGTGACTGCATAGAGGACATTGAAGGATACAGCTTCAAAAATTCCTCTTTAGTTTTTCCCTTGTTTTTCTTCCTTTTCACATCTTTAATAGAAGGGAAGATTCTTGGACAGGATATCTGTTTCTCATGCTATCAAAGAAAATGAGAATGAGAGAAATGCTATGTATTCAAAATTGTTTTCTGGATGACAGTAGTGATTTAAGTAGTATCCATAACACTGTACACTTGGATGCCAGATTTGTAGGTCATTAGTGGAAATTAACTTCCAACTTGTTGACACCCAATTCATCAGGATCCTTCCTGATGAAATGCACACTTCCAGGTGGAAAGTGAAATATTTTCTGCTTATGAAATTAAACAAGTAATATCAAGACTCCTGGTACTGTAGAACACATTACACTTAAATTATGTGCATGACTTTATAATTTATGCAGCAGACCTGTTACAGAATATGGCAAAGTAAATTGCTTCCCAAATAATTCAGTGGCCTTTAGTTTATTGAAATAATTTTGAAAATTTAACAGTAAAAATTACATGCGTATTATTATTTGCATAATAGCAAACATAGAAAGTGTTAGGACTGAAGGAAGGACAATCTTTGGAAATAAATTGCTAGCTGTCAATATTAGATATGGTGATAGCAACATAAAATGAGATGAAGCAAGCAGTTTGAAATTAGTCGGATGACACCAAGTGTCTAGGAGATTGCCTAGAGGAGGCAGGAGTCTCCTGCACCTGATTCCTTGTGTTACAGCAAGCACTCTAAACCACACAGTAGCTCTTCTGTGTGTATGGCTTCAGCATGCTGCCAGTTCTCCTCCCACAACTGAGCAAGATACACTTAAAAATGCAGGAATGGAGGAAGTACAGTAGGGAAGTTTTCACTATAGATAGAAGAAAAAAGAGACTAGTTTTATCATGTAATTAGTTTTTTGTGTCTTACTAGAAAAAAAATAATTAGGTCACTCTGCAAATAGCCTCAGAATTACATTATATATATAACACTCAACTAAAATTAACATCTTAGCTAAGAGATTCATTCAATGCTTTAGTAATAGAAATTTGAATCTAAGCCGTATTTAATGTTTCATGACAGGATTCTCGGATAAAAATATTTTTTATTTTATTTAGCCATGACCTTTGAAACTCATGCTGTATTTAGAAATCTCTGACATCAAATCTATTTAAGATCATAGTTTCAGCTTTCCTACAATTAGAGAAACTGTAAAATAGCCTTGCTAGAATATTATTTTCAAAAACTACTATGAATAAATTTGATATCATATGTTAGTGGAAAAATGCTGTCAGTAAACATTCATAATAAATGTAAGATTTATATTTTTTTAAAGTGTAAAATAAAAACTAGAGTTTGGATATTTTAATTCTGTGTCAAGCTTTTTCAGATTATTTTTTTCTTATTTCTCAACCCATCCTAGGATACATACAATAAATACTCATAGAGACTGGATTTTACTGACACAATTACCAAGTTTAATTAGAAATGCAGAATAATTCTGATTTAAACTGAAATTGCCTCAAAGCACAGTACAATATGTATTTACTAAGAGATAGATAAAGGAAAAAGAATAAAAAATCAAATAAACTTTAAAAATGGATACCACAATTAAGTAAATTAGTGAACAGAATCTTTAAGCAGATAATGGATAGCATGAGAATAGTTACAGTTGTTAGGTCATCCTAGTGACAATGCTGCCTCCTTAGCCACACAAACAAAATATTGGAAAGATGTTTGTTACCACTGTTTTACCTCACCATTTCAAAAAATTCTCTGGTAAACCCACACTGCTTAACTCCACTTTAAAATCCATTTAGACTAGCTTTCCTTTTATACAAGAAAGTCTAAGGTCTTCTATAAATAAAACAAGCATCTGAAAATCTGCTAAAGCAGCATGGCCCCAGTAGATACTTTTACATGCATCATTATTAAGTGGAAAGAATATGTTATTAAGGTGATGAAATATTGGCTTGCTTTATATAAGAAACTGGCACAACAGTTAACTCTGGCAGATCTTCAGCTTGCACTGGCAGAGGCTTGATACACTTGCAGAAGCCTACACCACACCTAAGCACAGTGGGGCAGTTGCCCTCCACTTTCTCATATGACACCTGCTATTTGAACACTGAGCTTGAATTCAAACGAGCGAGCATCAGGACTCTTAGCACAAAGTGGTAGAAGTAAGAACACTGAGAAATCCAAAATTTATGTGAAATGCAAAAAGTTTAAATAGCATGTGCAATTAATTCTAAATCTAGAAAATTGATCTTCTCTTCCAACTTCAGTAAAGTCTTAGTGAATGAAACAGTAGTATTTTTCCTTCACTCGTGTTGTGTCAGAGTAATCCTGAACTTTAGAGAGAAGAGGCTAAATATTGATTAGAATCTTTCATTATAATTAACAGCTGTTACCATCCTCAACAAAACAGAATGGCCATATTTATAACAATGTCAGCATTCACTGAAGCACACTGAAGTGGTAAACTGATTCAAATACCTCTTTTTCAGAAAGGGGTGGCAACTAATACTATAAATATGCAAATTCTATTTGTCTAGTTAGTATCTATATTTGTTTTCACAGCACTTAAAATGCCATATTTTTCATATTATGTCAATTGGCAGAGTTTTTACTTACAGTGACAGGCTGAACAAATAAACAGTATTTCCAACTGACTAAATTTCAAAAGGATAGATGACTAGAATAACTTCTAACAAGGCAAAATGCAATAGTCATACATTTTCCAAGATTCAGGTGCTTGTATTTAGAAAAGAAAGCATAGTGTGCTTTCAAATATAAGCAGGCAATGCCTTCCTTGATTTTTTTTGAGAAAACAATATTATAATGAGGTCTCCTTATTTCACTGAAGCTACTATAAATGATGGTATCCATAAATATTTTATCTTTATTAGTACCCAATGGAAGAACAGAAAATGCCAATAAAAGGCATCCAATAGGGAAATACATCTAATAGCAGATTGAAGGGCAATTCAAGCTTCTGTGTGATATGGCAGTTAGAGTAATTCCTTTTGGAAAAGAACCTTAACCTACAAACCTGACAAGTCTGCAGCACATTCCTCATTGGTGGGGATGGATACGGTTAGGGTTAGGGTAAAGAATCTGCAACTTCTTGTTGATGTGTCAGTCGCCAATGACATCTTCCAAACAAAATGATATCAAGTGTATCCCCCGTGAAGAAGCTAGTGAAAATGTCAGCACTGTTTTGCTTGTGGACCTTACAATCTTCAGTTGACCCTGTTTTCCACTCTGTTCCAGCTGGCTGTAAGTCTGATCAAAGTCAAGAAATTACAGTATTAAAAATGTGTTTCAACAGCATATGACTGTATAGCTGTTCACTGAACTCTGCTAGTAAAGCCTCTTTTCCAGTTCATTATTTAACAATAGTGGTGACAGCTGTTTACAGCCATCGTCTCTGGTAATTTATTTCAGCTCACCTTGATTTTGAGAGATACTCAGCCTTTTTTTCACATACGCTTGACAGAGTTCCTACTGATTGTTAGTAAGATTCTTAAAAATCTGAAAGGCCAAAAGGTTGTGGGGAGTGAAGGTGAACAGTTTGGGAATGAGATCTGAGGCCTTGGTGCTTGACAAGTCCTGGGGCAGTGAGTTGGGGTGTTGAAGGACAGGGAAGGTCGAAGAACAAGCCTTCGCGGATGGGCCAGGATGTAGTTGTTGCGGGAATCTCAGCTGGAGGCCAGAGGATGTGGGGGTTGTGAGAGGGTCTGCAATATTGTGATTTGTCTATTTACCTGGAGAGTTTTACAGGAGCCAATGAGATTGAACATTGTATGTATGTGCAGGTTGGGAAAGTACCGAACAAGGAGATAAAAAGGGCTCGGTGGTAATAAATGAGGATTTGAGTCTTTGCATCAACTCAAGTCCGTGTAGTGAAATACCACAAAAGGTGATTACCTTTCTTCCTTGAAAGGTATGTTATTTACAGTCTCATCCAACTGGAGTGTCTGGGAAAAATCTTGCAGGGAAGGTGGTGTACACACTGAGTACACATCAGTGTTGGGTATTAAAAGTTCTGAGCCACATTGTCCTGGAAATGTCAAAATATCAGAAATATCTTGGGTATCATTATAACCTTCAAGGCAACATTAAAATCTTCTGTGCCTCACAGCTGAATGAGAGTTAGAGCCACATGCTAATTTAGCCTACTCCAAGAGATAGCAGAACAAATAATGGTTCTGGAGACTCAAGAGTATCATTGTAGATATTATACTAGGTGGAAGAAGAGTTATATTTTACTTTTATGACCTGTATGGGGCTAGCCTACATTTTGTGACAGACACAGCAAGTCAAATATGCTTGTAGTCTATAACGGATTAGGGCTTATGTACCTGTGCTGTTTTAACCCTCTGCTGATGCATCAGATATGATTATTGCCACTTAAAAAGTGAGAATCATTAAAGAGCACAACTGGCATTCTGAGAGGATGGAGAGGCTTTCTTCACTTTTTAAGACCCAATCTCATTGTGGATACTTCAACTTGAGTATTAAACACATCATAGTTTGTAGAGTTTCTGTCTACATGAAATTAATACATATTTTACAGCAGTATATTAATTAATACATGACTGATTAAATTAAGGCAGTTTTAGTTTGTAGTTTCCATTAAAAGAAAAAAAAACAAACAAAAAAAAATCAATGTCCTGTTTCCCTCAACAAAAAAAATATTTACTAATGTAGCACCATATCAAAAGAAAGAGATAAGCAAGAAGGCTGGTAATATGAGCTAAACCTGGAGTTGTTTAATAGGACACAAAAATGAAGCAGGAGAAGAAGATCTAAGAAAATTATTCAATTTCATCAAAGTAAATACCTTTTCCAACTAAAGAGAGCATTAGCAGAAGGATTAGAGGTCATCACATACAGCTAATTAGAACTGAAATAGAAGGTAGTATAATCCAACAGCTGCAAAATTTAAGTATTCTTTGGCTTTGAAAGATTAGTATTTACTCTCTATGTATTCAACTAAATTGCCACATAAGTTTAAAGCTGAAGAGTAGGGCACAAAGCTCTCTGTGATCCATGGCAGTGAACACTATTCCCAGATTTTGCAAATTGACTTAGTGTATGCACCTCCCTGCAAAGGAGAGGGACAGGTCTAAAAGTTGGATGAGAACTGCTACACATAATCCAAATTTGAAAGAGATAATTTAAATGATTTTCTGTGGAGTCATACCTACGTTTCAGTCACACAGTTATGTTCCATTTGGTGAAGTCTGATAATGCCTGAGCCTTTGGCTGTGTGTATGAAAAATACATAAACCTTGAAACTTCTCACTGGAAACAAATGAAAATTTAACACAACCTAGAATTATTATTATTAAAAAAAAAAAAAACCAACCAAACAAACAACCAAAAACCAACAGCAACAAAAACCACAAAAAAACCCCAAACAAAACTTCCCCTGTTTTTTAGAGCAGCAGAGTATACCAGGGCTCCTAGGGAATTTCCTCTGTGGTTTTTTTCGGCTCAATTCCTCAGAAGAGGTAATACCACTCTTGAAAATTGTGCTTCATGATTCTACCATCTGTATCTTTCTCTTTGGTATGCTGTCACATACGGGAACATAAGGAAAAATGTTTGAAATTGAAATATAAAAAGATTATTTTATGATTTACTATTTTATGTAAGGAAATTACCATTGCTTTAGGAATTAAAAGATTAAATTCTTCAATATTAAAACTTTCAATAAAGGCATTTTTTTTTATTTTTCTTATCTGCACTATGAATCTCTAGGAATGAAAATATGAGATACTTCAATATTAAAACTTTTAATAAGGGCACATTTTTATGATCTGCAGTATGAATCTTATATATAGAAAAGGCAAAATTGAGCCAAAGCTGAATCAATAAAAGAATTGTTAATATTTCATTAAATATTGTCCAATTCTTTTGAGGTTTTCTGAGACAGTAGCTGTAGGAATTTGCTCATAATACTAATTACGAAGAGCCATTTGTCAGAAACTCCTTGATTTAAACAAATATTGATAGCAAACTCTGCTGAATTTTGGGGGAGAGAATAGGTAGATATTTGGAATTTTCTTTCTTCTTAATAGCTTCAAATTGAAAGACAGGTTTTGATCAACTAAATGCTTTGAGCTATTAAGAAAGAGGTTCTAATAATCTAAGCCACATATCATCTGCTGTCTGTTTTTTTGCTTTGCTGTTTCATCAACAATTCTGACAGCCTAAGGGCTTTCATGAAAGATAATGGTTTTTAAATTTCTATTTTTTTTTTTTTTCCTGGGGTTACACTTGGTTAAATCTTATCCATTTATGTTGATCGTGTTAGAATCACACATGCCTATGTCTACATACAGTAGACATATTTTGCTAGTAGTAGAAAAGAACTGTTGCAAAGTAGTTGCCTGGCTTGGTTGTTTAATGGTAGCTGAAAATAGTCAGGTTCCAATGATTTGAGAGTTGTTAAGCTATCTAAGTAACTAAATGGCTTCATAATAAAGAGAAGATCTTGACAGTTGCCTTCATTAGTTCCAATAGTGAAATGGTCATCAATGTGATGGAAAGTACCTGAAGAAGTACCTGCCTGGAGGCAAATTCTTTCTAGGGCAGTCTGCAGATTCAGAAGTATTCTTATGAACACCTTCAAAAGCTCCCAGGAGACCAGGGTTAGATGTTATTTAAATTGTCTAGAAATTACTTTTACTTTCTTTTCTTATGTTTCTTGTAAGCCTATTATATTCTAGCTAGTGCCAAGGAAAAAGAAAAAAAGCATACCCAAGTTTCCTTTATTTCCTCACTGTATGGAAGGATTAAGTATACATATCACAAGTTCATTTTTGTGTACATGGCTTCTCAGTCCAAATAATCTGCATGAACAGAACAGGCTTATAGTTCACTTGTAGTCTGAATAATCAGAAAACATTCTGTGTTGAAATATATTGCTGAATAAATTAATCTAAGTTCCTTTCCATTTTTTGATTGTAAGCTGCCTACAAAAATGTGATTGCTTAAATTTGCATATTAACATAAAGGTATAGATGGATGCTGTCCTCTGCTTTATTGTGATTATCAGGCTTTGGGGTACACACACCAGCATATTGTAAAAATAAATGAATCAAGTCTCTTTCTAAATCTGCAATTCACTCCCACTGTTTTTTGTGGTTGTTTATAATGCATATGGAGAATCCAGTGAGAACTAAAAACTCTTTGGAAAAATAAATAAATAATTATGTAAATTATTGCTCTAAGGACAAGAAATACGAAGTTATCAGAGTCACCTCTTAAAAGGTAACAGATTTTGAACATATTTTAAAACTTCTTTGTACTAGCATTCTGCACTAAATTTAGTCATTATGTTAATCTCATCAATTTAGCAAGATCAATATCAGCTATAATTGGTATGCCTAGAAATTTTTCTACTGGCAATAAAACACAGTTTGATGAGTAGCGTCTGTAATTTCCATTCAGCTGTCAGATGAATCAAGTGGAACATACTGTAAATTGTCCTTTCTTAAGTCAAGTCATTGACACTTTTGCTTTGGTAAAGCTAGTTTGATCTGATCTGACTGGGCAGATGTTTCCACCCCTGCGGATTCTGTAGGAGTCAATGGAGCTTCACACAATTTTATAGCAATTTGATTCAGCACTGCATTAAGTATGTGCTTCAGTGGCTATTATCTTTTCTGAAGTATTAAAACAATTGTGTAAAAATGACAGAACATGACTGGTAAGGAGGAAGAAATACTCACTTTTCTTTCCTCAATAACAATTTGCAGCCAACTTAAAATTGTAAATCTTTTCTGGTTTCTTAAAAAAAATAATTCTCATTTTTTCATGGCTTTTAACTTCTGTGCCAAAAGTGAGCATAATGTAGATGAAAGTGAAAAACAAAAGCATATTTCACTTTTTCTATTTATTTATTCTCTTGCCAAAATTGTTTAATGCATTCAGCATTAAGATGCTAAATCTTTGGAAAATCTGACTGAATAAAGGAAGAACCTTCAAGTGTTCTCCATTTCTGGAGTGGAGAGACAGATGGTGAGGACTGAAGAGGAAGGAAGGAGAAATTACCCCAGGCAAGATTGTAAGTTATAAACTTAAGTCTTTATTTTTGAGATAAGACTGATAAATGCTATAGTGATTACATTTTTTCTTGTCCACATTTTGCAAAATTATATAATGAAAAAGCAGATGAAAATGTCATCAATACAACAAAAAAAGCTTTTATCTGGACAGTCAACAAATAGGATGTAAGAAGAGATCTCACCGTAAATATAAAGCACACAAGAAATTTTGTTGCTAGAGAAATCTTGGAAATTTAATGCATCCGTTTACATGTTAATGTAGCTAATGCCTCCTGCTATTAAGAATTTGGACCCAAATGTAAATCCTGTCAGAGTGTAATAATTTTCTGCAGACCATGGTACAAACATACAAGTTAAATTCTGTACTGTGTATAAGCCATATAATGCTATGCAGAAATTTTTAAAATGTTCAACACACTGTTAAAATAAGGTATTTTAAATTTTACAAATCACAAAAATAATTTTGAAATACTTTTTACAGCTATGCTTATGTAATTTGAAACATATATATACATATCTCCTCTGTTATTCTTACTAAGAGAAATATTTTACATAAATGCTGTTAATTTTCCCTAAAATTCTAAGATATGAAAAATCAGCAAGGAACAGCCCAAGCATTTTGTCTTAGTTGCTAGGAGAAATCCTTAAAAATATGTCTGGTAGAGAAGATGTCTGGTAAGCTTTTGTTTTCTAGTCAAATTTCCTTACTGGAAATTAAAGTTTAGATGTTAATTCATATCCTAAGTACCACTGATGAGTGTCTCTTATACAACCACAAAAACATTAGCTTCATTGCCATATTTCTTTCCATATTATATTATCTCCATTTAGAGGTATTTAAGAGTCCCAGAAACATGGGAAAATACCATCAGGTAATTATAGCATCCTGCCTTTCCAGGAGAAAACTATCACTTTGGTATTCTGTTTGCCCTGTTAGCTTTCAGATCTGAAATAGATCCTTGAAATAGAATATTGACATTAGCTGCTTCAGAGATTCCTTGTCCACATTCTCATGACTTTATAAATCTTCTTTTCAGGAGCTAGGACAATTTTGAGGGCTCCATTGCAGTATACTTAATATGAGTCCTATCCTTAATCTGCTTTGAGACTCCAGTACAAGCTGGGTATTCTCAGTAATTTGTAACAGCAATGGTGGAAAGATATTAAAAGATAGAAAATCAGTAAATTTTTGGTATAGAAAAATGTTGTCAGTGCCTCCTGCTAGTCAGGTTAGTTAATGCCTTAAAATACAGTTTTAAAACTTAGAAATGTATTTTGTTTTCCACTGATGGAGATGCAGGGCAGCCAGACACTGTTAACACTGAAGAGGCGGAAGAAAAGAAACCAAACATGTCTTCTTCCTTCAATTATGGAGAACCCTACAGTTACTTTCAGTCCCCCTAGATGCTACTCCTAGCCTGACCTTTCCTTCTAACTCCTAAACTGATGGTCTTAAAAATACTTGGTCTCAGAATCAATCCCTTTTGGAATAATTGCCATCACCTACAATTATTTATTTTAGCAAACAGAGCCATCTATCCCTTCAGGGCCTTAGCCACACACAAGTGATGTTAAAATAAGTGTGCTGTCCTGGGTTCACCTGTAACAGTTATTTTTGTCCTTCTTAGACTGTCATGCTCTGCCAGTGAGGAAGGGCACAGAAAGCCTGGAGGAAGCAGAGACCAGACGCCTGACCCAAACTAGCCAAAGGGGTATTCCATACCACAGCACATCATGCCCAGTATATAAACTGGAGGGAGTAACTCGAAAGGTCCAGATTGCTGCTCAGGTCAGGCTGGGTATCGTTTGGTGGGTGGTGAGCAATTATATTGTGCATCACTTGTGTTTATTGTTGGGTTCTTTTCCCCTTCCCTTTTTACTTTTATATTCTCTCCACTTGTTATTTCCCCTATCATGATTATTAGTGGTAGTAGTAGTAGTTTTGCATTATACTTTAGTTACTGGACTGTTCTTGCCTCAACCCATGGAGCTTATATTCTTTTGATTCTCCTCCCTATCTGCCAGAAGCAGGCAGGAAAGAATGGGGAAGTGATAGCGCGGCTGTGTGGTGCTGAGTTGTCGTCTAGGCTCAAATCATGGCATGTGCAGAGTTCATTTCTTGATGTGTTTTATGCTAAGTAAAAGTTCTGTGTAGTGAGTCCAGCAGCACCTAGACCTTGATAATCCCTTTATTCTATTCCTTTTAGTCTATTAGACCTTTCTAATACCATCATCCTTGTTTTCCTCATTTCTAAATGGTAGTTTGGGAAGCCAATAGTAATAAGTTTGAACGTTATGGATGTCCTCTGAATAACTGATCACTGGCAATTAGCCTTTGAATGCTGACATCATTCTTGTTTATGTGTGACTATATATGTACATATTATTGAACATGTATGTAATTTACGTATAAACCTACATATGCATACATCATATATATATTCACACACACACATACAGTGTAGTGAACACAAGGATATATGATTCTCAATTATTCAGCACTTGTGAGAGAGCATACATAGAACAACCTATATCCCAAATTTGAAACTGAGCTCAATTAACTATTGGGCTTTCATTTTCTGTACTGTTTTCCTTATCTGATTATACCCATTCATTATCCCTATTTAGATGTATTAAGAAACTGTTGTCTGGCAGGTCAATATAACAGTAGCTTAGGCCTTTTTATGAAATAAAATCTGTAACTATACAAGTAGCTAAAATAAATTCAAGTAGCTAAAAATAGCAACCTTGGTGCTTGCAAAGAGTTCAATTCACAATTCAGGGTGCAGGACCTAATCCCATTATTTAATTTCTAAGAAAATCATGTTAGAGAAATTAGTATGACTACTGATAATTATAAAGAATATAATATAAACCCTCTGCAGTACGCTAAATAAGGCAATATAGAAAGCTTTATGATAAATGCAAAGGATTTATACAATACTGGGTAGATTGAGATCCCTGTACTCTACAGTATTATGTATTCAAAAGAAAAGTGGCTAGATGTACATGGACCTTGCCTTAGGCAGCTGAGCTTGACCTGTGGGACCAAGCATGCTAAATCTATGTTGAAATCTTATACCTTCATGCATAATTAAGTCTGTCTGTGTGGCAAGTGATATGCTATTCCCTTCCCTCGTTTGTCTTCACAAAATGTTGCTGACAAGTCTTTCTGATGGTCTTTTAAAAGATGAAGTTATCAAAGCAATTTAAATAATAAGTTGGGACACAAGAAATTAGTCTGCAAGTTTGGATTTGACAAGGACTTAACTTTTGAGACTTCTGTACAGATCTGCCTAAGGCACTTTGTAAAGTATTTTTCTTGATGTCTGCGAGCTCCAGCAGAGTCTGTTGTTTACAACAGTTTAGAACACCTAGAAAAGCATGCTTTGTGACATATATGATTGCATACTATCTTCTGAAGAGTCTGTTAGCCACCTCTTTCCTTTCAAGTTTTCTAGAAACAGATGTGTGGAAAGAAGTACTGCAGGAATCTAGGCATTAATCCAGACCTAGACTGTAATATCCTGCACGCCAAGATGGCAGAGCATGAGCATTGAATCTGCTCACATGTATGATGTTCCTTAGTTCTGATTGGCCTTTGCAGCCTTCAGTCTGTTCTTTTTTATATATTGCCTAATGCTGGTAGCTGTGAATCTTAGGCAGGAGAAATATGCTGCCTGTGCTGTCAGTAACTGCTCCAAAGCAGAGATAGCATGACATGAACCTTTTTTTTTTCACTGTCCTAATCACATGCTCTGGTTCTTCTGTACAGAAAGTAATTTTCTTTTGGGTTTTTTCTGATCTGCCTGTAAGAGCAACCTTTTAGCTCTTCAGATGTCTCGAGGATTTCGACGACTGATTTAATAGAACATTTTTATAAGAAAGTTTTTTCTCTTACTCTGTTTTACTGTAGAAAGTCTACCCTAAAATTTCTCTTTCCACTGGATTAAAATCACTATCTTAGGTCAGATAACTTTTAAAATGTATTTTATGCTTACAGGCTTCACCTTGGAAGTGAACGCATTGCCAAAGTGAATGAATTTAGTGTGTTGTGGGTTGGGTTCTTCCTACTTCTTTTTAAATTTTTATTGCTTTGTTCCACTTTTGTAAATAGTCCTTACTATTTGAAAGGCTTCTAGAAAAGAAAACCAGATCTTTTACATGTTCTGATTAACGTGCCTGTCATTTATACATTTAAAGTTATGTTGCCCCAAAGACTTTCAGTAAAACTTCAGTGACTAAAAAGATTTTGTCTAGGACTGTTCAGCTACTGCTGATATCAATGTTGTCCACATTTACTATTAGAATTTACAGTTAGAATTATTTAAAGTTAAATCTAGCCTTAAGCACTACCAAATACAGGATTAAAAAATTACTAGCTATGCCTTAAAATGAGAAGAAAAAAAACCCCAAACATTCCCCTTCTCTTGAACATCCACCATGATTCCCCAAAAGACTTTTCATATTACAAAAATGTCACAAAAAGATCTGTTACAGCTGTTCTAAGAGATAGATGACTCTTTTTTTTTTTTTTTTTTTTCAGTATTGTGGAGAAAAGTATGCTAGGGGGCAGTATTCCAGAAAATACTCTTTAAAAATTGCATTCATTAAACAATTCTATTTGAAAGTTATTTTTGTTTTCTTCAATTGTTGCATGCTAGTCAGACTGGTTACAGTCCAAGCCAATTTCAGTCTCTTCCTCTTTACATTATATGTGGCTTAAAAACAGTGAATTGTGTCTACTTTCCCCTTCATTCTCCCAAGAATCAAATTCTAAGGTGTTTTTATTTTTCCTCCATTTTCTCTGTGGAATTGTGGCTCCTCTTCAATGAAAGCAGAACTAATCTATGAGCTTTCTTCAATCTCTTTGCAGCACAGATCATGTTTTTCTAGACCTATATATCTAGCAGGCTTAGAAAGCATGTTATAAGACACATTTTTTCCCTGTGGAATTAGGAACTTAGTAAAAACAACATTTCTGCTCAGAACAAAATTGGTACAATAGCTTGATGGTGAGAAAACTTAATCCTGTCAAATTAAGCTTCATGAATGTCCAATTTCATGTTTATCCCATTATTAATGATAGAAAGTGTCTGTACACCATCCATGCTTTTTAATAACAATTTTCTAGTACTTGTAGAAAAAAATATAATGCTGGTATCTGTGCAGTGTAGTTCTGTTTTCTTCTTATTTGAACTTTGATACTGAATCTTAAGCTGTTGTAGATATCCATATTATTGTTGTAGACATTTTTCTTTTTTAATTTTTTTTCTGGAATATCTTAAATGTTTATTTAAATATATGAAAAATAGTACAAATCCAAGAGAACTAATAAGACTATTATAACCTTATTACATGAGAATATTTGAGAAAGTAGCACAATATTAAATAAGGTGACTTACAGGAGTTTTGGAACATTCAAGACTCACAGATTTTAAGTTTTTAAATTGGTGCAAATAACATTAGGATTGTCCGGACATAATGTTGCAGATGCTAAGCAATACTGTGTCCTAAACAGACTCGTAGCAGAGGGAGAACAATAGCCCTGCTGGGTACCAGCTTTCCGAAGCTCAAACTTAAAGATATGTCTTAGTCATCAAGTTTATGAAATCTAGAATATCATCAAGGTAATTTCAAAATTGTCTTTGCTTAAACCTTGAAAGGCAGTCTTATACCTTTTAACAAGTGTTTTATGTTGGTAGCAATAAGGCATTGTGCAAAAATGATGAAAAACAATTTCAATTAAATCACAAAAAAAGTTGAAGAAACTAAATCCAATAGTAAAGACAACATTCACCACTGAAAATAAAATAAAATAAACTTATTAAAGCATGCCAAAAGCATCTTAGAGAGAAACGATATGATAGAAAGATTTCATCTGAAACCAAACTTTGCTTGTTTCTTGTTTCATAATAGTGTCATTTTTATCCATCCAAATGTCATGTTACTGATTCTCTTTAGATTCCCATGTCACACAGATGCCGTATTGCTATTGTGTTTCTAATTACAGAATTTTAGCACAATTGCAGTATGTCTAGTTTGTTGAATGAAAAAGTAAACAGATAGTCTTTGGCTGTGTAGATACATTTGCCCTATAGCTTTAGAGTGCTTTGGACTGGTAGAGATCTGTTTTCTTAAGCATCTCTCAATTACATTGTGATTATCACTGAATAATCTTTTGCAAACGCTGAATAACAAGTTACAAAACCCATGCTAAAACAGACTAGAACTGGGGACAAAATATATAATTTGAGAGGCTTCACTAATGAATTCATAACCTGACCACCCCTAGGAAAATGTTGAAAATATTTCTCTGTTTATGGAGGAAATATGTGCCTTCAGTTCTCTTCAGATTATGTTAATCCTACACAGGCATACCTATTTTAAAACCCTCCTCACTAAACTGGCAAGTCCTTTTGCAAAGACCTTGTCTGGCTTGGTCCAATATATCCTCTACTTGTTCAGTAGTCTTCACTCTTCAAAGAATGTCTTTAGGTCACTGAAGCACAAATCCTCTCTTTTTACACAAGCCGTACATGCAGGTATTGGCCTGCTGGATAAGTTAATTTTTGCTTGAACCTTTCTCCTTTACTGACTGAACTGATAAGACAACCACATGTCCGAGGTATCTTTGACTCTCATCCCCAAAGCTCTGTAGTCCCTCCTGATATGCTTTGGGTAACCCCTGTCAGTATTGCTGGTGTTCATGTAGAAAAGCAGTAAGGTGTAACAATCCAAGGAGCAGATAAGGTCTGGCAGACCCCATACCTTACCATAAATCCTGACCCCGGTCAGCCACAAACTTCCTGAGACAGGCTGGTTTGATAGCTTGATGCCTGAACCTCTTGCAAGAGTTTTTTGAAAGCTGGAGTACAATATTAATTATCAAAAATCCAGACTGGTAGAGACTGTTAACAGTTTAAATGGTTTCCAAATACAGCTTCAAACAAGACAGCAATTAACAGTGAAAATATTAAGGTTACAATAATAATGGCTTATATTCTGTAGAAAAAATGTAGGAAGAGTGCCCTTAAGACAATGTAAGCTCTGGAGATGTTTTGCCCTATTTTGTACTACCTAAGATCTATGGATTGTTTTCATGGTTGATTAGATTGGGTATCACTGCACATTTCTTGACAAAAGAAGAACTCCTAAAAGGGCCTGAGAGAAAGAGGTGATAAGAGAACAGTTTACTCTCCAGTTGAAATAGGAGTTATAGTTAATTTTAAATCTGTAGGCCTTTACCCCATGTTTCGATAGACCATGTGTGCTTTCAAAGAGGTGGGTAGATTGAAGGATATTGCCAAACCTATCTCTTCAAAGCACTTCTGGTCAGAAGGAGCTGTTGATTTTTTTTTTGGACTGGTGATATTTTGTTCTTTTTTTTTTTTTGGCACAGAGAGGGGCGCTTGGGGAGGTTCTGAGTTGAAACGGAATTAGCTGTTTAGAAGTTAATTTTCTGCAAAGTTTATTTCATGTTAACAGAGGTCACATAAGCATCAATTGAAAGTTGGATATGTGGTTGGGTAATACTGGTATATTGTTGCTGTTGAAGCCAAATGATGAGTGTGCTTGTTTCTCTATGTGGGCTTGCATGGATGCTGAAGATGAGATCTAGGTGGTGTATATCCTACAACTGCTATCTTTTTGATTAAAAGAGAGATTACAAATAGTACTAAGCCACTTGCTAATAAGTGTAGTAGACTGTCTGCTGTGTTAAAGAAAACTGATTTTCTCTGAAAACCAAGTGAAAATAATTCAGAATATTTTTTGAGTTTTGTAGATGATGTTATTGCTCTGAGTAGTAGTATTCAAGTTGTGGTCATGATAGCATGATCTAGAACTGTTTGTAGAGTCATATTGAGTTTAAAAAATTAGAAACAAAGGTATATGATGGTCTCTAAAAGTGTTGTGTTTTTTAGTCTTAAATGTTTGGAAGGCATGTTTATAAATAACAGCAGCCTAGGTAGGAAGTTATTTTGTGGAAGTTATTCCTTGGAGATGTTAAAAAATAATTCAGACAAATAAAATAGTCATCTTTTGTTTTGTCATTGTATTTTGACCAGTTTTCAATATGGAAGTTCTAAGTGTCCTAAAATAACTAAGATAACTGCTTCAGTTTTTTTTTACTAAAAACTTAAGTAAGATATTTTTCCAGGTCAAACACATTATTTCAAAAATATACTTAAAACCAACTTATTGATGTCCGGTGTCCAGGTATACACATTGAAATAGAGAATCCAGTTTAGTTATGCAGCTTTAGGAAGTTAAGACCTCTTTAGTTTTCACTAATTACTTAGCTTCCACTTGTAAATTGTCGTGGTTTAAGCCCAGCTGGTAACTCAGAACCACACAGCCACTCACTCACTCCCTCTCTCCTCCCTCCCCCGGCTCCCAGACGGATGGGGAGGAGAATCAAAAGAATGTAACTCCCACGGGTTGAGATAAGAACAGTCCAGTAACTAAGGTATGGCACAAAACCACTACTGCTACCACAAATAATAATCATGATAAGGGAAATATCAAGGGAAGAGAATACAACTGCTCACCACCCACTGACAAATACACAGCCCAGCCCGAGCAGTGATCTGTCCCTGCTGGGTAACTCCCCCCAGTTTATGTAGTGGGCATGACATGCTGTGGTATGGAATATCCATTTGGCTAGTTTGGGTCAGGTGTCCTGTCTCTGCTTCCTCCTGGCTTCCCTTCCTCCCTGGCAGAGCATGAGGCACAGAAAGTCCATGGTGATAGTAAACATTACTTAGCAACAACTACAAACATTGGTGGTATCAGTGTTGTTCCCAGGCTGAAAGTCAAAAACACAGAGCTGCACAAGCTACTGAGAAGGAGAAAAATGACTGCTACTGCTGAATACAGGACACAAATAAGCATGAGTTTGTTTTGTATCACTAGCATTTTTTTTTTTTTTTAATGGAGATAACAGATGGAGGATGAACTTAGCTAGCCCTTCACTGGTATTTTTTCCTCTTTATTACTTTCATATGGTGCGTAGAACCATGTGGTGGTTCTAACTGCCCATGCTCAGGAATGTAGTTTAAATTATTTCCTGACTCTACTTTTGCCAGTCTCTTCTATATTAATTATTTTAATCTGTTTGGCATTTCTGTAATAAGAAGCCAGATCAATCCCTGTAACATGTAATATCACTTCTGATTGATTTCTTCAGATTAGCTGTGCTATCCAACAACCAAACTTGTAACTGAACTTATCAACATCTTGTACATTTCAATATGAATGTATTAGTATCATTAGTGACATCCTGCGTCATAGAAATGCTAGTTTACTAACACTTGGAATTACATGGTAATAAAATAATTTCATAATTTAGGAAATGTGTTGTGGAGATGCAGTAATATGCACAAAGAATATTCAAGTAGTGTTGTTTTCTTTTTGTAACATATTTTTTTCTATTCACTCCTGACCCTTGTTTATTTGGATTGCAATTTACTTGATGTAGGAACTTTTCTGCCTAATCCAATGTGCATGTATAATGCAGTCCAGTCTTTATTTATAATACCCGATGACTATGATAGTTCAACTAATAACAGTAAGTAATTTGAAGAAATAATATCACTGTAAAAGCTGTGCATGACTTCTTAAATACTGGCATTTAATCCAGCATAAGAAGACACTACTATTTGTGCTGTTACACATAAAATTGAAAGTATTTAAAAGAACCATCTTCAAACAGAAATTGGTCACATAATTCCCATTCACTTTTTTAACAGTTAAAGTTGAATAATGATTAGAATACTTCACTAATAGGTAGTTGACTATTGATACCCATACTTGATAAGTAGGTCTGTTCATGTCTGAATCACAAGGATTCTGAGACATTTTTACATGGTACATCTCATGCTGTGTATTTTAAATCCAAAATTGTAGATTGTGTCTTAGTTATTTTCGTAGACAATGTTTGAAGAACTCTTAATTTCTTTGACACATTTTTGGAGGAAGAAAAGGTGGAAAAATTTTCCAGTCATACTGTGGGAAAACAGGTTGTAAGGAATTGGAAAATATTGTGAGTAGGAAATTGTGCTTTGTGTACATTTTAACTCCTATCAGTTAGGTACTGCATAGAAAATAAAAAAGAAATAATCCACATTTTTGCTGTCTCAATATGCACTCTGCAGTGCTGACAGAGCTGTAGAATGAGCTCCCAAATGCCTGCTAACTTCCTCTCTTCAGTAAGAAGATTTCAATTAAAAAGGAAGTTCTTCCCATAATCCTTCATTCAAAGAAGTGTAATTTATGAAATAGGTTCACATGCAATAACATCTGAAAAGATTCTCTTTGTATTTAAGCTCAGAAAAGATACACTGCTTAATGCATCAATAATTCCTTCTTTAACCATAGGCCATCATCTAAGATAAAAGTCTTGGAATTTGGGAAAGATATATAAGTGGATCAAAATCCTCAGCTGGATCACCAGTCACAGGAATGTCAATCTGACACTTGTTATTCATGCATTGGTTGCAGTCAGTTTCTGAACGAAAGGTCCTTCTATGCTTGACCTGCATGTTCCTTTCCCCTTAATAACACAGAGACACAATTTATTTTACACTACACTTTCTAATTTCCTTTTTGGAAACTTAGGCTTTATGAAAAAGGCAGCCTTTGACAAATTGTTCAATCCTGTGTTCTCCTCTCAGATGACCTTTAATAAGTGCTTTATTTTTTTTTTTTCCTGTGAATTAGGTTCCTTTAGAAAGGGGGTATTTTAAACTCTTTTTATAAGATAGTATCAGGGTATATCAGGGGCTGCACCATCACTTGGGAGCCTTTTTTGGTTTCTCTTCTCTGAAGAAAAGGCTACTAAGCCACCTTCAAATCTTTTAATTCCTTAAATACGTGTTAGAGGAGAGACTTTATAGAGCTAAAAGTAACAAGGAAAACTCATTCAACATAAATGTAGAGTCTGATGCATGAAATAAATGTTGTCAAAAATAAAAGTATGAATACATGCTTCTACTGCCAAAAGCCAGAGAGTCAGTATATAACTCTCTAACATTTGCAGTGAGCATAAATTTACATAGACTTATTGATCAAAAAAATGTGAAGATTTATATTAGTTATGGACAGAATCCTTAATGCTAACTATTCTGCCAATACTTGTGAGACCAAATAAAATCCTATCTTATCTAATTCTGTTCTTTTTGCCTTAATTAAACACCAGAAGCTAGTGATTTTCAGATTTGTGTCCTTATATATTAGGTTCTGTACCCTTATATATTGATATCTTGCTCCGCTTAGCATGCTTGAGACGACACTTCAGGTTTTATTTTTGGTTTTGGTAAGATCACCAAACATTTTCCACTCACTAAATTCCCATCTCAGGTTAAACAGTTGATGGTGACCAATAAAGTTGCAGAATGTTCCTTAAAGCATGCTAATACGAGTCAGCACTTTGTCCCAGATTGCTTTAAAATCACTAAAGCTTGGAATTTGTTTGTTGCCGAAAGCTCACATTTCATTGGCATGAAGGCTGGAAAAGTGATTGACTAATAATAGACTTATTTTAGTTTAATTCTTGTGGGGTTTTGCTGGGCTAGAATTGTTTCAGCACTAGGATAAAAACAAGAAAAGATTCAGACCTGCAAATGCATTTGCCAGCTAAAAATTATCTACTTTGCCTAATCACTCTATCAAACTCTTTCCCTGTCCTCAGGACGAAGAGTTAATTTATGAAGTTAAAATCATAGAATCAAAGATCAGTTTATGTTGGTCATCTAAGTCCACACCCCTGTGCAATAAGCAGGGACATCTTCAGGAAATCTGTTGCAGCTATGAGGATAGCAGTTCAAAAGCTTTGCCTGTTACACAGGATTCCAGTTCTTTATTCTGTGAGATATAGCACCTACTTACCAGCCAAGCAGGAACAAGTCATACTCCTCAGTTTCCCTCTTTCCCAGTTGTGCAGCTTTAACTGTTACAATAATCACAGAATCACACAATCATAGACTAGTTCAAGTGAGAAGGGCCGTTTAAAGGTCATCTGAATCCACCCCTGCCTAGCAATGAGAAGGGGACATCTTCAGCTAGATCGGGTTACTCAGACACCCATCCAACCTTGAACGTATCCAGGGATGGAAGGTCTACTGCCACTTTGGGAAACCTGTTCTGGTGTTTCATCACCCTCATAAAAAAAATAAACCATTCCTTACACTTAAACTAAATTTACCCTCTTTTAGTTTAAAATCATTCTTTACCTCTTGCCCTATTGGAACAGGTCGTATTAAAAAGTCTGTCCCACTCTTTCTGATCAGCCCTTTTTAAGTACTTAAGTAATGTCTCTCCGGAGCCTTTTCCTCTCCAGGCTGAACAGCTCCAATTCTCTTAGCCTTTCCTCATAGGAGAAGTGTCCTATCCATCTGATCATTTTTGTGCTCTCCTTTGGACCTGCTCCTACAGGCCTCTGTCTTTCCTGTACTGAGGAATCAGAGCTGAATGCAGTACTGCAGGTGGGGTCTCACCACAGAAAAATATAGGTATAGAATCTCTTCCTTTGACCTGCTGGCCGTGCTTCTTTTGATGCAGCCCAGGACAGAGTTTTCTTTCTGGGCTGTGAACGCATGTTGCTTGTTCATGACTAGTTCTTAAGTGCCCCAGGTTCTCCACAGGGCTGCTCCAAATCACTATATCCCCAGCTTGCATTGACACTGGGGATTGCCCTGATCCAGGTGCAAGACCACTTCTTGAGCTTTTCCAGCTCTGAGTGGCACCCCATCCCTCAGCTATAAAGTGAAGTACCTGAGTAATCTTTTTCAAAGTGCACAACCAAAATTCTACCATCTGATTACTGTATTTAAGTATCTTACAACAAATCTTTAAAGTATAATAGAAGTGAGACAAAGAGAAGGAGAGATCTGACTGATTTCTAACATCCTCACCAGAGCCTATGCTTATCAATATCTGGTAACAATTAAGTTAAATTAATTGCTTTTGTATGGTTAAGGTATGGTTGAGAATAGCAGCCTCTCAAGCCTTTAGAGCTGTCCAGAGATGTTCCTCAAATTAGTTAAATTGAGCATAAGTTTTATTCGATCCACTTAAATAACATACAGCAATCGAGGAGTCAAAAGGAAGCCAATTTTTGACTCACATCGCTCTTTGCATAAACAACGAAAATAATTCACCACAGAAAAAGGGAATGGATGAGAGAGATGAAATTCAGATAGAACACTGAATTTTTGAGGAGTACAAATTAAACGCAGGAGATACAGAAGAGATAAGTGCCTTCAAGTATAAAAAATAACAGATGAAAAAGAAGAACACAAACAGAAACTGAAGATTGGTTTATTAGGATCACTTGCATTTTGAATCATTGTCTGATTCAAATATGAAACCTCAGGAGTGAGAGAGTGAGAGAATTAAAACAATTTGAACATCAATTACCTTAAACCTTTGTGAGAACCTGGAATAGGACCAGTAAGACTATTCTACAAGGAAAGATAACATTACACGTTTTTGTGATAAAGCACCAAAAACCCCCTCCTATAAGTTAAAAATAATGAAATTACTGAAGGAAGAAGAGAGTAATTTAATGGATAAGTTAATGGTGGGATGATAAAAGCAAATAGCTATATTCTGGACAGATGCTAAAAACATGAATTGAGAAGCAACTTGGAACCAGAATAAATCAAGTGTTGCCAGTGTTCCCACCAAGTTCTGAAATTTTAATCTAAGTCTTTTATAAAGTAGCCTATTTGATTAACACTGGTAAAAAAATCCAAATTAATAATATAGAAAACCCAATACTGAAAAAGAAAGTTCTATTCTAATGCAGGAATGATTGTCCTAGCAACCTCTTTCTGTTGTACATCCTACAGAATTCTGGGTTTGACTTTGGCTGTAACATCCAAACAGCCTATATCCTGACCAAGTACTAAGTTTTTCATTGTCATGCAAAAGTGTCGCTTCCTCACATTGTTCTTCAAACTTTTTCAATCTGTCTGTGCAGAGAATTTACAAAATTCAAGATTTCTCTCTGTGACTAGAATAAGAAAAGAGAATTATAGGTAACGTTTCTTGCTTTTATTGAACAGTATAGTAGTGAGAGTTCAACCTTAGGAAAATTGCTAATCTTCTCTGACCCTCTATTCATCTACACGTAAAATAACCTTAATAAAAAATCCACAAATAACAAGTACGAAATTTAAGCTAGACAGATAGCTTATGGCAGTAGCAGAGTAAAAATGGCATAACTAATTGAACTGCAGTGAAACTAATCCTACTGGTCGCAGTAAAATTATTCAGTCACATAAGTTTTATTTTGTTGCTAGTCATGTAAATGCTCTAACAGAAGTAAATATAATGTCCCTATCTTTCTCGTCAATGTAGGGCAGTAGCACCAGCAGTAAGTATATTCTTGCTGCTGTTGATAGTTATAAAGCACTTAAGGAAAGGGAGGGTAAAACTTACAAAATCTTGTGAACTTGAAAAAATGTTCTTTAGGATGCTACTGAATTATCATTGAAAGAGACATTATAATCTTCATTTCAGCCTGCTGAAAAGACACACAGGTGTGACCAGTGAAAACAGTTTTATGAAAATGATTTGAAAATATAAACATGATAGCACATAGAGGGGAGTTTAGAGAAAATAAAGGGGTAATGTGTTAAAAAAAAAAAAAATCAAATGCATGGCTTAGTTTTTTATTTAACTAATCAGTTCTGTTTCTGTTTCTCTATTCTTATAAACTCAAAGTTCCTTGGAATTTTACGCTTCTTACAGGAAAAGAGGAAATCCATAATTATAAGGGCATTTATAAGCACTTAGTAAAACTAACACAAATGTGAGCAAGGAAACAAACTAAAATTTTTGTATCAGTTGATATGATTCAGCTTATTTTTCAAAAAGGAACAATTCAACAGTTAAGAGCTTAGTTCTGCTAATTGAGAACCCACTGGTAAACTATAAAGCAATTAAATATCTTTGTTAACAGTATCTTATTTAAATAAGTTGTAGATGAAAGAAAGATACTAAATAGAACAAGCTGATGGAATTGCATCCATGAGGAAAATTACTGGGTCTGGCTTTTAGAGTCCTTGCATATTTCTGATATATTTGTCTACATTCTGCAAATTCTAAACTATTGTTATAGACTTCTATAGATGTCTTCATCGTTTTCTGTTGCCAAGATACAGCTATTGAATTATGATACAGATGTGCTACTGTTGACACACTTATGGAGAAAAACAACAGCTCTTAAGATTTTAAGATTGCCCCAGGCACTCATACCAAAATGAAAATGATAAATACGTAGATGATTAACACAGCTGTGGAAGTCTCTCACAGTAGCACAGTCATTAAGCCATAGGGTCACTGAGCCAGATAGTCATAGAAATATAGCCTTATTAAAAGAACCCTAACAAAAATCTCATGTGGTTTTTCCATCTATGTCATACAACAAATAAGTTCTCAATGATCATTCAAACCATTTTAATTCTGGTACCAAAACACTTCCAGGTTTGAGAAGTTTGAATTCTGATTTGGAATTTTTCTCATACAACACATCTAGTAGGACAAAGAACCATACTTCACACTGAAATGTCCCAGTGAGATATTCTGAGAAATTAAGAAGGGGGATAGATTTTGTAAGGTATGTTTAAGATTGCTCAGCATTGTATGGCTTAGTGTTTCCAGATAACTAGATATTATAAAGTTTTAAGTAATTATAAAAATTTCTAAGTAATTCTAAAAACCTAACTGGTTCTTTAGCCTAGTGCTCAGAGAAATCGTATATGATATAGGAAATTCCCCATTGACATCCCTTACTCTAACTGAGGACTGTAGGCACATGATCTTAGTCTTCTCCAACTATTCTTGACCATGCGGAGTTACAGATTTATGACTACACCAAGTCAATATGCCTGAAACAGTTACACTCTTTTTTGCTCTACGTAAAAGGCCATGTTACCTTGGCCCTGGTAACAAGTATAGGCCTGAGCAAAAATATCACTAATGCTTCAAAAAGTAGTGGTAGTTTTGCTGAGACTGCCTTTGAAAATACCTTATATTCAGAAAGGTTATATTTTTTCCTTCCTGTTGCTACCTACCATGTCCATGCATCAGGACAAATTTCAGAAAGCTGTTATCCAACTCCTTGCAAAATGGTCTTATTTTGTGTTTTAATGATTTTCCTTAATCTGAAACAAATGAGATATGTATATGACTTTATTCAGTTGAGACCAGGAAGAGAACCTTTTGTCACTAAGCATTTCCATGGCCTCCTATATACATATAAAAGACAAGACTTTGGATCTGGTGATCAAAAGAAGAAGGAGAACGTTTTTTTAAAAAGAAGGAGGATGCCTTTTAAAAAGGGCATTAAAAAAACCCCAAAACCAAACAGGTGGTAATTTGTTATTCAAGCAAAATTTGTGTAGCTGGACAGTCAAAGAAATAGTTGTGAATACTGTAAGTTTTACAGACTTCAGTACTAATTAATGTTCATCCAAAAATTTGTGGTTTTGAATTGCTCCATCTCTCCTAGGATATTTTTTTAATATTCTTCTATTTGAAATGTTATAATTAGTGATATTAAGAGGAAAAATGAGTAAATGGATGAACATAATAATTTGTAGCTAATTGTTCAAGTTCAGCTGTCTAGGATTATTTGGTGTATGGAATGCATATAAATACAAAAATAATTACAAACCCTTTCAAAAGATCAAACAGGATTTAAATTATCATAAATATTAATACCGTTCTATGGTTTGCCATCATTAGTACTTTAAAAATTCTTATTAATCTGAAAACTTCATTCTGTTTGACGGGGATTTTTCTTACACTAAATAACAAATATGCACCCAGGCATACAGAAATGCTTTCTACTCTGACCACCATACTTACAGGTCTTTGATAGTGCTTTTATATCTTCAAATAAAAGGTGGCAGTGGATTATAAAGTATTTCCATTATTTAGTTATTTTATTTATGCAATAAATTAGCCTTGTTAAGAACTGGCAAGAATTTCTAACTTGTACAAATATAGAAAGCCACTGAGTAATACAGCATACATCACCCGTGACTGTTGTGCAATATGTCAAAATATGTTTTTTTCATTTAATTCCTAGAGCATCTTTTCAGATATAAGCAAGCCCAACCATGGAGTTCTAATCCATGTGACTAAAATGAACAGATTGTATTTTTATATTATACATATCCCATTTGATTTTTTTGCTGTTGGTAAGAGAGGAAACAGAATGCATAAATAATGATTATTATTTAAAATTCTGTACAGAATTTTTTTCATAATGCAAAATTGACAACTGTAGACAGTGAAATGATGTTTAATTTTCAATTCTTGTTAAATGTCTTTCTTCATTGCTTTGGTAGGCATAGATCTTAACAAGAGAAAAGAAGAAATTAAATAAGGAATTTATTGAAGAGATATATTTAGGAAACAAATCAAACAGTTCTTGTTTTAACTCATCCAAGTTTAATGTTTTATCAAATATCATTAAGCAGCTCTCAGCTGGGCTATAATGTCCCTCTTCTTTTCATACTTAACTTCATTGAATGTGCTGAAAAAATGTAGGTTGCAATTCTTTCCATTTCTTCCTAAACCAATCCTAAACGAGATGAAACTATTTACACCAGCATCTGCAATAATCTATAATAAATTTGAAATTGAACTTTGCTCCAGAATTCTCATTTTGCTTGACCTGTCAACTACCATCCTAACTCACAGATCTATGGAGCAGATTGTATGTTCACCTCACTTACTTTTCTTGACCTTAAATTACTCCTAGTTTTCTTCCAAAACTATGTCATTCCTAACCCTGTGGGTGTGCAGTAGACTACTTATCTTCCATATACTTTTGTGTAAGTGTTTTAATGATCTCTGTCCTTCTTTTATCTCCTGCTATTATTTTAGATACATACACTTATCAGTGACCACTAAACTCCTACACCTGGGTAGGAGCAATCCCGGCACAGCTACAGGTTGGGCAGAGAAGTAATTCAGAGCAGCCCTGTAGAGAAAGACTTGGGAGTGTTGGTTGATGAAAAATTGAACATCAGCTGGCTTCAGTGTGCTCTCACAGCCCAGAAAGCCAGCTATATCCTGGACTGCATCAAAAGAAGCGTGAGCAGCAGATCAAAGGAGGTGATCCTGCCCCTCTACTCTGCTCTCATGAGACCTCACTTGGAGTAACGTGTGTATTTCTGGTGTCTGCAACATAAAAAGGACATGGAACTGTTGGAACAAGCCCAGAGGAGGGCCACGAGCATGACAAGGGGGCTGGAGCATCCCCTGTACAAAGGCTGAAGAAATCGGCGCTGTTCAGCCTGGAGAAGAGAAGGCTGTGTGGAGACCTCAGAGCAGCTTTCCAGTATCTGAAAAGGGCCTACAAGGATGCTGGGGATGGACTCTTCATCAGGGACTATAGCGATAGGACAAGGGGGAATTAAACTTCAACAGGGGAAGTTCAGGTTAGATATAAGGATGAAGTTCTTTACTGTGAGGGTAGTGAGGCTCTGGAACCAGTTGCCCAAAGGAGTGGTAGACGCTCCATCGTTGGCAGTGTTCAAGGCCAGGTTGGACAGAGCCTTGGGTGACACGGTCTAGGGTGAGGCATTCCCTGGCCATGGCAGGGGGGATGGAACTAAATGATCTTAAGGTCCTTTCCAACCCTAACCATTCTGTGGTTCTATTATTCTATTGTCCACTACTGTGCAGACTACCCTATTCAATACCAATGTACTGTAAAAATTCCCTGTTTAAGAGAAAATATATCTTACAGATTTTAAGATGTCTTGCTGTTAAACTGCTGAAAATTATGGCTAAAATAGTGTTCTTAAAATACCACATTTTCTGCATTGCAAAGTACTTAGGAGCAGGGAGAGATTTTTTTTCAGAGCTTTCAACTGGATCTACAAAAATACTCATTTTCTAGATGTTGCCAAAAGCAGAACCAGGCTGAAATAGATGAGATATAATATGGCTGGAAATGCCACATGAAAGTAAGATACAACAATAAATAAAGAATACCCCAAAATTAAAAATATACCTTTGAAACTATTTTATCAAAAAAGCAGAATGACAATGCCTCTGATAAAAGAAAGACTTACAGGAAGCCACTGAAACAGCTTCCAGTGAAATGCCAGGTCCATCAGATATTCTAGAAGCGGAAGAAACATATACCCAAGAGTACAAGGCAGTGATTAAATGCTGTTTAGTGTCATTAAACTTTATTTTGGTGCATAAGAGCACTCTCCTCTGGAAAGGATTTTCCATAACATCCTCACAGTTGATGTCAGAATGATAGCAGCATTTTTTTTATATTTTTTTCACACACACAGTGGAAAAATCAAGCACGTATAATATGGAATTCACAATATTGACTCTAAATATTGTCAAATAAAAAATATTGCATATTAAAACCTATTTACAACTACTCAAAATAATCACTGGAGATATAAAGTGGTTAATTGTGTTATCAATTAAAGATTTATTTCATATAAGAAAGACTAGAGTGAAAGAATTCACTAGGGAACAATATAAACAGAAAGACAAAAGCCCTAATTTTTGTTTATGATCAAATAGATGAATTTATCATATACCTGTCCAGTTTCTAGATTGTTATTTTACTAAAACTAATTGCATGCTTAAGCCAAGTTTGAAAGCTAACAACAGATGTTCAGGTATTTCTAAGTGTACAAGCTTCACATAAAAGGCATGATATCAAAGTATGAAGTGTGATAAGGCCACAACATACTCAACCTTGAAAATTGAATCAGGGTTAAAAAAGAATAAAAATCACTTTAGTCAAAAGCTTTTTTCACCTAATGTTAATAGACAAGAAAAAAAGACCTACATTTGTCTCTGAGAGAGAAATTGATAATGTCTTTCAGAGATAATTAATTTATGGAAATACATGCAGAAATAACTGCCCTCGTAGCACATCTTGTTACCATTTATTGTGAAGTTATTAACAGATATTTTGGAGTTTATTCGTATATTAAGTAAGGTAGAGGACTACTTATTTTATTGAAAAGCTGACAAATAGAATCATAGAATCATAGAACAGTTAGGGTTGGAAAGGACCTTAAGATCATTCAGTTCCAACCCCGCTGCCATGGGCAGGGACACCCCACACTAAACCATGTCACCCAAGGCTCTGTCCAACCTGGCCTTAAACACTGCCAAGAATGGAGCATTCACAACCTCCATGGGCAACCCATTCCAGTGCCTCACCACCCTCAAAATAAAGAACTTCTTCCTTATGTCTAATCTATACTTCCCCTGTTTAAGTTTTAACCCATTACCCCTTGTCCTATCACTACAGTCCCTAATGAAGAATCCCTCCTCAGCATCCTTATAGCCCCCTTCAGATACTGGAAGGCTGCTTTGAGGTCTCCACTCAGCCTTCTCTTCTCCAGGCTGAAAAGCCCCAACTTTCTCAGCCTCTCTTCATATGGGAGGTGCTCCAGTTCCCTGATCATCCTCGTGGCCATCCTGTGGACTTCCTCCACCAGTTCCATGTCCTTTTTATGTTGAGGACACCAGAACTGTACACAGTACTCCAAGTGAGGTCTCATGAGAGCAGAGTTAGAGGGGCAGGATCACCTCCTTTGACCTGCTGTTCAGGTTCCTTTTGATGCAGCCCACGATATGGTTGGCTTTCTGGGCTGCAAGCACACACTGCTGACTCATATAACTGCTCTAGATTTGAGAAATTAACATTAGCTTCACAGTAGCATTATAGTGTTAGCAGACCTCATACACATCCTACCTGACACAAAATAATGGCATAGCAGAGGAGAAATATCTGGAAAGGAATAACATCACAGCAATTAAATTTCTATTTTGTCTCCATTTTTATCTCACAGTGTGAGAAGCTATAGGTTACCTGTGAGAGTGTCGTGATTTAAGCCCAGCCAGTAACACAGAACCATGCTTCCACTCGTTCACTCCTCCACTTCCTTCTCTCCCAGCTATCAGAGGGATGGGGAGGAGAATCAAAAGAATGTAACTCCCACGGGTTGAGACAGGAACAGTCCAGTAACTAAGGTATAGCACAAAAACACTACTGCTACCACCAATAATAATAATGATAAGGGAAATAACAAGGTAAGAGAATACAATCACTCACCACCCGCAGACCGATAACCAGCTTGACCCAAGCAGTGGTCTAGCCTTTCCGGGTAAGTGCCCCCAGTTTATGTAGTGGGCATGACGTGCTGTGGTATGGAATACCGCTTTGGTTAGTTTGGGTCAGGTGTCCTGTCTCTGCTTCCTCCCAGCTTCCAGTCCTCCCTGGCAGAGCATAAGACTCAGAAAGTCCTTGGTCAGAGTAATCATCACTTAGCAATAAATAAAAACATCAATGTTATCAGCTTTGTTCCCAGGCTGAAATTTAAAAACGCAGCACTGCACCAGCTACTGAGAAGGAGAAAAATGACTGCTACTGCTGAACCCAGGACAGAGAGCATTAAGCAGAAAAATAAACTATATTGCTGTATAGCACCCACAGGTAATAGTGTTAGAGAAGTTGATAGATCTTTTGCTTTAATCTAGAAAGACAATGTGTTGTGCTTGGATCAAAGGATTGCATGCTAGGATTGTTTCATGCAATAATCTGCTTTGCAGTTATGTCTTAGCAAGTCAAGATGCCCTGGATATCTGCAGATATCTGCAGGACAGTATGTTAACTTTCCTATGATGCAGAACTACTGATACTGTTAAGCAGTCTGTAAAACATGCAGACACTAGAGGTTGTCAACAGACCTTTCGATTTTTAACCAGCAGAGGAGGAATGTGATGAAACCCTTGCAATATGCTGCAAAACATGTTCAGAATTGTCAAAATCCATACCATGTGGAATGTTTTGGCTGCTATTGTTAAATGTTTCACTGATATAAGTGCGAGTCGATATTTGCATTCTTGTTCAGATTTGGAGTAAACTGCTGAAGTGAGTCTCCACATACTCTTCTCAAGTTCACACTGCAGAGATGTCTTGGGGTGCATAAACTTCATTTCTTTTGGGTGAAACTGAACTGGGAGATGTGCTCCAGAAGACCACGTAATGTGATACAGCCACCAAGAGATGAATGGACTATGACACCAGGCTGGAATATATTTGATATAAATCCTTTCAAAAGATACCTGTGATTAGCCCTACATTCTCAGCACCAACTATTTTGATTTGAAAATCTTTTCTTACTAGGTCTCACTAACTGCAGATATAGCAATAGCCTGAAAAGCTGTTTGACAGAATCTGAAATCTTAGTACAGACTTCTAGTTTGGAAACAGTGGAGGGATCTCATGAGTGGATTTAAGCCATATAAAGTTTAGAGGAGTAATCTGTTAGATGAGAAAGAATTTCTGCTGTGTCCAAATGATAACTAATTACGTTCATGGTATTTTGTTACTTAGGATAGGAATCTAACTGTGCTAGCAATGGCTGCAATACATAACTCCATTTGAAAAAATTCATCCTAGATACTCATATTAATGAATTAAACATCTAGATTAGATAAAGTGTATCACAATTACTTAAGGTAGAATTTATTTTGAAATTCATGCAATGTAGTGAAAGTTATAAACTATGAATACTGGAACAATGGATAAGCTTCGAGGATTCAGCTGATTTTTCAGAAATTGCAAAAAATTCATGAACCAAATATATATTTAAAAAAAAAAAAAAAAAAATCAGTGCCAAAAATGTATGAAATTGACTTGTCAGCTGTCCTGGGTTAAGCAGTAGCAGTCATTTTTCTCAGTATTAGTGATGTGTGGAGAGACTTCACAACTCATTAAAGTTGTAAAGTAGGTATGCATTTATTCAGCTGAGGCACATGGGAGATGGCTCCTCCAAAGGCATGCGCAACCCAGTGTCGTTTTCCCTCTGTATTTATTCTCTAAAGGTATACATATTAATCAGGTTACATAACACGCCTATACGTATTAATGACCTATCTCCGCTTCATAATATAATGAGGAAAAAAGTTCTTTGTGCTTGTGCAGTGCCTCCTGGTGGTCGTGGGCGAGGGTCTCAAGATGAACTAAACGAGTCTTCCTTGAGTCTGAACTTTTCACCTCTAGTTGTCACGCATGCTCCCTAGTCCCTTGGTCTCGGTCCAAGCTCAGAGGCTGGTTTCAGCCGGCTTAGGAGTCCAAGGAGCAGGAATCAAGTCATGGTTCCTTAACTTTTGTCAATAGCCTTGCATCCTTCCAACCTGCCTTGGCAAGCACAGTAAATGCTAAGCAAGCAGTGTACATTGTTTACCAAATAGCTGTAGCCCCTAATAAATCATGGTAAGGCATGGTAGATGTTAAGCAAGCAATGTACTCTAAGCAATACCCCCCCCGTACAACCCCTCTGTGCAATAGTCCATATCATTAGTAGTAAGTGCAGTGCTGTGTTTTTGACTTTCAGCTTGGGAACAGCACTGATAACACAGATGTTTTTAGTTGCTGCTCAGTAATGTTTACTCTGACCAAGGACTTTCTGAGTCTCATGCTCTGCCAGGGAGGAAGGGAAGCTGGCAGGAAGCAGAGACAGGACACCTAACCCAAAATGGCCAAAGAGGTATTCCATACCACAGCACGTCATGCCCACTACATAAACTGGGGGCACTTACCCAGAAGGGCTAGTTCACTACTCGGTCGAGTGGGCTATCAGTCGGCAGGTGGTGAGTGATTGTATTCTTTTCCCTTGGTATTTCCCTTATCATTATTATTATTGGTGGTAGCAGTATATATATAGTGTTATACCTTAGTTACTGGACTGTTCCTGTCTCAACCCATGGGAGTTACATTCTTTTGATTCTCCTCCCCATCCCTCTGATAGCTGGGGGAGAAAGAAGGGGAAGAGAGAGCGAGCGGCTGCATGGTTCCGGGTTGCCGACTGGGTTTAAACCATGACACATTTCCTGCTGATACGATCATCTCTACGTAGTTATATCCGTATTCTACAGTTCACCTGCAGTGCAAACTTGTCATGATATATAAATAAAGATACATAAATTTATAGATAATGGATGTTGCAGTGATAAGTGGATCATTAGTGCTAAGAATAATCCTGGAATTTTTGAAGTTCAATTCTTTCACAATTGCCAAAATATGAGAAGGATATATGCTAGTAAAAATGTACACAGAATTGTGTCAGTTGGATTTGTCTTCTATGATTCTGAAAGTTTACAATGAAGACATCAAATCTGATATAGTCACCTGAGATTTCTACTGCAATCGATGGAGAAAAGTATGCATTAGAAGAGTGCAGTTCATCTCATCCTAAAGCAGATGTCTGAAATAATTTAGTCTAATTGTAGATTTACTGATTAGGATAAGATTGATCTCACCCATTAAATGCCTATTGATTGAAAAGGGAAGCTTAAGTTACCAGGCCAGATAAGAATGTAGACTTTCAAAGTAAGTTAAATCTCGTCCATAGTGTTTTACAAGTGCCTTAAAGTACTTTAATAGCTCCTATTGCTACACTACTAGCAGTCCCTAGCTAAGGATGCTCTAGCTACCCGTGTCCTGTACTACACAGAGCCCCAGAAAGCATTCTAAGAATTTTTTATGTTGTCTTATTGATGATGAAAGAAGAGATTTTATTCTTCATATATTTCATCCTACTCATTGCATTGCAGATGTTCATTAGCATGTTCTTAGTTCCATAATATGGCATATATATCTGACACAGAGAGAGTAGTCACTGATACAATGAAAGTGGAAATCTGATGAACAAGATGAACAAAGGAAAGTATTATTTGTTACTTCGGAAATTATCTCTGAGAAGCTGGGGATCTTGAAGTATTTTTCTATGAATCATGCTCAATCAAGTGCTACCTAAAGATAAAAACCAGATTACAAACACTGTAATCTGGTTCCAAGAATAATATTGCAATTTCATTGTTATTTCTGTATGCTTTGACTTAATAAATTACTCTTTTCTAGTGTATCTTTGACCTCAAATGTCATTTTTGCAAAAAAATTACTACAGTTCTTGAATTTCAAAGCTTATTTTTAACTTAACTTTTTAACTGGTATAAGGTTATTTCCAGAGATCTAGGTATATTTCCTATTGAAGTATTCATACGTATTGTAGTAAATGTCATGTTATTAAAATGAGCTCACAGAGACACAAATAGTTTTATTTCCAGAGAAAAAGAAATGGATTGCATCTTCTGTTTTTCCCTGCCTGTATTTAGCTTCAGAAACTAGTCAGTTATGGAGCATTTTAATTAATTTGTGAAAATTTTATGAGTCAGAATATATTTCTTAGCAGCTTTAATGCCTTGAATCAAAACACCTATCAATTCACTGAATAATTAAAATCTGGAAGTGAAGAAATGTACCAAAATTGGTACAATTTTGGCTGGTGAAGGTACAACTGGCTGGTGAAGGGCCTAGAGCACAAATCTTATGAGGAATGGCTAAGGAAACCGAGGTTGTTTAGTCTGGAGTAGAGAAGCCTCAGGGGGAGAACGTTATTGCTCTCTACAATTACCTGAAAAGAAGATGGATACAAGAGATGGCTGATCTCTTTTTCCAAGTAACAAGTGATAAGACAAGAGGTAACAGCCTTAAGATGGGCCAGGGGAAATTTAGACTGGATATTAGTAAAAATTGCTTCACTGAAATGGTAGTCAGGCTTTGGAACAGACTGCCCCTGGAACTGGTGGAATTACTGCCCCGGAAGTATTCAAAACCATGTAGATGAGGCCATTAGAGGCATGATTTAGTGGTGGACTTTGCAGTCGTGAGATAGAGGACGACTTGATGATCTTAAAGGTCTTTTCCAACCTAGTTAATTCTATTCTAAGATTCTTTGAGCGTATCTGCCACATTGAACAGAATTTCACAATGGAAAACTGACTCCACTTTGGAGACATCTCAGCTGAAACTGTTAAATTTGCATTGGTAATAGAATTGTGCTTGTAGTTCTGTCCAGATATACATGCAAGGCTTCAGTTCAATGTGTAATTTGTTAAATAGAGGGAGAATATAATGTAGGTACACTTACTTTTCAAAGTTCACTCAATAAACCTCTATAAAAATGGATTACATTCTTGACTTATTTATGTAACAGATTTCTTATTGGTTATGAAACCATTATTATTATACTTGAAGGGAGAAAAGGCTGTTTAATAAGAATTCAATTTTCATTAGTTTTGGATACTCTTATTTCCTGCCTTAGAATGAACTATTAAACCAGTTTCCACCTTGCTTAAGTTTCTACTAGTTTCTACTAGTACTACTTAAGTTTTACTAGTTTCTACTACTTGCTTAAGGAGATGTTTGAACATGTGAAAAAAATGGGTCTGTTTGAAATTAGCCATTGTTCAAGGTGTATTTTGTACGTCTTTAGAATTAAATTTATGATTAATAATCAGTGATTACAGATTTGGACCTCAGTAATCTCCATTATGTGTAGACTGCACTTAAGGATCTGAGTGCAAAATCATACCAAAATGAACCTTTAATTAGTTAGTTGTTCTGCTTTTGGAAATATCAGATGGGTCACTATCAAACTCAGATTATGTTACAAGTTTATTGCCCTGCTGTAATTTCATTGCCAGATAACTTCTGTTAAATCTGTTGAAATATTGTAAGTTGATCCTCTACAAGATTAATATATGACTTTTTACAGGGACTTTTATTTAATAAATTCCCCCCTTTTGTGTAAGTTCATAGAGAAATGGAGCTTGTATTCTTCTGATTTTGCAACTGCTATTTGGAGTAGTATGCAATTCCAGAAAATGTAAATCCTTCTTTTTTCCTTTACAGAAAGTATTTTTACAAAAGTAAAAAATGGACACCCAAATAATTTCCATCCATGATAGTAAAACATTTGCAACCACATAACAAAATCATTTTAGAGCATGGCAAAGGATTTTGATTCAGATATTCTCTGTGCACTACTTTAGTTTGCGCATCTGTTAACCTGTGCTGCCATGCAAGAAACACCATTTTCAAATGTTTCCTATGAACCTGTTTGCATCTGCTGCAGATTTGCAGAACACTAGAAAAGGGACAAAAGATCAATATTCCAAAACTTATTTTAAGATTTCTTAATTATTGTAAACTCTTACTAATAATATTCATATTTGACTATAATATGCATGCATCTATAAAACTATTGTTTAAAAATCACTATTTCTGGTACTGAAGTGTATAATACTAATAAGCAATTTGTACTTTTAGGTTTTCTCATTTGCTTGTTTTCCAGCTGGCCCAAACATGATATACTTTCCATTTAACAAAGTGAGACTGATAAGCAAAGTATTTGTCTGAGGTATTGCTCTTTAATCCGAGCTTGTTTGTTAAAAAGTTATAAGTTCAAGCATTACTCTTTTATAAAAACTGAAAATGAATCTTCAGAAATGTAAAGAAGAGATATTTTGATCATGAGTTTCAATTTGCCTTATATTTTACCTGTGGTTAGCCACAAAGCTTGTATTGTCATCTCCAAGACAATGTTAGGATACAAGATACAGACAATTATTTGTACAAACAACTTATCTAATTTTGGTATGATTCAGGGTACACTTAGGAACCTAACAGCTAATCAAAAAAGCTATAAGTGTACGAAAAGTGATGTTGACAGCGCTTAATTCTGAAGTCAAATAGTGTAAATATGTCTATTTGAGGTTTTCTTATAGACTGGGGTTAAGTCTGTATAGTAAGAAGAGGGCATCTGTGGCCTCTTTGTGAGCTGGTGATACAAATGTATTTCTTTTCTTTAGCTTGGTTTTGAAACAGGGTTTGGGCTGCCATTTTTTTCTGCAGTAGATTTTAATGGTTTGTTCCATTTCAACGTCGTAAAAAACCCCCTACAAGTTACCATTTATTTCTTCGCAGGATCTGAAATTTCATTGCAATTGCTAAGTAAACACTTTGCCATAAAGATTAGGGCTTTGTTCTGAGCAGGTGATTAAGCTCTAGCTCTTAAGAGGAATTAGTGGAAGCTAGCAACTTTCACAATAAGGTTAACAGTTGCTTAATGTCAGGCAACGACTGAAACACTTTTCAGCATTTCAGTGTGTCTATGATCTATGTCCTGAACAGTACCTAGTGTAAAACAGCATTAAAAAACTTGAAATACTATTTTCCCTTTTTTTTGAAAAATATATCCTTTTATCTTAATCTTTTTATTGTTTTTTCTTTTAATGCTTTTGTGTGTGTATGGTTTTGGTTTGTTTTTTTTTTTTTTTCTTCTTGATAAAAAGCATTTGGAGATTTTTTTCTGAAGGGTGTTATAAACAATGAACTTGTTAGAGAGCTGGTAAGAACTTCTGAAATATAAAAGTTTTGTAAAGGTGAGATGACTGTAACAGGCTCCTGTTATCTTCACATTGCAATCTTCAAGTTCCCCTTAAATTTCTGCAGAAGAGTATTGTCTTTCAGAGAGCTGAATAAATTTCCCTGCAGATGTCAGAGAAAGTGTCCTTTTTGGACTTCTTAAAAAACAGTATTTTTCTTGACCATTTCAGAAAATAATCAGTGTTATACTTAAGGCTGGCTATTTGTTGTTAAATTCAAGGACAAATTCAGAAAATTCTACATGCATATTGAGTATCCATACCTGATATTTTAGGAAGTTTAAAATGAGGTTCCTGTCTGGATCTTGACAATAACAAACAAGTGAAAAAATTTTGCCTGAAACTCTTAGAAGTGTCCTGGGTTTAGCAGTAGCAGTCAGTTTTTCTCCTTCTTAGTAGCTGTTGCAGCACTGTGTTTTTGACTTTCGGCCTGGGAACAAAGCTGATAACACCGATGTTTAGACTGACCAAGGACTTTGTGAGTCTCATGCTCTGCCAGGGAGGAGGGGGGGCCGGGAGGAAGCGAGGACAGGACATCTGACCCAAACTAGCCAAATAGGTATTCCATACCACAGCATGTCATGCCAGGGGATGTAACTGGGAGCTACCCGGAAGGGCACGTCCTCCTTTCGGTCGGGCTCTTTTCCGGCGAGCGGTATCATATTTTCTTCCCTCGTTATTTCTCTTATCATTATTATTATTGGTGGTAGCAGTAGTGATTTGTGTTATACCTTAGTTACTGGACTGTTCCTGTCTCAACCCGTGGGAGTTACATTCTTTTGATTCTCCTCCCCATCCCTTTGATAGCTGGGGGGGGGAAGTAGACTGCGTGGTTCTAATTTACAGCCGGGGCTTAAACCATGACAAGAAGTTAATAATCTTCTGTACTACACTGAAGAAAACCTAAGTTAATTTGCAGTGATGCAACAACACCCAATCATTGAACACATTTTTTATTCTATTCCTATCACACTCTTTATAGAATCATAGAATCGTTTAGGTTGGAAAAGACCTTTCAGAACCTCACGTCCAACCTTAAACTCAACCGCCAAGTCTAACACCTAACCATGTTCATAAGTGCCATGTCTGCATGTCTTTTAAATACCTTCAGGGATGGTGACTCAATCACTTCCCTGGGCAGCCAGTTCCAATGCTTGAAAACATTTTGGTGACAAATTTTTTTTCTAATACTCAACCTAAAACTCCACTGAGGCAATTTCCTCTTGCCCTATCATTTGTTACTTGGAGATGAGACCAGCTCCAACCTCACTGCAACCTTTTTTCACATACTTACACAGACTGGCAAGGCCTTTTCTGAGCCTCCTTTTCTTCAAACAACCCCACTTCCCTCAGCCACTCCATGTGAGATTTGTGCCCTAGACCTTTCACCAGCTTTGTTGCCTTTCTTTGGGCATGCTCCGGTACTGAGTGGCCCAAAATTGAACACAGTATCTGATGTGCGACCCTGGGCACACTTCTGGCTCTTACTCAGCCAGCTATTGACCAACGCTCCCAGGTCCTTTGGTACCAAGCAGCTTTCCAGACACTCTTGCCCAAGCCTGTAGAGTTTGCATGGGGTTGTTTTGACCCAAGTGTGGGACCCAGCACTGAGCCTTGTTGAATTTTATACCATTGACCACAGCCCACTGAACCAGCTTGTCTAGATCCCTCTGTAGATCCTTCCTTGCCCTCAAGCAGATCAGTACTGGTCCCAGCTTGATGTCACCTGAAAATTTACTGAGGATGCCCTTGATCCCCTCGTTCATATCATTGATAAAGATATGAAACAGAACTGGCCCTAGTACTGAGCCCTGGGAAACACCACTTGTGACCGGTTACCTTTTCCTTATCCTTAGTCTCTATGTTTTCCCCGCATCCAACAAACACAGGACTTGTCCTGTTTTGACACAGGACCCCACTTTCAAATTATCAATTGAGAGAAAGCCTCCCTAAGTTAATTACACAGGAATAATTCTAGTAATTCAAAACTGAAAAGTCCTTATTCTAGTTTGATATAAATGCATATGTCTGTATTAGATATGTATTAATTCCTACTTGCTTGACTAGATTTCTATACTTCAGTCTCTGTGAGACCCAGACAGAACCTAGGTGATAAAAAATGTGATGTCTTCTAAATCATCTTCTTCATATCTATTAAAGATTCTGTTTATTGAAACTGCAGTAGTATAAATTATTTTACATGCAGTAGGACAGTTTCTAGCATCTTGCACTTCAAGTCAGATGAAAGACTGTCAGTAACAGAAAATGCTCTGCTATAGCTGATTTATTTTGTCTCTGTTTCCAGGTTGTGATGAAGTTCAGTATTCAGATGTTTTATGCTTGCAGCAGTTATAAAGATTTCATTATAAGAAGCAGAAGTGAAAAAACCCCGAAGTTAATAAAGTCTATATTCTCTTTAAAGGAAAATATTTTCCAATGCTGACTAAGATTTCAGAAATGAAAGCCTTTTTCAAAAATGTGATCCTTCTATAATTGTGTGGTGGTGCAGAGGTTCCGTCATTTTATGAAGGAGATTATGAAAGAAAAATTCTCAGATTATTCACTTTTTAAATTTTCTCCCCAGCTAATAATAAAATGTGTTGTCTTCTTACCCTCTGAAAAGACTTTTTCAGTTTTAGATTAGGCAAGAAATTATTTCTGAAGTCATATCTCACAATGACTACAACAATCTCAGTGAACATTGCTTTTCTGTGCCATTCAGCCATGATATGAAAGGTATGGGAGGGTAAGATGTTATTTATAATCACAAATGTTATCTTTTTGTGGAAAATACATAATAGGTGGGTAAAGCTATACTTTGGAATCACTCATTTTCCCACTTGTTATGGTTTAAGCCCAGTCAGCAACTCAGCCACACAGCCGCTTGCTCACTCCCCTCCACCCTACCTCCCCCCAGCTCACAGAGGGATAGGGAGGATAATTGAAAGAATGTAACTCCCACAGGTTGAGACAAGAACAGTCCAGTAACCAAGGTATAACACAAAACCACTACTGCTACCACCACCACCAACAATGATAAGGGAAACAACAAGAGAAGAGAACACAACCAGTCACCACCCGCCGACCAATACTCAGCCCGACCCAAGCAGTGATCCTTCTGGGTAAGTGCCCCCAGTTTATATAGTGGGCATGACATGCTGTGGTATGGAATACCTCTTTGGTTAGTTTGGGTCAGGTGTTCTGTCTCTGCTTCCTCCCAGCTTCCACTCCTCCTTAGCAGAGCATGAGACTCAGAAAGTCCTTGGTCAGAGTAAACACTACTGAGCAGCAACTAAAAACATCTGTGTTATCAGCACTGTTTCCAGGCTGAAAGTCAAAAACACAACACTGCACCGGCTACTAAGAAAGAATAAAAATGACTGCTACTGCTGAACCCAGAACACTAAGCTAACAATTGTTAGTAGAATTACAGGATGTCACATTATTAATTAGAGCAGTGAGTTATTTTGAAAGTATGTTTTTTACTTACAAGGAGTTATTAAGCCTCCAGATTTCTGCTGCTTGAATAGTCATAGTGATCAGGAGACTAATGGGATAAAGTGCTACTCATCTGAAACTGCAAATAGAACTGAGACTAGTTCCCAGCCTCTGCTTAATGTTTGGGGAAATTTGTTAGAAGCTTTACTGAATATTTTTTACTTCTTTGACTGTGTCTGCTCTTCACTAATGATAAGGATTCTCAGTACTCATTACAAACTAAAAAGAGGCCATCAGTTTTGTGTCAATATTACTATAAAATTGAATTTCTTGTAGCGATTTAAAAATATATGTGTATTTATAAATCTATAAAGAAGCAGAAAGCCTCATATTCTATATACCATTATAGTTCTTATCCATCTGATGTTGACTTCATGATCTCATCTTTTGTTCACTCAGTTATGAAGTCTAGCTAATTATCTTCCCATATTAAAATAGCATTCCAGAAATGATTTTCTGTTTCATGAAAATTGCAGCAACAGTGTAGTAAGCTGTAAGTTCGAGATGATACTTTGACAAGTACCCCTCATATTCCCTTTTATCAGTGTTTCTTGTCATCGTAAAGATCATTACGTACTACAGGTTATGCTTCTTCCCATCACGATGAGAAGTGCCTGTAGGCTGAGGGAAATGCTTTATTATGACGAAAAGAGACATGAGCACCATTATTAAGATGCACAACTGTATGACATTGATTTTTTTCTTTATATAAACTTACAATTTAAAACTACAGTAGGCTTTTAAAGTAGCTCATCAATATCTACTCAAACAGTCGAGAGTACAAATATGCTTGCACTGCAGAAAAAGAGAAATCCTCAATGCATCTTGCAACTTTGTATTTAGAGGTATGAAAAGATTAAATGAAGAGTATTTGTGTATATATTTTGGCACATATTAAATTATATTTCCTGTTTTTATACTCTTCAATCTTCCAAATCATCTGATTGATATGACTTAATTATTAATTATGACTTAAAATTAATTATGACTTAATTATTAATTATTCTTAATGACTTCTTTGCCTCAGTCTTCACTGGCAAAGGCTCTGACTGCACCAGCCAAGTCTTGGAAGGTGGACGCAGGGACTGTAAGAATGAAGACCCTAAGCCCACTGTAGGAGAGGATCTGGTTCAAGACCATCTTAAAAACCTAAATGTACATAAGTCCATGGGACCTGACGAAATCCATCCGCAGGTCCTGAAGGAGCTGGCAAATGAACTTGCTAAGTCACTGGCCATCATATTTGGAAAATCATGGCAGTCCGGTGAAGTTCCCAATGACTGGAAGAAGGGAAATATAACCCCCATTTTCAAGAAGGGGAAAATGGATGACGCAGGGAATTACAGACCAGTCAGTCTCCCCTCCGTGCCTGGCAAACTCTTGGAGCAGATTCTCCTGGAAGACATGCTAAGGCACATGAAAAACAAGGAGATGGTTGGTGACAGCCAGCATGGCTTCACTAAGGAGAAATCCTGCCTGACCCATTTGGTGGCCTTCTATGATGGGGCTACGAAACTGATGGACAGGGGCAGAGCAGTTGACGTCATCTACCTGGACTTGTGCAAAGCCTTTGACACTGTCCTACACGACATCCTTGCCCCTAAATTGGAGAGACATCAATTTGATGGGTGGACCACTCGGTGGATAAAGAGCTGGCTGGATGGCCGCATGCAAAGAGTTGTGGTCAATGGCTCGATGTCCGGCTGGAGACCCGTAACGAGTGGTGTCCCTCAGAGATCGGTGTTGGGACTGATCTTGTTCAACATCTTTCTCAGTGACATGGACAGTGGGATTGAGTGCGCCCTCAGCAAGTTTGCTGATGACACCAAGCTGTGTGGTTTGGTTGATATGCTAGAGGGAAGGGATGCCACCCAGAGAGACCTCAACACGCTTGTGAGGTGGGCTGATGCCAACCTGATGAAGTTTAACCATGCCAAGTGCAAGGTCCTACACCTGGGTTGGAGCACTCTCAGGCACAGCTATAGGTTGGGCAGAGAAGAGATTCAGAGCAGCCCTGCGGAGAAGGACTTGGGGGTGTTGGTCAATAAGAAAATGAACATGAGCCGGCTTCAGTGTGCGCTCACAGCCCAGAAAGCCAACCGTATCGTGGGCTGCATCAAGAGAAACGTGACCAGCAGGTCAAAGGAGGTGATCCTTCCCCTCTACTCTTCTCTTGTGAGACCTCACTTGGAGTATTGTGTGCAGTTCTGGTGTTCTCATCATAAAAAGGACATGGAACTGTTGGAACAAGTCCAGAGGAGGGCCACGAGGATGATCAGGGGCCTGGAGCACCTTCCGTATGGAGACAGGCTGAGAAAGTTGGGGCTGTTCAGCCTGGAGAAGAGAAGGCTGAGTGGAGACCTCATAGCAGCCTTCCAGTATCTGAAGGGGGCCTACAAGGATGCTGGGGAGGGGCTATTCATCAGGGACTGTAGTGATAGGACAAGGGGTATTGGGTTCAAACTTCAACAGGGGAAGTTTAGATTGGATCTAAGGAAGAAATTCTTTACTGAGAGGGTGGTGAGGCACTGGAATGAGTTGCCCATGGAGGTTGTGAATGCTCCATTCTTGGCAGTGTTTAAGGCCAGGTTGGACAGAGCCTTGGGTGACATGGTTTAGTGTGGGGTGTCCCTGCCCATGGCAGGGGGTTGGAACTGAATGATCTTAAGGTCCTTTCCAACCCTAACTATTCTATGATTCTATGATTCTATACAGAAGACACAAAGAAAGAAAAATGTTGTTTCCACTGGATGTTCATCTAGATTCATTAGTACTCATGAAACACATGAGATTTTTACTCTGCAAAGTGAATTTAACATTGGTAAAAGGTGCTGAACCTATAGAACATCTACAGCATAAGCAGCACATCAGATCACCACCACTGTCCTTCTTGTCTATTTACGTTCTGACCCACAGTTAAACGCCACTCTGGTGAGTTGATATTGGCTGGCCACCAAGTGCTCATCAAATCACTTTATCCACTCCTCAGAAGGACAGGGAGGTAGAAAATAAGATGGAAAAAAAGTCATGTGTCAAGATAAAGAGAGGTTAATAAAACAAAACCAATTGTTGTCCACAGAAGCAAAAGAAAACAAAGAAATTATTCTGTACTTCCCATCAGAGGACGATGTCCAACCACATCCCAGGAAGACAGGCTTCAGTACCTGTAGTGATTTCTCTGAAAGACAAGGCTTATCATGATGAATGTTATTCTCCACTCCCCCTGCCCCTTTTCTTAACTTTTATTGCTGAGCAGATGTCATATGGTATGGAATATTCCTTTGGTCAGCTTGAGTCAGCTGTCCTGGCTATGTCCCCTCCCAAAATATTGCCCACCACCAGCCTGCTGGTCAGGGTGAGAATGCTGGAGAGGCAGACAGCCTGGATGTTGTGTGAGCACTGCTCAGCAGTAGGCAAAACACTGGTGTGTTATCAACACCTTTCCACCTACCAATACAAAGCACAGCACTATGAATGCTGATGTAGGGAAAATTATCTCAGCCAGACTAAATACAATGAAAAGAACAATTCAAATCAACTGTCTCACAGTGTCAATTTGTGTGTGTATTTTATATATATATATCTCTGTGTATGCGTATGTGAGTATGGATTTTAAATAGATACTTTCAAACATGACCTGTCTGTGAGATTATGTCACAGAAAATCATTTATAGCCTCCTCTCTTCAAAGCAGTGAAAATGAACTTGACAACATAAAGAACAGTCAAATGAAGTGAATAGTCAACATAAATTGCTGAATGCTTTCAGCTTGTTTTTTTTTAAGACTGCCAATCTGGCTATGTATGTGGATTTATTTAAGCTAAGTGATAGGCTATATTCATTTGACATCCAGTGGTATGCAGTAAACAAATCCAGTCATTTTAAGTAAATAATTAAGATTCTACTGTGCATAGCTTTGTATGTGAATATGTTGTATATGCTTATTTTAATTTTCCGATTCTTCTGTTCATCAGTTTTGCAGCAGACAGTGAAAAAGCCTCATGTATTCTCCTAAACAAGACTTCCTGAATGCAGCAGTCTCAGTGGTATACACCTTAAATTTCTGATGATAACACATATCTAGAAAAAAATAATGGAACGTCTAAGGGATGTCATTCAGATAAATTAATTTTTTATGCTAACTCAAGAGAAAACTTTCAGCCTTGTTTAACTCATGTAGCCATAAAGAAATACAAAATTTTCTTTGGTTTTGGTTTTGGTTTTGATCTTTTTTTTGCTGTGTTGTAAAAATGCATCTGTTTTTCCTTGCAAATCAGGGAGTGTAGTATGCTTTTTTTTGCAAAGAAAAAAGTGTATTTTTTATGTTTAACAGGCGTATATTTTAGAAGTATATAGCTGCAAAAACATGTGATGCTTCTTGGGAAACTTTTTCAAATTTTTTAAACTTAATGTAAATAAGCTCATTTATATGCACATATATTTATATATTTAAGATTTCAGAAAACACCATTTTAAGCCTGTAAAAAAAAAAACAACAGAACAGAAAAGTCAAAAATTGGAACATAATAACGTCATGTACACTAAAGGTGGCAATTCTAAGTGCTACTGACAGCCAAAAAGCTTAGCGTGTTTTTCAGTGATCCCTAGTTGTTGGTCACTTCTATTTTAAGTGCTTACCTGGTGACACTAAAATCTAAGATGCATACACTACATTTGCTTTACCTTGACTATTAAGCTGTATTAAGAGTATTACATATGTATACATATCTACGTATGTGATACAGAAAGACTTTCTCTACATCTTATTTCATAGTGCCTAATAATGACTATTTTGTTCTGGCCACTTGGGCTACCTCCTTGCATATAGATATTGGCTTCTCATCATGTAACAGAAGCATAGAGAAATTAGATTGGCATTGAAGGGATTAATGGTGCTCAGGGAGGTTTTTGTGGCTGCATATGATGATAGGCTGGTAGTGAATTAAGCACACCTGTACCAGCGGGGAAATGAAAAGTATCACATTGCTGGAATAGTCAAAGGAAAAGACAAATTAAAACAAGCATTGGGCCTAATATAGCAAGCAGATAGTCTCAGGAAAGGAATGTGCTGGGCTGGTATCCTGAAAGAAAGACTTTAAGTCACTAAAACCTCGAGTTCAGGTAATGTTGGAGCTAAGTTCAATTTGTACATTTTATTCAGATGTTGCTGGAAGAGTTTAGAGAAGCACCTGCTGTATGCTAAAAAACAAAGTAGAATGGAAGAGCCTGTTGAGGAGGAGGTATGTTCTAAATTATGCTAGAACAGAGCTACAGAAAAGATTGTCCAGTTTGTTGGCTAGGATAATTGCTGACAGACTGAGTTAGAAGTGCACTGGTATTGTGAATCTCTGTGTAGGATGCACTGCAGACTAAATAATAGCTGTTCTGCTTTATTGGTTCATGCTTTATAATAAAGGGGACTTTTTTTCTTTTCATATTAAAAATTTAAAAAAAATTAAAAGAAAAATTTTATCTTGAAAGTGCTGAAAAGTGTATCACTAAACTTCAGCATAAAATAAGCCATAGGATTTACAGACAAAGTTAAACCATAGAGAGTGCTGTGCATGTGCCTTTGTAAATTCTGCATAGCACTACTGGGGTATTAAAGTAGAAAGTGCTTAGGAATGCTGTCCCTGTCTCTTTGTTTTGTGCTTGTGCTCATGTTACGGTTATGTTATTGATACTGAACAGTTGCAGTTTAATGAAATGTTTGTCTATGATAGAAGTTCTTATAGTAGTTCTACACAAGGAAGGGTTTGGAGGTAAAACTTTGAGAATGCAACTGGGTCACTGTGGGTATACATATGGAAGTTTCTCCTCTTAATCAAAACAATGCAAGCGCAAGGTAAGAATAATATATATTCATTTTGCTTGTTTTAGCAAGGTATTTAGCTTTTTGCCAAGTACTTCATCTTGATCTAATGCATATTTTTCTGGTACAGGAGGCTAAAAAGGGACTGCTTTAAAACAAAAAATTTTGGTTAATAATGGTCTACTGCTGTTCTGATGTGGCAGTTTAAAAAAAGTCTGAATCCCATTTACAATTGAAGGATTTCTTTGAGAAATGCTACAGTTAATCTATAATATTTCCAGGTTGTTCTGATGACAAAATACAATGCAGCTCTCAGATTTAGTATCATGACTGCAAACGATCAGTTACACAGAAACTGACTACACAGTAATGCAGTCTATGTTATTTCAATGCAGATATAATCAAATAGGTGGAAGATTTGTGATCTGTCATTTCTCTTTGCTTCTAAAGGAATACAAGCTCTAAGTTCACATTATTTTATGAATATTTAACTCAATATCTATTCAGTGAGTATCGTCATTCTTGCATATAGCAGCTGATAGCCTTGCAATACTAATACTATCAATGAACTCCATAGAAAATAAACCAAACTGACAAAAGATGCTTTCAGATATGGATGGTCAATAATAATGTAATATTGTTTATTATCTGAGTTTTCAAAACTGATTATCCTTATTTGCTCAAATTCACATTTGGTGTGAAAAGTGGCTGGAAGGCATTCCTAGCAGAGGATGGACTTTGGGAAAATTGCTTTGTTCACTGAACTAGTCCCATAGTGTTAGATGATAATGCTACTGAAAAGAATCCTGCAGTCAAGGCATTAGAAATGGCAAAATGTGTCTTCATACATTAATAAATATTTTAAAAGATAAGAATTATCTACATTGAGAAAATTTTTGTTTTTATCTCTCTCAAGAGTCTGTAGCTATCTCTAAGGTCTTGTGATCTCTCACTGCTATAGTAAGCAAGTTGGAGTCAGTAACTTAAGAAGGTCATTTCAAAGCCTGACGCTTGGAACACTGCTGTACCACAACCTGTAGGATTGTAGGATGACCTATAGGCTTTGAGTTGTAGTTCCTAGACAGTGAAGGTTGGTGGTGAGGCTTACAGCATAAGGCTCAGGTTTGTGTAAGAACTTGTCTTGGAGACTATAAACTTGACAAAACAAATCCATCCCCTCCTCAAGGCACTCTCTGTAAGCCTTATGCCACCCTTATTTTTACATTGAGTAACTTCTCATCTCATGTCCAGTAATTCTTCATGTGCTGTGCAGCTATCTAAACCTCAGGCATAGCTGTCTGTCTGGTTACTGAATCTGAAACTTAACTGATAGGATGGAAATGCTGCTGAACAGAACAGATTGCAGCTGAAGCTGTTTCCACCTACATACAGTATCTACTTTATTATTTTATGGACATTTAGCTTTATTTGAAGTGGAGCTATTAGATCAGATAAGTAGAAATACTTCAGTTCTTGAAAATCTGTAGCTGCTACAGGAATAACAAGAGAGCTTTATAAAGCTATTTTATCTAAAGCTTGCCAAAGTATTAAACCATGACACATGTTAAACCATAGCAAGCAGAAAGATGCTTTTCTAGTGGCTGCACTGAGACTGAAGGAGTAAGTGTATTTCTAACTACAACGCTAGTCGTGCTACTATTCAGTCTCCCTGTTGCTCTACATTACTACTACTTAGTAGTGAACTAATTGCCAGCTTGTCATGTTCCTCTGTGACTGTGACGCAAGTACCTCTCACGTTTGCATTTTTTTCTTTTTTGCTTACCTGCTTATTAACTCGTTCTGCATTCTTTATTTATTTTTTTTTTTTTCACTATTGACGAAGGTAGGAAGACACCTGATACAGAGGATCTGTTTTCTCTGCTCCGGAGTCCTTGAGTCCTAAGAAGACTGGTAATTTATGTAGCTCCCCAGTCAAGCTTGTCGTGGTCCAAAGCCATCTTCCACATAATTATTTTACACCTATATTTTTCAGACTATATATATGTGTGTATGCGTGTGTATATATATATATTTATTTTTTTTTTTTCCCCTAGACTAAAGTTCCCTAGGCTTTGGGTGAATATTGTGAAAAATTCAATGTTATACTTCTTGGCTGACTCTTCTCTCTGTGTAGTCTTGTCTGCTTGAGAAACACTTAGGTACCATCATTTCCTTCTGTGGAGAGCTCTCAGTGAAAAAGAGCAGTTAATTAGCATACAGTAATTAGATATAGAAACTGCAATTAATATAAATAGCAATGGTTACATGTATCTAGACCATTCTGCCATGCTTGGCAGCATCTAGCATCTAACAGTGGAAGCAAAGGAAAGACTATGAAAATAGTGGAAAGTTACCTATAACAAGGCTCTTACAGTCTCTAGTGACTTATGAAGTAGAAACTCCTGAGGTAAGGGTGGCTACTGTTGTGTTTAACAGTTTTTAATTCCTTGAATCTGTCAAGCTGCTTTTTGAACCTACTTGCAGTTGTGGCAAGCGTCTAAAGCTTCATCTCCAATTTTACCTTGTGCCCCCTGTATAAGAAGGCTCCTGCAGAAACCACCAGAAAGCTCTGGGAGTCTTTGTCATAAAATTCAGTGGACACAAGAAGCTTGGCTAAGCTAAAGTAACTGGACGGATTGACAGTAAAATGTTGCAGAGCTGTTAAACTTCACTTTTGACCTAAGAAGTCCTTGTGGAAGGACTGCAAATCACTTCAAGATAAGAGTCCCAGAAAATATTACACTTATCTTCTACTTAATTTTCTGAAGATAACTGGCTGTTGTTTGTGATACCAGGTTAAATGAACCTCTGATCTGACTTAGAATACTCACAGGGACTACAATCCTACCAAGAAACTATGAAGGCAGTTGTTAAATATTTCGATTTTATAGGGCACTCTCACTTACTCTGACCTTCTTCATTGCTTTCTTTCCCAGACTGGTTATACGAATTAAATGGAATCCTACTTCTGCAAAAGGCATTCCACATTTACGATTTTGCCTTACCCTCTGTCTTTTATTTTTATTCTAAGTTATTGTTTAGAAAGGTATGGAAAAATCAAAACTGCATGACTTATTAGACATGCAGTCAGTGGAAAAGTGAAGCCTGAAGTGGAAACTAGGAAAGAAATAGCCTTGAATAAACTCTCTAGATTGCTTTTCAGTCAATATGTAGACATCAGCAACTGTTAAAAGTACTGGGAGAAGCATACATTAAAAATCTAATATTAGATATGCCAATGCCATACTCATTCATTAAGCCAGCAGGAATTGACACAGCAATATGATGTGGAATTTAGCCTTTTTACCTCTGTTAACTTAATTATGCGAACTGGGAATTGGCCTTCAAACTTCCAGATATACTGTGCATTGAGAAAATGCTTTCAGAGAAGCACTTGTATCTAGTGCTACTTTTGCTATTAAAGATACTAAAAGCGATTAAGACTCTGTATGAAATAGTTTTTAATCCTGACTGTTTTATCTGACTTCTACTTGGCAAAAGTGAAACTGAAGATCATACTGCAGTCTGTCTGCTGATCTATAATGATTAGGTACCTAATGAATGCTTGAGTTAATACTCACTTAAAATGCAGATAAAGTGATGTGTTGAAAAAATATTAAGGACTTATAATATGTTCTTGTCTTCCTGCTTCCAAAAGAGAAGGATAACACATGCTGTCTGTCAAAGGATGAAATATAAGGACTGATAGACTGATTTCTGCCCTGGTACAGAAGTCTAAGTAAAAATCTAAGAAGAATTTCTGAAGCTTTAGGCACCTCTGGTTTGCCAGGAGAAATTTAACACTGGCTTGCTTAAAAAAATATTTCATAAAGTATAAGGAATTATCCTCCCTACAATGTTTCAATACAAGGACAGATTTGCCTTCTGTCCTGTGCTGGTTTGGACTGGGCTAGAGTTATTTTCTTCATGTTAGCTAATATGGGGCTAATGTGTTTTGGATTTGTTCTGGAAACAGTGTTGATAATTCAGGGATGTTTTTGTTATTGTTGAACAGTAATAATAATCTTGACTCTTACATAAAGTTAAAATCTTTTCTGCTCCTCATACTGCCCTACCAGTGAGTAGGCTGTGGGTGCACAAAAATCTGGGAGAACATACAGCCAGGACAGCTGACCCCAACTGACACTCAGCCTTTTAGAGAGTATGTAAAGATTTCCTAGAAGAAGTCTTGGTCAAGTTCAATGTTACCTGAGAAATATAGGTGTCAGTAGCCATGATGATGGAGCAAATTTCTTAAGCATCTTCTTAGCATTGCTCACTGTCTCAGCTAAGTGATGTTGTTCTTCCTTTCTGTTCCCAAGACATCTCCCAGTCATGGAGTTGGTGTTACTACAAAGAACCACAATTTGCCCTACTAGTGGAAGTTTCATTATGCTATGTTGCCTCACTCTTTCTTACTTTCTGCATAACAGCAGGATATAACTGGTTATCTAACTTGTGGTTTTCCAGACATCACTAATCAACAAGGGCAACTGCCATGAAACGTGCTGAAATAATATTCCTCTTCACAAAAGCGAGGAAAGACCCAGAAAATCTCTTCCTTTTGGGGACATTTGATACCTACTAGGGCAAGGTTGGTGGGAAGCTTAGACTTGGGAAAATTTTTAGTTGAGGTTGTTTGTGACAGTTCTTGTCTTATTTCTCGTACCTGATTATTCTTTTGTCCTGTATGCAAAATAAAGAAGATACTGTGAAAATACATAGTACTTCACTGGATTCTCTTTCTAAAAGAGTCTCTGTATGGCTTCCAATACACAATATTTAAACACTGGAGGTCTGTGTTTGTAAAATTTAAATTTATCATATCCATTTCAAATTTAGTAACTTTTAATTCCAATCTAGGGTACAGTCTAGCATCTTGTAGTCTAACCAAACCCAGAAAAATTAGAAGGATTTCATTTTTCTTATGAACATATGAACTACAAGACATATTATTGACTAATAAATATGCTAAATAATGACTTTCTTCAAGTGAGATGAAAATAAACTGGTCATAAGCTTTTTCTTCTTTACTCTTTATTGTCCTGCACTAACAAACATTAACCCAACCATGTACCTCAGCATGGTAAGCTAGTTATGTTTAATCATATGTAGGAATAACATGAATATTATATTGAGACATAGGACAAATTATCAGTTTCCTTTTTAACAGCTTTTTGCTCTATCAATTGAAGGAGGGAAGAAATTGAACTACAACTTATGCTTTTTAATTTTGAAGAATATATTTGTATTTCTATATGCAATTATCTGGAAGGTCTTAAATAAGAAGAAAAGAAGTTTGCATTAAACAAAGTGTCACTAATGTTTTTTAGGATTAGATGTTCAAGATTTATGCTATTAAAGAAATTTCTGAAGGTAGTGTGATAGAATGTTACTTGAAAGTTTTAACTTTCACCAGACACACCAGGATAAAGCCTTTTAAGCCTTTTTTTTTTTTTTTTTTTTTTTTTTTAATTTAAGCAAGTGAAAATGTTTCAGAAGGGAGTAAAGGAGTAGGTTGTAAATAGAAATTTCTTTAACTAATGCCATAGACCTTATTCAGCAAAAACCTCTCTTACTGAACTGCTGAACTCTGTATGCAGTGATCATGTATACTGCTGCTTGATTCAGGGTTGCTGCTGTAGAATGGTAGAGATGCTACTTAGAAGCCTGAGAGTACATCTCTCTGGAAAAGTTGTCACACCTGATACACATTTTGCTGTTATTCAACAGAAAAATTAACAAAGATTTTAATAAAAAAAAAGAAAAAAAAAAGCTCAAGGTTCTTCTGACATTTACTCGGTTTAGAGACAAATTTGGGACTTAAAGAAGACACACTTTGACATGTGGGGAGATGTCTTCACCCTTTAAGTGGAATTAAAAGAGGCTGAGAAAGCACTTCAGAATGTGAGGTGGGATTTAGTGGAAGAAATTAACGAATTTATTTTTTTTTAGTAATTTTTTGTACCTTACTACCCCATCAGAATTTGAGCCCTAACTAAAGCAAATCATAAAAATATATCAAATAAATACGTATTCAATATATTAAATATAATAAAATCATTCAGTATTTTGTTTGCCCTTTAGAACTGGTCAGCTATGTTTGCATGGATGTAGGCATATGTGTCTTTGATTCCATATGATGTATTTGCTACCCTATTTCTCATTGCTATTAGCTAAGTAAAGTTACCTGGATAAGAGTAACTCATAGAAAAACTTCACTTGATAGGAGTATGAGCATGCATTTTTTTCTTCCTATATGCTTTACGTTGCCCTCCTTCTTTGACTAGTGGAATGTGTGAGATGATTATGATTATTTTAACATACAAAAATGTTTTAAATGCACTTTTTTCATAAAGTTATAAAAATGTTACTGTATTAAATGACAGCTATATGTAATCCTTTGAATTACTTTGAGGTGTGACTTGGGAATTTCTTATTTCATCTTCATAAGCCTTTTCTAATTATATATGTCCCATAAATGGGAGTAGGCTTTCATTCTAGACATTCAATGTTCAAAACAGTTTCTATAAAATACATCTACAAAGAGTTTTTATGGCTTTTTATGGCTTACAAATTAATGCAAAGGTATTATAATGATTCCTTTCCTTAGTATCTATATATTAATTCTTTGTCTATCACTTTTAAGTGTTGCCAAATCCTGACAGAGTCTATTCTGGCTGAATAGCTAAGTATCATGATACTATGTAATTTTGTTGACTTTGTTTAGAATGTCTATAGAACACTTGCTAAGCTTTGATAACTTGATGGGTTTCAGAGTCCTTTGCCACCAATTCTTGAAATAATTCTTCAGATATCTTTGATTTTTATACGGTTTCCTAAACTAGAATAATTGTGATTGAAGTTTGACTTTATCTAAAATTATCTTTTGGAGTTACTTATGTTTGGATTGTTAAATTTAAGTACTTTTTACCAAATCATTCATTGTTTTATTAAGTAGTTCCTAAAGTTGGGGTGGATGTATTTAAGTAGCTAATTGTCTGTACTTTTTTTATCCTTACTTTAAGGTTCTGTTTTCCTAGCTTTTATTTCTTGCTCTTTGATCTTAGATATATCCAGACAACAACACTTCATGAAGATACTTCAGATACTCTTTGAATGAACAAGCTAGAACATCAGAAATAACATTTCTCTTTTAATGTGGGATTAATGCACAGATGCACTTCAAAAGCAAAACTAATACATTGCTCTTTTCTACTTCACTTAGAAGCCAAATTAGACAGGGTCTGGTTTTGGCATAGATGATGGATGTTTATAAAATTAAAAGTTTATAAAATTTAAAGATAGCACTATAGGAAGGGAGTGTCAGAACAGTAGAACTCAAGATGGTGCTGACAAAATGAGAAGTGTAGGAGAGAGTGACGTCCTTTCTCAGAAAGTGGAGCACTGAAGCAGAGATAAGACATCTAAAGAGAGGATGCAGAACAGCTACTTAGGTTTGTAGATAACATCTTTAGGCTTTCTTGAGTCATAACCTGAATGAGAGGAACTCAGTGCTGCAGTAAAATGCAAGAATCCAACAATATACTAGAGTCCTTATGAAAGGGAATTTGCTCTACAGAATTCATGAAGTAATATTTGACCCTCCTCCAGCAAAAGTTTGGGGTATTGCACACAATAAAGTATGTACATACATTGAAAATAATAATGTATGCACATGTATTTCAGATAATTAGCAGGACAGTTAACATTCTAAAATTCATGACTTATAAGGAAATTGGACTGATTTGATTTAATTTAGCTTGATTTTATTTGCTTTGTTTTGCTTTGCTTTTCTTTGATTTGATTTGATTTGAAACAAAGATTGAGATTGTTCTCACATTAAAAAAAGACTGATCTTAATATGGGAACAGTGTATTATGTGACTGAGATAGGAAGTGATGACTTAAAAATCCTTATGGAAATTTGAGATACTGGGAAATATTTTAATAACTTAAGCAAAAATAATGATAGTAGCATGCCTGGGGAACCTGTGGACTCTGTCTGGGTTGAAGAGGTTTTCTAAGAACACTGTAAATGTATATCTATTGAGAAGAAAGTCAAGATTGTGTTAAGGTTGTGTCACACTCATTTCCATTTATTAAATTCTTTGATTAAGTTACATTTTCAGTACTTGCTTGACCACAGTACTACAAAGAACATTTTCATATATGTTATGCTTTGTGACTGTTCTGAATTTCCTTCATTTTAAAAAAAATGTATGCAAGAAAGAGGAGCTTAATTACAATGCAACAGTGTTAAAAGTATGGGTAGTATATCCGGCAAATGTTTTTTCTTGAGATACACGAGATACATCTATCTATATCTCAGGAAAATGTACGTTCAGCTAACTACTTTTAAGGCTTTTCTTCAGAGATTGTTTTTTTGGTAAAGTCAACCATTTTGTCCATGGATTGTGTTTTTCATTCTAATTCTGTTGGATGAGAGTTTGGTATCATGTGAATAGAGAGACATTCAGATCTGTCACCTGTCCTTCATTATTGCAGTCACTATGGTTATATTGTCTTCAGTAAAGAAAGGTTTGTATAGTGTAATGCCAAGTTACAGTCCCTGGAGAAAATAATGAAATTACTGGGTTATTTTAATGTACACTTGCATTTTTCAGACTCATGAACTGTCTGGTTTGGTCTTTGTAATGTAATAACTATATATACCACTCAGAGCAAGTCAAATGCTTTCTAGAAATGCATTACAGAAACCCGTTACATTAACACTCTTATCGGCTAAGTTTATATTCTCATCAGACAAAAAAAAAAAATCATCTACTTAATTTATTAAGGTCTGCATTACCTCAAACCTGTGTTGATTGGCATTATTTATATTACAGCTAAGCCTAAATCTCACTACCCATCCTGCTATTTTAAGATTTATGTAGCCCTCTAATTACCTTGTTTGCCCTGTTTGCCCTTTCAAATATTGACACCTTAGTAAGGGTTTTTTCCCTCCTTTATTCATTTTTGTATTTTAAGAACATCTGAAGGCTTGCTGAAAATAATATTCACAAATAACTGAGGAAAAAAAAAGAGATGGATAACAGCTGAAAAGCTTTTTACATAGTAGGTTTTTCAGAATATTTTCTTTACAATTTTTACTTATTTCTAATACATTCCTCAATTCTATAAGGCAGAAAACAATTCATTATAGTATGTGAATATGACTGAAAATGAAAAATGCATCTGTTTAGATTTGATCTGTTGTAGATAAAGTGGCCAATACCAGTTATGGAATATATGAAGATAGAAAAAATTCCCAAAACTACACCTATTAATTCTACTTCATTTCTAAGCAAGGATGAGACTTTTAGTCAGTATTGACTACTTTTTCTCTTGTAGTCTCATGCGTATCGTAAAATATTTAAAAGTTTGCAGTAATTATTCACTCTGCATTTCATCCCATTTCAGGTTTGTCATTGCACTCATGCTGTTTAAAAGGGCTATATTTTCCAAGCTGGAAATAGTGAACATCAATGGTTACTGTGGTTAAGGCTGGCTGCAGTTTGGACAGGACAGGCAGAAAGTGTCATTGGCTTTCTAATGTACATATTACCTTATTTTCTTTATTGTGTGAAGTCTCCACATAGACTGGGTGGTGCTTCTCTTGAGCAGGGCTCCTTACGTAATCTCCCATAAGGAAAGAACCTTCAGATCTCTTTCTTTTTCACATTCACTTCTGCAGAAACACGGGTATGTTTACATGGGCTTGTGTGGGGTAATAAATAAAGTAAGAAACGTGATCATCAAAGTCAGGGGGAAATGTGTTTAGTTGTCTTCAGATCTATAATCTCAACGTTCCTTCAGGCTGGAAAGTACACAGGTGTGCACAGCAGGGGGGTTGGAACTAGATTATCTTAAGGTCCTTTCCAACCCTAACTATTCTATGATTTTATGATTTATGGTTTGCTAAAAAGTTGCAACTTATACTTTTTTTTTTTTTTTTTTTTTACACGTATTACAGAAAAATAGTTGTTACAGAGGTTTTATATCAGAAGTGTGGTCTGTTGAAACTTCTTGCACACTACAAACTACTTTTCTTTCATCAACTGTGTTTTTATTTATGAAATTCTGAACTTTTGTGTTCACATTTTAAGATTGTTGGTGCAACTTAATCTGTTTATAGGCCAAGATGCTAGAGTCTTACTTTATTACTTGATAATAATTTTGTTTGCTTCAGTAGAACTAACCATATGAACAAAGCAACAAAAAGCCATTCTGTGTAATTAAATTCGCTAGTATGCTTTTGATTCTGAAGTGGTACAATAGGCAGTCATGTTTATAAAAGGGGAATAAAATAAACTAGCATAAAATGTTCCTTTGTATTTATATCCCAAACTAATTTTTAAATTAATTACTGAAAAAAAAAAAAAAAAAGGAAAACTGGTGGTATGTTTCATGCTTGACTGGCAAAAATACTATGTTTAGTTAAATGCACTCAGACTATTATAAGTGTTCACTTATAAATAAATAGGACATGCAGGAATAGAAAATCTATTTATTTTATAATGGGGGAATGGCAAAAGCATCAAGTAAATAGGAGCACCTGATAGCTTGGATGTAATTTATCACCAAAAATTAATAATGAAGAAAAATAAAGTAGAGTTATATTTGAGCACCATAAACTAATTCCAAGATTACATCAATTCAAACTAGAGAAGGAAATCTAATGTGACCAGTAGATTTTCTGTCATAGCTCAAATTCTGAATAACTTAAAAGTTACTGAGAATTATGTGCTCAGCTGTTTGGTGAAAAAGAGAAAGTGCAAGAATGAGCAAGTGTCCTGGTTTCAGCAGCAGCAGTCATTTTTCTCAGTCTTAGTAGCTGCTGCAGTGCTGTGTTTTTGACTTTCAGTCTGAGAACAACGCTTATAACACCGATGTTTTTAATTGTGGCTAAACGATATTTACTCTGACCAAGGACTTTCTGAGTCTCATGCTTTGCTAAGGAGGAAAGGAAGCCATGAGGAAGCATAGACAGGACACATGATCCAAACTAGCCAAATGGGTATTCTATACCACAGCACATCATGCCCAGTATATAAACTGGGGGCAGTTAGATCACTGCTCGGGTCAGGCTGGGTATCAGCTGGAGGGTGGAGAGCAGTTGTATCCCCTTCCCTTGTTATTTCCCTTATCATGATTATTATTGGGGGTAGCAGCAGTGGTTTTCTGTTATACCTGAGTTACTGGACTGTTCTTATAACCCGTGGGAGTTACATTCTTTCAATTCTCTTCCCCATCCCTCTGGGAGCAGGGGGAGGAAGGGTGGGGACTGCATGAGCAGCTGTGTGGTTCTGGGTTGCCAGCTGGGCTTAAACCACGACAGCAAGGCAAATGGAGACTTGCAAGGTGATTTGGGCAACTCAAAACTAAGTTGATATCTTAAAAGATAAAATCCTGTAGAAAATATAAGGTAGAGTGTTCTTATTATTTGCATATATACAATTCCAACTCTGATGACAGAAATAACTGTAGTCATGGACAGCTCATAATACTTAAACATGTGCTTTGAATCAAGCATATTCATATTAAACTGAAAAGACATACAGGCTAATGCTCATGCAATAAAAATCATGAATAAAACATGTTTTGGGGTAGAGTATTAAGGAAGAGGAAACCACAATATGACACTGAAGAACTACTGAAGCACACTATTCAGGTAATCATGTGAAACCTCATTAAACTGTCACATAATCTATTTTCTTCTCATGAAGAAAGATGTCTATTTTCTGCTTGCATATCACAATTATTTCATAGATACTTTTACTTTGATTTAATAAATTATAAGTAATTACATTTTTATAATTATCATAATTATGAATGACTGCTTTTGAAGATAATATAGTCATGATTCTGCTGAATTCTAATTCAGCTACAGCTTATGAAGAATCCTGTTCTTTTTCCATAATGGCACAAAACTACTGTAATGCTATGAAAGTAAGTTTAAATCTTCATGTTTGATTGAGGAACTTACAGTTGTTCAGCTGTAATATCCTGCATCCCTTATATATATATATTTCTTTTTCTGAATTTGGGTAATTTGGGATAGTTGTTGCAAATACAAATATAAGATTTCATAGAATCATAGAATGGTTTGGGTTGAAAGGGATCCTAAGGATTTCCTACTTCCAACCCCCTTGGCATGGGCAGGGACAACTTCCACTAGATCAAGTAGTTCAAAGCACAATCCATTTGTGTAGGTATATTGTAATACTAATGGAATTCTGACCTAGTGAAGTGGCATTTCTGTTCACCAAGTTGTTATGAAATTTAGAATGGAACCGCACTTTTAACAAATTATTGTTGCTGCTGTGCAGCTAATAAGTCTGACACCAAGACTGTTCTTTATTTCTGAAACGTGGAAAAGAGTGAGTTACACCTGTTGGTCCTTTGTCTTTGTTAACAATACAAAAGGGTCTTCCAGTAATTGTATGCTGTCTTTTCCCTCATTCAAAACCCATATTATTTACTTTTTGAAAAAGAATTATGTTTGCAATGGCAGCAACAATTACAGGAAGAGAACAGGTTTTTTGAAGGATTTTCGAAAGTGACCAGCAATTGCTTATGTAAATAGACATACACCCTTCTTTTCCCTAAAAACTGTAGTTCTTACTACAATTGGTCAGGATAGCAGTCACAGGACCAATATTCATCTGCCAATAAAAGATTACAGTTATAACCTTGTTTGAAGCTTCACGCAGATTTGAGCTCACCATAAAACTTGAGAAGGGTAGGATTACTCTTGACTTAGAGCTGTCAGGGAGATTGCAGACTGGTAATACATCACAGTGGCTTAAGTAACGTATTTGAAGTAGTAGTCAATTACTTGAGTTCAGATCTTTTGCCATTCATGCTGTATCATGTCTGTTGGACGTGCCCAGGATGAAATTGGTGAAATACTTCTTTCAAGTTGAGTTAATCAGGAACTGAAGAATGAGAAAATGAAAATATGAAAAATCTAGATCAAAAATAAAGAATAAAAATCCCATTATGATGGGCTAGACAATTAAGACACTTAGAATTAAATCTGTTTTGTTTATTAGAGGATGACGGACCAAGTACCTTAGAAAAAATATGCAATAAACAGAAAATACAATATTTTCTTAATCATATACTGGAAACAGTCAAGAAGCTTTCACTTTATTCTTAGGCTGAGAATCAGTGGTGTATTTGATAGTAGCAGAGAGCAGTCATAGCAGATAGTGATTGAAGAGCAAATTTGGAAAGAACAGCAGACGATAATAATTTGACAATACCCTAGTATGAACTGTGCAAATGCCAGCTAGTTACTGTCTACTGACAGGAGAACATGCTGCCCTTTATCTGTCTTTCATAAACTGTCATCTAAGATGCAGGCAACTTCAGAATAAGTTAAAAAAAGATGTTTAAGAATTATAACATTACTTAAAGTACTGTGGATGTCTCACTTGTTTGCATCTACGTGAGTAGCTGCTTACTGATTATTTTAACAATTTTCAGTTGATGATGGCTTCTGTTTGATTATATTTCATGTGATCTGCAAAAAAAAAAAAAAAAATAAACTGAAGTTTATTATGAAAGACAGACTAAGGACAACACGGGACCTCTCCAGAAGCTATCAGGAGAACTGACTACCCTGGATTTGGAGAAGGCTGAGGTTCTTAATGACTTTTTTGCCTCAGTCTTCACTGGCAACTGATCTGACCACACAACCCAAGTCTTGGAAAGCAGACACAGAGACTGTGAGAACAAAGACCTTGGGCCCACTATCGGAGAGGATCTGGTTCAAGACCATCTTAAGAACCTGAACGTACACAAGCCCATGGGACCTGATGAAATCCATCAGTGGGTCCTGAGGGAGCTGGCAAATAAGGTTGCTAAGCCACTGGCCATCATATTTGAAAAATCATGGCAGTCCGGTGAAGTTCCCAATGACTGGAAGAACGATAATATAACCCCCATTTTCAAGAAGGGGAAGATGGATGACGCAGGGAATTACAGACCAGTCAGTCTCACCTCCGTGCCTGGCAAACTCTTGGAGCAGACTCTCCCAGAAAGCATGCTAAGGCACATGAAAAACAAGGAGGTGGTTGGTGACAGCCAGCATGGCTTCACTAAGGAGAAATCCTGCCTGACCCATTTGGTGGCCTTCTATGATGGGGCTACGAAACTGATGGACAGGGGCAGAGCGGTTGACATCATCTACCTGGATTTGTGCAAAACGTTCAGCACTGTCCTGCATGGCATCCTTGTCTCTAAATTGGAGAGACATCAATTTGAAGGATGGCCCACTTGGTGGATAAAGAACTGGCTGGATGGCTGCACACAAAGAGTTGTGGTCAACAGCTCAGTGTCAAGCTGGAGACCCGTAATGAGTGGTGTCCCTCAGGGATCGGTGTTGGGACTGATCTTATTCAACATCTTTGTTGGTGACATGGACAATGGGATTGAGTGTGCCCTCAGCAAGTTTGCCGATAACACCAAGCTGTGTGGTTCAGTTGATACACTGGAGGGAAGGGATGCCACGTAAAGGGACCTTGGCACACTTGTGAGGTGGGCCAATGCCAACCTGATGAAGTTTAATCATGCCAAGTGCAAGGTCCTACACCTGGGTTGGAGCACTCTCAGGCACAGCTACAGGTTGGGCAGAGAAGAGATTCAGAGCAGCCCTGCAGAGAAGGACTTGGGGGTGTTGGTCAATAAGAAAATGAACATGAGCCAGCAGTGTGCCCTTGCAGCCCAGATAGTCAACCATATCCTGGGCTGCATCAAGAGGAACGTGACCAGCAGGTTGAAGGAGGTGATCCTGCCCCTCTACTCTGCTCTTGTGAGACCTCACTTGGGAGTATTGTGTACAGTTCTGGTGTCCTCAACATAAAAAGGACATGGAACTGTTGGAACAAGTCCAGAGGAGGGCCACGAGGATGATCAGAGGACTGGAGCACCTCCCATATGAAGAGAGGCTGAGAAAGTTGGGGCTGTTCAGCCTGGAGAAGAGAAGGCTGCATGGAGACCTCCTAGCAGCCTTCTACTATCTGAAGGGGAGTAATAGGAATGCTGGGGAGGGACTCTTCATTAGGGACTGTAGTGATAGGACAAGGGGTAACGGGTTCAAACTTAACCAGGGGAAGTTTAGATTGGATATAAGGAAGAAGTTCTTTACTGTGAGGATGGTGAGGCACTGGAATGGGCTGCCCAGGGAGTTTGTGAATGCTCCATCCCTGACAGTGTTCAAGGCCAGGTTGGACAGAGCCTTGGGTGCCATGGTGAAGTGTGAGGTGTCCCTGGCCATGGCATGGGGGTTGGAACTAGATGATCTCAAGGTCCTTTCCAACCCTAACTATTCTATGATTCTATGATTCTGTGATTCTATGATTCTGTGATTCTATGATTCTATTATACACATGGTTGTTGAGAGATGAAGAAGGAACCAGTTGTTGGAATGTTCTGCCTCAGTGATAGCAGATCAGCTGTCAGAAAGGTTAGCTACTCCTTTTACTACACTTGGCAGGGACACGTAGTGATTTCTTTCTCATCCAGCAGACGGTCAACCAAAACTCCCAAACTCCTCTTTTCTTTTTGTGGGTTTTTGTTTGTTTGTTTGTTTGAGTTTGTTTTTGTTTTGTTTTTTGTTTGTTGCTGTTGTTAATTGTAATGTATTGTTGAATCTTAGTATGTATAAAAAGCTTTTGTTCTAATTTATCACTCTGCAACTATTTTGCACATTTCAGAGTACCATGCATGTTTAGTGGAATAAACTTGGTGGGCTAAAAATTAGAACAAAGCCATGTTTGATAAATTATCATGTTTACACGACGTGGAATCTGTGCTTACTCAGGTGGGAAGAATTATAGCTTCTAGTATATCACTGTCCAGGTGTCCCCTGACTATCAAAGTTTTGCAACAAATCTGAAGCTGCATGGAATCATTGTTTTAGCATCTTCTAACTTTTTTATGGTTATGATTAGGTGAATTCAGTGCACCTAGGGTTATTTTACCTCCACAGTCAGCTATGTGCAATGCATTTTAGGACCATGGCATCCCAGTCCAGTAGACTGAAGCTGCTGCTGATCCCTACCTCTGGGTCCATCCAGAGGTGAATCTGGGTGCCTATTGCTGTTAGGCACTTACACACCCTGCAGTTTATTCAGTTTGACCATGAATACATGAAGACAGAATAATGGTTTTGCAGGCATGACATATGCATGAATGGCACTCACATAAACATGAAATAAAGCAAAAGAGCTAATCCTGTTTTGCTCACCATTGATCTTGCTAGTAGATCTGTACTGAAATGTACCCATCCACAGACACAGACCTCTTGTTCTACTCACTGCCTAGTCCAGCTTGAAGACTGATCATGTCTTGCACGCAAACCTTCATGGGTCTCTTTGACAGCTGGCCCAAGCCTATTGTCTGGTTTGCAGGCTACAGGCCACTTTAAATTTCACCAGAATCTTGCACATTTGTATGCAGAATTGAGACCACAGTCAGGAAAATCATTACAAATTGCATGAGGCCAGTGGTATGAGGTTCAACAAGGCAAAATGCTAGGTACTGCATTTGGGTCACAACTCATTGCAACACTACAGGCTTAGGCACAAGTATCTGAAAAGCTGCTCAATGGAAAAGTGCTGACTGATGGCTGGCTGAACATGAGCCATCAGTGTGCAGGCAGGCAAGAAGGCCAGTGGCATCTTTGCTTGTGTCAGAAGTAGTGTGGCCAGCAGGACTAAAGAGTCAATCATCCCCCTGTACTCAGCACTGGTAAGGCTGCACCTCGAATACAGTTTTGGGCCCCTTAGTACAAGAAAGACACTGAAGTGTGGGCCCAAAGAAGGGAGATGATGCTGTGAAGGTGTAAGTCTTATGAGGAGCGTTGGAAGGAAGTGGGGTTGTTTGGAGAAAAGAAGGCTCAGAAAAGACCTTGCTAGTCTCCACAAGTAAGTGAAAAATGTTGTAGCAAGGTTGGGGTTGGTCTCATCTCTAAGCAACGAATGATAGGACAAAATAAGCCATTTCTTATGGCCTCAAGTTGCACCAGGGGAGTTTTAGGTTGAATATTAGAAAAAAAATTATTTGCCAAAGTGCTTTCAAGCACTGGAACTGGCTGCTCAAGGAAATGATTGAGTCACCATCCCTGCAGGTATTTAAAAGACATATAGATGTGGCACTTATGGGCATGGTTTGGTGGTGCACTTTGCAGTTTTATTTTAATAGTTAGACTCAATGGTGTTAAGGGTGTTCTCCAAAGTAAATGATTCTGATTCTATGATTCTATGAAATAGAGCCTAATAAAGAGGATAGAACAGGATTTGTTGGCCGGGCATGGATATCAGTCAGATAAGCAATACTGACCAGTATCTTGATTATGGCACCTTTTAAGACCCTTTATCTCCATTTTCCTGTGCTTACTCTTCCCCCATCCACTTTGACTTTTTTCACAAAAAAACCCACAGCACTACCACTAATGATGTTTTCCTCATTGATCCCAGTTTTGCTGCATTTGTAAATCTAGTACGACTGATGTGGTTACAGGAATGTTGACCTAGCAAGTCTCTTCTCCTTAGAAGGCTCCCAACACTCTTCCAATTTACCTGTGAAATCTGGCCATTTCTCCTCTAGCCTAATGTTATGTGAAATCTGGGAGTTTGTCCTAGCACTCTTATAGCTTTTGTCACCTTCTTGCTATAACACTTTTTAAGATTCATCAATTTCTCGTGTAATGTCCAGTACTTTCCCATGTTCTTTTCAGTTAGCTAATTGTCAGTCCAGAGAATAGTTTTCTGCCTGCATACTTCAACAAGTACTGCAGTTCTAAAGGCAGACTTACTGCCTTGCTACATATTACCACAGGTGATGCAGTTTACTGACCCATATAATGTACAAGTTCTGACATACTTATCTGTATAGAGAATTAGCTCTTCCAAAAATTTCAATCAGAAAATCCTTTCCAGAGGAAAAACTGAATTTTCCTGGTTTTACAATTGTTTTTTCTCTTTCTTCTCTCTTCTTTCTCATGTGTACTTAAATACTCTCTGGACAGTAGTCAGAGTTGTCTTGGTTCATGCTAGTAACATGTAAATCATGGTTTACCATGCTTAGAATGCTTGACAAACACAAAGAGAGGAAATAACAATTTTACTTTTATTACCTGTTTTGGAATGCTGCTGTTCCCACACTCAGAAATACCAAGATGATTCAGTAGATTTATTTGGGAAATTAATACTCTGAAATCATATTTGCAACGCTTAAAAAGACTCCTAGCTGTAACCCTGTATTTAATTTATTTTTTTTCCTTCATCCTGACTTGCAAGGAGGACTGTGCAACTTGGGACTTCGGTCAGTTCTTTTGGGCCCATTGTAACATTATAACTGCACATGCCGCTGAGTCTTTCCTAGCTGTGCACTTTGCAGTGAGAGAGACAAATGCTGGCCTTCTTTTGCTTCTTAGAATGGGATAGTTCTTCACCTGGCAGTAGCAGTCTTCCAGGTCTTGCTTCCCTGATCCCTGGTATTTTAATCTTGAGTTAATATTGCTGACTTAACAATTTAATTTATGCCTCTTGTTTCTACTTTCTTACTGGCATGGTTTTAATTTTCATTGTCTGTGTAAGTGATACTGTGTAGTTTACAAACTAGTGGTTTCCAACAATATTTTTTATTGATGAAACTGGACTGACTTCACACAGGTTCATCAAGCTGGATCACATAGCGAAGGTGAGATCCAGCACTAGATGTTTGTTCACTAATATCTCTGTTTTATTAAAGTATATAGGCTTTTCTGAAGAAAACGAAATATAGCAGAATTTATGGTCTTGATTAATTAATTCAAAATAGTTTGAATTTCTCTTCTCTAGAGCTAAGAAAAATTAACTTTTGTACTGCATGTAAAAAGATTCACTCACCTCTTGCTTGCAATTATTTTGTTTAAATTAAAATGTCAGCTCTTTGTGATTAAAAAGCTGCCTACAAGGAGTGCGTGAAATAAAACCCTTCCTTCCTTGCTTTCCTCATTTTGATGTTTAGCTTTTGTTTTAAGTTTTAGGGTAAAACAATTAACCTCAGAACAAAAAATAGTGCTGAAAAGACAATGATGCACATTCGCTGGCTTATGTTTTCTCCACTAAATTAGGTTTGTACACTGACACTAGCATAACCCTTCTGTATTCTCACTGGAGAGGTCTTAAGGGTAAAAGTCTTCAGAGGAGGCAAGGAGAGATCATCTTTATTCTTACACAGAAGTGTAAAAGTCATTGGTAGTATGTGTTAGCAGTTCACAGTAAAACACTTGCAACACCATAATAAATGTGTCTACCATTGCATGATATTTATTTATATCATGCAACATGTTTTCTGATATACTGTACTATACTATACTACACTACATTGCACTATAGTACAATACATTACATTATGTTGCACTATACTACAGTATACACTGTACTGTACTATATGTTGTGTTGTACTATACTACATTATATTACACTACACCACACTATACTACACTATACTGTACTGTACTTCTTTTGAAAGGACAGCTAATCCAAGTAGGCACCTGTCCTGGGTTCAGCAGCAGCAGCAGTCATTTTTTCTCTTTCTTAGTAACTGGTGCAGAGCTGTGGTTTTGGCTTTCGGACTGGGAATAATACTGATAAAACCAATGTTTTCAGTTGCTGGTCAGAATGTTTACCCTGACCAAGGACTTTGTGAGTCTCATGCTCTGCCAGGGAGCAGGAGAAGGTGGGAGGAAGCAGGGACAGGACACCTGACCCAAACTAGCCAAAGAGGTATTCCATACCACAGCACGTCATGCCCAGGGATGTAACTGGGAGTTACCTGGAAGGGCACTTTCTCTCTGCTCTGTCTGGCTCATTTTCGGTGGGTGGTATCGTATTATCTTCCCTTGTTATTTCTGTTATCATTATTATTATTATTGGTAGCAGTAGTGGTTTGTGTTATACCTTAGTTACTGGACTGTTTTTATCTCAACTAGTGGGAGTTACATTCTTTCGATTCTCCTCCACATCCCCTGGGGGTGGGGGTGGGGTAGTAGGAACTGCGTGGTTGACTTGCCAACTGGCTTAAACCACGACAGCACCTATGAAATTAACTGGATAGTAATGCACATCCACTCAAAAGCAGTTTTATTTGACTCTTGACAAGGATAGATTTGGCTTTGCAATTGCTGGGTGTCACTTTACCTGGTTAGAACACAGAATAATGTACAAAATAGTTCTCACTTTTTTCTTCATGCTAGAGACTAATAGAAAATCTCTCAATTTATGTGTATTTCTTTTAATATATACTTGGAGTTTTCCACACTTATGTATCCTGACTACTCAGAAGTGTACTATCGTGATCAGGTGAAAAATAATGCTATATCAAATCCTGTTTGTTCCAAAGACAGGTCTAAAGAAAAACCTTTGGAAATTTAGTCCTTCACCTGTACAGTGTCATCAAATCTATCACCAATTTGTTGAAGTCATGAACCTTATGTGCAAGAGGAAGTCAACAGGGCTAAACTATATATTTTTTTTTTTTTTTTGTTCAGTGTGCTTTTTATGTCATATTTGTCATTCTTGAAAAAAAGGATAGTTGGAAAATGATGGTGTTTTTTATAGGTAATTAGTTTGCACAGGGTAATTCTGGGGAGAGGTCACAGAGAAAATATTATTAAAATATTCAGTCAAATCAACAATATGTATAATCTGTCTGCTGTAAATCTCTTCTGCAGCCTAACACCAGCTCTTCTTTACACTATTTATTGTTTGTACATTTGCAAGAGCTTTAAATTCCTTTGCTCACTAAATTTGTTTACCTAGATGATTTCTTTCAGTGGAGGAAATCTAGTGAGCTGGAACTAGTAACATGCATTGCTTCCTATTGGACTTTTTAATTTTTAGTTCCTGCAGTCTTTTCTGCATTTTTTTCATGTTTCTCAATTCAGTTACTTGCTATTGTAATGCTGAACAATCACTGCCAGCCAAAAGCTCATGTGTTTGCTGTAAGAATTCCTACCTGGTTAAGGTCAACTTTACTTGATTCCACTTGGCTTCTCTGTGATCTAGCTGTCATTCAGCTTCCAGAACTGCAAAGCTTCAGATATACATAAAGGCTCAACTTCACTTATTTGAAGAAGTTCAATGCAAGCAGGTAAGATGGCTTTACAGTTTTGGTCCTGTATATCAAGTGTGCAGATCTCTTTTGAATTTCAGATTTGGTTTCAGCATCTAATAATATACTGTATATTGTACAAGGGGATATAACACAGATTGTCTTTGTCCACATCTGGGGTTACCTGATGATATGAAAATGAGGAAGAAGAGGGCATAACAGAACAGTGAACACATCACTTACATCCTGCTGGACCACAATTAGGGAGCACTTGGGAAATGTGGGAGTAGTGGGATACTTGGTCGTTATGTCAGGGAAAGCTGAAATGTGGTATACAATGTCCTTCTTGTGAACAATGCAAAGTCTGGATGTTTTCAGATCCTGCAAAGATAAAGTAAGGAATTTGTTGATGTGGTGGGATTTGGATCTGCTTGTCCCCTGTTGTGTCACAGGACAAAAACCTCTTCAAAACCTAGAGAAGCAGAAGTTTGTCTCTAAGCGCTGAGCTGTTGAAAGTCTGGGTATTCATTGACTGTATGAGATTTTTCTGTCAGTCATGAGGAAATTTGGAAGGAACTGAAATTTTCAGGGTATGATATATAAGTTATTCCTACAGCACGAAAACCTAACATTCTCAAAAAAATTTTATTTAGATTACTTTAAAAACATCTAGCTGCTATTAAAAATAAAATAAACTCAGCCAAAGTTCAAATCATGAAGTGGAAAATGAACGAATGAAGTTATCCACATTTCATGTAGATTAAAGAAAGTATTTAGAATGATCCTGCAAGATAAAACACAGCAATTTCAAATCATTTTAGTGACTTCTTATGATGCAGCATTCTGACCTGGCATTCTAATTTATTTCTCATTTACTCTTTCCTTTCTGAATTATCTTTGAATACTGCCAGTAAATGCAGTTATCAAAAATTAACCTTAACAAGGTCAGTGCAATTTTATATGCAGCCAATTTACAGAACAAAATAACCTATCTTTTTGTCTTCAGAATTCACTGCTGTTTATACACTTCTCCATTCTTAAATAAAAAAAGATCAGAACAAAACTGCAAAAATTTTACTCTCTTAAGTCTAAATACTTTTTGCTTGGGCATTCATTGATGTAAGTCTGTTCCAAACTAACAAGGCAAGATCATTCTTTCTCTCTATCTCCGTATCTGTCTTTTGAATCAGGAACAAAGTTTTAACAAAACCTATCAGTTTTCTAATCACAGGGAAGTGAAAGTTCATGGTTCAAGCTGCTGTTTGGAAAAGACAATAAATTGGGATCTCCTTGCTGTCTTTCACAACCTCAAACACTCTTTCAGGCTGCTTAATTTCTTTTAACAAAAGTAACAATTACTTTGCCTTGTACTAAGCTCAGTGGTATCCATCTTAATTGTCTTAGATGTGCTCAGACATTCCATGTATGCTTTAGATATCATGCAATCTGACACTTTGGGGAGTTTGAGACAGATGATGGCCAAGCCCTGAAAGCAAATCCTGATCTTTATTCTAGGGTTTTAGAGAAACTGGGGCAGGAGAGGTGGAATTATTTTAAAAATACTAATTTTTAACTTAGATCAGCAACAGAGTGTTTCATTTTTTAAAAATGTTTCTGGATAGTGGAGATTGTAACTCCACTATAGTCTGTTTCCCAATTGTTACCAGGAACATCCCAGATATTGGCCTAAATATGCTGTATAATATATAAACATATAGAATCATAGAAACAAGTAGGTTGGAAAAGGCCTTTAAGATCATCAAGTCCAACTGTTAACCTAGGACTGCCAAGTCCACCACTAAACTGTCACCAAGGACCTCATTTGCACAGTTTTTGAACACTTCCATGGATACTGATTCCACCTTAGGAAGCCTGTTCTAATGCCTGACTATCTTTTGGTGAAGAAATTTTTCTTAATATCTAGTCTAAACTTTCCTTAGATCAGCTTAAGGCAGTTGCCTCTTGTTCTACCACTTGTTAGTTGGGAAAAGAGATCAGCCACCTCCTCTCTCCATCTTCCTCTCAGCTAGTTGCAGAGAGCAATAATGTCCCCCCTGAGCCTTCTCTACTCCATACTAAACAACCCAAGTTCCCTCAGCTGTTCCTCATAAGACTTGTGCTCCGGGCCCTTCACCAGCTTTGCTGCCTTCATTGCCCTGGACCCATACCAGCCACTCAATATCCCTCTTCTAGTGAGGCACCCAGAACTTAACTCAGTATTCGAGGCGCAGCCTCACCAGCACAGGGGGATGATCACTTCCCTAGTCCTGCTTGCCACACTGTTTCTGATACAGGCCAGGATGCCGCTGGCCTTCTCTGCTGCCTGGGCACAAGCTGGCTCACGTTTCACTGACTATACGATGTAACATACAATGTACAATACACAACATGTAATATATTGCGAGAGACTGAACTGAAATCAGACTCCACCGCCTGTTGTCTCAAAGATTGGTATGAGAAGCTGAGATGGGATTCTACCATTCATACTCTGACAGCATTGTCTCAGAAGTGGGTGGGAGGAGTTAAGTCTCCAATGTCCATTGACTGGAAAAAGGGTGTGAAGAACCGAAATGGGACTTCACAGTCCATTGTCTGAGAAGGGGGTGTGAGGAACTGTCGAGGTTTAAGCCCCGGCTGTAAATTAGAACCACGCAGTCTACTTCCCCCCCCCCCACTCCCCAGAGGGATGGGGAGGAGAATCGAAAGAATGTAACTCCCACGGGTTGAGATAAGAACAGTCCAGTAACTCAGGTATAACACAAATCACTACTGCTAACACCAATAATAATAATGATAAGAGAAATAACAAGGGAAGAAAATATGATACCGCTCGCCGGAAAAGAGCCCGACCGAAAGGAGGACGTGCCCTTCCGGGTAGCTCCCAGTTACATCCCCGGGCATGACGTGCTGTGGTATGGAATACCTCTTTGGCTAGTTTGGGTCAGGCGTCCTGTCCCTGCTTCCTCCCGGCCCCTCCTCCTCCCTGGCAGAGCATGAGACTCACAAAGTCCTTGGTCAGTCTAAACATCAGTTGTTATCAGCTCTTCCCAGGCCAAAAGTCAAAAACACAGTGCTGCAACAGCTACTAAGAAGGAGAAAAACTGACTGCTACTGCTGAACCCAGGACAGTATCCACCCCTTATTCCATACCATTCACGTCATGCTCAGATCCCACATTTTCCATATACCCTCACTCTCATCTCAGTGCACTGTTATCTTAGTGCACGGACCAATTCCTATAAAGCTACTGAGTCCGTTCGATTCATGATGTTGGGCTCCATCTCTTGTAACAGTCTTTCAGGGCAGGAGAGGCTGTGTGCAGTGTTGGATCGTTGTCTGCTGATGCTGATCATTCCTTTACTGTAGAACTCATCCGGTTCTATCAAAGTTCATTCTCTGTTGGGATGATGGTCGGAGGGAAGTCAGGGCCAGTCACTGGTGCCCTGCAGACTTCTAGTTGATGGCTATAGCAGGCAACAGAGTACAATTGAGTTCATTGTCTGTTTTCCCCTAAAATGAAATCCCCTTGAGGTACGCATCGGACTTCCCCATCTTCCTGTATTACCCACCAAGTATATCCAGGTCCCTGAGCAAAAGCAATCCCACGAGTGGGTTTGCCTTTACCTGAAGCAGGAATAACCCAGACTGTCTTCCCCAGCAAATTCTTCATGTGCACCACAGGAACTTTGTCCCCCTCTACAATATGTAAAAGTTCTGACTGTGCTGGGCCAGCCCTGTTGGCAGATCCTCTGGTGTTGACCAACCAGGTGGCCTTTGGTAAGTGTGTATCCCAATGCTTGAAAGTTCCCCCACCCATTGCTCTCAGTGTAGTTTTTAACAGCCCATTGTACCGTTCGATTTTCCCAGAGGCTGGTGCATGGTAGGGGATGTGATATACCCACTCAATGCCATGCTCTTTGGCCCAAGTGTCTATAAGGTTATTCTGGAAATGAGTCCCATTGTCTGATTCAATTCTTTCTGGGGTGCCATGTCGCCACAAAATCTGGTTCTCAAGGCCCAGGATAGTGTTCCTGGCAGTGGCATGGGGCACAGCGTATGTTTCCAGCCATCCGGTGGTTGCTTCCACCATGGTAAGCACATGGCGCTTGCCTTGGCGGGTTGGTGGGAGTGTGATATAATCAATCTGCCAGGCCTCCCCATATTTGTACTTCAGCCATCGTCCTCCATACCAAAGAGGCTTTAACCGTTTGGCTTGTTTAATTGCAGCACATGTTTCACACTCATGAATAACCTGGGCAATAGTGTCCATTGTTAAGTCCACCCCTCGATCACGGGCCCATCTGTATGTTGCATCTCTGCCCTGATGGCCTGAAGTGTCATGGGCCCACCAAGCCAAAAATAATTCACCTTTATGTTGCCAATCTAAGTCCATCTGAGCCACTTCAATCTTAGCAGCTTTATCCACTTGTTGGTTGTTCTGGTGTTCCTCAGTGGCCCGACTCTTGGGTACATGGGCATCTACATGGCGTACCTTCACCACCAGGTTCTGCACCCGGGCAGCGATATCTTGCCACAGTGCAGCAGCCCAGATGGGTTTACCTCTGCATTGCCAGTTGCTCTGCTTCCATTGCTGCAACCACCCCCACAGGGCATTTGCCACCATCCATGAGTCAGTATAGAGATAAAGTACTGGCCACTTTTCTCGTTCAGCAATGTCCAGGGCCAGCTGGATGGCTTTCACCTCGGCAAACTGACTCGATTCACCCTCCCCTGCAGCAGTTTCTGCAACTTGTCGTTGAGGACTCCATACGGCTGCTTTCCATCTCCGATGTTTTCCCACAATACGGCAGGACCCATCAGTAAACAAGGCATACTGCTTTTCACTTTCTGACAGTTTATTATATGGTGGGGCCTCTTCAGCACGCATCACCTCCTCCTCTGGTGACATTCCAAAATCTTTGCCCTCTGGCCAGTCCATGATGACTTCTAGAATGCCTGGACGACTGGGATTTCCTATTCGAGCTCGTTGTGTAATTAGTGCAGCCCATTTACTCCATGTCGCATCGGTTGCATGATGTGTAGAGGAGACCCTGCCTTTGAACATCCAGCCCAGAATGGGCAACCTGGGTGCCAGGAGGAGCTGTGCTTCAGTGCCAATCACCTCCGAAGCAGCTCGAACCCCTTCATAGGCTGCCAGTATCTCTTTCTCAGTTGGGGTATAGCTGGCCTCAGATCCTTTGTATCCCCGACTCCAAAAGCCGAGGGGTCGACCTCGAGTCTCCCCTGGAGCTTTCTGCCAGAGGCTACAGGTAGGACCATTCTCCCCAGCTGCGGTGTACAGTACATTTTTTACATCTGGCCCATTCCGGACTGGTCCAAGGGCTACTGCATGAACTATCTCACGTTTAATTTGCTCAAAGGCTTGTTGTTGCTCAGGGCCCCATTTAAAATCGTTCTTCTTCCGGGTCACATGATAGAGAGGGCTTACAATCGAACTGTAATTTGGGATGTGCATTCTCCAGAACCCCACAGCACCCAAGAAAGCTTGTGTTTCTTTCTTATTAGTTGGTGGAGACATTGCTGTTATTTTGTTGATCACATCTGTAGGGATCTGGCGACGTCCATCTTGCCATTTTATTCCCAAAAACTGAATCTCCTGTGCAGGTCCCTTGACCTTACTCCGTTTTATGGCAAAACCAGCTTTCAGCAGGATTTGGATTATTTCCCTCCCTTTCTCAAAGACTTCTTCCGCTGTATCACCCCACACAATAATGTCATCAATGTACTGCAGGTGTTCTGGAGCTTGCCCCTGTTCCAGTGCATTCTGGATCAGTCCATGGCAGATGGTAGGGCTGTGTTTCCACCCCTGGGGCAGTCGGTTCCAAGTGTACTGGACGCCCCTCCAAGTAAAAGCAAACTGTGGCCTGCACTCTGCTGCCAAAGGAATTGAGAAGAATGCATTGGCAATATCAATCGTGGCATACCACTTGGCTGCCTTTGACTCTAGTTCATACTGAAGGTCTAGCATGTCCGGTACAGCAGCACTCAATGGTGGTGTGACTTCATTCAGGCCACGATAGTCTACTGTTAGTCTCCACTCTCCGTTAGACTTTCGCACAGGCCATATGGGGCTATTAAAGGGTGAGCGGGTCCTGCTGATCACTCCCTGACTCTCCAGACTACGGATCAGCTTATGGATGGGAATCAGGGAGTCTCGGTTGGTGCGATATTGCCGCCGGTGCACTGTTGCGGTCGCGATTGGCACTTGTTGTTCTTCGACCTTCAGCAACCCCACAACAGAAGGATCCTCTGAGAGACCAGGCAAGGTGGACAGCTGCTCATTTTCCTCAGTCTCCAAAGCAGCAATACCAAAAGCCCATCGGTACCCTTTTGGGTCTTTGAAGTACCCTCTCCTGAGGTAATCTATGCCGAGGATGCATGGAGCCTCTGGACCAGTCACAATGGGGTGCTTTTGCCATTTCCTTCCAGTCAGGCTGATCTCAGCCTCCAGTACAGTCAACTCTTGGGATCCTCCTGTCACTCCAGAGATACAGATGGGTTCCACCCCTTGACAGCTTGACGGCATCAGGGTACACTGTGCACCGGTATCTACGAGAGCTTTATACTTCTGTGGGACTGATGTGCCAGGCCATCTGACCCACACAGTCCAGTAAATCCGATTGTCCCCTACCTCCACCTGGCTGGAGGCAGGGTCCCTCTAACAGTCATCACAACGTTGGACACCTAAGTCGTATTGAAATGGATTATTCTTCGTTATCATAGGAGCTGGAGTAAAATCAGCTCTTCCACTCCATCTGGGAACCTGCTCACCAGAGACTGAAGCCGCAGCTCTCATGGGATGATTAGTCTTGACCCTTGTTCCTATTTTCAATTCATGCACCCGTTCCTCCAAAGCTGAAGTAGGTTTTCCATCCCACTTCGTCATGTCTTCTCCATGATCCCGCAGGTAAAACCATAGGGTGGCCCGTGGTGTACGCCTTCTATATCTTCTCTATCGAACAATAGGACGTCTTTTGTTAACAGCTGAGACGTGTGTTGGTACACGTGAGGAGCTGGATAAATCAGATAGATCGTCCCTCAATTGTTTGACATCCTGGGACAGTTTTTCCACAGCTGAGATGATGGAAGGGGTGAGATTGTCTTCGAACTCTCGGAGTTTATGAATCATTTCATCCACTGTTGGTGTTACTATGTCACCCCAGGTTACTGTTGCCAATGAATGGGCATACGATGACGGTGCATTCCGTGTAAGTTTTCGCCACATGGGTCGTGTACATTCGACTTCATCTGGGTCTATGGGTATATCTCCGTTATTCGGTTTGATGTGATAAATCATCTCTACGATGGCTGATTCCCTCAGAGACTGGATGCCTTTGTCTAAAGTAGTCCACTTGGCCGAACGACTCGTAACATCGTCCTTGTATGGAAACCTTTCTTTCACAGCTGCCAAGAGCCGCCTCCAAAGACTGAGGGACTTTTTCTCTCTTGCAATTGCTTTGTCAATTCCCCCTTCTCTAGCAAGTGATCCTAGCTGCTTGGCTTCCGTACCTCCTAGTTCGTGACCATCGGCCCCATTGTCCCAGCATCGGAGCAACCAGGTGATGATGTGCTCCCCTGGTTGACGGGTAAAATCTTTTCGCATATTCCGTAGCTCGGTTGAGGTCCGAGGTCGAGAAGTCACCTCTTCTTCTTCTTCGTCATGTGATGATGACTCCTGACCAGATGCTGTCCTGAGTGGTGAATACATTGTTTCTTCATCTTGCTTCACCCTTCTTGCCTCTTTTTTGCTTTTTCTCTTGTGTAGAGGGGCAATCGATATTGGTACGAATTGGTCTTCTGGTTTAGCTGCAGTCATCACTGTGGTTTGAGTAGCAACAGTACTTGTCGCTGGGGGTGGTGTAGCTGCTGTGGTTGGAGCTGCGGTAGCTTCGCTGTCTGTTGCAGTTGAAGTTTGAGTAGCGGCTGTACTTGTCGCTGGGGGTGGTGTAGCTGCTGTGGTTGGAGCTGGGGTAGCTGCACTGTCTGTTGCAGTCGAAGTTTGAGTAGTGGCTGTACTTGTCACTGGGGTAGCTGCACTGTCTGTTGCAGTCGAAATTTGAGTGGCGGCTGTACTTGTCGCTGGGGGTGGTGTAGCTGCTGTGCTCGGAGCTGGAGTAGCTGCGCTGTCTGTTGCTTCGCCCTCAGATCCAGGGACATTTTTTCCCTTTTGAAGGTGCTGGATAGCGTTGAACAAGGCCCGGTAAGCATAGGCCAAGCCCCAGCACGTTGACATGATTTGTCCCTCTCTGGTATGACCAGGATGACAACACACCTCATTTAAGTGTTTTACTAATTCTTCTGGATTTTGCAGTTGTTCAGTGGTGAAATTCCAAAACACTGGAGGGGCCCACTGACCTAGATACTTGCCCATACTATCCCACACACCCTGCCACTCATGGCTGTCCAACCTCGGGGAAAATCTCTCGGTCCCCCTAATTTGTCGTCTAACCCCAGACAAGACCCAAACCCGACTCTGCTTAACTCTTGAGATCAGACGTAATGGTTGTGGACAAAACACACTCTGTATGCGTGCCAACATAGTGACCCCCATCACAATCAGCAAACAGGTCTCAACAATATTAAAAGGCCACTCAAAAATTTCACAACTCTCAAACGATGCTGTAAACGGTCTGGGAGGGGCACTGGGAAGGTAAAAGAATGTCTCCTTCATAGGTTGACCACCCAGGAAGGAGAAAAAAGATGTATAGTTGCTAAGCATTTGTATTATATACCTCCCAAAGTATAAAGGTGGTGACCACACTGGGAACACAAGCCAGATCAGTTTCATGATCAATCCTTCTATTGTATTACAAGTCATTGCCACAAAATACAACGAGACAACAACCTTAGCCCAAGCCCCACACTTGAAAAACACCAACACAGCAAATACCGGCTCTAAGTAACCTACGGCATATTGAGACTGTGAGATCAAAAACAACAACTTTGAGAGCCAATAAATCAGCATTGTGACGAGTGACTATTAATCTAAAACACTGAATGCTTATCACAAATACGATTAGACACACTCCGGTCAGATCTGTCGTTATCTCAACCCTTCGTGCCCCACGTTGGGCGCCAAAAAGAACTGTCGAGGTTTAAGCCCCGGCTGTAAATTAGAACCACGCAGTCTACTTCCCCCCCCCCCCACTCCCCAGAGGGATGGGGAGGAGAATCGAAAGAATGTAACTCCCACGGGTTGAGATAAGAACAGTCCAGTAACTCAGGTATAACACAAATCACTACTGCTAACACCAATAATAATAATGATAAGAGAAATAACAAGGGAAGAAAATATGATACCGCTCGCCGGAAAAGAGCCCGACCGAAAGGAGGACGTGCCCTTCCGGGTAGCTCCCAGTTACATCCCCGGGCATGACGTGCTGTGGTATGGAATACCTCTTTGGCTAGTTTGGGTCAGGCGTCCTGTCCCTGCTTCCTCCCGGCCCCTCCTCCTCCCTGGCAGAGCATGAGACTCACAAAGTCCTTGGTCAGTCTAAACATCAGTTGTTATCAGCTCTTCCCAGGCCAAAAGTCAAAAACACAGTGCTGCACCAGCTACTAAGAAGGAGAAAAACTGACTGCTACTGCTGAACCCAGGACAGGAACTGAGAAGACTCTTCAGTCCGTTATCTCAAGGACTGGATTTAAGGAGCTGCTGCCCATTATCCCAAGAATTGCTGAAGACATGTTCAGTTGAAGATATGACTGCAAGGCGAGCAAAACTAGTCCACCAGGAACATGTAGTATGTGACATTAAGAACAAAAATGTTCCCTCCAGTTTATAATAAATGGGGTAAAGGTAATAGCCAGGAAGGACACCTCCATGAGGACACCTCCATGAGGACAACTCCAAGGACACTTCCATCAAGACAACTCCAGGACGACATCTCCACGAGGACACCCGCCTCCAATGACTACCATGGACTTTTAGGGACACTATGCTTCGATACCGACTACAGACCCTGGAGGACTCCCACCACCCCCAGTGACGACTACAGGCCCTCGGGACACTGCTGGATCCACGGTGGTGACTATCTATCTCTCTCTGCACTCCAAATTCTTGCCTTTTGTAATAAATCAACTGATAAATTATGGTACATGACTACATTTCCATCTTAATTTCACTCTTGGAGTGACGAACGAAATAAGTCCGGTACTGAGGTTTTCTCCAGTCAGACCCTGACATATGCAATACATAATATGTAATCTATAATATGTAACATATAACATATAATACAAAGTACATAATATATAATATATCATCTAAAATATACAATCTATAATATAATATATAATAAATATATAATATATAGAATATAACATATAACGTATCTATAATTAATATAAAATATAACATATAATACATAACATATTCTTGAATCTATTCACAGCGTTGTGGTGCACAACTCTGCACAACACATATATATGCTGTATGCTATATGTTATATGATATAATACAGGATATATGATGTAACATATGATACATTATGCATAATTCTGTATCTGGACACATTGTTCTTAATCAAGTAGTTTTGACCAATTTGTGAATGCTTCCGTGTTTTTCTGTTATATAGTTATGCAGCTTCTGAATTCTTCCGTTACATAGCTGTGCATTGCAACTCTTTGAATATACTGAAACATATTATCATATCTTACATGACAGGGTTGAATTTACATTCTCATAAGGCCAAAATCACAAAGTACCTATAAGACTAAAATACCCAAGATAATTGATCGCAGTTCAGCAACCTACCTTTTCACACATTTTCTTATGTGACACTTTTTTGGATAAATTGTTGACAGTGGATCACCATGACCTTGGACTAATCTGCTGCTTTTAAGCTTTTGACATCTATCTCTTTCATCATGGTACAAAACATTTTCTCTTAGATAATAATCTACTGGTGGTCTGGAGTCTTCTCCAGTGTCTGCTGTTAGCAAAATATTCCAGTCTGTGTATTGGACTGTGATTCTGTGCTTTTGCTCATTAGAGCCAAAGAGAAATTTGACCAATTTTACATTATTTTGACTTCTGTATTTACACCTGAAAGAAGGAAATAAAGGCTTAGGCTAATTTGAAAAGGCCAAATAACATTATAGCATTATGAACAGAGCCAGCAAGAAAAAACTGTCAGAACATAGATTCCAGATTAGAAACCAAGCAAATGTCAAAATACTTGAGCAGTTTGTATGTTTGTACTTTATTTGCACAGGCTTTGGTAATATTTCAGACGATCTTGACCAAAATACAAATTTAATAATAGTTTCAATCAGTTCCTTTAAAAATGCTCCTTGCAAATGCTTTGGATACATGACAATGTGAACTAGAAATATAACTAATCTGGAACCTCTCCGGAGGTCCCATCCAAAGAATTCTAATTTGATTATGAACACCAAAAACATCTATCTGTACCTCAGCAATATTTGTGATATTTTACAGTGCCTGAACACTGCCAGGTAATATAAATAGCTGGCTTAAATTCCTGATTTTTGAGAAAAAACAAAATGTCACAGAAAATGGGACCTGAGTGGTTAAGTCTAACATAGTCATACACGGAGTATGCTCTATTTTGGAGCATGCTCTATTTTGGAGTATGCTGTATTTTGAAGTGTGCAGGATGTGAAGAAACTTCTTTTTCTACATTGATATCTATAATATATGACTATAAAACCCACACTGCATGGCTGAACTCTGTACAAGCCATCTTTTGTTACAGGGTGGGTAGTTAAAATGCTAAATTTGTTGAGTTCTTGAGTTTATTAATGTTGATGTTGTCAACAGAAATAATCATACTTGGCATGACTAAGTAATTTAATGCAATTATAAGTAACCTAGCTATAAAGCTAGGAAATAGTGATGTTGACAAAGAAGCAGAGTTATGTGTGCTAGGTTAGTTTGTTAATTCACCACTTCATACTACAGAATAGTTTCCATTTCTGTTTTATTTTCTCTTTATGCTTTCTAATGGCCTGTTTACATTTCTCTGTCTGCACCTCTTTCACATTCCAATGCTTATTGAACAAAACCTTGTGTGAAAAGGGAACAAAAAAGTAAAGCTGCTTTTAAATATTTATTTGAAAAGGACATTCCTTCAGGGAAATCAATTACAATGAGCAATTCTTACTAAAAGCTCTTAATATAAGGGGTTACACATAATCAAGAAAATGGGAAAATTCCTAGCTGCAGCTCAATTCCTACCTAATAGCTCTCAAACAGTAGGGGTTGTAATAAAAGATCAGGCAAATAACTACCAGTGGCTTGTAAGTCACGTTAGATGTAGTGTACAGTATCTATTCTGAAGAAAGAAACTTTCATGAGTGAACAGTGTGTTCCCTTTCTATCAAACAGTTTTGGTAAAGCAGTATGCATCCCGTCACAGCAGAGTGCTCAGCTGCGTATGTACAGTTAGCATCTCACTCTTTTTCAGTGTCAAGTTACTCAATGTTCAGCTATTTGTAAACTGGAAACATAGATCATCAGTAATCAGCAAAAGTGGTGTGTCCCTGTGTGTCAGTGGATGGCTAGCATTGGTTGCCAACTACATTGTTTTGAGTGGAAATTGTACTTTATACTAAGAGACAATATGAAAGCAAGATTTACGTCACTGCTGTGTTACAATGGTGTACTGGTAAGGAGGCACGTGCATATATTACAAATAAATATTTATATATAGCTTGGTATGTATGCATATATGTGTGTTTGTACACAAACAAGATCTTCAGATAATTTATTTGGACAGCATGTAACCATGTGATTTTGTTGCTTAAATTGTTCTTTCAGCTAAGTGCATATATAAATGCTGAAAAGGAAAAAAACAATCTCTAGCTGAACTTAATTAAATCACAAAATCCTTTAATTATAACAGTCAACTCAGCAAAAAAAGAAATTTTATTAACAGCTAAGATCAAACACTTATAAATCTGAAATAATTCTGGAGTTTATATCCACTCTTCAGGATTCGCTTCCTCTTTCCTTCCCTGCTCTTTGAACATGGATAATATCCTACTGAACAAAACTTTCTTTAGGGCCAGTGGAAGGTATCACCATGACAATGCCAAACTGTCCCACCATCCATTACATTTTTATTTGCTGGAGAGTGATTAGGCAGTAATGCTTTGTGTCTACTTACAGAATGAGGCTACTTGTATCTCAGGGATTTGCATGGTCTTCTGGGATTGATTGTAATGAGCCTATTGAATGACCCCTCTAAAATAAATTTTCATTTAGAACTGTACTGCCAATACAAATTCAATAGCAGAATTAGCAAGCATTTTAATCATGTGAGTTCTCTATCTTTTTAAACTATATGCAAATTTGTCTGTCCACTATACCCTGTTGATGGAGCAAGTACGTTAATACTATGTATATGTCAGTCAATATTCAGTTAGTAAATTAGCATTAAATTTAATCACATAAGAAAGCAACTGTCTGAGCCCTTTCAGCATGCCCAGAACTTCAGTTTTACGCTTTATGAACCAGGGCTGTAATGGCTGAACTTCAGTACAGCATATTGACGCTCTTGTGGATGTCTCCAGCTAGCTAGCAAATGGGATAAATCATGTGAGAGAACCTCAAGTGATAGATGATCATTGGATAAACAAGGTCAATTCTGGTTTAGACTTTTGTTTAGTATTTGAATATAGAATTTTCAGTCATGTATTTCATTGTTTTAGGCAGATTAAATACAGTATAGCACTTCTTATGTTTTTATCTGCCTTGCTCTGAAGCAATGACTTTCTATGGATGCTGCTGTATCCTCCATGTTCCTAATCAGAAGTGTCATATGATGTCTCCGCATCTGCAAGTGTCTGTGTTTCCTACATGACTCTTTGTAAAGTCCCTTTTTGCACAAAATGAATTCTACATAAATATAGAAACATATTTTCTAGCCTAGAAACAAAATAAAGCAGTTTTCTGAAGTGGCAGAGGAAAACTGGGATATTATTTTACATGAGACCAATGAGACCTTTAGTATAAATGAAATCAAAATTTGGATCTAGTCTTCATCTGACAGACTAAATTAGGAAGCTGTTCCTCTAGTACATTAGGAGCCCTATAAGCTGAAAATTGCTTGATTTTTTTCTGAAATCTACTCTGTCTGGCTCCAAGTTCTGCATAATTGCCCATTCTTATACCACATATCTTTATACCACATGAAAGCACCATATTTGTAACACTAAATTCCCAATAAATAAAAAAACCAAACAAAAACAACAACAACAAAAAAAAAAAACCAACCCCCTCCCCCCCCCCAAAAAAAAAGAAAAACCAAAACAAAAACACCACACCAAAAAAACCCCTTATGTCTCTAAGCAGTAATTCTTGCTGTTAGGTTTGTATTTTTGTTTTGGGTAGTGAACATCTCACAGAATATTTGAAAGTGCTTTGTTAATAACAAAAGCAAAAAAAAAAAAAATCCCATTTTTTATTTTAAGCTGATTAATTAGCTTCTAGAGTTCACCTAGGATCAGAAATATTTAGTATCATCAGGTAGTTTCATCTTATTAAGATGAAAGATGCCAGAGTGAGTTTTTTTCTGATAAGAATGGTTAAAAATATTGTTAACAAGGTATTGCTACTCTTTAGGGAAGTTGGTTGCTCATTCTCAAACACTTCCCTGTGTGTGCCAGCATAGGTTTTCGTGTTGCCACGTGAAGAGCCAGACAGGATAAATTGATCTGAGTTAGAAATAAGTGGGGGAAAAATTGAGGTTGTGTGGTGTTCTTCAGACCTGCTGCTTTGTAATCTGGTTTGTTACATTGCTGTGAAAGTACCCATGTTGCCTAACAGAGGATCGTGTTGGATCTTAAGAAGAAGTGTATGTGAGATTCAGGTAGAAAAAGTCTGATACATAGCTAAATTCTAATGAGCTGACTACTGAAGCCTACATGGAAGCCTTCGGAAATAAAAGTTATCATGCTGTACATTCTTGAGAAATTTCTTGTTATATTTGAAGATTTTAAATTTAAGAACAGTAACTGAAAGTGTATCATCTCTATCTGCATAGGTAATATTGCACAAGCAGACACTATCTACAGTGATATAGACACCAATTGCTTGTATTAACATATTCATATTTTTAAGGTTTATTTTGTTTGTCAGTTTTTCTATCTTACACACATTTTTTTCCCAGTGTTCTCTATCCGTCACTACTTTTTGGCAAGCTTGTCACTACAGGTAGAAATGTATCAAGCATGCATATGAGCCAAGTCCTTTCAAGTACCACTGTTTTGTATGACTTGCAAAAGTAATCATTATAGTTTTGTTACTTTTTTTTTTTTTTTTTTTTGATGTAAGTTCTCTCAGGGAATTATCTTTACAAACATACAATTTTCTTTCTTTTATAAACATCTGCATTTCTTTCTTGTTATCTGTCCATCAGTCAGTGAAGAAGAGTAATCTTTGCAGTTCAGTGAACTATTTCCAAACTTAGATAGGAAAGTAAACAGTGCTGAAACATGAAACCTGACAGGGTTTCATGTAGTAAGAAGACAGTGCTGTTCAGAATTTTGCTAGTTGTCCATGCAAGTTTAAGTATGTATTGATCAGCACACACAGGGATGAAACTATAGCATGAGAACAGAATGTAATGGTAAAACTTCAGGTGATTTTTAGGGTGAACAGGGAAGAATATGTTACTATAAAAAAAAATCCATGTTGAATCAAGTGTGAATTTACTTGACCGCAAGCTGAATGGTACTATCTGGTGGTTGTCTCCATTAAAGAAGAGTTGGGAATCTACCTGATCTTGCCCTCTTGGAAAATGGAAACAGTTGAAAATCTTGGATAAAAAATAAACAGCAGAAACTAACTATGAAAATAGCTTAGTACCCAGCATGGAAGCACTGGGCTTAATAACTAGCCTTTTTTTTTTTTTTTCCATACTAATCTTATGTTTCAAAGACTGAATAACAAATATGAAAAACTCAACAGAACAACATACTGAAATTCTTTCATTCTTTCATTCTTTCATTTCAATTCAGTCATTTTCTCTCTGATCTCCAGACTGGGATGTCTCCCACTTTTTGTGTGTATCGCATGGTTGGAAAATATTGAAACCTGAAGTTTATTTCACATGCCACAGTTAAAGAAACGTAGAACCTGCAAAAAAAAAAAAAAAAAAAAAATGTCTGTGGAAAGTGAAGGGTGTACCAAATACATTAGTGCAGTCCACAAAGTCTTGGGCGTGAGTAGCTTTTATTCTTAGTAGGAAGAGCTCTTAGTCTCAAGTTTTGCATCCAATTTAATCTTTGAATTTAAGTGTTAATCTATAACTTCTTAACAGGAGAAACAAAAGTGATCTCGAAATACTCAAACATTGGGGGGCAATGAATAGAAGAGCAACAGATTCTGAGATTTTATGTTTTATTCTTCTTGGAATTAAAATTTACTGTGCAATTCCCATGCTGTATCTCATGTATATACTCCTGGTGCCTGAAAAAGCCAAAAGAATCTTCTCGATTTAAATCAGTGATGGCTGCTGAAACTTGGCTTTCTAACAGTATGCTACTATGTGTTTGACAGATCACATCAGATTACCTCATCTTTATGGTTTCTCCATTAAATTTAATTCCTATGTTGACTGTATACTCTCAGTGGCATTGGCTTCACATAGTTTCCCTGTCTGCCAGTCATACGAGTGTTGAAATCTCTCAGATAAGATTAAGGAGTAAGTAATTTTTACAGGTGATCATATTTTGCTATTCTCAGGTTTGAATCACTGAAGTTGTAGGCAAAGCTCTGAAGAAGACTGATGAGTCTCACTAGCTTTCAATTTTCCTGCTGGAATTCTAGAGTTGAGGGAAAAGCTCTAAATTGTGCCTAATGTCAAAGACATTATGAACTTGTTTAGTAACTGGGAAGATTTAGTTCCCCGTAATTCCTGCAAGGGAAAGTTAGGTAAAGAATAAAAGGGAAATTTATAGAAATAAAAAAATTGAGCCCTCACTATTCAACCTCTCATGTACTTCCAGGGATGGAGGTGAGGCTGACCGGTCTATAGTCCTCCTTCTTGCCCTTTTTGAAGATTGGAGCGACATTGTCCTGGGTTCAGCAGCAGTAGTCAGTTTTTCTCCTTCTTAGTAGCTGTTGCAGCACTGTGTTTTTGACTTTCAGCCTGGGAACAAAGCTGATAACACCGATGTTTAGACTGACCAAGAACTTTGTGAGTCTCATGCTCTGCCAGGGAGGAGGAGAAGCTGGGAGGAAGCAGGGACAGGACACCTGACCCAAACTAGCCAAAGAGGTATTCCATACCACAGCACATCATGCCCAGGATGTAGAACTGGAAGTTCCCGGAAGGGCTAGATGCTGCGGGGTGGGGGAGAGGTACCAGTTGGTGAGCGGTTGTATTCTCTTCCTTGTTATTTCTTTTATCATTATTACTATTAGTGGTAGCAGTAGTGATTTGTGTTATACCTTAGTTATTAAACTGTTCTTATCTCAACCCGTGGGAGTTGCATTCTTTTGATTCTCCTCCCCGTCCCTCCAGAAGCGGAGGGAAGAAAGGTGGGGGGGGAAGTGGACTTCGTGGTTCTGATTTACGGCCTGGGCTTAAACCACGACAGACATTTGCTTTCCTCCAGTCCTCAGGCACCTCTCCCGTTTCCCAAGACTTGACAAAGATGATGGAGAGTGGTTCGGCAATGACTTCAGCCAGCTCCCTCAGTACCCGGGGGTGCATCCCATCTGGACCCATGGATTTATGGATGTCCAGATTGCTTAATTGCTCCCTAACCCAGTCCTCATCAACTAAGGCAAACTCCTCCAATTTCTCGACTTCCTCTGGGTCCTCAGAGGTACGGGGCTCCTCAGGACAGCCTCCAGCAGAGTAGACAAAGAAGGCATTCAGCAACTCTGCCTTCTCTGTATCTTCTGTCACCGGGGTACTCACCCCATTCATCAGTGGGCCTACATTACCTCTGGTGTTGGTTTTATCTGCCATATATTTGAAAAAACTCTTTCTGTTGTCCTTGACCCCTCTCACCAGGTTTAATTCTAAGGAGGCCTTAGCTTTCCTAGTTGCCTCCCTGCATCCTCTGACAACAGCCTTATATTCTTCCCAAGTGGCCAGCCCCTCCTTCCATGATCTGTAAACTCTAATATTGTGATGAAATATAACAAGGGGAAGTGTAGAGTGTTACATCTGGGTAGGAACAACCCCAGGTTCCAGTACAGGTTGGGGAATAACCTTTTAGAGAGTAGTGAAGGGGAAAGGGACCTGGGGTTCTTGGTTGATAGGAGGATGACCATGAGCCAGCACTGTGCCCTTGTGGCCAAGAAGGCCAATGGCATCCTGGGGTGTATTAGAAGGGGGGCGGTCAGTAGGTCAAGAGAGGTTCTCCTTCCCCTCTACTCTGCCCTGGTGAGACCACATCTGGAATATTGTGTCCAGTTCTGGGCCCCTCAGTTCAAGAAGGACAGGGAACTGCTGGACAGAGTCCAACGCAGGGTGACAAAGATGATTAAGGGAGTGGAGCATCTCCCTTATGAGGAAAGGCTAAGGGAGCTGGGTCTCTTTAGTTTAGAAAAGAGGAGACTGAGGGGTGACCTCATTAATGTTTATAAATATATAAAGGGTGAGTGTCACGAGGATGGAGCCAGGCTCTTCTCGGTGACAACCAATGGCAAGACAAGGGGTAATGGGCTCAAACTGGAACACAAGAGGTTCCACTTAAATTTGAGAAGAAACTTCTTCTCAGTGAGGGTGATGGAACACTGGAACAGTCTGCCCAGGGGGGTTGTGGAGTCTCCTTCTCTGGAGACATTCAAAACTCGCCTGGACGCCTTCCTGTGTAACCTCATCTAGGTGTTCCTGCTCCGGCAGGGGGATTAGACTAGATGATCTTTTGAGGTCCCTTCCAATTCCTAATGTTCTGTGATTCTGTGATTCTGTGATTTATGTACGTATGGAACACAGTCCTTGTTGTGAAGAAGAACACGTGAAAAGGCTATAGGAAAAGACTACAGGGATTTTCTGAAAGGTATTGGCTGCATAGTGAGAATTTAGTAAGTCCATCATGAACTTCATCTGAACCCCTGTTATGGCAGGTAATGCCAGAAATAGAGGCTAACAAGGTTGCATATAGCAGCTTTAATTTCTTTTTTGTCCCTTTGGCATATTCAGATCAGGACTGACTAGTGGCAGTAGAATTGCAAGTATTTTTTTCTCTCTGTTGTGGTGTTTAGGAATATCAGGTGTCTCTAAGCAGACTCGCTGCAGCATTCCCCACAGAACAGGCCTGACGTTTGTTTCTCACAAGGATCTCATAGGAGGTTTTCCTCAGCTAAGAGCTGCTGAGTCCAGTAAGAAAACTGCTTTTGAGAAACTGATTATTCTATGTGTTTATTTATTAAACAATGGGAATATAAATTGACAATTTTCATTAATTCTTTTGGTGAGTATTCATCTGGATCACTTGTAAAAGTGGGGGGGGGGGGGGGGAAAGGTGTTGCATACTGTTGATACTATTATGCTGAATCATTTTCCCTTTAAAACAGCATAGTGGAAATTGTCACCTTCAAGAAGTATAGAAAGGTGAGTCTCAGCTAAGGGATCACAAGTCCTGCTCTGCTATGGACTTCCTGATGTAAGCCAGGTTTTGTTGTATTAAGGACTTAACTCCCGGTGAGATCAAATTAAACCAAACACCTCTGAAAAAAAAAAATTGTTTTCCCAATCCTGAGATTGTACCATTTTCTAATACTAAGGGCTAAGCATTATGGCATGCAGGATTTATGAAGAGAGAAGGATATTAGATTGCTGTTCAGACAAAAAGTGATCAGTTTTTCTTCATAGCTCACATAGGCAGGTGATACTTCGACAAAATTTTGGACACATGCTGTGCCATATAATGAAAATGTTTCTGTCACATAAAATATAGGTGAAGTATGGTAGTATTATTCTCTGCACCTCAATATATTAGTCCACCAGAAGGTACAAAGACAAATTAAAGGTTACTAAGGAAAAGGCTATCTTACTAACTACAAATGAGATTAGTTTAATGGCCTAGGTACAAAACATCTTTTCAAAAAAACAAATTCATAGCTAAGTAAGAGGGCTATTTGGCCCCAAATTTAGTGAGAAGGAAGGTTTGCTATGTAACGTTTCTAATAGAAAATCTCAAATTACTTTATTTGAAAGGATACCCAACCAAAGACAGGAGTATTCTCACGGGATGCAGGTTAGGAGCTGATTGCAGGACTCCTAAAACGTAGTTCTGGTGTAGTTTCTGTAACAAGCTTTTTACCTGCAAATGTAGGACTACCCCAGTGAAGGAGATCGTGGCTGAGTTCTCAAGAAATATATATACCTCAGGTTATGCCCTTCAACTCTCTTTTCTCCACTGTTACCCTTCTTAGCTACTAAAAGCTGTTGTGTACCATTGGCTCTCACTGAACACTTTTGTGTATTTCATACTGAAATGTCTCTGTTTCTAACCCAAACCATACAGCTGTTAAAAACATCCTGGATATACGTTATATGTTGACTACATCCTTTCTACGTAATTTCATATTTGGTTCATTCTCAGCTACTACTAGGGGCAATGCCTAGTATCTGTGGGCCTCCTATGGGATGGGATACAGATCTACAAGTAAGCCACTTGTCCGCATAGCACCTCAATTTCTAGATGATTGTACTAATTAAAGCACTCACCTGGCAGGGGGAACACCATGATCAAGTAGGTAGTTTTCCAAAGAGGAGTTTCATCCACTGTACTCAGGTGTGCTGACCTCTGTTATTTCCCCAAATGCAGAAAAGTCAACTGCATATTTTTTGGTGGTGGGTGACTGCATTTGCGCTCTCCCCTGAAAAATCGTAGTACAAGAGGTAATAGTTTTAAACTTAAAGACGGTAGATTTAGATATAAGGAAGAAATTCTTTACTGTGAAAGAAGTGAGACACTGGAACAGGTCGCTCAGAGAAGCTGCAGCTGCCCCACCCCTGGAAGTATTCAAGGTCAGATTGGACAGGACCTTAAGCAACCTGGTCTAATGGGAAGGTAGTCCCTGCCCATGGCAGGAACTACATGATCTTAAGGTACTTTCCAACCCAAACCTTTCTATGATTCTATGATTCGATGAAAGCAGGGCGGATCTGACAGGGAAGTCTAAGGGAATGCAGTTTCAGAATGACCTTTTTATTTTTTGTGTCTTGTACTCATCTAGCATGGCAGATTTGTCTTCACATTTTTTGGTCTTGCAGAGCTCAAATTCTGTGCATTTTTTCATCTAACAAATTCTGAGAAAGTACTTAAGTATCTACTAGGTCACTGAACAAAGTGCAGCAAATTTTCAGTTGACTGCCCATCACTGCTGTGCAACTGTCCATCCCCCTCTTCACTTCCCCATCTAGAAAATTTGACTTGTTCTTAGCTAATGCACAAATGGGTTGCTATTGCTTTTTTTTTTTTGGCAAATGAACTATTGCTATGAAACTCCCTAGTCTTGATTTAAAATTGTCTAATTTGAACTTTAGTTGTATTTTACAGTTTTGATGATAATGCACATACTTTTTTAAACTGACATATGGTCTTGATGGTGTTAAAATCCACAGGATATTTTATACAACAACATACTGATTGAGAATACCCAGAAATCAGGGAAATTACACTGGTTATAAATTAATTAAAGAAAGTAACACCACTGGAATATGAAAAGTCTCTCTGCAGTGTTTGTTAGTTAAATTAAAGCTGTTTTCTGGCATGTGAGTTCTGATTATCCTAGCCAGAAAGAAAGTCCATATGTCTTGAAATTCATTAACTTCATGATTTTATTCAGTGATCTCTTTTAATCCAAGATCATGATTTTTTTACACTAAATTAATAAAGAGTTCTAGTAGTTCCACAAGCTGGCCCTCTCCATCTTCTCCTGATCTCCCTATTGGATTAAAGCCTATGTTTTTTCAGTCATAATACATGAAATGATGAAGTGTACGTGTGTGTCTGTGTTTGTTTATATAAGCATATTCTAAAAAATGCATGTAAGATGGAGATAATAATTTTTGGTTTGTACATTTTATTATGAAGTTGGCAAAATCATCTGTTACCAAGAGTTTTGCTAGGTGTTCAAATAAAATAAACTTATAGTTGTCAAAATTACCTCAGTTTTTAATGTTGGTGTCTGTGTTACTTTTCTTAAAATATTCGTAAATTAATTGATAGTTGGAAACAGAATGAGTGGAACTGTTTGTGTTGTTTTAAAAAATCTTTCTTAATGTACTAATAAAAAAACAGGCTATACAAATAAAACATAGAGGCTTTCAGAATAATAAAAAAAAAAACCAAACCTGGTTTAGCTTCTTTGCCTCAGCCTAGTAAAAGAGCAGCTTCTGAAACTACTTGTGATAAATGACTAAAAGAAGGAAGAGAAGGCAAGTAGGAAATTAACACACACATATGTGTATTTTAATGAACAATATTGTTCAGACAACGTTATTTCTTTAGCTATAATACCAGACACCCACATCCCATCTCATACACACCCCACACACCCCCCCCTTTCTCCTACACTGGTTTATTGTCAGAGCAACCATAAGTATTCATGAGGAATTCTGGCCAAATTATAGTCTATTCAGACCCCTGAATGAACTTGAGAGCTACCTGGAATCCTGACATGGCATTATACTGTAGCTCACTTGGCACATTGCTTGAGCTGGATTAGTGCACTGATTTTCAGCAGGAAATCTAAAAGCTGACATCCAGCTGTATCTTTGGTTTAGGACACCTTCACTACAGAGTGTCTGAGCAACCTCTAATCTCCTCAGCTTTGCCAAACAATTTTTGGTCAGAAGCTGAGCCCTCTGAACTTTCTCAGGGTAACTCACCCTTCGCTGAAAATCTACAAAATTTGTCATCTTCAGCCCCTACACTCCACCGCAAATATTTCTTTAACATTATATTATACATTTTCTCCTTGTTGAACTGAAACTTGGGCCTGATCAGTGCCTGGTCAGGGATGTGAGTGAAGTCACATTTTTGACAAGACCTCTGTTGAAGAGGTGCATCTTCACTTATTTTGGGAATGCTCACGGATTAAAACTGGGTTTAAACAATCTCTTCAAGAAGAGCCAGGCAGAATAGTGAGAGAAATTCACAAGGAAATCAAAAGTAACAGAGAACTGTATACTGACTTCTCAGAGACATTTAAGAAGTTGATACTAAATAAAATGTATGAGGTTTAGCCCTGATTTTAGATTGGGGTCCTCAGGAACAGCTACAGTAGTGTAAATAGGAAAACAGAAGTGTCATTATGATGCAGTTTTAAGCCTCCCAGAAGGAGAATCAAGTTGTAGTTAAGGATTGGCTTGGGAGACAGATATTTATTCCCAGCTCTGCCTCAAATTTATGTAATCTAAAATTTCCAGTGGGGGACAGGTTTTTGTCAGTGAATACTCAACATTTCAGACACACAGGAGATTCATCTAAAATGCTGGCCTTTGCCTGTCAATTTCCTTATGTGTTAAAAAGAGTTGATGGATGCCACAGGAATGCAAAGCCGCTATTTATTCTGTTTGACTGAATCTAAGATTTAATCAAAATGTAGGTGTTTGAACTCTGAAAATAGGGCTAGCCAAGGTTTATTTTTCTTTCAAGATTTATTTTTTCATCCTCTTCATCAATCAATCATCAAGAGGTGTGGGTGACCACACCTCTGTTTTCTTCAGACCTGACTTCTTGTAAGGCAGTGGATTTCAGATGCTCGGGCCATAGTTTCAGATAGCAGGGGCTCTGAACAGTCTAATAAACACTAAAGCTTGTTCACTCTGCATGCACAACCATAGAGTGGCCCTGAAAATTTGAAATTTTATTGCTTCACCTGCACAGACGTTTTGCCTTTGAGGAGTAAACTATATTTTTTCTGGATGGATCAGACTTATTGTACAGATACAGCTGAATGCACAGCATATAAAACTAGGCCTGGCATTTGCCATGAATGGGATATGCAAATCTGACACTGTTTATGAACTCACTGTGGCACCTACTGCAACAGACAGTGTCTCATCTTCAGTCCTGAGCCTTCATACAGAGCATATGAAGAAACTACCCACATTCCAGTGCAGTCAAGATTAGGCAGGCAGAATGAGATGGAAGCCTGGTGTAAAGCAAGAGTACTGAGTTGTAATCCACCTGGGTCTTGCCTCAGTTGTTTGCATAGACAAATTTTACTATGAATAAAAAAAAAATCCCAGACCAAACCCTGGGCTTTGGGAAGAATGTGACTCTATATCTCCTGATAGCTTCTGCTTTCCATAGAGTACCAGTAACAGATGTGCTAGCCAGCCTATAACCCCTTGAAATAAGAATTTTTGCCACTGTTGTATCTATCTGTTAGAGTACTAAGCAGGCCTGGACAGCCAAAAAGAATATATAGATACAGAAAAAAAAAAAAAACAGGAAGAAAAAAAAAAAAGGCATGATTTCTCCTTTCTTCCTGCCTTAAAGTTTATTGTGTAAGCAAGGCACTGCAGTACCTTCTTGTCGGTGAAAAATCAAGTAATTGGTTGTCATCAGAAATTCACTGACATCTGTAAATAGCAGGCATGATATCACCAATGGCTTTGTCACAGGTGTATTCTCCTCAAAATCCCTTCCCTGGAACACAATACAGTTTGTTCTAATCCTCAGCTGGGAAATTCAGGCTCTGAAGTGGGAGAGCACCTCTTTGGAGTCTGTGCTGGTATCTTGATCTTACTTTGTAGTCTGCAGCTCTGAAAACAAAATCTGCATTACTTCTCATTAATCTTCACTTCCACTAGTACTTACTAGTAGAATTAATGACAAGTCTTGAGACAGCAAGGTTTGTTCTGTTACTTTGATTGAACAGGTATTTTTGTATACTGAAGCAGTCAGAAAGAGTATTTTTGAAGCTGAATCTGTTGTGTGCTGTGTTTGTTCCTCCACCCCAAGGGGTGATAATAATACCTCAGGCTTATTAGCCAGCTGGTAGAGACACACAGTCCTAGTTTCCACTGAGGAAGTCTCCTGAGACTGATCCTGAGATATCTTCCATGATGGAAAACTATGTGAAAACTAACTTGTTTGTAAATCATAGATCAACCTTCTGAAGGTTATCTTACACAGCTGGTTAGTTAGCTCATCTTGCACAGCTGGTAATTGTCGGTGAAGTAGATGTACTTACCTATAAATATGATTATTTCATATAAACAAATATGGACGAGAATGTTAAATAGGAAACCATTATGATTTTCTTACACCTGTAAGTTGTTACCATTTTTGCAGTCCTTATTTAAATACTATCCATAATACTGTCCATAAAACCAAAATAACAAGAGAGCAAAAAAGTTCTTTCTGCAGGTGTCAAAAAATTCACTATATTTTTTCATCATATCTTGTAATTTCGATAATTAACTTTCTACAGTTTTCTGAAGGAAGTGAAATAAAGGTGTGGGCAATAAAATTTGCTGCAGTTTGCTAAATTTCTATTTTGTATATTAGTCGGAATTTGTTTTCCAATTACATTGAAAACATACTTGTCTTCCATTGTTATGACTAACACAGAAAAAGAAAATAAACTCAATTAGAAAGAAATCTGAGCTTTAATATCACGATATATACTGTGGAATATTTAATTTCTCAAGTAATTCAAGTTGGGCACATATAACTTAGATCTTCATTTTTCTTCAAAATTTAGTATAAATAAGCAATCATTAGGTTGTCTGAAATATTCATGATTCTTGTTTCCAGATAAGTAATTGTCATACGTAATTCTGATTCCTTTTATGTGAAATGTGTATGCTTAACCAGGAGTGCTTTAGGACATTTTCAAGATGAATACAAATATTTCATGCTGTCATGGTTTAAGCCCAGGCCGTAAATCAGAACCACGAAGTCAACTTCCCCTCCCACCTTTCTTCCCTCCGCTCCTGGAGGGACGGGGAGGAGAATCAAAAGAATGAAGCTCCCAAGTAATAATGATAAAGGAAATAACAAGGAAGAGAATACAACCGCTCACCAACCGGTACCTCACCCCCACCCTGCCATGATCCAGCCCTTCCGGGGACTCTCAGTTCTACATCCTGGGCATGACGTGCTGTGGTATGGAATACCTCTTTGGCTAGTTTGGGTCAGGTGTCCTGTCCCTGCTTCCTCCCAGCTTCTCCTCCTCCCTGGCAGAGCATGAGACTCACAAAGTCCTTGGTCAGTCTAAACATGGCTGTTATCAGCTCCATTCCCAAGCCGAAAGTCAAAAACACAGTGCTGCAAAAGCTACTAAGAAGGAGAAAAACTTACTGCTGCTGCTGAACCCAGGACAGTATCCACCCCTTATTCCATACCATTCACGTCATGCTCAGATCCCACATTTTCAATATACCATCACTTTCATCTCAGTGCACTCTTATCTTAGTGCACGGACCAATTCCTATAAAGCTGCTGAGTCCATTCAGTCCATGATGGTGGGCTCCATCTCTTGTAACAGTCTTTCAGGGCAGGAGAGGCCCATTGCAAAGTCCACCCCTCGATCATGAGTCCATCTCTATGTTGCATCTCTACCCTGATGGCCTGAAGTGTCATGGGCCCATCAGGCTCAAAATAATTCACCCTCCCCTCCAGCAGTCTCTGCAACTTGTTGTTGGGGACTCCATACAGCTGCCTTCCATCTCCGACGCTTCCAAAGCACTGGAGGGGCCCAGTGAACTAGATACTCGCCCATGCTGTCCCACACACCCTGACACTCATGACTGTCCAGCCGCAGGGAAAATCTCTCGGTCCCCCTGTATTGTCTAAACCCAGACAAGACCCAAACCTGACTCTGCTTAAGTCTCGGGATCAGACAAAATGGTGGTGGGTAGAACACACTTTGTGTGTGTGCCAACATGGTGATCCCCATCACAATCAGCAGGCAGGTTCCAAGGGTACCCGAAGGCCATTCAAAACCTTCAGAACTCTCAAATGATGCTACTGTACTTGTCACTGGGGCTAGTGTAGCTGTTGTGCTTGAAGGCTCTCTCACCACCAGCTTCTCTTTTTCTGAGTCCAGATCTTCCTCCTCTGCCTTGCTGGAAAGTGCTGCGGGGTCTCCTGCATCCTCCTGGGGCTCAGGCTCATGGGGCTCGGCAGACGGCTGCTGGGGAATGCTCTCGGCCGCCGCAGGGCTGGGCTCGGCTGTGGGGCTCGGCTCCTCCGCCGCCTCCTTCCCCTCCTCGGCAGCCGCCCCCTTCCCGGCCTCTGGCCCCGCTCCCGCCGCCGCTTGGTCCCCGGAACCGCTCTCCCGGGCCGCTTCGGCCGCTGCCGGCTCCCCGAGCGGCTCTCCCTCAGCTCCCCGCAGCCTCACAAAGACAGAGGCGAGGACGAGGGCCAGGACGGTGAAGAGCAGCGGGACGGCCAGGTACAAGTCCACGGCCACGTCCATCCTGCCCTGCTGCCGGAGCCCGCCCGCATTACAAGCCATTACCATAAAATACAATGAAACAAGAACCTTAGCCCAAGGCCCACACTTGATAAACACTAACACAGCAAATACCAGCTCTAAGTAAGCTACAGCATACTGAAACTGTGACATCAAAAAGAACGACTTTGAGAGCCAATAAATCAGCATTGTGCCTCAGTCAGATCTGTTGTTATCTCAACCCTTCCTGCCCCACGTTGGGCGCCAAAAAGAACTGTCGTGGTTTAAGCCCAGGCCGTAAATCAGAACCACGAAGTCCACTTCCCCCCCCGCACACACCTTTCTTCCCTCCGCTTCTGGAGGGACGGGGAGGAGAATCAAAAGAATGCAACTCCCACGGGTTGAGATAAGGACAGTTTAATAACTAAGGTATAACACAAATCACTACTGCTACCACCAATAATAATAATGATAAAAGAAATAACAAGGGAAGAAAATATGATACTGCTCGCTGGAAAAGAGCCCGACCGAAAAGAGGACGTGCCCTTCCGGGTAGCTCCCAGTTACATCCCCGGGCATGACGTGCTGTGGTATGGAATACCTCTTTGGCTAGTTTGGGTCAGGCGTCCTGTCCCTGCTTCCTCCCGGCCCCTCCTCCTCCCTGGCAGAGCATGAGACTCACAAAGTCCTTGGTCAGTCTAAACATCCGTGTTATCAGCTCTTCCCAGGCCAAAAGTCAAAAACACAGTGCTGCAACAGCTACTAAGAAGAAGAAAAACTGACTGCTGCTGCTGAACCCAGGACACATGCTAACATTAGTCACTGATTAATAAGTTGTGGAGACTTATGCTGTGAATCAGAAAACTAGGCGTGTCTATATAGGATCAGATAGTATTGATATTTGTAAGTAATGGTAAAATATCCTGGCAACAATTATTCATGCAGTACAATATCCATAATGCTTGGTACATTCAACAATACCTAACTACAAATTCTTGACAGGAATTGTCCTAAGGTAAAAAACAAACAAAACAACTCCAAATCTTCCAAATAATTCCTCTAAATAATATGCAGGTTTGGAGTGGTGCTTGAAGGAAACAGATAAAACAATAAAGCTACAGATTTCCTTATCAAAAGATTGTTTGTAATTTAAAACAAACAAACAAACAAACAAACAAACAAACAAGAATATATGAGTTGAGATCTCTTGCCTCAGGTCCTGAACCTCTCATTGACAGATTTGACAGCTGAGGTCACGCAAAACTATCAGTCATTAAAGTATATGTGAAAGCAAAGATAAGAAAGTAGCTCCATGTAATACAGGAACTGAAACGTCTTTCAGTTTATTCTGTAATTTTCAGAGGGTATAATTTGCCACTTCAGTTCTAAGCTGGTGTAATTTAAATGGATAGAATCATACTGATAAAAATAGTGATGATTGTATTGTCAATTATTGTATCAGTCTTCTTAAAACTTCTTCAACTGTGAAAGTGATCTTTGAGAAAATTGTCCCTATGTTGTTTTTTCAATTTGAAAAGATGCTTACCAAAAAAAAGAAAACACCTAATGAAATTATAAAAGGATTTCTGTCTTCAGAGTCCACTTAAAAAATGAGGGTAAACTTTTCCTTGTTTTCTTTTTTATGCAAAAGTATGCTAAGTATGGTAGGTAGTGCTAGTAATTTGACAGCTGTGTGCTGTTTGATACCCACTGTACTGAATGTTGGGACTGATGTTTGAAATTCAAATTCAAGTTTTAATTTGAATGAAAATTAATCCATGTCAGTAATACTGATCTTATAAATCTTGGGTGCATCTTTTAAAAATACTCAAGATGCAAAATAGCAGAAAAATTACACTGATGTATTTTTAGAAGCTAAAATAGACCACATGCATTTTCATCCTAAAATAGAAGACAAAATATACAATTAGTTGGTATTCAAAAATAAGATGCACACAGTGGTTTTGATACTGTTTTACATGTATTCCTGTTTCAATTATTGTGTAACCTTTCATGTTCATAATCAAAAATAAACAACTAAAGAGAGTAAAATTAAACAGACTATTGCAGCAAAAGTGGTTGAATAAGACACTTTAAAATTTCTTTCTATCTGTAATAGTGAAGTCTTTGCACCCACGTCACGATTGAAACTCAATGGGAGGATATTAGATCAGATGATGGTGGTAGTCTCTGTTGTGATAAAAATATTATACTAAGATGCGTAGCCATACAGAATATTGCACCAAATTCCACATCCCAGATTCTTAAGTAAGGGTGTCTGTGATTTTCATTGCAGACTTGCATACACCATCTATTGTCAGCTATATTCATATTGCCAGTCATAGCAGCAACTAAATTATGTCACTGCACTACACCTGGCTGCTTTTCAAAGACAAGATTTCTATTTTCCTTTAACATCCTTTTAGACTATGCTTTTCTGACAGATAATATTGTCCAGATGTTCCTTTGTGACAACCTGAGCATATTATAATTTATTCTTGTTGGGATCATTGAATAATGATCACTGAAATGAAGTTATGAAAATGCACAGCAGAAGTTCATTAGGAGAATATATGCATATGTAATGCTTTTACATGTATGTGTTATAATTTTAGCAGTCTTATTGATATGTTGCAAGATATTTTTTCTTAAATTTGTTTGATTCTCCATATTACAGACATGTATGCTATTTAACCTGCATTGAAAGCCAGCAAAACAATGGGACAATAACAAAAACTGAATTTTAATATGGCATACAATTTTAAAAGTTTGGAGGCCTTTATATTCTAATGACAGATATTTTATTTGGTAAGAGATAGTTGTAATTAGCCACAGGATTAGTGTATGCATGAGCTAAACTATATGTCATTTAAAAGAAGTAGGACTCATTATCAATGGGTTTAAATTTCCTTCATAATAGTATTAGTAGATAAGAAAGAAAATACTGAGACAGTTGTGTCAGCTCAAAGATAGGATATTTGTTTTCATTGCTGGCTATTTAATTGCTGCTACTGGAAGTGTGGAAGTTGAAAGTTAGAAAAAGAATAGAAAAGTTTATGTGTAAACTAATAGCGACTGCTAGGTATTAATGACTGTACAGCAAAATTCAAAATTGCAGATTGCATAAGTACTCTGAAATCTAGGTTAATAGAAAGCACATATTTCATAAAATTTTACATATTTCACTATTCAAAACATACAGCTAATTTTCATGCTCTTTGCACTTTCTCTGCCAGATTCTCTACAGAATAACATACTGCTGTCTGGAAGAGGATGCCTGAGTGTCCTGCAAATTTATTTCTATATATATTTCTAAAGTATAGTTAGTATTAGTCCACAGAACAACAAAGAAAATGATATATGCCTATGTAAACTTCATAAGATTTCCTGTCCTTTCTGACCTAACTTACCTCCATTAAAGAAAGAAGCCACATTGGCTCATTAAACAGGTACATCAAACCCACAGTCTTCAAACCCACTGTCTTTTCCTTCTGATAAAAGACTAGTGAGCTACTTTAAGTTATTTCTCTTCTCCTAGCATCTCACAGTGCACTGATAATCTGCAATGAAAGTGGAATTATATTTTTCCTCTTTATAACAAAACAAATATAGTTTTATCTCCCATTTCTGTAGGGACAAGTCAGTACAATCTCTGTTTTGCCAAAAAAAACCCAAAAACCCAGACTCATAATAAAGATAAATAGATAGAAGGAATGTTTTCAGAAGGTACCTGCTGAGACAGAAGACTTTATATTGCTAGCTATATGCACTTGAAGTTGTCACAGGAAGAGGAGAATTCCCCTAGTGATATATCACAGAAACATGGTGGCATGGCTTCTATGACTGGAGTGCTGGAATGGAAGGTTACAGGCTCTTTAGAAAAGACAAGCTCAGCAGATGAAGAGGGGAGTTGCTATTTATGTTAGGGGTAGGCTGGAGAGTATGAAACTTCATCTGAGGACAGGTGATCAGTTAACAGAGAGTTTGTGGGTCAGGGTTAAAGGGAGAACAGTGATGGGAGACATTACTGTGGGGATCTGTTACAGATCGCCTGATCAAGAGGACTCTGTGGATGAAGCATCTAGAGACAGATAGGAACAGCCTCACGCTCGCAGGCACTTGTTCTCATGGGGGACTTCAACCACCCTGATATCTGTTGGAGGAACAGTACGGCCCAACACAAGCAATCAGGAGGTTCCTTGATTGTGTGGAAGACAAATTCCTTCTGCAAGTAATAGAGGAGCCAACAAGGAGAGCTGCCATGCTTGATCTCGTGCTCACCAACAGGGAGGGGCTGGTTGGAAATGTAATGCTGCAGGGCAGCCTTGGTTGTAGCAATCATGAGATGGTCGAGTTCCAGATCCTCAGGGCAGTGAGAAAAGCATGCAGCAAGCTCACTGCCTTGGACTTCAAGAGAGCAGACTTTGGCCTCTTCAGGAACCTGCTCAGTAAGGTTCCATGGAATATAGCCTTAGAGGGCAGGGGGGCCCAAGACTGTTGGTTGATATGCAAGGATCACCTGCTACAAGTTCAGGAATGTTGTGTCCCAGCTAGAAGGAAGTGCAGCAGGGGAGCCAGGAGACCTCCTTGGATGCATAAGGAGATGCTGAGGAAATATAGTGGGAAAAAAGAGGCTTATAAAAGGTGGCAGCAAGGACAGGAGGCCTGGGAAGAATACAGGGATGTTGTCAGGGAAGCTAGGGCCCAGGTTAGGAAAGCTAAGGCCCAGTTAGAATTAAACTTGGTAGAGATGTGAAAGATAACAGGAAGGGATTCTATAGGTACGTAGCGAATAAAAGACAGGCTAGGGACAACGCCAGCCCTCTCCAGAAGCAATTAGGAGAACTGGCTACCCTGGATTTGGAGAAGGCTGAGGTCCTTAATGACTTCTTTGCCTCAGTCTTCACTGGCAAATGATCTGACCACACAACCCAAGTCATGGAAGGAAGATGCAACGACGGTGAGAACAACGATCTTAGGCCCACTGTAGAAGAGGATCTGGTTTGAGACCATCTTAAGCATCTGAATGTGCACAAGCCCATGGGACCTGATGAAATCCATCAGTGTGTCCTGAGGGAGCTGGCAAATAAGGTTGCTAAGCCACTGGCCATCATATTTGAAAAATCATGGCAGTCAGGTGAAGTTCCTGATGACTGGAAGAATGGAAATATAACCCCCATTTTCAAGAAGGGGAAAATGGATGACGCAGGGAATTACAGACCAGTGAGTCTCACCTCTGTTCCTGGCAAAATCTTGGAGCAGACTCTCCCAGAAAGCATGCTAAGGCACATGAAAAACAAGGAGGTGGTTGGTGACAGCCAGCATGGCTTCACTAAGGGGAAATCCTGCCTGACCAATTTGGTGGCCTTCTATGATGGGGCTACGAAACTGATGGACAGGGGCAGAGTGGTTGACGTCATCTACCTGGATTTGTGCAAAGCGTTCAACACTGTCCTGCATGGCATCCTTGTCTCTAAGTTGGAGAGACATCAATTTGAAGGATGGCCCACTTGGTGGATAAAGAACTGGCTGGATGGCTGCACACAAAGAGTTGTGGTCAACAGCTCAGTGTCAAGCTGGAGACCCGTAATGAGTGGTGTCCCTCAGGGATAGGTGTTGGGACTGATCTTATTCAACATCTTTGTTGGTGACATGGACAATGGGATTGAGTGCACCCTCAGCAAGTTTGCTGATGACACCAAGCTGTGTGGTTCAGTTGACACACTGGAGGGAAGAAATGCCATCCAGAGGAACCTTGATGCACCTGTGAAGTGGGAGAATGCCAAACCTTATGAAGTTTAACCATGCCAAGTTCAAGGTCCTACACCTGTGTTGGAGCAATCCCAGGCACAACTACAGGTTGGGAAGATAAGAGATTCAGAGCAGCCCTGCGGAGAAGGACTTGGGGGTGTTGGTCAATAAGAAAATGAACATGAGCTGGATTTAGTGTGCGCTTTCAGCCCAGAAAGCCAACTGTGAGCTGCATCAAAAGGAGCATGAACAGCAGGTCGAAGGAGGTGATCCTGCCCCTCTACTGTGCTCTCGTGAGACCTCACTTGGAGTATTGTGTACAGTTCTGGTGTCCTCAACATAAAAAGGACATGGAGCTGGTGGAGGAAGTCCAGAGGAGGGCCACAAGGATGATCAGGGGACTGGAGCACTTCCCGTATGAAGAGAGGCTGAGAAAGTTGGGGCTGTTCAGCCTGGAGAAGAGAAGGCTGCGTGGAGACCTCATAGCAGCCTTCCAGTATCTGAAGGGGGCCTGTAAAGACGCCGGGGAGTGACTGTTCATTAGGGACTGTAGTGATAGGACAAGGGGTAACAGGTTAAAACTTAAACAGGGGAAGTATAGATTGGACATAAGGAAGAAGTTCTTTATTTTGAGGGTGGTGAGGCACTGGAATGGGCTGCCCAGGGAAGCTGTGAATGCTTCATCTCTGACCGGATGTTGAAGGCAAGGTTGGATGAGGCCTTGGGTGACCTGGTTTAGTTTGAGGTGTCCCTGCCTATGTCAGGAGGGTTGGAACTAATTGATCTTAAGGTCCTGAAGAATGGGGTTGATTGAAGAATAGGTTTGTAAATAAGGAACCTCAAGAACGTTAGGCTTTGTTAGCCACTATAGAGAAAAGAAAATTACTAAGATAAGCTTTGCCAGAACCACCTGATGGTTACTGAGATGACAATTATCCTAAAACAAAGTGATGAAGAAATAAGCACTGGGAGTCCGAAAGCCCAGTACCATATTTTTGTATGCATACAGGAGGCATTCTCTAAAAAGTATGATATAATGTATGTAATTGAATGAATATGTATGTTTAATATAATCACAGTCTGGTTGATGCCTGGGACAGATACGCTTGGAGGAGCTATCCCCCATGTCTCCTGGTGCCACAATAAAGAATACCTGCTTGTCAACTTAAAACTTTGTTGGCAAGTTCCTGGAGTTTCCTCTGAAGCAGTCCTTTTCAACCTTAACTATTCTTTGATTCTATAATACAGATGTCAGTTTACCTCAATTATTTTAGGCATCAGGATGTTTTTTCAATTCAAGTTGAATCATAGTGGAATTCCTGTTTTGAAATAACACTAAGAGTAAAAAAACCCAAAAATCAGCAGATAAAAAACAAAGCAGCTCTGTCTCAGACTATAAACTGTTATTGATTATCTACATGGTTTCTTCTTGTTGAAACCTCAGTTGCTAATTCATATTAAACTATCTTTTTATGGCAGACGGCCTTCCTAACCAATGGAAATATTGTGAGGCTACATTGCCAACTTGAAATGAGTTTCAACCGAATTACAACTTTTATTCCCTACCATTTAAGACAATTACAATAAAAAAACAAATACCAAAGAAAAATGCATTTGGAGAAATTAAGAATAGTGTTTGTAAAGACAAAGCACTGATTCATGTACTCCATCTGGGCATTCGAATTCTGTTTATTGATTATGTTTGAAATGTCTTTGTTAACTGAAGAAAGCTATATGTGACCAGTAGGCAAGCTTTCTTTCCAAGCTTATCAATACATTGTATAAAATAATGTATATCGCCCAAAAATATTTATTTTTTGTACCCATAATATTTTATCTCATAGAAGATGTTCAGGACTAGGTGAACTTTGTGTGCAAAAGACTGCTCAGAAACATACAAGCACCTATCTTAGGGAAATCACCCTGATCTCTGATCCTTGACGTAGGGGGCTTGGTATGTGTGTCCCAAGATTAAAGTGAAGGATCTGGATGTTGCAGGAAGAAATGTATGTGCTTGCTACTCTAAACCTTTCTAAAATGCAAATTGGTTCAGTCAAACTAATTAATCTAGATGATAACTGATGTTAACAATAGCTGCATTAGAGATCTGCATGCCTAGAAGGTAATTTTGAAGACATAGCATACTAGTTACTTGTACCCCTATCACTTTTTTTTAATTTTTTTTTTTTTCTTTTCTTCCTTTCAATGAGACCGGTGAGGTAATCCAGTGGCTCACTAGTGGAAAGAAAGTTGATGACATTGTTTAAACTCCTATCTATATTCTTCTTCTGATGTATCATACACCTGAATCAGATTGTTGATTTTTAAACTAACAAAAAATTAGCTTTTTGCTTTTCTCTTACCTGGATTAGCAGTCTGCCAGATCAGTGAATGCATTAGTTTCTTCTATTCAGACAAGCAGTGGTGCTAGTTAAAGGAATTTGCATAAGAACACAGCTCGAAGGAGAGAGGCCAGTAGAAAGGCACCAGTTCTTTAGGAGCAGCAAATCAGGAAATCTCTCACTTCTTTTCCTGAGAACGGTTGTTACTTCGCCAGCATCAGTGATCTGTTCTGCAATTCAGCCTCAAAGCGACAAATAGACAAAACTAAAGGAAAATGTGTTACAGAAATAGATGGTTTGGTTTAAAGCTCTCCTAAGACAACTTGCAGATGAGAAAAGGTGCATGAAACTTACAATTAGGTTAGATATTACAACTCAAAAGAAAGTGTTTGGTTTAAAATACTACGTTTAATTTTCTTAAATTTTTTAGAAGTATATTTTGTAGATTTTAGTTTTTGTTCTTCTGTAATAATGCATTTTTAATATAATTACATGGAAAAACTTTATCAGTCAGGAAAATAATTTTCAACATGTCCCTGTTTATGCATTCAGTTTCCTCATTCAGTTTTGCTACCTAAGCTGTGGGGCAGGAAAGGTGCAAATTATTTGAAGCATTTTATTGCTTTTTCATCATAACTGTCACTTACAGATACTTACTATTTCTGAATCTTGTGTTAAAGCATAATGTTGTAATACAAATCTTGAAACTTTTTTACTAGGTAATCCTCCCTCACAGATAATAATGTTTCATTCTTAGCACTGAGCTTATAAAGAGAAAAATATTTTTGACAAGCAAACTGACAACCTCTCAAATACGTTATTCACAAAAGCACTGTGTTCAGTCTCTTAAAATCCAGTGTTTAGCATGTTTTGATCATAAGCTATAGCTACAAGGAACTCTTCTTACCTTTGCTCAATCTTCCTGTTTTGCAAGATTAATCCCTTCTTCTTCCTGCTCGTCTGATTTTTGAATTTCTGGTCTTGAGGACTCTTGAATAAAGCACTTGTAAGGATTTTCACCTAGGGCAAGACGACTTCATAAAACATTCTGATCTTTAATCTCTACTCTAATGCCCCATCTGTTATGTGAGAGAATCTGAAAGAAAAGGTAGGCCATTTTGTGTCAGTAGCAAAAGTAGCAAAACACAACCTGAGTTTGTACTCCTGGAGAACTAGGAAAGAAGGAGAAAATAAATCACAGTATTTCCAGATTCTTAGAGAGATATTGCTGTATATTTTATGTTGGTAAGTACAATCTCAGAAAAAGCATAGAACTGGTCTGTGATGCCGAGTTGAGTTACGTAGTATTACTTAGTTGACATTCAGTGTATATGTTTCTATGTCTTTAAAATGACATTTAGTATCGTAATTATGCAATTGAAGCAAAATAAAAAAGAAAAAAAAATCCAGAGATCAATGTGATGTGAACAATCTATTCTCCCCCTGAGAAACACAATTCAAGGAGAAAGTACTTTTTGTAAGCATGCTGCTAGCTGAAGGATCCTGTCCTTATCATTTGTGCCTCTCTCTGGAGATGATTTCTCCATCACAGTAATGAAACTTGTAAGAAGGCATCAGTGTTTTGTTTGTATGACTTAAAATCCATACAGAAGTACAGCAGAGATGTGCATTCCTAAATGAGAAGGAATCAAAGAATCATAGAATAGTTTGGGTTGGAAGTCATCTTTAAAAGCCATGTAGTACAACCCCCCACAGCCAGCAGGAACATCTTCAACTAGATCAGATGGCTCACAGCCCCATTCAAACTGATCTTGAATATTTCCAGGGATGGGGCATCTACCACCTCTCCAGGCAACCTGCTCCTGTGTTTCAGCACCTTCATCACAAAAAAATTCTTATAGTTTAAAACCACTATCCCTTGTGCTCTCACAACAAGCTTTTCTAAAAAGTCTGTCTCCATCTTTCTTATAACTCTCCTTTAAGTACTGAAAGGTCACACAAGGTCTCACTGGAGCTTTCCCTTCTAGAGGGTGAATAACCCAAACTCTCTCAGCCTTTCCTCAGCTGAGAGGTGTTCTAGCCCTCTGCTCATTTTTGTGGTCTTCCTGTGGTCCCATTCCTACAGGTCCATGTCTCTCTTACACTGACTCCAGAGCAGGATGCAGTACTGCAGGTGGGTTCTCATAAGAGCAGAGTAGAGGCGGAGAATCACCTCTCTTGACCTGCTGTCCAGGCTTCTTTTGATCCAGCCCACAATAAAATAGGCTATGCTCCAGGCTTCACACCTTCTCTGAGACATGCCATTAATGTATGAATAGGCTTCAAATCAGATTCTTCTCTTAAACATGCCTGTTGATTTTTAAAAGTAAAATACATAATCAGACTGCGTTAGAACAATAATTTATTTAGCTGAATATCCCATCTGTGTCATCGGCCTGTAACAGATGCCTACCTACATTTTTACACTAGCCAACTGCACATGGCCAGACTTCTAGTCTGAGTACTTATTCTAATGATTAAACAGAATGGATACTAATAAGCATGATTTTATTTGTATTAGTGAGTACTCTCCTAGAACTCCTAGAATCGTTTTGGGTTACAACACAAGGTATTGATTGTTTCCAGAAGGTGTTCCCCTTTGAAGAGGAATGAATTTTGTTGTCTGGACACAAAACCATTGCAACTTACTAGCTTCAGGGCTTAAAATATTTTTTACTCGTTATAACCTTTGTGTTCATAGCCCATGGTGCATTTTTATTCTGCTAATTGGTTTAATTATTTACAGACCATATGAAAACTCAATGTAAAAAAACTCTGGGATAACGAGATGTTCTGCTGCTTACCTAAGTATTATGTCTCTCAACTGTACAACCATGAACAGTATTTAAGAGTTGGTTAGGCTGAAGCTTTAGACAGTAGTACACAGAAATATAGCTGCCTGTATATTCTGATCCTGATTATTTTTTTGAGAGGTTTTTGGGGTTTGGGGTTTGGGGTTTGTCGTGGTTTAAGCCCAGGCTGTAAATCAGAACCACGCAGTCTGCTCCCCCACCCCCCACCCCCCTTTCTTCCCCCTGCTCCTGCAGGAATGGGAAGGAGAATCGAAAGGATGTAACTCCCACGGGTTGAGATACGAGCAGTCCAGTAACTAAGGTATAACACAAACCACTACTGCTACCACCAATAATAATCATGATAAAGGAAATAACAAGGGAAGAGAATACAATACCACCAGCAGACTGATACATAGCCTGACCCCTCAGTGAACTAGCCCTTACGGGTAAATGGCCCCAGTTCTACATCCTGGGCATGACGTGCTGTGGTATGGAATACCTCTTTGGCTAGTTTGAGTCAGGTGTCCTGTCTCTGCTTCCTCCCGGCTTCCCCTCCTCCCCGGCAGAGCAGGAGACTCACAAAGTCCTTGGTCAGACTAAACATTTGAGCAGTAACTAAAAACATTGGTGTTATCAGCACTGTTCCCAGGTTGGAAGTCAAAAACACAGTGCTGCATCAGCTACTAAGAAGGAGAAAATAACTGCTACTGCTGAACCCAGGACAGGGTTTTTTTTAATGCTACAGGATATCAAGTTCACATGCTCATAAGCTGTCTAGAATAAATCAGAGGTAGCAGTGTGTTGCATTCATTAATGTGTACCTACAAATAAGGATTGTTCTCATGCATCACTTTGTGTATTTATCTAGATTGAATTTCATATGTTTTCTTGACTAGTTTTTAATGAATGGAAAGGCTGTTTTGTAATTCTTTGCAGTTGGTTTTAGCTTTTACTCTGACAGGTAACTTTGAATTATAACATTGCACTATATGTCCTTTTTGAAAACATTTGGGAATAAGATGAATAGCACAACTAGAAGTATTCCTGTTATGGCTACTCTGACGTCTCTCCTCTGTGCAAGAAGCAAACAACTTGGTTTCCGCTTTGTATTTTTTAACTTCTTATTAATATGTGAGAGAACATTTCCTCTTAACTTCTAGAGGCTTAGGGGTTTTTTTAAATTGAAGAGGTTAGTAATTTTTTTAAAAAAGATCCAGGTATGAAATTGAGTTTGCTTTGGACTCTGAGTCCTCTGTGTAATGAAGTTTGAGAAGCACAGTATCCAACCTGCCAAGTTTGGCTGGTTGGTGGAAAGCGTAGGTAGGAGAGAGTAAGTTCTGTGCATGTTCCATTGGTGTAAGATCTGAGAAATATTCTATTATAGGATGAATAAAATACAGGAAATGAAAAGAGAGTTAGGTTCTTGAGGTTTCTTATGGACAGTAATTTTAGGTTTTCTTCCATGATGCACAGAAGAACCTTATAAACATTGCGTTTCTTTAATTTCAAACTAAAATAACTTACAGCCACATATAATTTTTTTCCCATAAAGATGTTTCATTGAAAATCAAGGGCTGCCTAAACATTATGGTTTATCCTAATAGGTAGCTCTACCTGTTCAGTCTTACTGCAAACATGAAAATATAGTCTAGTTTGTAGTCCAGTATAATCTGTTCAACAATATCAATAATTTCTCTAATGACATTAGAAGTTGATTATAAAGTAGTGAACAAAGCAAAGGAAAAAAAAAATAAAAATATTTTTTATTTATGTATTTAATAAAAAAAACCCCGACCAAAACAAATAAACAAAAAACTCCAAAACTATTATTAAGGAATAAATAAATTTCATTATGTATGTGCATAAGAGACCTCTTACCCTGTGCACAGGGTAAGAGGAGGAGACAAAATACTAGTGGTCAAAAAAGGTTGAGATGCTTGAGTCACGGATCTCTTGAGGAAACTCAAGAAGGTAGGACCAGAAAACACACATTTGGGAGAGTGGGGCACTGACGGTGCTGGCTGATATAATTTTGATATAATTTTTTGGCCCACACACCAGCTGCATATACGCAAGAGATATCATATCTGTTGTCCTGGGTTCAGCAGTAGCAGTCATTTTTCTCCTTCTTAGCAGCTGGTGCAGTTCTGTGTTTTTGACTTTCAGCCTGGGAACAACGCTGATAACACCGATGTTTTTAATTGTACACTAAGTGATGTTTATTCTAACCTAGGACTTTTTGAGTCTCATGCTCTGCCAGGGAGGAGGGGAAGCCAAGACAGGACATCTGACTCAAACTAGCCAAAGAGGTATTCTATACCATACCATGTCTTGTCCAGTATATAAACTGGGGACAGTTACCCAGAAGTGGTAGATTGCTGCTCTGGTCGGGCTGGGTATTGGGCAGCGGGTGGTGAGCAGTTATATTCTCTCTCCTTTTTATTTCCCATATCATTATTATTACTGGTGGTAGCAGCAGTGGTTTGTGTCAGATCTTAGTTACTGGACTGTTTTTACCTCAGCTCATGGGAGTTACATTCTTTTGATTTTCCTCCCCATCCCTCCAGGAGTGGGGGGATGAACGGGAGGTGAGCAAGCAGCTGCATGGTTCTGGGTTGCCAGCTGGGCTTAAACCACGACATATGTACAAGGTGTAGAACATGTTTGGACAATCTAATTGACTTCTTTGATGAAATTACTAGATTAGTGGAGAGCACTTAGTGTAATTTATCATGACTTTAGCAAGACTTTCCACAGCATTTTTATATTCAGGAAGAGATATCATCCCAGTGGAATGATCTGTTGTGAAGTGAAAATCTTGGTGAATTATAAGGCTCAAGTGCAGCTAGTAAGTAATTGTACTGTAGCTGCAGGCTGGTTAAAATTGGAGGTCCTCCTGAGTGTCTGTGGGGGTCCTATCTTTATTGGTATGTTTATGACTGACCTGGAGGAGGAGGTAGAAATAAACATCCTTTTCAAGTCTGAAAATTACACTAAACAGAGATTCAACAGATGTGCCAATACAGGTCATCAAGAAGCTCATGAAATTCAACAAGGACAAACGCAGTCTTGTATGTGGGACAGATTAATCCCAGGCTGGGGACTGGTTGGCTAGAAAGCAGCTTGACTGAAAAAGCCCTGGTGGATCTGAGGAGTACAATCATTTTTACTTACTTAACACTCAATAGCTTTATGTGGAATACCATGTGCATTTTCTTTTCACCCACTTCACATACAAGAAAGGTCTGGGTAAATTGGAGCAAGTCTAGTGAAGGGCAACAAGGATTGTCCAATATGTGCCCTCTGAAGAGAAACTGAGGGATCTGGACTTGTTTATCCCCCAGAGGGTAAGGCTTAAAAGCACCTAAGGGCTGTCTTGCTGTACTTATGACAAGGTTACTGAAAAGCTGGAGACTGACTTTTTGCTAAGAGACAGAATGGGGGAATGAGATCATGTGGTCATAAATTGAAACAGGAGAGTTTCACCTAGTAAGTAGGCTAAAATCAGTGTAAAGATAATCAAGTATTGGAAGAGACTGTCTGGAGATAAACCCTGTTCAAATACATATTTTATGCATAAAAAGCGTATTTAGAAATCTTTGCCTGACTGAGTATTGGCATTCATTCAACTTTATTGATAGTAAATTCTACTTTGCATTTAATTAAGACTCATTTTAGTGGAAGCTTTTTATTGGCCTAAATTAAAGATGGTTTCAGAATTGTACCTTCACCCACATAAATTGGCATCTACTCCAGAACTGTACATGTAATCCTGATTTGATTGGGAAAAGAGACAAGCCAGATAGCTGCTAAGATGTCATATTAACTGCAAGTACCTATTTAGAAAGGAGAAATAGCTAGCACAGGGAGAATGAAACATCAATTCCTTAAATACTTGGTGTTACAACATGAGTAACTGATTCTTATGAACCTGCCCTGTTTTGATAGTACTTGGCTTTTGGAGTCTTCTGTACCAACCTAAGATAATAGCTACGCCCCGAAGATCTAGCTTTCAGGTGCAAGAGGTGTGAAAGACTAATTCTGAAAGGCAGCATGATTTTTGGCCTGAAGAGATTGTGATTGACAGTGCCTCAAACAAAATTCTGCTGATGGTTTCAAGCTCTTAATACTTCATAAATTGTAGAAGAGAAGTAATTTAGCTACTCATTCCATTTTTGCTTTGAATTGGAAACTGTAGTGGTTTGTCCTCTTACATCTTCTATCCACTTTCTTTCTGAAGAAGTATTAGCCCTAAATATCCTCAGTTCTGCAGTGTGTGATTGCAGTCTTTGATTATATTACAAGAATATACAAAATCAATTATTGTACTTACAAACATAGACAGAAAGGGTAAATAAGTGCATTTGAGGACTTGTTAAGTTAAAAATTAGTTCAAAATCTGTTTTATATCAGCTCTGGAGATTGTTTCCTGAGATAAAGACAACTGGAATGGTATCTATCTGTGTACAGAATTTTTCAGGCTATACTTTGTAGCAGCTGGCATTTCTCTGAGACACTTTGAAGGGACTCAAGGACAGCAAGGAAAGGAATGAAAGTTATTGACACTTGGCATAATGCTTACTATAAATATGTCCTCATCTCTGTAGGAAAATCACTGATACTGAAAATTAGGGTAACAGCTTTTTGCCTTATCCTCTCATCCTGTTTCCAGGATTAAGTTTATACCCAGCATTGTAACACTTATAGTACTTGTTTTGAGTTTGTAGTACTTGTACTGAGTGAGAATATGTGAGAAAAATGATTCTACTGGCATCAAGATCACTGAAGATGGAGGGAGAGGTAGTTCTTCAGGTGTTGGAACAGAAATGCCTCTGCATTCCATGGTGAAGATCATGCTGACGCAGATTGTTCCCCTGCAACCCATGGAGGTTCACAGTGCAACAGATATCCACCTGCAGCCTCTGAAAAGCCCCACTTTGGAGCAAGTAGACATTCCCTGAAGGAGTCTGTGAGAGCGTGAGATCCTGGCAAGACCTGTGGCCCTGTGGAAAGAAGCTCAGGACCTGTGGTACCATGGGGATACCTAGCTGAAGCAGTTTGTTCCTGAAAGGACTGCACCCTGTGAAAGGGACCCATGCTGGAGCAGTTCCTGAAGAACTGCAGCTCATGGGAAGGACCCACGTTGGAGAAATTCGTGAAGAACTGTCTACCCATGGGTGGGACCAGCACGAGCTGGAATACGAGGAGAAAGGAGAAACAGCGACAGTATGTTATGAGCTGACTACAACCCCAACTGCCCATGCCCGTGCATCACTTTGGGGGAGGAGGTAGAAAAGCTGGAAGTGAAATTGAGCCTGGGAAGAAGAGAGGGGTGGGGAAAAGGTTTTTTTAAGATTTGTTCTTATTTCTCATTATCTTACTCTGATTTGATCAACAATAAATTAGATTAAATTCCCCAAAACAAGTCTTTCTTGCCCATGACAGTAATTGCTGAGTGATCTCTTCCTGTCCTTATTTTGACCCATAAGGCTTTTGTTATATTTTCTCTCCCCTGTCCAGATGAAGAAGGAGAGTGATAGAGCGGCTAAGTGGGTACCTAGCTTCCAGCCAGGGTCAACCCACCATGGTACTCCACCTATCTTTAATACTGTAAGGCTTTTCCTGCAGCTTACAGAGAGGATGGTATTCTATGATATGCATTTCTTCCTCTCACTTGTTTATCCGTGTGATTAAAAATGGCTTCACTTCTATTTAATTTCTAACTACTTTACTCAGTGTCTTGTGAAGTAGTTCTGAAAAACACACACATATTTTTGTAATTGTTCTATGGAAAACAGACATAAATGAATTTTGACATCCTATGTTTACTGAGAAGTTAGATAATCCAAATGCAGTGACTCATAGTGTAAAAAATTTACAAGATACTCTGCTCTATTATTTAGAGCACTTATCTTTAATTCCATTTTTCCACTTGTGTCTTAAAGGAAAGAACAGAGTGTTGGAGTGGACTGTAGAAATTGCTGTGACACATCCCATTCCTATTTATACTTGTGTTAAATTTAAGGAAACTAAAAACTTGGCACAGGATTTTACCCTGTGGGAATGGTGATTCTTCTTGAAGCTGTCAGTTGTTGCTTTTAACCAGACAGTCAAAAGAGGCGACTATGCCACAGTATTTAGCATTGGTGCAGCATTACTTTGAGTAATGTGTGCAGTTCTGAGCCACCCAAGTTAAGAAGGATGTTGAGGTCCTTATATGTGTCCAGAAGAGGGTAACAAAGTTGGTTATCTAAGGACTCTGGGAGAAAAAGAGACTAAGTGATGACCTTATTGCTCTCCACATTCCATTCCATTCCGTTCCATTCAATTCCATTCCAGTCTCATCCTCTACTATCTCGTCCCATCCCAGTGGGCCTAAAGGCTTACAGAGAAGATGTAGGATTGTGCAGACGAAAAATACCTCTCTATGGGAAACGGTTTATAAGGAAGAGAGTACAAGAACTATTTTCACTAGCAATTAATAAAATATGGGGTTTATTTTGCTTAAAAAACAGTAACTTTTGAGGTTCAGTCTCCTTTGAATAATTTATTCATTAAAAGCTTATGTAGAATGTCACCTTCTTGGTTGCAAGTTTTCTGTTTTGGCGTTTCAGATCAGCCTGCACCTCCTGTCAGGTTTTAAAATAAAGTGCATAGATACAGAAATCTCTCAAAAAATGTCCAGTACATATACCATATGGATATACCATACCAAGTATGCACTGAACCACTACCTTATGAGAATAAAACCAGAATGCATGTGATAATTATTTTTAAGCTTTATCAGTTTCTCTAGTTCATAATGCCTTGCTCATCACAGGGACAACTAAGTGAAAGAGGTCTCAAACATAGGCAGAAATTGCATCCATTTTCATGAAATGCAGGAAAAGTTTTTTAAAAAAAATTAGGTTTGAAAGGAAAAAAAAAACCACCTCATACTTTTTATGCTTTCTCCAGCTGATTTGCCTTTTCAGTAGTTTTGAAAAATCTGAATTTAAAAAATTGTTATTTTAATGACAGGCAAAAGTCAACATCTTCTTGTATTGCCAAAAAAAAATTTAATCTTTACAAAACATGTTAAAGTCTTATGCCTACATTTTATACCCATTCTATCTTTGCTTTCTGACACAGTTATAGCAGTGTTAAATATTTTCTTGGTAAGAATGAGTGTTATTCACAAAAAGAGAGATCTACTGACTTCCATGAACTAAATTCAACTTAAACTCTAAGTTCTAAATCTTTGCATACAAAGTGACTTCCAATTTGTCTATGCTAAGTATCTAATTTCCTATATTAAGTACAGATTGAGTACTAATTTGCTAATTAGTGTCATTCTAACAAAGCAAACACTTTCTAGTTAGGTATTTGTATTTATGTTTATTTTTCAGAAACATTTCTGTAAATGTCTCCTAAAATTCTTTCTTTTCCTATAAATGGAAGTTGTGTCTCTAATCGGTAAGAAGCATACAGAAGAATGAAGAGCTATATAATAGTCATTGACTCACTGAGTCAAAATGGTGAAGTACAGTTCCAGTGTGACTTGCAGAACAAGAATACTGCAACTACAATGTTTATTTGGATATTCTGTAGGAAAAACATATTTTTGTGTTATATATTAATAGTTTTAATTGTTTGTGAGTATCCTCTTGTGTCCACCAAAATTATGAACAGCCGTATTTCACATGCATGGAAAAAATCCATGTACATACCTGCATGCATTTTTTCATATCAAATTTAATATAATATCTATCTACTAATATCTAGTCTGATATTTTAGTCATGACACAAGCTATTGCCTTTTTTAATGATCTTTTAGTCATCAATACTACAGTTGCCAAGTATTTAAGTAACATATGGAATACTCTATTCCCGAACAGGTATTCAGACGGTACATTTTAAAAACTATTTTCTCATGTCTGCCAAGCTTAACAGGAGTTAAGGAGAAAGAGTAAAAATGGATACATATTTTTGTAGGATACGCTCAGTCTGTTGCCCTTAGTTTGCTGTGTTTGGAAATAGACTTTTCTGATTTAGCAGCTAAATCAGAAAGTGTGAGAAATCTGATGGGAAGTCAAGGTTTCAGGTTGCAGAGAGACAGATCTAAAGGAAGTGTTGCAAAAATTACCTCAGCTTCTGCCAGGCAGGACCTTTTCCACGCTTTGCATTATCTAGTAGGTGCTGATAGGATCCTGTAGGGCCAGGGGCTTCTCCAATTCATATAATTTTTTTTATTTTATGCGGTCAGCCTTTGCGTCGCTGGAAGTACAAAAACAAATATTAAGATTCCCCTTTGTGATGCAAGCATAGCATTTGACTAGTTACTTTTCTGTCCATATTCTTTTGTCCATATACTTTTCTGTCCATATACTGTTTATATTAGAATTAAAATATTGGTTGGCTTATTTTCCAAAATTTTCATGACAGACATATATGCAACACATATTTATCATATAGAGTACATATATATGTAATACATATGCATAAAAGATTATTTCCTAAGAACTCTTCGTAGCCACTTCTCTTAAGCTATAAATTTTTTTGAGGGCTATAAATAACACATATTTTGCATAACACTTATACTTTATGATAAACCAATGGAGATTGTAGAAGCAAAAAATATAAGTAATTAATATTACATTATTTAGCAACCAACATCTGGGTTTTTTTAATAAATTAAATAATTACCAAGAAAGGCTAGCAAACACTACTAAGCTATCAGTGCACTTCTCTAACTCTGTAACACTTTAGAGATTTTTGTGACATGAATGATTTTAACTAATTAATGCAAGAACTCCGAGGACACTGCTTTTCTTGCTTTAAGCAGAATGAAAAATATCTACATCTGATTTGGGTTGAAAAGGTTCACAGCTTGTTTCAGGTCCTGCAAACTGTTGTAAAAGTTAATTTACTTGTATTTGTTTATGTGTAAGTCAACTTCTAGAAATTACTAAGATTTGCTGTATGAAACATTTGCCATGTACTGTAGAATAATGTCCTTGACACCCTCCGCCTTTGTGAAAGTTGAACATAAATTTAGAAATATATCACCTCTAAATAACAATATGTTCTCTACATTACAAACTAGTAGTTAAGCTATTCACCTAGATTAGTGTTCCTACTAATGAGTTTTGAAGTGGCTGATTTTCTTTTACAAGCTATATTCTCTTTTTGGGGGGAGGGACAAGGAAGGGCTAACAGAACTTATATTTTCTATTAATTAACACAAAGGATTAGTGTTGTTTTCTGTCTTGCTTTTCATAGCTTTTCTAACAATTTCACATAAGTATTTCACCTGTTTGATAATCACAGAATATGCGATCATCAGATTCATAGATCTATCCATTATAACTCAACTTTTTTTTTTTTTTTTTGTGAGCATGAGAATATCCATCAATATGTGTAGAAAGTTAGGATTTATTCCAACTTCGCCAATTGATATTTATTAAAATTTAATTTCTTCTGCTATTTTCTCTCTCAGTCACTAAGTCTCAATTCAGTTCTCTTCATTTCTTCAAAATTAACTTTCATCTTTATTACTCTGAATGGCTTAATCCAATCAGCAATCTCACTCTGTCATGGTTTAACATGTTTTCCATGTCACTTAGGAAATGTCGAGTCTGGGCTTAAGAGCAGTTCTCAAATAATATACTAAAAAGTTGGTTCTAGTGCATGGTGAAAAGTAAGACATCTAGTCCAAGATAAAGAACATCTGTTTATAATCTGTACTGAAAGTGACAAGTGATGTTCATCCTGCCCTAAGAAAAGGAACTTTGATGTTACTCTAATGGTTTAAGTGAAAACACATGGCATATTTCTGCTTCCTTTGTACATAGGAATACACCTTAGCTTTGATATTATCATCTAGTGCCTGGAATAAAGGCACTGTTTTAAGCCACTTAGCTTAATACAGCTAGAAACAAGAAACTAGGAAAAGACTAGCTGAAGCTCAATTTTGTTTTAAAAAAAGTTCACTTAATGTTTTTTTTTTTCAATACAGAGGTAAAAGGCCCAAACAACCGATTTAAGAACTTTGGAAATGTCAGCATAATTTGAATTGACAAATGATTGAGAACATTTAGTGCTTTGGGTGGAATTATGTTGGTGTGTGAATTTCAGAGCTGAGTGACTGAAATAAGGTTTTGCTGTATTATAGAAAGCAGTGGCTTCTTGAGATGCCTCACAACATAATAAAGGGTAAAAGGTAATTTAGTGGAGAAATGTGGATCAGCACACTAAAACTTTATGGTAGATGAATTGGTGCTAAACTTAACCACCATGTAGAGATACTGAGATTTATATTTATCTGTATAAATTAATTTAACTCTCTATTTAAAATTCCATGCAACGTCCATGACTAGTTTTTGGTTTGGGAATTTTTTTTTTCAGTATGGTTACTTAGAATTTTGAAAAAGAATATATAAGTCAAGACAGACTTTTTGTAGTTGAAAAGAGTTAAAGAAACTAGAATAAGAGTCAAAAATGTGTAAAATTATATTGGAATAATTACATAAAATCATATAAATAACAGCACTTGTAATGTAAGGAGCAAAAGTACATTAATAGAGCCATCTCCTGGAGTTAAAAGTGTGCTTGGGTATCTTTTGTTGTATAATATAATGCCTTGATATGATGCAGCTACAAAACTTCTGGCCTTATGTAAGTTTATTTCTTTACATGTTGTTTAAATAATCCCTGTTATGTTGTTTTATTGTTGCAGGAAATAATGGTAAATTTCATGTTAAAAAAACTTTAAGTAGCAATTAACCACAAGCAGCATTGTTGAAATCATGGCGTATCTACCACTGTTCTCCTTCCAGATTAACAAAGTTTATGGAGAAGAGGTCATTCTTCGCAAATCTGTTATAGCAGATTCAGTGCTGAAATGTTTCCTGAAAACAATGTTTCAGGTGTATTTTTAAAGCATGTCTTCTCCTGTATTGTGTGGAAGTAGCTAACTGTTCATTACTTGCTGTTGTCTTTGATTCTTACAGCTAAATACAGCCTTTGGTGTAGGTTAAGTATTGTTTATCTGTGATCTGTGTTATTATGTTTTATGGCAGTATAGGAAACAAAAAATTTCTTCTATTTTCCTTCTCACAGCAAAACTGCTTTAATTATCTGCTTCATCTTGCAGAGAATGGAACAAACCAGACACAGCAGGATGACTATGAGCCAGCACTGTGCCCTTGTGGCCAGGAAGGCCAATGGCATCCTGGGGTGTATTAGAAGGGGGGTGGTCAGTAGGTCAAGAGAGGTTCTCCTTCCCCTCTACTCTGCCCTGGTGAGACCACATCTGGAATATTGTGTCCAGTTCTGGGCCCCTCAGTTCAAGAAGGACAGGGAACTGCTGGACAGAGTCCAAAGCAGGGTGACAAAGATGATTAAGGGAGTGGAGCATCTCCCTTATGAGGAAAGGCTAAGGAAGCTGGGTCTCTTTAGTTTAGAAAAGAGGAGACTGAGGGGTGACCTCATTAATGTTTATAAATATGTAAAGGGTGAGTGTCACGAGGATGGAGCCAGGCTCTTCTCAGTGACAACCAATGGTAAGACAAGGGGTAATGGGCTCAAACTGGAACACAAGAGGTTCCACTTAAATTTGAGAAGAAACTTCTTCTCAGTGAGGGTGACGGAACACTGGAACAGGCTGCCCAGGGGGGGTTGTGGAGTCTCCTTCTCTGGAGACATTCAAAACTCGCCTGGACGCCTTCCTGTGTAACCTCATCTAGGTGTTCCTGCTCCGGCAGGGGGATTAGACTAGATGATCTTTTGAGGTCCCTTCCAATTCCAATTCTGTGATTCTGTGAAAAGACAGTGGAGTATTGAGAAGGCTCCAACAAGCTCTGAGCTGGATGTTAACTTATTTGATAAGCAAAAGAATGCATTGGGTGACATTCATGTAGTTTATTCTGTGCACCAAGATCATGAATGTCTAATGATTCTGAAGGGAACTTCCAATAGTGCTGTCATGGTTTAAGCCCAGCCGTAAGTCAGACCACGCAGTCTCTCTCTCACTTCCCCCCTTTCTTTCCCTCTCTCCCAGAGGTATGATGGGGGAGAATCGAAAGAATGTAACTCCCATGAGTTGAGATATTAACAGCCCAGTAACTAAGGTATAACCCAAAACCACTACTGCTACCACCAATAATAATCATGATAAGGGAAATAACAAGGGAAGAGAATACAATACCAGCAGCAGACTGATACATAGCCTGACCCCTCAGTGAACTAGCCCTTCTGGGTAACTGCCTCCAGTTTATGTAGTGGGCATGACGAGCTGTGGTATGGAATACCTCTTTGGCTAGTTTGGGTCAGGTGTCCTGTCCCTGATTCCTCCTGGCTTCTCCTCCTCCCTGGCAGAGCATGAGACTCACAAAGTCCTTGGTCAGAGTAAACATGACTTAGCAACAAGCAAAAACATCAGTGTTATCAGCACTGTTCCCAGGCCGAAAGTCAAAACCACAGCACTGCACCAGCTACTAAGAAGTAGAAAAATGACTGCTAATGCTGAACTCAGGACAGTACAGCACAAAAATACTGCTAAGAAATGGCCCGGCAAGGTACTTTTAGTTTCTTTCTTTGTAAGATGTGCAGAGAAATAGGGAGGACAAAATTGATCAAAATGAAGCCCATGATTGTCTATATATATGCTGCTCCAGCTCAGGGGCCTGCCATATCAACTCTCTGTTTCAAGTCTTAAAACCTCAATTTGTTGTAACTGGTTAATCATCTCTAGGGTCCTTTCTTCATGTCTTCCAAAAAACTAACCCTAGATTTGTTGATGATTAGGGCAGTTTTTGACAATAGTTTTACAGACTGTTCTGTCACTTAGATTCATTAGTAGGAAAGCTTGACACTGACCTTTGTCTGAGTATGAAATTTGATGAATTAAATTCAGTAGAAAGCACAAGGATGTTGTTATCTCAAAAAAGATTGCCTATTTAAATGCTGCATCTTACAAGATGTTATTCTGGCCTGTCTGTTCCAGTCCTAAAATGAATAAGGAAGAGCATTTTAAAGTCGGAGGTTTTTTTCATTCAAATTCTTTGCTTAAAAAAATCAATTTCCTTTACTATGAATGACAAAATAGACAGTCTGGGACAATACTAAAGGAATCTGTATGCAATAGCTTTCCATGCTCAAATCTGGAAAAGTGTCTAATCCCAAACCAACTAAAAGGAAATCACATGTTGACTAATGAAGAGTATAAGGAAAGAAAGGATTATCCATTGTTAATGCATATAAAGTGGAAGTGATATAGCTTGATAGACAACATGAGTTTTGCATCTTAAAAAATATTTTCATGATGGTGGCAGAAAACAGACCACAAATAAACTTCAATTTTCTTTTATATGGTATTCATCTTACTGTTCTCAAACACAGATGACATAATTAAATGAGCCATATTTACATGAGGCAAGTTACATATTCTGTCCAGTATTCTGCCTTTTGCATCTCCACTGCATGGGTGTCTTCAGTGAAGGTACTAGACGTTTTAGAGTCTGATTAACAGACAAGCTAGCTTTCTGCATCTGGCTCTGTTTCTGTCTTACTAAAACTTTGTTGTTGCAGTGAGTGGTTGCAACGACTTGCACTGTTGCTTGAAAAAGAGGCAAAGATTGGAAGAATAAAGGATTCCAGATTTGGCACTGCTGCATGGTTTTTCATAGTTGCAGTGATTTTCAATTGATGAGGGCATCAACACTGTAACCTTCTAGATGTTTTTGTTCAACACAGAAAGATCATAGAATCATAGAACAGTTAGGGTTGGAAAAGACCTTAAGATCATATAGTTCCAACCCCCACGCCATGGGCAGGGGCACCTCACACTAAACCATGTCACCTAGGGCTCTGTCCAACCTTGCCTTGAACACTGCAAGGGATGGAGAATTCACAACTTCCTTGGGCAACTTATTCCAGTGCCTCACCACCCTTACAGTAAAGATCTTCTTCCTTATATCCAATCTAAACTTCCCCTATTTAAGTTTTAACCTGTGACCCCTTGTCCTATCACTACAGTTCCTAATAAAGAGTCCCTCTCCAGCATTCTTATAGCCCCCCTTCAGATACTGGAAGGCTGCTATGAGGTCTCTATGCAGCCTTCTCTTCTCCAGATCGATGATGCTGACTTCCTCTTTTGGGGATTTATGAACTGTACATGGTTTGTAGTTATAAATAATGTTTTGTGCAAGATATTTCAGTGAATGAAACCTATGGCCCATATATCTAAACAGCAAATAAAGTATTTTTCATTGATATCTCTATAGTTTAATTACATTTTCAGCTTCACAAAAGTTCATATTCACATGGTGAGCTTGAAGCCCTGCACTAAGATAACAGCTGTTCAGACACTGCAGTACTACTGAATATGTGAAGTTTCTAATCTTTAAATAAGCAAAAAAAATAAAGCATTTTGATTTTCTGCACTTCAAGAGCTGCCAAGTAATGTGTTTTATTTTTACATGCAATCCAGGAATCAGAATTTTCCTTGCTTTATTTTTTTTTTATAATGTTAACTTCTGCATCATTGTGTCAACAAAGAAATGAAGGTAATTTTTAGATTGTCTCCTTCAAATAGATGCTGCTTTCTTAACAGTGCAGAATTTTAATTACTATCCATTCCTCCCTTGCTATCATGAAATCACTCTGTATTGCAAACTTAGTCTTTTGGATTAGATTATTGAAAGGTGACTGCTGCTGTGCATTCTTGAATACAGTGATATATGCTGCCACCACTAACCAGTTTCTGATGCCAATGTGTTTAGCATAGGCACCAGCTCTAGCATGTTCTTCCACTGATTGCTCCTTCAGTGAGATATGAACCTCAGAGGAGATTTTTGACCCTGCTGAAGACGTTTTTTTCAGGAAACATTGTTGTATGTGTGTGCAAAGGAAAATGCATTCTGATAGCTATGACAGCAATCTGAGTTGTTTTCCTAACAGTTGGCTCTGTCAGCAATTTAGCCTTTGCTGACTGAACTTTTCCAGTTCTTTGCTCTTTGATAGACCAGGCACAAGTAAAGCCATAGAGGCTTGGTGCAACACTGTTCACAAACATGGATTATTTTGCTCCTTAAGATGAAAGCAAGCAATTGGAGGTTATGCTTCAGGGGCTCATTTTACTAATTCCCTGTTTCTGCTCAATACATGGTTTTTTTTACAGACTCGTTTGGTTTAAAAGCATGCATAATTAAGCAATAAGTAGAATACAGGTACACCATCTTGTAAAGCCTTGTGTTTTAATTATTTGATGCCCTGAAAATCAAATAAAAGTCTTGCCGTACCATGAAGCTCCTTTGTTTTGGCTCTGGTGATCAAAGGAGTTATCTTTTTTCCTTATAAAGCAATCACTGGTTAGAGAATGGAATACCAAATTTTGTTCAGTTTTCACAAATACTTGTTGTATCTTCCTTGGGGTTGTTAACAAATATTATAGTAAAATCTTTAATTTTCAGTTAAAACATTACTGATGTGAGATGACTTTTGTTTGTCAGTTCAATAACCACTCCTTTCCAGTCTCAGAGGTGCTTGCTTGCCCCAACCTGATTACCTTGTCTTCTGTGGTCTTGATCTCTGTCTTAGAAGCATCACTTTCTGCAGTATGTGCCTAAGTTGTTGGAGCTGCTTTTGTTCAGGGCAGACAGGAAGCTCTGTTCTAAACACCAGGATGTGAAGTGCAAGATATGTTTTACTAACTCACCAGTAAAAGAACTGTGTACTTTAGTTCAGAAACTGGGTGCATTTTTAAGAGACTGTTTATTTCCTTCCTATGCTTTAATTCAGCGGTAAGATCTATCACTGGGTTGTTTGTACAATGCTGGCCTGCTATTCTACTATTTTAAGACACGATGATGTATGGGTTGTTGCTAGTTTTATGGTTTTAATTTTGAGGTATTTTGATGGCTAATGGATTGGTTACATTCCTGAAAACAGGGTTGCGTTCTGTGAAAAGGCTGAGCAGCCAAAGATGGAAAAAGATAAAAGCATGATCCTAAGTGGCCTCTGAACTGGGAATGTGTGCTAGGAGAAAGTTTTGATCTATTTTTCACCTAAAGAGAAATTAATTTCTGCTTGAACAGATCATATGAACTCTCTCCATCCATATATAGAGTTCTCATTCCACCAAATCCACAATATATTATACATCTCTTATTAATGTCTACTGTCATCATGTATAGTCAGTCCTGTTTTAAGTAAAGGAAGTACCTGTGCAGCAGAAATCATGGCATGTTGCGCTCATAGGTAATGGCGAGAGACTGAAAGAGTTAATTATACAAGGTGCTTGCTTTGACTACTCACAGCAGCTGAAGTTAAAGAACCTCCATTTTAAGGGCTGTCTTCCAGTAGTTATATTAGACGTGCACCTCATTTGAATGGTAAGCTTGGAGCGTTCCATTTTCTTTTAAGAAGTCTTATTTAGGATGTACATATTTGTATCTATTGCTAAGAAAAATCTCTGTATTGTAGGGATTGAGAATTTTTTGATCAAAATGTATCCAACTGAAGGTAAAAAGGAGAGCACACTCTGCATTGCAACATTATTTGCAATGAGAAAAACTTTTAATTTCCAATAAGAAATATCGTTGGAAAGGGAACTGTAAATGAAAGTCTTAGATACTTTTTTTTTTTCTCCCCACAACTGTGTTTTAATTATTTCTCTCAAATGTATTTTTTTAAATACCATGAATGGAGATGCAGTTTGCAAAGAAAAATATCTCAAAAAAAGCTACTAACAAAACACCACTTTGGATTTTTTTGTTACTCTTTAATCATATGTAAAGAAAATTAAAGTGAAAAGCCTATCATCAAGTGCTATATGAGATTCACATGTCTTTCTTAGGTAAAGTAGTTCTATGACAGAATTATTTTGACTGGCACTCAGTAATTAATGAATGACATCTATCCTGGTTTAGAGTATATTATGGAGCCAGACACCAACTATAAATTAAAACAAAATCATAACCTTTACATTATACGTAAATGGAAAAATTTTAATCAAAACAAAATTGCTTGTTGCCTTTCTATTCCCTTTCCTTCCTCTGAGATTAGACTTATTATTGCAGTGTTATCTTACTTTCTTCTATTCCTGGGCTATTTAAGAGGCTTTTTAACAGATTGGATTGTTGGCAGATGCTTGGCATTCAATTATTCTGGCAGAAGCTAAAATCATCTGGAGTCCTTAATTTATAACTGTAGATATGCATACTGAACTAGACAGTAAATTACGTCTTTATAGTGGAGTACCCAAAGACTATTTTAATTTTACTTATCAACTTAGTTATTTCTAATTATCAAAATACTTAGGTGTATGTTCTGCTAATATCAGATAACCTAATTTTCTTTTACTAACAGTAATAAGAATTATATGCAGTCAGCACCTGATTATCTGCAAATAACCCTGTTTTGGATGCAGAAACCTAAGTCATCACACTCTGGAACACAGAAAGGTATCTTGAGCAGTCATGTGCAGTGATCCAGGGGCTTGCCAGTTCTTGTTCATTCTAGATTTGGTAAAGCAGCGAGCATATCAATCTCAATCATATCTTCAGTTCTACTTTTTCTAGATTAATTTATCTGTCTGGCCTAACCCACACTTGGATTTTTGTTGTTGTTGTTGTTGTTGTTTGGTGTGTTTTTTTGTTGTTGTTGGTGGTGGTGGTTTGGTTTGGGTTTCTTTTTTGTTTTTTGGTTGGTTGGTTGGGTGGTTTTTTTGTTTGTTTTGTTTTGGTGGGGTTTTTTTTGGTTTTTGTTTGTTTATTTGTTTGTTTTTCCAGGGTTATCTTCGTTATGTTCTGGTTAAATAGGAATTGAATAGCTTTTTGTCAAGTTGAATAAATGTGCATGCATATAAATAAAAAAGCCACAAAATATGCATCAAAAAGCCTATTTTATTTAAAAAAAATAATATATGATATGGTTATACAGTTCTGTATAAAAAACCGTCTCATTTTGCTAATACCACCAGCTTTTCAGGAAAACAGTGAATGCTTTTATTTAGAGCCAGTATAGTAAAAATCAGTGAGACCATTTTGAATACTATTGCAGTTTTAGTAACAGAAATGCTTCAAAGACTAAATAGAAAATTGGGACTCATAGTTTTCAGTTGTGTTTTCATATTTAGATGGGTATCAAAGACCTTTTTTTATTAGAGCTTCTTTTGTTTTCTTTTTCTGGCCTCCATCTAGAGGGAACTTCTTCAGGCTAAAAGTAGCAAAGTAATGACACTAATAAAGCACATGGCTTGCATTTCTGTCCTAGATTGGAGGCTCTTTCTCTCTAGATTTTGTTTCTTTTTCTTCTAATTCAGCTAATGAAGTGCTATTTTGTGGTAGATTTTGACTTAGTCACAAGGGGAAGGCATTGAATAAACGCATTTTGGAGGAAAAAAGACAAAAACAATAAAAGATAGCCTGAACATTATAAAAAAGAGTGACCGAATCTTCCAGTTGACTGTTGAACTTTTAATAGGGAAATAATTTTATAAAAATATCAATTCTTTAGAAGAAAAAATGTTCTAGATAAGTCTGCCTCTAAAATAATAAACTTACATTTTGATACAATAAGGTTCATATATATCTACCATACATTTTTTGTAATAGTGAAACTCTTAGGGCAGTGACATCAGGAAGAGGGTTATGACAATCCTGCAGCAAGTGTGACCAAGCTTTAGATGGGAATTCCCATAGAACCATTTAATTAAAAAAAAAAAAAAAAAAAAAAATCAGTAGTTTTCTGTTGAAGCTAACAGATGGTGAGATCCAATAAGTGTACTTTCATAGAGGCTAGATCATTCAGGTGGCAAATTAGACTAAAGTAAATGGGGAAAGAGGAGAACTAAATTTCTAAACAGTTCTCTACATTTTGTCTGTATATTCCTCTGTGACTGCTGGGAGCAAAATACAGTCCTCCAAGTTTCTGCCTCTTCCCGTTTTACAGACCTGTCTCTCAAAGATCTGACAAACACCATTTCCTTCAGAAATTCAGCTCTCCCCTGTAGTTCATTTTTCTTTTTAGCAGCATGAAGCTGATATTACTTTCATCCTATTTGGTAAATCTGTCTATATTTGTCCTTTTTACCCATAATTGTTTTAGATATATTTATACAAATAAGTTAAACACTGTAAATGGAATAATGTAAATATAATTCCATTTAAATCATTAATTTAGTAATCAATAATTTAGCTATTAGCTTAGAGTATAATATCTTCTAAGATAAAATAATTATTATAAATAATTTTTAATAAGTTAATGTTTTAATTTACATAATCCAAAAGATAATTTAAATAACTCAGTCAAATATTGTTTATGTCAAAGATAGGATACTTTTGAGTGACTGTATAGAACTCAAGGGGGAGTAAATCAAGCTTGGCAAGGTTTTGACCAAATTTCTTCTGGTACTCATTTCTGGACTGCTTTTCCTCCTCAAAATGTCCAGCCCAGGAACTAGGCTTTTTTCAAGCTGGAATGGCAATTTTGGCATCTAGCTGACTGTGTGCCTTCTTCCACTTCTGCTTGCAAACAGTTTTATTAATCAATGGATACTCTGGAAGTTGTCCAAACAACTGTGAAAGCCATTTCTGTGGACAGACAGATTTTCTCAGCTCTTTTCTGCCTCTTGTGCCTCAGGTAAGGCTAGATGATTACATTTTTTGTTCCTCTTGTGTTGTCTGCAGGCTGAGTAGAGATACCTAAGGTACAGTTCCCAAAGAACAGGATTTAGAGCCAGAAGCTGCACAGCTTTGTACAGACAGAGTTAATTATTTCAGCTTCTCATACATGAGGTTATCATGTAGTTGGTAGTGTGTAATACAGGCATTCCAGCTGGCACAGGATGCCCACAGGGGTCTCTGCACAGTGCTGCACTGGAGACAATGCAGAAACTAAAAGCTCAAAAGCAGTTATGTACTTGAGTGCATACTTATCCATAAGCATATGGCAACCTTGGGAGCTGTCTACATCATCTGACAGAGGATTGCAAATCAGTGGCAGTGCGTAAGAAATGACATCAAAGTATGTTAATGTTCTGTATGTATAACCACTTATCCTTGTCATTTTGTTTATTAGGACAATGAAAACATTTTGTATGGGTAGATTATTGGCATTGATAGACTGTAAGCAACCTTTCCAGGTCATTGCATTTAATATTTGACATATGAAACCATGCTGTGTGAGACAGAATAGGTCATATAGGAGATACATGATCAATATGATGATTGCTGCTCTTTCTTATAAGTAATTATCCTTCAGCACTCCAACGACTGTAATTCTGGAAATCAGTGCCCACAGACAAAAGACCTTTATTTGCACATCTCACACCTCTTAAGCTGGAACATGTAGCCACTGTTGCTAGTTTGCAATTCAATATAATGTAGTGTTTTACAGTGCTGTATTCACATGTAGTTTGATGAAAAGTTATCCTTGACATACCAAGATTTTTCTGATTGCGTTTGAAGAGCTTTGTGAGATTCTCGTTCACTATCCTATGTATGAAAAAAAATCATGAACATTTCTCTAGTTGGCCTTGGACAATATGCTCAGACTAAATATTAGTTCTGTATATCCTTGCTGCTTAGAGCACTCATACTTTATTGAGAGTAATGCAGAATCACAGGATGGCAAGAAACTCTAGATGTGATCTAGTCCAGGCTCCCTCATTAATGTGGGGTCAGCCATGTAAGCACACTGAGGGCCTTGTTCGGTTGGGTTTTGAACATCTCCAAGGATGATGACTCCACAATTTCTCTGGGAAGCCCATGCCAGTGTTTTACCACCTCACAGTAAAGTGGACAGGATACCACTGAGAAGTGTCTGGCTCCATCTTCTTTTGCAATCTGTTATTAATCAAATATCTAAATGGAAAAGTTCCTGCTGGGGCCTTTTCTTCTCCAAGCTAAACAGCTTTCTCAACTTTTCCTCCCATGAGCAATGCATCGGTCTTTTTGTCATCTTTGTGTCCCTTTATTGGACTCTTTCCACTATATTCTTTCTTGTACTGGAAAGTTCTTGTAATGGCTGAAATGTTTCTGTGTGATTTCTCCTAAAATGAAAATTATAAACCATGATCATAAAATTTGAGGCAAAGGGTTGTGGCTTCAACTATACTTCTCTTATTTAAGAGGTCCTATGGAAATTGTTAATGCTATTTCTGCGTAATCTACGAAGGTGAAAATTTCTGTTATGAAAAGAGATTATTTTCCTTTTCAAGTCTTACTGTTTGTTACACCATTTGCAGATGTAGTTGATGAGTAGCTGTAAAATGGTCAACACATGTATATACATATCTGCTTTTAAATACTTTTTAATTAGGTTTTCTTTATTACTTGTCCTTTCCTCCCAATTAAACTGTACCCTGTTTGAACAGATTTTAGGCCTCCAACAGCCAACTGCTAATCCATTAGTTAAAACCTCCGTGATTCACTGTAATGTGGTATCTCTCTGAGACCCATTTTGAAAGGCAATGCTTCCTGCAGTGGTGTGTGCACTTTCACACTTTGTTGCAAATTATCCAATTTGCTTTCCACTACTGTACTTCTCAAACTGTACCCTGCACAGGGTTCATAAAAGTTAAGACTGTCTATGAAACAAACTGCAATATTTGCATCTTCTGAAATGCCAGTTTTTAAGTGTGTATTTTATCATTTTAATCCTAAAACATATGATATGCTAAGACATATCTAAGATATATTTACATATATCTAGCCTTTGTCTTGTAAAGAATTTAGAGTAATTAATATCTAATAGTAGTTTTATTTACTTCCATAACCTCTAACAATATTTAAAATTTCATTCTGCAGATCTACCTCATGTGAAAATATTTTTAAAATATATTTATTTCGGACAATTTTCAATTTTAAAATACTGAGTGTTAGCTTTTTCTCAATAAGTCTTCTGTTGAATACATTACCTCTTATATATTGAGTTTTATGTTCTCTTTTACTGGAAAACTGCACAAGTTTTAAAAAATACTGTAAATACTTCCTGCTGTAGCAAATTGACCACTCTTGAGGTATTACTTACTTTTAACTTTTAGAAAACTTAAAATGTATTAGAAGTGAAAACTTCAGCAAAAGTTTGCCTGTTCAGTAGACTGAATGAAATATGAAGACAGATTTTCTGTTATGCTGTGTCTCCAAGTTGACTAATACATTGCTAAGTGTACCCAATACTGACTCTGGACTTCTGTCTTAATTCTTGCTTGTATTATCTTCCCAGATAATAATTTGATAATTTGTCATACAATAGTAAAATAAATTCTGATGTTATGCTTTTTTAAACAATATAAGTCATAGCTGTGACACAATTTAGCTATGTCTTTCTAAACCCAGTAGATGTTAAGCTGAAAATCTTCACAGCACAGATGTATAAATTTTATAGCCTGTCTAGAGACATTATATGGTATAATTGCTCATCTTAAATTGGCTTGTCTCATCATGTAGCAAACATTAAACAAAATAGAATTTCATTCTACTTCATTTTGAACAGTTTATAGAAAAAGCTTTCAGAGTCTGTAGACCTTGATCACTGTGTACAAAGAAAAAATTGAAAATCAGATGAATAGAAATCAAAACAAACACCAGATCAGCCAACAGAACAGCAACTTATTTTGCCTTTCAGAAGACTGATGTCCTTTTTCCTGTCTATGAAGAGAGTCCCATTCCTAACAAACAGTAGATTGGAGTAGAAAATAAATATTTATGAGAAGAACTTTGTTCAACCCATGTGGCTTAGGTGAATTAATTTTCCATTTACACTTCAGAAAAGTTAAATTAGTTTGCCAACATCCCAAATCACAGAACGTCTTTCAAGTGGGCAATCATCAAAACTAGTCTACATTGAAACAGTATTAAATGGCTGGGACAGTCGTCTTTTTGTTTGTGTGGAGAGCCTTAACTTTTAAATGTCAGGGGGGTTGGAACTAGATGATCTTAAGGTCTTTCCAACCCTAATTATTCTATGATTTTGTGATTCTATGAATGTCTTAAGAGTACAGGTAGATTAACAACTGCTAATGCCTGCACTGAAACAAAGTGTGTGAAAAAAACATGAGAAAGTTTTCTCTTACAGTGCTCCAGACTTTAAATCAGACTGAGGTTGTGCTTGTTATCTGCTCTAGGTATGAGGAAAACCAGATTTTTTTATGTATTTTATGATTGGTAAGACACTTTCTCTTTTAATATACTTCCATCAGTTTTCCAGTTGGATACCCAGTATAGTAACATTACTACTATCATATACTCAGACATAAACATATTTTAAAGACAAAAAATGTTTTAAATGTTTAGTTTGGATGTGCTAGTCATTCTTGCCACATAGGACAAGAAGATTTATGTGCAGGCTATTTATATTGGGGAAATACGGCTTTCTAGATATAAGGTAGACTTTTTTATTCTTCCCTAGAAGTTTAAACGGGAAGATTTAAGAGGTATCATAAGTGTATTCAAACTACCTGCTCCTTGTTGGCTTCTTCCATGCAATTAATCTGAATCAACCAATAAATCAGTAGGCTAAACAGGACCAGAGAAGAGGCATGGGGTTTGGCCTATGGTGCTGGGAAATTTACGTCCCCTGTCATTGCTTTGCCCCAGACAATGCCCAGATGTGTTTCAGGAGCTGACAGGGGCCAGAAGCCATGCCAGATGGGCAATCTGAATGTTACCCCACTTGTTTGGTAGGAAAGGGGGTTTAAATATGTAGATGTGAATCATACCATGTCATTTTGCCTTATGGACATTGAATGACCTCTTGACTGTTTAATTTCCTGATGTATGTATTGTAGACATATTGTCTACTGGTTATAGACAATAAACAATAAACCTACTTCTTATAGAAAGTGCTTGGTACAACTAGTTTGCCAGACATACATAAGTAAAAGGTAATATATAAAACAATGACTTCAATATATGGACATAAATGTGCTTCCTTTCTGCTTCACTGATAAGAAAGAGATAAGCTGACTTCTCTTTGAGCATATTCCAATATACAAAGTGTTGATTACTCTGTGGTTTGAATGAACAAAATCAGAAAATATTTTTTTTTATATTTTTTAGCTGGCAACTTTTTCAGTTATTTAGCATCTTTCATTTCTCCATTTTGCTTTGAAAAGGGGTTTCTAGATACAAGTCAGTAACTGTTGTTGCTTACAGTACTGAGTGCAGACTTCATGTTATTTCTTATATCGCATGGGCACCTGAATATCATAGAATGAAACAAATCCTTTCCCTCTCTATTCTGCAATTTGATTTATTCAACATGTTTCCATAGCTGTACAAACTAAAACAGCCCCGTGTGGCAACTTCAGTACATTACTCCAGAAGCATTTTGATTTTTAAGGCTATTACCTTGCAATATAGTTGTCCTGGGTTCAGCTGTTATTTTTCTCCTTCTTGGTAGCTGGTGCAGTGCTGTGTTTTTGACTTGCATCTGAGAACAATGCTGATAACACACCGATGTTTTTAGTTGTTGCTAAATAATGCTTGCTCCAATCAAGGACTTCTGAAACTCATGCTTTGCCAGTGAGGAGCAGCACAAGAAGTCTGGAGAAAGAAAAGACAGGACACCTGACTCAAACTAGCCAAAGGGGTATTCCACATCACAGCACATTATGCCCAGTATAAAACTGGCGGGAGTTATCTGGAAGGTCCAGGTCACTGCTCGGATAGGACTGGGTATCAGGTGCTGAGCAATTGTACTGTGCATCACTTATGTTTTACTGTTTTCTTTTCCTTTTCCTCTTTTAGTTTCATATTCTCTCCCCTTGTTATTTCCCTTATCATTACTACTATTGGTGGTAGCAGCAGTAGTTTTGTGTGATGCCTTAGTTACAGGACTCTTCTTATCTCAACACATGGGGTTTACATTCATTTGATTCTCCTCCCCATCCCTCTGGAAGTGGGAGTAGAAGAAGAGGGAGGAGTGAGTGAATGGCTGTGTGGCTCTGAGTTACCAGCTGTGCACTTCTCAGCATTATGTGCGCATGAAGACATAGTCTTTTTCATGGCTTGAAATGTCCCCTAGCCGTGTTTTGAAAATGAGTATCTCCTCTTCTGGCCTGACTGTTGTTTCTTTCTTTCACTGTGGTTTCTTAAAGAAGATGGAAGAAGAATTTTCTGCTTTGCAAGGGGACTTTCCTTAGCCTCTTGAAGACCCACTTTATTTAATGTAGTTTTAAATTCAATCAACCTCATGTGTATGCTTTTGTACTCTAGATAAATTAGTTTTGCACAGGTGCTTTCAAGAAATTCCTCCTCATGTGGACCTTAAAAGGAAGTTTAAGGAGCTTATATGCTTAGGAAATTAATAATGGGATTTCAGCAGAAGAAATCAGGAAGGAAGAATCAAGGAGAAAGAATTTCATAGTTGTTAGCCAAGAAATGCAAGATCCCAGCTGTTATGTCCAAAAGTTACCTGATGACAGAACAGATATTTTACTTCCATTGACAACAATCTGTTCAGAGGTGTCTACAAAGGAAGATGGAATATTTCTAATGGTAATGATGAGATCCTAATCACCAAAGATACATGTTTTAGAACCTTAAGAAAATTATACTATTTATCTTCAAAAGGATGTTTTTTGTTTTTTTTTTTTTTCTAAATCTACTTTATCTCAGAGCTATCCAGATTTCCTCAAAAAAAGACAAACCATTTTTTTTATGCTTAAATCAATTGAAGTCAAAGGCATATTTTGACTTTTCAGTATGTTTACTAGTCTCAATAGTAGGTAACTATCAAACCTCTATATATATGTGTATATTTTCAAAATTTATGGACTAATATTCAATAGGATCATACGTGGTCAAGAAAGTCACAGTTTACATACATGGGATATCATAACTTCTTTGAAAGAAATAGTACAACTTCAGATTACTTTAATGAAAACTTATAAATGGCTTCTGAACCCTGAGAGAACTTTTTTAATGTGGAAATTTTGCTATGCTAAGAGATACGCAGGTGTCTGATCAGTTCTTCATAAACACACTTTAAGCTACTTTAACAAAACTAAACACATTATAATGGCATATTGCATGAAAAGGAACAGGAAATTAAAGACGTTATGAAAGAACATTACTAAATATGAATATAAGAGGAAATCTTCTGTGTATAAAACAAAAAACCCTCCTAGATTAAAAACTGAGTCATGCTTCACTAATTTTATCAGCTGTCTTTCACATGGGAATGAAAAATAAGACAAGGCCCAGAAGTACTGATATGCATCAAATCCTGAGTTAATAAAGCAGTACATTGATTAGAAAGACAACTGTTCCAAACTGGAAAAAATAATAAATTGAAAATTTATAACCAGCATAGGCTTACTTACGAGTTTTCTGATTCAATTATTGATAGCATGCCATTAATATAGTTCTCAGGAGTACATCCAGAAGTGGACAATGTGTTCAAGAATGAGGTATGGATCAAATAATATCACCTGACAGTGACAATGTTCCTGAAAACATGACATTTTCTCAGGTAAAGGTTATTTTTTTTAACAGTTATGCTTACTATAATTCTAAAAGAATACAGAAAATGCAGATTATCAGTCTTCTACCTATATATCTAATTTGGAACTGTGTTTCAACATATCTGCTCTTTACTATACTCTTATTTAATTATTCATAGTAGAATACAATCTTAGGGGATTACATTTAATTGAAAACTAAGTGCTTAGGAAAAAGATATATCTCATCGTAAAAACGTAGTAAAACCTTTCAAAATCATCTGAGGAACAAAATTGCATTTAAAATGTTGTTGTAAGCACATGAAAAAACAAATGTTATTGAACCTTATTTCTCTAGTCACTTCTTACCCATTGCAATGGAAAAATTTATATGAAAATCAGATTTCAGCTTTTTAAAAAAATAAATGGTTTATGTCACATTTTTATTTTGTCTGTAGGTCTGAAAAGCATATTTTTCCAACTTGCATTTGATACTTTCTTTTTTTCAAAAGTTTTAGTTCAAGTTCATTGTGGTGTTCTTCTCCCCTCTTTCCATAGCATATTTAGGGGTAGATTTCATCATTCAGTTAAATATCCAGTGATGACTTAGCTGTCATCATGCACAGGGCAGATGTATTGGTGCCACAGAACATAAACTACCCAGGTGTAGGTGTAAAATATCTGTACTATACACGTCAGGATATACTATTTTCAAATAACAAAATATATTTTATTTAACTAACTGAATTAGTTTTGTTAAGCAAAAGAGATGTAAACTTTTCCTTCAGCAACAGTCAGAGCAATGTACAAAAAGTGATATAATCACTAAATAGAACAACTATTTTGACCAGTTTGGTTGCATAGAGTAAGTCATGTCTTGGATGTGAATATGGCAAATTGCAGGAAAAAAGGAGATAGAATCAGGCCTGGATGAGAATTTGAGCATGTGTGATAAAGAGATGGTGAAAAGGTTTTGGATGGATTAAGATATAGCAAGAACAAAATCATATATAAGCAATGAAGGGTAGTCAGTTGGGTTTTATACGTATAGGGTTCTCTGAAAAAGAGTATTTTGGGGATATGCGATAACTTAAGAGCTCTGAATATCTTGGCATTGGTTCAGAAGAATAGGGCTGACTTTCCTTTTCATTCTTTCATCTACACTATTCACTCAACCTTGTAATACACACCTGACTTTATGGCTAGATCTTAGTTACCATTTATCAAAGCTGCCCAAGCACTACTCTCTTGTTTATCATACAAGTGCAGTCTCTCGAGTGAATTGCTGGCTTTATTTTTTTTGAAGCTATCTATTATCTTATGGTAGTATGCTATGTGAAACTTAAATGTGGAAATCACAAGCTTCCATTCAGCACTACCAAACAACACACTGTTGTCATCAACGTGAATTTCAGGTTAATTTGTGTTTTCTTACTCTCTGATACATCCCTTTATATGATAGGCCTGTGGCCTTTCTCTTCAAAGGAACTGCAACATTTTTGCTTGAGTCTTTGGCTTAGAGTCAGAGACCATCCACTGCGATTACAAGTCACACTACATATATTTAGTTCCAGGCAGATGGCTTACCCTGTTTCATTTGTATCTTTGACCAGCGTCTCAAAGCAAGATTTTTAAATAATAGTATAGATACACTGGCTTTGTTCTAATTTATTCCTTCATCTAATTTTTTCTCTTAATTGACAAAAAATAGGCACTTACACTATGTGAACCTGTATTTCTGGTTTAGTTCAGGGAAGTAATGTGGTTTCCATTATTGTCCCTCTTACTGCATGTTGATCACAAAATTATTTTTTCTGAAATTATTTTTTTTCCTGAAATAAAATTCTTTTTGAGGAAATTAAAATGGAAACCAAAAATCTGATGCTTACTAAATAATTTCCACCCTAAAATATAGATGTAACAGTCCCAACTAGTGAGTGATGCCTGAACAGCTCTTGAACACTAGCATGGTGGGAACATGGTGAAACTACACGTAATTCAAAGCAAAGCTCCTGAACCTTACAGAATGTAGTTGCAGAGGTCTCGCTAGGATCTATTTCAGTCTGCTGGTTCACTTTTCCAGCAGTTTACTTGCTAACGATGTCTCTGAGGCTTTATTCTAGCGTTATTCTTCTAGCTCATGAATTCTTTGATGATATATGTTTGCTTATGAAAGCCTAATGCTGTCAAAGAAGGCGTTAGCCCATTGTTAACTCTTTATTCTAGAGCTTCTCAACAATTTCCTAGTGTTTCATGCCATCTTCCAAAATATTCAACAGAGCCTACTAAATAGAATTTCTCTTCTGTGATTCGGCAGGTTCATCCAATTTACTTTTAATAGCTGTAAATATTGACCTAATATCTTTATCTCTTTTGGAGACCTCATAGCAACCTTCCAGTGTCTGAAGGGGGCCTACAAGGATGCTGGGGATGGACTGTTCATCAGGGACTGTAGTGGCAGGAGAAGGGGTAACGGGCTCAAACTTAAACAGGAGAAGTTTAGATTGGATATAAGGAAGAAATTCTTTACTGTGAGGATGGTGAGGAACTGGAATGGCTTGCCCAGGGAGGTTGTGAATGCTCGATCCTTGGCGGTGTTCAAGGCCAGGTTGGATGACGCCTTGGGTGGCATGGTTTACTGTGGGGTGTCCCTGCCAATGGCAGGGCGGTTGGAACTAGATGATCTTAAGGTCCTTCCCAACCCTAACTATTCTATGATTCTATGATTCTATGAATACCTAATGTCTTTATCACATTACTTAAGTTCTCTTTATATTTTAATCAACAGTCTTATTCAAGCACCTATATCATATGGATAGAGATCTAGTTATGAAATTTGATAGCTCTGCATATTCACATATGACAACATATTTCAGTTGGTTTACGATTTGTAAGTAACAACTTTATACTACTCACTGACACAAAATATTCACCTCTTTTTGTGGTATTTTTCTCCTTTACCAGTGGGAAGTGCCTAAAAAAATAATAAACATCTGCAATAAATATATTTCTCCAAATTACCATATAGCTTTCTATATGACATCTGGTTCAGATTGTTTCATTTGTCTTATATTTTGTTCTTTTTTTATTTATTAAATAGCAAAAACCCTGTATGCGACCTTAAAAACTCACCCCTTACTTTATGAAGGAAAATTACACTGCTTTGGAAATTTGGATAGAGGAAGAAAGAAATTCTGGGTTCTATGGCTTCCCCCTAATTGTTTACTGTATTGTGTTAACCAGTGCTACTTTTTCATTTTTAAAGGAGGTAGGGTTAGAATGCATAATAATTCAGTACCATTTTAAGATCTCAATCTATTTCTTCCACTAGCACTTTTTACAGTTGTCAGTAGTCCTGTCAACTGCCCTATTTTCTCATTTAGAAATATTCCTTAAGATTCATGATGCAGTTATGAGTAACCTCATCTGACACAAAACTAATTTTCTTTATATTTGTTTTAGTTTGTTACTAGAAGGAAAAACTCTAATCTTTGATTTTAGAAGGTGTGGTGACTACATATGATGACATCTGCAAAGAAGCCATTTTTGAGAGGATTGGTGATACAGCTGAGCAAAGATGAAAAATAAATTACTGTTGAGCAAACAGCACAATAAGTTTACAATGTAAACTAAACAGATCTTGTATGTCATTTATTATTTTTTAATGATGTGGGACTTTTTAATATGGGTCTATCTCTTAGTGTAAAACTCATATCAAAATGTGTAAAATATCGGTAGAAAATAAGTATTTTCAATACCCTTATTTCTAAATTGTGTAGTTTTATGGACCACATAAACACATGCAAGGTCTTTAGAGTCATAAAATGTTATTACAATGAACATATATAAATACAAAAATGTGTTTTTCTTCTTGAAGTATATAGCTGAACCTAAAATAGATATGGAACCAACACTGTATCTCCCTCTTTCCAAGACTACTTCAATGCCAAAACATGAAAAAATAAAAAATAAAAAAATAAAAGTGCTTGCAGAATTGCAGTGGTAACTAATCTCAAGTTTAGAAGACAGACATTCTGGGACTAGATTCTTACCTACATCATGTCCAACATGTGTTTTGTATTGAAGAGAAGAGGCATGTGCCTTTGCACTTATGTGATCACGCCATTAGCTGAGCTCTTGTTTTATTGTTGCTAAACTCAACAAAACTTCATGCCAAATGAAGGTGCTGTAGCAGTTTTCAGCCACTAGAAAATGCAGCAAGACAATGTTGAAATGCTAAAGGGCTGTGTTGTAGTTTAGTGGAGTGAAATCTTGATGGCATGAATCTGAAGGTATGTGTAATATGTTGCGAATTGTCACAAGGGTGTATGGGTGTATACAAAACTTGATACAATATTTTTTTTAAGAATATGTTCAACTGGTAAAATCACAATAGTGCAATTTTACCCACCTTCCCTTTCAAAGGGGCTCCTAAAGGGAATTACATCCCAAACTGTGGCTGGGTATGGGGAGAAAGAGTAATTAAGGGCTTGAGAACAAGCAAAGACATTAGCTAGCTTAACACAGGGTTCAACTTGGCTCTTCAAACAGCTTTTATTTAGCAGACACTATGTCTTTGTCACTTATATCGTAGGAGTCTATGTTCAGCAGAGATTTTTGGTTTTACAGAACATTAATGATAATTCAGTAAAATCTCTTCATATTTGCTCTTATTGCATATAAATTTCCCTCAACTTTTCTCCATGCACACTCCATTTCATTCAAAATGTTCTGAACTGTATTTCTGTCTGTTACCTGAAAATAACCACTAAGATCATCCTTTACTTCTTGCTTTTTACCACAGTTGGTTCCATGAGCTTCCAAAAAAAATTTATTTGCTTTGTCTCTAACTTAGCTTTTATATTCTTGACCTTAACATAGCACTTAGAGGTGCCATACTTGACCTCATGCTCACTAACAGGGTGGCGCTCCAAGGCAGCCTTGGCTGTAGTGATCATGAGATGGTCAAATTCTAGATCTTCAGGGCAGTGAAAAGGGCACGCAGCAAGCTCACTGCCCTGGACTTTAAGAGAGCAGACTTTGGCCTCTTCAGGAACCTGCTCAGTAAGGTTCCATGGGATAAAGCCCTAGAGGACAAGGAAGGCCAAGACTACTGGTTGATATTCAAGGATCACTTGTTACAAGCTCAGGAGTGTTACGTTCTGACTAGAACGAACTGTGTCAGGAGATCCAGAAGGCCTCTATGGGTGGATAAAGAGCTTATAAAAAAGTTTATAAAAGGTAGAAATTAGGATAGGTGGCCTGGGAATAATACAGGGACATTGTCTGGGAAGCTAGGGATCAGGTCAGGAAATCTAATGCCCAGATGGAACTGGAGCTCTCCAGTGATGTGAAAGATAACACGAAAGGGCTTTTATAGGCATGTAGCAAGCAAAAGACAGACTAGGGATAACATGGCCCCTCTCCAGAAGGAAATGGGAGAACTGGCTATGCTGGATTTCTAGAAGGTTGAGGTTCTCAATGAATTCTCTTTCACAGTCTTCACTCACAAATGCTCTGACCATGCCTTCCAAGTCTAACAAGGCAGATGCAGAGACTGTGAGAATGAAGACCTTAGGCCCACTGTAAGAGAGGATCAGGTTCGAGATCATCTTAAGAACCTGAATGTGCACAAGTCCATGGGACCTGGTGAAATTCATCCGCGGGTCCTGAAGGAGCTGGCAAATGAAGTTGCTAAGCCACTGTCCATCATATTTGAAAAATCATGTGTCCTGGGTTCAGCAGTAGCAGTCATTTTTCTCCTTCTTAGTAGCCGGTGCAGTTCTGTGGTTTTGACTTTCAGCCTGGCAACGACGCTGATGATAACACCGATGTTTTTGCTTGTTGTTAAGTAATGTTTATTCCCACCAAAGACTTTCTGAGTCTCATGCTCTGCAGGGAGGAAGGGAAGCCAGGAGGAAGCAGAAACAGGACGCCTGACCCAAATTAACCAAATGGGTATTCCATACCACAACACATCATGCCCACTGTGTAAACTGGGGGCAGCGACCCAGAAGGGCAAGATCACTGCTCAGGTCAGGCTGGGTATCGGTCAGCAGGTGGTGAGCAGTTGTATTCTCTTTGCCTGTTATTTCCCTTATCATTATTATTAGTGGTGGTAGCAGTAGTGGTTTTGTGTTCTACATTAGTTACTGGACTGTTCTTATCTCAACCCATAGGAGTTACATTGTTTTGATTCTCCTCCTCATCCCTCCGGAAGCAGGGGGAAGGAGGAGTGAGAAAGCGGCTGCATGGTTCTGAGTTACCAGCTGGGCTTAAACCACGACATCATGGCAGTCAGGTGAACTTACTGGTGACTGGAAAAAGAGAAATAACCCCCATTTTCAGCAAGGGTAATATGGAAGATACAGGGAACAACAGACCAGTTAGTCTCACCTCTGCGCCTGGCAGGATTATGGAGCAGATTCTTCCAGAAAGCATGCTAAGGCACATGAAAAACAGCAAGGTGCTTGGTGACAGCCAACATGGCTTCACTAATGGCAAATCATGTCTGACCAATCTGGTGGTCTTCTATGATGGGTCTGCAGAACTGATGGACAAGGGCAAAGCAGTTGATGTCATCTACCTGGACTTGTGCAAACCATTAAACACCGTCCTGCACTACGTCCTTGTCTCTGAATTGGAAAAACATCAATTTGATGGATGGCCCACTTGGTGGATAAAGAATTGGCTGGATGGCTTCACGCAAAGTGTTGTGGTCAACAACTCAGTGTCTAACTGAACACAGGTAATGAATGGTGTCCCTCAGGGGTAGCGGTTGGGACCGATCCTCTTCAACATCTTCGTCAGCAACAAGGACAGTGGAATTGAATGCACCCTGTGATTTGGTTGATACACTGGAGGGAAGGAATGCCATCCAGGGGACCTTGCCACATTTGAAGGGTAGGCCAATGCCAACTTCATGAAGTTCAACAAGGCCAAGTACAAGGTCCTGCACCTGTGTCAGGGCAATCCCAGGCACAACTACAGGTTGGGGAGAGAAGAGATTCAGAGCAGCCCCACGGAGAAGGACTTGGGGGTGTGGATCGATGAGAAAATTAACGAGCCAGCTTCAGTGTGGGCTCTCAGCCCAGAAAGCCAACCGTATCCTGGGCTGCATCAAAAGCAGTGTGACCAGCACGTTGAAGGAGGTGATCCTGCCCTTCTGCTCTCCTGAGATCACACTGGGAGTATTGTATACAGTTCTGGTATCCTCAGCATAAGAAAGACATGGAGCTTTTGGTGCAAGTCCAGAGGAGGGCCACAAGGATGATCAGGGGGCTGGAGCATCTCCCATTTGAAAACAGGCTGAGAAAGTTGGGGCTGTTCAGCCTGGGGAAGAGAAGCTGCATGGAGGCATTTCAGTATCTGAAGGGGGCTTACAAGGATGCTGGAGTGGGACTCATCCTCTGGGACTATAGTGATAGAACAAGAAGTAATGGGTATAAACTTAAACTGAAGAAGTTCAGATTAGATATAATGAGGAAGCTCTTTACTGTGAGAGTGGTGAGGCACTGGAACAGGTTGCCCAAGGAAATTGTGAATGCTCCATCCGTGGCAGGATTCAAGGCGGGGCTGGACAGAGTATTGGGTGAGATGGTTTAGCGTGTGCTGTCCCTGCCCATGGCAAGGGAGTGAGAACTAGATGATCTTAAGGTCCTTTCCAACCCTAACTATTCTGCGATTCTGTGATTCTACTGAAAGTTAAAGTTTTCAGATTCTATTTCAGATCTGAAGAAGGCTTGGGAGAAAACCGAAGTTTTTCGAACTATACAAATTATTCTAGGAAAACATACTATTTCTATCTACACAGCTTGTCCTCTGTCCCTCGCCTATCACAGGTACATTCGTATTAACACTTTTCTTTCAGTTTTAAAAGGAGTAACTAAACATGTTTTCCCTATACAAAAAAGTTTCTGTGAAGTGTTGAATTCACTGAGTGCTCTGAGATTTTCAGAGATTAATTAGCTTATCTGAGGCAGATATAGATCAGTTAACACAAAATGTGTTCCTATTCCAGTACATACGTAAATCTTAAAAGTGAATATGAAAATAATGTGTAGCTAATAATGCATCGCTTCCTTGTCTGTATAACTCCGTGATACAGAAATGAAAAGATCCTCATGTAAGAACACTGTATCATGTGACTAGGTGGTAAATAGAACACATATGCTCCATAGTATGATTTATTTATAAAATGTAATTAGAATGTTTAAGTGATATACTGCAACACAGGCTCTTGACAGTCAGTTTAGCCAAGGTTAGTTAAGTTCCTGAATAGCAAAACCCATCAACTTAAAATGTCATGAAACTACAGGGTCAGGCAAAACTGTGTAACTTTTCTTAACTGCTTTCTTTAAAAGCATTAAAAGCTTCCAGCAAATGACTTTACAGACCCATAAGAGGGGTTCCTGTGAAAAACAGCAAACTGTCTATTCTTACTACTGAAAAGCATTTATCTATTCCCTCCGGTGTTTCACAAAAATAGCATGTCCAGTTCCTGTTTTCATATAGAAAGTATTACATAGAAGAAATGCAAACATAATTCCTGCTTTATATATTTTCACCATAAAAAAATATAAATCAACAAAAAGTGGAGAATAGTTATAAAGTGTAATATTTGTGATGTGTTTATAATACAAAAACATAGAAAAGAAAAAGAAAATGTAGCATATAACAGAAAATAACGTGACAAAACTCAGAGGTCAGGAATACTTCTTGTTTAAGGAAAAATTTGAGTTAGTAATATGCCAATGGATTAATACATTTCTATAGTTTTTTAAAAAGCTAAAATAAAAACACAAAAGAGAAATAAGAACAGCCACATTGTGTAATATACCAAGTTCCTTGTTGAAACCTTTAGTAAATTTTCTCATTTTATCCACAATCCACACCTGTCAAAGGCAATCAGTGCATTGCAGCCTGCTTGCTGAAGCACTGCCAGTTCCTAACATTTGTATATAAGCCAGCTAGAAGTAGATGGTCTATTAATTTTCTTGAATTGGTATCTTGTGACAGAAGCATATAAATTTTGCAAATAATTGCCATCAGGTTAAGTGGAAGGCTTATTCCATTTATTAAATAAATATGTTGATGCATTTCTCTTTGGTAAGGCACAGTAATTCAACAGCATAATAATAAATGTGTAAGTCTATTTCAAACCAGGTCTCCTTTTAACTTAGCTGATACTCCACTAAGCAATTTTCCTGTGTTAGTTAACATGTTATTATGTATAAGTTTAGAAAAGTTTTACATTTTTCTGTATATTTATCTAATGAACTCTCACTGCATAATCATTAGATTAACGGTAAGAAAATAATTTAAGGTTTACAATACAAAATTATCATAGTCTAATTACTGCATAATTAAGATCATGCCTTTTCTCACTGACATAGTAGTGTGGGGTACCTAAGATTGTAGTTTATGTAAAAAGTAATATTTTTTTAAAAGCTGATTCTCTGAACATGTGTAATCTCTGCCATCAGCTATGTGCTATATTTTGAGAATGCATTTACAGGAAAAATCATGAAAGTATTCCCTGAAAAATATACCAGGAAAGGAAATAGAATATTTGTGATACTTATATAATGATTTAATGAAAAAGGAAAGAAAGCTAACAATAAGCATAATATAATGAACTAACAGCTACTAAAATGTCATTTTCCCCATGTTTTCAGAAAGGAGGAAATACAAAATTAATACTAAAAGTAGGTAAGAGAAAAAAACTTAAACCAAGTTTTTTATTCCTCTTTATAAGCATATGCATCCACTCTGACCTTTATTTCTACTGGAGTTAATTTTTTTTTTAAATCTGCTTCTAGTCAATGCTTGATTTTTATCTTTTATTCTTGTTTCTTTTGTACATTAGACTTAAAAACCACTAGTAACTTTTGCTAAAATAATACATAAATAAAGTTATGAAATTATGGATATGATGACCCCTTTTAAAAACCATACCACTCATATTTATGGTTTAATTAGAGCCTTATGGTCTAGTGTGAGGTGACCCTGCCCATGACAGGGGGGTTGGAACTAGATGATCTTAAGGTCCTTTCCATTCCTATCCATTCTATGATTTTATGAACTAAACATACTAGAGAGTTAGAACAAGGAGGATCGTAAATGGATGGGTTTAGAAAGCAAAGCTGAAATGAAAGCATGAATGTCTGAAGGGACAATTGGACTTGTTCTGTATTTAAATGAAAAGGAAACTTCCAGAATAGCAGATGAATGAGATCCATCTACTACAACACAGGAAATAAGGAAACATTTGTGTAGTCAGGAATGTTATTTAGTCTAAGAAGCTGATTTTCATTTAGTTTGGAGTTATGCATGGAAATTCCATGGATGGGCTTGCTGCTTTTGCTAATCCAAGTTTTGAAAAATAGGTCTTGTAAGAGGAAAGTTTAAGAGTTTGTTTTCTCTGTGGCCTGAAAATAGAACATGCCTAGTGTTGACTGAAGTTGCCATTGTTTTGCGTGCAGGGTAGGTTAGAGGAGTGTAGCTATTGTCAGTAGTGTTCCGGTGTGCAATATTTCCTTGCCCTTGGCTGGAAAGTCTGAACAGCTGCATTCCAAAAAGAAAATCAAGTATAATGTTAGTTCTATCTGCCCAAACATGCCCTGTGAACTTTACATTATTTCACAAGATAAAATATTACCATATTAAAATAGAGAATTTATAGAGTAATTTTGGACTGTGTATATTATTTTCTCTTTTCAACAAAAAAATTATTCTGAACTTAAGGCATTACAGATGAGAAGTACTGAAAGTTACTTGATGTATCTGACTGCCTTGCACATTTTACCTAATGTATGTTTGAAATGACATTGTCCAAATAATGACTAGGAGGATGTTTCTGGTTTATTGTTTTATACCACAGAGGATATGAGATAACTCAAGCTAATTCATGTTTAGTGGCTGTAGAAACATTTCGAGACTTATATGATTTTGTATAATATTAAATAATAGACATCACTGGGATTTGACTCATAACAAATCCTGTAACATAATTCTTGTACACTAATACTTTTAGAACAATAAGTTAGGTGGCTGTTTTTCAGCATGGAAAAATACCAGCAGGGGGCTATTTACTGGGCTATCAGCTACTGATTGTTGATTTTTCAGTTATAATACAGTTTCATACAATTTGCAATGTACAGAGAAGAAAAGTTGTTACTCAAGATATTCTGGTTTTGTTTTGAGGCATTTTCAATGGAAGTTAGTTGGTGTAGAATGCTAATTCCAGGTGAGATTAGAGCCTGAACTAAATAGCTAGTCCAGTTTTGAAAAACAAATTTTTAACTATGTTTAAAAAATATTAAGACACACGTTGTTTTACCTTCTGTCTTACTTTCAAGCTTTGTAGTAGGATGTTGGATAATCACTTGAGGAATGAAATCTTGCTACCTAGAAGTCAACAGAAAAAATTCTCATTAACCAATGGTGATAGAGATTTTTATTTGGGAACTCTCACTTGTGCCATCAGCTGATTTGTATTTTTATTAAACAAAAGGTGAGTGGCAGGAGAATGGTTACAGACTCTTTTCAGTTGTGTCCAATGACAGGGCAAGGAGCAATGGCCATAAAATAAAATACAAGAACTTTCACCACAACATAAGGTAGAACTTTTTTACGTTGTAGGTGGTAGAGCACTGTAACAGGCTGCCCAGGAGGGTCATGGACTCTCCCTCTCTGGCGACATTCAAAATCTGCCTCAACATGTTCACAGAATCACAGAATCACAGAATCCCAAGGGTTGGAAGGGACCTCAAAAGATCATCTAGTCCAACCCCCCTGCAACAGCAGGGTAACCTAGAATACATCATACAGGAACTTGTCCAGCCAGGCCTTGAATATCTCCAACATAGGAGACTCCACAACTCCCCTGGGCAACCTGTTCCAGTGCTCTGTCACTCTCACAGTAAAGAAGTTTTTCCTGATGTTCACACAGAACCTCCTATGCTCCAGTTTACACCCATTACCCCTTGTCCTATCACTGGACATCACTGAGAAAAACCTAGCTCCATCATCCTGACACTCACCCTTTACATATTTGTAAACATTGATGAGGTCACCCCTCAGTCTCCTCTTTTCCAAGCTAAAGAGACCCAGCTCCCTCAGCCTCTCCTCATAAGTGAGATGTTTCACTCCTTTAATCATCTTTGTGGCTCTGCGCAGCCTGCTCTAGGTGACCCGGACTTGGCAGAGGTGTTTGACTAGATGGTCTCCAGAGGTCCCTTCCAACCCTAATGATTCTGTGATTCTATGAAATCTATACTGAGCTAATTCCTACAAAACTAATTCCATTTAATTACTTGGAATGTATCCTTCCTACACAGTAAATGATTGACTTCTTTCTTATGTTGAGAATGTATCTTTCTAAAATAAGCAAAAGACTGGTGTTAGAATTACAGGCTTTAAAATTGTTTGCCTTGTTTCAGATGGGATCAAGAGTGCATTTTCAAGAAAAGTTCACTATTGTTCCCACTTAAGACACTTTGAATCTTAGATTATTCTCAAAGTTCATTGACTTGTGAAAGGAAATAATTTGCTCCAGGGGTGCCTTTAATGCACTGCAGTTGATAGCAGGGGTTTTTACTCACTCATGCAGACATAACATGCATTATGGTGCCAGAATTCCTGTTGCACCTGACACACTTTAAGTGAGCTGTTTCTTTTTTGGGACCTTTCATCATTTTTATGGCTATACAATAATTCCAGATGTATTTTGAAAGAAGGGAACTCTAGTATGCCTTTGATATCAACCATGGAAATAAAAAATATTTTAAGAGAAAAGCACAGTTATACAGAATATAAAAATAGAAACAAATAGCCCACTTTAATTCTATCTTATTAATTAGCATTATATTAACGTACTTTTTAGTGTTTTCATGTTAACCCAAGCTACAAATAAAAACAAAACCACTTATGAAGGTATTTCAAGATCTAGTAAGTTTTAGCAAAGCCCTTCAAGTGTTCATTGTTTCGGATTAAATGTATCATGAGAGAAGTAATGTCTTTGTATATTCATAGTTCAGAATTAGAAAAGTCTCAAATGATATTGTTGATCCCAGTGTAGTTTTCCCAATTGTTTGTTAGAAAAGAAAGAGGGAGAGGAAGAATGAAAGAAAGACAGAGGGGAAATTTTTTCTGTGACCTTTTCCAGGAATCATAGATAATTGGATTAGTTGCTATATAGAGAACAAATATTTCCCTGCTTGAAGTATTTTAGAGTAAGGGCAGCAGTAGCAGCAACAAGAATTCTTGTGTTCAGACTGAATAACTGTAGGCAGGTACTTATTAGTCAACACAGGAGCTGAATCAAGTCTGACAAGTTGTCACTGCACACACTGACCAGCAGTGTGTTTATCTTCACATTGTTATTTTCACTTACATGATTAAAGAAAGTTCCATACTTTACTCACACTGATTTATCCAGCAAACCAGAATATATATATATATATGTCTTATGTGAAATAATTTTGGCAGCAGTGGTACAAAACACTTAATAAAATGAAAAACGCTAGTCCCAGTGTTGCCTGAAATATGTCTAAGCTTACAGCCTTTTTCTACCATTCTTTGGATAGATCTTGAGGACTGATGTCCAAGTACTTCTGGCAAAAACCTGTTGTTTGCAGTGACCTTTTTAAGTAAAGTAAGATTGTTTATTAGATGATATGAAGAATTCTAATCAGTAAATTTAAGACCCTAGGAACTTGGCTCACATATCTGGGTTTTTTTCATATAGTTTAAACACCTAGTTAGACTGTCTGGTGAGAACAAGTGGTATGTGGTTGTTGCTTGTCTGCAAAAGTTTCATAATGAAACAACCACAGAATGGTTTGGGTTGGAAGAGACCTTCAAAGGTCACCTAGTCCAATGCCCTGCAATAAGCATGGACATCTTCTACTAGATCAGGTTGCCCAGAATCACATTCAGTCTGGCCTTGAATGTCTCCAGGGATGGCACATCCTCCACCTCTCTGGGCAACCTCTGCCAGTGTTTCACTATCCTCATCGTAAATTTTTTTTCCTCACATCCAGTCTGAATCTACCCTCCTTTAGTTTAAAACCATTGTCGTATTGCAACCGGCCCTGCTAAACAGTCTCTACCCATCTTTTCTATAGGCCCCTTTTAAGAACTGAAAGGCAGCAATAAGGTCTCCCAGGAGTTTTCTTTTCTCCAGGCTGAACAACCCTAACTCTCTCAGCCTTTCCTCATAGGAGAGGTGTCCCAATGCTCTAGTCATTTAAGCATAAAATATGCGATGAGTGAACAGTCAGGAGGAGAACAGTTTGGCCAACACGGTTTTAGGGAAAGGGTAAGCAGCTTCCATGTCAAGTCCATTATGCAACACCAGACATCATAGTTTAAGCAGCCATGATAGCATAATTGCACAGAGAGCAGTAAATGTACAGAAATGGTGTCACAATCCTGTGTTTTAAATCATAAATGGCAAATTATTGTGTGCTACCCAGTTTGCCATCTTTGCTACCTCTGAGCTTCTTAATGACTTTGGCTTCCTAAACTGCTATCTTTAGAGAATTTCTCACATGTCTTGGTCTATGAAACTTCAGTGTTAATAATCCAATAAAGATTTACGCTTGCCTTCAAATACAATTATTTTTTTATTAATCAAAAAGCAGAAGAAATAGTTTAAGAAAATCCTCTGTTGTAATTTTATTCAAATTGGGAATATATACAAACATTTCTTTGTATAGAAGTTGATAGCAACAACTTTGGTTGAGCAAAAAGACTTTCACAAATGTTTTCATTTTATTAAATCTGAGATATTTGGTTGAGAAGCATCAAATTTAAAGAAACTTTTATTAACAGTTATAACAAAGAGAATGGAAATGCTGCCTTCTCAATTGGTTAGCTAATAGCTAAATTCATGTCCTGAATTACCTCATTGACCAGGTAGTCTGAATACTGGATTGAAATTTTGAATTGTGCTTAACAAATAAATAAAATTCTTATTTGTCTTAATATCTTTAAGCTATATGCAGCTCTTCAAATATTCAACCAGGATTGTAAAATATCTGAGAAGTTAGCTTTCCTCCTGACATTTCATAGAATCATGGAATCATTTCATAGCATTATATTTATACACTTTTTTAATGTTGTCATGTTAATGCAAGCTACAAAAACCAAAACCACTTACCAAGGTACTTCAAGGTCTAGTAAGGTTCAGCATAGACCTTCAGTTCTTCATAGTTTTGAAAAACATGAAAGACATTCTGAGTGAGGGAAGTAACATCTTTGTAGATTGATACACTACAATTACAAAATGCTAGTTGAATACTCTACAAAATCCCAGCATTTCTGATTAGATTTGATATGAAGCAGAGACTGACAGCTAGGCAATATGTAGCATGTATCAGTGTGCAAAATATAAAAATTCATTGGAGTATATGTTGTTAATCAATCAATGACCATTAAATGAACAAACAAACAAACAAACCATCAAAAAACCTAACCTCTACTACGTAAGAAACTTCCAATTGTAACACTTCATTTTGCTGCAGCAAAAAAGTTAAATGTTTGTTGTCTAATGGTCAGCTCTCTTCATAAGGTTTAAAATACATCTTTTTACTTTTCTCACTCATAAAAAGCCACATGTTTTTTTCAGGTAAAATATTTCTGTTGGGGTTTTTTTGTTTTTGTTTTTGTTTGTTTGTTTGTTTGTTTTCCTTTCTCATATTGAGCTTTACTTCTAAGATAAAAGCAGAAAAGGAAAGAAATTGGAATCTTGTTCTAAAATCTTTAAGATGTTCAGTTACAGTCATACAAAATATATCCATTGTGTCATTGAGCTTGAGGAATTTCACAGAAACCTTTTAAAATGTGTGACATTGTGCATCTGCTAAAGAAACATGTTGTCTCAGGTTTCCAGTCTGTTGAGTTTCTGTTTAGATATTCCCTCCTTGTCAATCTAGACTTCTGCTGTTGCTCATAGTATAACCAGGTACATTTTTATCGGTGTGTCTGCAGATTCCAAGGTGATAGAATTCCCAATTGGATGTAAACCACTCTCTGAGTCAAAAAGACATTTGCAACAGCTATGTAATGGTTGAAGTCAATGTTTAACCACGCTAGTATTGAATAAACTTAGTTCTGAATTGCTCATTCTCCTTCTTACAGCTCTGAATACTGTACTCTGATTTCAGAAGGCTGGCAGTAGGAAGAGGTAGTGATATTGAACACAACAGCTCACTTATTAAACCAATCTATCATCTGACGTTACCAAAGTGCTTTTGTTAAGCAGAGCAAAGTGAAGTAGCTTGAGGATACCTCAGTAGCCTTCAAACCACGTGTTTGATGTCCAGAAAAGGTGTCAGTCTCTGTCTGCTAGGGCTGAGCTGTTTCTTACAGAATCCATCTAAAAGCATGCTAAACAAAGCTTCCACAAAAGTTACTAAGGGACATGCAGAGCTTTTCTCTTTCACGGACACCCCCTTGTCATGGGGAAAGAGCTTGTGTGCCCCTGTGAGGTTGAGAGCTATGCTGGTGGTGGCATAGGCCTCCGGTAGGGTCTCCCATGCCAGGCAGGTCTCAACTGAAGGATCAGACAAAGTGTGTCCATGGGCAGGATGGGCTTACTAGCCTTCAGGCAACCGTCTTAGGAGAAGGACAATTCTAACTTCAAACCCAGGCAGATGGAACTTGTCTAGCCTTGTAAGGCCATTCATCTAAGAGAAGGACACTCTAACCAAACCTACGACCTGAGTACTTTGCTGTCACCGTCCTAGCCAGCTAGGCCCTGACAGATAAACCTCAGGTATAAAGGGTAAGGCCAGTTCCGCACACGCTGCGCCTCACCTAAAAAATCCACTGCGCAGGCTCGAAGGGTTTACTCACATTTGCAAAGCCCTGTAGTGACAGGTGAGGGACAAAATGGCAGGTGAGAAGGCCCACCGGAAGTCACAGACCCAACCCTGCATGCAGGCTGTTCAGGACATTGGTCGCTCAAGACTGACCCAGGAGATGATAGTCTTGCTCGGCAGCATCCTGAATGACCAAGCAGCCTTTCTTCAAGGAGAACACTGCTTGCTCCGTATGGAGAGAGGCCTAGAAAAGGTGGCCTAACCAAAGCTCATCTCCCCCTCCACTTGGTTGGCTAGCCGAGGCCAATAGGCCTCTTCTGTTGCGATTGATCAAAGACAAAGAGACATAGGCATACATCTGCCTCCAAAGGTGCGTCCAGATTGACACTCGCATGTTGGAACATCAGAACCACTCTTGATACAGCAGACAGTGGGCATCCTGAGTGCTGTTCTGTGCTAATTGCCCATGAACTGTCACGACAACATCAACATTGCTGCTCTCTGTGAAGTTCACCTTCATGAGGAAGGTAGCATTAAAGAACAGGGTGCTGGCTATACACTACTGGTCAGGTAAATCCAAAACTGAAAGTCGTCTTTCTGGAGTTGGCTTCATGATTAAAAACTCTGTCGTCTCTAAACTTGAAAATTTACCAATAGGTCATTCCGATCATATTATCTCCTTACGTCTTCCACTACAAAATAAGCAACATGTTGTTCTTTTCAGCATATATGCTCCAACTCTGCAAGCTGACTCTGCAGAAAAAGACAAATTCTACACCAACCTGCATCACCTCACTCAAAAGGTTCCTATAGATGATAATATCATAATCCTTGGTGACTTCAATGCAAGAACTTTGAAGCCTGGAAAGGAGTACTAGGCAAGCATGGTCTTGGTAGCTGCAATGATAGCAGATGCCTCTTGCTAGAGTTTTGTGCAGAGCAGCAGCTTACCATCACCAATGCTATTTTCCAGCAGAAAGACAGCCTGAAGACAACTTGGATCTAAACATTGGCACCTTATTGATTATGTCTTAGTGTGCCAGATAAATGTTGCAACCAGATTTGCCTATCCCACATTGGCCTTTTTAGTCATCAGCATTCTTGTAGAAAGCGTGGATAAAGCCCTTCCCAAATCTTTGTTCACGAAGTCAAGCCATCATTGCAGTCTTCTGAACAGAAAAAAGCCTTGAGGGTATTTACTGCTTTTCACTTTTCCTTAACTGGTCATTGAATTATGTCAAGACAGAAGCAGTCTTGATATTGAAAATACACAGGGACTTAATTATGCTCAGATGCTGCTTAAAGAACAACAAACCAAATATTTCTACAATACCTTTTCATTCTTTGCCCCGTCTTGTGGTTATGTAGCACTCAAAAGTGAAGTATCCATATGTGTCACGTAAGTAAAATAATAACTGCAAAAATTTAAGAAAGAAAAACCACTTCTGTGCCCTTTTCAAGATGCTAATACTCTATTATGAATTATCTTGCTCGAAAGAATTCATCTGTTCTTATAATTAAATTGTCTTTTCTCAGTAGAAGTCATATTCCTCAGTTCTACCATTGCAAAGCCCATGCATTCTTTCCACTTCCCTAGCTCTTGATTAATGACATTGTTTTTTGATTCTTCATTTTATATTATTTTTATTGTACATTACAAAGCTGAGCACAATTTGCCTATGAGTTGAAAAGCCAGTATTATTTTGTCACTTACTCATGTTTTGTGCTTTGGAGAAATCCAAGTAATGTGACCGATAGTTAATACGTTTAAAACTCAACATAAACAGAAAAAAAACCAAACAACCCCCAAGCAAAAAACCCCACAAACCAAACAAAACCCTAACAAAAACCAAATTAAATCTCACAACTCTCAACCTAATTCATAAGTGTTAGATGGACTTTTTGGTTTTAGTATCTTGAGATATATTTTTAAACTGACATGTTTTTCTTCTGTGTACCTTCCCTGGTGTCTTTTTAATATGTGCAGATGTAGCAAAACATCAGTGTACTGTGCATTAAAAACCATAGTTGCATCAGCTCATATAAACTATATAAAAGTAATGACAATTTCTTTTATAGAAGGAATGATAATCTTGCTTATGTCAGAACCATTTCTGAAGTACAAGAGCACCACCAGTAGCATAAACAAAAGATACTGTGTAGCTCCCACCCCCTTAGGAATGGCATGTAAAACTCTGTAAGTCTAATTAGGTCTCAAGAGACTAGGAAACCCCCTTTAACTGTCAATTTAAAGACAACAATACCTGAGCACTTTTATTTCCAAAGACTTATAATTGTGAGTTATCTTTGCATAAGGTATGTGAATTCAGAATATGATATTTACTGAAAGTCAGTATCAATGTGCTTCACAGTGTAATGCAAAACATGCCGTGTCTTTTTAATATTCATGTTAGCAAACTGAGAGACAAGAAAACAACATGAAGGCCTAGAAAGGAAATATATGTCTACACACTATTAAAAGAAATACATTAGTGACTTTTAGACCTCATAGCAGCCTTCCAGTATCTGAAGCAGGCCTATAACGATGCTGGGGATGGACTATTCATTAGGGACTGTAGTGATAGGACAAGGGGCAATAGGTTAAAACTTAAACAGGGAAGTTTAGATTGGATATAACGAGGAAGTTCTTTACTGTCAGGGTGGTGAGGCACTGGAATGGGTTGCCCAAGGAAGCTGTGAATGCTCCATCCTTTTCAGTGTTCAAGTCCAGTTTGGAGAGAGCCTTGGGTGACATGGTTTAGGGTGAGGTGTCCCTGGCCATGGCAGGGGGTTTGGAATCAGTTGATCTTAAGATCCTTTCCAACCTTAACTATTCTATGATTCTATGATTCTATGATGTGAATGCACAAAGCTTAAGTTTAAAGCGTAAAGATTTGGGAAACAAGAGTAAAAAGATATGATGAGGAGAAAAAGGGCTTTCTGAACGTTATTTGATATATTAATTGAATTGCAGTTAACTATAATAGAATTAATAAAAAAGAATTTCAAAGTCAATAAAACATAGAAATTGAATTAATGGATGTAAGCAATTTCTGGAAAGTGTTTGATACAAATAATAAACTAAAAGATTGTGTAACAATTATAACACCTGGTAAGTTTTAAACAAAATTCTTAGGGAGTCAGCCAGGTGGGAATATTTACATAAGAGTAAATTCAGAGCCAGAATTGGAGTCCCTCTTCTGTTCCACTTTCATGAATAAAAGATTATTCTGTTTTATGACAAATACACACACATCATTTTTTATTTGTGGTCAGATTGATTTGATCAAGTATTGGCACATTTCTTGTTGTTATGTCCCATTACCCATGCTTGCTATTTTATTTCTTGTTCACATGGCTCATCTTAATTTGTGTCATGGGATGGTCTATATTATTTTCAGCCTTTTTTTTTTTCACAAAATACAGTTTTTAAGATGTTCTGTTTATAGTTTAATAATGCAAAGTTGGCAGGTTAAAAGGCAAATGCATTACAGTTTCTGAAAGCCAATTTATGAGAGGCACAAAAGACCATTGGGCCTGAAGAAGATGGACAGCTTTCTAAAGGTCTGAATTAAACTTTTTAGCAATATACAGCAATTTTGTGATGTATATTCATTCATCAATACATCTAATTCTAATAACGCAAAATAGTGTTACATCTAAATTCATACATGTCTTTGTGCCTTCTGCAAACACTGCAGCAGGACAAAAAAAACCAGACCCACAATTTCTAGTATAATCTTCCATTTTTCTCCAACTTTGTCTAGCAAGCATGCTCATGACTTAGTGTACTAATAACTAAAAAGGCAGTTTTATTTCTTCTAGGATATGACTAAAGTCTGTGCTATGCCATATACCCCATATTTGTCCTATTGTCTCTCAGGGCATTCATGCTTGTATATGAAGATAGACTTTGCAATTGGATGCATTTGAAGTTAAATTCAAGCTTATTATCAGCCCCTAATATCTAAAAGGGACAGCAGAAAGGCCATATCATAACAGTACAAGGGATGCAAAGGAAGGGAGGAGCTGGCAGGGAAAGCACATACCTCAGTATGGCACTAGATGATTTTTTTGGTTTAATAAAATATTGAAAAAGTGTAACAGTACACAGAGAACTATTCTGAAAACTGACCATTATTTAGGCAAAACATCAACAAACACACACCACACACCCCCCAAAACAGGCTGTTTAGTGTGCATGTTTGCATTTATGAGTTAACTGTTACTAGGGAATTTCTTCTTAAATGCATTTTAAGTGTAATAATAACTAGTTTCTCCAACACTTACCTCTATTGACTAAACTAAGTAAAACAAAGTAGCTCACATAGCAATATCTGATTCTTTGTTTGTGGGGAGTGAAGGTGATAAGATTTGCATGAAAAAGAGTTTGAGAATGAGCTTTGAGGCCTTGGTGCTGGACAAGCCCTGGGGCGATGGGTTGTAAGGACAGGAAAGGTAAACAAGCAAGCCTTGGGAGGATGGGCCAGGATGTAGTTGTGTCGGGAATCTCAGTTGGAAGCCAGAGGATGTGGGGGTTGTGAGAGGGTCTGCAATATTGTGATTTGTCTATTTACCTGGAGAGTTTTCACAGTGGCCAATGAGATTGAACGTGGTATGTATGTGCAGGTTGGAAAGTACTGAACAGGGGAATAAAAAGGGCTTGACGGTAATAAACGAGGATTTGAGTCTCTGCATCAACTTGAGTCTATGTTGTGAAATGCCACATTTGTTCTGTGGTCTATCTTTGTTCTAAAAGGCTAAACTTAATCAAGTAAGATTATTTTTTGCAAAGTGAGAAGATACATTCTTTTTTTACTTTCAAGAGATTAAAAGCTAATCTCAAAGGTTATAGAACATTAATAACTTACAATGGTGACAAAACACTCAAAAGATCCTGTTATGACAACAGGAAAAGCTGAATTCTAACTTGCTTGGCTTTTTAACCTACAACCTCCTGAGTATCTAACATTTTAGTGAAACCACTTTATGTTTCTATTAAAAAAAAATTAATGTTTAGGGTGATTGTTTAGAGCATAAGAACATAGACTGATGAAATTTTAAATGATTTGGCCAGAACCTGGTAAAAATTAGAAGCTGAGCTATGGGACTATTTACTTAACTCAGAATAATGGAAGTGAAGTTATTGAATTAATGCTAATTTTCAGTAACTGGAGAGTAGTTAGCGAGCGTTCTGTTGTTACTTCTTCTGTGCAGACTCTCTTCATCTGGAACTAAAGTAAATGAAATTATATTATCCTGTGTTTCATAGTAATTTTCCATTTGACCATACAATCAAAACTGAGGTAAGATTTTCTCAGTTTGTTGCTCTGAGATGCACCAGGTTGAAACAAAATTGCTCTTATGACTAAAGATAACATACTTTCAGTACGAAATATGATTAACCTCAAATTGGTAAATATGAGATAATTCCCACATTTTTTCCTGGTTGTTTTCTTAGCAATGCTACAGGCAATGGTGTGTATACTAATCCAGTTATTTTCCCTGTGGCTAAACTTAAAAATTGAAAAGAAATATTATGAATGTGTTCTGACCTGGGTTGCTGCCTTCATAGAATCTTTTGCTTGGAGTAAGTGTATGTCCTTGTATTTCTTTGCCTCCCAACTGCTACAGTGAAGGAAACCTTTGCAGTATCCTGAATCTGCTGACAAGGTATGAATGAATTAAACAGCATGAATCTATAAATCTTATCTACCTCTTCTGTAAATTATTCTTATTTTTACATAGTCACAAAGCAATAGTTTGGGAAAATGTAGTAATGGAAATGAGTTTAAAAATATATGCATTTATGTGTATGTGTATATGTTTATACATACTGATGAATCATATATTACAGATTCTAAGGGTGGCTTACTACATTACTTCAGCTGACTGAAATGAAACACATCAGTGATAAATTCTCTTTCCTCTAAGAAAAGATATTTCCTTTGTTTTTGCAGTAAGTATAGAAAAAAAAAAAATGCTGGAATATCACTTAGAGCTTGATACATGCTCTATTAATCTAGTTTTGTACCGACTTAATTTTTCAAATATCAGCGAAGTTATTGTAGCATGAAACCAAAGCAATGCAATAGAGATTTAACACTGATTCTAGGTCATCCTTCCCAGTGCTCTATTGTCAGTGAATCTGCCAAATAATTCCACAAAATGAAACGCCAGATGATTGCTGTGTTGTTAACATTCATGATAATTTCCCATGTCATTCTGTTCTTAAGCTATCTCAATTCCTCTAAACAATTGCTGTAGTGTAGCATAGAGAATAACTCTACAGAACGCACAGTACTCTCAGTAGATTGTAAATTATGAGTTATCTCATAACTGGAAATAAAACCAAAGACAACCAGCCCTCAGTGAAGCAGTAGAATCCTTCCCTTCAAGCTGTATCTAACAGGAAGTGCTTTCCAGAGACATCAATTTTGATAAAAAAATATTTGATTTCCCTTTGTGCACTTGAATACTAACATTTCGGATGGATATTACTGACTAATAAACAACTTGGTCATCTTCATGAGTTTCATGTGAAGTGGTAGGACAATTAAGTGAAAAGTAACTAGCTTGCAATTTAACTCCATTGAAATATTTGCTTAACCAGAAGAACAAAAAAACATTGGAAACATTAGAATCTCAGAACAGATTGGGTTGGAAGGGACCTTCAAAGGTTGTACAAATCTTCTTGATGTGTATATACAGAGGAAAGGTTCACAGAGTGTTGCTATCACCTGAAGTGATTTGAAAGTGCTGTAGAAAGGACTAAACAAAATAAAATAATATAAAGGAGATCAGGGGAGGAACAAGAACTGAAATTCATTCATTCTTAGTAGGAACTTTAAATTACACAAATCACCTTTTAAGTCAGCATTCAAGTGCCAAATTGAATATAAGGCACATAACAGACACTGTAAAGAATCAGCAGTTAACACACAAGCCCCATGAGACTACAGAAATCATAATTTTCTCCTCAGATAATGGCAAGAGACAATATGAAGAGAAGTTATGGATTTTGTTCTTTTTTTTTTGTTTTCTTCAGTGACCCAGAAGATGAAAGAGATAAATAATATTCCCATTTAAAGAAGTTTCTCCTAAACTTAAGAAGAATAAATAGGGAAAAACTTTAAATTTACTTCAGGTTTTCAAATAGACATTATTACAGTCCAAGGAATGTAATCAACAAGATTAGAGAATCTCCAGTTGCTACTAATGTTATCTGGTGTCACTGTAGCCAGCTAGAACAGAATGGCTTGCTGCTCCTAGTGCTATCAACACTAGAGGTTGATTGCTAAGTAGTATTAACAACAATGGTACTGACCACTGATTTTCGGTACATTTATTTAGGGAGATAGCAACATTACAGTTAAGAGAGAGACTGTGAAACAGTCTAATTCTTGAAGGTCTTCAAAAAGATCTCTTAGGAAGTGTGCAGCAAAAATGCATCACAAAGGATTACAGACCTCTCTCACAATTAGGATCCCCCACATGTAGTGAATTTTTTTTTTTTTTTGTAAAAAAATGTGTCAGACAATTTGCATTGTGTCACCCTGCACACATATAGTTTTCTTAAAACAGCATAAACTTGGTACCACATCTGTTAAATTATGCAACAAATGTTTCACACTCAGTCTGAAAATGATTGTGCTAATTGATGAATAAAATCAATGCAGACAAAAGGCTTGTTTTTATTCTGTTAGATCATGAATACCTCAGAGTAAATATATCTTTTCTTTCACAAGGTGTAAGGCATTTATTCGTGTGTAGTAATATTTTGCATCACTGATACAAACTTTTAGATATCAGAATTTGTACTGGCACTTATCTATATTTCAATTAAATTGTTGTCAATTGTGTGTTCTTATCATATCATGAAGATAAATAAATGAAATTTTCATGCTTCTTTCATAGTACTTTTACTTTAAAAAAATTAGCTGACAAGCAAAAGTAATTTTTCTACTGGGAGAGCAGGATATTAAATGTCCTAATGAGACCTTCCCTTTAGAGGGCTGCAAATATCTTAATCAGGAAAAAATTCTGAGTTTTTCTTATTTTTTACAAATATAAGGTGATTCTTTTATTAATTCTTTATATCACTCATATTATTTGGAAGCATCTATTTTACTGCTTTGTATGCATTAAGCTTAATGCTTTAATTTTATTATGTCTTTTATGTAAGCATAAAATTATCACATTCTGTGGAACGTTGCACGAGAAGCTGAGCCAGCAGGCCTGGACAAGAGCACAGACATCTCGGCCCTCATCAGCTGCAGACCATGGGAGAAGTGAACAAGGCAAGTCAAGAGGAACCGAAGATAGAATACTCAGATAGTTTCTGAGGACTGTAAATATAGAAACAAGAAGTTGCTGAAGGCAAAGATGAGATGTTGTAACCTGATACTTTCCAAAGTGCTAGTGGAAAGTTACCAATGTGGGCCGAGGGGACAAAGAATGCGTGTTAAAGGAGAATGGGTAGTAACAATGTAGCAAGAAGTGGTAGCAGAAAAACATGCTCATATATCTGGTTAAAAATAGTTGCTCAAACAAAGGTGTGTGGGCAATAATGTGATTGGCTGAAGGGGAGTGTGATCAGTAAGGTCATTGGCTGGAAAAGCACTTGGTGTTTCGTGATGGAAAAGTACTGAAAGAACTAACTGCGACTAACCACTACTAACTGCTAGGCAGACTACTATAAAAGCCTGTAAGCTCACTCAATAAAGGATTTTGGTTGCATCACAACTGGATCCCGTACCTCAATTGCCACAACATTCTGTTCCAAACTGAAGAAATAAAAACTTGATGCTTGCTATCTGTTCCTCTTGACAATGACCTTGTCTCTAAAACCACAGACGATGTGCTACAAGCTTCCCTGTCAGGGATGGGAGTCATTCAGTTTTAACTTATTCGAAATAGAGCAAATTATTTTAAGTCTATCTTAGCAATGCACATGTATGTGCAAAGAGAAAAATGAGAGAAAAGGCTTGAAAGCATCATTATGCTTGTTCTGCACTGACTAATAACATTTCAGTTAGAACCTTAGTACAAGACATGTAGGCTCAATATCTTTTTTATTTTTAAATCTCATGCTCTCTGTATTTATCCATATTCATGGTCTTTGTCACAAAGAATGCTGTATTTATGTATGTTAATAAACTGCCAGGATTATGTTACAGTGACGTTGTGGATAATGAAGTTAAACATAGGTGTCCTTTTTCAAGAAAAAATGTAATTCCAATAGCAAATTAGTACAGACACTGATCCTTTTTCAAATACAGTTTATGCAGATATTATTTACAAATGCTTTGTACTTTACTTAGCAGAGCTGTGACTAAAGTATGTTTTCAGATTTGATTGATAAAATGTCACCCTGTCTTAGTGTTATTAGCATACAGCTGGGAGTAGCTTTCTGTAGCTGGAGTCATTCAGATCTCCAAAAATGGGGTCAACCCTGTGACATCTTTCTCACTGCTGACCTCTTGATGTCAGATCTTAGGAAGAAGTGTGATGTTTATTCAAATCACTATGAAAGCAACTCCAGGTTTAATGCTTATACAGCTAATGTAATTTTAATACATCAGTTTACCAGGTACACGAAAATCTCTTGATACAACCTTGAACAGATTCTTTTGATACATGACATTAATCTGGATTTTTTTTTCAGAAGGAGAGATAAAAGCAACAATTAATCTCCTCCATACCATTCCATTGTCCTGGAAGAACAAATTTTCTTAGAAGATTAATAATTTAAATGATGTAAGAAACAATCAAAAGTAAGTAAGTCACAGTTGAGTTACAACAGAGAAATCACAGAGTTCATTCATTGAGAGTATTGGAGTATTGGTTGTACCTGAAATGCATAAGTGCAGGTGTCTCACTCTGACTCTTCCCAATGTTCTGCTGGGGATGTGGTGGTGATGGTCAAGAAACCTTTTTTGTGTGTCCCTGCTCCTCTAGTCCCATTATAAATGACACCATAGACTTGGGGAAATGGGGCAGTCAACACGTCAGAGTCCTGTCTTGTGTCTGGTTTCCCTGTAGGGACTCCACTTCAAGCTCAATCTGCTGCACAGCATTGGATGGCTGTTTGATAGCCACAGATGTTGTTCCACTGAGGAGCTATCATTCATCACCATTTAAATTGCTTTCTGGTTTAAGCTATTGGCATAAACCATCACAAGCTCTGCTGGTCTTGAAGCCACATGCTAATCTCTTTGAGTTTGTCTGTATTTAAAGCTAATTTATAATTTTTAATTGAGGTATCCCCACCCTCTAGATTACCATCTCAAGTATGTTACAAGAGTCTAAAGTGTGTGCTAGTGGTTAATCTGTGCTTTTTTTTAATCTCTCTCATGCACAATTTTAAAAATAGCAGGCTTGATATAGACCTTTTGGGTAGTCCTCCCCCATGGCACTTATCTGTTCTTCCTTGCTTTTCTAGTGCATACTGGAATCAGCTAATTGATGGCAGTTGAGTAGGTACAGTCCAGGCATTATTTTATCTGATCATTGTTTTCATGTAGGTTTCATCTCATGATGCTATTTTTTACCTAAATCTGGGGAATCTGAGAACAATGTTCTGTTAGTGTTCTGGTACCTTCTGACTTCACAGAATGACAAAATTCATGCATTTAGCTCTCCACCTTTTGCCATCCGCATGGTTTCCTTATGAAGAAATGTCAGAAAAAAGGGAGAAGAGCATGAATTCTCCAATCAAGCTCCTTATATTACTGAAGTGTGAAGGCAAGGATATTAGGGTGCTTTTTTGACCCCACATAGAGCATGTATTCAGCATGTTTACAAATTATATTTTTCCTTTGTAAGCATAGAGGTATTAAGTAAGGTGCATTTGTAGGCATCTAAGATACATTGTTGCTTTCAGAAACTTTTAGCAATATGCAAATTTTGTCTAAGGTAGTTCTGGCAAAAAAATGAAAGGCTTTAATAAAATGTCATTAAAATACATAAAATGTTGTAATAAATTTATTTTTGGTATTATAAAGCTTGTAAAAATAAATATTGTGGTACAATGATTAATAATAAAGTTGAAAATCATTGTAGTTACAGTCTACTGCATGGTACATTCTATGGTTAAAAATTTGGATTTATGAGGAACATGTTTGAATTTGATTTACAGTTCTAACAATATCCTCTGGCCACTGGCAGACATAAGCAACTGCTCAGTGGGGAACTGGTGCATGTGACTGTTCAATCAACTCCTGTTCAGATTTTGGCTAACACAGCCCATACCAAGGCTCGACGTACGCTGGGAGCAGCACCACTGAGTTCATATGAGAACAGCAAGTAGGCAGGACATGATAGCCAGGAAGCCAAAAAGGCATTATGCAGCCACTGTCACTTGCAGCCATCATCCTTTCATATTGGTTGGCAGTTTCTTCAGAGTCCACTAACTCACGGAAACAGTGTAGACTCAAATTCCAAGCTTAACAAGCCAGTTTACACAAAAAGCTGTTAAAAGCTGATCCAACAGGATTGCTTAAGTTTTTGTGGTTCCTGTGTGAAACAGGACATCTGCACAGGGGACACTTAACTTCTGATGAAGGAAGAAAGATGAATACTCTCAACCTCAGCTAGGCTTTTGTTCATAAGCATGTGAGTCAGTTACAAGTTGAAATTACAAACTTCAAGTTAGGAGTTACAAAATTGAGACCTTGTAAGCTAGAAACCTCATGAATGAAGTGATGAATTAGAAAATTCATGTTAGACTAGTCTGCATGAAGGAGATTGAATCATTTTTTGTCATGTTTGCTTCCTTTCCTAATGAGATCATAAAATTTAATTGACATAATATGTTGTCTTGTAAATATGAGAGCTTCAAATAGATTGTGGCATTGTAGACAATGAAACAACAGCTGAAAAAAAATCATTTAAGTGCAGAATATAAATCACTGGCTTGTTTCAACATTAATTTTTTATAAAAATATATGCAGTCTTTGATTTAACATTATTTTTTCATTCCAATATCTGACAAGAAATTAAAATAGTCATGTTAGAAAAAACTCCTCACAGGGAGTTGCATAGGATCCTTGTTTTGATCCTTTTATCAATTTTGACCATTATCACAAAGTAGAAAAGGAGTATTGGTAGCATCTGAGTACTCAAAAAAACCTGAATGTGTTATTTTTTAAAAAGCTGGGCAGTCATAATTTAACAAATATATTCATAATATGATTTTTTATAGCACTATATTTATTCGAATAACTAAATATTTGAAAGTTCTGTAATTCCCTAATTTATTATCTTCTAAGTCATTCTTATTAACCCTCTTAAACAGATGTATATGCTTCATGTTCCTTTCGGATTCTCTATATTGTTACAAATGTCTCAAGAAGGTATATTGTTACAGAGGTGCTGTCTCCAGCAATCTTGCCAGTGACAGACGCTTTCAACCTTGGGAATGTTAGGCAGCATACGCCTTTAATTAATTTCTTTCTCTATTGCAGTGTTTTCATAGAATCATGGACTGGTTTAGGTGGGAAGTGACCTTAAAGATCACGTAGTTCCAACCTACCTGCCATGGGCAGGGACACTTTCTACTAGACCAGGTTGCTAAAAGCCCCTACTATGTTAATATATTAAACAAATATAGAGAAAATTTAAGAAAACACATTCTGTCTGATTTTCTGTTTTCTGAGTGATACAGTAAATGACTATTTTTTGCATGTGTGTTGAGCAGGACCATGATATATACTCTTTTGGTGTGACCTTCCTTGAAATTTTAGGCACACCATTTGCAAGTGGCAGAATGAAACCCAAACATGAATGAGTAAAAACAAGGCTACTCCAAACAGTATAAATAAACATGTAACTTCAAGGAAAGTCATGTTGTGTTTGATTTATACATTAGCCTGTGAGATAACACTGACCAAAAATCGGCGGTGGAGTATGTGAAGGAGGAAATATTTGCTACTGGTTCCTGGTTTACCTTGTAATCCCACAAAACTACTAAATGCTTTAATTTTCTGGATTCTTAAATTTTCTGTTCTTAAAATAAAATAAAATAAAATCTTATAGCTGAAAAATAAAACTATAATTAGTAAGAAGATATCTGTGAAAATAAAAAAGATATAACACTTTATTTTTAGTTTATTACCATCTCATGATTATCACATCCTCATCCTTACAGGAAAAAACATTTCAAAGGGCTCTGGAGTGAAAAGAGACAGGTTCTTCTCCTTTTCTCAGCTGCCTGGGATTATGTTCTTGTCTCTGTAAGATACAGTAAATGCACTGCTGAAACTGAACATTCAAGGAAAAAGGAGAAGGAGGCAGTAAAAGGAAGAGAGGCAAAAGATGGCAAAATGAACATCTGTAAGCCACTCTACATTTCTCTATTGCCCTTAAGCAAGTACATACAATATTTCATAAATTTATGGAGGCTAAAGTTCCTGTCATTGTGTGACATACAACATAGTGAGGTTTGGTTTCTTGTTCTAAATTGACGGATCATTTATAGAAGATATTAGTCTGACATAATTCAAGACTGGGGTTATCTAGTTCTCTGTGAATCAGAAATAGCTATTTTCTATAGTACACGTCAAGCCTGGAACCACCATCTCTGCTACCAAAACTAAAAAGAACTCAGATATTCAGACTGGACTCTCAGGGTGCATTTCAAGTCAGTGACATTATCACTGCAATCTTCGCGGTTTAGTCATATTTGTACTGGGATCATCCTCATAACAAACCCACTCACGTTGCACAAGCAAGGTGACAACTATGACTTGACATTATGACAGTGTTTCCAAGCACTGACTGAACTGAACTGAAAATTGTAGTACATTTCTTCATTCTGTTTCACTGAAAAATCATTTAATCTCAAATCCATAAACAGAAATTATAGACAGCCAGAATCCTGCAGACTTGGAGAGTTGTTTAAGAAGTTCCTGCTTGTTTCTCTTAGAATTTCATATCCAAATGAAGGTACTAGCTGCTCAGTTGTCTAAAAGGAGCTAACTGTGTGGGTTTTCTTCAGTCCTGTTCAGTAAAAACTAAACTAGTTGAGTTTAAATTAAAAAGGAAATTATATTGTGTATGGATAAGAAACACCTGCCAGTGAATGTGATTGAAACTAATCCAATATAATTTGACCACGTGTTACTTTGTCAATAAACATTCCCACATTTTATGAGTCATGATAAGTTAGCAAGTTTAATCACATTCTGTTGCTATTTTAATGCAGATATAAAATAATTGCCGGAGACATATCAGGAATAACACCTGTCATTCTCCCCACATGGCTGAAAAGGACAGCATTTTTTCCTACTAAGGTGATTGTGTGATTGCAGCAATCACCTAGCTTTAAGAGTTCTCTTTTATTTTGAAAAAAAATGTTGGATAATTTATTATTCCAATTGGACAGCAACAGCCTCTCTCCTAATAACTCAATGTGCTCTTTTAGCATTATTCACAAGAAGATATATGGTAATGATGGACCTAAAATATTTGCTTTCATTATCTTTCTAACCTTAAACAGTCCTAAGACTTTGATTCTGCGTGGTAATAAAAAAGTCCTGTTCATTCCTGTGTTGATGCTGACAAGACAACACAGTCTCTTTTTCTAGTTTTTCTAGAAAAAGGTTTTCTAATTTCAGCAGAAATACAAAGCTTTTTATATAAACAGAAGACCTTTGTGACTGATACTGTCTTTATTGTGTTGGTAGAACCTTGCCTGAAGGATTCTGGTTTGGCAACTCTGAAAATTTCTCCCACTGTGTATAACATGATTACCTGCTTTCAAATTTTTTGCTTTAAACTTGTCATTTTGGGATTTTCAGGGATCTCATCAAGTTCTACTACACGAAAGACAGAACACAGTGGTTGAATACAGAACATAGTCTGTTTTATAGACTGGAAGTCAAGCATAATGATGGTAAAAACATAATAGAATAGTATTCTGTGAGTGTCTTAAAGAAGGACTGAAGCAAGTTTCCTCCGACCATTTATAAAATCAAGCTCTTTTTTATTTGTAATATAGATTCAATATACTGTACCTCACTATCATAAAATGGTTTGACAGAAAAAAGAATCCAACAAAATGTAAAGAATATCATGCAGATACAGAACCTTTTCTAACAGAAGAAAATTGTCTTTGTAAAACTTTCCATAAAATGATCTTATTACTCGGTTTAGCAACAATTTCAAAGATTCTTCCCTTGAAAAATCACTTGAAATGTACAAATAACAGACTTCATATTCAATTTGGAATGTTTTAAGAACAGAATTTTAAGTTAAATTTTTACAAATATTGACAACCTGAAAAAAATTAATACATGCATGCAGTGCCTTAGAAGAGAGATTCTCTGAGTTCTCAGTCAGTGGGCCACACAGTATGCAAGCAAATTCTTCCTTTCTTTTTAAAGAATTTGTGTTTTGCTGTTTTAACCAGCATTGGGGAAATGGGGGATTCAAGGGCAGTATGAGTTGACTGCACGCATTTGGTATATTTATTCTTTAAAAAATTCTGATAATTATCTCAACTGAAGATGGAAACACATATAAGGTCAAATTGTTTGATTTGCAAGACACGTAAGGATTCTCAGAAAACTTCTTGTTGCCCTATTTCTTGAAGGGTAACAAGATTTTTTCTGTCTACTACTTTATAGCTTGTTCCTTAAAAATGGTAGGTGAGATACGTTATATTTTCTTACATTACGAATGTAATGTAAGAAACAGGAAAAAATTGTTGCATTTATAGAGTACGTCTGCATTTATCAACAGTGATCTTTTATGCAATTCTTACTCCTAATGGATAATAAATTAGTCATTATAGTTCCACTCATGTGAACTAAGGTAGACCTTCACGAAGATTTTTTATAGTGGTTTGGGGGTGCTATTATGTTTAACATTTTTTTCTGCTTGTACAGTTTCTATAAAGATGCACAACTAAATTGTTTCTCTATAGAACGCAGTGATCTCTATCAAAAATTTACAAAAGTCTGAAAACCAGCACTGAAGAAGTTTTTGACTGTTCTTGACGAGCGAGTAGTTGTCACTGTCTTATTACTAGTAGTGCTAGACACAAGTGCTATTGTGGGAGACTGCTCTTATTCTCAATACAGAAGTGTATTATCAGTTCAGGTCATGCATTCAGGGGAAGCTGCGGCAAAAATACATTGAAGGAAGACATACTTAAGACATTCCAGGGTTCTGTGTATATTCAGATGCCGTGATGTAAGGTATTCCTAAAAGCCTAGCAGTGAAAAATACTTGAAATTATTGGTGAATACTAATCTTGCTAAGATAGTTACACCAGCCAGTGTGGAAATCACAATAAAAGGAATGACATGAGCTTAGTGGCAGCTCAGGAGTTGAGCCAAAAAGGGAGAAATAAGTAGGCAGGGTGCTATTGAAGAAGCTTTATTTAGAGGTATTGCCAATTGTAGTTGATTGAATGAAGGACTGAATGAAAGACTGAATGAAGGACCGAGACTACTGCTACAGGTGAGAGTTTGAAAACCTTCAAATCTGAGTTAGCATTATTCTTGCATGGTCACATCTTACAGAAGGTTTTAATAACAGTAACATGAGAGCTGACTGCATATAAGACACAGGACTTCTAAGAGGCAATTGTAAATGGTGTTTGTTGGAGCTAAATGATGGCAAGGCTGCTGTATTCATATGTAGCTACTAGAAGTTTGCAAATATTCTCCCTCAGCAAATTTGCAAATGAAACTAGTTTAAGGGGAGTGGCATACCTTCTGGAGAGTAAAGTTTCAATCCAAAGAGACCTTAAGAAAATTGTCTACTGGGGCCAACAGATCTCTTATGACATTGAATACAAAGCTATGTCGATCACAGAAGTAGTAACTCCATGTATCGTTATAACCTGGGCACTGACTGGCAAGGCCTGCTAAACTGGATCTCAGCGTTTCAGTACTATGTGCCAGCAGTGTGCTCTTAGTGCAAACAAATGAAAAAATAGCAGGCTACATTACGATGAACATGGCCAGAAGTTTGAGGAAAGTTCTTCCTCTTTACCCAATGCTGTATATATGTAATACTGTACATACATATATACTATGCAGTACAATATTATATAATTATAAAATATACATAAAAATATAAATAAAAAAGGATAAATGAGACAAAGGTGATGTAAATGCTATTTTTAAAACATTCTTTTATTTTATTTTATTTAACAATAGTATGAGAAATAACTTCTTCCTATACCCCAAAGGATTGTCTAGCACTCCTACACACCTTAGTCTGGAGATCACTAAACTACAGAACAGAAGGAGAGGGTAAGGGTGCTTGGTTTCTTTACTCCAGTGAAGAGGAGATCAAGGGAAGCATTTAAAAAAAATCCTTTTCTTACTTAAAGAAAGGTTGCAGGGCAAGGAAACAAACTTCACCGGGGCAGATGGTATAATAAAGTTCCACAACTTTTAGCCTAGGAGAGCCAGCATAGTTATTAGAAAGCAATTCTTCACTGTTGGGTCTGTGCAGGACCAGAATGGGTCCAACCAAAGAGTTTGTTTAAACTCCACGTCTCAAAGCTGTCAAGATTGGCCAGGAAAAAACATAGTTGACCTGATGTAATATTAGGGACAGCCCTGCTTCAGGTTGGGCTAGATGATCCCCAGAAGTCTCTTCAAACTAGCATTCCCATGATTACTTTAATTTTAAAGAAAAAAAAGAAAGAAAAGAAAGCTACTGTGCATTTTGGTTGACCAGTGCGTCTGTACAGTGTGTACCAGGGTGTCTTATGCAAAAATGATATTGTTGACTTTGACTGAAAGTCCATATCTAGTTCTTTCCAGCAATATCCAGCAGCAGGTATCTCAGATATCTCAAGAAGAACTAGGAACAGGGTTCTAGGGTTCCTTAGAACTAGGGAAACAAAATTGAGGCATTTTTCTTAATGAAGTCTTAATTAGTGACTTGTAACTTATGAGACTTTCTGAACTAAAAGTATCATCTATTTGCTTTACAATTCCTGTCTAGTAGTATGGGTCTATCTATAAATCTTTGGAAATCTTCTATGATTGTTGATATTTCAGGATTTACAAGGCTTTTTGTAGCAATATCTGCTAACAAATAAAGGCAAATATATACTTATGCAGACAAAATCTCATCAGCTGTTAAGTCCTTGGGGGTTTCTTTTTGTTTGCTTTCCTTCATTTATCCTCCGTCAAAAGAGGAGTCTAAATTGGGTATGAAGTTACATTTTTTTAATCCTATGCTGCTTTATTATTTTCTGTATATTGATATATACTATTCTATAAGGATGGAGATGTATCTAGAACTTACTATAAACATATGCTGGCAGCTATGCAGGAACACCAGTTACCAAATATGCAAACTGTTCTTTTATAACTTGGAACAATTTTCTTGGTAAGGAAATGGGAAGACGTAGTGACACACTTTTTGCTTATATAAGTATAGCTGTAAGAACATTTCCTGCAAAGAGGAAAGAAGAAATGTACAATTTGTTGATAGGGTATCAGAAAGTTATGTAATGCTCAGCTTTGAAAGTAATGATTGAAAAAAGTGGATCAAAATGCACTTTCAATTTCTGTGACTGATTTCACTTTCTCCACTTCAAAACCATATGGAAAGCAATATATATATAAATTTTCCTTGGAACAGATTTTTGCTGATAAATTGTAGATTTAAAGATGCTTCTATTAGCATTTAATTTAAAGTATTGTCTTTATAATATGCATTTCATATTAGCCTCTTTTTTTGGCAGTTGATACTATACTATAAGCCTGTTAAAATTTGCTGTCTGTAGCTAATTGTAGTTATTATTGTGTTTGATATCTTTCTATATACTGAAGTTCTTAGAAATCTTATGTCCTCATTCCACAACCTTTTATAGATTGAAATACAACTATCAATTAGGATTATAGAGATCCTGTTCCTTTACCTGAAGGACTGTGAAATACTTAGTTTTAAAGACGTGCAGAGCTTTAAATGCATGGCTGACCTTAAAAATGAAGTAAAATGCAAAGATCAGGTTGTATTTCTAACCTTTGGGTTTGCATTGTTCAGAGGGAGGATTATATTTTCACTAGGACATTTGAAGGGGCCTAAGAATAAAGCAAACATATTTCCTTTTTCTTCATTATAAAGGAAAGTTCATCTTCAATAGCTTTGCCATACTTCTTTTACACAGCTTTTGGTAACTTACATAACTTAGGTAGCTCACCTGCTTTGCAGGTATTACCCTAAAACTTCAGAAATACTATAACTTGCTATTGTGAGCTAACTTTTGATATTCAGTTGTAAAAATAGAAACACTGAATTTTGAGAATGAAAAATTGACCAGTAAATTGGATGCTGGAAAATATGTCACATGTATCTTTAATAAAAAGTTAGCTTGGTTTGAACATAACAAAAAGAGGAATTAATTTAGTTATATAAATTTGCCAGATTCTGATAGTAGATCTCAGTAGATCAGATTCCTCAGGCATCTCTGAGAGTTATTTACATGTGTGTATGTTTGTGTCTTTAACAGTCCGCCACAATAATCTGACAGCATGCAAAGAAATGAATGAAAATATCAAATTAAACAAATTCAGGGCATACAGGGGTTGTACAAAGGGATTGTGCCTTCCTAAATGGAATAAACAAACAAAACTTTCTTGCTGAAGAGTTTTTTGTGAGTGTAGTCCTAGCGGTTGCTGGTTTGTGGCTTTTTTTCCTTTCTCTCTTTGATGGCAGAAGGCATTTGAGTCAAACAGTTCATGTCTTTTCATTAATAAAATGCAGACCTTAAAACAAGGCTTAAGGGAAGCAGCGAGTGAGCCTAAGATGAAAAATTAAGGAAGAAAATCCCCTAAATTTCTACAAAAACAATGTGGAACAAGTAATCACTATTTAAATCAGATTTTCTGTTCTCACGCAATCAGACCATGTCTCAGCACATTTACAGTTTATACACACAGGCTCAACCTGCACTGCAGTTATTCTTAAAAGAAGTACCAATCAGCCAAGATTTTGACACTACTGAACATATGTTTACTATATGAAATAGTTTGAATTCTGCTTTCCCAGCAGCAACTGCTTTTGTCTGTTGTGTAATGTGACATATATATCTTAAGATGAATGGTTCAGATCACAGAATCACAGAATCACAGAATCCCAAGGGTTGGAAGGGACCTCAAAAGATCATCTAGTCCAACCCCCCTGCAACAGCAGGGTAACCTAGAGTACATCATACAGGAACTAGTCCAGCCAGGCCTTGAATATCTCCAACATAGGAGACTCCACAACTCCCCTGGGCAACCTGTTCCAGTGCTCTGTCACTCTCACAGTAAAGAAGTTTTTCCTGATGTTCACATGGAACCTCTTATGCTCCAGTTTACACCCATTACCCCTTGTCCTATCACTGGACATCACTGAGAAGAACCTAGCTCCATCATCCTGACACTCACCCTTTACATATTTGTAAACATTGATGAGGTCACCCCTCAGTCTCCTCTTTTCCAAGCTAAAGAGACCCAGCTCCCTCAGCCTCTCCTCATAAGTGAGATGTTTCACTCCCTTAATCATCTTTGTGGCTCTGCTCTGGACTCTTTCAAGCAATTTCCTGTCCTTCTTGAACTGAGGGGCCCAGAACTGGGTACAATATTCCAGATGCAGTCTCACCAAGGCAGAGTAGAGGGGTAGGAGAACATCTCTTGACCTACTAACCACACCCTTTCTAATGCACCCTAGGATGCCATTGGCCTTCTTGGCCACAAGGGCACATTGCTGGCTCATGGTCATCCTGCCGTCCACTAGGACCCCCAAGTCCCTTTCCCCTTCACTACTTTCCAGCAGGTCAACCCCCAACCTGTACTAGTACATGGGGTTGTTCCTCCCCAGATGCAAGACTCTACACTTGCCGTTGTTGAATTTCATCAAGTTTCTCCCCGCCCAACTCTCCAGCCTGTCCTGGTCTCACTGAATGGCAACGCAACCTTCTGGTGTGTCAGCCACTCCTCCAAGTTTAGTGTCATCAGCGAACTTGCTGAGGGTACATTCAGTTCCCTCATCCAGGCCGCTGATGAAAATATTAAACAGCACTGATCCCTGAGGGACTCCACTAGTCACAGACTTCCAGCTAGATTCTTCCCCATTGACCACAACTCTCTGCCTCCTTCCTTTCAACCAGTTCTTGATCCACCTCACTACCTGATCATCAAGCCCACACTTCCTTAGCTTATCTAAGAGGATGCTGTGGGAGACAGTATCAAATGCCTTACTGAAATCAAGAAGAACCACATCTACCGCTCTACCATCATCCATCCACTTAGTTACTTCCTCATAGAAGGCTATAAGGTTGGTCAAACATGACTTCCCCTTGGTAAAACCATGCTGGCTACTCTTAATGACCCCCTCATCCTTGATATGTCTAGAGATGGTGTCAAGAATAAGTTGTTCCATCACCTTTCCAGGGATGGAGGTAAGGCTGACCGGTCTATAATTACCCAGGTCCTCCTTCTTGCCCTTCTTATAGACTGGTGTGACATTTGCCGTCCTCCAATCCTCAGGCACCTCTCCTGTTTCCCACGACTTACCAAAGATGATGGAGAGTGGCCTAGCAATGATCTCTGACAGCTCCCTCAGCACCCGTGGGTGTATTCCATCTGGACCCATCAATTTATAGATGTCCAGATTGCTTAACTGATCCCTAACACAATCCTCATCTACCAAAGCAAACTCCACCTTTATCCTGACTCCTTCTGGGGCTATAGGAATCTGGGGCCCCCAGGGAGAGTCTGCAGGAGTAAAGACAGAGGCAAAGAAGGCATTCACCACCTCTGCCTTCTTTATATCCTCTGTCTCCAGGGCACCCACCTCGTTCAGCAGTGGGCTTATATTGCCTCTTGTGTTAGTTTTATCCGCTATGTATTTTAAGAAGCCTTTTCTATTGTCCTTAACCTGACTTGCAAGATTAAGTTCCAAGGAGGCCTTAGCTGTCCTAATTGCCTCCCTACATCCTCTAACAACTGTCCTATATTCCTCCCAAGTGGCCAGCCCCTCCTTCCATAATCCATAGATCCTCTTTTTCCACATGAGTTTGCCCAGCAGTTCCTTGTTTAACCATGCTGGTCTCCTGGCTCCCTTACTTGATTTCCTACTCATTGGGATGCTCTGATCCTGAGCTTGGAAGAAGTGGTCCTTGAATGCTGACCAACTATCTTGAGCCCCTTTACCACCTAGTACCCTTTCCCATGAGACTTCCCTTAGCAATTGATTGAAGAGGCCAAAGTTGGCCCTTCAGAAATTCAGAATTGTGGCCTTGCTAGGTATTCTATTCCTCCCACACAGGATCCTAAACTCCACCATCTCATGGTCACTGCAGCCAAGGCTGCCATTGACCATCACCACTTCAACCAGACCCTCCTTGTTGGTGAGTACTAGATCCAGCAGCACTCCACTCCTAGTTGGTTTGTCCACCATTTGCATTAAGAAGTTATCATCAATGCACTGGAGGAACCTCCTAGACTGTGAATGATTGGCTGTGTGAGTCTTCCAGCAAATATCGGGGTAGTTAAAATCCCCCATGAGGACCAAGGCATGTAGTTGCGAGGCTGCTTTCAGTTGCCTGTAGAAAGCCTCATCAACTCCTTTGTCCTGATCAGGAGGTCTATAATAGACGCCCACAACTGTATCACCCGTACCAGCCTGTCCCTTAATTCATACCCACAGACTTCCACTTGCCCCTCATCTGCCCCTGGACAGAACTCAATACATTCTAGTCGCTCTCTCACATAAAAGGGCAACTCCACCACCTCGCTTTGCTGACCTATCTTTCCTGAAAAGGATATAGCCATCCATGACCACATTCCAGTCATGTGAGCTGTCCCACCATGTCTCTGTAATTGCCACCAGATCATAACCTTTAGACTGCACACAGACTTCTAACTCCTCCTGTTTATTCCCCATGCTGCGTGCATTGGTGTACAGGCATTTCAGGGAGCGAGCAGAGCACGCTAATGGCACCCTTGGGAGGCGGGAGGCCTTCTGGTCTTCATTAATACTAGAACAATGCCCCACTAGTTCAAACCCAGCTACAACCCCCTTGCACTTTGAATCTAACCTAAAGCTCTGTGAGTGAGCTCTGCTAGCTCTTGCCCTAGTACCCTTTTTCCCCTGTGGGACAGGGTCTAAACAACTATCCTTTCCCTCAAATGAAACAATAGATTGAGAGTCCTCCATCCTTCAAGCCCTAGCATGTTTCTCTTGGGTTTGTCCCCAACAGGCCCAGTTATCTCCGCTTCCCCTTTCATATCTAGTTTAAAGCCCTATCAATAAGCCCTGCTAACTCCTGCCCCAAAAACCTTTTCCCCCTCTGGGACTGGTGTCTCCCACCTGCCACCAGCAAACCAGGTGCCTCATATAGCAGCCCATGATTGAAAAACCCAAAACCCTGCCTTTGGCACCAGTCACGTAGTCATACATTAATCTGCAGACTCTTCCTATTTATCTCTTCACCCTTGCTTGTAACAGGTATGGAGGCAAACACCACTTGCACTCCAGATCCTCTAACCAGCCATCCCAGGGCCCTGAAGTCTCTCTTCATTGCCCTTGCCCTCCTTGTAATAATTTCATCACTGCTAACCTGAAAAACCATCAGCGGATAGTAGTCAGAGGGCTGCACCAGATCAGAAAGTTTCCTTTTAACATCTCTAATCTGAGCCCCAGGTAGACAGCAGACTTCCCTGTGGGATGGATCTGGTCGACAAATGGGCCCTTCTGTTCCCCTCAGAAGGGAATCACCCACCACAATTACTCTTCTTTTCTTCTTGGTTGAGGAAGTTCTAAGGCATGGGGGTGAGTAACAAGCCCTAGGTGACTCACTAGATAGATCTACCCCTCCATCTCCGTTTACCTGGCCCTGTAATTCCAAGACCTCATACCTGTTATTCAAGGGCAACTGGGAGGGAGGAAGGGATTGCGAGAGTTTTCACTTACCTCTCTGAGGAGAGACCTCAGTATGTATGTATAAACATATACACATACCTCCTTGTCCCTTAAGTTCACTCCTATCTGATGGTTGGAAGGAAGGGGGTCCATCACTTGTTCAACCACTTCCCTCTGCCCTTGCCTTAGGGTGTGGCTCCACCAATCTATTTCACTTTAGCATTCTCTGATGGCTCTCAACCTTTCTACCTCCTCCCTCAGTTCAACCACCTGCCTGAGCAGATCATTTATTCTCTCACACCGCACACAAGCGGTGTCACTGGCTCCCTCCAATACAAGTGCGAGGCTCAGGCATTCGCTGCAGCCAGAGATCTGCACGGCCGCATGACTGCGGGAAGGCTCAGTCTGGGTACCCACATTATTCCTCACTACAGCTTTTGATCGTGTTGTGACCATGATCTATCTGATCGATCAGCCCACCTACATCTCTCCGCACAAGAAAGAAGTCCTTCCTCCTCCTGCGCTCCAGGCGAGTCCTCTTGATCAGGCGGTTATCTCGCTCGCCTGCCTGCGTGAACTGCCTCGACCCGCTCTGTTTGCCGCACTCCTGGTTGCTCGCGCTCCCTGGGAAGGTTTTTAACCACTCACAGCTGGTGCAGCTCCTCCTGGCTCAGCCCCCGGTGAGTCAGCTCCTCGCATGAGCTGAGCTGCCAGCTCCTGGGCAAGTCTTGTCGAGGACTTGAGGCTCCCTCCTCGGTGGCTTTTGTAGCTCTGAGGTGAGGCTCCTGGACGCTGATCTCCCCCCGCTCCGCTCTGGTGTTGCAGGCGTCCTCTCTCAAGCTACTCACCCTAGCAAAAGATATTGTTTACTTTGTATATTCATGGCAATCTACTGGACATTAGTGTAATTCTAAGCTGCCTTGTCTCTTTCTGTTGAGTGTTAGTTGGCCTAATGGCCTATATTTTTGCTTTTGTGTATGAGTATGTATACAAGGGAAAATACAAAGGTTGTTGCTTTTATGATGAAAAGCTTCAGGGCATATAAATTCTTACATGAATTTACATTACATGAAAAGTATGAAATGCAGTCTTGTCACCTGCATTATCCCCTCACTAGGTTAGACCTTGTCTTGAAATTTCTTTTTCCTGATACATGGATAATTTCTATTGAGGAAATAAGAGGTTGGGGAGAATCTAATGACAAAGTGTGCTCTGCAGCTTCAAAGAACTACAGCAGATGTTTTCATGAATTTGCTGTATTTCTCAAATTTTTTATTGTCTTTGTGTTCCAGAAGCAGTTCTTACACCATGAAAATAGTACTAATTAAATTTTAGGCATTAGTCGCATTAGCTAACTCAATGGTTTTATTTGTACATCTGTGGTTTGAAATTATGGGAGAAATCTTGCCATGTGAACAGGAAGAATGTAATTGCTGTGTTTTTACAGTAGAAAAGCAAATATCTACTCATTGTGTATGTCTGTAAACAAAATTACCTGGGGCTGTGCTGTGTTCCTGAGGCCAAGCAATAAATTAACATGTCTGGTCTAAACTATCAGGTAGACAGCCTTGCTCAGCACACATCCTGCACAATTCTCTGCCTCTGATGCGTATGTGCCCATATTTCTGTATTATGGCAGGTGTTGCTTGCCTGCTACAGCTGTGCCTTATCACATGGTTATTTCTTACATCCTCCCTGCCTCATGATCTGGATTACCTTATGTTTTCCAGACAACCAAATCTTCTCTGCTGGAAGTAAGTGGAAGAAGCCTCCCTTTATCCACATTTCTTTGCTACCTCTGCCACTTTCTGAACCTGTGCTACCTGAGTGATTGCCATCTCACTGGAGTATGCTGAAAACAACCCAGAAGTCTCCACTGTGTCATGCATAGCTGTTATCCACATTATCAGCACTTACACACGGGACATGGCACCTTCCTCTCTGGCATAGCAGGTCGCTATGCAGATGTAATTTTTGACAGAATCTGCTCTATCTGCTGCAGTTGCTGTGGAAGAATGTCTTCCTACTGCAGGACAGACCCTTTCCTACTGGGTCTGTCTGTGGTCAGCAAGATTCTGTTCCCAAGACATGAACAAATCACTCCCTTCACCCTCACCTATTTGCAGGAGCAGTGAAGTTGTCACTCACCAGAGTGACTTCAGGCCTGATCCCACTTCAACGCTTGACTCTTCCTCACTTGGAATCTCTAGAACCAATGTCTGAGGTGCCAATGCTTCTCATGGCATATGATGCATATGAAAAGACAGCCTAGAATCATTGGCATAGCAGTCTCAAATGGAGACAGTTCATCAAGGATTTACATCTTCCCTTCTCAACATAATCTTGCTAACGTAAACAGCACTGCTGAGCAGCACTAGAGCAGTGGGTCAGGTTGTGTACCTAAACGTAGCAACTTGCAGTGCGGTGATGGGGTGTTAACAGCCACCATGTCTCCTGCCAGGCTTCTTCCTACTTAATACTAATAGTGAGAGATTCATGGCCTATGCCAGACCTCCTTAGCTTATACTCAGTTGTATACCAGAATTCACAAAGACTCAACCTTTGTGTGTGCTTTTGACTCCTGCACAAGAAATAATGAACTATGATATTTTAGGTATCTCAGTCAGCCTGGACAATTGAACCCTAGGTACATGCCAGATAGGCATGACATTATCTGTAGTGCCTACTGTGGATGTTTGCTGGTCTGGGTTAATCCTCAGACCTTTCTGTGCATTGGATAGGAGAATGCTATTAGGTGGGAACAGGCTAAAACTGCTAAGAACCATGCTGATGTTCAGTATGAGCATGAGGTCTCAGGTCCATTTTGGCATTGTTCTATTTACTGATGTGGCCTTAGATGATGGTGAAAAACTTCTCAGTAAGCACAATTTGAAAACTTTTATTTAAAAAAATCATTAGTTTGGAACTTTTTCTCTAAAACTACCTACTGGGCAGACTCTCTGGTTATAGTCTGCTTTGCTTTTGCTGAACCATCTTGCTGGGAAACTATGGTAATATCTGGATTTCAATTTCATTTGATCTTAGTTTTACAATGGGTCTGAGTATAGTTTGAGAAATATACTCAAACTGCTATTAATGATAGTTATGGTGTAACAAAATACTTTGGTCCTATCAGTTGTCTATATTAGCATTGATCCCAAAATGACACTGGAACCTTCAAAGCAAATAAAGCAAATAAAGAACTCAGTCTCTGAATTCTTTCACTTTGAAAGCTTCAAGAAGTTGGAAAAGTGCTCTCTTGTCTAAGTGTTCGTCTCATGAAATGTTCATCTTCTATCTTTTATTCATTTGCTTTTATTAGTTTGATGAGGAGAATTGCAGAGCCATTTGTGTATAACTGCTATCCATTTCAATTTTAAACATATCTCCTCAAGCAAACAGAAGAAAGTGTCCACTGGGTTATACGCAGATTGTGATTTCTATGGGAATTCTTTGACTTCATAAAACTTTTTTTTTAAAAGACAGAACTGCTCTTTGGCTGACATGAGTTAAATGATACAAATTTAAAGAAGCAGCATACACAAAAGTGTGTGCTGAATTAGTCTGTACTTCTTATTAGTAGGTTGCATTGTTACACAGTTTTATAGAGGGGTGTCGTGGTTTAAGCCCAGGCTGTACGTCAGAACCACGCAGTCTACTTCCCCCCCGCCACCTTCCTTCCACCCGCTCCTGGAGGGACGGGGAGGAGAATCGAAAGAATGTAACTCCCACAGGTTGAGATAAGAACAGTCCAGTAACTAAGGTATAACACAAATCGCTACTGCTACCACCATTAATAATAATGATAAAGGAAATAACAGGGGAAGAGAATATAACAACACCCCGACCAATACCTCACCCCCACCCCGCCATGATCCAGCCCTTCCGGGTACTTTTGGTTACATCCTGGGCATGCCATGCTATGGTATGGAACACCTCTTTGGCTAGTTTGGGTCAGGTGTCCTGTCTGTGCTTCCTCCCAGCTTCCCCTCCTCTCCCTGGCAGAGCATGAGACTCACAAAGTCCTTGGTCAGGGTAAACATTCTGACCAGCAACTGAAAACATCGGTTTTATTAGTACTGTCCCAGGCCAAAAGTCAAAAACACAGCACTGCACCAGCTACTAAGAAGGAGAAAAAATGACTGCTGCTGCTAAACCAGGACAAGGGGAAAGTAGAGACTTAGTAGTAGAGGCTGAGTTCCTCTTTCTAATCTCTCCCAACTCTTGAAGAAATGCAGGGTACAGACTTCAAAATTTTGATCTAAGTAAGATAAACAGAAGCATGCAGAACACATAGTAAGATGGTGCATTATATATACATGGCAGTAAAAACCTGTCTGCATGAAGTAAGGGAGACCCTATTGATAAAAGATTTGAAGAGTGTCCTGTAAAGCATTCCAAGTATGCTACAAGGTAGCAATCAATTTGTATGCTTTCTACTTAAATATCTTTATGAACTAAAGTATCTGTTGACAGTAGATTTCTTTGATACTGTTTCTAGGGAGTTAAATTATAATTCATTACTGAAATTTGTCCCAGTTGTCTTGCTTCTTCATTCACAAATCATAGTTCTCTGTTCTTAAGCTATAAAGTATTCATCCAGTGCGACTTCTTCTTGGGTCTTATTCCTTTTGTGATCTCTTAAAACTAGGAACAATAAGTTTGACTGTGTTGATCAAAATCTTTTGTAGTGAACCAAGAGAATGAAATTGGGAAAAATAGCATTTTGGAAGCTACTATCCTTTTGGAATATTTACATGGGATGAGATTGCTCCTTCTTAGATCACAGAACTCTAAGCCAGGTGAACATGCTGTTTGAAGGTTAGCTATGTGTACAGGAAGAGCCTGACTGTCCCTTTTGCTTAGGATAATGCACAGGGGAATAATTTTCAATCATTTGGAAGATATTGTATTGTAAATGAAAGGAGAAATAAGGCCTCTGTCCTGTTCTGGTGCTGTCAAAATGTATACAGCATGCCCAAGAGTGATTGTTGAAAGACTTTCCTAATAAATGCTTGTTTGGGAAAAGCTCTGATGGTTCCCTGGGCTCTTTCCAGGAACATTTAGGTTTTCATTAGCTTTTATAATCTTAAACTAATAGAATTGTACCAAGTATTCTTAGCTTGGGGAAAATTATTGAAGGCATAAAACCTGAAGTATTATAACCTATAAAGAAATTATGGATATACGTATATATTAAAGCTCAGGTAACATAATTAAATAGTGCATGTATATCTATAAATAAAAGAAATTTTCAGAGGAAGCACACAAGGATTTAAGCATCAGATTTCCACCCCCTTTTGAATCAGGCCTGTATGTATCTCATCATTTTTTTGACAATTAACTCCAATTCTCTATTGTGCTCTAACAAATTTGCACCATGTGGTATTTCAGCAGAAAGACTGCAGGATCAGCACATTAGTGCTGAGGACAAGTTTGACAGGGTTGGGAGTAGATGAGTGGTCCAGCGAACATCATCCTGAAATTCTGCTTCATCAGTCGCAAAAACAGTTATTGTTCTCAGAAGCTGAAGATAGTCAGAATTATTCTTTCCTATTACTCAAAACTGTTTCTTCCACAGCAAGGGCAAAAGAATAGCACAGGCATTTCAGAAAAGCTAGCTTGCACAAGAGTGTTGCACTTCCTTCTTTCATAGCAGTTGGAGGCATTGAGGCAGCACAGGCCAGGGTCATAAATTTCAGGTATGAACAAAAATCATATTTAAGTAGATAAGAAAGTTTGTGTAAATTTCAGCCAAGGCTTGAAAAGTCAGTTTTATGTGCATTGTTTTGAGATAAAGATAATAGCTAATTAATATTTCAATCTATTTTTCAGGTTACTTTTTTAAATGTTATTTTACATTGACAGCCTATGTTTATTTTTTGCAGTAGAATCTACAAAATAACTTCAGAATGTAAGCATTGTTTATTATTACTTTTTGAAATTCTTTGGAGTAAGATATCAAAATCATGAGCTGAGTTTTAAATTTTAAATGTAGCCATAAATACCTATGTCACTTCCCTCTATTGGTAAGGCTAACTGTAGGAAAATCTGTTAGTTGAGAGACACAAAGCCAGACAAGGTTTCAATGTACTCATGACAAAATTTTGTTATCTTTTCATAAGGAGTGAAAAAACAGCAAAAGACTCAATTTCTGAACTGAATGTTAACAACATCTGGATTACTTTTTCCTTGCTTGGAAGTTTTGGGGGGTTTTGTTTGTTTGTTTGTTTTCCACTTTACTGCATTAGACAGAAGGAAACTATTTCTTTACCCTGTTTAGATATTTGCATCATATATTGTTCTAATCTACAAAAAGATACTGACTATAAGGTCTTGTGGAGGATAAATTGCATTGAAGAATGCTAAGTAGTTATGAATGGGGAGAGAGGGAGTTTTACACCTACCTGAAAAAAAGTTGCTTTTTAGGGGTGAAATGCAGGTGAGAATTCCTAATTTAACAAATGTAAAAACAAATATTGCAGAAAAACAATTAAATTAAAAAGGAAGAACATCTTTTACTGGGAAAGGTGGAGAGAGAATTAAAAACCAAGATTTTTGTAGTGAATGATTATCAGTGTAAAACCTCTGAAAGACCTGTAGAGATTAGTTCTAAAGTCCACAAAACGAAGATGTCTATGCAGAGGCTAAAACCATGATAGTCACCTTTTCAGGAAGAGAAGAGGTATTTCTGTTTTACCTTCAGTTAAACTGTGGATGTTGTTTTGTTTCTTTGTTTAAGAGTTTTGTAAATATACTGTATGGTTTGGATGTTACAGACAAATGCTTATGTGCCATTGGTCTTTACCTGGGATTACAGGTAATGTAAGGAAACAGGAGGGATTCTATCATTCAAAAATTTGATGATTTTTAAAAGTAGGACTTGAAGGAATAGAATGCATTTGCACTGTCACAAAGGCCTGAAAAATCAAGTAACCTTCTGTAAGGGGGAGGCCCACGTGACTGTACTGTGAGCCTAGACATTGCCCAAAGGGAAGATTATGGAGGTAGGAAAGGCAAGTCATGGGGAGGGGCTTGGTGCCACTTCTCTTGACTGACTGGTATCTCACCCACTCCTGAAATAAAGGTGAGAAAAGGTTACAGAAGTACAGGAACTAGGGCCAATAAATGTGGCACATGCAAACCTCTGGTGCACTCTTCTCTACACTGAACACCCACAGTGGCAAGTCCGATGCTGGATCCGGGACTGATGATTTCCCAGTCTCTTTCACCCCACCCTCTCACTCCCTTTTTCTTTTCCCTCTCTTTTTTCTTAAAATTGGTAACACAAGGCCTACTTTGACTTCTCACAAACCCACATAGCTTAGGTGGAATATAATTGTCAGAAAGTTAACGTTTACAGAATATTTATCCATTGAATTTGGTGTTTATGTATGGACCTTGAATGTTACCTCATCTCAATCCACGCTGACGGGATTTGCTAGTCCTAGTCACTCTCTCCTTCTCATAGGTGGGATGTGACACCTCCAGGCAACCGCTGGTGACCTTGAAGGCTTCTGGTATGCATCTGTGGCATCAGGTAAAAACCTGAAACCCCAGATCGCAAGAAGAGAGTCCCAGAAGTGTACTTCCGAGTACAAGTTTTAGGGATTACCATAAACAGTAATACAAGTACTTCACAGTTCCCAGAACATTCTGTTTAAAAAAATTCAAAAGGCCTTATGGTTTATTGTCATGGACATCAAAAGCATACTTTAAAAAAAAACACAGTTTGCAAAGATCTGTGGATTGTAGCTAAATACACACAGAAAATTTTGCTGAAGTAGTGTTCCATGCTTGATTTAAAAGAAATCCATATACGTTTCTAAACTCTCCTCCCCCCTGAGAACTTTGGCAAGACAGAAACATAATTTCGAAGGCAATATTAGCTACTGTCATTGCAGTCCTTCAGCAGTATCAGGAATGCCAACTAATGGGAGAGACCTGTCAGGACCTGTCATTGGGTACATAAATTCGTAATGAGTCACAGCACTGTAAACCTAGAGTATGATGGCACAGAAGAAAGCAAAGCAGCAAAGCTGCTTGCAGAATTGCTGTGAGATCCACTACTCATTCACTACTTGTGTCCCAGTTATCCTTCCCATTTGTAATCAGAGTGATAGTCTCTAAGGTCCAATTCTCAAAGCATCAATTTGGTTCCAAGCCTATAAAGCAAGGATAAATGAAAGAAAGTATGTCACATCAAACCTAAGAAGGTAGACTAGTGTGAACATAGAATCCATCAGACTTTTGGAGGTTAATCAGCTACAGCATTTATAGCTCAACTTGAATAATAAGAAACAGGGTCTCTCTTATTAATAATATTAACTCATCTACCAATTCTGTTGAATAGTATGAAAGTTCATTACCTATGTAAATGCTTCTATAAGCAACTATATGGAAAGAGCAATTTGCAGATGAAATCCACAAATATGGAAGAAACCTGACCTGGGTATCTGTGATTCAATCACACTCCTGATATATTCCAAAAGATGAGAAGACTGCTGGGAGAACTTATAACAGTCTTCCAATACCTAAAGGGGACCTACAAGAAATCTGGAGAGGGACTTTTTACAAGGGCATGTAGGGATAGGACAAGGGAATGGTTTTCAACTGAAAAAGGGTGAATTTAGATTAGGTGTTAGGAAGAAGTTCTTTATTGTGAGGGTGGTGAAACACCGGAACAGGTTGCCCAGAGAAGCTGTGGCTGCCCCATCCCCGGAAGTGTTCAAGGCCAGGCTGGACAGAGCATGAGCAACCTGATCTACTGGAAGACGTTCCTGCCCCTGGCAGTGCAGTTGGAACTAGATGATCTTTAAGGTCCCTTCCAAACCAAACAGGTCTGTGATTTATCATAGAACTATACACCACAAGTAAATCATCACATCTCATGAAAGTTAGTTCTGAGTGTTTAAATGAACATATCTGTATTATTTCTGCATGTAACAAAGTTTCTACTACTATTTGTTTTTTTGTAAAAGTGGTAGAACCTGTATGAAAGTTACACTGCAGATCACTGCACTATAAAACAATGCTTTTACATGGAATTATAACCAAATATATAATAAATTATATTCATCTTTATGTCTAGTTGTGGTCTTGGCAGTGTTGGGTTAATTTGATGGTCTTAAAAGTCTTTTCCAACCTAAATAAATAATTGCATGATGCTATGATACAATAACTAGCCCTAATTATACATTAGTCAGCCATATAAGTGGTATAATTAGGTATATTACAGTATATTGTAGAGAAAAGCGACCTCACCTCTCAATACCAATTTCTCTACATAACTGCTTTAATAAATTGGCTCTATCTATAGTACATTTTGTATTGATGTAAAATTAATAATGTGAGGAAAAGCACTGCAACCAACAAGATCCCAGATGATACTGTGTACAAAAGGGCTTTATTTAGCAAAATAAAACAGGCCACTGGGCAATTTTAAGGTAAAATGTGCAATTTACTGAATGTTCTTACACAGTTAGTAGCAAGACTTTAATCCACTACAGAGTAAAATGAGCAAATAATGTCAATTTTGTAGATTAGCAAATAATGAAATATAACTACACCTGAGGTGGCATTTATATCCACTAGCTGGGCTTGTGCAGTGTTTCTATGAAAAGTTATGTGTAAGTTCTAGCCATTAGTTATTGTCCAATAAAAATGGATTTTGAAAATATAATCTTACTCCTGTTTATGGGAAAACCTGAATTTACTAATTCTTGACTTTTTTTGAAAAAGTGAAGCATGGTGGCTATTTGTAATTTTATGTGTAGAGCACTCACTGAGACTCCTTGTAGATATGATTCATACAATAGAGGATAAACTACTTATGTTATTAGATTAGATAGTATTTGGGCAGTTAAAATACCACAGGTTTCCTATAGTGGTGACCAAACAGTTTTGCAATTCTTTTACTGTTTTGGCCCTTCCTAGAGTGGCTGGCTCACTGGCTCATGCTGCCATTTCTTGCAGCAGAGCTGCTCTCCCCCATGTCTTCCTCAGCACCTGATGCCATGTCTTCCTCCACTGCCTTCATCACCTCTGTGGCCCTTTGCTGGACTCAGAAGGCTGGAAATGTGCCTGGTACTGGTATCTGGGATTAACGGTTTGAGCACTTAGAGATCCTGTAGAAGCTGACCAGCCTATTTCTCTCTAGATTCTCCTTCTTCCTCTTTTGGGAGATTGGAAGGATTTTTCTTTCCTTTAATCTAAAGGCATCTTTTGTAGTTGCCAAGTCTGTTTAAAGATTTTGGGGGGGTCTCACAAAGACATCAGCCAACTCTTTCAGAACTCATGGGTATACACCCTCAGCACCCAGGAGTTCATATAGTCCCAGTTTGCTAAAGAATTCTTTAAGATAATCCTCTTCCACCAAGAGTGTATTTTCCTTGATCCAGATTTTGCCCTGGTCTCTGGAACCTGGGATTTACAACTGCTGGTATTTTTCATAGAGACTGAGGCAAAGGCACATTTAGTACCTGAGCATTTCCCCGTATTGTGGGTCACCAGGTTTCTTACCTCATTCAGCAGTGGGCCCACTTTTTCTCTTCTCTTTACCACTGATGAATTTAGAAAAGCCTTTCTTGTTGCATTTGGCATCCCTTGCCAGATTCAATGCTCTGTAGGTTTTGGCTTTCCTACTCATGCATCCCTCTGCATGTTCACTTAGTGTCTTCATATTTCTCCCAGGATACCTGTCCCTGCTTCTACCTTCTGCATACCTTTTTATTTTTGAGTCTTGTAAGGAGGTTCTTGATCATTCATGCAGGCTTCCTTATATCTTTGCACAATTTCTCATGCACTGGGGAGGCCAACTCTCGATCTTGGAGGGAATGGCTTGTTAATACCGACCAATTTTTTTTGTCCCACTCTATCTTCCTGGGATTTATCCCATGGGACTCCTTCAAGCATATCACTTTGTCCTGGGTTTGGCTGTAACAGTTATTTTATTCCTTCTTAGTAGCTGGTGCAGTGCTGTGTTTTTTACTTTAGTCTGAGAACAATGCTGATAGCACAACAATATTTTTAGTTGCTTCTAAGTAATGTTTAGTCATTCAATCAAGGGCTTTTCAGTCTCTCATGCTCTGCCAGTGAGGAGGGGCAGAAGAAGCCAGGAGGAAGCAGAGACAGGACACCTGACCCAAACTAGCCAAAGGGGTATTCCATACCACAGCATGTCATGCTCAGTATAGAAAAGTCCAAAGTTGTGATTTTGTATTTTGCCCTTTGCCCTTCTCTCAACATCCTGAACTCCACATGGCACAGTCACTGTAGCCAAAGGCTGCTTTTGACCTTAAAATCACTGGCAAACCTCTCTTTGTTGGTGGCTATGTAGTTTGTTAGAGCACCTCTCTTCTTTGTCTCCTCTGTCACTTTTGTCAGGCACATACTATCAATGCTTTTTAGGAGCCTTCTGGATTGCTTGTGCCCCGTAGTGTTGTTTCTTCAGCAGTTAATAGATTTCCCTAGTGGAATAAAGTCCTATAAACTTAAGACTACTTCAGGCTTTATGTAGAAGACCTCATCCATCTGCTCTTCCTGACCAGATGACTTATAGCAGACACCCAGTACAGTATCACCTATACTAGTCTCCTCTGTCAGGACTCCCAGCTGTTAGGCCTGCCTGGAAGTAAAGTAATCCTACTTAGTCCAGCTAAATAGAATAATTTGCAAATAATGCAACATTTATTTCTGCTATGCTCCAAACTAGTTAGCATAACACTGTTGAGTATTTATTTGATCAGTAATAGATTGTGTACTTGAAAATTCTCAAGAATTTGATCCTAAGCTTAAAATAACAGGTTTTATGGTTTTGCATAAAACATTGCAAAACATTGCAAAACTAGTTTTCAGGGGAAACAATAGTAGCCATGCAAATTATTGCAATTTACTGTACAGGCTGTGAAGCTAAAAATAATGAGTATTTCTGCAAGGTTTTCTTAATATGCAAAGGTTATGTGCTTTCTCCTGGACCTAAAAATAGTCTGTTAACACACCTAACCTGTCAAGTCTGGTTGACAGTGGAAAACAAATTAAATCAAAAATCTGATACCTCTTTGTTAACAGTTGCTCAGTTGACCTTGTTCTTCACTGATTTTGGTAGACTCCATGATGTTACATCTCCCCAGCTTCAACTTTTTTAGGAAGTAGCTGTTTGGCACATTTCATTTTTATTTTTTTTTATTAATAAAAGTTCTGTCACTGAGAAGGCTAATCTATGCATGGAAGACTAGCTAAAGAATGTAGGATACATTAAATATATATAGCCTGTTACCCAAAGCCAGGTGGAAAAAACTGAAGTAGCACCTTCCACCTTGCCAGTTAGAAAAATAAAATTGCAAAAGACATGAAAGTGGTAAAACACCATAAACTGTGTTTTCTAGCCTTGATTTGGGCTGGAAACATAGAAGCAGGAAGCATCACCTATCATAGTTAGTAGTGTAATATTTGCTCCTATTCACTTTCTGGAAGTGTGATCCCTGCCTTGAAGGTGGAAGATGTTGCTGCTCGTGGCAGCAGGGATAGGAGCTAGATAATCTTTAAAGTCTCTTTCAGTTCTAACCATTCTATGATTCTGTGAAACAACAATTTTCTTTTATTTTTTTTTTCTCTTAGGTCATGCTAAAGAAACTGTGCTGGACAGACATTGTTACTTGTTTCTTCTGAGCATGAAAAAAAAGGAATCTTCAACAGTGTCCAAGGCCTGGTGAAAATACAGTTTTATAGGCGGTAAACAGAAATGGATTTCCTTTCTGCTAATTAAAGTAGTGGTCTGAACATCCTAGACAAAGATACTTGGTTAGCACCAGGAACCTTACATCATCAAAACTGCAAGACCTACATCTCCTCTGACATATGATAAGGATATGTCTGTATAAGGATAATGTTGCATGGCAATGTTATTGCTTTGCAAGGTACATCAGAGGCTTGAGCTCTGGTCAGCAGTACTGGTTCTATGGTGACCATGAGCTGTGGATGCTAGTCTCCTAATGCACAGGTAGAGAAGAGCTTCAGCTCATGATGCACAGCCTTACAGGCAGCAGTAGCTAGGTTGCTCTGGAAAAGCAACAGTAACAGTGCATGACAGAGGACAAACAATGTCACATCCCTCCATAAGTGGTCAAAAGAATATGATTCCAAATTTCTACTTTTGAAAAAAAGCTTGAAAATTGGACAACTTTCTGTAACAAAAAGCAAGAAACTTGTCCTAATCTTTGAGTTTTATTTGTCTTATGATACCATACACTCTCGTAGATTGTGGTTTTGATCATGCTTTTTATTACTCAAGGTCAATGCTCAAACTGAAAATGTTTTGTATTCTGTTCCTGAAGGAGCTGAACTGCTGGGTTAAATTAGTCATGTTAATTATTTTAGAACTGGATCAGAATAAACCAGTAGCCTTTTTAACTTCTAAACTTGGAGATTAAGGCCATAATGCCATATTATTCCCAACTGAAAAGAATATTTTATTACTTGTGTCTGCACATGTTTCAAAGAAAGGTGGAAACATTTGCCATCAGTGAGAAATATAGCCTTGTTAAAAGACAAAAGCCTTCTATATTTTAACATTTTTTAAAGAGTAAATAATAATATATCAAATCAGGTTCTGTTGTAAAATTCTTCTTCATTGAAAATGAAGAAGAAACCAAAATCAAAATAGATGAATACAGTACTTTTTCCAAGTCAAAAAGGGGTGTAAATGTAGTTTTACAGTGTGTTATAACTTTGCTGATACAAATTATTCTTAAATTCATATGGCAGAAATTTTATACTAGTTTTGCTAAAGACTGGAACTGACTTCTTCATGTTAATACAAGTTCACTTCTAAACACATGCAGGGAATATTTTTATATTTGGACTAGTTTAAAGGAAACTTTATGTAGATTTTTACATTGATAAATGCCATTTGGATATCTGCAGAAAAGGACACAACAGTTTGTTTTCCAAAAATTATATATGAACCCACAGTACTGATATGAGCTCTTTTCATGAAAAACAACCTGTTGAATAACATCTATGCTTTTCTAAAATAAAGCGTAGCCAGTTTTTAGGTCTTTATATAAAAGAATGTTCTAGGATTTACTTTTCTTTTTAACATCTTACTTGACTCCCAATATAATCAGATATCATCACATCTTCTTGTGGGTTAACAATATGAATATTAGTAGTTCAACAAAAGCAAGAAATTTATGAAAATGTAGGCATTATACACCAAATTGTATGTGCTGTCAATAACCAAAATTTTATTAATTTAATGACTAAATATTGAGAACATGACCCTGAGCACTTAAGGTTTGATGCCACCAAAGGATTGTTGCCGCTTCACTCCCATGGGAATATAAGGGGTTTAGAGCGTTTCAGCATGACCACCAAGCTAATGAATGCTGATCAAAGCATTGCTTTGAATATTAACCAATGCATTGTGTTGAAAGCATACTTGCTGAAGCCTTCCTTACTGAATTCTCCTTGTTAAACATAACTGTAAGAAAGACATGAGAAAGTACCAACTGAAATGTCAGTGATACACTCGTGACATCACTCTTTTTAAATGTGTAATCAGGGCTTCTACAGCGTCTGAATAGACAATTCCATAGGTGGATTTTGACTAGCTTAAGTTCAATGCAAGCAGGATGAGGTTAACCAGTGTGAAGAGGAAGAGTTTCAAATATACATCATCTGAGAAAAGAGAGATCAGGAATATTTCCTCTTTCTGGCTGGCAAGAAAATTGAAGAAACCTTTATGCCCATCTGCTCAAGCTGGAGTCTCCTATGGTATTTTCATCTCTTCCATCGCATTATAAAATACTGAAAATATTCATTCTCATAGAGTATGAAAAGAAGTCAAAGAGCATGTTACAGAGACCATAGACTCATAGAATCATAGAATGGATTGGAAGGGATTTTAAAGGTCATTTAGTTCCAACCCCCTGCCATGGGCAGGGACATCTTCCAATAGACCAGGTTGCTCAAAAACCCATCCAGCCTGGCCTTGAACACTTCCAGGAATGGGGCAGCCACTCTTTCTCTGGGCAACCTGTTCTAGTGTCTCACCACCCTCAAAGTAAAAAGTTTCTTCCTAATGTCTAATCTAAATCTGCCCTCTTTCAATTTAGGGCCATTACCCCTTGTCCTATCTCTACATGCCCTTGTAAAAAGTCCCTCTCCAGGTTTCTCCTAGGCCCCCATTAGGGTCTAGAAGGCTCCTATAACATCTCCCTGGAGCCTTCTCTTCTCCAGGATGAACAAGCCCAGCTCTCTCAGCCACTTTTCATAGAAGTGCTCCAGTGACCCTTCTCTGGATTCTCTCCAATAGATCCCTGTCTTTCTTGTGATGCAGATCCCAGAACTGAACAATGCCACAGGCAGCACAACATATGCGTTTAAGCACAGGTCCCTGTACAGGGTTTGTCTGGCAAAGTTTTGGTAGTGGCAGGACTACAAGGGTAGCTTCTGTGAGAAGCTGCTATTGCTTCCCCTATGTGTGATAGAGCCAATGCCACTTGTCTTCAAGATGGTCGTGCATCTGGTCAGCTCTGAGCCCATCAGCAATTGTGATGGTGCCTTCCTGATAGCATATTTAAGAAATATGTGTGTGTGTGTATGTGTGCTTGGAATCTCCTGGGGAACAGTAGCCAGAAAAGAGAAGTGAGAATCTGTGGGAGAACAGCCCTGCAGACACCAAGATCAGTGAAGAAGGAGCAGAAGGCAGTGTTCCAGGCACCAGAAGAGAGATTCCTCTCCAGCTCATGGTACAGACCATGGTGGGGCAGGCTGTCCCCCTGCAGCATGTGGAGGACTGTACACCAAAGCAGGTGTACATTCCCTGAAGGAGGCTGGGACCCTGTGGGCAGCTCACACTGGAGCAGGGTCCTGACAAAACCTGTGGCCCCATGGATAGAGGAACCCATGCTGGAGCAGGATTGTAGGCAAGACTTGTGACCCCATGGGTGACACACATTGGAGTAGTCTGTTCCTGGAGGACTGCACCCTGTGGCAAGGACCCATGCTGGAACAGTTTGGCAAGAACTGCAGCCCATAGGAAGGACTTGCATTGGAGAAGTTCATGGAGGACTGCCTCCTGGGGGAGACACGCTGGAGCAGGAAAAGAGTGTGAGGACTCTTCCCCTAGAGAAAATGAAGGAGCAGCAGAAACAATGTGTGATGGACTGACCACAACCCCCATTCTCCACTCCCATTTGCCACTGCGCGGAGGACATAATGGAAAGTTAAGTCTGGAAAGTTAACTATAAAGTTAAGTCTGGAAAGAAAGGAAGGGTAGGGAGAAGGTGCTTGAAGATCTGGTTTTATTTCTTATGACCCTAATCTGGTTTGATTGTTAATAAATTAAACTAATTTCCCCAAGTCAAGAATTTTGCCTCTGCTGGTAATTGGTGAGTGATCTCGCCTTCTCCTTATCTTGACCCATAAACCTTTCATTATATTTTTTCTCCCCTGTCCAGCTGAGGAGGGGGAGTGATAGCGTGGCTTTGGACGTCACCTGGAATCCAGCCAGTGTCAACCCAGCACAGTACAGAACAGGTGAGTCACTTGAGGTTGGCTTATTGTTATGTTTTTCCTCTAGACTATAGCAAAAACTGAATGTGGGAATAAGAACTGCAAAATAATTAAGTTGCAATGTTTTCAATTTTATTGCAAATAGATAAAAATCTTCTGATTTTTATCAGTGTGGAATAATTCAGAAGGAGGAAGGGCCTAAGTTTTCATTAGCAGTAGACACTCAAAATATGTCTTACCCTACTGCAAGAAATTAGACTGATTTTCTGTCAAGAAAAGATTGAGAAGAAGCAGTTATAAATTTTAAAAGGGAGCTGAAAGTTCTACGTAAAAATATTTGCATGTTTTTATGCCTACAATCAATTTATCTGAATTCGCACAATTGAGTAGTGAGATATAGCTGAAAATATATGATGGAATGTCCTGTACATTCATTTTTGTGGAGAACTTGAACATGTGGACTGTTGAGTAAACTCTGTCAGCAAGTGCAGCTGCATTTAGTGAAATTTTTGTCTAGAACCAAATTCAACACTTAACTAGTCACACTGTGAAGAAATATGCAAAATTAGTAAAGAAAGAAATCATTAGATATTTCTCTAAAAGTTTATTCTGAATAAAAACTCCAGATGACAGCTGCATTTAAAGTTTACATGTCTGAGCTTAACTTCCAAACTTGTGAAATTTATCCTTCTACATTTTAAAAGATCACTATGTTTTTTCCTGCTTAATAAAGATAGTTGTGAACACATTACTTTTGTGGAATTAGGTGGTTCAGAGTGCAGTAAGTATTAAGTTACTTCACAGTACAAATTTTGAGCAAAATGGTATGACTTTGGCCTATGCTCTAGAAGTTATGTTTTCTGGGATCATCCCTTCCCAAAACGCAGAAAAGTAATATCACAAAGATTTTATTCGGAGTTATTCTGGGCAGTTGTGTAAAAACATGAAATCCCTCCTTATTCCCCCTGAAAGCATCTAGTTTGGGTTATATTCAGTAACATCTAACAAAATAAATCATGAGATCAACAGATTTTTCAAAACAGCTACAGCGTGTTGTGAAAGAGTGGACATTTATTTCTTTTTTTGTGTACTTGATACAAGAAAGCATATTGTTGAAAATGCAACTACATATTAATAACATTGAAATGTAGGTGCTGATTTCTGCTTAATAATACCAAGCTGTTAAATGCTAATAATAATTTGTCTGAGAGTTTTACTATTTAAAATAAAAACAAGAAACAGGTATGACGAAATATTTTGTGTAAAAAAACACTGTTCAGCTATACATGCTTGTTTTGGCTTGGATAGTTACTTTTCTTCATGGTAACTAGTATATTTGCTAGAATATTTCCATAATACAAATCTGGAGTTATAAAATTTCATCATCTTTCAATTGCTTTTAAAAATCATTTTGCATTTAATTTCTGTTTCTCAAGCAGCTACTCCGATATTTTCAAAAAAATCACATGAAAGCAACATGCTACAATGGTTTCTGTCACTCTTGAAAGTCAATATCTTCTGAAAATGGTGGAAGATGGAAAGTGATCGTTATAGCCTTGGCTGTGTGTAAAGGATTAGTTGGGTTTGTTCATTATTTGCTATTTTCCAGCCATCCACATCACACTCTACAGGAGTAAGAATATCTAAGAATCTGCATTAGCAACAAGTAGTGTTATAGCTGCCACAAATGATATTGTCGATCTAGTCTATGTAGCAAAGACAGAATATTTTTTTTACCTATGTGTTTAATTACTCGCTTTCTTAGCTTCACAAAACCCATTCTTTAATCAGACGCACACCTATGTTTATTCTGGAAGTATTTCTATGAGGCTTTATCCAAGCTCTTCCCTGTGCTTTGATTCACAGCACTGTGCTCTGGTCACTCTTTCATAGTTTCTCTGGTAGGTTGCCCTCTTCAGCTCTGCAATTCAGCTAAGTCTGAAGACCTGGGAGTGTGCTGTGATCATTTATGACATCTGTGGCTTTCTTTCACTTCCTGCATGCACATATTCTCTATCCATTCAATTGCATTCAGAATTACAATGTTGCAGAATTGGCCTTGATTATGCTTAAAATTGTTAATCTTTAGACTTTACAGAACCTCAATCTCAGTAATTAAGTTTGACATTAGAAAATCATAAAATACCAAATAATCAAATTGTGATGAACATATTATTATGTATTTTTTGTATATTAGAATCATTCAGATATATAGAAATCTAAATAAAACATGACAGTAAACTAATTCATGTTAAAATGTCATAATATTTTTTCTATAGGTGAAACTGAGTTAAAGAAACAAAATACTTCTTACAGCTTAAGGTAGCATAGCTTTTCCACTATAACCTGAGACTGATGGGCACTGTTTATCCCTTTTAAAAATATTTATTTCCAAATTGCTTTTCTATTTAGCTTTTATTTCACAATTTTGTTTTAACAGTACAGAATCAATGACTATACAACCCATTGTACAGTTTTAAGTCAGTCAATGCTGTGTTGAAACTCAATTTCCATGCTAACAGTAAGAGGGAGATCTGAAGGACTTCAACATGCAGAATACTACAGTTAAGTTGGAAAAGAAACTGAACAATGTGAAACATTTTCATGTATCTTGAAAACAAGTTTACCAATTTTATTACTATATATACCTGTAAATTCTTAAGCTGTGAGAGAGAAAAGTGAAATTAACTTCATATGATTCAATATGTGTATTTATACTGACAAAATACAAAATTTCTGCGGACCAGTTTAGAAGACAGCTAAGGTGGAATCTTTTTCGTTTCGTCACTTAATCATTATTATTTATATTTTTTCCTCTATTTCCACTACAGATCTCGAAAAGTAATCATATTGGTTTTTACTTTATATGTTTTTGTTGAGATTGATTCTAGGTTCTTTTTTCATCAAGTTGTTTGGAGTAAATAAAAAATTAATCTGAGAATAGCACAAAGATTGTTGAAATGTTAGGTGGTGAGGAAGATCAGACTGATTTATCTTCTGATTTATCGGAAGATGATCTTTAGTTCTAGAAACAGCAGCTGAGTATAGTGAAGGATCTTATTTTTTTCCTAATAGATCTGATCATATACACTGCAGATGACATGTCAATAAGCAAACAAACTACTGGTCTGTTTAACACTGACAGAAAGTAATTTGGCTTTTTAAATTGCAAATTGCATTGTCTTGAATGCTTATAAACTTTGTACATTTATTAAATAAGTTGAGTTGACGTCAGCTTTCATTAGGGAAAGGGAACTCAATAAGGGAATTAAAGATTGAATATGTCCTTATTCATGATGAGTAATTAGGTGATTCCATCCGTGTTAGAGCAAAGAAAAATTTACATTGAATCTAAAATCTAATGAGTTAAACATTACAAGAACCTGCTAAATTAATCTTGCAATTGGACTACCCATCAGTATATGGTAATATCTTAAAATTTATTAAGGATGGTTATATTCGTCAGAGAAATAACAGCAGGTAAGCTAAAATTATTTCACACTTCTATGTATAAGGTTAACATCCTATGAATGATATTGCAGTGAAGACCACCAGTGAAGATACACTGGAACGTAAATTATGCTAGACAAGGTAAAACACTACAGAATGCCATAAATTACACCAAACATGAAGATGCAATGCAAATAATTTGGAAATTGCTTAAATGTATCTGGGTACTGGAATTTTGTCCAAATTTATACATAATTTTATACATAAGTGTATAAACTAGTTTCACATTAGTAAATTTATACGTAAATTTTCAGACTAATAAGTTTCTAATTTTGGGAAAAATTTAGAATGGTTGTTCTATATAAGGTTATCAAATTAGTCTTCTGATTGCTCAGTGGAAATAATAATTAAGACACTTGACAGTGTTGTGAATAAAATCTATGTGAATAACGAAATATTTTGCAATTTGTAGGAAAATCTAGCTGGCTCAAAAGGCAATGAAAAGCTAGTGCATTTATGAATATAAATTAGATATATTTTGTGTCTTTGATTTATTAAATTGCAATAGTTTAATTACTTGCACAATAAATTGCATAGTTATTTAATGAGAACTGGGACTAATTATGTTAATTGTTTCTTGCCATTGTATATCAAAAGGATATAGTGTCTTCTTGACAAAATCACTTTGCAGAAGTATCTTTTTACATGGGTGGTGTAAGAGAAGATCCATATTTATTTTAAAAGGTTTTATTCAACTAACACTGCATTCAAGAATATTTCTATTGTTTTAGATGTTTCTTGGAGTGGATCCCAAATAAGATCAGAACTTACTAAAACTCTTACATATTAATGAGGCAGTTCTCCTCTCTCTTCTTCTTCATGTTCATCCTGTTAAAAAAATGCACATCCATCAAATTATCAATTACAGGTTTAGTAAATGGGTAGCCATCTTACATTCTGGCAGCAGAAACAAGGCCACAATAGGGAAGGATGGGAAGTTCTAGTTAAAAGTTTTTTATTATTGTAAAACACCTTAGCTTCCAAACAGAAAACATCTGTTTATTAACTCATTTGTTTGTATTTTTCCACATGATTTTATATTTCAGAGTTTTAGGGGCAAAACTGCAAATTCCAAGTGCTTTTTTTTAACTTCTGGGTTTGCTATCATTGTCTTTATTTTCAGGAAACTGAGATTCTGTTTTCCATTTTTTGTCATGCAAGGTCTTTTGTGGGCTTTCTACAGCCTCTCTGATTGGAGAGGCAACAGAAGTTAGTACAATCTTTTGTTTTTCTGTTTCGTTTTGTTTTGTTTGGTAGGAGGTCGGGGGTTCTTGGAGGAACAGAGTATATTTTAAACACTTCCTGGTCAAACTTTATGAACACATCTTAGATGGAGAAATGCCTAATCATGGAACTGAACAGAACCCGGGTGTGGGTTACAATAAATCTGTTTTGGATGTCGTAGTTAAGTGAAGCTTGTGCATCTAAACCTACCTGTCACATCAGGTAACAAGTTAAAGATGTGAGCCATGTGCAGAATTTTTGTGTCTGATGAAAAGGAGTGGAATGAGAAAAGTCCAGGGGACAGTAAGAGAAGATTTGACAGATTTTCTTCTCATACACAGTTTTATTGCTGTGCTTTGAATTACCTAGCTACTAGAGAAGTAATACTATAAGATTCATATTTGTTGATCTAAACCACCAGTGCAAAAGATAGTGCTAACTGCAAACTTCTCTTAGTCTCTGAGAGTTGTTGGTGCTTCAGTTGAAACACAGGAAAGACCAAGATTCAAATGTTTTTTGGAAGGTCTAGAAGAATACAGTTGCAAAGCCAGGACAATAGGAAAAAAATGTTCAGTGGAGGAAATTGCCATCTGATTGCCTGATGCGCACTGGAACACTGGAAGAAGAAAAAAAAATCTAGCATTCTGTAGTGATGTTTAGATTTAGTAGAACAGAATATAATTGGTCAAGATAAGACATATGGACAATAAAAGGGTGATTTGTTACAGCCAACATGGCTTCATTAAGGACAAATCATGCCGGGCAAATCATGCCTGACAAATTTAGACCTTGTATCATGGGTTTACAGCATTGGTGGATAAGAGAAGAGCGACCTATGTCATCTACCTGGAGTTGTGCAAAGCATTTGACACTGTCCCACGTGGCATCCTTGCCTTTAAATTAGAGGGGCATGGATTTGATGGATGGACCACTCAGTGGATATGGAATTGGAAGGATGGTTGCACTCAAAAGACTTGTGGTCAACAATCTGATGTCCAAGTGGAGATTAGTGACAAACAGTGTTCCTCAGGGGCTGGTACTGAGACTTGCACTGTTTAACATCTTTGTCAGATGGACAGTGGGATTGAGTGCACCCACAGCAACTTTGCTAATGACACTGAGTTATGTGGTGGAGTTGACACACTGGAGGAAAGGGATCTGCTATCCAGAGGGTTTAAGGATATGATGAGCAATTAATATTTATAGTTATGATTTTACTCTATATCCTCGAGTAAAACACACTTGAAATTCAGTCTTTTCCAGAATGAAGAGTTTTAGCCTGCTTAATTGTTCCTTGTATATTGTATATTCCATTCCAAGCCTCTGAACATAGTAGTTTCCTTCAAAACTTTCTACACACATCTTTAAGTATGTGTGGATATAATTTCTACTTATTTGCTGAGTACATGGGTTGCCTCCCTTCATCTTATTGGTTCTCTTTCTTATGCCATCTCATCCTGGAAACTTATTATTTCCATTTTCATCTGTTTTTTAGTTGATGACTTCTGCAGTTGCGTTATGTTCAAACAGATCCCCTGAGTTCCCATGCAGGAGGCTGCCAGCACGGGAATCTTTCAAATTTCTTCTGCAATGAACAAAGACTGACTTTAGTGTTTCCACAGTAACCTTATATTCTCTGAATGTTCCTTTTGCAGTTTGATCAGGAGTTGGCCCTATAGATGGCCTGGTGGGCTTTTTATTCCTGAAGGAATTGGAGGAAAAGTTCTTGCTGGATTTGACTCTTTTTACTAGCTACATCACAAACTCTTGGACACAGTTTGGTTCTCCTTATTGTAGTCATTTGGACTTGTGTCCAGATTTTTGAAACGTGTCTTCTATTTTCTAGTAATCTTCCTTACCCTCCTGTTTAGCCATATTGAATTTGTTCTTTCTCAAGGTTTTTTTTCTGTTAGGTGTCATCCACTGACCTAACACTCATACTCAAAAAAAGGCTCTACATTAGTGTAGAGTGGTTTGGTTCTAGGCTCAGTTTGTTTACTTAAGCAGTTGCCTACTTCTTATCCACTGAAAAATGTCAGAAAAAGAAGTAATCTTACACACAAGCAAATGTGTGAGCTTATAGAAACTGTTCCCCAGTGACCTCAGTAACATGTATTCCAAACATTATGCATTAGAAATCCTCATAAAGCACATATGTAAACAGAATTAAAAAATTCAAGGCCTGCAGAAAGAGAGATAAGGGAGTTACTGATAATTCATCTTCACAGGATGCCAAAGTGCTTTCTTTAGCATCTAAAGGAAGATCAGTAACTAAATTCAGTAAACAAAATTTTATTTCAGAATAAAGGTGTATCTAGGAGGACTTTATGTTTGCTTGTTTTCTAACAGAATTTTGCAGAAGCAACTGTAAAGTATCCTTGGGTAATACATATTCTTGACATATATGCACACTAGATCAAAGTGAATGCAATGTTCAGTAATCTGTTTGATCTTCCTTAATGAAAATACACCATTGCAGCTGCTAGATTCAACTTACTGAAACCTAGCTCATTTAAGCAAGATGATTTGGTGGTTTATTTTGGGGTTTTTTTGGTGTTTGTTTTTTGTTTGTTTGTTTTGTTTTGTTTTGTTTTGCCTTGCCTTTTTTAAGAGCAGTATAAATATTTGCCTAATTTTAATTGGGAAAGAGAATGCTAGAGCTGACAAGACAGAAACTTTGCAAGACTATTAAAAGCTGTGACTCTCCTAACTTGGTTAAGGAAGAAAAGACTTTGATGAATAGCCATTTTGCACTTCTGGGATCATATTTCACTTGGAAAGAAAGTGGTGACTTTATGATACAAAATACAGGTGATACTAACTATATGTGTGTTTTGTTATGTTTGACAAAGCAAAAGACATTTAATCCCAAAATAGGTTAACTCCAAGATATGTTGGAAAACTTTGTCTCAGAACCAGAATACTTTGATTTGAATTGAGTAAAAAAAGGCTACTAGCAAATGTACATATCTTGCTCTAGGGAATCAAAAGTTTGCAGGGAATTTGTGAAACGAGAAAGAAAAGTGTTAATCTTTTACTTTTATATTAGAAAATTACTAAAATCTGAGTAAGCAAATATTGTGAGTACATAGTGAAACTTGTGACAATCTAAGCTACACAGATAAATACTTGATACCAAGAAAATGTAGGTCATGGGTACACATCAACTCTGATTTGTAACCTTTGATGTCCATGAGAGAAGCTAGAGTTGCTAAGATCCTATAGTTGACTTAGATTTTTTTTTTGTTAGTTGTGTGTCTGACACTCATGTAGTGATGGGACTAGATGTGTATGGAAGATGCATTTGACCTTGTTTCAATTTAAATTTAGTCTTACACTATAGGCAATATGCTACTTATTAAACAATGGTTTAACTGCCAGTTTCTTTGATTTTATGAATTAGTTGGGCAGTTTTGTCAATGTGACCTTTCTTAAGGATTTGCATCTGAAATACGATATATTTAAAGTAGCAGGAAAATGACTAAAACCTTACAGTCAGAATGGCTACAAAATAAATCATCTTGATGATGGCAGACCATCTTCTTCCACTTTAAAGCATTTGTTTTTCTTTTTTCTGCTGGCAAACTGAAAACTAAGAGTCAGGTGTATTTAAGTACTGTGTGTAGTTCTGTGGAAATATTGTCCTGCATTTTCATAAAAGCCTGGAATTTATGTGCCACAAGATACCACACAAATAAGAAATTGTGTTTATCACTGCTTGTGGTTTTTGGTTGGTTTTGGTTTTTGTTTTGGGGGGTTTTGTTTGTTTGGTTGGTTGTTGTTGTTTTCTTTTGTTAGGGATTGTTAAGATCAGTTTACAGCTATATCACATAATTTGAATTTTGAATGGTGGCAATGTTCTGCTGGGTGAACTACTGCACACACTAGTTATTCAGTGTGAAAAAGATATTCTGGGGGACAGCACTTTTCTTTTGTTGTTGCTAAAACCATGTTTGAATGATGATCTAGGCTTTGTATATAAAACAACAACCACTTGTACCATCAAATAACTATATTATGACAGATAGATTTGAGGAATTATAAAACATATATTATCAATTTATTAATACATACTGGGTGATGAATTGATTGAGAACATCACTGCAAAGAAGGACCAGGGGGTACTGGTGGATGAAAAGTTGGACATGACCCAGCAGTGTGCACTTGAAGCCCAGAAGGTACATATCCTGGGCTGCATCAAAAGAAACATGGCCAGCAGGTTGAGAAAGGTGATTCTGCTCCTCTACTCTGCTCTCATGAGATCTCACTTGGAGTACTGCATCCAGATCTGAGTTCCCCAGCACAGGAAAGACATACCTGTTCAGGAAGGTTCAGATGAGGACCACAAAAATGATCAGAGGGATTGAATAGCGTTCCTGTGAGGAAAAGCTGAAAAAGACGGGTTGATCAGAATGGAGAAAACTAGGCTTAGAGGAGACACTATTGGAGCCTTTCAATATATAAAGGGGCTTATAACAAAGATGGAGAAAGACTTTTTACAAGGGCCTGTACCGAAAAGAAAAGAGATTTAGACTTAGACTGGGCAGAAGTGGTCCATGTTCAAGGCCAAGTTGAACAAGGCTTTGAGAAACCTGGTCTAGTGGGAGGAGTTTCCCTGCCCATGGCATTCGAACAAGATGGTCTTAAGGTCCTTTCCAACCCTAACCATTTTATGATTAGATGATGCTATGATTCTGTATGATGAGGGTGTTGAGATAATTGAACAGGTTGCCCAGAGAAGTTGTAGATGTCAAATTCCTGGATGTGTTCCAGGCCAGGTTGGATTTAGCTTTGAAAAACCTAATCTAGGGGAAGATGCCCTTGCCCATAAGCGGGAAACTGAGCTAGATGATCTTTGATGGTCCCTTCTAACCCAAACCATTCTATGATTCTGTGTCTTTGTTATTTGGGCTCTTTTTGTTTGCTTGGTTGATTGGTTTGTTTTATTTTTGTTTAAATACAGATATAATACTACCTCAAGAATTAAATGGCTTTTGGAAATTCAGCGTCACAAAAAAACCCTAATACCAACCCTGACTCTCACTGTACCTTTCAATTAATTTTTTAATGAATTTATTAAAACATCAATGAAAGAACCATACTAACAGGTATATAGGGAAGAACATCTCACATCAAACATATTACTGAAAATTGATGTCTTGAAAATAAAATAATACCAGAGCAAAGCTAATCTATTTCTGATACTGTTTTGGAATAACTGGTGACTTAATGTTATTCTTGAAAGCTATTTGGAAGGCAATTTCTGAAATCTTTTCCTCACCTGCTATGTATTTTGAAGAGATGCAGTTGTGAAGAATCTTTGCTTCTGAACATGCTGAATATCACTACTACACCGTTTGTCTTATTAGCAGCAAAACTTGAAATCTTCTGAGAAAGAAAAGAAAAAGACATGATCTTAATTGATGAAAATATAGTCATGAAATAATCAACACACCAAATTTCATGTGCAGATTTCTCTGCAGCATACAGCTTTTGCAAGATTCTTTTAATCTGAGTAGCACAGCAGGAACAGATAAGTTTACAAAACAATGCCAGACTTTTCCACAAAAGATTTACAATCCAAATTAAGACATCTGAGAAATGTATGCATAGACACTACAAAAACCAAATGTCTCCATACTGGCTTTATTAAATTATGGAATTAGCCTTTCAAGGTATGAATCAGCCATCTATAATTTTGTCCCCGTCCAGCGTGCAGAGGTCAGTACAAAATAGAAAGGATACAAGAAAGTGACACGGATTAGTGAGGCAGGGGAAGGTATTTGTACAGCTATACAAGGAGAGGAGGAGAGGGGAGGGGAGGGGACGGGAGAGGAGGGGGGGGAGGGGAGAGGAGAGGAGAGATAGAAAATATCACCACCCATAGTTCCAGAGATGTCTCGTTGGTCCTCTTTCCTGAAGGTATTGGTGGTGGTGGTAGCTCACCCTCTGATCTGAGCCCAGCACTTTTATGTTCATGTGCTTTTGGGGTGTTATCCATAATTTGCATACGAAGCATAGAGAAGTGTTACTACGGTAATGACGGGCATAGTTTCATGAGTACATGGACAGTTCCAAAGCCGGGCTTCCCTGAGGGCTCTCCTGGTTGTTATTGTTCCTCATGTCATGGTGTCTGCTTTTCATCTCCATCCTCTGAGTCAGCTCATCCTTGAGTCATACTTTCACATTCCTGTGGAGTATTACCAACTTTGAACAAAGTGGTTAGAACAATCCTATCTGTGCAGCATCAATGCCTAACATCCTTGTTATTTGCCTTGTTTAAACTAAAGGCATCCCATAGTCAAATGAAAATAGTGTCTGACAAGCTCTCTTTCCTACCTCTGACACTATGGAATGTAAACAGTGTTTGAGACGAGCCCAGTGTTTAGGTTCTCATCTGGGTGCGTATGGAGAGTAAGTTTTCATATGATATTTTTTGCATTGTAAACAAATCCTGGAGGCTGCTGAATGTAAAACTCAAGTTCTCTTCAAAACATTAGCTGTTCATTATTTCCCCCCAGAAATAATGTTATGTACATCAGAATCGTGGTCCTTCTGTGCATCCCTCCTTTTGGAAGGCAAATACTGAAGATTTTGTTGCAAACAGGGTATTACATGAGCAATGGTCTATAGTTTTTCTTTTGTCTTCAAGGAAATGCTGGTAACATGAGTAGGTTTGACCAAAGAGCAACAATTAGATTCACCCTTAAGTTCATAGACACATTGGAAAAAAACAGCTCATTTGAAAACTCTATAAATCTGTAAGAAGCTGTCATCTAAAACTCTTTTTCAGTTAATCCTGTAAACTGCAAGCATGGAGGGAGGGAAAGAAGCTGGTAGCCAGCACATTTGGCCTTTTATTTCTGATCAAATATGGCTTATGGTTTATTTTTCATCTGTAATATCCTCTCCCTTGCTAATTTTTAATTTAAGGATCTTAAGACTTTGCTGTTGCTCATCTGTGGTCCTGCAGAATCCTGCAGAGCTTGAATACATTTAATTATTTGGCAAAATAATTTTTTTTTTAATTTATAATGCATGGATCCACACAGGACACTGGTTTATTTTCATTTAGGTATAAACTCCTATTTTCCTTGAAATTTGGTGTATTCATGGTATATATTAAAATGAATGTTTTTAACATTTGCTGATTCATTGCAATAACAAGTTCTTTTAACTTTACTGTATTTTACCACTTTATAAGTACCTTATCATACATTGCTGAATTATGCTTTGCTTTGATGGAAATGAATTGAAAAAATCTAGAATTTTAGAGTTAAAGGGATGTTTCTCTTAGTGCTTTGTTTAATACTTCTTTTGCAGTACTATTAAGTGTTCCAGACTACCATTCTGGTGTCATGTTCTGTGATGGTACTACTATCAAAATTCTGTTTCATGAAGACCGTCCCACAGATTCCTCTAGCAAAGATCACATAAATCCAAAATACTCTGTGCCTCAGAGAAGAAACCAGGATGTGTATGTTTTGAATTTTGGCCAGTTAGAGGACTTTCAATTGAATTAGAAAAATTCTAAATATCAGTTTTATTTTAAGAAAAATGCTGTAACTACATTCTTCTTTTCTCTTTTGCACTAGCTGTATCCCCAAATCCTCTCAATAATTGTGTACCTAATTTGCATAAAATTCCTTGTTATTTGACTTATTCATTTTTCTGTCATGCTGAGGAGTTTTAGAAACTGAACTTTTCACAAAATACTGCTTTTTGCCATGGTGAGAAGAATAAAACAGAGATACTTGACACATTCCAGAAAACATCCTTTTTTTTTAGAAATTATTTGTCCATATTGATTAAGCAGGAGAAAATTACACTGTGTCTTTCCAACGTTTTTCCACCTTTCATCTTCCATATTTATGAGCAGTTTTAGAATTACCCATATACTGAAAATTTATATCAGTACATCAACTTTTTTATCAAAAGTATGATTACACACTTTTGATATTTCTGTATAGGTATTTCTGTATAGGTATCTCATATTTCTGTATAGGTACTTCTGTACCTACTGCATTTCAAAGCCTGAGAAACACAATGGCCAAAAGTCCTTATATTTATTCTTCTACTGTACTGTGGAGCTTTTTGCGGTTGTGAATAGACCATTTTGGCCTTCACTATCCAATTACAATCTAGGTCATATCTGTCAGAGATATAATAATAAGTTTTATTATCTTTCTAAAATATGTTAACGCTACTGCTGAGTTGATCCCTTCTGCAAATCCATCCTGTACACATGATTCATCTTTCAGGAATGTCTTTTTTATGGTCTTGGTAAGAATGTAGAGGGGATTGGGGTCTTTCATAAGAAGAAATGTTCATCTGAATATGATAGGTTATTACAGACTCACACTCTTATTAACAATATCATCTCTCCTGTTTGCCAGCATATAAAGTTAATTACATAGTAGTAAAAATAAGTGTGTAAGACTACTATGCTGTTACTTCTCTGAGAATTAAGTGAACTTTAAGGAAGCAATATTAACACTGGACAGGCTTAAAATTACATAACTAGTTATTAAGAAAAACTGATGCAATGTTTGATAGTTTTCGGTTAAAATTTTCTAGAAAAACACTGCCTTTATAGATACATGTTTTGGCTAATAATTTTATTCTACTTTTTTAAGAATCTCTAGAAAAGATTCTCTGTAAGGCTTTATTGAAGATAAAGATTTGTTGTCTAAATTATTTTCATATTAATTATTTTAAATGCATAAATTATTCATTAGTAATTAAAGTTTCAAGTATCAGTTGAGTTAGCTTTCAACTAATTGGAAAAAAATAGATTAGCGAAATTTAGCAACTGAAGAAGAAACATTTCTTAGAGGGGCAGGATCACCTCCTTCTCTCTGCTGGTCACGCTCCTTTTGATGCAGCCCAGGATATGGTTGGCTGCAAGTGCACACTGCTGGCTCATGTTCAGTTTCTCATTGACCAACAGCCCCCAAGTCCTTCTCTGAGGGGTTGCTCTGAATCTCTTCTCTTCCCAACCTGTAGCTGTGCCTAGGATTGCTCTGACCTAGGTGTAGATTGCTCCAACCCAGGTGCAGAAATGCTACATAGTCATGCTATTCCCAACTTTATTATGGTGGGGAGGGTGGGGGTTAAGAAAATTGAGAATCAGAAATAAAATACTAGAGATGTGTGTATATGTTTATTTTAGTACTGGAATTTGAGTCAGTAGTAGGCCACTTAGCTAAACAATGTAACTTCACTTTTGAATGGGGTTGCATAATTTTGTGATCATAAATCCCTCACAGAAAGTTCACAAATGAAAAACACTATAATCAAATATTTTGCATCATTCATTTAAAAAAAAAATTATTGTTAAGTAATAATTTTGAAAGTCTACTGTAATTATAGGAACAATTTGTATTAGATTTCATATTGGAGAATTGCGCAATTTTGTGCTTCAACAGGAACATACTTTGCCCATTTTTCTCCCTCCTTCCCCCTCTCTTTTCTGGTGTATCCACCTTTGTCTTTAGGGTTAGAATAAGGATTGTCTCAAAGTAACTGGTAGGTTTCTACTTTTTCTCTCCAGCATCAAAGTACTTGCTGTTGGCAGAAGTGTAAAAGTAGTCATTCTTCCTTGCATGTTAATGCAGTAAAGTAATAGGTTTCTTTGTGGCTTAGACTCTGTCTGGAGCAGCACCTGTCCCCAGAGTTGTTTCTGATATATGTGTATGCGTATATGTATATGTATGTGTATGTGTATATGCATATATTTTGTCCTTGTTATGTTATAGTTTTTCTGTAGTGTTTTTATGTCTTTCTCTCACATGCTTCAGTGAAAATGATCATTCTATATGCATATTTTCTCCAGCAAGCAACATTGTTTTCTCCGAGAGAATTTAGTGTTTGAAGTGAGAATATCAATATATTTTAAAAGCAACTAGCAGCCCTTGGTACATGTCAAGCCCTAGTTACAATATTTGGACTCAACAGGTAAAATTCTACAAAGGTGGGAGCACTTGCTAAACACCTAATACATACTAAATAATTAAACACTAGTCTTTAATTATCTATTACAGTCTTCAGCATTTTTGTATGAACATCAGTCTTAGTGCACTCAATACTTATTCTCACTAGTGCAGAACCATTCTTGTTGTCTTAATATCTTCCTACTTTACGAAAAAAAAAAAAAATTAAAATCATGTTGTGTCTGGGTTCATTCTTGGATTTTACCCTAGCATTATAGTATCTAAGTAGGAATATTTTAGATAGCCAAATTACTTCAAAGAACATTTTGCATTTTGGTTCTGTAGATGAGAGGTTTTTTCAAAGATTCTAAAAAAAAATTGCCATATAATTAGGCACTTCTACCAGATGTTTAGTAGATGCATTTTTAGATCTTGGAGTTCTTGGCTTCAGTAATATGTTGTGCTTATGCTGTTTCTCTATTCCTTCAAATTTCTAGTAAAGCAAAAATAAATAATTCCTTCTGGTTTATAATCTGTCAATTTTGCATTTGACAATAAAAACATGTTTATAATAAAATGATATTTTATATTTATTAGTCTATATTTTCCTCTTAATCCTCTCGGTTGCTGCTATTTTGAAATTGATATCTTGCATTACACTGCTCAAAGTTTAATGTTTGCCTAAATCATTGCCTTAAAGTGAAGGTGGCAAGAAATGAGAAATGCAATTGTAAAATTTATTTTTTCCTTAGAATTTTGTCTCTGTGTCTTGCCTGATAAAATAGATATATATATTACCAGAGGTAATGTAGGCCCACTGATGAATGGGATGGGTGCCCTGGTGACAGAAGATACATAGATGGCAGAGTTGCTGAATGCCTTCTTTGCCTCTGTCTACTCTGCTGGACGCAGTCCTGAGGAGCCCTGTACCCCTGTGACCTCAGATGAAGTCAGGTCAACGAAGCAGTTCGCCTTAGTCGATGAGGAATAGGTTAGGGAGCAATTGAGCAATCTGGACATCCATAAATCCATGGGTCCAGATGGGGTGCACCCGTGGGTGCTGAGGGAACTGGCAGAAGTCATTGCTAGACCACTCTCCATCATCTTTACCAAGTCTTGGGAAAGGGGAGAGGTGCCTGAGGACTGGAGAAAAGCAAATGTCACTCCAGTCTTCAAAAAGGGCAAGAAGGAGGACCCGGGTAACTATAGACAGGTCAGCCTCACTTCCATCCCAGGGAAAATGATGGAACACCTTATCCTTGGTGCCATCTCAAGGCATATCAAGGATAAGAGGGTTATGAGGGGCAGTCAACATGGCTTTACCAAGGGGAAGTCGTGCTTGACCAACCTCATAGCCTTTTATGAGGAAATAACATTGTGGATGGATGATGGCAGAGCGGTGGACGTGGTCTACCTTGACTTCAGCAAAGCATTTGACACAGTCTCCCACAGGATCCTCATAGCTAAATTGAGGAAGTGGGGCCTGGATGATCAAGTAGTGAGGTGGACTGTGAACTGGCTGAAGGAGAGAAGCCAAAGAGTTGTAGTCAATGGGGCGGAGTCTAGTTGGAGGCCGGTATTTAATGGAGTGCCTCAAGGGTCAGTACTGGGACCAGCATTATTTAATATATTCATCAACGATTTAGATGAGGGAATTGAGTGTACTGTCAGCAAGTTTGCTGATGACACTAAGCTGGGAGGAGTGGTTGACACGCCAGAAGGCTGTGCTGCCATCCAGCGAGACCTGGACAGGCTGGAGAGTTGGGCAGGGAATAACTTGATGGAATGTAACAAGGGAAAGTGTAGAGTCCTGCATCTGGGCAGGAACAACCCCAGGTTCCAGTATAGGTTGAGGAACGACCTGTTAGAGAGCAGTGTAGGGGAGAGGGACCTGGGAGTCCTAGTGGACGGCAGGATGACCATGAGCCAACACTGTGCCCTTGTGGCCAGGAAGGCCAATGGCATCCTGGGTGTATTAGAAGGGGGGTGATCAGTAGGTCGAGAGAGGTCCTCCTTCCCCTCTACTCTGCCCTGGTGAGACCGCATCTGGAATATTGTGTCCAGTTCTGGGCCCCTCAGTTCAAGAAGGACAGGGAACCGCTGGAGAGAGTCCAGCGCAGGGCAACTAAGATGATTAAGGGAGTGGAGCATCTCCCTTATGAGGAAAGGCTGAGAGAGCTGGGTCTCTATAGTCTGGAGAAGAGGAGACTGAGGGGTGACCTTATTAGTGTATATAAATATATAAAGGGTGAGTGTCACGAGGATGGAGCCAGGCTCTTCTCAGTGGCAAACAATGATAGGACAAGGGGTAATGGCTACAAACTGGAACACAAGAGGTTCCACTTAAACTGGAGAAGAAACTTCTTCTCAGTGAGGGTGACGGAACACTGGAACAGGCTGCCTAGGGGGGTTGTGGAGTCTCCTTCTCTGGAGACATTCAAAACCCGCCTGGACACATTCCTGTGTAACCTCATCTAGGTGTTCCTGCTCCGGCAGGGGGATTGGACTAGATGATCTTTTGAGGTCCCTTCCAATCTCTAGCATACTGTGATACTGTGATATATAAGAAAAAAGAAAAAAAAAGTTTGCAATATCCTACATGTATAGCTTCCACCCATGGATTCTTCCATCCATTCCCCCAAGTCTTTAATATTTAGCAATGCTTCCCAGTTAGCTCACCTTTACACCTTGTTAGTGAAACACCGCTTTCTGCCTTTTATAAGGTGTGCACCCAAACACTGGACCTTATCCATATTTTTAATCTTAAATGCAAAAACGAAAGCTTGCTATTCTTGTTTTGGTCTCATGGAAGCTGAATATTGCTGTAAAATTAAACCTTTAACTTCACTTCTTGCCCATACACCTCTGGATCACCTTAAGGCTTATTGCTATATTGCGTCACCAGGAAGGCATTATAACTGTCTGGTCTATTCCTACAGTATTCTCTAAAATATTAAAACCCCTAATGTTGTCAATAATGATTTCTTAATATCTGCCTTGGAGTGTTACAAGTTATTTTGAAGTTGTCAGGCTTGCTTTGAGTGACTTTTTAGTAAAGATGAAAGCAGTTTTTTAGGCAACACCACTGAGCTGTGTGTCCACAGTCACTTCCTACAGTAACAGTAAGACTCCAGCCCCAGAGCACTTATTTCCCTAGCATTTCTACTGAATTTTTGGTTCTTAAGCTTAATGTTTTTACCTCCTTCTTCTGGCATTACTTCTACATTTAAGCTTCTAAGAATTCTCCTCCATGACTACACGATCCTGCACAATTCTGCTGCTGAACAGGGTCCTTCTATTTTGTTGCTTCTTGTTCCCTTCCCTAAATCAAAACTAGTTTGTAACTGATCCAAGATCTGGCTTGGCTAGAGTTTATTCACTTTTTTCTTTTTCTTTTTTTTTTTTAATTGTGATTCTTCTACGCAGAGGTGCTATAAGTATCTGTACAGGGATCAGGTTCAATTGACCTAGTCCAAAGGATGGACACTATTTAAAGCTACATGTATACATTACAGTTATTGATGATGTTTCTGTACTGTGAGTTAATATTTATAATTTTTTATGAAATCTTGTATTGTTGAGAATGAAAACAAGGTAAATGTTGCAGGAACCCTAATTTACACTAGCTATTCAAACAAATAAATGTATTATTTCTTACTTTTCCTATTAACTGTTTAGAGAGAATACTCACTTCTTTAAACATTGGAAAATTGCTTTCATTTATAAATAGCTCAAAAATATGTATTTTTCTTCTTGTACTGGAGATTTACTCATGTTGTTACACAAATCCTTGAGAGAATGATGGCTACCTTTTTTATATAAATCAATGAATAGAAAACTGTACTTTTGGTTGTCCAGAGTTCCTACAGAGACCAAAAAAATTTCACACTACCTCTGCCTCATTTGAATAACTGATTCATTTAGGTGGATGACTTTATGAGCAATTCTGTTGCTGTCAGTAATGAAATAATGAATAATATTGTCAATAATGAAATCAGAAGCCCAAGATGACACAGATAAGACAGTGTTCTGTATGTCTGCCTTTCAGAAGGGTTATTGTTTCTCTTTATTTCACATTCTCTGATATTAGAGTATGAGAGTCTTTTTGTATCTGAACACTTCCAGACTGTAACAGGTTGCCTCACAGTATGGCATTCTCACGGATAAACTGATAAAAAAGCCCAAACGTTCCCTGTCCAGTTAATCTTATGCCTGTTTAAGCTTGTGATATCACCTTTGAATCTTCTGCCCCACACTAAGACACACTGGCTAGAAAGCTACAGAGGTATGGCAAGGAAGCATACTAAAGACATAAAAATACTTTTCCATTCTTCCTTTGGTACTTTATAGTATGCCATTGTGAAAATCAGGTAACAGCTGGTATCGCTAATTGAGTATCCAGCAATTCTGAATAACAAACTAAACCTAAAAGCTAGTTTGAAAATGTAAGAATAGAAATCTTAGAATACTATTAGTATGAAATCTAATTTACAAAGTCTTGAAAGAATCTATATGCACTGCTAAGTAAAAGTAAAAACTGTTAAATACTAGTTAAACCTGATTTTGAAACATCAAGAAAGGTGTAGTTGTTGCTTTGCATATAGCTAATTCTGCAGAACAGGTAATTCTTTTACTCTGTATTTCATTTAGCTTTTTAAAAAGTGCTTGAATACTGACTGAGCAGTTAGTGAGATTCCTGAGGGCTACCGTTATCCAATATTTTTAGCATACTACTGCTATTTCTATGACTAGATGTGGACAAAATATTAGTTTAAGAAAAAGAAGATGCAAAAAAGAATAGATTAAAAAAGACCTCCACAAAAACCCAAACCAACCAGAATAGAAAGCATACTACTGCTATTTCTATGACTAGATGGGGACAAAAGATTAGTTTAAGAAAAAGAAGATGCAAAAAAGAATAGATTAAAAAAGACCTCCACAAAACCCCAAACCAACCAGAATAGAAAGTTTATCCTGAATTGTCATGAAAAGTCTTTCTTGAAAATGTGCTGGAGAAAAGAATACTAAAAAAAAAAAAAAAATATGCCCAGGAGTATCAAAAATAGAATGGAATGGAATGGAATAGTTCCAGCTGTAAAAGTCTAGTCCAACTACCTGACCAATTTAAAGCTGATCAAAAGTTAAAGCATGGTATTAAAGACATGATGCAAATTCCTCTTTTTGAGAAGACTTTTAAATCTTCTAGTGTGCCCTATCTCTTCTGCTTTTGGGACTTCATCTATCATAATATAGTTTCCTGTTTCTATCAAGACAATTGTTTGGGAATTTTTTGTGTGATTAAAAAGTGTTATTCAGCTGAACATTTCTCCACTGGTAGTTTTTCTGGCCTCTAGCTATGTTCACGAAATTAATGTGTATGTATGATCATGTGCAACATCCTTCAGCTCCTGACAAGTACTCAGAATCAACCTGAGGACATTCTGCACCTTTAAACAGAGCTAATATTCCTCAAGTTCTACAACTTCTTATCAATGTCAGTGAAAATCCTACCATTTGTTCTTTGGACCATACTCTCCACCAGTGATGATAGGAGATGACAAGGTGATGTCTTCTGAAGGTGGCATATTGTAACAATCGCTCTACTGAAAGTCACCTAGCTTGGGTGTTTTGTAAGGGTCTTTCCAGTATTGACAAGTCACCTTGAAATGCAAGCTAGCATGTAGGCTAACATTTTTCTAAGTGACAACTCTCCATTTTAAGCAACAGCTTTCTAAATGGGTTTTAATGTCTTTTGCAAACACAGTCAAAATAATTCCATGAGGGAGAGCCATGCTAAAAAAATCCTCTGCAAACATTTGTGCATTTCCTTTCCTGCAATGTTTCTGAAAAAAAAAAGTCTGCAGAAAAAAACAAAATATGTTGTAGGACTCTCTAGTCATGTCTAAGTTTTTGAAGCAATGCTTCAAGAGCTATTTCAGGTCTTTTGCACCTGCACAAGTTCATTTAGAATCATGTAATTATGCTGTTCCTTCAGCATCTCATAAAAAGACCGCAGTGTTTAGCCATCAGAATAATTGACTTTAGTCTTTGGTTTGGGACTAAATTTGTCTACTTGAGTTCCATCAAAAAGAAACTGAGGAGCATAAAATGAAGGAAATCAATCACACTCCAAAAGATAGGAGGCTTTTGTGAAATCTTTCAGAATATACCTGTATGTTCCTAAATATTTGTCGTGGTTTAAGCCCAGGCTGTAAATCAGAACCACGAAGTCCACTTCCCCCCCCACCTTTCTTCCCTCTGCTTCTGGAGGGACGGGGAGGAGAATCAAAAGAATGCAACTCCCATGGGTTGAGATAAGAACAGTTTAATAACTAAGGTATAACACAAACCACTACTGCTACCACCAATAATAATAATGATAAAGGAAATAACAAGAAAGAGAATACAACTGCTCACCGACCGGTACCTCACCCCCACCCTGCCATGATCCAGCCCTTCCAGGAACTCTCAATTCTACATCCTGGGCATGACGTGCTGTGGTATGGAATACCTCTTTGGCTAGTTTGGGTCAGGTGTCCTGTCCTTGCTTCCTCCCAGCTTCTCCTCCTCCCTGGCAGAGCATGAGACTCTCAAAGTCCTTGGTCAGGGTAAACACTCTGACCAGCAACTGAAAACATCAGCTTTATCAGTATTATTCCCAAGGTCGAAAGTCGAAACACAGCACTGCACCAGTAGAAAAAATGACTGCTACTGCTAAACCAGGACAGTATTAAACAACCAAGGTCTGCAAATGCCAAAATGCCTTTTTTTCTTTTTATGGTCTGAGCCAAAAGGACGGACCTCACCTAGCATTCATGAAATAGTGCTCTTTGTTTTGTTGTTGTACTGCTGCAAAGTATAAGGCAAAAAAATTATGAAAAATAAAATCCTCGGGTAGGATCTAACATAGTGGCCAGACAGCTGATGCCAGAATGAAATTGAACAGTCAGTGGGGAACCAGATCATTGACATCATCTCAGAAGTTATGAAATGTCTATTCCTAATAAATCCATACAAGTGTATGCTTTATTAGCATGCAAACTGGTCAGATGTGTTTGCAAGTTAGAAACCTCAGCAGGGAAGACTAATGATTGAGTCAATGGCAAGCGTTATAACAACAATGAATAGTAAAGCAGTGAGAGAAGAATGGAAGTCTTTGAAATGTGCATCTGATGTTCTGTCATGGCTAGAATGCTTTCTTTAATATTTAGCATACTTTCATTACTAGAAAGTGTTATGTTTATCTATTTATTGTTCATTTAGTTTTTTCTCTTGTCTGTTGGAAAGATCTGTTTAATAACTACTACGTAAACTTTGCTAGTATTGTGTAAACATTACCACTGCTAAGGGCACCACTATCACTACCAAGCTAGTTATTATTATTTGCCTTCTTGATATCAATAGCTGACAACTCTGATAATGGCTATTACTGAAATTTCATTTATTGAAACCTAGAAGTAATACTTTATTCATTGAAAACTCTTTCATAATTTTATGGGATCAGAATAGTCTAGGAGTAAAGAATTCCACTGAAAATGCTAGAGGTATTTGAAATAAAGTATTCTGGTAAGGTCATTATTTTCAGTTGTTTAAGACAGGAAGCATAAACTGGTAATTTTTATAGTCTCCTATTTTTTTATATTTGTATTTTGTGGTAGAATTTTCACATTTTAGTCAATGTATGAATTGAATTCATAAATTTAAAAAATGAGTTACAGGATGGCTGTTCATGTATAGAATTTAGTTTTGAAACATTTTTTCAACTTTTTGGTACACCTAACGCAAAAGTATTAAATTTTGTAGGTAGGTCTCAATGTCCATAAAATCTGGTAGTTTATTGTGTTTCCTAATATATTGTGTGCAGCAATAAACAGATTACAGAAGATGGAATGATATCCTGTATTACAGATTTCCATTCAAACAGGCAGTATTGCTTTCATCTTGGCAAGCGTCGCAAGTTTTGTTAATCATGCTACTGGGACATATTGCAACATTAACTGTAAACTGGCAGCTAACTAGGTATGCATACTTAAACGTGAATGGAGTAGAAGCACCGTATCAGAAACATTGTCTGATAATAGTTGTTTTTAGCCTTTGGAGAGAGTACTGACACTGAAGTGAAATAAGAAAAAATAAAAGAAGATATTAGAGATTCAAAAAGTTGGAAGTTTGCAATATGTTTGTATACGCTTTCAGAAATTACTGTGGGCTTTTTTTTAATATTACTAAGTGATGAAGCACAGAAAACTTAATATTATTTCATATAAATATAATTGTATTCATATTGGATGAAGAAGCATAAACTCTGGCTTTATGCAAGCGTGGAACAAGCACAAAAGCAAATTAAATTTTTATCATGTTGAATCTGAATAGCTCTACAAAAAAATAGTACATTTGAATCATTCTCCTGGGAAGAACAATGCACCAAAACTGAAAGGTATTTTATAAATTTTGAAAACAGAAAAATTCTTCTGTAACTTCATACAAAAATGACAGAAATACAAAGATTACAGAGGTAATTTATTGTTCACAAGATGAATTATGTGGCTGCCTTTTTCCTCCTGCTAAGAGTATTTTTCTAGGTGGAATCTGAAATAAATCTATCTGTTTTGCCACATATTAATAACCAATGAAATATTAACTTTCTTTTTGTTTTGTAGCTCTTATATTCACTTCCTGAAAAGTTCCAGATTTCTTCATTAACTTTTCTTCAGGTTCTCCAATACCTAAGTCCCTAAACAACAAACCTACTAAGTCAAAGAAAATTTCATTCATATGTGATTTAAAATGTACACCACCATGTATTCAGAAATGTTTCTAACTGCCCTGCATGATGTATTTTCTTTTCTTTCCTTTATGCCTGAAGAGGAATGTATCTTGGAATAGTCAGATTTTAGGCCCTTTACTTCATGGTTATCCTGCAGTGTTGAAATAATGGAACCATAAAGCTGGTGTTCCTGTCAGACAATTTTTTTCATGGACCAACCTGACTGAGTAATAAATAATAAACAGAACTTTTGATCCAAAGGCAGCTTCTGTTATGTGGAAGTAGCTGCTTCTGGTTTCTGAGACATTCTTGTTATATTAATACTAATTTTCTGAAGATATAGCATGAAGATAGAGACTTATGATAGCTACCACAGAGTACAAAAATATTCTTTAGACAGAGAAAATGAATTAAAAAAGGAGGCTTTTGCACAAAGCAATAAACACTTTTGGCAAAGATTACAGGATCAACAGTGGTTCTTTTTTCAACATGTGAACCACATCAGAAGAAATACTGCTGAACCTTATGAGCTATCTCCAAATTTAAATAGCTGCAGATCTAGATATCTCACAAATGAGCAGCTGTATGAAGCTGTAAAGCTTATATGTGAAGTGTTGCAATGGTTAAATGGTACCACTGCTTAAAACAGACTGTCTCCCCTCCATACGGCTGTGTGCGTAGTGTCTGTAAAGAATTTCTTTGTGGTTTCCTTTGTACTAAGACACTGCAATAGACTGGAGGAGAAAAAAAAAAGGAAAAGTTCCTTTCTGAGGAAATTTTAATTTTACACATGTATTTCAAAATAAGTGGTCTTGCATGCTCTCATTTACTGGTATGTATTGCTGCCAGGTGCCTTTCACTGTTATTTTATTGTCTGTGAAAATCCTTTGCCCCTCACTCCCCTATTCCTTATAGTGAGCTTTCAGAAATAAAATTTGATGTTAACTATTCTAAGTAAATAGTCAAAGTAGGTTTTCATTGATATGCTAGTTGGTAACCATGACATAGAACTTCATGCTTACAGATTATGATAGTTTAAATAGATATTTTGCTTTGAACTTTGGCTGTCAACATTTCCTGGGAATTATGATCCTGTAGGATAATTCTTCACTTAAGCACAAGGGGTTTGGTAGAAGATTCCTCTGATTGAAAGCGTATCTTGTAATTTATTTTTTTGCTAATTTGTTTTGAGTGAGTTGCCTGATGTTTTTGTTCATCATGTGAGTTTTGCTCCTCATGTGAGTTGCATGTTTTTCTCATGGTTACATCTTTTTAGTCCTGTCACATTACAATCCTCATGTTTTCCGAGACATAGAATTTTGGAGTCAGTTACTGTTCACTAGTTGCTAAACATATTTCTTCACATACCCCTACATCACATTCTGTCACAGACACTGCAGAGTTATGCAGGCATAATGGAAGGATCTCTATATCATCCCTTAGTGCTTTCTTGCCCTTAGTCCCTTTTTGTAGCAGAGTTATGAAACATGAAATCTGAGTTATGAACCTTGAATAAAATCAATCTTTGTTGCATCCAAATCTTGCATTTTATCATTGTTTCTGTTATGACAGGCTTCTTGAAATTCCTTATCCTCATATACCTCTGGAATAGGGACACAGTTCATGGAGGACACAGTAAAAGAATCAGAGAGGGATCTCCTTTTCAGCTTTAAAACAATTTTTTTTTCTTTTTCCAGTAGTATTTTGTAGTCTACTAGGTGATGTAAAATTTCTGGGTGCCCTGGGTTCAACAGTAGCAGTAATTTTTCTCCTTCTTAGTAGCTGGTGCAGTGCTGCATTTTTGACTTTCAGCCTGGGAACAGCATTGATGACACCGATGTTTTCAGTTGCTCCTCAGTAGTGTTTACCCTGACCAAGAATTTTCTGAGTCTCATGCTCTGCCAGGGAGGAGGGGAAGCCTGGAGGAAGCAGAGACAGGACACCTGACCCAAACTAGCCAAAGAGGTATTCCATAACACAACACGTCATGCCCAGGGATGTAACTGAGAGTTCCCGGAAGGGCTGGATCACTGTGGGGTGGGGGCAAGGTACCAGTCGGTGAGTGGTTGTATTCTCTTCCCTTGTTATTTCCTTTATCATTATTATTATTGGTGGTAGCAGTAGTGATTTGTGTTATACCTTAGTTATTAAACTGTTCTTATCTCAACCCGTGGGAGTTGCATTCTTTTGATTCTCCTCCCCATCCCTCCAGAAGCGGAGGGAAGAAAGGTGAAGGGGAGGGGGGAAGTAGAGTGTGTGGTTCTGATTTACAGCCTGGGCTTAAACCACGACACTGGGGCAGTGGCCATCTTATTAATACTCTATTGCCTGGAGAAGGAGAGTGAACAGGATGTGCCCAGAGATTACTGAGCATTAGCTTATTTAAGAGGGAACTTTGACATCTTCTTGCTTGTTTTTCATGACTGGAAATGTTATGTGAAATATCAAGTCAGCTGCCATCTGATTTTTTCGCTACCTAATTCTCAGTAACTCTCTGTAGAAAAGCTTCTCTTCACTGAGGCAATGATGAAATCTAAGCCTTTCTGCGTGGGGAATGCTGCACAAGAAGCTGCGTCAGTGGACCTGGACGAGAGCCCAGACATCTGGATTCTTATCAGCCATGAACTTTGGAAGAAGTGAACAGAAAAAGTCGTGAGGAACCAGAGAAAGAACATCAAGATAATATCTGAGGACTGTAAATTTGGGGACAGAAGGATGCTGAAGACAGGACAAAGACTATGGGGTCAAGGAGAAGTGATATATCGATGTAACCGGTAGTGATAGTGATAACAGAGAACTATGTTCAGAAATAATTGCTTAAGCAAGGGCGAGTGGACAATAAGGTGATTGGCTGAGAAAGCGCGTGGTCGCATTGTGTTGGAAAAGTACCACAGGAGCTATCTGCTACTAACAGCTAGTCAGAATACTATAAAGCCTGTAATGTCACTCAATAAAGGATTTCTTTGTAACCAAAAATGGTGTCCATGCCTCCCTTGCCACATTTTTGTGTACTAAACTTTGTATGTTGTATCAGCATATAAACTGACAATCATTTAAACAAATGCATGGCTTATTACTGTGAGCAAACATGCTGGAAAACAGCAACTCTGTAGAAAAAAAGATAATTTGGGGTGTCTGGTACTCAGCTTTACTTTTGAGAAATGTTGTGATGAGTGACTGTCTCCTATCTGTCCTCAAGTCATGATGGCACTTGGCAGTCTGTAGAAAAGTAAAATTAAATTTTCAGTGTTGTTTTTGACAATTCATCACAGACATATCTGTGGGTCACACATTTTCTGAAAATTCTTCTGAAGGACTAAGGCCCTGTTAAAACTGTAGAAGAACCGAATGACCTTTAGGAGGGGACAGTCTCCTAAAAGTGTAGGAGATCATCATTACACTTGTGTATGTTAGGCCAAACACAGACTAGATCCAGCCCTCCCAGAAAGGAATGATCTAATTTTAGTTTATCATTATATTTAGTATCATTAAACATTAAAAGAAGTAATAGATTTAATTTTTCAACAGCCAACTTATTATTATTGCGATTGATGTTACTACTATTACCACTGCCAATAGGATTGCTATTATTGTCATTACACATGTTGCTTTTCTCTGTACCTAATAATGTGATGCTGTTACAGTGCTTATCTCATAGCTTTTGCCAGAATATTGGTGTAGGAGCACCAAGAAGGTTAATAGTCTAGAACTAGGAACAAAAAAAATTAATGACCCAAATGACCCAAGTACAAGTGTTTCTTTGCAACAATAAAAAGCTCATGAAGAGAAAACTCTGTGTTTCATAAAAAATTAAACTCATTAAACGTGAAAAAGAGGATGATATTTGTTTATAACATAAAGAAGATCACAAACGTATGAATTTGACCATATTTATTTTGAGGTAACAAGCTTGCTATTTTAATGATGAAATAACTGCCTTACTATTGATTATTCTTTATGAAAACAATTATTTACTCTATTTCATGAAAACTACTGTCAGAAGATTCACTCTTGACAGAGGAATTTAAGCATGGATAAACATGACTCTTTCCAGAAGCTGTTCAAACTCTATGGGGTTTAACCATGTCAGAAACAGTGTGTGCTCTAATATCATAGCCATCAGTATTTGAGCAGCTCCACGTAGCAGAAGAATTGTCTTTCATACAGGGTGAAAATGTTTCAGCTCCATTAGGTTTGTTGGTACATTTCAAAGTGACATAGAAGAGTTACAAGTTCTGTAACTGAACTTTTATTCCAGTGTTATATTTAAAACACAAAAATATCAAGCTAGAGATAAAAAATATGCAATTAATAACCAAGTGTATTACCATTTTTGCCTACAAGGTGACATATATCTCTTTTGTTCTGTTTCTTATCAAAAAGCCAAATTATGCATATATCAAGAAAAGGATTAAAGATTTATTCAACTAGTAACAACATGACTTCTTAAGTCCACATATATATGTTTTGCTTACAGGCTAGTTAGAAATTCTCAAAATATACGTGGCTCCACTGTGCTGCCAGAGGGTCTGCTTTTCTCCTAACCTTTGTGTGAAAAAAGCCTTCATAAGAACCTGCTTTTGTATAAAATCACACTTATATAAAGCTACATGGTATAAATTTGTAGGTGTTATTTATTTCAAGAGTCAATATGACCTAGATGTTTTGCTAATAATATAATTCCTGTGTCAGTTTAGATTTGCTGTTTGCAGTAACTGAGAATCTGTAACAGTGATTACAGAACATTTCAGTTCAGTCACCACACTAGAAAAAAAAATATCACTTTTACCTATCTCTGCTATTGCTCAACAGTTACAAATTAAAACCTTCATCTGAATTGGAAGCTTAGGTAGCAATTGTGGAGCATAGTACCTGCTGCAGTGTCAAACTTGCTTAACTTCTTTCTTAAGTGATCACCCCTTGGCAATATGCTTGATTTTATAACTTATGTTTTCATAGTTCTGTTTTTATGGAAGTGATACTTTAGGTCATAGATCTTTTTCATCAGACACACAATTTATTATGTTGTGATTTGTAATAATGTTGTACTGCTTGAGTATAGGACAGTATTTTTATTGGTGAGATAAATGTAGTTAGAAATACAGCAATCTAACATAACCGCAGTCAAAGGATTTTCAAGCTTATTATTTATTTTACGTACCCTGATAACTGTGTGTATGTGTGTATATATGTATGTAAACACATACAACGAAACAGTGAAAAAACTTAAAGAACAAGGAAACCTGCAGATATTTAATGGGTTTTACTTTCAGCTGGAGTACTGTGAATGGACCTAAGTGGGGTTAAATTTCACATATCAAAACCAGAGAAAAACAAGTGAGGCACAAACTGATGGTAGTTTCATCATATGTGATCTGGCACATAAGTAATATTAACATATGTGATGCATGATCTGACAGCTGTAGATGGTGGGGAGTTATATTCAGAAAGAAACAGCACAACTTAAACACAGGAATTATACGAGTCCAGTGTTAAAGAATGCAGAATGCTTGCTTGCAAACTGGTCAGAAGTTTCTAACTGTTAAAGTAGATCTTTTATGAAAGCAGGGTTGATGTTCAGGGTTTACAGAATTACTTTTTTTCCCAGTTATCAAGACAAACAGGTCTTAGAGCCATACAGAAAATCTGTCTTAGAGTTCAGCCTGCTGCCTTTCATTTCAGAACTCTCTTCCATTAACTTCAACGGAATTAGTCAGGCTTTTAACAATATGTCCTGTGAAAAACCTAGGAAGAACAATCAATAATATCAAGAATTTTCTGTTCTAAATGCTAGTGACCTCTCAGAAGCAGCTATGGCAGTAGATTCCTTTTATACATGATTGATACAACTGAGTACAAGAGAATCAAGCACATAAATATTTCCTAGTGATGTTAAACAGGGGAAGTTTAAATTGGATATAAGGTAGAAGTTCTTTACTGTAAGGGTGGTGAGGCACTGGAATGGGTTGCCCAGGGAAGCTGTGAATACTTCATCCCTGGCGACGATCAAGGCCAGGTTGGACAGAGCTTTTGGTGACACGGTTTAGTGTGAGGTGTCCCTGCCCATGGCAGGCAGGTTGGAACTAGATGATCTTAAGGTCCTTTCCAACCGTAACTATTCTATGATTCTATGATTCTGTGTTTGATTACAACAGCAGAATGATAGTACACATTCAAGGTATGTGATATAGATAGATAGGCTTTTAGCAGTCTGCCTGTCTTTTTCTGTGTTGCACCTAATACCTATCATAACATGTATTTCAGTCAAAAGCACAGTCAACAGAAAAAAAGAAACAAGATCTTGGCACAAAATTGGTGTCTGTGGTATTATATGTATCAGAAAGAAGGAGCTGTGTAAGTTCTGCTTTCATTTGGATGGCCAATAAAAAATATTAAGGCTCAATAATTAGCCTAGAAAGCTGTCGTGGTTTAAGCCCAGGCTGTAAATCAGAACCACACACTCTACTTCCCCCCTCCCCTTCACCTTTCTTCCCTCCGCTTCTGGAGGGATGGGGAGGAGAATCAAAAGAATGCAACTCCCACGGGTTGAGATAAGAACAGTTTAATAACTAAGGTATAACACAAATCACTACTGCTACCACCAATAATAATAATGATAAAGGAAATAACAAGGGAAGAGAATACAACCACTCACCGACTGGTACCTTGCCCCCACCCCACAGTGATCCAGCCCTTCCGGGAACTCTCAGCTACATCCCTGGGCATGACGTGTTGTGTTATGGAATACCTCTTTGGCTAGTTTGGGTCAGGTGTCCTGTCTCTGCTTCCTCCCGGCTTCTCCTCCTCCCTGGCAGAGCATGAGACTCACAAAGTCCTTGGTCAGTGTAAACATTCTGACCAGCAACTGAAAACATCGGTTTTATCAGTATTATCCCCAGGCCAAAAGTCAAAACACAGCACTGGACCAGTAGAAAAAATGACTGCTACTGCTAAACCAGGACACAAGCTAAGCCACATACGTCATAAGCAGTCATGTCATTGTTACTCAGATACATTTAGTATATTGTTTTACTCTTTCTTTTCTAAGATTCCAAAATGTAGTTATGATTGATACAGCCACCTGTATCCTTACATCAAATGAAAAGTGTCCTTCAAGATAGAACATTCATCAGAATTGCCATGACATACAAGGGAGGAGGTCTAAGGATCAGGAGATGATTACACCTAGGAAATGTAGGACAATGTCCCCATAGTGCCTGTCTGTACTATCATCTATGCATCTGTGCACATTTAATATTGTGTATTCCTTATCAGATACACATATATCAACAACTTGCTGGTTTCTTTGAAAATAAGAAACATTTCCTAAGAACTTCTTAACTATGTTGAAGTATATTGATCATTATGGAGATTAGTTATTTTGGAAAATGGGTTGTGATTCCACATACAGTTCTGCACATAGATGGTATAAAAAGTAAGTGTGTGTATGTTTCCTCCATTGCAGTCAAACAGTATATAATGTACTAGAAAGAAAAAGAAGATCTCAGATATATGACGTGTTCGTAAAAAATTGAAACAAATGAAGAGGAAAATGCAACTGAACTCTCATACATAAAAAAACCTCCAAAAAACTAACTTAAAACAAACCAAAGCAGTAAGCTGAGAAAGAAAGCTCTAGGGGAAGATCAAGGAAAGAAATGTGAGCATTTACTAAAAAACTGGCCATATGGAGAAAAGAATATGACCACCAAGGATCTTCAGATTCTTTGTACAAGATGAAACACTCCAGAGAAATTTATATGTAAATGTGTAAGGTTTTCTTTAAATTACATTATACTTTCAGGCTTTGACACATAGGACGGGTGTCATCTGGAGCAGACATTGCAATTGGAGGTCAGTCCAGCTGACTGTCTGTCTGGAAGATGACAGCCATGTTGACACCTAGACATTTTGACTGCAGTACTCCGACATATGGGTTCAAGCTCACTCAAACTAAAGAGTTCAGACCTTAAAATATTCTATATTTTGAGTCTTCATTACCTAAAGCTGAGTTTCCGGTTTGGCAAGAGCAATTTAAGGCATAATATTAAGATGTACACCTTCAGATGGGGCATCTGACTTATTTTTTTTGGAAAATACGAGTTAACAGAGCAAACAAAAGCTGGAGGCTTCTCTTGTGGTTAGTCTTCTTAGGACTTGATCAGAAAGGAGGGTGTAAGGTATTGTCTTGTTCACAGAAACCTTGAAAAAACTTCAATTTGAAGTAAGGCAATTTCCTTTGCATATTAAACTTTCACAAGGTTTACCTGACTTCCTTTAAAGTATATACCTTAACTGGAGTTTAGAACTAAGTGAGATACTGTGTCTCAATTCCAGGATGTTGGTGTTAAAGAATAAACATCAACTGTATCAACCTTAGGAGGCTTTGTCCTCTTGGCAACTAAACTACTTAGTGAGTTTTAATTCAGTGTATTTGTTACTTGATTTATTTTGTAACTGGAGTTTTGTTTTTACTTTAATTTGAAAATTGAATTATTCAGTTTGTATTTTTAGCATACTTTATCATAGTGAGATTTTTCCTTTAAGTCAAGAGCATAGGTCAGGTTGCTGTACGTATCTACAGAGAAGCAACTACCTGTACACATCTAAGTTAAATTTTATCTTTCCTTAAAAGCTCAGAAGAGGAATCCTGATGTTTATTCACCTTGTGTGCTAATCAATGGTGTCAAAAGATTGTGTATATACAATTTTCCATTTAATCTACAACAGATTATCAAAGGAAAAAAAAGGTCCTTTTGGCTGTTTCAGGACGCTGTTTGTATTTCCTTGGGTGCAAACACTGACTTCTGAAAATGTAGCTGGAGATACATAAATCCGATGGGTGGACCACCCAGTGGATAAAGAATAGGCTGGATGGCCGCACACAGAGAGTTGAGGTCAATGGCTCAGTGTCCAACTGGAGAAGGTAACAAGTGATGTTCCCCAGGGGTTGGTGTTGGGACGGATCTTCTTCAACATCTTTGTTGGCAACAAAGCCTCGGGTGACATGGTATAGTTTGAAGTGTCCCTGCCCGTGGCAGGGATCTTAAGGTAGTTTCCAACCCTTACCATTCTATGATTCTACGTCAACAGGTGTTTGCTAGTACACTTCTGTAACTCCTAAATTCCTTCCAATTGTGATTATGCCACATATTTTCTCATGCTCTTTTGAAGTTTCCAATCACCTAAAGTGATCAAATATTATTTATTGAGATTGTAAGCTGTTTTTATTGTATGTTTAGTGGCAGAAGGGAGAAATAAATCATTTCTTTGAAAACAGGTTTTTGAAAAACATGAATGAGTCAGTCTCCTTCTGAGCATTGCTTTGTTGTCCTACTTGTAAGGACTATGAAAAGGATGTCTCTGAGCACTAGGTGGCTTTCTTTCAACACTGGCCTTAAGGCTTATGCACAATGGTGGGGTGTTGGTTCCAAAATGGCAGAACTGAATTTACATAAGCGTTTGTTCTGCTGCTTAGGTCAGTCACGAATAGGTCCTTTCTTGCTGCATTAGTTCATACGTTGGGTTTCAAGCCTTTCCTTCAATTAAATTCTTTTGCTTTGAATGTTGAACAACTTGCTTTATTTGTGCACCTTTGGCACCTCCGAAGAGCCCCTCTAAAGCAGTCAGTTCGCAAAGTAAACAGAGAGCAACTGTGCTTTGCAAAAGCAATCTTTTCTCTTTATCTATCTTTTTCTTCTGGATTGCAACTGAATCTGCTGAAATCTAAGCTCTTTTCATCATATACTCAGGAATGGTTTATAACACATACCTAGGAAATTTTGCTTATGTGTTTTGCAAGAACACAAGTACTCACCTGAGCCCGAACTTTTATATATCGAGTTGTACCTTTAACTATCATTTTTGAAGTAATTTCTAAACCTTCATAACTGTAGGCTGCATTCTAAAAAAGTCTTTTCAAAGGACAAGCATAACACTTTGAAATATTTCCTGATATGAAGTTTTACAAAACATAGATAAGTACTGAGCCTCAAGTTACAGATAAAGAGTAACAGCAGAGCTCTTTTTTAACTTTTTTATCACAGTACAGTCCAATGCTGTGCATGTAGAGTTGTCAGAATGTTTCAGATCTATTCCTTTCATTTTCATCAGTTTTCTTCTTAATAAGGCTGGATGGAAAAGAAAAGTTTTGGCATTTATGTAAACTTGGAAGCTTTGAAAATTTATGTTCTGCAATGAGGTGACTAAGAGATTTATTTTCCTTTCAATAGTCTCTTCCAGAGAGAATGCTGATTAAAAAAAAAAAAAAAAAAAAAAAAAAAGTTAAGTTTTTACAAGCATTTTCTGGGATACGGTGCATTCACACATTCTCTCTCTCTCTAGAACATGGCCAGAGTTATAGCTTGAGACCTGGACAGGCTGGAGAGTTGAGCTGTGAAAAATGTGATGAAATATAACAAGGGGAAGTGTAGAGTGTTACATCTGGGTAGGAACAACCCCAGGTTCCAGTATAGGTTGGGGAATAACCTGTTAGAGAGCAGTGTAGGGGAAAGGGACCTGGGGGTCCTAGTGGACGGCAGGATGACCATGAGACAACACTGTGCCCTTGTGGCCAGGAAGGCCAATGGCATCCTGGGTGTATTAGAAGGGGGGTGGTCAGTAGGTCAAGAGAGGTTCTCCTTCCACTCTACTCTGCCCTGGTGAGACTGCATCTGGAATATTGTGTCCAGTTCTGGGCCCCTCAGTTCAAGAAGGACTGGAGAGAGTCCAGCGCAGGGCAACTAAGATGATTAAGGGAGTGGAGCATCTCCCTTATGAGGAATGACTGAGGGAGCTGGGTCTCTTTAGTTTGGAAAAGAGGAGACTGAGGGGTGACCTCGTTAATGTTTATAAATATATAAAGGGTGAGTGTCACAAGGATGGAGCCAGGCTCTTCTTGGTGACAGCCAATGGTAGGACAAGGCGTAATGGGCTCAAACTGGAACACAAGAGGTTCCACTCAAATTTGAGAAGAAACTTCTTCTCAGTGAGAGTAACGGAACACTGGAACAGTCTGCCCAGGGAGGTTGTGGAGTTTCCTTCTCTAGAGACATTCAAAACCTGCCTGGACACCTTCCCATGTAACCTCATCTAGGTGTTCCTGCTCCGGCAGGGGGATTGGACCAGATGATCTTTTGAGGTCCTTTCCAATTCCTAATATTCTGTGATTCTGTGATCCTAGTTTAAAGATGTGAAAGAGAAGGACTTCATAAAAAACTGCAACAGGTACAATAGTCCATCCCTGGAGATGTTTTATCTGGACTTGAGCTCTCCACACAGAGAAGTAGACATTATTACTACACATATATACGTTATACTTGGAGTTATTTTCCAGAAATTGGTCATGTAATACAGCTTAATCTGATTCACAGCAAGACAGTAGGGTAAAGGTTTTTGGCTACTCTTTTTCCAGACTGACCTTGGAAGTTCATTTTTCTGATAGACAATTCTCTACGATACAAAATCAGGTGTGTTAGAAGCATTTTTAAGCATATTGTCATACCAGGTTTTGAAAACATTTAAGAAATGTTGGAAATTAATTCTTAAAAAAATATGATAATGATATGGTGTTTTTCAAGTTGATATAAACTGGTGTTTTACTTAGCAATATTCCTGTTAACTAATGAGCACTTAAAATGTAATCTTCTTGCAATTGTACCCAAATTCTTCCTGTTTCTTTTTTAGTCAAACTTCAGAAATATTTTCCTGTGAAAATTTGCACAGAGATCCCAGAGTAAGATGTTTTCATCTTGCTCCTCTATCACAATTTTTAGGTTGCTTTGATATTTTTAATATACATTATTGGTTAAATATATAAACTATAACCCCATATATGCCTAGAGGGAGTCAATATTCAAATACTGAGGACATTTTCTACAATAATCATAATTATTTATATGGACTTGGTCTCATTTTTTTCTTAGCGTCTCTTAGCATTAACACTTTACTGGTCTTGTTTCTTTTGTTACTATTAACATTGGAAAAATTTTATTGGATTAAATTTTGGTGTTAGGAAATCAAGAGGTCTTATCATCCTGAGCATAATCACATACAACATTATTCTCTAAGCCAGTGTTTTCAGATTCTCAATATCTAGGGTGATTCATGGTTTGGTTTTTTGTGGGGTTTTTTTGGTTTGTTTTTTTTTTTTTTTTTTTGAAAGGCTTTGTTAATGTTTAACCATACAGATTTCCAAACAGGAAATATAACCAATGTTACATGTGAAAAATATTCTGAATATGTATTTTGAATTGATATTTGCATAGATATATTTGCACAAAGAATGTAAGGAGATTATCTTTGAAAGAACCATATAAGGATAATTCAGTTCATGTTTTTGGAAAATGTCAGTTCTATGCATACTTCATTATGCATAGCACATGACATCATTTCTGAAATTTACATGAGTAAAAAAATGAATCATGGTAGTAGAAGCTATAATTTCCTATGATTTTACTGTAGACCATTGCCAGTCACATTGATACTTTTATGGACAACCTCCTCACTATGGAAACTTGTATCCTAACTGTTTTAGACATGGGAGTAAATAACTACATTTGCTAGTTCCTTAAATCTTCCTTTCTTTCATGTGAATCTATGCTCTTTTGTGTCCTGAATGCATCCTAGGGAAGAAGGCTCAGCCATCCAGGTTTTGCAGTTACCTGAATTTTGTGGATGGACTTCATTTTTGATCATTCTAGGTTGCTGGCTAACATTTTTGGAATAGTTGTTGGATCCCACTTTCTTTAGTGCACATGAAACTTTCTACATTTGTGGTTAGAAGAAAAGAAAATGTAGATAAACTGCTTTGCCTGAACAACATCTAGGGACATTATGCTCCCTAGCAGTGCTCCTATTTTAAAGATGATAAACTGTTTTTTTTCTGTGCTTGTTTCTGCTTGTTTGTTTATACATTCCACTTTTCTTATTTGTCAGGTACATTGGTACAAATTAAAAGGATTTTTCATTGCCTAGAAAAAGATTTTTCACAAGATATCTTATTTAGAACACATTAGTTCAAAGGAAAGAAGGTTACCTCTACTACACTATAAATCAAACTTTATTATTTATTGTAGTGTCATAGGTGTTCAGTCATAATAAATGATGTACCAGGTAAGATGCTGGTAAGAATTCTGCATATGTGAATAAGTCAACAATTCTGTTTAGTCTGAGAAAACAAATCATAAAGCCTCCTCTGTTTCCAATGAGCTTAAAGAATATAAACATTGGATTAATTTTAGGTCAAGAATATAACTTTAAAGTAACAAAGTAATAGGAGTTTAATTAAAAGAGATGTGCATGAAAGGTAATTCATATAAATTTTGTTAAGATATAAAAAGGAGCTTTCCATACTTAGACTGAAATTCTTTATATGAACACATGGCTGCTCTCAGCTATTTTTCAGCTTTGTAACTGTTTTTAAAATGAGCTGTCTGAGGATTCTTTGAAAAGTAGAGGTGACATACAAGCTTTCGTCCAGTTGAGAAAAATGGAATGCAGTGTTTCAGTTGGAACCTGTCTTGATCCACACAGGACTTCTAACTTTTTTCCTGTTTGACAGTATATTAATACCACTTTTAAATCATTAAAGCAATATTGGAGTAATGCAAAATTATAGTCTGTTATTGTGAAGAGTCATTCTTGGCTTTTGTTGTTTAAATCATTTCCATAAATTTAACTGGAATTAGAGAGTACACATAGGTCATGTGGCTATATATTTAGTGACTTTAATTCACATTCTGTGTTATAGCACTATAACTTGTGTAGACAAGAATGCAAGCAATCTAGTGCAACCTTGAGTAGCTATAAACCATGCTATTGTCCAGAGAAGCTCTTTGACATAGGAGTTCCAAAGCTGTTTTAAAGCTATCTTTGACTGTTTACTTATACATAAGTCATGTTCTAGCCGGACAAGAGAGTACGGATCCACTATCTTCCTGTCAGTAGGAAATCACTTACAAAACACTTTAAATATACTAAAGGCATTGCTGTGTTCTCAGGATCTGATTAACAACCTTTCATTTGTGCTATTACTAAACTGATGCAAATTACAGAGCTATAGCAAGGGATGACTTAAATGCAATACAAGACTCTTTTTTTTAATCATAAGTTACATTTAGTTAAACTGTGAATGCTTGTTTTGACCAGACCATAACACTTTAATATGTAACAACTAATTTACAGTAATTATAAATAGTACAACGCAGTTAAAATGATCCAGTCCGTTTGGCATATTTGTTGTCTATGTGCAAAAAAACCCTAACAAATAAGGTTTTAACAGTGCCTACAAACAAGAATTTTGTAGGCTTTCAGTACGGAGTGTATGAAACACTTGACTGCTCTCACTGCAATTGCTAAACAAATTTCTTTCAGAAGCTGAAATGTTCAAAAGTGAGCATTTGGCTAATCGTGTTTAAATATGAGTGTACATGTGGAGTATGGAGAAGATACAACAAGGTGATTAAACTAATAACCACTTTTGAAAAACAGTTTGGGTTTGTCTTTACTTTTGTTAATCAGTGTCGTTTATAGCTGCATTAATGCTTTCTTGAAACTCCTTTTATGTCACTTTTTCTGTATCATTCATCCAGAAAGTCATTCACTTATATTGAAAAAAAAGTAAAGGTAACTTTTAAGGCATCAAATAGTCTTAGCATCTGGCTAATTACTCATCTTTGTTTTGCATTTTTCACTTTTTATATCTCTATTTTGTTTTCACCTCATCTAATTTCCTAATTACATTTGTACATTCAATACTCATTCTATTTTCCTTATTCTTTCTTGTCATGTGGTATGAATTATAGGGTCTTCATTTCCATTTTTTAACCTAATCATTAACTTTCTATTAATAAATTTGAACAAAACCAAAGAGATTATGAGAAACATGTGAAGAACAACACATTTATCTATAAAGATAAAATGGATATTTGAAAAGGAAGAGTTAAATTTTCCTTCTAATTGTTTTTAATTTTCAAATATGTGGTTACCAGTGAAACAGAATAATTTTTGTGCTTTATAACAACTTATAATAAATATATTGCTTACTTTTTAACACTTTTTTTTTTTTACCTATTTGGACAGATTTTTTGTTAAAATGTTCCTAACAGTTTTTCTATTTGGTGGGTATTTGTGCATTAACTAAAGTGTATTAACTAATTTGTATATATATTTTTTATTTCATTTTTACCGGAACTTAACCAATCAGAGATTTGAACGCTTGCTAATTTTCTATGGAACCATAATAAAGTCTAGCTTGGAAGGTACTTTTGGAGATCATCTTGTGTTATCACGGTAGCTATACATTTGAATACTTAGCAACATAGCAGATAACAATATTAGCACTTTATTTCTTCAACATCCTGTTGAAGGATTAGATTAACTAAGAACAGTTTATGTTTGGGAGACTGTGTCAGAGTCCAAACCCAATCATGAAATAAAGATATGATCCAAATAAATGCTAATGTGAACATTTTCAAAGGGGGAAAAAAACCTCAACCTTTCTCTCTTTGTTTGTGTCGTGGTTTAAGCCCCAGCTGTAAATTAGAACCACGCAGTCTACTTCCCCCCCACACACACTCCCCAGAGGGATGGGGAGGAGAATCGAAAGAATGTAACTCCCACGGGTTGAGATAAAAACAGTCCAGTAACTAAGGTATAACACAAATCACTACTGCTGCCACCAATAATAATAATGATAAGAGAAATAACAAGGGAAGAAAATATGATACCGCTCGCCGGAAAAGAGCGAAAAGAGGACGTGCCCTTCCGGGTAGCTCCCAGTTACATCCCCGGGCATGACGTGCTGTGGTATGGAATACCTCTTTGGCTAGTTTGGGTCAGGCGTCCTGTCCCTACTTCCTCCCGGCTTCTCCTCTTCCCTGGCAGAGCATGAGACTCACAAAGTCCTTGGTCAGTCTAAACATCAGTTGTTATCAGCTCTTCCCAGGTTGAAAGTCAAAAACACAGTGCTGCAACAGCTACTAAGAAGGAGAAAAACTGACTGCTACTGCTGAACCCAGGACAGTATCCACCCCTTATTCCATACCATTCACGTCATGCTCAGATCCCACATTTTCCATATACCCTCACTCTCATTTCAGTGCACTGTTATCTTAGTGCACGGACCAATTCCTATAAAGCTACTGAGTCCGTTCGGTTCATGATGTTGGGCTCCATCTCTTGTAACAGTTTTTCAGAGCAGGAGAAGCTGTGTGCAGTGTTGGATCGTTGTCTGCTGATGCTGATCATTCCTTTACTGTAGAACTCATCCGGTTCTATCAAAGTTCATTCTCTGTTGGGATGATGGTCGGAGGGAAGTCAGGGCCAGTCGCTGGTGCCCTGCAGACTTCTAGTTGATGGCTATAGCAGGCAACAGCGTACAATTGAGTTCATTGTCTGTTTTCCTCTAAAATCAAATCCCCTTGAGGTACGCATCGGACTTCCCCATCTTCCTGCATTACCCACCAAGTATATCCAGGTCCCTGAGCAAAAGCAATCCCACGAGTGGGTTTGCCTTTACCTGAAGCAGGAATAACCCAGACTGTCTTCCCCAGCAAATTCTTCATGTGCACCACAGGAACTTTGTCCCCCTCTACAATATGTAAAAGTTCTGACTGGGCTGGGCCAGCCCTGTTGGCAGATCCTCTGGTGTTGACCAACCAGGTGGCTTTTGGTAAGTGTGTATCCCAATGCTTGAAAGTTCCCCCACCCATTGCTCTCAGTGTAGTTTTTAACAGCCCATTGTACCGTTCGATTTTCCCAGAGGCTGGTGCATGGTAGGGGATGCGATATACCCACTCAATGCCATGCTCTTTGGCCCAAGTGTCTATAAGGTTATTCCGGAAATGAGTCCCATTGTCTGATTCAATTCTTTCTGGGGTGCCATGTCGCCACAAAATCTGGTTCTCAAGGCCCAGGATAGTGTTCCTGGCAGTGGCATGGGGCACAGCGTATGTTTCCAGCCATCCGGTGGTTGCTTCCACCATGGTAAGCACATGGCGCTTGCCTTGGCGGGTTGGTGGGAGTGTGATATAATCAATCTGCCAGGCCTCCCCATATTTGTACTTCAGCCATCGTCCTCCATACCAAAGAGGCTTTAACCGTTTGGCTTGTTTAATTGCAGCACATGTTTCACACTCATGAATAACCTGGGCAATAGTGTCCATTGTTAAGTCCACCCCTCGATCACGGGCCCATCTGTATGTTGCATCTCTGCCCTGATGGCCTGAAGTGTCATGGGCCCACCGAGCCAAAAATAATTCACCCTTATGTTGCCAATCTAAGTCCATCTGAGCCACTTCAATCTTAGCAGCTTTATCCACTTCTTGGTTGTTCTGGTGTTCCTCAGTGGCCCAACTCTTGGGTACATGGGCGTCTACATGGCGTACCTTCACCACCAGGTTCTGCACCAGGGCAGTGATATCTTGCCACAGTGCAGCAGCCCAGATGGGTTTACCTCTGCGTTGCCAGTTGCTCTGCTTCCATTGCTGCAACCACCCCCACAGGGCATTTGCCACCATCCATGAGTCAGTAGAGAGATAAAGTACTGGCCACTTTTCTCGTTCAGCAATGTCCAGGGCCAGCTGGATGGCTTTCACCTCGGCAAACTGACTCGATTCACCCTCTCCTTCAGCAGTTTCTGCAACTTGTCGCTGAGGACTCCATACGGCTGCTTTCCATCTCCGATGCTTTCCCACAATACGGCAGGACCCATCAGTAAACAAGGCATACTGCTTTTCACTTTCTGACAGTTTATTATATGGTGGGGCCTCTTCAGCACGCATCACCTCCTCCTCTGGTGACATTCCAAAATTTTTGCCCTCTGGCCAGTCCATGATGACTTCTAGAATGCCTGGACAACTGGGATTTCCTATTCGAGCTCGTTGTGTAATTAGTGCAGCCCATTTACTCCATGTCGCATCGGTTGCATGATGTGTAGAGGAGACCCTGCCTTTGAACATCCAGCCCAGAATGGGCAACCGGGGTGCCAGGAGGAGCTGTGCTTCAGTGCCAATCACCTCCGAAGCAGCTCGAACCCCTTCATAGGCTGCCAGTATCTCTTTCTCAGTTGGGGTATAGCTGGCCTCAGATCCTTTGTATCCCCGACTCCAAAAGCCGAGGGGTCGACCTCGAGTCTCCCCTGGAGCTTTCTGCCACAGGCTAAAGGTAGGACCATTCTCCCCGGCTGCGGTGTACAGTACATTTTTCACATCTGGCCCAGTCCGGCCTGGTCCAAGGGCCACTGCATGAATTATCTCACGTTTAATTTGCTCAAAGGCTTGTTGTTGCTCAGGGCCCCATTTAAAATCGTTCTTCTTCCAGGTCACATGATAGAGAGGGCTTACAATCGAACTGTAATTTGGGATGTGCATTCTCCAGAACCCCACAGCACCCAAGAAAGCTTGTGTTTCTTTCTTATTAGTTGGTGGAGACATTGCTGTTATTTTGTTGATCACATCTGTAGGGATCTGGCGACGTCCATCTTGCCATTTTATTCCCAAAAACTGAATCTCCTGTGCAGGTCCCTTGACCTTACTCCGTTTTATGGCAAAACCAGCTTTCAGTACGATTTGGATTTTTTCCCTCCCTTTCTCAAAGACTTCTTCCACTGTATCACCCCACACAATAATGTCATCAATGTACTGCAGGTGTTCTGGAGCTTGCCCCTGTTCCAGTGCATTCTGGATCAGTCCATGGCAAATGGTAGGGCTGTGTTTCCACCCCTGGGGCAGTCGGTTCCAAGTGTACTGGACGCCCCTCCAAGTAAAAGCAAACTGTGGCCTGCACTCTGCTGCCAAAGGAATTGAGAAGAATGCATTGGCAATATCAATCGTGGCATACTACTTGGCTGCCTTTGACTCCAGTTCATACTGAAGGTCTAGCATGTCCGGTACAGCAGCACTCAATGGTGGTGTGACTTCATTCAGGCCACGATAGTCTACTGTTAGTCTCCACTCTCCGTTAGACTTTCGCACTGGCCATATGGGGCTATTAAAGGGTGAGCGGGTCCTGCTGATCACTCCCTGACTCTCCAGACTACGGATCAGTTTATGGATGGGAATCAGGGAGTCTCGGTTGATGCGATATTGCCGCCGGTGCACTGTTGCGGTCGCGATTGGCACTTGTTGTTCTTCGACCTTCAGCAACCCCACAACAGAAGGATCCTCTGAGAGACCAGGCAAGGTGGACAGCTGCTCATTTTCCTCAGTCTCCAAAGCAGCAATACCAAAAGCCCATCGGTACCCTTTTGGGTCTTTGAAGTACCCTCTCCTGAGGTAATCTATGCCGAGGACGCATGGAGCCTCTGGACCAGTCACAATGGGGTGCTTTTGCCATTTCCTTCCAGTCAGGCTGATCTCAGCCTCCAGTACAGTCAACTCTTGGGATCCTCCTGTCACTCCAGAGATATAGATGGGTTCCACCCCTTGACAGCTTGACGGCATCAGGGTACACTGTGCACCGGTATCTACGAGAGCTTTATACTTCTGCGGGACTGATGTACCAGGCCATCTGACCCACACAGTCCAGTAAATCCGATTATCCCCTACCTCCACCTGGCTGGAGGCAGGGTCCCTCTAACAGTCATCACAACGTTGGACACCTAACTCGTATTGAAAGGGATTATTCTTTGTTATCATAGGAGCTGGAGTAAAATCAGCTCTTCCACTCCATCTGGGAACCTGCTCACCAGAGACTGAAGCCACAGCTCTCATGGGATGATCAGCCTTGACCCTTGTTCCTATTTTCAATTGACTCACCCGTTCCTCCAAAGCTGAAGTAGGTTTTCCATCCCACTTCGTCATGTCTTCTCCATGATCCCGCAGGTAAAACCATAGGGTGGCCCGTGGTGTGCGCCTTCTATATCTTCTCTATCGAACAATAGGACGTCTTTTGTTAACAGCTGAGACGTATGTTGGTACACGTGAGGAGCTGGATAAATCAGATAGATCGTCCCTCAATTGTTTGACATCCTGGGACAGTTTTTCCACAGCTGAGATGATGGAAGGGGTGAGATTGTCTTCGAACTCTCGGAGTTTATGAATCATTTCATCCACTGTTGGTGTTACTATGTCACCCCAGGTTACTGTTGCCAATGAATGGGCATATGATGACGGTGCATTCCGTGTAAGTTTTCGCCACATGGGTCGTGTACATTCGACTTCATCTGGGTCTATGGGTATATCTCCGTTATTCGGTTTGATGTGATAAATCATCTCTACGATGGCTGATTCCCTCAGAGACTGGATGCCTTTGTCTAAAGTAGTCCACTTGGCCGAACGACTCGTAACATCGTCCTTGTATGGAAACCTTTCTTTCACAGCTGCCAAGAGCCGCCTCCAAAGACTGAGGGACTTTTTCTCTCTTGCAATTGCTTTGTCAATTCCCCCTTCTCTAGCAAGTGATCCCAGCTGCTTGGCTTCCGTACCTCCTAGTTCGTGACCATCGGCCCCATTGTCCCAGCATCGGAGCAACCAGGTGATGATGTGATCCCCTGGTTGACGGGTAAAATCTTTTCGCATAGTCCGTAGCTCAGTTGAGGTCCGAGGTCGAGAAGTCACCTCTTCTTCTTCTTCGTCATGTGATGATGACTCCTGACCAGATGCTGTCCTGAGTGGTGAATACATTGTTTCTTCATCTTGCTTCACCCTTCTTGCCTCTTTTTTGCTTTTTCTCTTGCGTAGAGGGGCAATCGATATTGGTACGAATTGGTCCTCTGGTTTATCTGCAGTCATCACTGTGGTTTGAGTAGCAACAGTACTTGTCACTGGGGGTGGTGTAGCTGCTGTGGTTGGAGCTGGGGTAGCTTCGCTGTCTGTTGCAGTTGAAGTTTGAGTAGCGGCTGTACTTGTCGCTGGGGTAGCTGCACTGTCTGTTGCAGTCAAAGTTTGAGTAGTGGCTGTACTTGTCGCTGGGGTAGCTGCACTGTCTGTTGCAGTCAAAGTTTGAGTAGTGGCTGTACTTGTCGCTGGGGGTGGTGTAGCTGCTGTGCTTGGAGCTGGAGTAGCTGCGCTGTCTGTTGCTTCGCCCTCAGATCCAGGGACATTTTTTCCCTTTTGAAGGTGCTGGATAGCGTTGAACAAGGCCCGGTAAGCATAGGCCAAGCCCCAGCACGTTGACATGATTTGTCCCTCTCTGGTATGACCAGGATGACAACACACCTCATTTAAGTGTTTTACTAATTCTTCTGGATTTTGCACTTGTTCGGTGGTGAAATTCCAAAACACTGGAGGGGCCCACTGACCTAGATACTTGCCCATACTATTCCACACACCCTGCCACTCATGGCTGTCCAACCTCGGGGAAAATCTCTCGGTCCCCCTATTTTGTCGTCTAACCCCAGACAAGACCCAAACCCAACTCTGCTTAACTCTTGAGATCAGACGTAATGGTTGTGAACAAAACACACTCTGTATGCGTGCCAACGTGGTGACCCCCATCACAATCAGCAAACAGGTCTCAACAATATTAAAAGGCCACTCAAAAATTTCAAAACTCTCAAACGATGCTGTAAACGGTCTGGGAGGGGCACTGGGAGGGTAAAAGAATGTCTCCTTCACAGGTTGACCACCCAGGAAGGAGAAAAAAGATGTATAGTTGCTAAACATTTGTATTATATACCTCCCAAAGTATAAAGGTGGTGACCACACTGGGAACACAAGCCAGATCAGTTTCATGATCAATCCTTCTATTGTATTACAAGTCATTGCCACAAAATACAACGAGATAACAACCTTAGCCCAAGCCCCACACTTGAAAAACACCAACACAGCAAATACCGGCTCTAAATAACCTACGGCATATTGAGACTGTGAGATCAAAAACAACAATTTTGAGAGCCAATAAATCAGCATTGTGACGAGTGACTATTAATCCAAAACACTGAATGCTTATCACAAATACGATTAGACACACTCCGGTCAGATCTGTCGTTATCTCAACCCTTCGTGCCCCACGTTGGGCGCCAAAAAAAGAACTGTCGTGGTTTAAGCCCCAGCTGTAAATTAGAACCACGCAGTCTACTTCCCCCCCACACACACTCCCCAGAGGGATGGGGAGGAGAATCGAAAGAATGTAACTCCCACGGGTTGAGATAAAAACAGTCCAGTAACTAAGGTATAACACAAATCACTACTGCTGCCACCAATAATAATAATGATAAGAGAAATAACAAGGGAAGAAAATATGATACCGCTCGCCGGAAAAGAGCGAAAAGAGGACGTGCCCTTCCGGGTAGCTCCCAGTTACATCCCCGGGCATGACGTGCTGTGGTATGGAATACCTCTTTGGCTAGTTTGGGTCAGGCGTCCTGTCCTTACTTCCTCCCGGCTTCTCCTCCTCCCTGGCAGAGCATGAGACTCACAAAGTCCTTGGTCAGTCTAAACATCAGTTGTTATCAGCTCTTCCCAGGTTGAAAGTCAAAAACACAGTGCTGCAACAGCTACTAAGAAGGAGAAAAACTGACTGCTACTGCTGAACCCAGGACAGTTTGTTTCTATTTTCCGAGGATAGAATGACACCCACCAAGGCATCCACACAATAATACTTACAGCAAGAAACAGATAGGTGGCTGTCCTGGGTTCAGCAGCAGCAGTAATTTTTTCTTCTTCTTGGTAGCTGCTGCAGCGCTGTGTTTTTGACTTTCAGCCTGGGAACAGAGCTGATAACAGTGATGTTTAGACTGACCACGGACTTTGTGAGTCTCATGCTCTGCCAGGGAGGAGGAGAAGCCGGGAGGAAGCAGGGACAGGACACCTGACCCAAACTAGCCAAAGGAGTATTCCATACCACAGCACGTCATACCCAGGATGTAGAACGGAGAGTTCCCGGAAGGGCTGGATCATGGCAGGGTGGGGGTGAGGTACCAGTTGGTGAGCAGTTGTATTCTCTTCCTTGTTATTTCCTTTATCATTATTACTGTTAGTGGTAGCAGTAGTGATTTGTGTTATACCTTAGTTATTAAACTGTTCTTATCTCAACCCGTGGGAGTTGCATTCTTTCGATTCTCCTCCCCGTCCCTCCAGGAGCGGAGGGAAGAAAGGTGGGGGGGGGAAGTGGACTTCGTGGTTCTGATTTACGGCCTGGGCTTAAACCTCGACAGTTCTTTTTGGCGCCCAACGTGGGGCAGGAAGGGTTGAGATAACAACAGATCTGACTGAGGCACAATGCTGATTTATTGGCTCTCAAAGTTGTTTCTCTTGATGTCACAGTTTCTGTATGTCGTAGCTTGCTTGGAGCCGGTATTTGCTGTGTTAGTGTTTATCAAGTGTGGGCCTTGGGCTAAGGTTCTTGTTTCATTGTACTTTATGGTAATGGCTTGCGATACGGGGGGGCTCCGGCAGCAGGGCGGAATGGACGTGGCCGTGGACTTGTACCTGGCCGTCCCGCTGCTCTTCACTGTCCTGGCCCTCGTCCTCGCCTCCGTCTTTACGAGGCTGCGGGGAGCCGAGGGGGAGCGGCCCCGGGAGCCGGCGGCGGCCGAAGCGGCCCGGGAGAGCGGCCCCGGGGACCAAGCGGCGGCGGGAGCGGGGCCGGAGGCCAGGAAGGAGGCGGCTGCCGAGCAGCGGGAGGAGGCGGTGGAGGAGCCGAGCCCCACAGCCGAGCCCAGCCCTGCGGCGGCCGAGAGCATCTCCCAGCAGCCGTCTGCCGAGCCCCATGAGCCTGAGCCGCAGGAGGACGCAGGAGACCCCGCAGCACTTTCCAGCAAGGCAGAGGAGGAAGATCTGGACTCAGAAAAAGAGAAGCTGGTGATGAGAGAGTCTTCAAGCACAACAGCTACACTAGCCCCAGTGACAAGTACAGCAGCATCATTTGAGAGTTTTGAATGGCCTTTGGGTACCCTTGGGACCTGCCTGCTGATTGTGATGGGGATCAGCATGTTGGCACACACACAGAGTGTGTTCTACCCACCACCATTTTGTCTGATCCCGAGAGTTAAGCAGAGTCAGGTTTGGGTCTTGTCTGGGTTTAGACAATACAGGGAGACCGAGAGATTTTCCCCAAGGCTGGACAGTCGTGAGTGTCAGGGTGTGTGGGACAGTATGGGCGAGTATCTAATCCACTGGGCCCCTCCAGTGCTTTGGAAGCGTCGGAGATGGAAGGCAGCTGTGTGGAGTCCCCAGCGACAAGTTGCAGAGACTGCTGGAGGGGAGGGTGAATTATTTTGAGCCTGATGGGCCCATGACACTTCAGGCCATCAGGGCAGAGATGCAACATAGAGATGGACTCATGATCGAGGGGTGGACTTTGCAATGGGCCTCTCCTGCTCTGAAAGACTGTTACAAGAGATGGAGCCCACCATCATGGACCGAATGGACTCAGCAGCTTTATAGGGATTGGTCCATGCACTAAGATAAGAGTGCACTGAGATGAAAGTGATGGTATATTGAAAATGTGGGATCAGAGCATGACGTGAATGGTATGGAATAAGGGGTGGATACTGTCCTGGGTTCAGCAGCAGCAGTAATTTTTTCTTCTTCTTGGTAGCTGCTGCAGCGCTGTGTTTTTGACTTTCAGCCTGGGAACAGAGCTGATAACAGTGATGTTTAGACTGACCACAGACTTTGTGAGTCTCATGCTCTGCCAGGGAGGAGGAGAAGCCGGGAGGAAGCAGGGACAGGACACCTGACCCAAACTAGCCAAAGAAGTATTCCATACCACAGCACGTCATACCCAGGATGTAGAACGGAGAGTTCCCGGAAGGGCTGGATCATGGCAGGGTGGGGGTGAGGTACCAGTTGGTGAGCAGTTGTATTCTCTTCCTTGTTATTTCCTTTATCATTATTACTGTTAGTGGTAGCAGTAGTGGTTTGTGTTATACCTTAGTTATTAAACTGTTCTTATCTCAACCCGTGGGAGTTGCATTCTTTTGATTCTCCTCCCCGTCCCTCCAGGAGCGGAGGGAAGAAAGGTGGGGGGGGGGGAAGTGGACTTCGTGGTTCTGATTTATGGCCTGGGCTTAAACCTCGACAATGGCCTAAGGTATTCTTCTGATAGCTTTTTACAATTAGGAATTGGAAGGCAATCCTGTGCAGAAGTTAGCCTTATAACAAAAATAAATGTGGTTGATATTGTTCATCAGTGTCTGCAGTAATTGTCTGAAAAGCTGATTAAGAAGGATTAATTTTAGAAAAATAGCCATTATGATGCTTCTGAATCAAAAGGATTTCTGCAGATACCACACATCTATATTTCAGATATGTGCAATCTTTCGATCATGTGTTACTTTGTGATTTCCTTTTTGTTGCATTCTATGTACTTGCATGCATTTCTTTCAGCATTGCAAATACCTGTCAATCCAATTTTCAAGTACATTTCCTTCCAGAAAATCAAGAGTCATTATCCTCATTTTATTTTTAGCTACTTTTTATCTAAATATACCACTCCTTCATAGTTTCTCCTAATTTATAAATTTAAGTGGCAGATGAAAACAGTATTCTTAATGTAAAATAAATCTAAAAATTGCTTTTTTTTGTACTATAATAAACATCACTCCCACCCATTTCTACAGGCAGAAGTGTTTACACAAGCATAGTGGGAATCAAATTTTTTTTTCCATTTAGTAAAGACTAGAAGTTTGTATTGGTTGTATAAATTGGCTTGCTCAGCACTGGGATTGTATTGGCAACTCTTGATTCTTTGTGTTCTGAAAGTGTAGGAGCTATGGAATTTAGATGTTTTAAATAAGAAGAATGTGAATAAGATAGTGAATAATTCAAAATCACATCTTTCAAAGCACATCTTTGTTAGGCTTGAATGTAATTTTTAAATAGGAATATACATCAACTACGTATATTTTTAAGTAATGGGAGATTGAAAAATAATACAGCAAACACTGGGAAAGCTGCAGGGTTTTTTTTCCCCACTGTCCTGGTTTCAGCTGGGGTAGAGTTAATTTTCTTCCTAGTAGCTGGTACAGTGTTGTGTTTTGGTGTTAGTCTGAAAATAATGCTTATAACACCATGACCTTTAGTTGTTGCTCAGTAGCACTTGAGCAAGGGCTTTTCAGTCTCTCATGCTCTGCCAGTGAGGAGGGGCCAGGAGGAAGTAGAGTCAGGATACCTGACCCAGACTAGCCAAAGGGGTATTCCACACCACAGCACATCATGTTCAGTATATAAATAAGGGAGATTGCTGCTTGGGTCAGCTGGTGGTGAGCAATTGCATTGTGCATTACTTGTGTTTATTGTTTTTCTTTCACCTTTTCCCTTTTTAGTTTTATATTCTTTCCTTTTGTTATTTTCCTTATCATTATTACTATTAGTACTAGCATTATACTGTACTTCAGTTATTTGACTGTTGTTATCTCAACTTGTATGTCTTACATCCTTTCAATTCTCCTCCTTATTCCTCCAGAGGAGGGGAAAGAGAGATGCAAGTGAGCAGCTGTGTGGTGCTGAGTTACCAGCTGGGTTTAAAGCATGACACCCACAAAGTTTTTTGAGTTTATATAAAAATTCATCATCTTTTATCTCCCAATGATTAATATTTTTTTCAAACAACTCATGTAAGTTTGGTTCAGAAAAAAAAAAAAAAATTCCATCATACTATAATTAAAATTAGGTTATTAAAAAAAAGACAGAAACTGTATTTGATTTGTAAAAACTTGAAATTACATGTGCTGAAATTAGAATTTTTCAAACTTTTTGATTAAATATCGGCAAGCAAACTCTTTTCCACAGATTTTGAGGCAGATCACCACATTGAATGGCTAGTATAGGGCTTATATTTCAGAAGGAAAAGAAAATAATCAGAAAAGTCTAAGTGGCTATATTGCAAGCAGTTTTAAGGACCACTGAGATAAGTCATAATGACAGATATATACAGGTTACAGGTCCTTTTTTCAGGCACAGGTACAGGTTACAGAGGGTTACAGATTCTTTTTTCCCACATCATAATTTATACTTTTTTTTTTTTTTTTTTTAGGCAGGTTGGATTTATAAGTAATTAGTTAAAGCACATAACTTTACCTGCTCAAATTATTGCAACTGTCATAAAATTATGAGTGTTAGGAAAAAAATAACTTAGTGGGTTACCAGATGAAGAAACAAGTGTGAGCTAAATACTAAAAACAAAACCCCAAACCCAACTTGATAATGATTTGGAACCTTGTGTCAAATATTCTTTGTTAACAGTAGGCATTAATGTCAAACTGAGCTTCTAGTATATACTGAAAACAAGTAATTCAATATTCTTGACCATATTTTATAATATTTTAAACAGAGAATAAATTTTCTAAGCTTAGTTTTCCTGTATGATTTAAAATTATTTATGGGCATATACTTCTTAATTTTGCTGATCAGTATTTGAAAGATTTTTATTATAAAGCTTTCCTCAAGGATTTTGTTATTATATTTCATACCCTGAACAATGTCTGAATTTATTATTTTAAAACAGACTTTCATCTTTTTACCATAGCTTATTTAATTAGTATGTTTTATCATCTATCAGAGTCTTAATATGCTCTAATGTTCCTCTATATTTATGCATTGATAGTTCAATACTTGGAAAAAATATCTTGTTTATTCAGCTGTATGAAATTTAAATAACTATGACTTTAAATAACTATGACTTTAACGTCATAAAGGAGTTTCACTAAAATATGTTAGGTTTTGGAGTAGTTTGATTTTTAATTTGTATGTAAGTATGCAGTAAATAAATTAGGAATAAAAGGTTAGGAATGATAGAACAGCACTACAGCAAAAACTAATCAATAGGAATGACGACAAAAGCATACCCAGGATTTGCTTCCAAAGCTTCAGTCTTCTGACAGTTTTGGTCTTTTGCTCTTTTTACACTTTTCCACAGTATTTTCTGCCTAATGATTCATTTCAAGAAAGGAAGGATGGATATTGTTTTCAGTCAGAATAGCCTTTAGCCTAGTGCTTGCACCATTCTCTGGGGAAAAAGGCCCTTCTTAGCTTTGGGGAAACCTGGATGTGTGAAAAACATCCTTGGTTTTGTCCCTCAAAAAAGGGACTGCATTTAGATCTGTGATAAAGTGCCACAGACACGAGGGTGATTCTCTGTTATGTGTATCAACTCATAGGAGGTATATCTATGCATTTTAGTGGAAAGTCATCAGAGAAGTTAGGTTCAATTTTGTAAATAAAGTCTCATATTGATCAGGTTTAATTTTATATTGAACATATACACCATGCAACAGGACTTCAGAAAACTGCAGGCCTCACATTCAGGTTTAAATTTGTGCTCCCCATCCTACAGTTTAAATGAGACAAATCAAAAGATCATTACTCTTTTGTCTGTCAGTACACTGAAATCCCTTATTGACACTACTCTTACAGGTCTATATTATTGGAGCAAAATAGAAAATACCAATACTGTTACTACGATTAATAATAATAACAGTAACAATTATAGAATCATAGAATCATAGAATAGTTAGGGTTGGAAAGGACCTTAAGTTCATTTAGTTCCAACCCCCCTGCCAAGGGCAGGGACACCTCACAATAAACCATGCCACCCAAGGCCTCATCCAACCTAGCCTTGAACACCGCCAAGGATGGAGCATTCACAACCTCCTTGGGCAACCCATTCCAGTGCCTCACCACCCTAACAGTAAAGAATTTCTTCCTTAGATCCAACCTAAACTTCCACTGTTTAAGTTTGAACCCGTTACCCCTTGTCCTGTCACTACAGTCCTTAATGAATAGTTCCTCCCCAGCATCCCTATAGCTCCCCTCCAGATACTGGAAGGCTGCTATGAGGTCTCCACACAGCCTTCTCTTCTCCAGGCTGAACAGCCCCAACTTTCTCAGCCTGTCTTCATATGGGAGGTGCTCCAGTCCCCTCATCATCCTCGTGGACCTCCTCTGCACTTGTTCCAACAGTTCCATGTCCTTTTTATGTTGAGGACACCAGAACTGCACACAATACTCCAAGTGAGGTCTCGCAAGAGCAGAGTAGAGGGGCAGGATCACCTCCTTCGACCTGCTGGTCACGCTCCTCTTGATTCAGCCCAGGGTACAGTTGGCTTTCTGGGCTGCAAGCGCACACTTGGAGGAAGTGTGGCCTGGATGATCAGGTAGTGAGGTGGACTGCAAACTGGCTGAAGGACAGAAGCCAGAGAGTTGTAGTCTATGGGGCGGAGTGTAGTTGGAGGCCTGTATCTAGTGGAGTGCCTCAGGGGTCAGTATTGGGACCAGTATTATTTAATATATTCATCAATGATTTAGATGAGGGAATTGAGTGTACTGTCAGCAAGTTTGCTGATGACACTAAGCTGGGAGGAGTGGTTGACACGCCAGAAGGCTGTGCTGCCATCCAGCGGGACCTGGACAGGCTGGAGAGTTGGGCAGGGAGAAACTTGATGAAATATAACAAGGGAAAGTGTAGAGTCCTGCATCTGGGCAGGAACAACCCCAGGTTCCAGTATAGGTTGGGGAACGACCTGTTAGAGAGTAGTGTAGGGGAGAGGGACCTGGGGGTCCTAGTGGATGGCAGGATGACCATGAGACAACACTGTGCCCTTATGGCCAAGAAGGCCAATGGCATCCTAGGGTGTATTAGAAGGGGGGTGGTCAGTGGGTCGAGAGAGGTCCTCCTTCCCCTCTACTCTGCCCTGGTGAGACCGTATCTGGAATATTGTGTCCAGTTCTGGGCCCCTCAGTTCAAGAAGGACAGGGACCTGCTGGAGAGAGTCCAGCGCAGGGCAACTGAGATGATTAAGGGAGTGGAGCATCTCCCTTATGAGGGAAGGCTGAGGGAGCTGGGTCTCTATAGTTTGGAGAAGAGGAGACTGAGGGGTGACCTTATTAGTGTATATAAATATAAAAAAGGGGGAGTGTCACGAGGATGGAGCCAGGCTCTTCTCAGTGGCAAACAATGATAGGACAAGGGGTAATGGGTATAAACTGGAACACAAGAGGTTCCACTTAAACTTGAGAAGAAACTTCTTCTCAGTGAGGGTGACAGAACACTGGAACAGGCTGCCCAGGGGGGTTGTGGAGTCTCCTTCTCTGAAGACATTCAAAACCCGCCTGGACACATTCCTATGTAACCTTATTTAGGTGTTCCTGCTCTGGCAGGGGGATTGGACTAGATGATCTTTTGAGGTCCCTTCCAATCTCTAACATACTGTGATACTGTGATACTTAAGCCAGCACATGTTCATTTTCTCATCAACCAACACCCCCAAGTCCTTCTCTGCAGGGCTGCTCTGAATCTCTTCTCTGCCCAACCTGTAGCTGTGCCTGGGATTGCCCCGACACAAGGTGTAGAACCTTGCACTTGGCATGGTTAAACTTCGTAAGGTTAGCATCAGCCAAGCTCACAAGCGTGTCCAGGTCCCTCTGGATGGCATCCCTTCCCTCCAGCGTATCAACCGAAAAACACAGCTTGGTGTCATCAGCAAACTTGCTGAGGGTGCACTCAATCCCACTGTCCATCTCACCGACAGAGATGGTGAACAAGACCCGTCCCAACAGTGATCCCTGAGGGACACCACTCGTTACTGGTCTCCAGCTGGACATCGAGCCATTGATCACAACTCTTTGCATGTGGCCATCCAGCCAGTTCTTTATCCACCGAGTGGTCCACCCATCAAATTGATGTCTCTCCAATTTAGAGACAAGGATGCAGTGTGAGACAGTGTCGAGCGCTTTGCACAAATCCAGGTAGATGATGTCAACTGCTCTGCCCCTGTCCATCAGTTCTGTAGCCCCATCATAGAAGGCCACCAAATGGGTCAGGCAGGATTTCCCCTTAGTGAAGCCATGCTGGCTGTCACCAAGCACCTTGCTGTTTTTCATGTGCCTTAGCATGCCTTCCAGGAGAATCTGCTCCAAGATTTTGCCAGGTAGAGAGGTGAGACTGAGTGGTCTGTAATTTCCCAGGTCATCCATTTTCCCCTTCTTGAAAATGGGGGTTATATTTCCCTTTTTCCAGTTGTTGGGAACTTCACCTGACTGCCACGATTTTTCAAATATGATGGACAGTGGCTTAGCAACTTCATTTGCAAGGCCCTTCAGAACCTGCAGATAGATTTCATCAGGTCCCATGGGCTTGTGCACATTCAGATACTTAAGATGGTCTCAAACCAGATCCTCTCCTACAGTGGGCCTAAGGTCTTCATTCTTACAGTCCTTGCGTCTGCCTTCCAAGACTTGGGTGGTGTGGTCAGAGCATTTGCCAGTGAAGACTGAGGCAAAGTAGTCATTAAGAACCTCAGCCTTCTCCAAATCCAGGGTAGCCAGTTCTTCCGATATCATCCGGAGGGGGCCTACGTTTTCCCTAGTCTGTCTTTTATTCGCTACGTACCTATAGAATTCCTTCCTGTTATCTTTCACGTCTCTAGCCAAGTTTAATTCTAAGCGGGTCTTAGCTTGCCTAACCTGGTCCTATCTTTCCTGACAACATCCCTCTATTCTTCCCAGGCCTTCTGTCCTTGCTTCCACCTTTTATAAGCCTCTTTTTTCCCCCAAAGTTTCCTGAGCAGCTCCTTATCCATCCAAGGAGGTCTCCTGGCCATCCTGCTGCACTTCTTTCTAGTTGCGATGCAACACTCCTGAGCTTCTTGTAGGCAATCCTTGACTATCAACCAATAGTCTTGAGCCCCCGTGCCCTCTAGGGCTGTATCCCATGGAATCTTACTAAGCAGGTTCCTGAAGAGGCCAAACTCTGCTCTCTTGAAGTCCAGGGCAGTGAGCTTGCTGCATGCTCTTCTCACTGTCCCGAGGATCTCGAATTCAACCATCTCGTGATTGCTGCATCCAACTCTGCCTTGGAGCACCACATTTCTAACCAGGCCTTCCCTGTTGGAGAGCACGAGGTCAGGCATGGCACCTCTGATTGTCGGCTCTCGGCTCCTCTATTACTTGCAGAAGGAAGTTGTCTTCCACACAATTGAGGAACCTCCTGGATTGCTTGTGCCGGGCCGTACCATCACTCCAACAGATGTCAGGGTGGTTGAAGTCCCCCATGAGAACAAGGGCCTACGAGTGTGAGGCTTCTCCTTATTTGTCTGTAGAGCACTTCATCCGCAGATTCGTTTTGATCAGGCAGTCTGTAACAGATCCCCACAGTAATGTCCCCCATCACTGTTCTCCCTTTAACCCTGACCCACAAACTCTCTATTGACTGCTCAGCTGTCCCCATACAGAGTTCCATACTCTCCAGTCTATCCCTAACACAAATAGCAACTCCCCTTCCCCGCCTGCCAGGCCTGTCTTTTCTAAAGAGCCTGTAACCTTCCATTCCAACACTCCAGTCATAGGAGCTATCCCACCATGTTTCTGTGATGCCTACTATATCATACCCCCGTAGATGTGCACATTTCTCTAATTTCTCTTGTTTGTTCCCCATGCTACAGGCGTTTGTACAGAGGCATCTGAGCTGAGCTCCAAATGAAGCTGGCTTATTGGCTGAAGTGGCTGGAATATCTCTACATTGTTCCGAGCATTTATTGTCAGTGCTGGCAACTGACTGGGTATGTTGGGATGGAATGATGCCCCCCTCCCCCAACACATCTAGTTTAAAGAAACCTTGACCAGTCTGGCAAGCCTCCTACCAAAACCACTCTTCCCCTTCATTGTCAGACCAGTTCCACCAGCCCCCAGTAGACCTGGCCTCCTAACTTGGGTCCCATGTTCAAGACACCCAATCCCCTGACTATGACACTACCCTTTTAACCATTTATTAACCTGGCCAATCCTCCTAGCTTTTTTAAGGTCCTCCCCTTTATCCTGGAGAATTGACAAAGAGACTATCTGAGCTCTAGTGCCCCTAACCACCTTTCCGAGGGCTCTGTAGTCCTTCTTTATGTTCTCCGGGCTACTGCTATCAACATCACTAGCACCCACATGGATCACTAGAAGTGGGTAACAGTCAATGGGACTTACTAGAGCAGGCAGCTTCTCTGCAACATCCCTGATCCATGTCCCTCTTAGGCAACACACCTCCCTCGAGATCGGATCAGGCTGACAGATGAGTGCTTCTGTCCCTTTCAAGGTACAGTTCCCTACCACTATGAACCGTCTCTTTTTCCTGGCAGCACCAGTAGAGATCTATCTTTACCAGTGCGTCAGCCGGTTGTTCATGGTGTGAGTGCATTTCCTCATCAGTCCCCTGCAGAACTGCAAAGCAGTTCTGGGTAGGGACAACAGATTTAGAAAGAAGCCTCCTGCTTTTATTTGTCTTCTTCCTCCTTTTTTTGTTGTTTTTTGTTGTTACTATTTCTCAGCTTCCTGGGTTGTCGGCCTCCTCCTCTCCTCCACGAGGAGGCTTGAGCCCCCTGCACAGTTTGGGCCTGGAGCAAGCATTCCTGCTTCCTCTCAGCTTCCAAATATCAACACTACTACTAGTTAATATTTTGCTGTTGTTGTCATGAAAAGTTAAAACTAAACCTAAACTTAAACCTAAGCCTAACCCTGACCCTAACTCTAAACATAACAAAAAACCTAACCCAAAACATAAAACCTAACACTAAACCTAACCATAAACTAACCCTATCCCTAAACATAACCCTAACCTAAAGCTAACTCTAACCTTAACCATAAAACTAACACTAAGCCAAAACCCTAAGACTAAATCTGAATTTAACCCTAAACCAAACACTAACCCTAATTCAAATCTGAAACCTACAACTTAAACATAACATTAAACCTAACTCTAACCAAACACTAACCTCAGCACTAACACAAAAACCTAACACTGACACTAACCCTAATCTAAATCTAACCGTAAACCTAACCTAAACCTACACTTAACCCTAACCCTAACACTAAACCTAAGCCTAAACGCTAAACCTCCCACTAACAGTAACCCTAAACCTACCCCTAAACTTAACGTAAACCTAACCCTAACATTAATCATAAATCTAACCTAAATATAAAACTAAACCTAACACAATAACACTAACTATAAACCTAACCTTAACTTTTCAAAACTGTGTTTGAAAGAGTGTTCTGTGGATAATTCCATTGCACTTACTTTGTTACCCTAAAACTAACAATCCCCATAAAACAAACATTAGTCCTAAACCTAACATAACCTACACCAAAAATTATCCTAACCCTAAACCCCAAGAATAACCTAACCGCAACCAAAACCTAACCCTAAAAATAATACTAACAATAACATTAACTAAAACTAAACCCAAATTGTAACAGTATCTTTAACCCGAACCATAAATTTAATCATAACCTAAACTTAAACATAATCCTAACCTGAACCAAACCCTAAACCTAAAACTAAACCTAACCCTAAAACTAAATCTAACTGTAAAATTAATCCTAACACAAAACCCAAACCCTAAAACTAACACTAAGCCTAAAACTAACCCTAAAATTAATCCTAACCATAAAACCCTAAAAAAAATGTAACCCTAACCCTAACCATAAACCTAAACCTAAAACCTACCAATAACCCTAACCCTAACACAAACCCTAAACCTAAAACCTAAACCCTAAACGTAACAATAACCTTAACCCTAATGCTAACTCTAAATTAACCCTAACCCTAACCCTAACCTAAGCCTAACTCTAACCCAAACCCTAACTCTAAACCTAAACCCTAAAACTAACACTAACCTTAACCCTAAACCCAACCCTAACCACCAACCCTAACCATAACCGTAACCGTAACCCCTAACCTGACCCTAAATATAGCACTAACCCTAACGCTAACTTAATTACCAAGTCAAACTATCCAGAAGTTGTGGGAAATTGTGTTTTGGGATATTATAATGCTCTCTTCTTCACCCATAAGTGCCAACTGGTACAGCTCCTTCTTCATTACAGGAGGAGACTACATCAGTGAAAAAACATTTCTCTGGATTTTGTTTTTTACTGAATGTGTGATATATTCATTTGTAGTTCAGATATTTTTTCCTACAATGTTGTAGAAGTAAAAATCAACATTTGCTGAGATGATTCTTCACTCATTTGCCTTACCCACATCATACTGAGCACTTACAAAAGTACCCTGTTTCCTCGGTCAAACCTATTAATTAAATCAATCTGTTCAAAAAATTTTCGTCCCTCTTTACAAATTCTCGTCATACCTCTGCATTCGCTTCAAGGTAGAATATATGGCTTTCTAATTTTTTCTTAATTTGTTCCCCTAAATGAAAACTTAACACTAAGCATAAACCTACCCCTAACCCTAACTGTAACACTAACACTAAATCTTAACCTAACACTAAACCTAAACCCTAACTCTCAACACAAAGCTAACCTAACCCTAATCCTAACAATAAACTAAATGTAACCCTAAACCTAACCCTAACCCTAAACCTAACTCTAACCCTAACCCTAAACCTAAAACCTAATCTTATTTTTAACCCTAACCCTAACCTAACCCTCATCCTAACCCTAACCCTAACCTAAACCTATCCCTAACCCTAACCATAACAGTAACACTAACCCTAACCTATACCTAACACTAAACACTTTGTAATTAAGTTAGGGTTAGGGTTAAGATTAGGGTTAGGGTCAGGTTAGGGTTTGGGTTAGGTTAGGGTTAGGATTAGGGTTCAGGTTAGGGTTACATTTAGGTTTAGGGTAACAAACTAACCAAAAAAGAAAAAAGTAAAACCACAAAGTGTCCGGGCTAGAGTTAGGTGTAACATTAAGGTTAGGTTTATGGTTAGGTTTAGTTTTAGGGTTAGGCTTAGCTTTAGGGTCACAGAGAAAGAAAAAGTGAAAAACCCTAAAGTTTTCAGGGTAGAGTTTTGGTTAGGATTAGGGTGAAATTTTGGTAACAAACGAACAAAAAAGTGAAAACCCACAGATGACTCTGTTAAACAAATGTAGATGTATGATGATTATTTGGAGGCAGTTTAGAATGATTTTTGAATGGATAGATTTAAATAATAGCTTTGACTTAGGAAGCAGGCAACTGTTGTAAGTGCTCAATATGACTTGGTTACTGTCAAATGAGAAAAAATCATCTCAGTGAATTGTGATTTTTGCTTCAAGAACAATGTACGAAAAAATTTCTGAACTACAAAGCAATACATCACACATTCATTGAAAAACAAAATCCATAGGCATGATCGATGTAGTCTCTTCCTCTAATGAAGAAGGGGCTGTACCAGTTGGCACTTATGGGTGAAGAAGGGGACATTATAATATCCCTGTACACAATTTCCCACAACTTCTGGATAGTCTGACTTGGTAATTAAGCTAGCATTAGGTTCAGCGTTACGGTTATGATTAGGGTTAGTGTTAGGGTTAGTGGTATGGTTAGGTGTCATGTTTAGTTTTAGGGTTAGGGTTGGGTTTAGGTCTTCGGGTTAGGGTTAAGGTTAGGGCTAGGGTTATGGCAACAAACAAACAATAAATTAAATCCCACAGATGGCCCTTTCAAACAAAGGAGAAGTATGATGGCAAATTTGAGACAAGGAGCTAAAATTTTTCACCAGATAGATTTCAATTATTGCTTTGAGCTAGGAAGCAGTCAACTGTTGTAAGTGCTCAGTATGACCTGGGAAAAGGCAAATGAGAAAAGAATCATCTCAGCGATTTCTGATTTTTACTTCAACAACAGTGTAGGAAAAAAATTCTGAGCTACAAAGCAATACATCAGACATTCAGTGAAAAACAAAATCCAGCGGCATGCTTGTAGACTGATGTAGTCTCTTCCTCTAATGAAGAAGAGGCTCTACCAGTTGGCAGTTATGGGTGAAGAAGTTGGCATTATAATATTCTGTCCTGGTTTAGCAGTAGCAGTCATTTTTTCTACTTCTTAGTAGCTGGTGCAGTGCTGTGTTTTAACTTTCGGCCTGGGGATAATACTGATAAAACCGATGTTTTCAGTTGCTGGTCAGAATGTATACCCTGACCAAGGACTTTGTGAGCCTCATGCTCTGCCAGGGAGGAGGGGAAGCTGGGAGGAAGCAGAGACAGGACACCTGATCCAAACTAGCCAAAGAGGTATTCCATACCACAGCACGTCATGTCCAGGATGTAGAACTGAGAGTTCCAGAAGGGCTAGATCACTGCAGGGTGGGGGTGAGATACCGGTTGGTGAACGGTTGTATTCTCTTCCTTGTTATTTCCTTTATCATTATTATTATTGGTGGTAGCAGTAGTGATTTGTGTTATGCCTTAGTTACTAAACTGTTCTTATCTCAGCCCATGGGAGTTGCATTCTTTTGATTTTTGTCCCCGTCCCTCCAGAAGTGGAGGGAAGAATGGTGTGTGTGTAGGGGGGAAGTAGACTGCGTGGTTCTGATTTATGGCCTGGGCTTAAACCACGACATATCCCAATACACAATTTCCCACAACTTCTCCATAGTTTGACTTGGCAATTAAGTTAGGGTTAGGATTAGATTTAGGTTTAGATTAGGGTTAGGTCAAGGCATTCGGGTGAGGATTAGGTTTCATGGTTTAAGATTTAGTGTTTATGTTTAGGGTTAGTGTTAAGGTTAGGCTTAAGGTTAGTGTTTTATATTAGGTTTAGGGTTAGGGTTAAGGTTATGTTTAGGTTTAGTGTAAGAAAGAAACAAAAAAGTAAAAGGCCATAGATGACATTTTCTAAGAAATACAGAAGGGTTAGGTTTTGTTTTAGGGTCTGGGTTTAATTTAGGGTTAGGTTTTTGTGTTAGGGTTACGGTTATTGTTACGTTGAGGGTTAGGGTTTGAGTTAGGGTTAAGTTTAGGTTTAAGTTTGGTGTAAGAAAAATGCAAAACCATAAAATTCCACAGATAACACTTTCAAACAAAAGCATACTGGTTAGTTTTATTGGTATGGTTAGGTTTAGGTTATATATTTATTTTTAGGATTAGTATTAGGTTTAGGCTATATGTTTAGTATTAGGGTTATGTTTAAGGTTAGATCAACAAACAAACAAGAAAGTAAAATCCCTGAGATGACACTTTCAAATACAATAAGAAGGATGATGACATATTGGAGACAGTGAGGAAAATTTTTGAAAATATAGATTTCAACAATAGCTTTAATCTAAGAAGCAGGGAACTGTTGTAATTTCTCAGTGTGACTTGGGTAAAGGCAAATGAGAAAAGAATCGTCTCAGTGAATGGTGACTTTTACTTCAGCAATAATGTACGAAGAAAATTCTGATCTACAAAGCAATACATAGCACATTCATTGAAAACCAAAATCCATAAACATGATTGTACACCAATGTAGTCTCTTCCTTTAATTAAGAAGGGGCTGTAGCAGTTGGCACTAATGGCTGACGAAGGGGCAGTATAGTATCCCAACACACAATTTCCCACAACTTCAGCATAGTTTGACTTGGTAATTAAGTTACGGTTAGGGTTAGGTTTAGGGTTAGGTTTAGAGTTATGCTTACAGTTGAGGTTAGGGTTAGGGTTAGGTTTAGGGTTAGGGTTTATGGTTAGGGTTAGGGTTGAGTATAGGGTTATGGCTATGATTTAGTGTTAGGGTTAATGTTACGGTTAGGGTTAGATTTAACGTTAGATTTAGAGTAAGGCTTAGTGTTAGTGTTAGCATTAGAGTTAGGTTTAGTTTTTAAGAGATTGTAACTAATAAAGAAAAATGCAAAAATCCAAAGACGACTATTGCAAACCAAACATAAGTGTTAAGCTTATAATGAGGTTACGGATAGCGTTACGGTTATGGTTTGGTTTATGGAACTCTAAAACTAACCGTAAAGCCTAACACTATACCTAACACTAAATTTATTCCTCAACCTAACACTAAACTAACAGTAAATCTAAATCTTGTCCTACACTTAACCATAACACTAACACTAACATAACGGTAATCCTAATGTCAAAAATAAACCTGAAACCAAATACAAACCGTAAACCTAAGTCTAAGCTAAATAAACGCTAACGCTAAAACTCAACCTAAACAAAAACTGTAACACTAACCTTAAACCTAACAACTAACCCTACGCCTAAACCATAAACATAACCCTAACACTAAACCTAACGCTACCCCTAAACTAATGATAGCATTAAACCTAACTCTAACCTAACCCTAACTCTAACCATAAACACCAACCCTAACACAAAACTCTAACACTAACCCTAAACTTAACCCCTAATACTAACACTAAAACCTAAACAAAACTAAAACTAACCATAAAGCAAAACTTAACCCTAACCGTATAACGACCTCTACCACTAACACTAAACTAAATATAAAACTAATCCTAAAACTAAATCTAAAAAAAATCCTAATGGCATAAACTAACACTAACATAAATAAAATTAAGCTAACCATAACCTCAGCCTAACCCTAACCTAAACCTGACACTAACACTAACCTAACCCTCAAACTAAACCTAAACCTAAACTCTAACCCTAAATCTAATCCTAAACTAACCAGAACCTTACTCCTAATCCTAACCTAAAACTAACCCTAACTCATAAACCTAACCCTAATAATAACCCTAACCCTAAACCTTTACCCTAACCCTAACCCCTAACCTGAACCCTAACCATAACCCCTAACCCTAACCCTAAGCCAAACCCTACTCCAAGCACTATAGTGTTGAGGTGGTGAAAGTTTCCTTAAAGCTGGGGGGACTCAAGACAGTGCTTACATTGATGAAGTGATCAGCTTTCCTGGTTTATTCTAGAACCCTAAGTTTCCCTTCATGCAACCTATATTCTGTGTTCATGACTAGCCTTACATTCTAAACTGCCTTTGTCCTAAATGTCTCTTTCAAGATCTGAGCTGTACAAACAAGATGACATTCATATCATTTGTAATAACTTGTAATTAATGGTGTATGTAGAGGTACTTTGTTTGCCTTTCAGCATCTGTGATGCCTTCAGTGATGTCTGCAAACATCTGGGAGCTGTGATTGCTAATCAGTTTGATGACTACTGACTGCAGTTGGAGGGAAATGCATCCCCTGTGATACATCATACATTATTTTTCCTAAAACATCTTCAATTTTTTTTTCCTAGGAATAGAAAAACAAAGAAGGGATTAGGTGTCTAAATCACATGTCCACATTAGAGGGTGAAAAGTTATTTTTCTTTTTTTTTATTTTTTTTTTTTCCTTAAATGAAGCATCAAATTAGACACTGTAAATTCCAAAGTAATTCTGGATAATACTTTTGAAGTTTCACTTATTAAATATGTGACACATTACTTAACAAACCTTGGGGTTTTGAAATCAGTTTTATTGAAATGCAAGCAGTCTTAGAAGACTAGTTTTTTTGATCCATTTAGCAACTGAAATGTTACTTTTCATGTATAAGTGAAGTAAAATTTCCACTTTGGTTGAACTTTGAAATAATAGAAAACAATATTAATGATTCTGCTAAAATGTAACAAAACGCTTTCAAATTTCAAGTTTATGTGTAAGATAGGATTATTACAGAGTCAAATACGCTTGTGAATTATTGTTAAAACACAACCATGACCATTTAGATTACATAAGATGTGCAATAGAGAGGAATTGCTGGTATGTTAAACATATTCTCCATGAAATTATTGCTAAGGTATTGCCATTGTGCTTATTGAGTCTCTTGCATATAAACTAAGGAGTTTGTGGTTACTGTGTGTTTGCAAAGTTTTATGACTTCTTCAAACTGGGACAAACTATGTCTCACCTTATTTTGTCAGTGACAATACATTTTTTGTGCTTTCATGAACCTATTATCTACACACCAAGATACCATTTTTTCTTTTGTCTGCTTTTACTAGACTTTCAGATTCTCCTTTCTCACAACTTGCTCTTGATCTTCATGAAAATGTTCAGTTTCATTTCTTTTGATAGTTGATGTTTAAGTAATTTCTAGTGATTAGGGGTTTTGTTAACTGCAGAAAAAAAAAAAGTTAATTTAAAAAGCCAGAAGGAGAAATTTACATAATAAGAAAATTATCTTAACAAAACTATTCTGAAACTGTAGAAGTTTAACTTTACATTTTTCTGGTACAGTTTTAAAACTTTTGTATCAGCTGCCGTCTCAATGCTGGGACACTTTTTGTCCTCTGTTCTGCATAGCTTCTTCCATGAGTTAGATTAATGAACTCACCTCCCACTGCAGCACACGATGTAAGTATTAACCCATGTTAGCATTTCTATAGTCACTTCATGGTAGGGATATTCAGGAAATGCTCAGAGTTTTTTTTGTTGTTGTTGCTTTTTTGGTTTTTTGTGCAGTTTCTTGTTAATATTACTGTAATTTCTTTGTGGTATCCCCTCCATAGCTGTGATGTAATGTGTTTAGAACTTGATATTAGTAACCTGCACAATTAACTCAAATGTGACATCCCTATTATTTAATTTTCTGCAGCATTTACATGCTTCCAACTCAAAATTAAATCTGAAATTTTGAAAAGTCAATGATTGAACTGTGTTCTAACAGATTAAAGGTTTCTACACTAATGAGTAATACACTTTGCTTTTGCAGTAAAATTTTTTGTTGTAATCAGTTAGTCTTTACTATACTATATACCTAGACAGAAAAGTTTATGGCCTGTAACTGGGACGCTGAAAGGCTAAGGCTGCTGTTGTAGTGTGTAGGGATTGGTGCACGGACAGGAGGTTGCCAGGAGGGACAAGAACCAGCTGACCCTGGGGAGGTGCTTAGGTGGCAGATATAAGGATTGTAACTGTGCAATAAATCGTTGATGACCCGCATTCCATGAATGCTCTATGTCTCAGCCCTAGTTCGGAGGGAATTAATCCTTCCATCCCTCACCACACGAGTAGCAATAATCTACAAGTGGTGACCCCGACGTGATAGCGATGGATGTGAGCCACGTGGTACAGGTACTGGAGGCCCTCGTGCAGCAAGCTGGGTTGCTGAAGGCGATGTATGCTGGGCCAGCAGGCCACTGCATCCAATGGTTGCGAGGCTGGGGGGCGTTGGAGGCCCCCTTGGACGTATTAGATACCTCCCGATGGGGGCGGATCTGCCAAGAGCTTTTGGAAGCGGTCTTGGCTGGGGAAAAGAAAGCAGGAGGTCTAGGGGAGACGTGGGGTGCCATCGAGAAAGTTATCTCCAGGAGAGGAGCTGCTGGAGCGGCTGCGGGACATAGAGGCGCTGCGAGTGGAGAAGCCGCGGGTGCAGACCTTTGCACGGGAGCTGTGGAGAAAGGTGCCCCGGGAGGCGCGGCCGGAGCCCCCGGGCCGCGCAGCCAAGCGGGCAGCGCTGGAGCTGCAGCGCGACTGCTGGAAACCGCGGCCGCGGCAACAGCAACAGCGGCAGGCACAGGAAAACGGGAAGTGGAGTGTTGTGAGCCCTGGCAACACTCCCCTTTGTGCGACAGGACACGGGGGTTCCCCACAACGAGCGACAACAACCCTCAAAGCCTACCCTGGGGGAATCCTCCCTACTAACGACATTGTCTTTATCCTTGGCTACCAGGCTGGAGTGTTCAGTTTGGTTTTGATTTTCTAGGGGGAAAAAAAAAACCCCACAAAAAAAAAAAAAGAACACCACAGCAATTTAATGTACCCTTATAGCCTTTTGAACACGTTATATGAGTACTGTGGCAGACTGTGGACTTGGGACCCCATATACAACTCATTTGATAGTGTCTCTGTGATCCACATGTACTAGAAGTTGGCAAATATATATCCATGTATATCCATGTTTCTATTAGCCCTTGGAGACTATTTATGGATATTGCTGACCACTTCTTCCAATGTAGGCTGGCCACCTGCATCGGAATGAGTGTGCATTTTGGTCAGTGTGAAAGCCCAAGGCTCATGCGATGTGGGAGAGGCAGAGCCTCTGCGGGGACGCCCGCTAAATTTGAGCCTGCCACCTCACACTGCGATGATGCTTCTTGGAGCTGGTTTCTTGATTGTCTTCACAGGGTCCTTATGTCACGTTCCGTATGAGGGACTGTGTAGTGGGAGTAATGATTCTCTGGGTTTTGTGTTTCAAATATTGTAATTGTATGGAGTGTGCTTGTGGGATCCCATGCATGTGTGTGTGTGTGTGTGTGTTGAGGGTGGACAGTATTCTGTGTATTTTTTGTTGTTGGGTTTGTGTAAAAGTTTTAATGGGTAGCAGATTAACATTTTGGACAAGAAAGGGTTAATGCGAAGTGCTGTTGCTAGCAGGTATTTATGGCTGCTGCTAAGCAGGCAGGCAGCTGTAGCTTCACATTCCTTTCCCATCAGAATGCCTTTGAATCACTTTAACCCAGCTCCTTCTCAAGAGCTGATAGCGTGGGAGAGGGGGTATGTTTGTGTCCTCCTACCTACAGGTCCATGGCAGCTGCCTGCAAAGTTTGCCAAGCCTTGCCATGAGCTGGACAGACAAGTGGAGGAACCCGATGCCTCAGCTACAGGAGCTGACAGTGAATACCCCAAGCAGAATGCGATAGAGGAAGAGAAAAATAAATGATTACAGGACATCACTTGGGGGCAACTGAAAAGTAACAACTTGAATAGGTGTGCTTGTAATGTAGCTATTATTAGAAGCTGTGATTTTGTATATAAAACCACTTGTATTTACTAGCCAGTTGCTAATGAGAAACTATACCTTGTATTGTGTGGACTTGTTACTTGTAAAAGATGTTAGAGCATGCAAATTTGCAGCAGCTGCTAGAAAATGCTAAGACAAAAGCTAGAAAGATTCTAATATGATGGTAGTGTTATAAAGCAGGTAATGGAACAAATTAAGAGGGTGGGAGAACTCCACTGGTAAGAAAGTTCTTTGGCTGGTTTCTCACTGCCATCAGCATTTTCAACATGCTGTTGTAACCTGTAATAGTTACTCTGCTAATGTCAATCTGTGTATGCCTTGCCACAATACCAACTTGTTACTGGATGAAGCAGGTGAAACTCTGCATTGACAACGAGGTACAAGAACTGAGGTTGACCAAATGCCTGCTGCCACAGTCAAGGGCAAGACTGGGTTGGCCTCTGTGTTTGCCACCAAGAAGAACCTTTAGCTCTGCTGTTGGCTGCAACCCAGCAGGCATGGAGCCGTGGGGACACATGCCATGCCAGACCTTGATGTGAGGAGATGGCCTCCCCTGTTATCAGAGAGCCATGCAGGAGAAAAATGGCAGACCCAGCAGCCTGTGATTGACCTATGTTGAAGAAATATGGAAACATGCTAAGATCTTACACATGGTGTATGAGGATGGGCAAGCCTTTTGGCTGGACAACTTGTTAGGTGAATGGGGACTGACAGGTTGGCTGGTTGCTCTAGTAAAAGGTGGACTAATGGTGTTTATTGTCATTTTAACGATTTTGATTTTGTTGCTGTGTGTTTTTAATGTATCCAACGAATGATAATGAATGCTACAAAGCGTGTTTGGCTTGTATAGAAAGAAAAAGGTGGAGATGTGGATGACTTTCTGGCAAAGAACGGCCATGTACCCAGATCAGCAAGTGCCTACGTGGAGTCGGACATGAACCAAGGGACAACAAAAGCTGAAGGAATCCCAGCAAGATAAGAAGGAACTGACAAATGCTACTATGCTTGCACTAAGTGGGCTCTTGACTGGTGTTGATAGTGTTCGTCATGCCACCCTACAAATAGGGCAGCAATCGACTTTTTATTGTTGGCACAGGGGCATGGTTGTGCTGAATTTGAGGGGATGTGCTGCATGAATTTGTCAGGTCATTTGGAATCAATTTATAAGAGTATACAACAATTGAAAGAGGGGGTTAAATGGCTAATGAAAGATGATGGATGGAGTAGCTATATTATGTGTGTTAGTTTTATTTGTATTAGTAGCAAGTTATATGTTGCGGTGTGTGATATCTCTGGTTAAGAAAAATGTAACATCCGTCTGGTTTGCTCAAAAACAAAAAGAGGGAATTGTGGAGTGGCTAAGGGATGGTGGACATTTCGTGACCAACCCAGACATCTTAGCCTTAGGAGATGGTGGTTATGAAGAATACAGCTGAACAACAGACATGTGAGCAATCCCAGCTGTTTGGTCTTAGCCAAACTCTGAATTAAGTTGCAAGGTCTGAATTCAGGTTACCCAGGCTGTGAGGCCTAGCCTTAGGTTACTAAAGGACAGTTACGTGCAGTAGAATAAGGAACTTGGCATTTGCTCAAGGCTAACAAGATGTGGGACCGGGATGGTGAAACTGCAAGTTATGTGAGAAAGGTAGCGAATGGATAATTTTAGCTAGCTTGTTATCTGCTTCAAAAATGTGTGGACTGCACTTCTGAGCCAATCACAATCTATATTGGTTACGTCTAGCCAATAGCAGTTCAATTTCTGGAAGCATATACTGTAGCTACTGTGCTACGACAGTGGTCTGCGGACCCCATTAGCCATTGAAGCTATGACGGAGTGTGCGCAAGTCCTTTTTCAGGCTTTGTCTGAGCGAGCTGCTGAAATTTGCCCAAAACACTGCAATAGTCATTCGCACATCCCTGGACTTCTAACTGAAGGTAACAATAGTGCAGACAGTGTTGCACAAGGTCTGCCAGTCCCTGACTGCTGCGCTCCAGTTTTTATGCGCTATTTACACGTCACGGTTGATACCTGTAGCAGTGTCATCTTGGCTACGGCACAACGTAAGCAAGACGCTAAGGTGGCCATTTTGCATTGGCGCGAGGTCATGGCGATTTTGGGAGTCCCTAGCCAGATCAAGACCGACAACGGTCCAGCATATTCAAGTCAACTGGTGGCTTCGTTTTTACGACAGTGGGGCATTGAACATAAGACCGGTTGTCCTTATAACAGCACTGGCCAAGCTATCGTCGAACACGCACACCGGACTTTGAAAGCTCGCCTCGTGTGTCTTGAGGCGGGGGAGACTGTACCTGGAGGATCTCCTGCAGTCCGTGTGCGCCGACTTTTACTTTCTGCTCTGACTAGTTTAAATCAATTCTTGTGTGGATCAAGTGAACAATCCCCAATGAGCTCGCACTTTGCCCCACCTCTAGACAAACCCCCGTATCCGCAGGTATGGGTGAAAGATCTGGAAAAGGGTAAGATAGGTCCATTTGCCCTACATGCTCACAGGCGGGGCTATGCCTGTGTAGAGGGTGAGACTGGGCTACGCTGGGTACTGGCAAAATGATTATTACCGTATTTGTAGTTGTGTCTGTAAGTTTGTATTTGAGCTCTGTTTTACAGGTGGTGATTGGCGCTCGGCTGTATCTGGGAGAGAGTGATGGAAAGAGGTGTGAAATGACATCCCTGGCCCTTATGTGTCCAGATGACTTCACTCACGGATCCAGTCACGGCGTGCCTTATGAACTTTGTAGCCGGCCGTTGAATACGACATCACTCAGGCCAGAAACACCTGCGTCTAGGTCCCTTTAGGCTGACGCTCTGTGTTTATTAGTATTAGGATGTTTGTTTCCTTCTTGTTTGATTATGTAATACGCACCATGTTTGAATACTTAGTGGCACAAACCTTTCTTACTTGGTTAATTAGAGTTATGTAATATGAACCGTGTGTGAATACTTAGTGGCACAAACCTTTCTTAACTAACTAAGTTAGTTAATTAGAGTTATAAGTTGTTATCTGGAATAGCTGTTAAACCCCTGAGTTTTCTAGTCTTGAGGCAGGGGGAGATGTAGGGATTGGTGCACAGATGGGAGGTTGCCAGGAGGGACAGGAACCAGCTGACCCTGGGGAGGTGCTTAGGCAGCAGATATAAGGATTGGAACTGCGCAATAAATCCGCGTTCCGTGAATGCTCTATGTCTCAGCCCTAGTTCGGAGGGAACTAGTGCTTCCGTCCCTCACCACACGAGTAGCGAGAAACTGCAGTAGTGCAATTGAAAGGTGTGGCAGGAGCTCACATAGGATGTATGTGGAGTGGGTTAGAGCTATCTTGCTTAGGCACTATTGGCTTCAGCAGCAGAGGATTGACACTTGACTTTATCCCTCTGCGGGATCTGAAAGCCCAGACTTCATGTACCGTGTCTGATGGCAGTGTAGATACATGTGAAGTTGCTTCCAATTATCTGACATACAAGTATGATCAAAATAAAAGTATTCAGAGAAGGCATGGTCTGCTTTTATCCATATAGGATGGCAATTCAGGTTATCTCAACTGATTTTGTAGTGAACTAATACTCATTTCTTCAAGAACAGTTGATCATTTTGAGTCTAACAGTTCCTTCTAAATCTAATTTTAAAACTAGTTTTGTGTTAGGTCACCTTCAAACATGAAAATAGCATGTGTTTCCTTTCTCCTATCAGTATTGCAAAAATTCTAGCAGTTTTTTACCTCTAAATTCATGAAATCTGATAATATTGTTAAAATAATCTTAGCTATTATTATTAATAACAATAATAATTATTATTACAATAAGCATAAATAACCCAAGATTTTTGCCATACAAATGTCTAATAAGGTTGGTATGAAACATGCCCTTCTATGTTGCTTTGCATTTTTAGAATACACGTACTTTTACAGGCTAAGACATATGGATTTTCTCTTTATAAATCTTTAAAGATGGATTTAATTTATATTTAAAAAAAAATTTCTGGTGACTATTATTTTAAAAATCCATATTCAGACTTGAGTGGAAATGAACACATTTTATTAAGAAACTATCAGGAAAAGTGTATAGAATAGCAGCTTGAACTGCTTGAACATATTTCTAATGCTTTTTAAAAGTTTGCTTTTTAATCATTACAAAAAGGAAATTTAATCTTCAGTTAAACGTAAATAACAAGACTTCATGACTCAGCAATAAACTGTAAACCTTTGAAGGGTCATAAAGTACAAAAGTCCCTACTAAAAATGGTTTATATATGAAAGTCTAAAAAAAATATTTGCATCATGGCTCCAGTCAGTGCACATTGTTTGAAAGTCTGAAGGAGGAAAAAAAAAAAAAAAAATCTCTTCTATGCAAGCTCTTAAAAATGTTAAATAATGCTAAACAGTGTTTTTTTCTGAATAGATTGGTTGTGTCATTTGTTGAGACTTTATTTTTACCTAGCTTGAAATGCGTTTAGATGAGTTTCATATTTTGGTACAGAATGGTATTTATTTGCGTGTTTATGTGTTGTATTGCTGTCAGCAGTATAGAAATGTGTATCATTGCTTCCTGTTTGCATGCAGTTTTGACAACAGAAACAAGTTCTCTCTGTGAGTCTTCAAATAAAATCTCCAATAAATTAATGCTGAGTTTACCCTTAAACTCAGTCTGGCATTTTTATCAGTATTTCTAACTCAGGAATGCTCACAGTGGTTATATAAAAACTACTATATACATAACAGACATATTTCTAATTGTAAAATATATTCATTTTTACATCTGTATAAAGGGATATATACATGTGTACACGTACACAGTCCAGTTGGACATAGTCAAAATAGTTTGGTTTCACAACCCAATTAAATTCCTGATTCAATTTGCTTCTATATAAATTACTACAGTAGAATAAATGTACTCCTTATAGGTAGAATATTTTTTCTACACTGTAGCAAATTCCCACACTAAAAATTAATTGTGTTTATGTGAAAGCTAAAGAAACCAGTTTGAATTCATCAAGCAAACATTAACTAATTTAATGGCTTCAACCAAAACTCCAATTTTTATTTGAAAATTCAAATTTTTGCTCCCTTACAGAACAACAGCATTACGTACTAATATAGTTGGTCATACATCATCATCCACCTACTAAGTTTCCAGTGATGCCAGGATCTATGCCTGAGATATGTACTTCAGACTTCCACATTGATGGGTTAGAGGGAAGCTAGGCTTAGGGTCAGCATGATTGTCGTGGTTTAAACCCAGCCTGTCACTCAGAAACCACTCAGCCATTCTCTCACTCCACCCCGCTTCCTCCCCCAGCTCCCGGAGGGATGGGGAGGAGAATCAAAAGAATGTAACTCCCACTGGTTGAGATAAGAACAGTTCAGTAACTAAGGTATAACATAAAACCACTACTGCTACCACCAATAATAATAATAATAATAAGGGAAAGAACAAGGGAAGAGAATACAACTGCTCACCACCTGCTGACCAATACCCAGCCCAACCCCAGCAGCAATCTGGACCTTCCAGCCAACTGCCCTCAGTTTATATACAGGACATGACGTGCTGTGGTATGGAACACCTCTTTGGCTAGTTTGGGTCAGGTGTCCTGTCTCTGCTTCCTCCTGGCTTCCCCTCCTCCCTAGCAGAGCATGAGACTCAGAAAGTCCTTGGTCAGAGTAAACATTACTACACAGCAACTAAAAACATTGGTGTTATCAGTGCTGTTCCCAGGCTGAAAGTCAAAAGCACAGCACTGCATTGGCTACTAAGAAGGAGAAAAATGACTGCTACTGCTGAACCCAGGACAATGGTGAAGTTTTTTTCACAGCCTACAAAGCCAAAGTAAATAGTTTCTGTACTATGTATTCAGAAAGAAATGTAGATTAACAGAAACTGAAGGAAAAACAGTATACTGTTAGATATACCTCTCAGGTGAATGTAAACTCACTCTTCCAGCTACTTGTCTGCTTTGCAGATCCCAAAGTTGCTATGGAAGTTCATTGAGATGGATAGTTTTTTCACATAAACCTAAAGAATGGTTTATTCAGGATATATCTGTTCTTAGACCATGCATGAAATTTGGAGTACCACAGCAAGTTGAATTAAAAAAATTGAAGTTTCCTTGATTTCAGTCTAATGCCTCATATTTGAGGTTTCATCCTGTGATGTATCTCTCATACTAGTGATACTGCTAGAACTGGATTTTCCATCCTATTTAGATTTACTATTACCATTTTATTTTTAAACTATCCCTGTTAGGCTCAGGCAGACCAAAAGTCACGTATCTGTGTTGTTACCAGAAACAAAGAGATCAAGTGTGAACCATGGTTGGCAAACAGATCACTTTGGTTTGGCATGGGCATGAAATAAAAATCTCTAATGCAAAGAAAACTCACAACAGTTATCCATGCTGATAATTATGTTTGCCTGGACATTTAGTTCATAAAGGTGAAGGATAAGAAAACAGGCAGGTCTGTCCTCACTCAATCCACCTGACATTTCTTGTCATTTTATATTAAAATATCAGTAAAGCAAATTTGCTTTTCTCACCTCAAGTACAATGAAATGGTGTTCTTAATAAAAGAGAGACATGCTCAAAGAATTATAAATATGATGCCAAGCAAGGGAGCACTCAATAATTCACACTTACCTGGAAGATTTTATTAGCACTTACAGGCCCAGTAGTTACAAAATTCTGAGATTCTGATCTCCTGGAGAGAATGAACACATATTTCACAGCAGACTAGTGTTAAAAGTTCTCCAGCTTATGGTTTTATGAGCAAATGACACATACAGACACCCCTCCTACACATTGAGGATAGCATAGAGGCTCAGCCCCTACCAAAGCCATCATCAAGGACATGGACCATGACTTGAGGTTGTGCTCTAATTGCTGGCATTGCACCTCTCATTCGCATCACTCACATCAGCCTCCCAACCTTCACTTAGTCCTTGCAGCATTAACAGACATAGGATACAGTGAGATGACACAGACACAAAGTTGAAAAAAAGAGTTAATCAAGAAGATAGGATGCACCACAGCCAACAGGTGAAGGTCTCAGGCAGAAAAGCATACTGATAGACTCATTTTATGTTCAACTGGACCCTTTTATATCCATTTCTGCCTACCTTCCTGCTGTTCTTCCCAAGCCTTCTCTCCTTCACAATATTTCATTAGTTTGTGCAATCCCACTGTCCCCCCAACATTCTGGATTCTCAGGTTTTTATACCAGTCATCTGCAAAATCCTTTTTTCCTGCAGTTACTTGGTAGCCCAACAGCCAGTGTGACTGACCAGGTTTGTTTCTTATCTTTGTCTCTATTATGTTTGCCTGTCAGCTTTGTATCTCTGTGTATTTTGTTCATGGCTTCTTCTTTTCCTTGCCACCTCATTTTACAAGGTCCTTGATCAGGTTATCCTACTGAAATGAACATTCCCATGCTGCAGTACCCTTATCAATGAGTACAACTGACCAGCTTTATTACTGCCTCCCTCATTGTTTGTTGGTCAAGTTTGTGTCTCTGTGTCATGTCATTTATGGCTTTCTCCTTTAAGTATTATCCCTTTTTGCAATGAAAGGCCCTTGGACAGAGAGTCTTAGGAATCTGATTCTCCCTCCTTCCACATACCTTTCCACAGACTACATTTTAAAACTCCAGTTGATGACAGGTTGCATGATTACAGCAGTTTCTATCAGAAATAGATCTTGCTTAAAATATTGTTAAATAGTGATTTACATAGAATATTTAGGGTTAGAAAGGACCTTAAGATCATCTAGTTCCAACCCCCCTGCCACGGGCAGGGACACCTCACACTAAACCATGTCACCCAAGGCTTTGTCCAACCTAGCCTTGAACACCGCCAAGGATGGAGCATTCACAACCTCCCTGGGCAACCCATTCCAGTGCCTCACCACCCTAACAGTAAAGAATTTCTTCCTTAGATCCAATCTAAACTTCCCCTATTTAAGTTTGAACCCGTTACCCCTTGTCCTGTCACTACAGTCCCTAAAAAAGAGCCCCTCCCCAGCATCCTTGCAGGCCCCCTTCAGATACTGGAAGGCTGCTATGAGGTCTCCACGCAGCCTTCTCTTCTCCAGGCTGAACAGCCCCAACTTTCTCAGCCTGTCTTCATATGGGAGGTGCTCCAGTCCCCTCATCATCCTCGTGGACCTCCTCTGCACTTGTTCCAACAGTTCCATGTCCTTTTTATGTTGAGGACACCAGAACTGCACACAATACTCCAAGTGAGGTCTCGCAAGAGCAGAGTAGAGGGGCAGGATCACCTCCTTCGACCTGCTGGTCACACTCCTCTTGATCCAGCCCAGGATACAGTTGGCTTTCTGGGCTGCGAGCGCACACTGAAGCTAGCTCATGTTCATTTTCTCATTGACCAACACCCCCAAGTCCTCCTCTGCAGGGATGCTCTGAATCTCTTCTCTGCCTAACTGGTAGCCATGCCTGGGATTGCTCCGACCCAGATGTAGGACTTTGCACTTGGCATGGTTAAACTTCATAAGGTTGGCATCAGCCCACCTTAAAAACCTGTCAAGGTCCCTCTGGATGTCATCCCTTCCCTCCAGGGTATCAACCGAAACACACAGCTTGGTGTCATCGGCAAACTTGCTGAGGGCGCACTCAATCCCACTGTCCATGTCACCGACAAAGATGTTGAACGTGACCGGTCCCAACACCGATCCCTGAGGGACACCACTCGCTACCGGTCTCCAGCCGGATATCGAGCCATTGATCACAACTTTTTGCGTGCAGCCATCCAGCCACTTCTTTATCCACCGAGTGGTCCACCCATCAAATTGATGTCTCTCCAATTTAGAGACAAGGATGCAGTGTGAGACAGTGTCGAACGCTTTGCACAAATCCAGGTAGATGATGTCAACTGCTCTGCCCCTGTCCATCAGTTTTGTAGCCCCATCATAGAAGGCCACCAAATTGGTCAGGCAGGATTTTCCCTTAGTGAAGCCATGCTGGCTGTCACCAACCACCTCCTTGTTTTTCATGTGCCTTAGCATGCCTTCCAGGAGAATCTGCTCCAAAAGTTTGCCATGGCATGGAGGTGAGACTGACTGGTCTATAATTCCCTGGGTCATCCATTTTCCCCTTCTTGAAAATGGGGGTTATATTTGCCTTCTTCCAGTCGTCGGGAACTTCACCTGACTGCCATGATTTCAAATATGATGGACACTGGCTTAGCAACTTCATTCGCCAGCTCCTTCAGGACCCTACATGATTATTCAGTGTATACAAAAAGATGGGTAGCTTAAGTTTTAATCTGATGATCACTTCAGTTTCAAGAATTTTAATCACTGTATTGAGAGGTAGGAAGGGAACACAAGACCCCTTTTCTCTTCATTCACAGGAGACCAAACCTAAAGTTCGTAAGTAAGATTAATTCTCTTTTCTTCTGACCTTTTCCTCCAAAAATATAATGTTGTTAAAGTAATTGCAAAGCTCCTATGCAAAGGTAGGTGGGAGCAAAGAAGTTATAGAGGGAAGAAAGGGAAATCTCTTCAGCTGACCTAATGCAAGAGTCCAGAAAATTACAGAAGATATTTATTATTTTGACAAATCTCTAAAAATTTGCAGATATTAGATCTGATTTGTCTGAGGCTGACTGACAGCAAATATAGTGCTAGCCAAAATAACACCCGCAGTAAATAATCTAAGCAAAGTGAAAAGGGATCCTAAAGGGGTTAAAGTACCTGTAAAAGGCAGAAGGAGAGCTTAAGTTACCTACTGTATACTGCTTTTTTCAAAGGCATATTTTCTTCAGTTCTACTTTTTTTCTTTTTCTTTATTATTTCAAGTGCTGGCACACTTACCTTCTGCAGTTGAATTTGTTATTTGTTAATTGAAGAGACAATAGTATTTTCAAGCCTATAGGGATGGCAAATGCAGGTCTGCTCCCCAGCAAATGTCATTCATGACAGCAGTTCTTTCCTCTTTCATTATATTCAACATGGCAAATACACACCCTAGGAGTTGAGGAGAGCAGAAGCAGGTCTTAAGATAACTGGCATATTTTTCAAAATCTGCTTATGGACCTGGAGAAGACCACTTTTGTTTGAGAAAAAGGTGGGATTATTAAATTATTTTAGTTCATTTGGCAGGCTGATTCACTTTAAAAGAGGAAAGGCAGGAAAAAAAGGGAGATGAAGAAAGAAAAAGTTTTCCTTTCATTCTTATTGCATTCTTAAATGAAGCATTAGAGCTTAATTTGTGGTTCTCATTCAATAACAGACTAATATCCTTTTATTATCAAAATAGAATGGACAATACTGGACTATTTTTTTTGCCTTTTTTTTTTTTTTAAGACTAAAAAAAAAATCCCAAAAAAGCCCTGGTAATGTTAACACTAATGTTTGATTTTGCTTTTAGAAGTTAAAAGTATGAACAAACACTTCTGGTTCATTGAAAAACACATACAGCAATAGACTACTCACAGTTGGCATTGCTGTATGTCATGATTCACTATCTGGCTGCTGACGGGTGTACTATAGCAGTCAAAAAAAAAATACAAGGATGATTACAGAAAATACAAACTGCTGAACCATTTATAGTGTAATGAATGCTATACATGGCATACACTTCATCAACAAGAACATAGGGCCAAGTTAATCCCAGTTAATTGTCTCTGTGTCTCTTAACGTTCAAAGCCACTGATGTGCTAAAACCAAAACAGCAGAAACCTTATTTTGAAAACAAAAACATCCGTCTCCTGTCTTCACAGACAACTTGTTGAAGTATGGACTGGATAAGCAGACAGTGAAATAGTCTGACAACTGGATGAATTGCTGGGCCCAGAGAGTGGTGATCAGTGACAAGAAGTCTAGCTGGAGGCCAGTAACCAGTGGTGTACCCCATGGGTCAATACTTGTTTCCATCCTGTTCAACATCTTAATTAAAGATCTGGGCAGAATTTATCTTCAGCAAGTTTTCTGATGATAGAAAACCAGGAGGAGTGGCCAATATAACAGAAGGTTGTGCTACCACCCAGAGGGAATTTGAGGCACTGGAAAAGTAAGTTGACAAGAACTTCATGAAGTTCAACACAGTGAAGTGCAAAGTCTCACATGTGGGAGAGAATAGCCCCATGTACAAGTTTATATGAGGCCTACCAAAGCTGAAAAACAGCTTTGCAGAATATTATCTGGAGGACCTGGTAAATACCAAGTTGGTGTTCCTTGTGGCAAAGGTGGCTAACTGTATTCTGGTCTGCATTAGGAGGCATGTTGCCAGCAGGTAAAGGAAAAGATCCCTGAAGTATTGTTTCCAGTTCTGTGCTCCCCAGTACAGAAGAGAGAAAGAGCTACTAAAGGGAATTCAGCCAAGAGCCACTAAGGTTATTAACGGACTAATGCATATCCCAGGGAAGAAAAAGCTGACAGAGCTGGGACAGTTCAACCTTGAGAAGAGGTCTAAGGAGTGATGTCATCCATGTATATAAATGGCTGAAGGGAAGCTGTAAAGAAGACAGAACCAGCCTTGCCTAGTGACAGGACTCAAGGCAGTGAGGTAGTCTGTACAAACTAAACCAAATGATGTAAAACTCAGAAAAAACTTTTTTACTGTGTGAGTGACTGAGTGCTAAAAAAGTTGCCCATAGAGGTTGTGGAGTCTCCATCCTTGGAAATCTTCAAAAGCCACCTAGACATGGTTCTGGGCAATGTGCTGTAGGTGAGCCTGCTTGAGCCATCACTTTTGACCAGATGACCTCCAGAGGTCCCTTCCAACCTCAACTATTTTGTGATTCTGGCTTGAAAATAAGTGTTTTTTTCTGTTGCAGGAGAAGGATATCTGTGATTGGTTCTGTTTTTGTTATAGGTATGTTCCAACCCTGGTTACTTCTTTTAGCTTAGGTTTGCACACCAGTAAGAAAACTAATTATGCAAAATTTTTTTTTCTCCATTAAAATATCTAGGAAATGCAATGAGATTTCTAGAACTCTGAATAAAGAGACAAACAAGGAGGGAATTAAAAAGTTGAGATGAGTTTGTATTGCATCTATCATGCATCTTCTGAGTCATTGCTCTCCTCTGAGTTATTGGCATGCCAATATGCAATGTTAACTGATCAGGATGAAAGCTATGCTAGTCTGATGAGAAATACCAGTCTTCAAGTAAGGTCTGAAAATGAATGAAATATTTTCATCACAGAAAAGAAATAAAGGTTTGATGCTAAAGTTAATGAAGCTGTCATTAGGCCATAGACTTTTTTGGTAAGTTTAAAAGCTAGTCATCATCACTAAAAATTGAAGTAAAATTAAAAAAAATAAAAATCTTCTATTAATAAAGTTGTGTTTACATGGTGAAGTTTTGTTAGTTTTTGTCAGTTCCAGCTGGCTTGGGAAAGGACCCACCACAGGATAGAGCTGAGTCTCTGGGAAAATATCTTTGAGAAAGGGTAAAAAAAATTGTGAAGGAGACAGAGAAGTGAGAAAAAGTGTGAGATAAACAACCCCACAGACATGAACGTTGGAGAAGGAGGGGGAGGCAGTGCTCCAAGCACCAGAGCAGAGATTCCCCTGCAGTCTGTGGAAAAGACCCAAGTGAAGCAGGTGTCCCTCTGCAGCCCGTGAAGAGGACCATGCCAGAGCATATATCAACACTTCAGCCCATAGAGGACCCCATGCTGCAGAAGCTGGGCATGCCCTGGGGTAAGCAGTAGTCAGTGAAAAGCCCACAAAGGAGCAGGCACCTGCCAGAAGCTGTGGCTTGTGTAGAGGAGCCCACACAGAAGCAGATTTTTGCATGAAACTGTGGCCTCTGTGGGGTCCACACTGGACCAGCCTGTTCTTGAATGACTGCGTCCTATGAAAAGGATCCATGCTGGATCAGTTGTCTTTTTTCTCACCATTCAATTTTATGTTTAAATTGGTAAAATGTTACATTAATTTTGCCCAAGTTAAGTCTGTTTTGCCTGTGACAAAAGCTGTTAAGTGTTATCCCTATTTTCTGACCCATGAGCTTTTCCATCTTATTTTGTCTTGACTGATCTGATCAGGAAGGGGAATGAAAAAGCAATTGGATGAGGGTTCAACAGCCAGCCAGGGTCAATGCATTACAAATATTTGTTTAGTAACTGTGTACAATAATTCATAAAGCTTCGCCCTTTCAGGAATGATAAAATTATATATTATATTCTGTTGTCTTTTATGATATATACTACTCATTTTCCTTCATTATCAGGCAGTAGTCCTGGGATTTTTTTTTTTTTTAATTTTTATATTGAATGCATCAAATATTCCCCAACTCAGTGTGATAAAATTTTTCAGTTGTAGTTACTAAAGCCTGCTGTTGCTAACAATTCTGTCCATTGAATTAAACCAATATTGATGTTTCCAACAAACTGTTTTCTGTGAAGCCCTCAGTAGATCTTCTATTTTTATTTAGTAGTCTGTTTTTATCAGACAATTCATTTTGCATTGACCATTACACATAACTTAGCTAACTTTCTTTCAATGGAAGGGACATTGTATGTATAGGGAATGGAACTGTTTCTTTATCCACATTAATCAGAAGGGAATATTTAGAGGGTGATTTTAGAAGGATAACATGTAAGAAAATTTCCTCGCCAGCTAAGTGACATAACTGTTCCTTGACTGCTACAATAAGATTGTTTAAGGAGAAAACATTGATATGACATTAAAAAGGAGGACACATTACTAACACTTCTAGACTGACATGCCATTGGTAAAGACTCTTGTATTGAAAACAATCTGTTGCCATCTCATGAGAGCGCATAAAGAAAACCAAGACATTTGTAACAGAATAATTGGCAAAGCTGTTAATTTCCTAACATGGATCTTCAACAAGATCCTAATTGCCATTTATTTCTATGCAAATGGTAAAAGGAGTTATGAATCATCTGAGAAAAAAACAGACTTAGTCACTCTCTGCTACTTTTTCATCAGTCACAATGGAGACGAACTCATTCCATAAGTCAATGAATTCTCTCTTTTTTCTTGTTTTTATAATCTATTCTGAGATTCATTAAGTCTTCAGAAGTAACCTTTCTATCAAGTAATCCCATGATACTTTCTTATCTCTCAAATATCTAGTGGTCTTGTTGCACTCACATAATTGCAAAGGTGAGCTTAGTGGCAGCTAAAAATAAAAGGAAAAAATGTCTTTCCCTTTTGCTGTACCTGAGATTATTTAAAGTAACTCACAATATAAAGGAACAGAACTTGAAACATCTGCACAGATTAGGATATCGTGTTTCCTGAATTCAGGATTTTTATTTCCAACAATTCTGCCTCTATGCAACAGAAAGAGTTTAGAGAGCCAGCAACTCCTGAGCACTAACCCCACCGCTCATTATCTTATTCTGTATTATCAGACTATTCACTTTAACTTCTTTCTCTAATATTCCCATTAAGTAACATGAGAGATAACATTTTGCAAGGTTCATTATGAGTATTAAATATAATTATCGTTTTTGTTTACTTCTATTTCAACAGTTTCTGGTGTTGATTGTGAGAGGTTGTGAAGTTTGGTGCTTTTTTAGGAAGACAAAACCCATCAATCAGTTCTGTAATTTCGAAAGTTAATACAACACCCTATCTCCTGACAGCAGCATCCTATCTCTTCTTCCAGACAGAACATTAAACAACACACTGTTTAGAATCATAGAATGGTTTGTGTTGGAAGGGATGCTAAAGATCATCTAGTTACAACCCCCCAGCCATGGGCAGGGACACCTTCCACTAGAAAAGGTTGCTCAAAGACCCATTCAGCCTGGCCCTGAACACTTCCTGGGATGCGGCAGACACAGCTTCTCTGTGAAACCTCTTCCAATGTCTCACCACTCTCACAGTAGAGAATTTCTTCTTTATATCTAATCTAAACCTACCCTCTTTCAGTGTAAGGCCATTACACCTTGTCCTATCCCTACATGCCTTTGTCAAAAGTCCCTCTCCAGCTTTCTTGTAGGTCGCCATTAGCGACTGGAAGGCTACTATAGGGTCTCCCCAGAGCCTTCTCTTCTCCAGGCTGAACAACTCTCTCAGTCTTTCTTCACAGGAGAGGTGCTCCAATCCTCTGATCATCTTTGTAGCCCTCCTCTAGACTCATTCCAACAGGTCCACATCCTTCTTATGTTGGGGGCCCCAGAGCTGAACGCAGTACTCCAGATGGGATCTCAAGAGAGTAGAGTAGAGGAAGAGAATCACCTCCCTTGACCTGCTGGTCACAATTCTTTAGGGTGTGATTGGCCTTCTGGATTGCAAGCACACACTGCTGAGTCACAGTGAACTTCTCATCAACCAGTAACCCAAGTCCTCCTCGTGGCTGCCCTCAATCCATTCACTGCCCAGCACGTGTTTGTGCCTGGGATTGCCCCAACGCAGGTGCAGAACCTTGCACTTGGCCTTGTTGAACTTCATGAGGTTGGCATTGGCCCACCTCTCAAGTGTGTCAAGGTCTCTCTGGATGGCATCCCTTCCCTCCAGCATGTTGACTGTACTACACAGCTTGGTAACACTTGCAAACTTGCTGAGGGTGAACTCAGTCCAACTCTCTGTGTCATCGACAAAGGTGTTAAGCAGCTCCAGTCCCAGTTCTAACTCCTGAGGAACACCACACCTCACTAGTCTCCACTGGGACATCCAACCATTGATGGCAACTCCTTTGGCACAACCATCCAGCCAGTTTATTATCCACCAAGTGGTCCATCCATCAAATACATACTATTCTGGTTTAGAGACAAAGATATCATGTGGGGCAGTGTCAAATACTTTTTACAAGTTGAGGTAGACAATGCTAATTGATTTTCCTTTATCCATCAATGCCATAACCCTGTCATAGAAGGTCATCAAATTTTCAGATACCATTTGCCCCTAGTGAAGCCATGTTGGCTGTCACCAATCACCTCCTTATTTTTCATGTGCCTTAGCACAGTTTCCATAAATATCCGCCCCATGATCTTGCTGGACACAGAAGTGAGACTCACTAGACTGTACTTCCCTGAGTCTTTCTTTTTAAAAATGGGGATTATGTTTCCCATTTTCCAGTCAGTGTGAACTTCCCTGGACTCCAATGACTTCTCAAATATGACAGATAATGGCTTGGCAGCTTAATAAACCAGCTCCTTCAGAACCTACGAAGACATCTTTTCAGGTCCCATGGTCTTGTCTACCTTCAGTTTCCTTAGATGATCTTGAAACTGATCTGCTTTTGCAGCAAGTGGCTCTTCATTCTCCCAGTCCCTGCCTTTGCCTTTTGTAACTTGGGTGACTGGAACACTTGTCAGTAAAGACCAAGGCAAAAAAGTCATTGAGTACCTCAGCCTTCTCTATACTCCAGGTAACCAGGTTTCCCATTTCTGGAGGGTGCCTGCATTTTCCATAGCCTTCTTTTTATCACCAATGTATCTGTAGAAGCTTTTCTTGTTGACTTTCTTGTGCCCCTCAGAATAAGTCTCATACTACTATTATCTGTTGCCTTTTATTACTTGTGCTGATTGTTATACAGTGATCAGATTGGGCTGCTGTACTCAGGATCTCTCTTAATGAGGCAGGTCTTTCCTCTTCAGTCTTCAAAGCAGGGAAGCAGTTCTGAAAGTGAACTTGCAGGTAAGTTCCTCTCTCCTGCAGGTCCTCGTTTGCTGCAAACTTTCATCTTTTGGTGTTATTGCCCCCTTTTCTTCTGTGTGTGCTGACGGGGGAACTTTTTGCTGTTTGGCTGCAGGCTGAAGGTCCACTTGCAGACTGTGCTTGGAACCAGCTATCTAACATCTTCTTAGTCTTCTTGGTGTTGTGCAGCCTTCTCACTGCCTCCTGCAGCTAAGCCACCTGCTGTAGGAGGTTTTCCACACATTTTGCACACATTCTGCAGTCAGGTCTGCTGCCTGTTTCTGTCCCAGGAGAAAGGTCTGGGCACTTCCTGCAGCTGAGTTCTGCTCTGCAGCCTCTCCCTTCAGCAGCTTCATCTAGGTGCAGGCATTGGAGCAGATCCCCCAGCCAACACCGCAGCCTTTGCTCTCATATGAGTGCCCACCATTCTGCCTTGAGGGTCTGACCCGTGCAGGTGGCCATTGAATGGTGCCCAGTTGCTGGGTTATTAGACTTCAAGTCTCTCTACTTGGCCAGTGGAACGTCTGTCCTTCAAAGAGACAGCTTCCCAAGTGAACTGCTGTGCAACCCGCTGCACCACAACCCAGCTGATGTGCTATGCCCTGGTGGATGGTCTTGTTGGTGGTGCTCCTGGTCACCCATGCTCCCCAGGGCTGGCATGTGTGGGAGTGGAGGGTGACCACTGTTACTCCAGGCCCCACACATGCCTCATCAGCTGTTCTTGTGTGAGCTGCGGGCTCTGGCAGGTCTTGGGGTTTTCCAGGCTCAGGAACCTCACCCCCAACACACTGTGATCCCCAGCTCCTATGCAGAATGTGCCTTCTCTGGAGCTGATCACTTCAGTGATACGTCTCTTTGAAGAAATGGCATAACAGTCTTTTCATTGTAAATTAGAATTGTCTAATAGGAAGAGAAAATGTTAATACTTCAAAACAATCATGGTATCAACTCATTTTGGAGACTTTGCAGTCTCATTGGATCATTTGTTTCATTTGATAACTTAGAAAAAATTCTCCTTGTCTTATTCTTAATGACACTGAGTAATGGGTTAGATAGTTATATGTGATAGAGTAAGATTAGTATGAAGTCTAGTTTTGTTAGACTACTTGGAAAAAAAAGAATAACTCAGGGGTTCACCTAGAGTTTGACTATGAACTTAATTTTAATAGTAGAGATATAAAAAATCTGAAAAGATACTCATTTCCACAGTCTCTTTGAATCTGTAATTTTGGTCCAAACTAGCAAAACCACCAAAGTATACTGAATATTATGTTTCTGTATTTTTGTGGATTATATTATACAGCAGAGTTATTAGTGTGAATGTAAAAAAGAAGTCCAACCACATGAGTTGATAAGGAAATATTTTTGTAAATTTTTGAAACAATTTGGCCAGAATTTTAAGTCTTTCAACCTGATTTATAGTAATACATTTCTCTTAGGACTAATGATGCCTCTGTTTCCACTGCAATTTTGATCCACAATTTCGACCTAGACCTAAAAAATCCATGAAAACTTCTATTTTTAATAAATAGTAATTTTCTAAGAAAAAATTTGTTCATCTTCTATTCTTAATGACCAAAGTAAGCCTTCATTTTTTATGAGATATGAGATTACAACTAGCTGACAAAGCAGCAAGATGCCAATATGGTCCTGAGCAGAAGACCACTGTACACAGCACAGCATGACCCACAAGACAGATAACCTGCAGAGATGCAGGTCTGTGCTGTGCTGTCCCTCATGTCAGACAAGGACATAGGGGTGCTGATTGATAGGCAGCTGAACATGACCCAGCTTGTGCCCAGGCAACCAAGAAGGTCAACAGCATCCTGGCCTGTATCAGAAATAGCATGGCCAGCAGGGCTAGGAGAGTGATCATCTCCCTGTACCCTGCACTGGTGAGGCTGTATCTCAAATCCTATGTTTAGTTCTGAGCCCCTCACTCTAAGAGAGACATCGAGGTGCTGGAGTGGGTTCAGAGAAAGGTAACAAAGCTAGTGAAGGGTCTGAAGCACAAGTCTGATGAGGAACAGCTGAGGGAACTGGGGGTGTTTAGTCTGGAGAAAAGAATGCTCAGGGGGGACCTTACTGCTCTCTACAACTACCCGAGAGAAAGATGGAGAGAGGAGGTGCCTGGTCTTTCTCCTGGGTAACAAGTGATAGGATGAGAGGTAACTACCTTAAGCTGGGCCAGGGGAGGTTTAGATTGGATATTAGGAAAATCTTCTTCACCAAAAGATTAATCAGGCATTGGAACAGGCTTCCCAGGGAAGCGGTGGTGCCATTGTCCCTGAAGTCTTCAAAAAACGTGTAGATGAGGCTCTTGGTGATGTGGTTTAGTGATGGACTTGGTAGCCCTGAGGTGATGGTTGGACTTGATCATCTTAAAGGCCTTTTCCAACCTTGTTGAAAACTTTTCAACCTGGTTGATTCTATGATTCTATAATTCTATGTCCAGCATGACACTTAAACTTGAGAAGAAACTTCTTCTCAGTGAGGGTGACAGAACACTGGAACAGGCTGCCCAGGGAGGTTGTGGAGTCTCCTTCTCTGGAGACATTCAAAACCCGCCTGGACACATTCCTGTGTAACCTTATCTAGGTGTTCCTGCTCTGGCAGGGGGATTGGACTAGATGATCTCTTGAGGTCCCTTCCAATCTCTAACATACTGTGATACTGTGATACTGCACGGATCTCATAGCTGCAAGGAAATTTCAGCCAGCTGGTGGTAGCAGATGAGCCTGCAGGCAGCTCCCACTTGGTACTAGTAATCATGCCATCTGTGCAGCCTTGTCTTTATCTGAAAATTCAGCCAGAAGTTCTGTGTGAAAAACCTTGGTGTTTGTCAATGATGAATAAAGGTTGTTTAGGTTGGCTTTTTTATTTTTTTCTCTTTCTCTCTTCATGATCAAAAATGGGGTATTCTACCACAAGCAGGAGCTTCACTGTGTGCTGTGTCCTGATCAGAGCCATGTTTGATGTTACAACTTGAGATTCACATCTGAGAGATGCAAGTTTACCTATACTATCCTCTTTTTCTGTCTAGTGTTATCTTTAACAAACAATATTTGGATTGACACTTTACCAAATCTGAGTGCCTTTCTTACTGGGATTGCAAAAAACAAGCACATTCTGGTGTAAAACAGATGCCCAGGTGCTGCTCAGAGGTGATAAACTGCAAACTGAAGTGTCTTTGAGGAAAGTTAGGAAGCAGTTGTAGCTGAGATAAGTTGTGTAAGCAAGTCTCCATTAGTGAAAAAAACAAATCAGTAGAACCAGAGGGAAAATTAAACATGTAAGAGAAATTCCTACTCTTTTAAATATAGGTACAAAATATACAAGAAGTATGAATACCAAATGAAAACTAGAGGAATAAAAACGTAAATGCTCTGAATAGCTATGTAAGCAGAAGTCAGTCTAAAGTCTGGGTGTTGCATTAAGAAGACTGCAATCTCTAATACAGTGCATTGACTGCTGCCTCCCCTGAATCAGAATGGTTCCTTTGAAGAGGAAGAATGCAACGGGGTATTAGCAGAGAAACCTGTGATAAAATTAGTACAACTGATAACTTGTAAACCGGCTGGCATTAAATACAAAGACTCCTACATATTTGTGCGAAATATTATAATAATGCCAAGAGAAGAAAAGAAGACTTAGAATCATTATTCATATTTTATATTGTTTTGATTTATTTAAGACTAAGTAGTTGCCTTTTCTGTCTACTGCACTTCAGTTAAGGTGGCATCAAATTACAGACGTATATGGTATGAGGATGCCAAGGAAATTGTTCCCTTTCTATTTTTTCACCCGGGGACATTTCCCTTTCCATGAAGTAAAATGAAATTGAAAAGTTTCTTATTAGAGGTTGTTCAGAGTAGCTTGAAGATATCTTATTAAATGTTTATATTCTGCACTTGACAAAGAGTGGAAGTGTCCTCTGTGCAATTCTTTCTGTAGAGCTTCAAAATTAGAATGTTACCTATGCTATCCTCTTTTTCTGTCTAGTGGTGTAGAATCATAGAATCATAGAATAGTTAGGGTTAGAAAGGACCTTAAGATCATCTAGTTCCAACCCCCCTGCCACGGGCAGGGACACCTCACACTAAACCATGTCACCCAAGGCTTTGTCCAACCTAGCCTTGAACACCGCCAAGGATGGAGCATTCACAACCTCCCTGGGCAACCCATTCCAGTGCCTCACCACCCTAACAGTAAAGAATTTCTTCCTTAGATCCAATCTAAACTTCCCCTGTTTAAGTTTGAACCCGTTACCCCTTGTCCTGTCACTACAGTCCCTAAAAAAGAGCCCCTCCCCAGCATCCTTGCAGGCCCCCTTCAGATACTGGAAGGCTGCTATGAGGTCTCCACACAGCCTTCTCTTCTCCAGGCTGAACAGCCCCAACTTTCTCAGCCTGTCTTCATATGGGAGGTGCTCCAGTCCCCTCATCATCCTCGTGGACCTCCTCTGCACTAGTTCCAACAGTTCCATGTCCTTTTTATGTTGAGGACACCAGAACTGCACACAATACTCCAAGTGAGGTCTCACGAGAGCAGAGTAGAGGGGCAGGATCACCTCCTTCGACCTGCTGGTCACACTCCTCTTGATCCAGCCCAGGATACAGTTGGCTTTCTGGGCTGCGAGCACACACTTAAGCCAGCTCATGTTCATTTTCTCATTGACCAACACCCCCAAGTCCTCCTCTGCAGGGATGCTCTGAATCTCTTCTCTGCCTAACTGGTAGCCGTGCCTGGGATTGCTCCGACCCAGGTGTAAAACCTTGCACTTGGCATGGTTAAACTTCATAAGGTTGGCATCAGCTCACCTTAAAAACCTGTCAAGGTCCCTCTGGATGGTATTCCTTCCCTCCAGCATATAAACCAAACTACACAGCTTCGTAACACTTGGAAACTTGCTGAGGGTGCACTCAATCCCACTGTCCATCTCACCGACAAAGATGTTGAACGTGACCGGTCCCAACACCGATCGATCCCTGAGGGACACCACTCGTTACCGGTCTCCAGCCGGATATCGAGCCATTGATCACAACTCTTTGCATGCGGCCATCCAGCCAGTTCTTTATCCACCAAGTGGTCCACCCATCAAATTGATGTCTCTTCAATTTAGAGACAAGGATGCAGTGTGAGACAGTGTCGAGCGCTTCGCACAAATCCAGGTAGATGATGTCAACTGCTCTGCCCCTGTCCATCAGTTTTGTAGCCCCATCATAGAAGGCCACCAAATTGGTCAGGCAGGATTTCCCCTTAGTGAAGCCATGCTGGCTGTCACCAAGCACCTTGCTGTTTTTCATGTGCCTTAGCATGCCTTCCAGGAGAATCTGCTCCAAGATTTTGCCAGGTAGAGAGGTGAGACTGAGTGGTCTGTAATTCCCCGCGTCATCCATTTTCCCCTTCTTGAAAATGGGGGTTATATTTCCCCTTTTCCAATCATCGGGAACTTCACCTGACTGCCATGATTTTTCAAATATGATGGCCAGTGGCTTAGCAGCTTCGTTTGCCAGCTCCTTCAGGACCTGTGGATGGATTTCATCAGGTCCCATGGACTTGCATACATTTAGGTTTTTAAGATAGTCCCAAACTAGAGAAGAGACTGTTTGTCTTTAACAAACTGTATTTGGATTGATAGTTTACCAAGTCTGAGCGCCTTTCTTACTGGGATTGTAACAAACCAACACATCCTTATGAAAATTGTTATTTGCTAAAGGAACACATTACCGCAGAGGAACATCTGCCAGACCAGACATTAACTAATACACATTGTCCAAAATACCTGAATCTCAAACAACAACTGAATCTTGACTATGAAGAGTTTTCACTGCTTCTGTTGCTAAGGGAATGGCTTTTCTGTTAAAAGAACATTTCTGTGAATCCTAATTTTTAATAGCTTTTGAGAAAGAGAACAATCAGAAAATGCGTAACAGTGAAAGATGGGGAAAACAGCTGAACTATGTTCCAGCTTTCAAAAATACTATTTGTCCCTTCTAGAAGGGGAACATTTTCATTTTCTCAGACAAAGAGCCATAACTTTTGTTTTATATAGTTAAGCTTGAATATTTCAAAACTGAACAATCTTGAAATACTACTTGTCCCTTCTAGAAGGGGAATATTTTCATTTTCTCAGACAAAGAGCCATAACTTTTTTTTATATAGTTAAGCTTGAATATTTCAAAGCTGAGCAATCTTGATGGAATGTTTTTCTGTTACTTTCTTGGACACTTCTAATTTTTTTCTTAGACTAATAAGTACTAAAATAGTAAGATATGCCTAACCTGCTTTTGTTTATTTTATTTGCAAAAATAAGTCAGATATTTGGATTTATATTTTTTTCTCCCTTAGGTGAGTCAGTATGAAGCAAAGGATTCAGGAAGCACGTAAAATTAAAAAGTTGTATAAATTGTGTAAGTAATTATTTTATTATATATTAAATATGTTTTCAGGGCACAAAAGTTCTTTTTTTTCCACTATGAAAATCAAAGACTTTAATCAAGATTGTGTTTTCTTTCCATTCAACTATCAGCTAAATAAGTAAGCATATAAATAGTGAAAATAGAATATTTTCAGGAAGTAGTTTCTGAAAGCTGGAAATACAGATGAAGATAGAGTCATCACAACTCCTTTGAAAAGACACAAAATTTTCAACTGAAGTTATTTTACATAAACTAATTGGCTGTTCATTGTTTGGGGTTTTTTTCCCTCCAATTTTTTTTCCTTCAAACTAAGTGCCGCAGTAACTAAAATACCTCTTAATCTGTAATTTTGCATCTGTTTAATCATAAATTTGTACCTTTTCTTTTGGATATGGTTACCTACATCTTTGTGATCTGTATCCAAGATCATTATCCACACATTAGGAACAGTTACATTTTTAATTTAAGTGGAATTTAAAGGAAGCTGCCTGCTTCTTGAATGCACTTAACAGAATAGCCTGTAAAGTGTTGCTCCACTAAATTCCAGTGACTTATTGGTGGGAGAGTATGGGTTACAGTTTGGCCTTTAAATACTGCTACTATCTGATACAATGACTCTTTACCTAACTACCTAAACCGAACTTAGCAAGCAAACTAATTGAAATTGATGATCCTAATTTCAGAGATATTATTAACTATGAGGGTGTTCTAATTGGTTGCCCCCATTTACAGTAACTCTCTGTCTAATAAAGAATGAGGCAGGGTTTGAATTTCTGGTTCATCCTATATAGACTTTTACCAGCATTTAGCACTGCCTGACAAAATAAAGGTCAAGCAGGTATGAGATTGTTGAATGCGGATATATCAGGGTATAGACAGCAGAACTGGAAAATATCTATAGAAGATCTGCGTAAGACAGTGGTCAGTTTTGGTGCAACGTCAAATGGGCATAGCTGCCATATTATATAATATTAAATAATTTAAATCATTTAACTGGAAATTAAAAGCATTCTACAACAAAGTCCAAACAAATGTGAAGCAAATAAATATGGAAATAAGTCTTTCCCTCTAATTTTTCTGCCACTCTTAGTAATAATACCATAACCAAGAATAGAAAGCATGGTTTACTTCAGAGTGATTTCAGTCTTTGTACTGCAAGAAATGAATTCTTGTTACCTATTCTGCCATGCTTATTTGATATAAATGTAAGATTGTGATAAAATGTAGAAATATAAGACTTGGTTGAAACAGTTCTTGAATGAGTTTGATTAATAAAATACATAATTATAGCATGGAAACTTGTCATGGTGTTGTGGACAACGAATTTCTAATGTGCTGCAGTGCACAGTGTGTGTATTAGGAACACATTATTAATGTAAATTGTGGACTATATTATAGGACAAAGTTCTGCTGGTACCAGATGTTTTTCTTACCCTATTGCTGAAGAAATGAAGTGCCTGACTAATACCTGTACTTCTTCTCCCTATAATTCTTGTGTGTTGTGGGAACAAATGATAGGTAGTTTAGGGTGTATGTTTAGTAGAAAATAAGGAAAACTCTAGCTTCTATATAATGGGATAGTTTTATGCTACACGGAACCAATGCACAACTTACCATTTTCATCATGTTCACAAAATATGATCAACACTGGATAAGTTACTTAACCGAAAGCCCTAATCAGAAAAAAAAAAAAAGAAAATTTGGTTATTTCTATTTTAAGTGGCGACTTATACTTTGGAAACTTTGGTATACATGTCAACCATCGGGGTGAACAAATCTCCAACTCCAGCTTTTAGGAGACCTTATATGCCATGGAAATATTTAGGCTAAGTTCAATAGATTTCACAGGATGTGAAATTGCAATGATTCAAGAACCAGGTGTCACATGCAGCCTGACAGTGGCCAAATTGGAGATCAGTGACACTGGAAAAAGAAAATCTATTCTTAGAAAAACAGATTAAAAAAACCCAAGCCATTTCTGAGCCAGGAGTCATTAGTGAGAATTAAACTTATTTGCATGAAAGATCAGCTCCTCTACAAGCAGAAGCCCTAAGATAAAGCTTGTATTTGGTAGCAGAGTGGACAGCAGAATACTTTTTTTCATTTATTTCTTGAGCAGCATAGACTTTTGTTAAAAAAAAAAAAAAAAAGCCTTACAAAAATCATATAAAAATGTACAAAATCAGGCATTTTTTTCCATCCAAGCTTTTGCTTTAAGAGTTTTCTCCTAGCTGAAAAATGATGCATTTTTTTTCATTTGTATCAACTCACAGTGAAAATCCACAGAAATAAGTGACCTTTTTTTCGAAGTTATGGCATTTTAAAATAGTATTTCACACAATATTTCATAAATCACTTTAAAAATTCTGAAATGTATTCATTACAGTTCTTGATTAGCTGAAACTAATTACAGTTTTCTGTAAGTCCACTTACTCCAAATTGTTTTGTTTAGGAAAGTTGAAACCATTGTTAAATTATGTAGCATACATAAAAAATACACTCTCAATTGGTGGCTGAGTAAATGGTGCATTAACAGAAAAATTATTCTATTCAGATTCATGGCTTGACTTTTTGTTGTTACTTTGCTTTGGTTGTTTTATTTTTTCTTTTCTTTAAATCAACCACTTTTTTTTTTCAATCCTGCCTGAAAACCTCATAGTTGCATTTATGCTGCCTCTTGCACAGTGTCCTTTGTGTAGACTGTGTAAAGTAAAAGGAGCCAAAGAAAGAATATTAGTTAATGCCTTCAAGAACGTGGTATTTTTGTAAATGTCATTTTGGTGCCAGTGAATCAGCATTTTTCTAGCACTGAAGTGCCATTTCTGAAACTAACACATATGTATGGATTACTTCAAACAGTGGGGATTGAGCAGTGTGAAAGATAAGATAATGCTCCCTTAAGCATGCTGTGGAGAGAATGGATTTCTCCTAGCATTGTGAAAAATAAAAAAAGGCAACAAAATTAAAAATCATATTTTTTAGGTGTCCCAGATGATATACATTAGACAAAACTGGATTTTAAATATGTCCTTAGAACTGAATTTGCAGGGAGATGAATGCATAAGAAGTGGGAACTTGGCTACGAGTCTGATGCAGTAGACCCTCCAAGAATTAAAATTATTAAGACTGTATCATCTGGAAATCCATTCTGTTTTGAAGCTTGTTAAGTAAACAGAATATTTTTTCTAACATTGAAAATAGACAATGGATTGTGTTTAACTGTGATGAAAAAGGCTTTTGCTCTGGAAAAATTATGTAAACCTAAAATTATATGTGGCTGAACACAAATCTTATTGGTAGCCATGCTTAGTAAGAAGCTAAAGAAGCTAATACTTTATCACATTTTCTTACACTGCCAACACCTCCTTCGTCCTCCTTTTAAAAGCAACTTTACATCTGTGTTCAGATGATAACATTTGTTCAATTTAGAAAATGTCACCTCTTACACAAGAGGGTTTTGAGGAAAATGCAAGATGGATCATTGAACAACTGTAAAGCAGTAGTTTGGCAAAGACAATCTATTTATTGAACATAAATAAAGTTATACATATTCATTGTCTGGGTTAAGTAAAGCTGGCCTGTCCACCTAAGAAACGATGGGTGATTATTTTCTTTTGGCAGGGTAGAAGACACATCAAGATTCCAATCTTGCTGTTCCCACATTCTATCAAAGCCCACTTCTTTGTCTGCTGGCAGTGGCCAGGGGAAGGAATGCGTTCCACCTGGGATGGATAGATAGAATTGGTTTATTTACGATTCATCAATTCATGCAATTCATCGATCAAAATTAAGATCTTAAAATTATCCGTGCTTGACTAGGAAATATTTATACAATATCTACTGATGTAAAAAGCACCCTATTTTATAAACAGTGAGCAACCTTTTCCTGTAGGGAACTGAAGAGTGCTAATCCAGCTAATAACTTATAATTACCTTGATGTCATTTTCCACTTGCTCCTAAAGGAAATCCAGTAAATTTAATAGTACTGGCATTCGTCAGTTCTTGAAATTGATTTTTAAGATGTTGATATTTCTCTACTTCCTCTGCCGCTGCTTCTGGCAAAGATCTTGATTTAATCTTATATCTAACTGTGATGTCAACTACAAGGGCCTCCTCTCCCTTAACAAATGCCAGGTCTGGCTTATATAATTCATTATGTTCATCCTTCAGCAGCAGCTACTGGATTATTACCTATTCTTTTTTCTTGGCTTCATTCACCAATATCTCACATAGCTAGTTATGTCTATTAATACTTGCATTCTAAATAAACATTTTATCTTGTAGGCTTCTGTTTCACCTAGAAGGAGGTGGTTTAAGACAGAGTTAATGTTTGTAGTAAAGATAAAAGCCAAAAAAAGGATTACTGAAAATTTATATTTTGCAGTTCCTTCACTAGTATAAAACCATAATGGGTGGAAACAGCATCAGCTAGACTAAGCTACATAATTTCTGTGTGTCCTGTAGGGCTTTATAAATTTTTCCAACAAAAATTGTTATCTCTTTAGAAGTTATGTTAGGTAAGAAACAAACCAGCAGACAACAAAACAAAAACCCAAGAGACAGCATTTTTTTCTTTTTTTTTTGTAGAAGTTATTTCATGCAAAATAAACCAAATACTCATCCTGCTTCACTGAGAGTACAGTTGAAATAGTACTGTTCCACTTCAAGTTCAAAAGAGCTGCTCCTTATCTCAGTCCACAGACATTCCTAAATTTCTTGCAGAGTAGAATTTGAGGTTGAGGAGACTGTGAGGAACAATCTTCTCCACAAAGATAACAGACCTGTAAAATAGGACAAATGGTTTTCAGGTCTGTACAGTGGAAATCAGGGGACTTGGAAAGAAAAACACTGTACCAGATAACAGTGACATACATTGCATTCTTATGGTACACACTGGAAAGGGTCTAGGTCTCTTAATGTCTCCTTTAACAGGCACATTCCTTGAGTTTCTCCTAAATTCTTTGTGAATTTTGCCTTATTTTCATAGTGCACAAAAGTGTCCCTAAATATTAGCCTCAGATATTGTATGTATTTGTTATTTTGGGTACAGATATTTTGTCAGGATAAGGCCTCATATGCTTTTTAATCTAAATATCCAAGAGTCTATTTCATCAGGCAGCTCTTTCAGCTTGGAAGTTAAAACATTCAATTCTTCCTTCACTGAATTTGATGTAAGTGTGAGAAACAGCAAAGTCATCCAGCAGTTATAGAGATAAATATATTTCTTGTTTGAGTGTGTTACAGACTTTTATTGATGTTATTTATTTTTAAAGATGTTGACTCAATTTTACAGTCTGATTACACTCAGATTTTTTTCTTTCCAAAAATGAAACATAGTTGACTGTTCATGCACATATGCACATAATTTACAACCTACAAATACTTTGACAGTATTAACTGACTAAATTCTACCAAAAGTGAGGGGAGCTCTTTCTATTTTGTGATATCCATGTCACATACACTAATGAAGTCTCCTAGTAAATTTAATGCAAAATACATAAATCAGGTTACTGCAATGTATTGTGTTTTAAGCAGTGTTCAGCCACTGTAATAATAGTTCAGCCACTGTAAATAATGTTTTAGTACATACAACTATTAGGGTATCCGACAGAAGCATGATATCTGTTAATCAAACTGACTGCAACATACTTGCAGTGCTTTAACTGTTGTTAGTATTACAAAAGTTCCCTAATGTCAAACCTGAATTTCACCTGTTATAATTTAAGCCCAGTACTTTTAATAATTTACAGGATGAAAAATGGGGAAAAAATAATCTCATACTTTGTGAAAGCCTAGATGACAATCAAAAGGTTTTCTTAATTCAGCAACCCTAATTTCTCCAGTCTCTCCTGATAGGTTTATGATTGGTATTCGTGTTTTCCTCTGCTGATTCCAGCTATCATGTATTTCTTTGAAGTATGAAAAATCCATGACAGAATGCTTGCTGAGCAAAGTTTATACTCATGCATTTTCTACTCTTTCTGTTTATGTTGTCTTGTCCATTTGCTGTTTGTATCTGCAAGACACTGTTAATTCATGCTTTCCTTGTGATCCATTCTAGTTGTGCTTTCTGGACCATTTTCTGCACAGATACTGTCTGCAAAATCATTCTGATCCACTATTTCTGCAGCTGATTTTTTTTCCTGCCTAATTTCACACTTGAACCTTTTGAATGTGTTTGGCTTGCTTTTTTTGTTTGGTTGGTTTGTTTGTTTGTTTTTCTACAGGAAAATGGAATTGTGTTCAGTGCTCATTTGTATGGTTCTTGTGAACTCAAACCATACTCTCTATCGAACTGACAGATTCCTTCAGCATAGAGCCTACAAAAATGTTATGCACCTATTTTATTTTTTACCCTAATAGACCCAGAAAAACCATATGGAATCCTTCTCCTCATACGTTTTCACCTTTACAATAAAAAATTCAAAAGTATTTTCTGACTACTATTTGCAAAGAGCTTTGCAACTTAGCTTGTAGGGATTTCATACAGCATAGATTTCCTTACTTTGCTTCAGAAGGTGCTATATGAGACAATTTCAAAAACCACAGCAATTCTAGAATTGCTGTGGTTTCCTCTGGTCAGAAGTTTTTGTTGTTGTTGTTGTTTGTTTTTTATTTGGTTTGGGGTTTTTTTCTTTCTTTGTTTGGTTGTTTTTTTCAGTCAACACACATTCTCTTATACTGCATTTAATAGAAAGTTCAATGGGAAATGTCAAAATCAGCATCTCAGAGACAGTGGTTACCATTGTGTTTGGGCTCAGATGAGAATCAGTTATAAGCTATATGAATAAATCTTAGTTATATGATTCTGTGAGAAGCAAGTTCTGTGTTTAGAAATTAGGTGAGGTTGCATAAGGGACCTGAACATTTAGTCAATGGTAAAGAACACTGTATATGTCAGAGGGAGGTAATGAGTTTAGTTAAGCCAGTACAGAAATTTCTCATCTACCTTCCGTTATCTATAACATAGCATAGACATCAGAGCTACTATTCAGAATTCTCTTTATAGTTACTATTGAAACAAATGCTGCTGCAGGGTGATTCATGTAACCTATTTTGGGATGAGAAGAACTGCAGCCTTTCAGCAGCTCTTTTCCTTTACCAACCATAAAAGAAGTTCAGAGAATTAGTCCAGATGTAAATTAGGACTGATGACTCCCATCCTGTCTTTGGGTGAAGTATGTGACAATAATTTGGGCTCTCTCTGTGCCTTTAAGACTTTCAAGCTTAGGTGCCAGGCATGTGAGAGGCATATTTGATGAGAAGAAGGTCTAAACTTGGGTCAATGCACAGTAAGTGTTCCTGGAGGAAAGGGGAGAACAAATTCTGCAATATCAAGCTAAAACTCTGGTGTTAAGAAGAATGAGAGTAAATGAAGTTAAAATCCTTTATTATTATTATTATTATTATTATTATTATTAATAATAATTATTATTATTATTTTCTTCTATGTCGGCATAAAAGGCTTTATGTTATTGACATTAATATTTTGCATTTTATTTATTTTTTCAAATATAGCCTAAACTGATCTGTGGTAAAAGTGGTTTTGGGGAACTCTCTGACTTTTGCTGTTTCCTTAAGATGGCAGTCCTTAGAAATATGACATGAAAACATCTCTAACATGATCTGTTCCACCTCCACTGCATATTTCACGGCACCTCCATGGCACAATAATAATAATAAATAATAATAAACTGGAATATTGTGTCCAGTTCTGGGCCCCTCAGTTCAAGAAGGACAGGGACCTGCTGTAGAGAGTCCAGCTGAGGGCAACTCAGATGATTAAGGAAGTGGAGCATCTCCCTTATGAGGAAAGACTGAGGGAGCTGGGTATCTATAGTTTGGAGAAGAGGAGACTGAGGGGTGACCTTATTAGTGTATATAAATATATAAAGGTGGAGTGTCACGAGGATGAAGCCAGGCTCTTCTCAGTGGCAAACAATGATAGGACAAGGGGTAATGGGTACAAACTGGAACACAAGAGGTTCCACTTAAACTGGAGAAGAAACTTCTTCTCAGTGAAGGTAACGGATCATTGGAACAGGCTGCCCAAGGGGGTTGTGGAGTCTCCTTCTCTGGAGACATTCAAAACCCGCCTGGACACATTCCTGTGTAACCTCATCTAGGTGTTCCTGCTCCGGCAGGGGAACTGGACTAGATGATCTTTTGAGGTCCCTTCCAATCTCTAGCATACTGTGATACTGTGAATAATGTCTCTTTCCACTTAACTTGATGGACTAGCTTGAGAGCTGATAATGCTGTGGTCTATCAGGAAGAAATGTCTTTTGGTAACTAGCACTAGCCAGCAAAACTGGGATGAGATATGTATCAGCTGTTATAGTTGGCAAGTGAAGAAAAATGAATTGTAGCAAATTAGATTTATACTTAGGAAATTAATGTGGTTTGCAGTTGTTAAAGCTATTAATTGTTTAGCTTATGCTTGTTTTGAATAATTGTATATAATATCTCACTCTTTTGAACCAAATTATTTGCCTTATTTAATCAAATTTTTATTATTTTGAACCAAATTATTTTGAACTAAATTATTATAATAATTGTTATATTTTGATTTTTTAATGTAAATAGTATATTTCAGGAACTTGTTTTGAAATATCTTGTTATTCCTTCTATAAATGTGGGTAATGTATTTTAACAGAAGGGAAGGAAATTAAATGTAGTGCACATGATGATGAAATGAAACGTAAAAATTTTTTATTATTGTTTTTAAAGTCCTATTGAAATATGAACTTAACATTAATGTTATCTTTCCTGCACAAATTTTGCAGGTTTTCTCATTAAACTGCATGCACTAATTAAGTTGCTAATACTCTCCACTCTCCTATCTTACTCTGTGATTACAGATGTGACAGTTTTTCAAATTTTTGTTCATGTCACTACTGATATCACTATCCTGTGTCTTGTAGCCCACATGAGCTTATTTAAATATAATTTATTTAAATATTAATTTAATCATTATTTAAATCAGCAAGAAAGAAGCCTGCACTTACATAACTTATTTTATTCTTGTTTTATATTCATATACTCAATTTCTAGAGATAAGTTGGAACTTATTAGTCAGTAGGAATTTAGAGCAGTGTGGCTACTGGCTAAAATAGTATTTGTATTGCACCTGATGCTTCTTTTTGATACAGTCAGACAATGCAGTATGTAAATACCAAGAATTATTAAAGGTCATTTAATGATTTTTGCCAATTTTAAAGGTATCACATAAAATAAAAATTAAAATTATAATAACAATAAAAAAATAGAAACTTACCACTATAGCTCTTTGGGTTTGGGTCCTTTTTTCTTTTTAGGTTTGTTTTATTAAGAAAGGCGTATGACATCAGTACTTAAAAGGTTGATGGACAACTATAATTATATAAAATTATATGTAATTAATTAGATTTACAAGAAAAAGGGGGAAAAATCAGCATCTATTTTGGTACCATGTCCACTAAACAACAGATTTGCTATCTGCAGATACTGAAATTTGGACCAGTTCTTCAAGATTCCAGAAAAAGTAAATTTTGTTTACATTTTTCATCTAGTTTGCCATGTACTGAGAATACAGATTTAGGACAATTCAGGCTGAGAATGACCACAGGAAATCTGTGGTTCAACTTCCTGCTTAAAGAAGAATCAGTCATGATCTCACACCATGCCGCTCAGGACTTCAATTGAAGCTTAAAAACCTCTGAGTATCAAGTTTGCATGGCATTTGCAGATAACCTGCTTTTCTCCTTGACCACCCTCAAGGACAAACAAATTCTCCTCCCATCCAGTCTGACCCTTTTCTTTTGTAACAGATACTATAAAATGCAATATAACTTTCAAAATTCGGTTTTACACTTGCACATTCACGATGTAATTGCTGACAGAATATGTTAACTAAATTTCTTAGAAACCTCAGCAGGAGTGCCTGAATATCATTTTTGTACCTTAATTTTAGCTGTTGTTGTTCTATTAAGGATAGGTCTGTATATTATATCTCCTGATGAAAATTCAACACATTCAGTTATTAGAGCAAATATATTTCTTTCTTCATAGGCCTGCATTCATTTCAAGTGGCATATCTTTTCTGAATTGCATAAATACAGTTTCACATATTCTTTGCTGTCATGATGCACAGTTGTTGTCTCTGTTGAGGCTTTTTGTATAAATGGCTGGTAGCTTTTAAGATTAAGTTAAGAAAGAACTGACAGAAATTAAGGATAAAATATAGAAACCCAATATATGAATATATTAATTATGGGTTTGTATTCCAAAGGATTTGGAGAATACTAATGAGCATCTGAGGATGGGAATGGGATTAGTAAACAAGCAAGATCTGAATGATAGGTTAGACTTCTTTGTGAAGTTAGCCCTTGCAAGAACCATTTCCTAGATATTAGTTGAGACATACATAAAATAAAAAATTACCAATTGGTCTAATACACATGCTGGACAATCAGCTTTGCAAGTAGATAAATAATTAAAAGCCAAGGCCATTTTTTCAACTTCAAATAATAAGATTATAAAAAAAAATTGCCATCTTTTTCATTGCATCTGTTTAACAATGAAGCATTTAATGTCTTTAGAAGAATGAAGTCCAATCCAGGTTCTATAAATCTGGATAAAATAAATGTCAATAACTCTTTATTCTAGATGAGTAAAAGAAGGCAAACAATAAACATAAAATATGCCATACCTATACTGACATGAAGCACCTATAGCCTACTTGAATAGCAATGCTCACATTCATTTCTACATTAAAAAATCTAGAAATTGAATTATTTGATTTTTCTCAAGCCCAGAATATAACTTTTATACAGCTCATACTACACTTCCAATTTGTTAGAGTGTTGGTCCAATGTTGTGCTTTCCTCAATGTCAAAAAAGACAAGGGAATGTTAAAAGATCTCTCCGGGCTGAAGTTCCTTTGGGAAACAAGGGAGGCTTATTTACCTCTGCATCTAACATTGTTTTTTGACAGATATCCAAATCCTAACGATTCTATGGCTGACATAACCATCTTTGGTATGGAATTAGATTTATAACTTTAAAAGAAAAATGGGATTACTTGCAAACTTGAGCACATTAAGCTGCTCTTACAGTTTCAAATAGTCTGACAGTCCATTTGAGACACCTGAAAACATTGGTGTGAGCAAGAAAATGTGGAGACGTTCTGGTATTTGCAAACCAGTGCGGCATACTGGTCTTCTAATTTAGTGTTAAATTAATTAAAAAAAAAAATAAATCTCCTGGATCAGTAATACTTGCTGGCTATTTCAGATACAGAGGCATTCATACTTATAAGCATCCCTGGACAATCTGACATACCACAGAGTCGCATTTCAAATTGCATATTACTTATTTCCAAGAACTGCAGTATTTGAATATACAGATCTTGAGACAGACTTCCATACATTCAAAAGGAACCTGCGTTAAAATTCCCTTCTGTTTCTTTTTAGCTGATGGCTTTATTTTAATTTTATAACCTTCCCTACCTAAAAAATATGGAAGCAAATGGCTAAGGAAAAAAAAAAAAAAAAGAAAAAGTTGTGATAGATTATTTCACAGCAGTGGTTGAAAAAGTAATGCCCTGGGATACTGTATTTCAATACAATCTTTCAGTGAATTATATTATGACTACGAAAACAATATGAGCAAAAGATGCTCACTTGTGGTAGGATTATCAGGTTGTATTTTTAAGTAAAAGTAGACATTTTTGTGAAAAAAAAAAGAAATGAATGTAGGTCTATAAGTAACTATATAAGTAACTTTAAGACTTACATTTAATTTCCTCAATACCTATTATCAGAGCATGTTGAAAAACAGAAATAAGGTATTTATTATTGTAAGTCCATAATTGTGATAGAAAAATGTCATTTTGATTAATTGCAGTTTATATTTCACTTGCAAAATCCTCTTTTAGCAGTTATGAATATTCGAAACTAAATATTCATCAGAAACTCATGCTCTGTTAAAATTAGGAATTTCTTAATGACACAAATTTATGATTCTAAATTTATGAAGGTAGACATAATTTAGAAAAAAAGAAAAATGCATCTATCAAACATGTTCAAGGTCATGAGTGGCAGCATTTTGACATTTGATGCCAGGATTTGAAAATCGTGCAATATAAGTTAATTAGTCAAAGAGGAGCTTGTGTATTTGCCTCCTATTCTTTAAGAATGAATGATACTGCTATTCTATTTCTGCTGTGGGATAATCTTGAAACTGAAGAAATACATACATGTCAAATTGCTTGAATCTGCTGACTTCAAATCTATTGCATTGTATTTTTTTTAAAATGTGAGACCATACTAAGATGTTATGTCAATAAGCCTTAGTTCAAAGATTCCAACAGGCAACAGAAAGAAGAGACATGATATGTTACTCATTTTTCTGGGTTTCTTGCTAGTGTAGTGACAAATATATGCTGGATCAGCAATCCTCATTTGTTCAGTGGCTTCCACACTCTAGAAGACCATATTCTACTTAATGGAACCTATAAGCACTGAAAATGGGTTAATTTTATATTGGATGGGAATTAATAATTTTACAATTTCCAAGTCCCATTACAATTTTTTTAGGACATAACTTGATTAGTTTCCCCCCTTTTGTTCTTTTCATTTAACTGCCGGGAGAATGATAATTGTACTGGTACAGTTTATGAATTAAGGTGGTAGAACTTTGATCTTCTAAGTGTTCTACGCCCTGATTGGCCATTCCACCATGAGATATATTACTGACTGTCAGGATCCATAAAACTCAGTAAAGGTTCTCAATTTTCAGAGAGCCATTCAGTCTTTTATCCATAGGGAAAAACAGCTTCAAAATGAGTACAGCGGAAGAAATAACAGCACTGAGTGACAAATTGATGAGTTTGTATTTTGTCTCTTAAAAGTAAGTTGTGTCTATTATGCATAGGCTGGCCTAAGGAAAAGCATGTAGCCTATGTAGCTCAAAAGTAGGCCTAGGTAAATAATATTTTTCAGGGTGGTTGTCAAACTGAAAATTATGATCAGAAGAAATAATCGTAATCTCTCCTATGATATTCCTTCTATCAGGCAAAGAAGCCATCATAATGTCTGGATTTATTATTAAGTAGTCAATATTAATTTTCTTTACAAGAAGAATTGAGTAAATGTGACTTAAGGATACCAGGGAGCCTGCTGCTGGAGTAGTCTTTCAGCAAGAGGAAATGAGAGGAACAAAACCTATAGGGAGGGAAAGAAACAAGTCACTTACTTACTGAGGAAATATTTTAGCCACAGGATTATTGCAAAAAACACACCAGGCACCAAAATATTGTTAATTTAGTGACACAAACTGCAGATAAAAATGTTATCAAATTAATCTTTAATTCACTTGTGGTTTGGAAACAACTGAAATTGTGTTTTCCTAGTGCCAAGTAAAGAAAAATTTTTTCTTAAATTTCAATTAAATGCATTTTCAGAAGTAAACTATTTAAGGGTACAAGTACTTAATCGTACAACTGCACTAAATTATTAAACTTTTCTAGAACATAATTAAATAGCACAGTTGAATGATCGCTTAATACTCTTTACTGGCTCTTTTTTCACTATAGCTTCACTGCTCTTTCTCTAGTAATAAAAGTCCTACCATAAAGAAGAATTATAAGGGAAACATCTTCATTCAGTTTTGTTAACCTCAGTTTTCTGATGAAACAGCAGATGATGTGAGTCATAAGATTTTTGTAAAAATAACAATGTTTCAAATCAAGTCAGGTGTCTTTTCTCCCTCCTATCTCTACTAGAACAATAAAAGTCTTACATTTAAATTTCTGCCTCGGTGGAAAGTGAATTTAACATTTACTTAGGCAGTCAAATGTTTCCAACAGCTGGGATTCTAACAGGAATCTTCTCAGTGTCACATGATTTGCAGTAAAATCTTGAGGTTTGTTATATCACACAGTGCATATCAGGCAATATGCAGGGAGGCAAATATTTACAAGAGGCTTTGCAGTGTCCAGGTGTTCTGGGTTCAGCAGTAGCAGTCATTTTTCTCCTTCTCAGTAGCTGGTGCAGTGCTGTGTTTTTGACTTTCAGCCTGGGAACAGCGCTGATACCACCGATGTTTTTAGTTGCTGCTAAGTAATATTTACTCTGACCAAGGACTTTCTGAGTTTCATGTTCTGCCAGGGAGGAGGGGAAGCCAGGAGGAATAAGGGACAGGACACCTGACCCAAACTGACCAAAGAGGCATTCCATACCACAGCACATCATGCCCACTATATAAACTGAGGGCAGTTGGCCGGAAGGGCCAGATTGCTGCTGGGGTTGGGCTGGGTATTGGTCAGCGGGTGGTGAGTGGTTGCATTCTCTTCCCTTGTTCTTTCCCTTATCATTATTATTATTTGTGGCAGCAGTAGTGGTTTATGTTATACCTTAGTTACTGGACTGTTCTTATCTCAGCCTGTGGGAGTTACATTCTTTCGATTCTCCACTCCATCCCTCCGGGACTGGGGGGGGTAAGGGGGGAGTGAGTGAGTGGCTGCATGGTTCTGGGTTGCTGGCTAGGCTTAAACCGTGACACCAGGCTTCTGCTCTGTGCTCTTCAGATCTGGGTATAGTTGTGGTTTAGGACTAGATCAGTTCTCTATTCTCCTTTGTTGTTACAGTAGTGGTAAAACGAATTCACATTGACATAGGACTTTTTCCTGTAAATTGGAAAAGTTTAGGCCTTAGGTATAGTAGACAGGGCATAGAAGACAATCCAGAAGACAATCCAGTTGACATCCCACCAGGTGTCAACTTCTTATAATCTAGCCTGCTGATTGTTCATAAACATATGAGAAACTGCACTCCTTTAATATCATGTTCCTATACCTCTAGATTCACTCTCAGTCAAGAGTTAGATCATCATGAGATATGTATAAAATAAGAATAAGCAAAAATTAATTTTGAGTATGAGTGAAAATAATCACTAATGTAAAGAATATAGAGCTTTAGTTTAACAGGAATAGAGTTTTTCACAGCTGCAGCAACAGCATAATTTCCATGTCCTTAATTCATCAGAGGAAAATAGAGAGTTAAGCAATTGAACAATGGCAAAAATTAGAATAAATATTTGAATACTATGCCTTCCACTAGTTCCATCACTACTACTATGCTTTTCAAGACATAAGTTACTGGCAAGTTCTTTATTCATCGGACATGTAAAATATTCTTATACTTAACTTTTGATAAAATTATTAACACGATGTCGTGGTTTAAGCCCAGCCAGTAACTCAGAACCATGTAGCCACTTTCTCACTCCCCCTCCTTCTTCCTCCCACAGCTCCTGGAGGGATGGGAAGGAGAATCGAAAGAATGTAACTCCTACGGATTGAGACAAGAACAGTCCAGTAACTAAGGTATAACATAAAACCACTACTGCTACCACCTACTGCTACCACCAATAATAACAACGATAAGGGAAACAACAAGGGAAGAGAATATAACTGCTCACCACCTGCCGACTGATACCCAGCCCAACCCCAGCAGCAATCTGGCCCTTCCGGCCAACTGCCCTCAGTTTATATACAGGGCATGATGTGCTGTGGTATGGAATACCTCTTTGGCTAGTTTGGGTCAGGTGTCCTGTCTCTGCTTCCTCCTGGCTTCCCCTCCTCCCTGGCAGAGCATGAGACTCAGAAAGTCCTTGGTCAGAGTAAACATTACTTAGCAACGACTAAAAACATTGGTGTCATCAGCGTTGTTCCCAGGCTGAAAGTCAAAAACAGCACTGCACCAGCTACTGAGAAGGAGAAAAATGACTGCTACTGTTGAACCCAGGACAAAGGAACATACAAATCTGTTTACGCTTCACTCTGTAGTAGCTACACCCAAATTATTTTCCCAGCATAGTTTCATGTGTAGCTTCACTGCTTCTAAAACAAGTTTGTCTGACAGACTTCTTTCCCATATACTGCTGCATTTAGGCAATTCCCCTAACTGATATGAAAAAACATAAAATACTTTTTATCTAGTCTTTAATATAAATTTTTGAACATCACTATGACTTCAGGCAAATAGCCTACAACCATTTCTTCCATCTACTTGCTTTAAATATTTTAGAACAAAATAAATGTTTATTAATGTTTAATACAAGTTTAGTAGGGTTTCTGAACCACTTAGAGACACAGAAACTTTTTCTTTCGAGATACAAGAACCTTCCTTCTTGGCTTTTGATTTTACACAGAAACTGTAACAGTATCTCTATCTGCTCCAAGGACTCAAAGGTCAACGAAAGGAGACTTCTGTGACAACCCTGTAAGGTACTAGAAGCAAGCATGTTTTCCTTTACATGAGAGATCTCAAAAAGAACCATTCCATTCCATCAACAGGTCTTGAAACTTTCCTGTACTCTACACGTGCTTAGGGTCTAAAAGAAATATTTCAGCTGAAACATATGCTTAAATCCCTTCTATGAGAACAGTGTACACTGGAGTAGGAATTTCAGATTTGTTCTCCCATATTCCAGATGCTTTGTGTTTATTAACACTTTCTTTCTTCTTGAATTCCCTTGAAAGTTTTTTATACTGAAATTTCAACCTCTTGTGGGATAGAAGAATGATTCTTCTCTGGTCTATTTTAATAATTTCTGACAGATTGCTATTCAGTTGTTTTACACATCTTCTCTCCACTTATTTTGGTAGGGTAACCATGAGAAGTCAATACATTTGTACAATTTCCCTGTGTCTGTCTTCCCAGTTGGCTTAAACTATTCTGAAGAACCAATGAATAGTGTCATGTAGGCAGAAAAATTTTCTTTTGGCACCAGATGACAATAAAATCTTGCTTGCCTTGCAACTTCTTTGCTTTCTACTACCTCTTTGGTAACACTAATCTAACAGGTGGTGTGGCCTTTTGATTTCTTGCACTCATATACCCATTGGATTTATGCTGTAGATCAGCTTTGCCTGGTAACATATTTATCTTTGTCTTAGAACTTTGTTAACAGTGATGAGTATCACTATATCTATTTCTTATAAGGGTTGGGTATTTCTGTGTCATGGTTAAAGCCCAGCTGGTAAATCAGAACCATGCAGCTGCTCTCTCACTCCTCCCTTTCTTTCTCCCCACTCCTGGATGAATGGAGAGGAGAACCAAAAGAATGTAAATTCCATGGGCTGAGATAAGAACAGTCCAGTAACTAAAGTATAATACAAAACTACTACTACTACCACCAATAATAATAATGATAAGGGAAATAACAAAGGGAGAGAATATAAAACTAAAAGGGTAAAAGGAAAAGAAAACAATATACACAACTGATGCACAATACAATAGCTCACAACCCGCCGACTGGTATCGAGCCTGACCCAAGCACTGATCTGTGCCTTCCAGGTAAACCCTCCCCTCAGTTTTATACTGGGCATGATGTGCTGTGGTATGGAATATCCCTTTGGCTAGTTTGAGCCAAGTGTCCCATCTCTGCTTCCTTGCAACTTTCCATGCCTCTCCTCACTGGCAAAGCACGAGAGACTGAGAAAGCCCTTGACCGGAGTAATCATTACTTAGCAACAACTAAAAACATTGTTGTGTTATCAGCGTTGTTCTCAGGCTAAAGTCAAAAACACAGCACTGCACCAGGTACTAAGAAGGAGAAAAGTAACTGCTACAGCTGAACCCATGATATTCTGTAATGACTGGGGATGTCGGCTGTCCCACTTTCCCATAGAAGTTAGATTTTGTGATTTTTATCTTTGACAATAAATCCATAATTTTTTACATGTGGAGATATTTTGCATGAACTTTTCGTCCTTGTGTATGATACTGAGCAACTAATGTGGTTTAATTTGAACTGACATTTTTGGCTTTGGGTTTCTTGTGGGGCTGAGGTAGGGCAGGAACATTCAATAATTGGTTCAATAATTGGAGCACATATTATAGCACAGGGCAGAAGGGATATTAGATTCAGCATTTAAAGAGTTTGGGGACAGGAAAATCAGAGTCTAAATACACACTTTGAATGGCAGTTTACTGAAGGCTGTCCTGCTGCTGTTAGGAAGCAGGAGAAAAGAGTGGGTGACTGCCCTCTTTGCCTTTGCCTCTTGTTGCCCTGGGACTGTCCTGCAGCCTGTGTGCTGGCAGCCACTGAAGCAGTGTAACAGGTTGACCAAAGCAACCGTCGCCAGCTTGGCTTTCAACACTGGGAGTCCCTGGGGCAAGGTTACTGCATGACATTGCTCGTAGCAGGTGTACCTTATGGTCCTATACACAAGCCTTTCGTAAGATGGAAAGTTTAGTTATTGCTGTAGAACATAAGGAAACCTCCCTTCCCATAGCTGCCTAAATTTTATAGCTGTTTTCTTTAGACCTTTTAAATGGGTTGTGTTGTATTTATGGCTGAGGGAGAGCATTCTGTAAAATTTTATTCTGATTTCTCTATATAGTAAATTGTTGATGTAATTTTACCCTGAATGACCTTGGATGCCCTACTTCCCTTATCTATGACATTAAGTCTATATGAAAAACCCAATAAATACTGTAATTTAACAGGAAAATTATTCTGTGTTTTAAAGCCAAATATGCTTGTGCAATTAAAGGCTGTAGATGGCTTGGATAAAGATTTGATCCTCGGACAACATCATGCCCAGTTAAATATTATTTTGAGATTTTAGATGGTGCAAAACCTGCTGTTTCCACATGGAAAAGGATTTGCATCTCCAGACAATGTGCAGCATGCTTCAGCATACTGGTAAATGACCAACTTCTGTACACAGAATTTACCTGCAAGTAATACCTTGTGGGTGGTAGTACATGTACCTCCACATTCAGAGAAAAGTACTCATACTACTGTCCGGTAGTTTGGCACTTCTTTTAGAACATCATTTGTGTAATTGTTCCTTTTTAATTAAATATTACTTTTTCTGGCAGACTGAGAGGAGAATCTAAATTAATCAAGAGCCTTGTAGTGAAATCCAATCTGCTTATTAAACAATTGTCAAAGGTTTAATTATTATAAAAAAAAAAGTAAAAAACAAAAACAAAAACAAAAAAAAACCAAAACAACCCCCAAAACCCCTATTAATTCCAATACAATGCTCCTTGGAAATTAATGAATTTTCTGGGTTTTAACGTTGTAACTTGAGTAAAATAAAGGATTTCTTTGAGTTAATTATAGTTTAAGAGATTTTCTTAATTATAAAGTTTTGGGTATTTTTTTAAAATAAAAGAAACATGCAATGTTGAAGAGCTGTGAGAATTCTAATACCTCTTTTGCAGGAAAATTTGCTAAGTTGTATTTCATCTTATGCAAAGCAAGAGCTAGCATTTTCTTATATATGAAGACACAGTATTAAAACTTGCCAAAAAAAAAAAAAAAATCTACACTGCAAGTATATAATTAAGGGGATCTTATTCTATCCCCAGTGTGCAAGTGTGCTGATGACAAACTGCACTCACACATTCACATGGAACCTGCCCAAATGGTAGCTATGGAAATCAAGACTACACCTGGAAAAGACAGGAGAGAGCTTGGCAATTTAAAATGTATGTTTGATTTGAATTGTTTGACTAATAAGCAGGCAAGTGTGTAAGAAAGGAGAGGGTTAAGTTCTGTGCCCTGTCTATGGACAGTTCAGATCCATACATAACTGTAAGAAGCTTGTATGCAGTTTGACAGAAAAAAAGTTACACTCAGCTAAATTTGGAAACTATTTCTAAAGACTTGAGGCTGTCTTAGCTTTCATGAGTACTGCCAATTGTCAAATGGATCCATATATTTGAAGATTCACTCCATTTCTTTTCAATTTCCGGGTGGGATTTAAGGAATTGTATATTGAAACCCGGCTGTATGAGAAAATGTACAGCTTAGCAGCAGGAAGTAAATTAAATTTATACCACTTTTAATAAAGCATCTGTCAGGGTGTTATGTATGAAAACTAATCACAGAATCATGGAATAATTAGGGTTGGAAATGATCATCTAGACTACCCCCCCGTCAGGGAGCCACCTAGACCAGGTTACACAAGAATGTTTCTAAGCAGGTTTTGAATGTCTTCAGAGAGACTCCCACACATCCCTGGGCAGCTTGTTTCAGTGCTCTGCCACCCTTAACGTAAAAAAAATTCTTCCTCATCTTGAGGTCAAGTTCATAATCAATTACCCACAAGCTCATTTGTAATTTAAATAATTTGTGTGTTGTCCTGAGTATTGTGGAGAAGAATTTAAGAGGGACTATGTCTTGCATCTTACAGTCTAAAAATTGCCATATTTTTCTGAAGTTATCAACTGGGGTGTTGGCTACGTCGAAACTTCAAGATTTTGGTGTTAATATTTGTTGTGTTTGTATTGCAGATGTGGTTTGATCAGGGGGTAGCATGATAAATATAAAGTCAAACAAAAATTTGTAATGTAGTAGCACACAATTATGTAGACAGTTATTGATGTTATACAGCTAAAAAATGTTGGTGCTTAGTAAATACCTAAATAAATTCTATACTGTGCAAACATAAACCCCAATAAATGTGTTGGAAATCAATGAATATGTTTTTAAAACACAAAAATTACTCTATTCTTGTTGACTCAATAGTCAGCAGGCTGGTAATAAATTCTCTAATTATTAAGTCTAGCTTAATAGGATAAATGCTACCTAGAGTGACTAAAAGTCCTTGTTATTCTTACTATTTGTGAAATGAGTTGTTGTATTCATCAGTGTTTGAAGTGATGTGTATTTAGACACTAATCACTTCTGCTAAAAAATACAATTTTCACTATTATTTTTTTTTTAGCAAAGAGATCAGTGCCTATTAGAAATTGTAATTGCACTACCTTTTCAATGCAGGAATGTGAAGCCAACTGTTGGGGTGGGAAGGATCAGCTCTGTGAGGAGGGAGGCATGATTAAATGAACAGGGCAGGAAAATGGCCTTTTAAGATGAATTTTGAGTGGAATGACAAGACAGATTTACTGAAGCCATTAAAAAAGATCTCAGAAATGCAGCTGGGAGAAGTGAATCAGCACAACACTTCTGTTTATGCAGAGAGCTAAGAGGAGCTGTATTTCATGTGATATTCTTCTGCAGAAAGATATTAGGCCATAGTGGGGTGAGGATCTAGAGAAAGATCTGTGCTCAGTATTGTATTCATATGCTAGTAATAGGTGACATACAAATGATGAGCTGGTTCATAGGAAAAAAAAAAAAAGAAAAAGGAGACATTTTTAAGAAACTTGAAAAAGATTAAGAACTCCACTTTAACTTGTTTAAGATTGAGGTAATAGCTAGGTATCTATGTGGATATGCCCAACTGTCAGACAAATATTACATTTGGAAAAGAACATCTATGACAAAATATGTCTCCTTGCTTTTTAACTTTTATTTTTGAAGAGCTTACAACAAGTAACCAACCTTGATCTTTTAAACAAAAGTTTGCCATCAACAGTGTTATAACCTAACTATGCGCAAAGGCATATGCGTAGAGCTGCATATGTTCTGGGGAGTCACAGAGGTCAGATGCAAGGAAAGTTTTCACTGAACTAGCTTCCAGGATTTGAATGCAAAGCCGGGTTAAGGTATGCTGGCAAGACACACAGGTGGATTTGCCATTGTTTGGGAGCAGACTTCAGATAACCGCAGGCTGCCTGAAAGCTTTATGCCATGTGATGTGCAATATGTGCTGGATTCCTCTGTGTAGGTAACTTGCTAAATTTCAAAGTGCTTCTGATACTTTCAGGATGAAAAATACCAAAAGGTGTAAGCATTTCCAATAATAATTATTATTACTAATTTACATTTTTATAGTTTATATTCAAAGTTGGCAAATGCAGGGCTGTAAATACCTGCATGTCTTAATATTTTATATCTCCTCAGGAACTTCATAATTGCAGACTAGGGGCAAAGGTCTGAAATAAGCCTGAAGATGATGTAGGACACATTTACATTTTCTGAAATAACCAGATCAGGAACTTACATTCACAAAACATAGTAACAAGAATATGAGTTGCTTTGCACAAGTACATCTCTGGTAATTTATCTTGCTTTGAACTTCTGTGAACAAATTTTAACAAACTCAACAAATGAGGTGCAGAAGTGTTAAGTCTTCCACCCTGATGCATCTTTAGATGAAATTACCAGTGGATAGTTTAACACATCTGTAGCTTGAAGCTCCATTTGTCTAATTGTTCCTATTTAAATGAACACTACTTACTTCAGCAGACTGTGAATTGATTTTAAATTAAGGTAAGGTCTGAACAGTATAAAAGGATTGAGATTTTTTTTGTTTTCTTGTTGCATCTAACATGATTTCATTTTTCTCTCAGCAAGGTAAATATATTATTTTTGTATTTTACCTTCAATTGACTAGGGAAATTCATGGAAACTTTGCAACTGGACTCTAGGGTCTTTTTCTTCTTGACAAATCCATTAGGCAGTTAAAATTAATAGGAGCTACAGAGAGTCATTAAGGTGAAATATAGATCAGCTATCTTCACCTTGACAGGGAGTTAGGAGAGTAAACACCCATGCCGGATTTCTGTATGTGAGAATTACTTCTCAAAAAATAGATGGGTTGTAACACAATGCTTAAATATTTAAGGGTGTGACTTTCTTTCTAGACATCTATTCTCAGAATCTTGTGTACATGTAGTGCCTTTCACTTGCTGTTTATTAAAGCATTTGTACTTAATTATTGTGGTATTAATCTTTGCAGTACAGATAAACCAAGATTTTGGATGGTGCAAAACAAACTGAAGCTTAAAAAAACAGGGTTTTTTAAAAAGAAGTGTTTAATCCTTATAGGATATGAACATTGCTCCATTTTGATGAGCTACATAGGACATACCTAGAATACACAATGAAGTGCTTTTAGAGAACTAAACAGTCTTCTTTTCCTACACAGAGTTTTTCTGTGATGCTAATTTAAGCTAACCAATAGCTTAAAAATATAGATATATTCTTTTTTTTTTTTTACTCAGTCAAGATCAGACCTGGAAAACTAATCTTACAGAAATAACCAAAAGCTCTACTTAAAATCCTCATAACACACATATATGTTTTATTTACTTGGTTAGTTCAGTTTGAGTTCTGCTGTGTGCTTTTAACAGTGACTAGTGCAAGACAACTCTGTCTGTGCTGTTGTTCATCTCATGCCCAGCTCTAATATATTGCATGTGTATCAGCAGCTTCTACATACTTACTTATGCACCACTCTCCCTACCAGGAGACATTTTTGTTTGTATTCCTGAACATCTTCCATAAATGCAGTGAATCTGTCAGGTAATGATTTGTGTTTTGACTATAAAGCATTCTTAAGCATGCATATCTTCAAGATAAATACAGCAGTTGATGTTTCAGAATTGTTTTGCATTTCAACTTTAGGATGCATCTGGAGTGTATTGAGCATGACGGAAGAAATCCCTAGCCATAGGTGAGAAGTGAGGAATATAAAGACATCTTTGTACTGCTGTTACTGTAAAGCTGTACTTCACCTAGGCTTGTGGCTCAAGTGTGCTGCGCATAGACTGCGATTCAAGGCTACTAACACAGCAAAGATTGGTTAGGTACCTGCATCCTCTGGGCATTATCTCTGCTTTGGTCTTTAGTATGATACTTACAGAGGTCTGTTATGAAGACAGCTCAAAAAACCTTTTTTACATAAAGCAACCTGTCTTAGCTATTGTGCACAGTTTACGTGCAGTTATCAAAATGGAGAAAACTTTAATTGTCTTTACTTGGTCATTTAGTTATAGACTGTATAAAATGCTTTGGGGTTAGCTACAAATCTGTGTTCATACACGATGTTATCTATACATTCACATTTTATTTGCTAATCTCAAAACCCAGTTCTGCTATGTTACTTGAATTTTTGGGGCGCTATTTACCTTGTTCCATGAAATGAGCAGCAGAAATGAGAGTAGAAACCCACTTGCTTTCAAAAATTGATAATCATAGAATCATAGAATAGTTAGGGATGGAAAGGACCTTAACATCATCTAGTTCCAACCCCCCTGCCATGGGCACGACACCTCACACTAAACCATGCCACTCAAGGCCTCAGCCAACCTGGCTTTGAACACCGCCAAGGATGGAGCATTCACAACCTCCCTGGGCAACCCATTCCAGTGCCTCACCACCCTAACAGTAAAGAATTTCTTCCTTAGATCCAATCTAAACTCCCCCTGTTTAAGTTTTAACCCATTACCCCTTGTCCTGTCACTACAGTGCCTGACGAATAGTCCATCCCCAGCATTCTTGTAGGCCTACAAGATTTTCATTCATTTCAGATAATACACATTTTTATGTTATTATGGTTTAAAATTTAAGTTTTTGAACATTCAGATAAGAAAGACTAGATCAATATGTGGCTTTTTTAAGTACTATAACAAGGAATACTTTTTTTAGAAGTTGCATTTTGTTTTACTAATAGACAACTCCTTAACAATATTCTTTGTTACATTCATGATAGAGGTAATTGCTGCTGAAAAAAAAATAAGGCCCTTATAGATATTTTGCTTATTGAAAAACATACCACTACAGACTGTTTATATATAACATCAATATCTACTTCAACACCAATTGTCAAAACCTAATTATGACTGATTTCAGAGAACATAGCTTCATGAATTAATACAGTAGAGTCATTGTGTAGAACCTCCTAGGTTCACAAACATGAATAATGAGATCAACATGCAATCAGTGATCAGATTTAGCTGGCTGAATCTATCTTTTCCCTTTTGCAAAACTGAGATTCTACCAAATGAAGAATTTGACCAGATATTTGGAGTGTGAAATTAAACTGTGAAATTAAAATCTGTAACACATCTCTATTTACTTTTTGGATGTTGTTTTTGGTTTTTGGTTGTTCTTTTTAAAAACAGGAAAACAATAAATAAATAGATTTTTGGATACTGCACAGATGATATTTTACATCACAAATTTCAAGTGAATATACCTGAATATAGGTTTCAGACTGCCTATAGCTAGTTTTACACTTACTGCTTAAGCAGCAGTAAGAAGATCATTTTCTTCTGTATTTTTTTTAAAGGAAAGCCATGTCTACTTGATTTGTGCATCCATTCTGAGTAGAGGCATTGTACCCTGAGATCTCTCTTTGCCACACACAACAGGACAGAATAAAGACAAAGAGCACTGTCATTCACTCTACCACATATGAAGAACTGTTTTACATAAAGCTATTTCTGAATGAATATGCATGCGACCTGATCTTGCATCCTGGTTCCACAGAATGTACATTTGCAGTAATCAGTTTAGGTAGCATTTCCTTCACAGCCAAACCTTATCAGTAAACTTTTAACTCTGTAAATAGTTTTGATACATATCGTGTAAAAAAGTGATGTTATTAGAGTGTAGCTTTAATGCACCATCTTCTTTATGATGTTCAGGGTATTCTTTTTTATTGTATCCATGTGCTTTAACTTGTTATGATTCTGCTAAGTCCTTTAAATGCTTCTCAGATTCTTAACTGGCCTTTAAGAATTCAAAAGGGTCTGTAATTATCCTTTAAAGGACCTTCATTAGTTTCATGGTGATAAATGTTTAAGTCTGAGACATCTCTTTAAGATTTACCTCAGCAGAATTTTTGTTTTCTTAAAATCACCTCAGCTATCTGGCTTAGTTTGAATTTAACATTGTATGTATTTTATCACCCAGCTAGCTGCTTACTTCTCTATTTCATTGTTGGTTAGCTTTACATTCTGTTTCCTATGATGCATATAATTCTTAATGAGAGCAAAGTCTTTCTCTTAGAAATGGAAAGAATTGAAAGAATGTAACTCCCACGGGTTGAGATAAGAACAGTCCAGTAACTAAGGTATAACACAAAACCACTGCTGCTACCACCAATAATAACAACGATAAGGGAAATAACAAGGGAAGAGAATACAACCCCTCACCACCTGCTGACTGATACCCAGCCCGACCCGAACAGTGATCTAGCCCTTCCGGGTAACTGCCTCCAGTTTATATATGGGGCATGATGTGCTGTGGTATGGAATACCTCTTTGGCTAGTTTGGGTCAAGTGTCCTGTCTCTGCTTCCTCCTGGCTTCCCTTCCTCCCTAGCAGAGCATGAGACTCACAAAGTCTTTGGTCAGAGTAAACACTACTGAGCAGCAACTAAAAACATTGGTGTTATTAGCTCTGTTTCCAGGCTGAAAGTCAAAAGCACAGCACTGCACCAACTACTAAGAAGGAGAAAAATTATTGCAACTGCTGAACCCAGGACATCAAGGAAGACCATTTATTGAACCTAGCTAGATATTAACATACTTTTTAAATTTTTTTTGTTCTAGAGGATAAAATACGAAATTAGAAACCCAATCCAAGAGTGCAGCACAGGGTGTGATATACTTATCTGGGGAGCAAATCTGTGGAAAGAGACCTGGGGGGCCTGGTGAACAGCAACATTATGAGTGAACACTCATTATGAGTGGTGTGCTGCGTCAGCAAAGAAAGCCAACAGGATGCTGGGTTACATCAACTAGTGCATCTCCAGTAGGGATAAAGATATCATTATCCCACTCTATGCAGTGCTGGTCAGGCCACATCTGGTTTTCTGTGTTCAGTTTTGGTTCTTGCTATACAAAAAAGATGTGTACAGGCTGGAGAGGGTTCAGAGAAGGGCCACAAAGATGATCAAAGAAGTGGGAAGCCTTCCATGTGAGGAAAGCTTGAGCGAACTGGGTTTGTTCAGCACAGGCTTAGGGGGAAACCTTATCTCCATGTGCCAGTATTTAAATGGTGGCTACAAGTAAGATGAAGGCTCCCTTTTTACATGGAATCACATGGAAAAGATGAGGGGTAATAGGTAGAAGTTACTTCCAGGAGGATTCTGGTTGGACACAAAGGGAAACTTTTCATAATGAGAACAATCAGCCACTGGAATAATCTCACCAGGGAAGTGGGTTCCCCAACACTGGACATCTTTAAGATTCAGCTGGACAGGGTACTGAGACACGTTGTCTAGACTGTGCTTTTGACGAGAAAGTTTGGACCAGATAATCCTTGAGGTCTCTTCCAACCTGGAATTCTATGATTCTGTGATTCAATTATATTCTATACAGACTGTATCTCACTTACTCATCTGCCCTCCTTCCCCAAGAAGCCTGTACTCTGTTTCTACAGTAGAATGTAAAAGTGACATTTTAAAATTACATGTTTAGTCTGTGTTGTCAGCCATCTTGCATTTAAAGAATGAGAGGCACCTCTGAATCAGAACTAACAGCCCTGAAAGCTTATCAGATGAAACCAGGTAAGGTTTTCTATGGTATCCTCAAAACTTGTTCTTTTATGAATATTTCAACCTAAAAAGATGTATTAGAAAAACAAAACCAGAATTAGATCATACATTATTTTTAAAATAAAATAGAAAAATGTTACATCTTGCAGATTTACATAGAGTCTCCTTTGCAGAGTTTTGATGTTTTTCCTGGTTCTTGTGTTGCTTTTTCTTGTCATAGTTCTATTGTATATATCACTACAGTATTTCCTGAGCTTAATTTCTTGAAGATAATCGTGGCACTCAGGACAAAAATGATAAAAGTAATAAAGATTAAGTAGCAACCTCTCTTACTGGTTATTGCAACAAACCTACATAAAGATACTGTAAATGAGAGAAAAGTGAACAGCTGTAAAAAAAAAAAAACCAAACATAAAATACAGCTTGGGGCTTTTTGAAGCATAAGCTTTCAAAGAGATTGCTTCAAGACAGATGAATTTTTATCACATGTACTATTGTCCCATAAATATGAGGCAACTTCTTTATATATGTTTCTGATTAGTCATAGCTAACACAGCTAACAACTGGGACTAATTAGAAATATATACTATTAATAGCTTCTCTAAAGTTTTTATTTAATATAATTGTGTTCAAAATGTAAAACCAAATCAAATATATTCTATCACAAAGGCATAAGAACTATTTTGGCTAAAAAATTCATTACTAAATTTATTTATCTTTGGCATCTAAATGGTTTCATTATTGCATTGTCCATATACTTCTCAGTTAACAATGTTTTCTTTTTATACAGGGTTCAGACATGAGAAGATACCAGTTATCTTTGAATATTTGAGCTTTTTTGAATACTTTTGTATTTTGTATATTTGACTACTTTTTAAAAGGCAAGGGAACTAGGACAGGCATAACATCTAATTCCATGGTTTTCCCTATGCCCAAAACAAAGGTGACATAATGTCAGAGCTGAGCAACCATCTTGGACCCTTGTCCTTGGTATTGTTTCTGCACTCAGAATACAGCAATCAGTACCCAGAAGACCCAGTCCAGGATCCAGTTACCAGGGAGCTGGCAACTCCCCCATTAAAGGGAGTTCTGATGCACTCCCTTAACTACTAGGCTGCAACTTCATGCTACTTTGTGTACTCATTTCAATTGCCAGGGAATCTTAAACTACTTTTTTAACAACTGAATAGCTTTGTAAAATGGGAGACACTGCCTTCTACCTTTCAAAATCAGCCCTCTAAGAAGCAGAGAGATGTGGCATCAATTTCCACGCATGTGGCAATTTCAAGCTGTTATAAAAAATGTAAGGAAGAATACCACAGAACCTGTAGTTTGCAGAGGATGTTTTTCCACTAGTCTATTTAGTGGATCATTAAGTCTCTTACATGTGGGTTAGACACTGGCTATGACTACTCTGTGAAAGATGAAGCAGGGTGAATGCTTTGATTCTGGAGCTCAGCCATGTCTGAGAATGCCACTTTCCTGCTCAAAAGTGGCATTTGGAGGACAGAGGGAGTTTGGGAGTGTGTGGTACACTTCCGACTCCCACCCTCTGGGCTGCTCTACAATCATAGAAATTCTTGTCACGCCTTGCTCTTTGTGTAATAAGTTGGGCAGTGGAGCGTCCCTTGACCATACCAGGGACTCTTGCATGGCTAAGGAAGAAGGCACTAATTGTACCAGTGATTCCTGACCCTGGCAAAGTGGGGAAGCAACAGCAGGGATAATCAGTCATCCCCTGACAGCCTTAGAACACTCCTTCCCTTGATGGTAGCCCAGGTGGAATGATAGCATTGTTACTAGAGTTTTGGAAAATGTCTAGTATTTATTGACTTGGGTTGTGGCCACAATGGAAATCTACTAATGACTTAAGCAAATTATTCTGTGACTCTGTAAATGTAGTCCTGACTGAGAAACATTAAGTCTTCTGGACTGCAGCAAGCTAAAACCAGAATCTCCGTCTGAGCAGGACAGCTCTCAAAACTCACAGACTCTCTAGTCTGTGATAATCAGAGGACTGTCTTCAAAAGCTGATGAAAAATTTTCCTTTACATGCCTAATCCATGTAATAAATGAGTGAACCTTGCCATTGACCTTTGTTAAGTCACACTTTTATAAATTCATATTAAAACTACTCTTGCTAATACCTTTGATGATGTTTCTTTGAGCAACCACTTATTTTGTGACAAATTGGCATAGTAAGCAGGATTCCTAATCAGGATTTCATGACACCGGCTGCAATCTCCACATTTCAGCCACCTGAAAGTCAGCCATGGAGTTCCTTGCCCTCATCATGCTCAAGGATATGGCTACATAGACTGATGCAAATAAGACTATCAAGCATCCAGCCTGGAGCTATCTTGTGTCTGTCCAATAGGTATATAAGCAATGTAGTTCAGGTCTGTCTGTACCCGTTTAAGAAGATATCCCCTCGTCTTCTTTGTTTATCAAGCCTAGATTTCATTGCCAAGAAAGTAGAAGCACAAAACTATGATTTCATAATGAGACTGGGTTTTATTTCTCTACGCAAAAGACAGCTCTCCTTGAAGCAGAAATATTAAGAAGGTGAACATAAATAAGTTGTTTATGCAAAATTTGTTTAGACCATCTGAAAAAACAGCAGCACTATTAAGACTTTAGTTTTATGTAATTGTTTCATGTTCAAAATCTTGTCAATTCAGTGAAAAGCACACAAGGATTTAGTTGCTGTACAAAAGAAAATGCAACATAAACAAGCCTGGTTTCCTCAATATTAGGATAAAAAACATATGTAATATGGCTTCTTAATCTTGTGTGAAATTGTTCATTTACCAACAGAGTTTGTGACTGCATTAGGATACAAGTGTGGTGCTTTGTTGAAGCAATGTGTAACAGAGAGATAATATGAAAGAAGAATGGCAGTAAACAGATTTGTGCAAGTTGAACAAGGTCAAAACTACAGGACTGCTTTTTTTCAAAAATGTGAATATGGCTAAAGTGAATGGGCAGGTTTCACCTGCATTGTCAGCACTTAGAGTAAGCTGCAAATAACTAATGTTTTGTTGATATGGACCATATTTTACAGACCAGGGTCATACCCTACTTGCTGTAGGTTAACTGCTGCTGACATTGTTCAGTGCAATTAAACATACAATTCTTTGAAGGGATTTTTTTTTTTCCCTTTAAGAATTATTTTGCAAGCATCAAAAATAGAAAATCTCTTACAGTTGGCTTTTTTTTTTTTCTCAGTTCCCTCTTTCCATTTTTATATCCCTAGGAGGATTATATGCAAAGTATACAGCCTGAATGTGTAGATTTGCTTATATATTGTTTTAGTAGTGTAAACCTCACATGATAGCATGAACAACTTTTAATACACCAGTATGTAGCTAGTAAATACGATAAAGACCTCTTCAAGGAGTAGATTTTCTGTGTAAGTGTGTTGCAGATATGTAGTCTGCTTATACTTCATGGTGAAATAAACACTGAGAGGGAGAGACATTTGAGATACAAGCAGTGACAGAAAGATTAGCAACCACGTGAGTACTTCTCCCATCCATATCAGGAAACAATCAAGCTCTTGCAAAAGCTGTTTCATTCTGAATGTAAAATGAGCAATTGTCTTGTATGATCCTCTTTTACATAAAACCAAAAAGAATAAATTATTCTGTGGGGGTTTTTGTTATTTCAGACATGACTGGACATGTTCGAAATAATATTTATTTAGACTAATAATAATATTTAGACTGCTCCTTTTGCTGAATACTGCATCAAGAGCCCAGACCAGTTCTTGTATGAGAATGAGAGAGCCATGGGAATTTTGTATTTCTGTGTTTGATCTCTAGGGAAATCTCATGAGATACAGCATCTCAAAGTCCTGGGATGACAAACAAGATGCTAATGAATCAGAGGTTCCTGGCAGCTTTTCCCAGCTATTATTCTACTCCTTTTCCATTTATTGCCTGCAAGACTTTTCTCACAAGATCAGCAAAGCAAAATCAGCTGTAACCAGTGGTTTAATACATAGTATCATGTAATTTTGCCTTGTTTGCTCTAGTGCTCAATACTTAGCCTTTGCACACTCATTTTTCTCCTCATCTTGGAGGAAGTACTTATCTTTATATACAAATAGCTCATGCTATGGTGTGACTGTAGTTTGCTTAAAGCAGCATTATCTTCTAAGTCCAAACATTGGTGCTTTTTGAAGAAACTAGTACGCAACCAGGAAGACAGCAGTAGAGCATGCTAAGCCTTCCATATAGCTAAGGGAATGGATGTCTCTAAGGAGTACTGCAGAGGCTAGGCATCTCTATCTTGGCATTATGAATCAAGATTCCCTCCAGATCCTCACACTTGATGCAATTACAGGGAAGATTATATTCTTTAGGGCTTCCATTCTGTCTTTTATCCCTCCTGAAACAGTAGATAATGCTCTGGGCTTTCCACAAATCAAGGTTTAATATTGATCTTTCTCAGTGCTTTTCCCGCAGAAGAGGATGATTTGTCTGTAATATAACCTTGATTGAGCTGTGCATGCTCCTGCTGATATCAGCAATACTATTAGCGCAGTTAAAAACTAATCAGGGTTAGGAAACATGCAGATTTTATGGAGATGTAGAAGATTATAAGAAAACGACTCCCAGTCTGACAATTTTGTGATGCTGGAAAGGACTGTAAGGGAATCCTATGATCCTCCAAAACAATCAGGCAAAGTTTTGGTGTTATCTATCATTTCAGAAGCACACAATGGAGAAAACTGAACATAAATTCCTGACGTTAAAAGAAACTAATGAACAAAACAAAAACACCTACAGAAAAAAGAAGTGAGTAATTTTAGGTTTACTCCTAGCTTTACATCAGTAGAGAGGTACCAAAGAGTATATCTGTTGTTGCCTTCTGCAGAAATTCTCCAACTTTAATTAAAGCAAGCTGAAAGCAGTCCTATATACTCTCTTTAACCCTCAGTCTTGTTTTTATTGTGGGTGCTCATACAGAGACAGCAATACAGTGAAAGTCATCTATACTGGTGATAAGCACTTTCTTCACCTGGAAAACTCTCTCCTTTCTCCTGTAACCCCTTTAAACACACAGCCAGTGTAATACAAGTCACTATTTCTCCAGTATCTGATAAAGACAGATTGCAAAAGGATGGTATTTTTTACTCTTATAAAGTTCTTAGTAAAAAGTACTTGTAGAAGACTGAATAAAATCATAGCCAGTGTAGTATACTGATGGATCTGCTTATTCATTTGTATGTTGTACATGATCAGACATTAATCTCATATATGTCAAGTTCAATATGTTTTATCGTTGTTCCCTGCTTTTGTGTTTTCATGTTTTAATAATAGGGAAGAAACAAATTAAGTATTCAACTGGCTTTGCTGTGTTTTGAAATGCAACTTCATCATGCACTTTCTGAATGCAAATGATAATAAGCTTTTTATTTCTTATATAACCTATATGGGAAATGGAGATAATTAAAACCTGGGACTTGAGACAGCGTAATGAGCTCTTACTGATTTGCAACTCCATATGAATAATACTTAGTCTTTGCTTTTAATGTGTGCATAGAAAAGAACTACTGACAATTAATGAAACCTTTATGTGGATTTGGTTTCAAAATTCCCTATTAAATGATATCTCGAGAATGTATTAATTTTACCTAACATGATTTAAGCGCCAGAACTTCAGGATATTATGTTGCGCACAACAAAACCACTACAAAATGGTCTCTCTTATATCTGTGAACAGGACTATACATCAGTTTTCTGATCAGCCACACAGCTATCAATGTGAGTTTTATTAAGCCAGAAAACTGAGACTTTGAAAGAAAAGCAGTTCTAAAACACGTAACCACTAAATTCTAGAATAACATCTTCAGAATAAGTGTCCATGCTTAAATTTCTGTTACCACATATGACACTAAAATAATTATTAATCTTGAACATCCATGTATTTTGGCTTATTAAAATAACTAACTTGACTAGGTTATTGGCTTAAAATGTGATTTCCCAGCCTTTGGAAATTAGTTAACTTGAAAATTTCAGTTTCCTTTAATAAGACAAGAAGTATAAACAAATAATTTTGGCACTATTCTAGCACACGCTAGAACATACTTTGCTGTCACACCTTTCCTGAATAAGTCTGAGCCATTTAAGGCAAGGTCAAAAGAAAGCTATCAAAGACCTCTGAGTTAGACGCTGCTTCCCAAACTGCAGAGGTACAGAATTCAGCCACCCACTAGTCCTGAAACCACCTTTACTCTCTGCTACTTATGAGATCTTTAGGGTAGCGCTAAGAATTCCCATCAAAGGTATAAGCAACAGTAGTTTTCATATGTGTTTATAAAAGTGTGACTTAACAAGATTTGATTGCAAGGTTCAGCCTATTACATCCTAAATTAATAAAATATACAAAGGAAAAATGAGGTAAAATAGAGCTAAAATAATTTTTATAGAAACCAAAGATGCAAAAGTTTAATAGAGATGCTCCTGTTGACTCCCCTTGAGTTGAGGATGTCCAATGCTTTCTAAACTCCTGGTGGAGCCCTGGTGAGGCTAGGCCTAGTCTTAGTCTCCGACTTTGTTAACTGTTTATATCTAAAAGGTTACAAGTGGCAGGGGAGCCCAAGAATGCTGGCTGATACTCAAGGATCACCCGCTCGAAGCTCAGGAGCATTACATCCCAACAACAAGGAAATGGGGCAAGAAGGCCAGGAGGCCTCCATAGAGGGTTAGGGAGCTGCTGAGCAAACTCAGAAGGAAAAAAGAAGCTTATGGATAGTGGCAGCAAGGACAGTCAGCCTGGGATGAATACAGGGACATTGTCCGGGATCAGGTCAGGAAATCTAAGACCCAGTTAGAATTGAGTCTGGCCAGGGTTGTCAAGAATAACAGGAAGGGCTTCTATAGGTATCTCACTAACAAAAGAGCAATATATCTATAGACTAGAGATAACGTGGGGCCTCTCTGGAAGGAAATGGGAAAACTGGCTACCCTGGATTTGGAGAAGGCTGAGGTTCTCAATGGCTTCATCTCTGTCTTTACTAGCAGGTGCTCTAGCCATGCCACTCAAGTCTTGGAAGGCAGATGCAGGGACTGTGAGAATGAAGACCTTAGGCCCATTGTAGGAGAGGATCAGGTTTGAGGAACACGATTAAGCACAAGTCCATGGGACCTGATGAAATCCATCTGCAGGTCCTGAATGAGCTGGCGGATGAAGTTGCTAAGCTGCTGTCTATCACATTTGAAAAATCATGGCAGTCAGGTGAAGTTCCCAATGACTGGTAAAAGGGAAATATAGCCCCCATTTTCAAGAAGGGGAATATGGAAGACCCAGGGAAAAACGGCAGTCAGTCTCACCTCTGTGCCTGGCAGGATCATGTAGCAGATTCTCCTGGAAAGCATGCTAAGGCACATGAAAAACAAAGAGGTGGTTGTTGACAGCCAGCATGGCTTCACTAAGGGCAAATCATGCTTGAACAATTTGGTGGGTTTTATATGATGGGGCTATAAAACTGGTGGATAGGGGCAAAGCACCTGATGTCATCTATCTGGACTTCTGAGAATCGTTTGACACTGCCCCACACAATGTGCTTGTCTCTAAACTGGAGAGACATCCGTTTGACAGATGGACCACTCAGTGGATACACAATTGGCTGGATGGCTGCATGCAAACAGTTGCAGTCAATGGCTCAAAGTCCAACCGGAGACCAGAGAAGAGTGGTCTCCCGCAGTCGGTGTTGCGACTGATCCTGTTCAACGTCTTTGTCGGCAACATGGACAATGGGATTGAGTGCACCCTCAGCAAGTTTGCCAATGACACCAAGCTGTGTGGTTTGGTTGATAACACTGGAGGAAAGGGACACCATCCACAGGAATCTTGACATACTTGAGAGGTAGGCCTATTCCAGCCTCATGAAGTTCAACAATGTGAAGTGCAAGGTCCTACACCTGGGTCAGGGCAATCGCAGGCACAGCTACAGGTTGTGTGGAGAAGAGATTCAGAACAGCCCTGCAGAGAAGGACTTGGAGGTGTTAGCTGATGAGAAACTGAACAGGCACTGGCTTCAGTGTGGCCTCACAGCCCAGAAAGCCAACCGAATCCTGGACTGCATCAAAAGAAGGGGGAGCAACACCCTTCGAAGCTAAGGAGGTGATTCTGCCCCTCTACTCTGCTCTCATGAGACCCTATTTGGAGCAGTGTGTGCAGTTCTGATGTCCTCAATAGAAGAAGGCCATAGAGCTGTTGGAGCAAGTTCAGAGCAGTGTCACGAGGATGATCAGGGGGCTGGAGCACCTCCCATACAAAGACAGGCTGAGAAAATTGGGGTTGTTCAGTCTGGAGAAGAGAAGGCTGCATGATAACCTTGTAGCAGCCTTCCAGTGTCTGAAGGTGGCCTATAAGGATGCTGGAGAGCCACTTTTCATTAGGGACTGTAGTGACAGTACAAGGGGTAATGGGTTTAAACTTAAACCAGTGAAATATAGGTTAGATATAAGGAAGAAGTTCTTCATGGTGGGGGTAGTAAGGCACTGGAACAGGTTGCTCAAAGAAGTGGTAAATGCTCCATCCCTGTCAGTGTTCAAGGCCAGGTTGGACAGAGCCTTAGGCAACATGGTCTAGCGCCCATGGCAGGGGAGTTGGAACTAGATGATCTTAAGGTCCTTTCCAATCCTAACCATTCTGTGATTCCATGATTCTATCTAAGTGTCCCAATTCACCAGAGCGTGATTTTTACATAGCTTTCACCTAGTAGCAGTCTGTGGTTTTAAGATGGCTCTTAACATTTACAATGTGAATCATAGGTATTTACTACATTTGTTGTATTAATGCAAATACACACATGCAGACGCAGACACAAAGACATGCAAAGGCACCTGTTAAAAATTGCCATTGAGTTTAGTGAAGTATTCTTGTCAAATATGTTGGTATTTCTCAGTGTGAGGGCTGAGCCTCGAGGAGTGGGGGGACTTCAGTCCATGTCCCACCACCACCTTTTGGAGATGGTCCTCTAATTATCGCAGACTAGATATTTTGTGAGCTTTGAGTGGCATCCCACTCAGAGTCTGTTGCAGTCCAGAAGACTTCAATGTTTCTCAGTCAGAACCACTATTTACAGAGTCGCAGAATAATTTGCTTAAGTCATTAGTAGATTTCCATTGTGGCCACAACCCAAGTCAATAAATACTAGACATTTTCCAAAACTCTAGTAACAATGCTATCATTCCACCTGGGCTACCATCAAGGGAAGGAGTGTTCTAAGGCTGTCAGGGGATGACTGATTATCCCTGCTGTTGCTTCCCCACTTTGCCAGGGTCAGGAATCACTGGTACAATTAGTGCCTTCTTCCTTAGCCATGCAAGAGTCCCTGGTATGGTCAAGGGACGCTCCACTGCCCAACTTATTACACAAAGAGCAAGGCGTGACAAGAATTCCTAAGATTGTAGAGCAGCCCAGATGCTGGAAAATGCACCATCACAGTTCCCACAAACAGGGAGCTGCCCCTATTTGATGCTCAGAGAGAACTAGTTGTGAATGAGAATTGCACCAACCAAAACACTCAGTGGGCAACAAATCCATTTAGTCCATGTGAAGCACTGAAGTAAGGTGTAATCTTAATATACTAGTCCTATTGAAGCCTTCACAGGTTGATTCTGGTCCAGATATACTCCTATATCAAACAGGAGTCACAGCTGAGAGATTTCTCCAAAATTCAATTGTCTCCTTTGGAAAAGGGAGCAGGATTTATCTCATTATCTGAAAAGTTTTCCAGAACATCTGGTGTTTGAAGTCACAATCCAGGGTATGAATCTTGAGTTCTGGGTTCTTTACCACCCCTGAAGATTTTCAAATCCAAGTTTCTAAACCCTAGCACAACAGCACAAAACCATGAACAGGGATTGTCTGGATCATTTGTTCATTTTTTTGTCAGGCCCATTGGCTCTCACTCCATTCCTAGGTTAGAAACTTTTCTTTTTATTGTAATATACTACCATACCACATTTCTACTACAAATAACTCACCGGCAAGCGTTACAATTGGTTTTTCTTTTTTTCGCTTAATCACATTATAAGCTTATATTATCATTATCAGCCTTAGATAATGCAAGTTCTTCATATTTTATTATCGCATGTTGTTTAATTTTTATTCTTCAGGAAGGTCATCTTGTGCATGTGTATAATAACATAGACTTTTCCTACACTTTTTTCTGAAACATCTCTTGAACTGCCAGCTCCACAAGCCCATTCCTTCTATTTGTACTGTGGCCACAAATGAATATTTCACAAATAAATGAAAATAAAATGCTTCTACTTTAATAATACTTTTTTTCCTTTCCATTTTTCCCTTTCACTCATTGCACATAGTATTTGCTATATTCCATCTTTTTTACATTATCAAAGAACCATCATAATTATATCATAATTGTATTCTATTCCAAATGTATTCTTTTGCAAAAATCTGTATTTCTTTCCTTTAGGAAGGATTCAGGTATGTAAGAGACCTGTCATATTAGCAATGTTTTAGTAATAAATTTAGTGATAAATCCATGTAATGTTTTACGACTTCACTGTCCCCTTTCAATTTCCATTTTTTTAATTATCCTGGCTTTCAAGATACGCTCCACTTGAGAGGAGAGCCATCAAAGTAGCTTAGTATCAAGTCATTCAAGACTGTTTTCTTGCTTCCTTTTATTATCCTCCTATTTCTTTTATTTGTACAAATTACTTTTTTTTTTTTTTGTTATCCCTTTACAAATTACTCCCTTCACATGTGAAACTTGTTAAAAATGTTTATTAAAAGATTTATTAATTCAGTCTCCAGTGCCCTATGTTGAAACTGTGATTTCCTGTGTTGGAAGCCCTGTTACACACAGTGTTTGCTGCAGAAAGAATAAAATTCTTGACTGTGAAATGAAAAGGTTCACAGAGGCTAAAAGAAACTATTTTCACAAAACCTCAAAAAAGATACCTCCAGGATTTTCACTGCATCCTTTCAGGTGAGAAATCTGAATGATCAGACAGCAACAACAGATAAACTGTCTGTGCAGCCACACTTCCTCTTCCATCCTTCAAACCCAGAATTACAACATTGTAAAGGGAGTACATTCTTCCCCTGAAGGTGCATAAAGCCATGTCTGATCTGTTCTGGGTTCTGTGTCTCAACCAAAGAAGAAATAGGTTTTAAATCCCTAATGAAGTCATTTTTAGCTGCAATAATTTGTAAGATGCGATGCGCACATATAGCTTTTTCTTTTCTCTTTTAAAAAAACAGCCTGAATCAAAACTTTAAGCTTTGCAATCAGAAGACAAACTGTACTATTCTGCCTGTACTGGAAAAAAAAAAAAAAAAAAAAAAAGTTAAGACTAGTAGTTATACTGCCTTTATTTCTGACAAGCATTTTTTACTCAATGTCACCCACATTATAGAGACCTATGATTAAAAAAAAATTAGTAGTATTAGAAGGGTTTGAATTTTATGTTGTCTTACATATGGCTAAAAATTATTCCAAATATCATTCTTAGTGTACCCAGCACAATGTGGCTCTGTTAATTTATTTTTGGTTTATATTTGTCTGTGTGAAGTCTCTGCAGACAGTTACAGCAATGTTTTCCTGTAGGGCTGCTAATAATGTTGGGAAGAAGATTTTACGTGATCTTGAAAGAGCTCAGTTTTCATTAAAAAGATACATTCTCCAGCTGCGCAATGCGACTAGATGCCGTAAAGACAAACCTGTAATACCAGTAAAATTGCAGCAGATGGCACTAGAAGGAGGGTTAATCAGGGCCATGAGGAAGATGAGGAGATCAAGAAAACTGAAATAAATAGGATGAAAAGAACAGAAACGTTTTACAATTGTATCTCTCTTTCTTCCTCTTTTTTTTTTTTTTTTTTTTTTCCCAGTCTCCTGAAATGAAGAGAAAGTGGTAAAGCTGGTTGGATGTAGAAAATGTTGGCTTGATAGAGCTGGATTAGTGAAAGGTGAGATGTAGAAGATAGTAAGTGAATTTCTAATTTCCAGCTTGGTTGCTGGCTTCCGAGGACTTTATGGGAAATGAGGAATTTACTGGGATGGATTAAAACAAATCTCTTCATCCAGCCAGTATTGTTACTGTTGACATTGCTTACTTCCATTCTTGTGCTTCACAAGCAAATATTCATTTACTACATTTGTTTTCATTAAACAATATATATAGTGAATAACGATGATACAATGAAAATGAAAATAACTGTTCTCTTGCAAAGTTTCCCTCCTGCCAGAGGCAGAGGAAACTGCATTCCCTGGCCTATATCTTATAGGTGTGCTATGTCTTTATCATCTTTTAAAATTGTTTTACAATTCATAAGCACATCACAGCAGTACCAGGAGTATCATTAGCATGAATTTAAAAATGTTTCCTCTTTGTAGACAAAAAGTCACAGTAAGAATAATTTTTAGGAATTATTTTTCTACCAGTTTGTGTCTGCTAAGAAAAAGGATTCTGTTATAAAGTCCTTCATTTGTAAATGAAAGCTGGCAATATCAAAATCAAATTATTTGAGTTTTGCACAACCAAATTTTGCAGATGTTTCAACAGTGAGTATGAATCTATAACAAACCATAGCTGTCTTTCTGGGCACTTGCAGTCTTTTTTAATAATACCTACATGCAGAACCACTGGGAAAGATCCTTTATCAAACCAGTTGAACAAAATGTTATGTTTCTAAGAGAAACAGAATGAATAGGATATTTGTCACACAGGGGAAATTTCAAAAACAAGATATGAGAAAGAAAACAAAACACTGAAAGAGTGAGGGAAATAAGAGTCCACCATGAAAAGACACTTGTAAAAAAGCTACGCATCCAAACAGGAGTGGAAAAGACTTGTTCGAGTTCCACAAAAAGGAGCTCAGAAATTAATAACAAGCCTGGTCATTGAATGGAAGAGAAATGGGAAATAAGATGTTGGAATAGAGGCAAGATTATAGTGAGCAGAAACAGTTCGTGGATGCAGGAGAGAGGTATTTCATGATACAATAGCAGACAAGAGGTTGCAATATTCTGGGTGAGTCAAGCTATGTTACTTTATGTACTTTTAGACATCACAGATTCATCCCTAAATAAAGAAGATAATTATCTTCACATTCTAGATGCATATTGTTGCATAGGCTTCTGTAATACTGCCTATCCATACACAAATGTATGTGCACATTTCAGCATATTATTTTAAGACTGTTTTTTCCATCATTATAAAAGTACATGATATCCATCTACATATTCACTTGTAATTCAGACGAAAAAAAAAAAAAAAAGTGACTTCTCTGCCAGATGTTATTTTTTTGGTGACTGAAAGCTTTTTTATAAGACAAATATTTACCAAAATGGCATTGGCCTTTTTACTGAATTTGCATTACATTACTAGAATAACAGTTCTTCCTGATTCAAGCCCTGGGGTTCTTAGAGCTAATCCTAAACAAAACTACTCCATAGAAAGTCCTTGCCAATATTTTATGTGATATTTATCCTATTTTTAAACATGAAATTTTGTCTAGCTGCAGAGTCCAGGACAATCTCATGGGATATTCTTTAGAGATGAGATGCAGCACAAGGAATATTTTTATGCTCATACTAATTTAGTCAGAAGGTCAATATTAACTCAAGGAACTATATGACAAAGAAATTCAGCTTATGGACAAATTACTCTATAATTGTACTAAACTCTGGAAATGCAGTTAATAATTTAAAAGAAGATTCCGGAGAGCTTCTGATCTACATAATTTTTTAATACTGTTTCTTTATTCCTTTTTCACACAAATAAAAGTTGGTATGGAGGAGAGAAAGGCTGGATGCACAAAATATTATGTTAATTTCCCCATAATCGTTGTGCCCAGGATGGTCAGAAATAGGGCTTTTTAATCTTAATCAACTTGATTTGCTGTTTTTAAAAGAATGGAACCAAAATCTGCATTAAGCACCATTCAAAATAGTTTTTGGTTTTTTGCATTTTTATTTCTGATATTTTGGTTGAGCCTTGAATATATTTTTGTAAAACCTAAATTAGGCTGGCTGAGGTAGCATGAAACCAAAATACAGCTTACTCTTCCTTCTCTAGTTGAATCAGAGCATTCTTCAAGGGATAAAGCAATTGATCTAAATAAGCAATTAAAGTTCAGAAGCTTCTGGGGCTTAGCTCACGTTTCTTCTCCATCCCACATCTGTTTCAGACACCAAACCATTCTACATGGCAATCTGCATTAAATTACATAGTCTCCGCAACACACAAGAAAGAAACTCAGCAGTATGCTAAGGTCTGACTCACCAACACCAGAATCCTTTTGGATGGAAAAAACTGTTGGTATATCTGAGCATAAGAAGTAGGAAGACCTTTTGTAGTGCATCATCACAGTAATTTTTGCAAAACAAAAAGACAGCCTGCACAATGGAAGTCTTCCAGAAGCAGAGTTGATGGAGTCACTGATGTGGTCCTTTGGTGCAGCCTTTCCCTTCATTAATTTCAGGAATTCTCTAATAAGAGAGGACTTGAGGACTAGACGAGGACTGGACCTACAGACAGTAATTTTTCTATAGTTAACATATACAGTGATTCAGTCTGTTTTGCAAAAACACTTTGAGGATGTAGTTTAAATATAATGATCTGAAGTTTGTTCCAAATGAAGCGTTTTCCCAATCTAATGGAAGTGCAAACATTAGGACAGTCTAAGAAAGCTTACTTTTTGCAAAAGTGTACAAAGCAAAATGTGCTTTACTTCGGTAACTGGTGGTTGGGTAACTGCTGGCTAAAGTCTTTTGGGAAAGATTGGCACAATCATATTTATAATTGTTTATTTTTAGCAGAGAGTATAATAGCAATAACCTGACCAGAGTGCAGTTTTCTGAGGTGCAGCTGATCACTCGGACCTACTCTCACTTCATAAGTAAAACTAGACTGCTCTTTTTAAGTTTAGGTTCTCTACTACAGGTAAAATGTGTTCATTCAGAAATCCATAACTTCTAATGCTCTTGCAGCTGAAAGTGTACAAAATTACCACACTAAAAACTCACACAGACAGCATGTGCAGCTAAAGCTTTCGTCTGCCCTTCCTCAAAACAGATAAAGATAAAAACAAAACAAAACAACAACAACAACAACAACAAAAAAAACCACACAAAAAAACCCCAAACTAACAAAAAACCAACAACAAACAAACAAAAAACCCCCCACAAAACAAAAGATACTGACAAAGAACCGGCCACGGCAAGCACTCCGCAAGCGGCTGGGCCTCAGTGCTCACGTGCTGGCTGCTCTGCCTCATTGTCAGGCTTTCAGCAGAGCCCACATTTCCTACCTGTCACCACCAGGGGTGTCCAGGACGCGCGGCGAGCGTGAGTGAGACTTCAGCCGCCGAGCGGTGCGGGGAGCCTGGCAGTTCAGCACGGAGTGATTCTGTGAAATTGAAGGAGGGATTCTCGCTGCTGCTCTTCATAGATTGCTGTTGTTACAGGGAAAAGCAGATTTGGAGGTGTGTGCGTATGTGTGAGGAGATGCGGAGTGCATTTGATTGAGGTGTCTGGCCCCTGGGAAGCACTGTGAGAAGAGGCAGAGAGAGGCAGCAAGGAGAGGCGGGAGCAGGACTGAAGTACAGAGCAGCTGTTTCCTAATACTCTGGTTCTCCTAGGTGCCTCCGTGAACATGGATTCTGTCACTGAAATCTTCTTGAAGCTGCTGTTTCTTCTGTCTGTTCATAATTGGCACCTGGCAATGGCAGGGAATAAATGTAAGTATTGCATGGGATTTAAAACTCAAACCACAGTGTTTTGAAAACTTTGGGGTATTTTATTTTCATTTATAATATTTTTGAGAAAAATGTTTATTGCTTTCAAATCATGACAGCAAGTTGCTAGGCTGAAAATGTTCTAAAATCCTTCTAGAGATTTTTGTCATCAGTCTCGGTACAGAATATTGTTTTTAAAGCTTACATACAGCCTAAGTGTATCTGAAAGCATTTGCTAAGGGATGCATGTTCAGCCCCATTTTATTTTTTGTTTTCTGTTTGTAAATGCAGCATTTTCCAAGGAATTTTGTCTTACATGAAAATTACTGTCAGATTTCTATTGTGTACTGTTTCAGCTTGGTTTTTAACAATTTATAATTTTGAAAGCTTGCAATCCCCTGAATTAAGCTGGCACACAAATAACTAATGGACATTACTGTGCAGTTCAAGAGCAGTATAAATGTAACAGGGAAAAACGTGGGTAGCAAGACTTTATAGTCTCTGCATTGCTTGCTTAGGGAATATTGTTCATGCATGACTAAAGAGAACACTATCAGTTCCAGCAGAAAGTTTTTTTAAAAAAATGAGTTAGCCAGTGGTGTGGTCTTGCAAAATAAAGGTGGTGATTACAGTTTTAAAGACAGTCTGCTACCTAGGAGGCAAATAAGACATATACCTGAAAATCTCTGGTTTCAGTGTTGAATTAGATTAATTATCTTTACATTAAGAATAAAAGTAAAAACTTACCAAAACATAATTGTCATGGATTTTATCATTCAGTAGTAGTTCTGAGCTATTCTTGATCAATTTGATTCAGCTTCAGCAAGCTGAGGGATTTAATTTTGCATACATGTGATAGAACAGTAGCCTAAATGCCAGATGCTCATAATCTTAACAGAGCATATTTTCCCCCTTTTCAGACACTGGTTGTGCATCACAGGAATGGGGAGGGCAGGAACAATGCATCTTTGGGAAGAAAGTACATGCCAAAGCAAGAAGGAATGTTCAGGAATAACCTTACAGTCCAGTGTCAGGAGACAGCTCCCTGGAAACATTAGGGCAATGACAGAGAAGTTTGAAGTGCTCAAAGGATCTACAGCCACAGGGGGTTATATATGGATGGTTTGTAAACTAAACATGCTCCCATGAGCCAGACATTCACACTGCAGCACCAAAATGATCTTGTGCTGTCATTCAGTAATGATATCTCATTTGATACTCAAGTGCATATTGTAGCCCTGAACATGAATACTGAGTTCCTCTTGTTAAACACCCTACTGCAATTCAGCCACAGCTTTAATTCTCTTCATCATTCTGCATTGTACAGTTTATGAATACATCCATTTTCACAAGACCATGATAATTGAATTGCACATTAATAGCATTTGGCAGTAGGCGCAAAACTAAATCAGTTGCTTACAAGAAGGCATATTGAAACCGTTGCAAAAAAGACTTGCATTACACAGTTACGCAGTAAAGCACTAGAGGTCACTCTTACAATTTGGGAAGCAAGGTTTAAGGAAAAGGCTCAGGCTTCTCCCCAGTGCAGAATTATGAAGCATAAAACAAATCAGGTATGAAATATATTTACTACTGGCCTTCCAAAGTACTTCTCAAAACCAAGCCAAACTTACAGTATAAAAATGAGGGACTTGAATGAAGCAATTTTCCACATATATTTTAGTATTTATTAATGTGTAGTATCTTTATTTATGAATAATTCCTAAATCCTGTGTCAAATCACTCATCTGAACTGAAAAAGTAAGAACTCTCCCATGCTATAGGCAAGGAAAAGTAAATGAAATTATTTAAATTAAGGAGTGAGTGCTAACATGTGATGAGAATTTTGCCAATCTAATGCATATTATTCCTTTTCAGTATCTAATCTGGAAAAAAAAAAATCTGTTTATATATTATTTTGGGAGTGAGCATTTCAGAGGGAGAATTAGTTAGTTTTAAAAGTGGCAGTTTCCATCTCAGTTATCGAAGTATTAATGGGTTAGTGTGCTAGGTTTCATAAAATGACCTTAGGAGAAAATATTTTTTTCATAATTACTGATTACAGTAGGTACAAACAGCAGCCATGATCTATTCCCTTGACCCTGCTTTACTCCTTTTTTCTTGAGAAGTTGAGCAGGAAATGAAATCCATTTCAGTAGCTGACTCTACTTCAGGCATTAATGTATTCAGACAGGTTTAAAGTTCAGTATTCTTGCATGAATTTTGATGGTAGATTGTCCAGTAGGCTGCCATTCATTAAAAAAAAAAAAAAAAAAAAAAAAAAAAAAAAAAAAAAATAGGTCTTTTCAGTATTCTTCCTCTAAATTAATTTATTTTTCTTCTTTAAATTTTATGGTTATTTCTTTAGTATAATATCCTGAATGCCTAACTTCTGCCTTGTCTTACTTCAGACCCACTGCCATTAAGACCAAAATAAAAACCTTTATACTTTATCCTGAAGTGACAGTGTTGATGTCACTATATCAATTTTATAAAGAAACTGTATTGGATCAAAATATAGATCTGTTCTAATTACGTCTGTCTTGAAAGAATCAATGTACTTCTCTTTTGAGTAAAATGATTTTTAGATTCTTAGATTACCTGAAAGTGACAGACTCGACTACCTAGAATATCAAAGTTAATTTCTGTGGTTTTATTTTGGATTTGTTTGCTTGTTTTCTGCTGAAAAATAGCACTAACATTTCCAACAATGAGCGGTAATAATTCCTGCTGGAAACTCAAACATTTTAAAAGTTCTGTAGTAGTGGTGCCTTGTGCTTTCCTATGCTTCCTTCATTGCAAAGAATTGCACTAACAAAGCAGTTGAAAGAAGTTTGAAGTGCACAACTGCAAATAAGTAACTGCATAAGGTCAAGTGTGAGCTTTAAATTAAGGATTAAAATATTCCTGTAAGATTTTTTCCACTGGTTCTAGGAAACATTTCTATTTTATTGAGAACTTTCTCTACAGCTGTAAATCAGCAAGTTACTAAATCAGCCCTTGAGAGCTTGCCAGAAATTTGTACTCTAATAGGTGCAGTATTTTTTTTTTTTAACTCTGTAAAACTGAAGTGTTGCATGAAACATAATTAAATCCTCTACAGACATCAAGTCAACTGTGACTAAAAATGATTAAGGTTAATTTTGTGGTGAATGGAAATAAAGAGAACACATTAGGGACTTCCTGTGTAAATTCTCACCTCTTTATACCTGCTTCTCTTTGTTAAAACTTTCCAGTTTTATGGAATATTTTATCAATTCAGATTTTTGTATTTTTTCTGCAATAATGATAATTTATAGAAATGCAGAAATTTTTATTATTGTTAGTATAATTTTTAAATATCAGGGATTTTTTTTTTTTTTGCTAATGCTACTACAGAAAACCTACTCTAAGGCTGGCAGAGAATGGCGGTTAATGATACTGAAGTTTTAAAATAGAGGACTGAGTGATCACATACCTTGATTATGTTATCAGGTGCATGTCATTGTACAAGTAATATCCAGAGGGAAGAGATTACTTGCTACAGGGAACATACTGGATCTTAATCTAAAAAATAATTTCATTCTGGTGTTAATTATTGGTACCAAACAGTTCCATAGGCTGTTTGACAACTTTATGGAATCACATTGAAAAATACGCTAAAATGCTATTTACCACAAAAAATTTAAATTGAAATGTAATTCTTTTATCATTAGTTTGTGGTTGATATTAAGTGTAGGGGAGCTGAAAGTAGAAACTTCCTTACTCGTCTTAATATTTACCTTCTTTTCATTATTATCAATCTCTACTCTGCAATAGCAGTGGAGACCCCTTCAGAGACCAGCCATGTCTGGGCAATTATTTACATGAATGAAACATTACAGACATCTCTAGTATATTTTGCATGTTTTTAGTACAGTAACATCAAAAGATTGTACTAAGATCAAATCTAAACCAATACTAATCAATAAAACTGTCAAAATTTATTTCAGACTTTCAAGGTTGAGAATTCACAGAAAGGCCTTGGGTTGATTACACTGAGTATGATCAGGAATTTGCATCCCAGAGCGCTAGGCTTTCAAATTCCCATGTACATTTTGTCCCTGGGCTCAGTCAGCGGGATGGATGGAGAAAATTTGGTTATGATTGATGGATAGTGACAGGCAAGTAATGACATTCTCGAAGTATGTTAGAATAAACCATAAAACAGAAATGCAGTAGGTTATATATGAAGTATATTGTCAGTGCTAGTAATAACTTTCGCGTTATGTGTTAGGATATACTGTGTTTTAGTTGTATATGCATATAAGGTACCATGCTCAGCTTTAGTATTTTTATCTTCTGCACTGCAGTATAAAGCAACAAATAGTTTGTCATATATTAATATATTTCATGTGATAATATATTTACCAGTATTCTGTCTACTGCTTCATCTTCATAGCTTCTAGAAGTTTAGCTGGGAAAAATAGGTCAAATCTCTCTGCCATCCCTTCTTACCCCTGCTGCCTCCCACCCCAAAGAAGCAAATCAAAGAACACTTGAATGCTTGAAAAGCATTACATGTTTCAAATACTTATTTTCTAACACACACCTCTCCTCCCCCCCCCTCCCCCCCCCCCCCCCCCCCCCCCCGCGAACTAACCCTGTAGTTTGCTGCTACTTGCAAGTGAGAGTTACTGTGCAGCATTGCACAGGATTACAGTTCTGGTTTTTTTGTGAAAGTTAGAACTGCTTCTCAGTACTTTTAAATGTTTATTCATTGTTAGTTGCTCTCAACTAAGAAGGTGACAACAGAGGTGGGGGCAGTGAGATCCATCGCTAACTCAAAGGACACTCCTTTGTAGAACACATTGAGCAATGTGTTAGGCATGATAAAGAAATACCAAATACTAAAATCAGAATGCCTGTTGGTGACTCTAGAAGTACACATTAACTTTATTCAAGAGGTTTCTGAAGTGAAAAGTTTAAATTTTCTTTTTCCTCTCAGTTTTCAGTCTTTTTATGAAGAGGGGAAGGAAAACTAAAAAGAATAATGATAACGGTGATCTCACAAGTTCCTGTATAATTGCTTGGTTTTATGCAGTGGTAAATAGGACTAATATTAAATAGTTTTGGTAGTTTGATCTGGTAGTTTTTGAATATAAAATTCTTTTTGTAACTTACAACTTTGGCAGTCAGGGTCTGTGATTGAGTTCTACATTAAAAGTTCAAAAAGAGATTATGTGTATTTCAGCATACAAACATGCATTATATAAATGGCATTATGACAAAAGCTGTCTCTCTAAACTTGAAAATAACATAAAATGTATAAGAGACAGTATGTTGTCGTGACAAAAGTGGTTTTGTTTTGCTTTTTTGTAAAAAAATGGTGCAGCTTTAACATTAAGGTTTAACCAAATGTGGTTAACTGAAATTTTGACTCTTCAGTGTTTTATATTTAAATATTCAATTGTGCTTAGTTATCTGCTGAGTGTTTGTGTTTTATATATGTACAAGTATAACATTGCAGACTGGTGTTTGTCAAAGGAATACTCTGTAGGTCTTCTATCAGATGAAAACTATGCCAGTAATCTTGAGTTAAATCTGTAAAATGCAGAGGAGGGTTGGTGTCCAATATTTTGCTTTTCAGGAGACAGTTTTCAGTGTTTATTACAAGTTTCTATGCTATTTTTTAATAAGCAAAATGTAGTGTGGACTGCGAGGTAAAAATGATACTGTTTATATTCTACCTAATGAATATTTTCAGTGCAGTAATATGAAAAGTGCATGAAAACCAGGAAACTTCTGACATCTAAAGTAGATTATAATTATTAACTACAGAATTATTATTTAAATGCCATGCTCGCTTAATAGACTAGTGAAGAAAACTACAGCTAGGATTTTAAATCTTGAAGGATAGAGAAAAAATACTGTTAGGAAATCTATTCAGCTGGGTAGCTGGTCTAATTACTTTTTTCGTAAGTAGATCTTGTTATTTGGTTGTGCTCAAGAATAAGCTATTGCTTATTCCTTGCTGTTAGAGTGCCTGTTTGTTTCTATAGCAGTCTTTTAGCAATTAAAATATTTACATACATGGTCTTGAAAGAAAAATAGTTAGAAACAGCATGCTGGAATATTATAATTTATGTTTATTACTTAATGTCACTCATTATTCAGACGATCGCTGAAGAAGCTCTTGCTCTTTTTAAGGGCTTTATCTGTACACTTTGAAATGTAGATAGAAACAGCTTTTCAAAAACTTATGTTGTTCCTAAAAATATTTTATAAAGATTTTTTTTTCTCCAGCTGTATCTGGCTGACCTGATCAGTTATTGTGAAAATATACCTTTAAGCAAAATTCTAAACAACAATAAAATAAAGTCTTATAAAGTATGTGATTAAACAAGTATAAAAATTTGCTCTTATTCAGATGCTGTAACACCAATTAAACAGCCTCAGTAGGAGAGCAAACTGAGTAAATTATTATTAGAGAAGCAGAGATCTTGAACAAGATAGCAAGAGTAAGACCTTCAAAGGGTAACATGCACTACAAACATGATGCTGTCAACAGGCTGAGTTGCATACAGAGAGCCTGAATCACTTTGGTTAATTCACCTGCAGCACTGCACTCTTCCCTCAGTTACATTTGACTGGGTATGCTCAACGTGGGTATTCTGCAGCTATCTGAAGGTTTTGCAGGAAGGAGAGGGGGTATTACAAATTAATGGTAAAGGTCGTATGATGTTTAATGCCACGTAATATTAACAATAAGACACTGATTTGAATCTGGAAGACGTTTAGAATTAGAAATAACTATAGAGGAGCTGAATTTTCACTGCTTCAGATATTAGCAAATGTGCCTTACTGTTGAGGTATATGATGAATTTTCCTGCAGAGACTGGAAAATTGGGATTTACCTGTCTAAAATTAAAAATGCTAGAGTTGGGTATTTGCTTCTGAGATAGCTAAGTCCCTTTTTAGTCATATGAGAGAAAAAAATATTTCTTATAGGAAGAAGTCATGTAGAAGATGGAAGGAAGAAATAGCATGCAAAGTTAGTTATCCAGTATGAGGCGATTACTGTGTAGAAGTGCCATTTGCTTCATCACTGATTATGACTCTGAGTCTAAATAACTAGGTCGGCTATAGGCTTTGTAGACATAAAAACTTATATGACATGGGTCCCAGTTCCATCAAAATACCCTTCTCTAATTACTGCTGGAAAAACATAATAGCAAGCTGTACTGACTGCCTTGTGCAGTAATCGCTGGCTATACCTAATGTATTCATGTTTGGTATTGAAGCTCCTAGCCTCCCTAGTCTGTGTTTGGGTAGTTGGGTTTTCCTCTATTTCCCAAGGGTTAAAGCTGCTGCTGTTCACAGTCCTAGTCAAAATATAGGGTCTAAGTGAGGAGATGGAAAAATCCTACGAGTGAGAACATATTTCACTCCTGAAAGCATGAAATACACAAGTATTTTGAACCTTACACAATGTTCTAATAAAGAGAAAAACTCATTAACATAAAAAAACTGGAATTGCCTGTTCTGCCCACCTGGGACAATTGGCTGTGTTTTAACCCCAGTCTTGTGAAAATGTCTTAAATATCTTTTTTTTTCTTTTTTTTTTCTTCTAAAGAAAGCATAGGGAAAGAAGTGACTATTATGAGTAAATCAGCATTTCTTTTCATAGAACAGTAATAAAACAGATAAAAGTATCTTGGTACGTTTATAGTTACTTTAAAGCCTGTCTACTATCCATCACCTAATGATGGTTATAAACTTACTGCTATACAGGTTAGGAAGTCCTTTTATGCTCCAAGCCAGCAAACTGGATCTCACTGTAACTTCTTCTCCAGGTCAGTCATTGGATATTTACCTACTATGCAGCAGTCTGATTTGCAATAGTTTTGTAATCATGGAGAGACTTACCATTCTTTTTCTAGAAGAAAACCCATAATCGTTAGTAGCTAAGATTTGGGTTTTTTTAAATTAATGAAAAATGACACTGTGTCTTGATGTTCTGATTCAGCTAAAGCTCCTAGTAGAATCAATTGGAGCATCAACTGGAGCTTTGCCTAAATAGATATTGAATAAAAGCTTTAGAAAGAATGAGCTGAATATTCATTCAACAGTGGTATGCTGCATAGTCTGAATATAATGGGTGTCTATTTACTTTCTATGTAGCATGCTTTATATGTACTAGTCTTTTCATTTTGCTTTGGTTGGAGAACTCAGATACGGAACTGTGTAACAAACAAGAATTGCTCATTTGTCCATTTGACAAAAAATAAACATGAGGAGAAAAAACATTTAGAATTTTAGCTGTTTCCTGTGGTTAAAGAATTTATATGCCTACAGTGAAAAAGTACTGCTCTGGTTTTATGAGCAAATAGGAACATTTTTTTAAAAAAATCGATGATTGATTTTAATTTTCAAGGGTAAAATAGCCACTCAAAACTTAGCACTTTCAGAAGTATCTGAATACAGCAGAACACACAGGGGGTTGCTGAACTCTGTCCTCCAACTGACAAGGTGTGTTGTGGTAACTCTTGGTTTTATCAGCCTGAATCTGGAATTTGTAGGGCTGTTTTTCAGCTGTACCATGCCAGTGTGCTGTGGAGCTCCCCTGTACCCTTCAGCGATTGCATTTTTGTCCTCAAGCACAGCCTGCCTCAGGGTCTGCTTTTCCACACAGTAGACACGTTCTCAAGTAATTAAGACCAAGAACAGATCTCTTGGAGAAAGAAGGGATCATTATAAAACTTGTTTGCAAATACTTGCCCACAATTTTAGCTTGTTTACTCTTGCATAAACGTATCTGTGCATGTCAATATATGTAATTGGATATGTTGCTTTCCCTGTAAGACAGGAGAAACAGAACCGTGGTGGTTTGTGGTCGTATTTCTTAATGTATTTTTGGACAGTCATGAGGACAGTGATGAGTTTGGCACAAGAAGAGGACTATGACAGGGCTTTGCTCATGGCACAGTGCTGTAAAAACTATTATTCTGGCTTCAGTAAGTAAGATGAAATGTAGAAGGAATTAAATGATAGATGAATCAGCTATGAATTATTTGTTTGGATTTGATAGCCCCATGGTTACTGTAAGACACTGTCGATATATATATATATTTATTTTTTCATCTGGGTGAAACTTGCGGTGCATATAACAATAAATAAGTGTAAAACTGTCAGCTGTCCTAGACAGAGGTGAAGGTTAGAAGCACTCTTCTGAAGAAGCCTTTAAGATATGTTAGGAAATGTATAAATTTCTTTTACAAATCATCACTTTTTTACCATCTACTCCTTGTCTATTGTTAATGTGCTTTGAGGCATTATGACTTCTTTTTTCTCTTTCCTTCCTGAGGGGTCAAAAGACCGTAATCTGTACTCAACTGCAAACTTGTTTTGACTTTTGTGAACTGTGACTATCTCTTATATCATTCGTATGCAGTATAGTTCTGCTTTACTGTGTCCTGAGTAATTCTTTTTGATCAGGAAAACTAAAAATTTAAAAGATGAAGACTGTGAGGAAAGATGATTGATGTGCAAGCACCAATGTGAACTACTCTTTGCTGTCTGTAATGAGGGGTTGTTATTTTTGAACCCTTTGAAAATTGTCTACATCTATTTCCTAGCTTGCAGGAGTCCAGAAATCATAAGATATTCAGTCAGTCCCAGATTTTGAGAACAATGAGTGAGGTATGCATTCACCATTATGAAATTGATTTGTTTTATGCTTAGGATACTGTTGTAGACACTAAGCTTTTTTACACAATCTTGTGTCATGTTTTTTGGCGGGGGGGGGTAGTGGTGAGCTGGGAGAGAACATAATCCACCATGGCAAAAATTGCATTCCTTCTTCTCTCTTTGCATTTTGATTCTTGGGAAGGGTGGTAATGTGTTGTCTGTAGGTATTCTAGGGAAGGATTGAGATCTAGGTAAGGATATTCTAAGAAAGGTTGAGAAATTCTAACAGAGAATTCTCACCTCTTGTGTGTATGTGTGATGAGTGTACTGAAAGGGTTAATTTCTGTTTTGATAGTTTTAATATGTTTTCGTAACATCTCAGTGGATGTGTTTCTAAGATACTGCTGCAGTGTCTTAGAAAAATGTATGTTGAGTGGAATCAAATTATGTCAAGTTTCAGTGTGTGGTTGTGCATACTTGAACATTACAGAGTGAAAGGCATGATTCAAAAACCTACCAACAAGCTACTGTCAGGAAAAAAATACTGTGGTGGCTTACTGAGGAAATGCTAACTATGATGCTCATATTAACACGTTTGCTTTTATAGTTATATTTATTTGTATCAATTTCTTGTTGAATGCTTTAATTGCTTATTAGCAAACTTTTTTTTAGAGATTAATTTTTCATACCTTGTTGTTTGATAGTATCAGAAGTATTATGATTTACTGATTCTATATGTATTTTATTATTTATAGTACTTCTGTTGCTTTAATTAATGTAGAAGTACATTTGGAAAATAGTGTCGCAACTTGGATGTGTCCTTTTCTCAGTCATTCAAGTTGGATAAATATAACATAAAATAATCTAAAACCTGGAAGACCCAGACTCCTGAGGATTTTGAAATGTTCCTGTGATCCTTGCTTTCCTACCCTGCCACTTGCTAGTAGAGAGGTATGTGTAGGAGGAAGCTGTATTGAAGAAGTAGTTCCTCTGACTTTGGAACCCCACTGCTAAAACCATGTTAAAAACACTTGAAATAATACACCGTTTCAGTCAGAAAAAAATCATGTACTATTTAGTGCAATATCGTTTTTCAGAATAAAACACTGTAAAGTGCTTTCTAAAAATGTAATTTCTTGTAAAATCTGACCACATAAATGGGTGGTAAATGGCAGTAAGTGGTAAGCGCTCAGTGTGTTACCCACATGGAATATAAAGAGTGTTCAACTTTATAGTATCCTTTAATGTCCTAAAAGTATTTGAAAGATAGTATCCACTTTAATTTATGCTGACCAAATAATACATTGTAATTTTTCCCACAATCTTTTCATCAGTGAGAAATCGTATGCCAGATCATAGTGTGCTATCTGTATTAGTGTAGGGAATTTCTCAGGAAAGAGGAATTGTTTTATTCCTTTAGACTGAGCAAAGATTTTATTTTCAAAGCCTAACTAAGATTCAGAAGAAAATCAAATATTCTCACTCCCATCCCACTAGACAACTCTCACTCCCATCCCACTGGGGGGAGTGAAAGAGTGTCTGTCTGGGGCATAGTTGCCAGCTGGGGTTAAACCACAACAAGGACTTAAAACTTAATTCATTGGCTTATAAAAATTTACACTTGCCCAAGATGCAGAAAATGTTCATGTTGGTTTGTTTTTTAATTGACTCTGGTTTAGTCTTTTTTCTAGGCTGAAATTTCCTGTAGTATGAAATAATGTTATGTGATTAATCAAAAGAAAGGTTTGGAGATCCAGTGCTTTGTCAGTGACAGTCACAGTATTTCGTAAACTGCTTCTGTTCCCTTTTGCAGGCATCAGAAATTCAGATGCCAGATTTTTTTATTTTTACCATGGCCTCATTTTTTTGTGCTGGCAAGTTGTCCAAGAGTTGGAATTACCTATTTCTGACATGTAGTTTGGCAGCCAAGAGCAGCCTTCGCTGCTCTTGCTCTTTACTGTTTCTTACCGTTACCGAAAAATGAGGGCTTTTCATAGTGGTATGAGTGGATGGACATAGATCCTTCCAGCTTCAAAGTTTTGTGTATACTTGAATATATAAAGAAACAACTAATAAACAGAGAAGAGACTACTAGTCACTTAAAATGTGTGTACTGCTTGTAGCTCATCTTCTGTGCTAGCAAATGAGTTTACTCACAAAGCTTGTTTGTGCATGTCAACAGTCAGTGTTGGTAGGTCATCCTTATGCTGTCTTTTGGTATTGTATAACTTTTGTGAAATTCCAGTATTAAAATAATTGAACAAAATGAAACTTTACAAGGATTTTTTTAATATCTGATCTTTTTAATTGTGGAACAAGAATAAAAACATGTAATCAGTTACCTTAATGAATGCACGAATAATCTGCATGCAGGTCTCCAGGCTTTTAAGTGTAGGCCTCTTTCTGGCCTTGCTGATGGTAGTAGCTGTCAAAGGAAGGACTTCAGCAGGGATCTAGCTGACATCAGCACCTGTAAAACAGCAAGAAAGAACTCGTATCATTTAATTCTTACATTTAAACTTCAGAAAAACTTTATGCACAATATCAATGAATTCTTTAGGCTGGCAAGATTGCTCTTGTAACAGTGTAGTTGGAAATCTAGATGTAAAAAATGACTGCATATGCAGGGATTTGTTTGTTTTTTACAAATCATGACTTTTAAATTGGAACAAAGATGTTTACCATATGTTTGCATCTTTTTAATGTGCTTCACACTGCAGTGCTCTCTTTGACCTCTATTTCATGCTCAGATTTTACATAGTTTTCCTGTGTATGTTCATTCACAATTGCATGTGTTAATTTGATGCAGAACACAAGTATTTTAATTGGACATATCAGTGCAGAATCTGCCTAAGGATGATAAGGAATAGATCCATTTTTGTTCTTGTAAGTGAGTTTCAGAGTTAATGTTGATACACATTCAGATTAAAAATACAAATGCAGAACATCCTGCACAAACATTTTCTGGGGGTTTTCTGAATGTCTCATTCACAACTACTGTGTTCTGGCCTCACATCCGCAAGAAGCAGTGCATTTCCGAATGACGGAAAACTTCTTACTGTCTTTTTTTCCTCTCATTGATAGCAGGTTTGATCAATTCTTGGTCCTTTTATGTTAAACAGCGAGCAGTCTTTTTTTTTTTTTTTTTTTTTTTTTTAATTCTGTATTTAAAACTGTAGGTTTTGTCAAGAAAGGAGATAAATAATCATGACAGTAAGGAAAGAATTTATTTTCAGTGAGATTTATAGTGGGAATTGGTGTTCTCTTTATTAGATTGGTGGATTCCATTTACAGGATCCATCAGTTGTCCAGATGGAGAGAGTTCTTGATTGGTCTCTGTGGTCTGTACAGAGCAAGGAAGGTTATAGAGTATGCTGCAGCCACTGAATGCTTTCTGTAGGTAGCAAGCTACAGATGTTAGTAAAGCTGGGCCAACAGCCAAATATTTAAGTTTTTATGGATATGTGCTTCATGACACATAAAATGTTTCTGCTTTTAGAGAAAAATACCAACATTTTGGCTATTCCTTCTGTTTTAATTGTATTTTGGAGTAATTACAACAGAAATAGATACTACAGAGTTATGAATTTTGGCCTGTGTTTTGTCCTAAGGATTTTGACACTGACTAAACTTTCCAAAAAACATGGTAACTCCTTTTTATAGGTCTCATCTCAGGCGTTCTTTAGGTTTTTGAGAAACTGGACATTCCTGATTGTACTAATACGTGTGGTACATCTAGTATAACTGGTTCCTTTCCTCTGACCGTTTACGATGTCTTTGGCTCAGCAGAGATTTTCTTATGAAGTTGGGTTATGTAGATTGCAGTTTGCTGGATGTACTGCAAGCAAATACAATTGCTTTTTGACAGTGTGGTACCACTGCAAGACTCCATTGATTTGAAAAACTCATATTGATATTTATGTCTTTGATGCTGCCATATTTAGTCAAAACCTTCAAAACATAGCTGCTTCCCTTACCACCCCATCTGCCCCTGCCATCTGTTTAAATTTACTGATTTAATAGCAAGAAATACAGGGTGTCATGTTAAGAAGGGTTTTTTTCCCCAGACCTTTCTATATGATGGTTGTCATTGTCCCAGGAATGACAAGACCCTGGAGCCTGCATAGCCTTTCAGAGCCTGCTACAAGGACTTTACTGGACAGCACACTGTATTGAAGGGTGGTTCAGCTATCCTGTTCAGGGATTCACATTAACAGATTCACCAGTCAAGTCAATTATTCAAGCTTCTGGAAATGCACAAAACAGATTGCAGCAGAGAATTTTTATTTTACAAATTCATAACAGGTTAAGGTTTGCAGATTGACACTGATAGTATTCTGACTGCAAGAACAAGTATAAAATATACAAAAGACAACTAGAGTTTATCATTAAGTGTGATATAGTTCTTGCCCCGTAGGCACCCGTGCTGGAGAGAAGACAAATCCAACTAATTGACCAATCCCAGCAGCTGTGATGGAATCTTCCCTAACTTCTCCTCTTCCTAATTCACCTTTATTGTCCACTTGAATCTCCACTTCCTAATTTACTTTTAGGTAGAGTTTGAGTGACTTTAGTCACACGTTCTTTTGTTACTGATTGTTGTAAAATTCTTTCTTTTTGCTTTTAAAGTTACAATTAACAAAATTAATAAAAATTTAAAGCACATGGTCTGTGAAGTTACTCATACATTGGAAGTGGCAAGGTTTGAGTTGGAGGTGTGCTTTGGTATTACAATGAGCTTATAACAAGCAAAGTTCATCCAAGGAAAGCAGTTTCACCATAATTCCTTGCTCAAACACCAATGTCTTTCCTTATTTTTCTTGTTTGACAGCTGCTATGTGTTTTGTCATGCCAAGCACATTCTACCCTGGAAGTAGTAGCTGCATTTTACCCTAATATTTCTTTAATGTTGTAACTTTGGGGACTGGGGGAGTTTTCTCTAATTTCCCACATTTTTGCACATCTGGTCTGATTCTAAACTTAGGCAGTCTCAAAGAGGAAATGCATTGATAATACATCACTAGCTAGATCATGAGCATTCATTGGAATGGCAGGATAAGCTTTATTTTAATACTGGATAAATTCATTAAACAATAATGAAATGCAGTGTTTTTCTAGACACCATACAAGTTTAGGAGATCATTACATTTGTTTTCTTTACAGGTGAATAACATTTCTTTAAGCAGGCCAACAAAATAAGGCATACAGGAAAACACAAACCTTTTGCCTTTGTATTGATATATACAAATATGTACGGAAGTATGAGGAAGTGTCCAGCAAGGGACTGGCATGCAAAGACTACTCTTACTGAAAATGACGAACTTGAGAAGCTAGGGCCAAGAAAAAAAATAACTGGGTTCTGTCAGACAGTGCATGCTCTTCAGAAAAAGAATCACATACTTGTACCATCTAGGGTACCTTTGAGTTATTAGAGTTTGCCAAGATATTAAGATCTTACCATCTTCAACCTAAACAAAACAGTGGAAGCTCATACAAAAATTTTATTCTACCAAAAAATTGACATATTGACAAGACATATGATAATTTATCTAATAAAGACTGTGGGCTGGTCTCATAACCATGAAGGCAAATTTATCTCAAACCTTTTTTATTGAAAAAAGATTTGGACTGCAAAATTTATTCTTCAGTTAAATTGAATATTAAGTTGTGCCTCACGTGCCTTATTAATTCTTTTAAAGCAATTTAAAAATGTGGTATATACAAAGGTCCTTTTGGTGTAGTTCTTTTATACAGTATTTAAGCTCTATTACAACATGGGAGGGGGTTGTAATGAAGATGTCTTTCTCTTCTTGTTTTTCTGTCTCTCTTTGATAACTCTCAGAGTAATTTTGCAATATTGTACTCCAGGAATAAGTGGAAAGGGAAATACACATTACCTGTGTTTTTCATTGTTTCAGGTAGGCAGCCTGAAACAGTAAGCCTAGTTTTATTTGTTTTATACTCAGTTATATTACTCTATTTGTGATAGTTTTAACAATCTAAATCAAACAGGAACTCTTCGGGCTGATTATCCATATGTCCATCCAACATCCCTCAATTACAGAGCACTACCAAAATTTATATTATCGTTAGGTGCAAGCTATTGATTTTAATTTAAAGATCCATTTTTAAAATTCCAGATTTTTCAATTTAGATGATGAGACTTGAATTCATCAGTATATTTTATTGCTTGATAGCATGTTGCTAATTCAATAGAATTCTGTCATTCATCTAAGAACAAGTAATCAGTAATGCTGAATTTTGTTTACTATCCCACCACTTCATTCTTCCTTTTAAATGTGTAATGTAAAATGATTGAGGGTTGTGGATGAAATGCTATCTTCTGCCACTGGCGTACAGTTTGGTATGTTTATATATATGTTTATAACCTTATCTTTGAGGTTGGAACGTGGATTTGTAATCCTTCATGTTAAGACAGCAATAGAATATGATAAATTTTAAGCAGCCACTTGCTTTTCACAGGTGTTCATACTGGTAGGTAATTCCATGTCATCTTACAACTGACTAATACACTTCAGCCACATCTATCTAACAAGCTTCTGACTTGAGCTGAAATTCTTGTTAATTCCTTTCAAGTACATGACCTTGTACTTTCTGGTGTTGGATTTCATCCTATTTCTGTTACTCTGTCATCATGTAGTTCTTTGTTAGGATATCTTTATTCTGCTCTGTAGTGATGACACATCCTAATTTTACAGGGAGAAGAATTCATAAACACAACTCTTTTTTTTTTCTTTTTGTTTCATATTTTTACTGAAATTAAGGAATGCCTTGATTCTAGATTGCTAATTCCTGTGCAGTTTGATTTTCTCCTTCTCTGTATCTCCCATTATCATTTTCCTGTCCTTATGCAGTATCTAGCTTCTTTTCCCATCTACTCTTAAATGACTAGCAAATTCCTATGCAACAATAGATAAAAATCAGCCACTGCTTTTCAGTCTAAAAATTGCCTTAGAAAACCATAGATTACTTCACATGATCTGTGATAGATAACCTTTGTTGCATTTGATCCAATTTTACACTTACCTTCATTTCCTTAAATATTCTTCCCTTGCAAATTGTTCTACACTTGCATATATTATTGAAGTCAGATTGACAGAATTTTACTCCCTGCTTTGCACCCCTACTATATTCCTCACCTCCACCATTCTCCATTTACTTCACGGAGCGTTGTCTGATTATTCACTATCAATTCTCCCTGGTAGATTAGTATATGGTGGTTGTTTCTGGATCTGTGGTATCTTGTATCAGGTTTTCAGAACTCAGGAATGCAGACTTTATTCTGAACAGAACTGGAATGTTATAATCCATTGCTTGATTTCTTTTTTTTTTTTTCTTACCATTTTTTCACATTTGTTCACATTATCCATCCTGACTCTGTCCTTCTGGTCATCAGTCACATTTCTAATATATTTTGAGAGAGATTGCTGTATAATTTAGTAGCTAACCATACTTGAGGGGGAGCAAAGAAATTTCACAATTAATATTAAATGCTTTCATATTTCAAGAAAAAATGAGATCTATGTTAACAGAAAGTAGAATGTCTCATCAATAAACATAGCAGGCTGTACTTGTTAAACATACTGATTTGGAGAATCATAGATATTAAAAGATAAACATACTCAGAATTCATTCTTAAATTACAGCATAAAAAAATGAGTGATAAGGGCCAATAAATGTTTAAATAACATGAACCTTGGAAAGCTTTCTGGTATTATTACTTCTAAAAAATACGTTGCACGTGCTTAATTTTATATTTGCTTTCTATTATACTAGGAGGGAACAATTAAATTTAATTTTGTACTATTGATTTTTCTTGTTTTCTCTAGCTAGTTAAATTAGACAGTGTGCCTGAGCTGCTGCAAGACAATATATTGTTTGAATTTAGTAAAAATACCTGGGAAAACCCTCACCACACAAAACTAAAAGTAATAGAGCAGTGAGTTCTGTCTAATCTAAATGTGCTGTGCCCAATAGAAATGTTTTAGTTGTTTTATATTTTGCTGAAACACCTTTTTTTTAATAATTAAAAATATCTTTCTCTTCCAAGTTCCTGAGTATATGGGGTTTTTTAATATTCTTGATTTTGTTGTAAAAGTTACTGATCTATGCTACTGAGTCAGTGGAGTCATTCAAAAATACTACATGGAAACTCACCAAGTGTAAAATTTAATTGTAAGTATCCATGTTTGTATGTCTCACCATAACACATACATTAGTAACTGAAAAGAATTACAGTATTAGTATATAGACATTTCTCTATATGAACCAGGGGTACATACTATGTTTGTCCAGAGTGATCCATTGAACCTCTCTCAGTATGTATAAACTAACTCAAAAGAAAATTATTAAATTGTGCTGCGTTATAACAGTAATGGCCCATCATTTTGAATAATGGGCCATTAATAATACAATAATACAGGCAGTTAAACGTAATGATTATTTTATGGAAATTACTTTGGCTCATTCCCAGTTTTAAGCTATTTTTATTATGTAAATTTAAATAAATATTAGCTAACTATTGCATTAAACAACAATATGGGTAGTATAATTGTGCCAAATTGAATTAAACTAAAAAGGAATTGCCAGTGGATTATATTAAAATTTGTATCTTACATGACATTCAGTCCCATGAGATACTGTTTCTTTGCTATTTATGTTATATTTCTTTGATAATATTAGCAGGTTAGGTGTTTCTGTACTTAGGGATCTGGTTGGTTGGTTAGTTGTTCATTTACAGAAAAGAAAAGATTAATGTTCCATAGCAAGCAAGTACCTTCCCAACCCTGAAAATCTAACAAGCAAACAAACAAACAAAACAAAACAAACCGAACAAAAAACAAAACAAAAAGCAAAAAAACATACCCAAAAAAACAAAACAGGGAGAAATTAAACTTAGTGATACTGTGTAACTGACTTGGACTTTTACATACTTTCAGATTATAAATTTTTGATACTTTTGTGAGGAGAAAACGCAGTGCTTTACTTCTACTTTCAAATGCTAAAACTGTTAAAAATACTTTGACTTGCTGTACATTGAGTTTCAACTGAGTGCACTAAGTATTGACTAGTATTTAAAAATACTGGGAAATAAAGGGTTAGTTATCCATCTCCCATGTGTATCTGTGCTTTTCATGTTTTGTTTTAGCTTTGGTTTTTGTTGTTGAGGTTTTTTTGTGGGGGTTTGGTTTTTTTAGTTGTTTTTGTTTGTTTGTTTTATTTCGTGGCAGGCTCAGCATGAACTCTCCTGCTGAAGGCCAAGGTTCTCAGAACTCTGTTCAATGAAGAACATAAAATTCATTTATAGACAGTCCGAGCTTGAGCTTTTTTGAAAGTTTTCAATCTTAATATAGCCTCCAACCTTGCTTTTTTCCATTAATATTTGAGACACCGTCCATGCATTCCCTCAGTTGCCACGGACACTGATTTTATATGTGTGTGTGCTTGTGCACACAATGGTATTCACTACTATAGTGATGAAAAATTGTTTTCTTTCTACTGTCTTAAAATTAATTTCTCTTATGCATTAAAAACCAAAGCTGATAAAAATAATTAATAACCAAAACTGATAGTAGGCTCTGACGTGATCATAGTACTGTCCAATGAATCAGGTTTCTGTAAAGGGAAGAGCTTGGGAGCAGCTGGCTGAATTCTTTAACCCTTCAAAGACTGAGAATGTGTACATGTAGATACAAGTCATATTGAGTTTTGGTCCTGTCTGTAAATGAATATTTGTGTTTGAGACTAATTAATGGAGCTGGACTAAGAAACAGTTGGTGGAATTGAACTAGTTCACTTCTTGTGAAATATGCTGTGTGAATGGATAAATTTTGGTTCTGTCTGGGGAGGACAAAGAAATAGAAAGTGCCAGCACTAAAGAAGCCACCTTTTTACAGATTTACGTTCTACAGTATAAGATTGTATATATACATATAGAGTGATACAAGGTGCTTTGAGCTCCATTGTAAACATTTACCAGGTTTGTGACTGTGGTTGTGTGGATTCTCTGGTGTCTTATGAGAGTCCATCTGACAGTTTTGACTGCAAGCAGAACACTAGTAAAGTCCCTTTTCCTTATCAAAACAAAATTTGTAGGAACTTTGCTATCTTTAAAGACTTTCCAGTTCTTGAAATTCTTGAAATTGAAATTAAGAAACAATGAAAAGTTGGACAACACAATGGCGATAGAAATAGTTAAATACACTGTATATATATATATGCATCTATACAGTTAAATAGTTGTTATGCCTTATTTCTTTAGGGAACTAAGTTAAACTGTATGTTTCTTTTTTCATGATGATCTTTGACGTTTTTCGATGAATTGGGAGAAAATAACTGGGAGAAAATAACAGTTTCATAGTGCTCGGAAGATAGCCACTAAGCCTTTTCTTTGCTTCATTTACACCATCTGGTATGTCTCAGAATTTTTCTGAAAGTAAATATATTAAAAGTTTGACACACTCAGATGATACAGTAAAGGTTATTGGGAACTAAGTAAGATAGATATAAATTCCTTTCAATTCTGGTATATGTATTGCACCAGAGCAACATGGAAAAGTTAAGCTTCTGGTGCAAGGCTAAGTTCAGGAAAGAAATATCCTTCCTCTGGCATTTTAAAATATGTCTATCTGAAGCAAATGTCATTAAAAATAAATCAATCAGAAAAACAGACAGAAATCTTGCTGGCTAATTCTGCTTCAAAGTAGATAAATGAAAGTCTTCAATTTTTATCTAATTTACTGTTATTTATTGTTTCTGTAAATATTATGGGATAGCTCTAAAGGAGAATCTTAGAAATACAGTAAAATGCGAACTGACAGTTTCTACATTCCTGAATGCAGTCATGCACTATTTCAGTCTGAGAGCATCAGGTTTACTACTGAAAGAGTATCAAGCACCAGGCTTTCCTCCCGCCAAGTGCTATTTTCTTTTCTTGTTCCCCTCTTTACCCTTCCCCCCTCCTCCAAAGAAAACAGGCCAAACATATTCTCACTGATGTATTTAATATAAATGTAGATATTTAATTCTAATTGGGAAGAACAGAAGGTTGCATACACATAACTAAAATCACCATGAAAAAGAACAGGTATTAGCAGGCTGACTTTAGAGTCTGATGGATTGGTATTGGAAACCAGCCATCCCAGCCCAATTACAGGTATGGATGAAATTTAAGTTATCCTAACAACTCAGATGGAGTTTGCCATTCTGCTTCAGTCCCATTTCCCATGAAAAGAGATGCTGAAAATGACAGGAAAGAAAAATCTATAAATATGTATGTATTTAAATAAAATTCCTATTCTTCATATTTATTAAACAAATCAGTACAAGTGTGATGTCAAGCAGATGTTCTTTCTTTTCCTGAAGATAACTTCCCCAAAATCAGAAATATGAGGATTCTAGCCTAATACAAGACAAAATTATTAACTAACATAGAAATATTTATTCTAACTGTATGTGAGATAATTTGTGTTCAAGAACTCCAAGTACTAGAACAGAAAATTACATGTTATGGCTATATTTACATGCCAGCTGGGAAATGTTTCATTAGTGGGACTTGATTATCTGCATTTTCAGAAGTTGTCAGAATGGCTATAAGCAAGTGTTTGGTCTCTTCTTCCCCTACCAGTCATTCCTAGGTATATTATATGAGTTAGTGTGAATTTCGCTATGGTCATGCTGTTTGGGTTGCTGAGACAGTTTAGTAATATGAATAGAAGACTTTTGTTGCTGAATGACATCTGCACCAAGGATATCACAGGCACATTCATTTATTATTGTGTGGCATTTGTGAACTGTTCTACCTTCCATTTTAAAGTGCAAATGATTTGTTCATAAGGTGATCATATGGAGTATCTTTTCTTTGAAGGCAAAGTGTGTTCAGAACATAATGCTTAAAAAGTACTATGAATTTTAGAAGTGGCAGTATGGCATGATTTGACTTCAAATCAGATTTTTGAGTAAAAAAACCACAAAAACTAATCAAACCCACAAAACTGTCTTTTCCTCAGAGTTCTTAACTAATGGAACAATTCTACATAAGTTCCTTAGGAAAAGGAATGGCAATTTTATGCTCTGTTCACTTCCTAAATGCTGAGAGACCCTGTCATGCCTTATAAAGACAAAACTAGATTTACCAAGAAACAATAGAAATTATAAATTAATTCTAAACTATTATTTTTTTAGTCTTTACAAAACTAGGAAAGTTAACAACATTGATGCCTTTGAGAATACTTGCTAACTTACCACAAACTCCTATAAAGTATGTTAATAACAGCTCTTATTTTAAAATCAAACTTTAAATGGCCTGGCTGCAGAATTAAACAGTTGAAAAGTATGTCACAGTTAGAAACAAATCTCCAGTGAATAGCTGATGCAGTTCTATTGTGTATGTTAAATAATTTTTTAAGTAAATCTTAGGGGAAAATTAGTAATAATAAAAATTCCCATTAAAATTTTAACAATTAATTACTTCATATTTATGAAGTTTACAAATCCTATTTAATTATAATGCAAATAATAGAATTGTTTCATATATAACAAAAAAAAAAAAAACAAACAAAAACAAAACCAACAGGCTTTTAAAATAATTACATCCTCAACTGAATACAAACACATTTTGATTCCAAAAGCAACTTCAATATTAGGCTGTTAATCTTCTATTGATTAAATATAATAAAAGTTATAATCCTAGGAAGCAAGAGTAGATTTAACCTGTGCATAGCTAAAGATAAAACAACGTAAATTACAAAAATTACTTAAACCTTTCTGATGCCTTTGGATTACTGTCTGTGACAATACTAATCTAGAGAAAAATATGGCTTTATAAAAGTTTTTTTCCTTTTTTCAGTGCTGGATGATGGTTTGGAATTACCACTGTCATTCATGCATCCCGCGATAGATTTTATCATTTTGATCTGCTAGCTTGCCAAATTCCAGGGTATTCTGAAAATTCCTTCTCAGTGCATGTGTTTGAAAGAAGAGGCTTGTATGATTTTTGTCCTGCTTGTGAAAGTGCAAAACTTGGCTATTATCTTTCGTTTACCCTTGTTCTCTAAAATGAAGGCTAAAGAAGGGGAACTTAGCGTGTAACCTTTCTCTGATGCCAGTATACTCTTTTTTTCTGTCTTGTCTCAGCCTAGTTTAGAAATAAAGTTACTTTCAGATATTCTGAGCTAAAAAAAGTTTTTCTAAAATTAAGTAGAACCTATGGGAGGTCACACTCCTCTGAAACAAAGAAAATTTGATTCCAGTGTTCAATACATATAAAGAAATCATACCTCTTGGATTTACTCTAAAATAGAAGTCATTACAACAAATAAAAATTAACTGCATCTCTTTCCAGACTGTCATTATTTCAGGTTAGTACACAGATTAAAACTAACTGAAGAAAACATTTTGAACTGACACCTTAATTTGCATGTTGTTGAAAAACAAGAGCAATGAGAGAACGACTAAGGCAGGGGCTGAACGTGAGGTAACCCAGTGAATAGATTTTTCAACATCAGTTAAGTGTATTCTTTGCATTTCTTGAAGACACCAGGTTGGTCACAGATAACTACTAAAGTGAATGATACTACTGTGTTTGACAAGCATGTACTCTTCTAAGGTTTCTCCACCAGCTATGGGACTTAATTTTTACCCTGTGTCTTCATTTTTCACTGAGCTCTTCGCATATTTTAATGGAGAAAAAGTTCTGAAATAAAGGTTTTCACACATGCTGTATTAACAGGCTTTAGTTGTGGGTTTGTTGTTTGGTTTTTTTTGGTTTTTTTTTTTTTTTTTTTTTTTTTTTTTGATAATTATAGGATTATCTCTTTTCCAGGCTAAATTACTGCCGATCTAATTAATTGATATATGAAATAGTTTCTTTTAGTATCTTTTAGAACCACAAAGGTTTGCTTATTTTTCTTTCTTTGCTTGCCATTCTTAGATCTTTGCTGTTTTTCAGTAAATTTTATTAGATGTTATTACGGTAGTGCTCTAGCTTTGGGTGGTTTCACATGAAGATTTATAACCACTCTTCATTAAATTATTTGATATCTTACAGTCTGTGCAACCTCTTTTCATACCAAGAAAATAAAAAAAGTTCTTGAATCTGTATTAAGGTGTAATGGAACATAGGAACTCTTGATAAGATAAGCTGTGTGCCAGAATCAGATTTGTTTTGTGTCTGAAAAATGTGAAATTCCTCAAAATCAAGAGTGGTTTTCTTCCCTTTGAGTAGCCATAAAAGATGTTTTTAATAAAAATTTACATTTTGAAGTTTCTGAGTAGGGGAAATTATTTGCAGTGTTCACATAGTAAAAAACAGAACAGAACAAAACAAAACAAAAAAACCCAAAACTGAGAATTTTCAAAAGGACTTCAACTCAATAACTGGAAGTGAAAACAGGTCTTGTAACTATCTGAGTATCTCCATTATCACTTGGCTTTCTACTAAGTATTTTATATAGTTAATATGGGACTTGTCTCCACTTATCTTGTGGTAAACTGCATGTATAAATCAGAAGCAATAACCAATCAGTAGAGTCAGTCTCCTCCCATATAGTTGTATTTAGTGTATCCAAAATTCTTTAGTCTTTTATACAAATGTAATTACCTGTTAACGCCTGCTAACTTTGAGCAGTACAAGATCTCACCTTAATTTCTGAAATGAAAGAACTTTTCTAGTGTTTTATTTTAGTTGTGATGTTGCGTGCTTTTCAAGAAAAAATAAATATTCAAGTTGGGAATAAGCTAACTACCTTAAGTGACTGCAGGACCTTTTCATATAGAAAATACATTCAGAGATATGGCTGCAGAAGGCCAAGTAATGATTGAAACAGATCTTGTTTACTCATAACAGAAGTCAGTGCAGTCATAACTTTCATTTTTTTCTCCTGCTTATCATCTCAGCAGAGGGAAAACAGGAAATACTTTAGTGCTTTAGACAAGATAGGTGCTCTGCTTTCATAATTTAAAGCAGTTGGGATGTTGGTGATTTGATGACCTGAAGATTCTTCCTCCTTAGGGGGATTTGCATGACTTTGACATATCAGTTCTAGACTTGCATTCCTGGTATGAATGTTAAAGGGGAGCCTACAGGGTTTTTGATAGCCAAAGTCTTTGCAGGCACAGTAAAAGAAGGAAAATTAGCAATGCTATCAGATGATTCTTGTTTTCTTTAAACAGTGTGGATGTAACTATGTAACTTTATTACCTGCAGCAGATGTTTCTGATTATTTCATTGTGCAACAAGGTCGGGTGAGAATTAATTTAGTTGAAAATTGCAGGTTCCAGGGAATAATAATCTGCCAATGCCATATTGTGGCCAAGAAAAGCAGAAAATACCATATGGAAAAATAGTGGCTGAGGTGAAACTTTCCAATTTAAATCAGGTAAAATATCAGAATATGATAGTGTAAAATTTTACTAGCTCCATTTCTATTTTCCGAAATTTAATGATGATGGCTAGACTGAACTAGAATAGCGTAATGCCATGATGAATGTTAGGCTACTGTTTGAATGCAGTGCCAGGCACACAGCCAACTTCCACTGAACTTATGCACAAAAAAAAAAAAAAAAAAAAAAAAAAAAAAAAAAAAAAAAAAAAAAGAAAGGTAAGTCCTTATTGTAACACAAATTTTACCCTAAACACTGTTTAAGTCATAATGCATAGACACCATAATTAGAAATGGGCTACAGTGCACTGTTTTTCTAATAGTGTGGCATTGCGCGGCTTCTATTTGAATTTGAATAAAGCTTTATTGTAGTTAGAATCGTGTGCTTATCTTCCTGAGACAAAGAACTTTGGTGTCTAGTGTATGATTTCTTCAAGTAATGTCAAAAAAGGATGAATAAAATGTTTTCAAAACAAAATCCTGAAATCACATTCTATTCAACATGACATCTCTTTGTCACCCATTCGCTACATAACAATATAGTTGACAAAAAAACCCCACAACAAAACCAAAAAAATCCAGGTATGGTTTGAGTATTATAGATTTGTTCTTTCAAAGAAAACATTCCATCAGTTGAAATTCTTTAAGTCACTTTAATAAGTCAGTTGGGAATAAGCTTTCAAAAAAAATCTCTGAAAAGTTTGCTTCATAATTTAATATTGAAAGTGTTTATGAAAAAGGAAAAAAACAAACCCCAAACTAACAAACAAACCAGGAAACTATTTCCCTGCTTTTTACAAGTAACTTACTTAGAAAAATGTAAAATTGAACAGTCTGTAATGAGGACCTTACTCTCATTTCCTTTCATTCTGTGCCCTATTGTATATTATCCTCATAAACTAACTAAAACCTGCCAAATTCAATGTATGCCTATACACCATAGTGCAAATTTGTAGAGTGTAATTTTCAGTTAATTCGCCACTTAAATCTGTATGCACTGTTACCTGGAATCATTCAGTAGTTTGAATGTACATTAGGAAGCTTCCTTATTCAATGCCACTTACTGTGTTAGAGCAATGGAAAGATAGATTTAATGTAAACAAATGGTTAAAGTCTTTTCTCTGGGCTAGACTGACCTGGCAAAGCACAGTGCCACTGTTCTTCTTTGAATGCAGTGCCCGACCCAGGCAGCTTCAGCTGAACTTGTCAAAAAAACCAAAAGGAAATTATTATCCAGATCACTGTTGAAGTCATAATGCTAACATATCATAACTTAAAATGGGCTGTGGTCCACTTTTTTACTTATCTGTGTGGTATAGTTCCCTCTGCTATGTTTTACTCTGAGAAATAATGCCACTGGTTTTACAAGTTTCATAAGATATTTTAGAGTTATGCGTGGTACATGAAGAATTATCTGAAATTTCTTACAAATAATTTTGTCTCCATGTTTCATTTAGATTAGTAGCAGTGGTAGTAGTAGTAGAAGCAGTAGGAGTAATATCTGGTTATTCAGTTAGAGCTGTGTTGAACTTCAGTTTAACAGACAAAATTGATTGCAGAGATTTTCAGAGAAATATTCCGAAGAAGTATAGCATGCACTGAAATTTTTACTGCTTAGCACTGAGCTGGTTTGAGTGAATTTATAAACCTAGTGGGTTGCAGAAAGCAACATGCCTTCCTTTGGCCTTCTTCCTGGGACACAGTTGTGCTCTTAACCAGGGATAAGAAATTTGCCAGCTAGTAATTTTGCTATGCCTTCTACTCTTTGTTGTGCTTGGATTTTATCCATGCATATTGGGCTTCACACCAAGAACTGATTTGATTTATTTTAGAAGTAACTAACTGTTGAGGCATGTATGAAAAATGTATTTTAGTTTAAGTGAAATTTGTGGATAGAAAGTGCATTCCTACATAGGGTGTTATATGGCACTTAAGTTGTGTATAGAGAATTAAATGAAACATGGATAAACCTGTGTATACAAGCAGTTTTATCTACCCTGGATCTCTGTGTACAGCTGGAATTGCTAGGTTTTGTCCCTGCAAAGCCTACATTGTGAGGCTTTTTATTTGTGGAATCCACCATGGTATTTTATCATTAGTCACATTGTTGTAGAATATTTTCTCTTGGAAAACATGGAAAAGACATTACTGATTCAAATGGGATGCACATAATTAAACTCATCAGAGAACGCTCAATCATCTGTACTGGATAGACAAAACCTGCAGGTTATTTCACAGTGTGCTTAGGAAGTAGCTTAGTGTAGATCACCTCATATTCACTCATACCCAAAACAGAGTAAGTAGATAATCATAGGTGTTTTTATGTTCCCTAGTGAACTGATAAACACTAAATAACCCATCCAGTCCAAAATACATTTGTGGTAGCACACTCCAGTGTTCTGCTAAGAGATTGGGGGGGGGGGTTTAGCTCTTTGGAGCAAAGACCTGTTTACTAGGTAGTCAAGTAGAGATGGTAGCCAGCCTAGCAAAGAGATGTCTGGATATTCAAGGAAGCAAAGCAAGGATTATTTTAGTTATGAAAAGTCATCCCAAGAAGGAAATGTGGAAGATAGATAAAATTAAGTCTTTCTGGATCCCTAGGAAGCTTTGAAGACAAGTTTGTCTATAAAAGCTAATAAAGCACTTAAAGAGGGGCACTGTAGCCCAGTCACTGGCAGAGTAGCTCTCTCCAGGTGGTCTTTCACAATTGCAAGCAGGGAAGCCTTGAAATTATGCAAAAGCCTGAAACAGTAACTATGCTTTTTAAGGATTGATAAGCAAGGTAGTTGAGTAAAAAAGTGAGAGACAAAAAGAAATCTTTCCGATTAGTGTCAGTTTGAGTGTGTAGGCTCTCACTTTTTCATAGAAAGAAATTGTACTAACCTTAATTTTCCCCATCTGCCTTAATTGAAAGATATTTTAATGTGGTTTAAAGTACCTGAGTAAGAACAAGATGTTTATCTGTGCATGTAGTTTGGAACACTCTAACAGGTGTGTTACGAACTACTTTTTCGGAAACATGAAAAAGGTAATAGTGTTTGAATTTACTCCAGCTTGAAGGAGCAGGTGGAAAAATGGCACCAAAAAGAGAAGTGCATTCCAGAAAAACAATAATTGAGAAGGCACTATAGCATACAGTGACATGCAATGAGGTGTAATTAATTAATAATGAGACCTAAGCTTCTAGGTCTGTGAGGAATGCAACATGTTTTTGTGGTAAGTACTTCTACATAAATATATATATGTTTATTTTAGTTGCACCCATAAATAATTTACTATAGATAAATACCAAAGTTGTATGAAGATATTGTGTCTATTTAAGATTTCCCATGGTCAGAGCACTTCTCATTGTCGGGAAATAATTAAGTCTGCACAGGCATTCTTTTGAAATACAACGCTGTATATAATTCTTTATGTAATAGTCTAGTTGATATTCCCATTTTATTTTTTCTTTTTTTTAGGTTTTCATTGCATCTGTTTAATGAGGTCAGACTTCATCATGCATGCCTGTGAAACTGACAGTCTGTTACATTGTTTCCTATGCAGAGTGATATCAGATGTCAGTAGATCCCAATTATTAAAAAAAAAAATAAAAAAATCAGTGCTGTGGTCCAGACACGTCCATGCATTCTAAAAAGCTCATAGAGCCATTTATTCATTGTTGCATTTACCAATTCTAAAGTGATTAACAAACTTGTTGGTGAAAAGGAGTAGTATTTGGACTCTAATGAAGTGATAGTGATAGTTTTTGAGTCAAAAGCATCCTTCATAAAGATTTGGATATAATCTATAAAGCAAACTGGAGTAATAGAAAATGGTTTTTTTTGTCTAGTATAGGACTTAGGGGTTTGCTTTATATCCGGATCAATTAAATTTAAAACTTTCACTAATAATCTGAATATGAAAATGACATTAAATAGAAATCCATGATAATTATACACTTCATAACAACCATTTGACATGCTGCTGTATAAGACTGATTAAAAGTATTGCATTTTATGTCATTAATGTAGGGCATCTTAAATTGAATTAGAAAGTGCCTCAATGTGAATCTCAAAATGTGTGGCTGTAAATAAGGTGATATCAATAGACTGAACTTTGCCTAAAAGGATGAGTTGTGGAGAGGTACTTCATTCAGTCCTATTTAGTCAGTGACGTATACTGGTATCAACATAATTACAGATTATGCAAATAATATAAAAAAAACCAAACAAAAAAAAAAAAAACAAAACAACCCAAAACCAAGGTAGGTAGGTAGTCATTAGAGTATCATCTCAATTGTCTGTTTATATAGTCACAATACAAAACACTGTGTTTCTTACTGAGAAAAATGTGGAATGATTAGTATGGGTGTACACTTGTTTTGTACCAAATCAGGTTCTGTTCATTTATTGGGAAAGTATCCCAAGTGCTAACCTAAGAAATGGTTAATAGGCCATTATAGAAATTTTTTACAAAATAAGACCTGTGTAATGCCATGGGCAGATGTTTGACAAATACAATATATGACAGTAATTGAACAAAGAAAATATGAAAGTAATTAACAAAGGAAATAAAGAGCAATATTGGGAATCAGTTTCCTTTTGAGGCACAGCACAGATTCTTCTACCAATTTCTGTGCCAGTAGCTTCCCTCCAAGAAAAATATGCAAATTCTGACTGCTCAAAATAAGCCTACAAAGTGATACAGGGACTGGAAAATAAGGCTCACAGAATAAAACTGAAGGAATTTGTCTTACTAAAAATTGAAGAGGTAACCTGATCACCATTTATATATACTTGCGCTTGAAATGATATAACTAATAGTGAAGACAGGAGATTTTTTTTTCTTTGTAAGGAGGCAAGACAACAAGATTCAAAGGCTTACAGCTGTAGTTAGACTTAAGATTTTATCTTTAAGTTCCTGTATCTGAAAAATCCATATTATTAGCTAGCAGTGGTGATATTTAACATGATGAAATTATGAAGAAAAAGATGGAATTTACAATATTATTAAACACAATTAGACTGTGTGTATATGTATGGATGTCCTGGGTTCAGCAGTAGCAGTCATTTTTCTCCTTCTTAGGTAGCTGGTGCAGTGCTGTGGTTTTGACTTTTGACCTGGGAACAGCACTGATAAGGCTGATGGTTTTAGTTGTTGCTAAGTCATGTTTACTCTGACCAAGGACTGTGAGTCTCACGCTCTGCCACACAAAACCACTGCTGCTACCACCAATAATAATAATGATAAGGGAAATAACAAGGGAAGGGAATACAACCGCTCACCACCTGCCAACCGATACCCAGCCTGTCCTGAGCAGCGATCAAGCCCTTCCGAGTAACTGCCCCCAGTTTATATACTGGGCATGACGTGCTGTGGTATGGAATACCCCTTCAGTTATTTTATATACATGTTCTTGTTTCCTCTTCCTACAGCACCATAAGAAGACTCTCTACTGCCTTCAGTATTCTGAGACTGCTTGTGTATAATAGCTGTGTCAGATAACTTTCAAGCAGAGCAGAGCTAGCACTGTGCCTTGCAAGTGACGGTCAGGGGCCATTAGTATTAATTAACTAGTTCCCCTCCTGCCTTTCACCAAAGAACCAGTGGAAGTCACTAGCGCCGTGGGTGGAATTGTTTCACCTTGGAGCTTCCTTCTTGGTTCTTATCCTTCATCCAGATGAATTGCTCCTAAATTATACTTCTCTGATACTTGTCAGAAGATTTTCGATGTCATTGTTCCTTGCTCTGAAACCTCAGCTTTGGGAATGGAAGGCAAGTGCTTTGTAGTTGAAATGCTAACTAGAGTTGTTAAAGTCTAATTAAACAAATGTAAGTGATTTTTCTGAGATGCTTTAAAAAAATCTTAATTTAGCTAAGATAAAATGCTGGACAACAATTGTCTCAAATCAGTGTGATGAAGAATGACCCAGCTGTATTGGTCTTGTAATCAATAATTATGTTTCAAGGGTTCCAGGCCTTGTGTACAGAATTTACTGTGAAATCTTAACACTTATCTTGCAAAGTGACAATTTTATCAGAAAATTGGAGGATTTTGTTCCAAATTCAAGAAAGGATCAGCCTTACCATGAAGATTATGTCCTTGATAAATCATTCTTTACGTTTCCTTTACATGTTCCGTCCCTGGAAGTGTTGAAGGCCAGGCTGGACAGGGATTTGAGCAACCTGGTGAGTGGAAGGTGTCCCTGCTCATGATGGGATGTTCGAACTAGGTCATCTTTAAGGTCCGTTCCAACCCAAAGCATTCTATGATTCTATGATTAACAGAGAAACTGTTGCAAAAGCCTGAAGGCCTTTTTTTTTTTTTTTTTGTTATCTTGAGCAAACAGCTCCCCTCTTTCTTCTTCCACCCCCTTCCAAGACATAGTTGAAATCTATTTATGAAAACTCATGTTTAAACAAACAACCTCACACACACACACAAAATCAGTCTGGGCTAATCACCAATAAAATTTCAACTTTAAGGGTTAATGTTTTTCAAAGTAGTAAGCAGTTGAAACTTTTCTAGTGAGTTGGTTTTAAACTCTTAACTACAAACAGACAGCAGTATATCCAAGATAAAGAAATGTTTAGGTTCTCTGAACAAAGATATCTTATATCTGGTCAGGAAACAAGTGCAAGGGGAAGCATATAGCAGCAGCAGGAACAACAGGCCAGTTTCATATGAGTGACATTGCAGAAGGTCTGAAATTAACCTGATCTGATTGTCTGTAAATCTATTAGCTTGACGACTTCTCACTATTCTTATCCTCACTAATAAAGAGTTCATCATCATCGGGCTCAGCATAATGGTCAATACCTCTCAAAAAAGAAGGAGAGGGGCATATCTCTTTTTATCTGTGTTACATGAATCTCATTAAGTTCAATTAATCTTTGGAAATTAATTATAAGCATGGACTGAATACTAAATTGTCACAATTAACATATTTAAAGATGCTATTAAGTAAAGTGAGATATGTGCTTAGTCCTAGGGAAAATTAAGTATCTTCTGTTGAAAACAATAAATAGGCTTGAGGGTATTTGGTCTTCACAGCAATAGGAAAAGGAAAGCTTTGACGTTTAAACCTAGCCAGTTAACTAACTACCATGCAACTGCTCTCACACATCTTCCCTTAACCCCTCTCTGGGCAGGATGGGGAGAATTGAAAGAATGTAAACGCCATGGTTTAGATAAGAACAGTCTAATAAGTTAAGTATATGTCCTGGTTTACCAGTAGCAGTCAGTTTTTCTCCTTCTTAGTAGCTGGTGCATCGCTGTGTTTTTGACTTTTGGCCTGGGGACAGTACTGATAAAAACCGATGTTTTCAGTTGCTGGTCAGAATGTTTACCCTGACCAAGGACTTTGTGAGTCTCATGTTCTGCCAGGGAGGAGGGGAAGCTGGGAGGAAGAAGAGACAGGACACCTGACCCAAACTAGCCAAAGAGGTATTCCATACCACAGCACGTCATGCCCGGGGATGTAACTGAGAGTTCCTGGAAGGGCCGGATCACAGTGGGGTGGGGGTGAGGTACAGGTCAGTGAGCAGTTGTATTCTCTTCCCTTGTTATTTCCTTTATCATTATTATTATTGGTGGTAGCAGTAGTGATTTGTGTTATACCTTAGTTATTAAACTGTTCTTATCTCAACCCGTAGGAATTGCATTCTTTCGATTCTCCTCCCCATCCCTCCAGGAGCGGAGGGAAGAAAGGTTGGGGGGGGATTAGACTGTGTGGTTCTAATTTACGGCCTGGGCTTAAACCACGACAGTTCTTTTTGGCGCCCAATGTGGGGCTTGAAGGGTTGAGATAATGACAGATCTGACCGAGGCACAATGCTGATTTATTGGCTCTCAGAGTTTTTTCTCTTGATGTCACAGTTTCAGTATGCTGTAGCTTACTTAGAGCCGGTATTTGCTGTGTTAGTGTTTATCAAGTGTGGGCCTTGGGGTAAGGTTCTTGTTTCATTGTACTTTATGGTAATGGCTTGTCATACAGGCGGGCTCTGGCAGCAGGGCGAGATGGACGTGGCCGTGGACTTGTACCTGGCCGTCCCGCTGCTCTTCACCGTCCTGGCCCTCAGCCAGCGTCCTCACCTCCGTCTTCGTGAGGCTGCGGGGAGCCGAGGTGAAGCGGCCCCGGGAGCTGCTGGCAGCCGAAGCAGCCCGGGAGAGCAGCCCCGGGGACCAAGTGGTGGCAGGAGTGGGGCTGGAGGGCGGGAAGGAGGCGGCTGCTGAGCAGCGGGAGGAGGCGGTGGAGGAGCCAAGCTCCACGGCCGAGCCCAGCCCTGCGGCGGCCAAGAGCATCCCCCAGCAGCAGCCCACCGAGCCCCGCAAGCCCGAGCCCCAGGAGGATGCAGGAGGCTGCATTTCCCAGCAAGGCAGAGGAGGAAGATCTGGACTCGGAAAAAGGGAAGCTGGTGGTGAGAGAGCTGGTAATCACAGCAGCTACACCAGCCTCAGTGACAAGTACAGCAGGATCATTTGAGAGTTCTGAAGGTTTTGAATGGCCTTTGGGTACCCTTGGAACCTGCCTGCTGATTGTGATGGTGATCACCATGTTGGCACACACACAGAGTGTGTTTCACCCACGACCATTTTGTCTGATCTCGAAAGTTAAGCAGAATCAGGTTTGGGTCTTGTCTGGGGTTAGGCGACGATACAGGGGGACCAAGAGGTTTTCCCCAAGGCTGGACAGTCATGAGTGGCAGGGCGTGTGGAACAGTATTGGCAAGCATCTGGTCCACTGGGCCCCTCCAGTGCTTTGGAAGCGTCGGAGATGGAAGGCAGCTGTATGGAGTCCCCAACGACAAGTTGCAGCAACTGTTGAAGGGGAGGGTGAATTATTTTGAGGCTGGTGGGCCCATGACACTTCAGGCCATGAGGGCAGAGATGCAACATAGAGATGGACTCATGATCGAGGGGTGGACTTAGCAATAGATACTATTGCCCAGGTTATTCACGAGTGTGAACACTGCACACAGCCTCTCTTGCTTTGAAAGACTGTTACAAGAGATGGAGCCCAACATCATGGACCGGATGGACTCAGCAGCTTTATAGGGATTGGTCCATGCACTAAGATGAGAGTGAGGGTATATTGAAAATGTGGAATCTGAGCATGACGTGAATGGTATGGAATAAGGGGTGGATACTGTCCTAGGTTCAGCAGTAGCAGTCAGTTTTTCTCCTTCTTCGTAGCTGGTGCAGTGCTGTGTTTTTGAGTTTTGGCCTGGGGACAGTACTGATAAAAAATGATGTTTTCAGTTGCTGGTCAGAATGTTTACCCTAACCAAGGACTTTGTGAGTCTCATGTTCTGCCAGGGAGGAGGGGAAGCTGGGAGGAAGAAGAGACAGGACACCTGACCCAAACTAGCCAAAGAGGTATTCCATACCACAGCACGTCATGCCCGGGGGAGTAACTGAGAGTTCCTGGAAAGGCTGGATCACAGTGGGGTGGGGGTGAGGTACAGGTCAGTGAGCAGTTGTATTCTCTTCCCTTGTTATTTCCGTTATCATTATTGGTGGTAGCAGTAGTGATTTGTGTTATACCTTAGTTATTAAACTGTTCTTATCTCAACCCGTGGGAGTTGAATTCTTTCGATTCTCCTCCCCGTCCCTCCAGAAGGGGGAAGAAAGGTTGGTGGGGGGGGAAGTAGACTGCGTGGTTCTAATTTATGGCCTGGGCTTAAACCACGACAGTATAATACAAAACTACTACTGCTACTAACAATAATAATGATAAGGGAAATAATAAAACCAAAAGGAAAAAAAATAACCAACCAACAAACAAGCAATAAACACAAGTGACGCACAGCATACTTGCTCAACACCCAGTGACTGATACCCAGCGAGTGATACCCAGCCTGACCTGAGCAGTCAATCCCTTTTGGGTAGCTTCCCCGAGTTTATATACCAGGCATGACATACTGTTGTATAGAATACCCCTTTGGGTAGTTGGCTGGTTTGGGTCAGGTGACCTGTGTCTGCTCCCTCCCAGCTACTTGTGCTCGTCCTCACTGGCAGATCTTGTGAGAAACTGAAAAGTACTTGATGAGGGTAAGTACCATAGAGCAACAACTAAAATACTGGTGTATTATCAGCATTGTTCTCAAACTAAAGCCGAAACACAGCACTACACCAGCCATTGGAAAGAAAAAATAACTTTATCCTAGCTGAAACCAGGACAGAAATATCTATTGGAGGATAGTTTTTGTAGTATTCTTTGTTGTTTTATTTTTAGATTTTAGCAAGTACTAATCCTGTTGCTACAATATGATGGCTCTTATTTTTAAGAGCCTTTTTTTCATGAAGTTTTTGATTAGATTAATTTGTTGAAATCTGGATGTGTTAATGGCAGCAAAGTTGATCCTTCCTAAGCATTGCAGCGTCACTTGAATAAGAAAGATGAACATTATTAAACTCCTAGAGATTCTTAGAGTTATTATTTCTTATATTCTGTTCCACCAAGATTGCATTTCCAGTGGTCCCTAGCTAGTCTTTTTGTCTGATGTTTAGGTGTTTAGTTTTTCCTAATTGAAGAAAGATTGCTAAACTTTCTTTGATCTATTTTTTGTTGTTGTATTGTTTTCTTTCCTTGTGACTTATTGAAGCATTTTTTTATTTTTTAACATTGAAATTATTACTTTGCTTGTTGGACACTCAGCATGTTCTGAATCTGTGATAAAACTGAAGGATTTAATATTTTTGTAGGGAAGTCAATCATTATAACCTTTTTTCTTTCTTTTCTACATATGTCCTTCTTTACTTGTACTTTTTGGATAATTATGAACAGAATCTTGTTTGCATATCATCTTATAGTAATTAAGAGCTAGAATCTTGACATTTGCTTATTTAGACTAAATTTGCACTCAAATTACTATACATGCAATTCTGTGAATCTCTATTATGGACCAAGCTGAAAAAATAGATGGCAAACAGAAACCTGACTGTTAAATTCAAGCTAAAATGCATTCTTGACATTGCAAAAGAAAAAAATTCTGTGCTTGTAAATTACATAGTGGGGTTTTTTACTACATGGAAATGAAAATATATACTTATGCATCCTTAAGAATTGAATCTCTTGATGTTCCAGAATTCTGCTATTTTTATTAATATTTTATTTTTTATTTTTTTATTTTAGCAAGGTACTGCTTAGGTCTAAGACATAAAATTTATTTGATCAACTGTAGTTGATCAACTACAGTTGATCAAATAAGTTATAAGCATAAACAAGACAACTGCTTTACTACATGGTATCCTATTTGAACTCTTATCTCTTGTAGATCCTATGGCATGATCTAGATAAATTATGGTAGTACCTCTGAATGAATAATTTCTTGGCTTAATCTGAATTTGCATAATGAGGTAGTTTTTGAAGCTGGAAGAGAAATGATAGGCAAACTTTTTACATGCAACACTTAAGCTTTATTCCTATAAAATGACTCAGTTGCTTTATAAATTGGATTAAATCTGGGCTGAAATTGTGGTATTTGGAAAGTCATGCCTTACATAACCTGAATAGATTTTTGCCTTTGGTAATATATTTTTATTTATGTATCCTTCCCTCCAGTTACACATCCCTTCTTTTTCTTTTCAACCAGTTTTTTTTTTTTTAAATCAGCTTTTCACCTCTAATTCCCAGAGTAATGTCTTTCTGTCCTTTTGAATACTGCTCTTCTCAGACATTGTTTTATAAACAGCAGCTATTACAGCTCATGTCAACATACTGCATTAGCCAAACCTAGCATTTCACAATTATTCCTCACTCTTCTAATTGTGCAGTTGTTGTACAATAACTCTGTAGGCCTGAGCTTGGTTTTATTTGCCTAAAGGTCTCTACATCAGAATCACATAATTAAATACATATTCTTTCCTTCACAAAGCTTTGTTTGATACCATATTTTTGTGCATATTACAGAAACCTTTGGTTTGTTTACATTTTTTGTATTCTTAGCTGTTGTTTAGGATAGAAAAAAAAATCACAAAAATCTAATAAAAGTTATATGATGCATACCTTTTAACAAAAATTCTTTTGTTTGAAAGTCATATTAGAATAGGTTACCTAAATTTTCATTTAGCCTGGAGCATCTATACAAAATATCCCTAGGAAGCCCTAGATTGCTTTCAGCAGTAAGGTCTGTTTTGTTGTACTACAGAGGAAGGGTGTCCAAGAGAACTGACAAGCTGACCAGCAGCATGTGGGAAAATACTGAGTTCAAACACTGTTTCATTGTGTAGTATGTCTTCCACTTTAGGTAAAACCGTATGGAATTGTCTTGCTGCACAGATTATGTTTTCATTTGCTTTTATTAAATTTGAGACACAAGTTGATACTGACCATCTGTTCCTGCCAATTTCTACAGAGTGTTTTGGATTTAATTACAGAATTTTTTCAACTTTAAGTTACATTGCACACTGTAAGCTGCCACAAGGACATGTTTTAAGCTACGTATGCTAAGCAATAAAATAAAAGTTGATATGAAGTTATTTTCCTTGAATAAAGCATAGCAGCTGTTGTGAAATAAATGTGTAATTATTCAGAGTGTATCTACTTGTGATACATTGCTCATTTTTCTTTAATTTCTACTATGTATTGTCAAAAACGTGTCTTGCACTGTTAGATTTTAGATGAAGTCTTGTGTATATTCAACTGTTTATGCACCTATTACAAATTGATATTGACATAAATAATTATAGCACATTATTTATGTTAATATAATATATAATTAATACAATATATATAATTATGTAAGTGCTCAATGATTTTTTGGGAATATCTCAAAAATATGTGTATTAGACCATCTAGGCAAAATAACACAGTACTATTAATTCCTTTTGAACTTGTATATTAGGCTAATAAAAGTTGAAAAGTGTAGTCTGCAGAATCAAATAATATAAAGGCTTCAGTCTCATCCTTCCAGGGGAAATTTTTTAAATTTGAAAGCTTTAAATGTTTTTGAGGTTTTTTTTTTCCTTAATTAAAAAGTTGTGAAGACCTAGACGCAGGAGTGTTGTAAAAAGTGTGTATCTGCTGTTGTTTATATGCTAGTGCTTGTATTAGTCACATGGTTATTAATTTAGTAACACATGCCACCCTTCACCAGAAGAGTAAATTTGAAAATATGAGGCATACAAAAATGATGAGACATTTTGCTGTATCCAGGTCTGGAATCCTCAGCACAGGAAAGATGTGGACCTGTTGGAATGGGCCCTAAAAATGATCACCTCTTGTATGAGGAAAGGCTGAGAGGATTGGAGTTGTTCATCCTGGAGAAGAGATGGCTTCTGGAAGACTATTTTGCAGCCATATTTATAAAAGGGGCTTATAAATAGACAGATGGAGAGAGACTTTTTAGTAGGGCCTATTTTGATAGGGGAGAAGCTAATGGTTTTAAACTGAAAGAGGGTAGATAAGAAATAATTTCTTTCCAGTGAGGGTGGTGAAACACTGGAACAGGTTGCACAGGGAGGTTGTAGATACCTCATCCCTTGAACCATTCAGGGCCAGGCTGGATGGGGCTCTGAGCAGCCGCGTTTAGTTGAAGATGTCCCTGCTCGTTGCAGGAGAGTTGGAATGGATTGTATTTAAAGATCCCTTCCAACCCAAACCCAGTGATTCTACAATTCTGTAATTCTAGATCATGTAGATAGATTCTTGGGAAAATACCTTTCTATCGTCTCCTCTTGTTTTTCATTTTGATATCTAGGCTTACATTGTAGACTTTGACAGTAGAAAAAGGATCAGTGGCACCTGATGTGCTCCATTACTTCAGCAGCGTCAGTAGCTCCCTTTGTGGAACACGGCATCTTACACTTCTCTTTCTGGTGTAGTTTATGACTAGTAAGTTCTTCCTACTTTTGTGCTGTAAAGAAATCTTTCACTAATAACCTTTTTTTAGGACTTATCTGTGTAATGCATTTTCCTATAAGATGAAATCTTGTTTCCTATATTTTTTGTAATTCTTCTGTGGTTACCAGTTGCCCAATTTGTCCCAGGTATCATATGCTCCTGCACCTTATAAATCTAATCTGAGGATAATGAAGTGAAAAATGAGCTTGTAATTAGACAACAGAGAGTAGTTATAAAATTTTGCAGTTTGTATTATAAAAAACTAGAGCAGGAAATAAACTCATAAATAATAATTTTGTTTATTCCTCACATGACTGAGGTACTTCTATTTGGTAGAAATATAGCATATAAGTATGTATGTAAGTAATTATGTAAGAAGTATTTAAACTTATCAAATTGAAATATCCTCTTGTTTGCAGTGGCTAGATATTATTCGTGGAATTTGATAGAATTTCTAACTGAAGCATGGTCAGTATTAAGCCTTCTCTTCAGGAAGAGTTTTGCTTAAGGAGTCAACTAACTTTACGAAGAAAACTATTTTTGAAGGTGGCCAAAAAATTCTCTTGAGACAATCATATAAGTCTTGTTGCTACTTGCAAATATCCATAATTATTCAGCAGAAATGCTTAATTATCACTGAGTCAGTAAAAAAAAATTACATTAATTTATATTCATTTTTTTGATAGCGGAAATTTGGTACGCAAACAAAAGGGTTAAAAGAAAAAGGACTTGCCTGTCTTGTCACTTGTCAGTTTAATTCACAGAATGTGTTTGTCCTGAAAAGAACCATTTCATAACGACTGATAGTTTACATAATCTCCTCTGATTTTCTAAGCAACAGATGCCAACACAGTATAGCTAGGGGAAAGCTTTGCTTACACTTCTAGTGTTTGAGAGTCAGTCTTCTTTCAGCTAAAGCAAGAACAAACATTGATTCTCAATTTATATTTTTCAAATTTAAATGAAAAATGTACACATGCCCTATATAGTAATTGAGTTGGGGAGACATTTAACATCCAAAGTATTGATTAGCATTTGCTTGCTTATGCACCATTGATTGTGAACTGCAGTTAAGTCTTCTTTTTCTGAAACACTCAGGTTTCATTCTGCATGATGTTAGGACTTGCGTACTAATAACTGCAATAATGATTTTCTACTGTGTCTATAAAATGCGCATACCACTGGCAAAGCAGAAGATTTTCCATTTTGTTATTCTTGCAGTGCTTAAAACAGATAAGACTTTTGATTTCATTTGGTTTATGGTTTCATTTGAAGGATAGTTGTATTAAATGTTATTGCACATTAAATGTAACTGCACAGACTTGTGCTGGCATCTCGTCTAAAGAAAATAACATGTATTGAGATTGTAGCTTTATGTTGCAACCAGGACTAGGTTAGGTCGAACATACAGGCAGCTGAAGAGCATGTTAAATTATACCTTGGTAATCTCATGAAATATTGGGTAAAAAAAAATAAGTGCTGCCTCAGTACTGTTACTTTCATGTATAATACAGCAACTGGAAACACTTAGAGATGTAGTGTTCTGAGATACAGGGTTGATTCAGATATTTTTCTACAATTCTCTTTCCTCACAGTTTTAGTAAATGGTGTTCATTGTATTAACCTCAATGTGATATTTTTCACTGGCAGATAATTGTGATGATCAGTTGGTGTCTGCTTTGCCTCAGTCGTCATTCAGCAGTTCATCAGAGCTGTCTAGCAGTCACAGCCCTGGATTTGCAAAGCTTAATCGAAGAGAGGGTGAGTGTGTTTATTGGTTGATTGATGTTATTTTTTTTGTAAGTATCTTTTAAATTTGTACCTGTGCATAATGTTGAAATTATAGATAGTGATCATATTCTGTGTTATTGGGTATGAAGAGAGTTACATTTGTTGTTTTAAGGAGAATTGAGGGTAGAACAATCTTGAATTCATTTTGCCATGTTAACTGAAGTTTTCATGATAAAATTATACATTCAGACACTTGTGAACCTTTTGCTAATTTTAGTATAAAGCATTGATTCTGTCTGAACCCACAATCTTTGTGAGATTTTCCAGCATAAAATGTAGACAGCTTTGGACATACACCTGTGCCTCCTCAAAAAAAAAAAAAAAAAAAAAATGAAAAAAAGAAGGAAAGATTTTGTTTCATAACTAGATAATATTAACATGAATAATCTCTTTTCTCTTAGAGGACAAACAAAAGAAGTGCAAGCATAGGAATGTCGTTGTATGTTATTCTATAAAGAAACAAGGGTAAATGTAAATTCCACTTGGAAAGTCTAAACCAGATATTCAGGAAATATTATATATAACTTTCTCTTTTTCCTGACAATTTATAGTCCTGATTATTGTAATTTTATTTCTTCACTAGCCTTATATTTTATTATGATTATTCACTGACGTTGTGGCGAATTGTTTAACTGGCATATAATCCAATTTTTTACAAAAGCAAAGGAAACTTTCCTTGGTTATCATATCTTTATACCTCTACATAGATCTTCTCAAAGTTCTGTGTCATTTCAAGTTTTCTTTGATATAGTAATTAAACATACATTTGCAGTCTTTATGGTCAATTATGGGACAGTTTCTTTTGTTAAATGCATTTAGTAACATTGTTTGTTTGCTTGTTTGTTTCTTACTTTTCTGCCATGTAGCTTAAAGTTTTATAGACTTTGATCTATGGCAGAAGATTGGGAGATTACCGATTTTAACTTGAAGTTTAGTGGTAACTCGGTTCTTATATTTTGTGTCAAGGATACCAGAGCAATGAGAAATTATGAATTTGCTGTAAATATGTTTTCTGTTCCTAATGAAAATCTATTCTGAAGTTTTTTGACTGTATCTGCTATGTTACGTAAAAATCTGTTAAAGAAAAAGAATTTAAACTGTCAAGACATATCAAATTAATAAGCATTATGTTCAAAAGTCATGGAAAAAAACACATATAAGTACACTGAATATTAAAAAGATAAAAGTTAGCTTTGAAATACCAAGAAATCTCAGTTATCAGCCATCAAGTCATCAAGTATCCAGGAGCTCAGTCGTTCCTGTCAATAACGATCCTTTCAATAACAAAAGATATTTTTTCTTCTTTTTTTTTAACTCAGCATACCACCAGAATTCTTGGTCTTAACATCACTTTGCTAATGCTAAGGAGGAAACATGGCTTTAGGAAAGATTTTATTAAAATGTGGCAGTATGGTGTTATTTCAACAAAATCCCTCTATGTTGACATACCTAATATAATACTAAATTTTCAAATTAAGGCTTTAAAACCAGCTAAAGTCTGGCTTGAAATTGCATCAAGTTAGATAACCAAGAGCATATGTTAGTGTTTCAGATCATCTTTGCTGTTTGTAAACCAGCCATAATCCACAGTGCAGTCTAAGTCTGACAATATGCGTATGCAGTGGCTGGAGTTGAGCAGCAGGCTGCTGTGCAGACTTAGGGAAGAATGAGCTTCTAAGGACATTGACTTGTGTTTAATTATTACCCATGGGGAAACAAGAAAGAATCTGATGCAAAGGTGTGGTCTTAGAATCATAGAATAGTTAGGGTTGGAAAGAAACTTAAGATCATCTAGTTGCAACCCCTGTGCCATGGGCAGGGACAGCTTGCATCAAACCAGGTCACCCAAGGCTCTGTCCAGCCTGACCTTGAATACTGCCAGGGATGAAGTATTCACAACTTCCCTGGGCAACCCATTCCAGTGCCTCACCACCCTCACAGTTAAGAACTTCTTCCTTATATCTAATCTAAACTTCGCCTGTTTAAGTTTGAAACCATTACCCCTTGTCCTGTCACTACAGTCCCTAATGAAGAGTCCATCCCCAGCATCCCTATAGCCCCCCTTCAGACACTGGAAGGCTGCTATGAGGTCTCCACGCAGTCTTCTCTTCTCCAGGCTGAACAGCCCCAACTTTCTCAGCCTGCCTTCACAGAGGAGGTGCTCCAGCCCCCTGATCATCCTTGTGGCCCTCCTCTGGACTTGTTCCAACAGTTCCATGTCCTTTTTATGTTGAGGACACCAGAACTGTACACAATCCTCCAAGTGAGGTCTCAGAAAAGCAGAGTAGAGAGGCAGGATCACCTCCTTTGACCTGCTAGGCACGCTTCTTTTGATGCAGCCCAGGATACAGTTGGCTTTCTGGGCTGTGAGCGCACACTGAAGCCAGCTCATGTTAAGTTTCTCATGAACCGACACCCCCAAGTCCTTCTCTGCAGGGCTGCTCTGAATCTCATCTCCGCCCAACCTGTTGATGTGCCTGGGATTGCCCTGGCCCAGGTTTAGGACCTTGCACTTGGATTGGTTAAACTTCATAGCGTTGGCACAAGCCCACCTCTCAAGCATGTCAAGACATCACTGAAATACTGTGCCTTAGGTCACAATCTAATCTTAATAATTCAGCATTAATACAGACAAAAAAATCATGCTGGTTACTCAGAGCCATTCAAATACATCCATTTGCCCTCATAAATTTAATTATTATTTTTTACACTAACGTATGTAATTGATAAGTATGTAAATTAAATCTTAAAAATATTTTGCAGTGCTGAAAACATTTCCATTCTTGAATCTCCATGATTTACTGGAACATTTGCTATGTACTGATAGATATACATACTGTATAGTGAAGAAGGAATATCACATGTTATTTCATTATCCTGATTTGGAAAGCATGAATTTCTGTTTTGAATGAAGTTGTGATATTAAAGAAAATTCTATGTGTGTCCTGGATTCAGCAGGGGAGAAAGGGGGGAGTGAGCAAGTGGCCACATGGTTCTTGGTTGCTGGCTGGGCTTAAACCATGACAAGGTGTTAGAAGGACTGCCTTAATTTGACGTAGTATGTGCTTTTAGGATTTTAACTAACACAGCACTTCACATCAAACAGTATATTGGTCTTTCCAGAAATGTACATTTAATAACTTTTTTCCTTTTGGCTCTTTTCATGTGCTATGATGTTGTCTGTACCATATTAGAATGCATTTCTTAGGTTTATCATTTCCTTCACATTGCCCTGTAGAGCATTCACGCATTATAATTGCTTATAGCTTTACATCTGGTATCTTTCCATCCCATGTAGACACACAGCAGCAAGTTGTGTAATGAAGGGAGAAGATTGCTAGCTCTCTGCCTTCTCATTCCATGTACCTCAGGTTCACAGTACTCAACAGAGTGTGGATTTCAATGTCTTACTCATTTGTCATGTTCAAATATTTTTTGGTTTAATAACTTCTAATGAAACAGGGAAAACATGACTATATATGTAGGTTCATGCACATGAAAATTTTAATTGGTTGAAACAAAGCAAGTGATTATACATGCATTGCTATAAACAAATGGGTTTAATCACACAGAAAATGATTGTTAAAACATATAGACTGGAAAAAAGATCTGTTATTAGAAAAATGTGACTTGGATTGTTGTGTTGTCAGTGATCTCATGGAAACAACACATAATTACAGTTTCAAAGTAAATTGTCTGATAATTGTAAATGTGTTTGCCTTTAATATAGATAATTTCCCACTTTGAATAAAAAACACAGACAGAAGGTTGTGTTATTATTGAGGTCAGGGTCTTCTGGTTTTGGCTGTAATGAGATCAACATGTCATGGTTTTTGTATACAAATTCGTCTCATTCACCATTCCAATCTTACTGGAAAAGATTTATTAATGGGACTGTGAACCATTATGCACAAAATGCAGGCCTTCTCTTGAATTAGTGAACTTTAGCAACTTTAGCAGTAAAAAATTCAAAGACAGTTCCAGTACAAGACTACACATATTGATGAAAGAGCCTTGAAATTTGGGTAGTTAAATAAGCTGGACAGGGATTTGGCTGTGATAGCTTTGCCCCATATTCACACTCACACTTGATTAAAATCCAGCAGAAGAAAATTGAACATAGAAGTTGTTAAGTAGCCAAAAAAAAATCCGATTTAGAGCTTTCTGTTTCCCTGAAGTAGGAAGAAACCCATGTATTTTAATTACACTGTCAGTTTACATTGTTGGATTTTCAGAAGCAGCCTGGAAAGTTGAATGCATTAACAGCTGCTAGGTCTCTTTTTTTCTCTGGTGTGTATATAGAGCTTCTTTCCCCTACCATTTCACTGAATATTAAATACACCTTATTGCATTTTTTTTTTTTGTGTGTGTGTAAAGAGCATTTAAAAGATAGTTTATTCAATATGGTACTGTAAGCTCCACCTTTTTTTTTTTCCTTTGTTTTATAAAACCTTACATTTTATTCCCTTTTTGGGAACTCACACTAAGTGTGCCTAAATGGATAAATGAGTTCTACTTACATGTAGTTAAAGAAAACATCTAGGAAACAGTGTGAGAAAACAAGAACATATCTCACACAATAAGAAGAAACATCTATTTTTGGCCTTTTTTTTTTTTTTTTCTTTTGTTAAGAAACAGTTTAACTTTTGTAATCAAAAAGCTCTGTAGCATCTAGGTTTGTTAGTCACCAAAAGATAATTAGAGCGAGCTTACCATCTCTATTTCATTAGTATGCAGATAAAATTCAGTAAGGCTGGTATTTTGCTTTATTGTACAAGCAATAATAAAATGACTAAGCTAGACTGAAAAAGATCCAACTTGATGGTAATCATTGGGCTTTTATAAATTAACAGCAAATCTAAGTTGATCCAGCTAACATCATAGCTTAGATTTTTATGACTTACCTGACTTTAGTTTACCTGACTTCAGTAGATACATGTGGAAAAAGCAAAAGTGATGATCTCAATCTTTTATTTTTAAACGAAATAAAATAATGAGTGGTTACAGTGAGTTATGGATAAAAGACAAGATGATGTGTACAGATGTATTGTCAGTGAAGTTCCTGTACCATTCAGTTTCTTTGGAAGAAACCAGAATTTTTTTTAACTACTGCAATAATTAGAGCTTTCAGAGAGAACATTGCCATCAATCTCAGCATATTAACTACAAAATTGCTTTTAATACAATTGTACAGTTTCACATTTTTGATAGAAAATGTTTGTAACACCTCTTTTAAACACCTTACAGAAAATACATGAGCATACATGAAAGTTGTATACAGTATGTATACGGTATACTAGGTGGACTACAAGTTCTAAGAAATTACCAAGTTAATACCAGTTTCAGTGAAGGCAGGATTTGAAGCAGTATTATTTCATAAATGTCTAAAATTTTGTTTTGGGTGGGGAGAGAGGAAGAGAGGGAGGGAGGGAAAGAAAGAAGGGAGGGAGGGAGGGAGAGAAGGAAGGAAGGGAGGGAGGGAGGAACAGAGGAAGGAAGGAAGGAAGACAGGAAGGAAGGGAGGGAAGGAGGGAGGAACAGAGAAGGGAGGGAGGAAGGAAGGAAGGAAGACAGGAAGGACGAGAGGGAGAGAGAAAGGAAGGAAGACAGGAAGGAAGGGAGGGAAGGAAGGAGGAACAGAGGAAGGAAAGGAGGAAGGAAGGAAGACAGGAAGGAAGAAAGAAAGGAAGGAAGGGAGGGAAGGAGGGAGGAATAGAGGAAGGAAGGGAGGGAGGAAGGAAGGAAGGAAGACAGGAAGGAAGGAAGACAGGAAGGAAGGAAAGAAGGAAGGAAGGAAAGAAGGAAGGAAGAAAAGGAGGGAAGAAAGGAAGGAAAGAAGGGAGAGAAGGAAGGAGGGAGGGAGGAATGGAGGGAAGAAGGGGGGAAGGGAGAAAATGAGTAAGTAAATGGGATAAAAGATTTACAAATATTTTAAATTTGCAGAGCACTGTGCTTTCACGATTATTTATTACTTAGAAATATTCATACTGTTATTCCCAGAAACTGAATTCCTGCTCTATCATCAAAATTTGTTCAAGCATAACAAAGCCTAACAAAAAGTTTCATTCAGAGCTATTTCATGTGGGAGAACATCTGTGAAGTAGCAAAATTAAATTATGGTGAAATGCACAGAAGGAACAAAGAAATGGTAATAAGGGTATTTTATTGTTGATTTTTTGGGGAGGCACTGTTTTTCCACCTGAAATATAACTATGGGAATAGAAAAAGGTGAGAACATTTTTTGAAAAAAGTTGGTAGAACTACAATATTCAGATACTCCTGGAAGCAAACTTGAAGGGGATGCAAGCAAGTTCAAATAAAAATTTATTTCAGAAATCAAATTTGCTGCAAGTCATGTATGTTATCATCTTTGTTAAACTCAATATAATAAAAAAAATAGACATCTAGATCTGTTCTTATTGATATTTTGGGTTTAGATAGTTTTAAAGGATATATTTTTGAAAGCTTAAAAGCTAAATTTTATAAAAAATTTGAAACAATGTGATATCTTTTAGAGAGACATAACTGAATTTAATTCTCAAGCCTGCTTTGAAGTAATAAATTATTTAAGACCATACCTCTTTTAATATTTTGATGGATGGAAAAACAGATCATAATTGCTGATGCATTTGATTTTTCTCAATTTTTTCCTTTCATGTTCAAGGTGGGAACAGGGGTAGGATTTTTGTGGGTTTTTTTTCTAACAAATCAAAAGCACTGAAGGCCATTTGTCTATTGCTAGATGGGCCAACATCCCAGATTTTGGACAATCTCCTAAATCAAAAAAGGTAGGAAGTTTTCCAAAAGATGTAATCTTGACTAATACCAGTTGTAGTGCAAAGCAAATTTAAGTGTCTTAAATTCCATTTTTAAAGAATCCTTACATTTTTCAATTCCAAAGAATAATATAAACCCATAAGACAGTCTTCCTGCCACATCCCTAAAAAAGTTGAGAGACTTTAATTTGGCAAAGGAACTTTCTCTTACCCTGTCCTTTAAAATATTTTTCCTTACCCTGTTAGTGCCCAATTTGCTGGCCTATAAGATACAATTTTCTCTTTTATGATCCTACTCATACTGCCATTGTGCTGGAACACTACTGCCATGCCAGCTCAGCTGCGTGGAGAGCTCAAAATTCTGAGGCTAAATTTATCTTAAAGACTTACGCAATGGTGGCATTGTCATAAATATCTTAGTCACTGTTTTCCTTCAGTGTCAGATGTGCAGGTAATTAAACCAAATACTATCATAATCTTTACAATATGATGCTACATCTTTAGACATCTCAAAGATGCAGAAAATCCTATACTAAGCCACTTCAGAAAACACTACACAAGAGCTGCAAGTAAATTAGACTCTAACAAACAAATCTAATTTACTTCTCTAAGAAATAACAAACTCCTTACGTTGACTACTGTCTAAAGTAGGTCTAACTGATGGAAAGTAACTTTCACCTGTCTCATCTTTTTGCTATACAAGTGAATAGAAATAAAATATCCATTAAAGGATATTACTTTTAATTTGCTTAAATCAAAACCAGTATTAGATAGCTGCAATATTAAGTAATATCTTAAACTCACATATATATTCAGTAATCGGCTTATGTATGCAAAATGGACTTTTATGTTTTTAGTCACTTTTTAAACTTTCTATCACAATCTGGGCCTGCTTAGAAGACAAGTAACTGAGGAACGTTTTTGAAGTGATATTGACAGTTAAAATCCTATTACTTAGCAGTTTTGAATAAATTTCATTGGTCTCCCGGCAAGTTGGAGAACAGCAGTCTCTGTCCAGCGGTTAAATATTACTTTGTTTTTCTTCCAAAAAAGAAATAGTTTATATCCTAGATGAATAATTTTCAGTTACAGATATTGTATATAAATATTTAGGCAGAGAAATTAGATAGTGAAAATTAGTAAATTATTAAAAGCAGTACATTGTATTTGCTACTAATTTTCCTTGAGATTTCCAATGAACAATGAAATCTGTCCATGGTTCTTTAATCAATTTTGCTGTTGTCTGGGAACTCGACTGATAACCAGACAGGTTGTAGTAAATTATTTGGATGTAGTGAATAGAAAGAGGATGTAGCAAATATTTCAGCTGTGCAGAGAAGTGTATAGCAGCACATTAACATCCTTGTCCATGTTGGAATTAATTCCATTCATTGCTTCTAGTTGTAAAACTGCTATGGTCCAGCATATGGTACCTGTGAAATTTTTCACCTGCAGTGGGGTTGATCCCATAACTCCTCCCAGTGACTGAAATCAGCAAAAAAAGATAAAGCTGCTCCTTCAGCAGGATGATTGATGTAAAAACAGAAGTGATAATGTACTTAAAAGGCTTTTCTTTTTAAGCCAGTTAAATTGGAATGATGGTAGATAGCGGCGTAGAGTTAAGTAGAATTGATTTGGATGGAATCAGAAGAACTTTTAATGGATATTTTTCTGAATATTGCTAACTGCTTTATAGAAGTGGCCTTTTTAGAGATTTTTCTTCCTTATTTTTATATTTCTCTGTCATTATATAACAAAAAAAAATCTGTTATGTTTACTAATACAGAGTCAGTATTACTCACTTTTTATATTAATGTCATTTAGGAATCAATAAATTGCAGTACATCTTCAAATTAATGCCACCTGCAGGGTAAAAGTATTTCCATAAGTTATTTTCCACAGATATGCAATTTATAAGCATGTGGATACTCCACAAAGTCTTCACCTGTATGGTCTCTACATTTTTCTATCATTTTAAACAAAAGATGAAAAGTACCTAAAATTGTTGAGGGTACCAACAAATATCATAGCACATCAACTGTGTTATATGATTTTGTAGGTTTATAGTCATAGAATCATAGAATCATAGAATACTTAGGGTTGGAAAAGATCTCAAGATCATCTAGTTCCAACCCCCCTGCCATGGGCAGGGACATCTCACACTAAATCATGTCACCCAAGGCTATGTCCAACCTGGCCTTGAACACCGCCGGGGATGGAGCATTCATAACTTCCCTGGACAACCCATTGCAGTGCCTCACCACCCTTACAGTAAAGAATTTCTTCCTTATATCTAATCTAACCTTCCCCTGTTGAAGTTTTAACCCATTACCCCTTGTTCTATCACTACAGCCCCTAATAAGTAGTTCATCTCCACCATCCTTGCAGACCCCTTCAGATACTGGAAGGCTGCTATGAGATCTCCACACAGCCTTCTTTTCTCCAGGCTGAACAGCTAAAACTTTCTCAGCCTATCTTCATACGGGAGGTGCTCCAGCTCCCTGAACATTCTCGTGGCCCTCCTCTAGACTTGTTCCGACAGCTCCACGTCCTTCATACGTTGAGGACACCAGAACTGTACACATACTCCAAGTATGCACGAGAGCAGAGTCATCCTTCAGTATCAAATATTAAGGACCTAAATTGCATTTTCATGAAGATTCTAGAATTTAAATAATTTATTAAATATGCTTTCTGTTGTGGTCTCTTCCTAGTGTCATAGTGGTACTTGGTACCAGTTAGTGCCAAATATAAACCTGGCCTTTGCTTCTGATCTTGTAAATTATTGCTCACGAACCATGTTGAATTAAATTAAAAGGTCATCAGTAAATTAAGCTTCTCAGTTGGCTATCAGCACTACTGGGGTTTTTTTTTCTTCCTCTTAAGAATAATTTACATTGCGGGTTTTTTTATTGTTTCAGGAGGGGTTTTGGTTTGGTTTTTTCTTTTTTTTTCTTTCTTTTTTGGTTGGTTTTTTTTTGTTTCAGTTTGGTTTGGGGTTTCTTTGTAGGGAAAGATAGAAAGGCCTTCCTTTCCTATGAATAAAAAGAAAAAAAAAAAAAAAAGGTTGTTCTTCATTTTATACAGTCATCTATTCTATAGTTTAACCTAGAAAAAAAATCCCTATAGTTTCTCATTCTGCTTTTGACAACTGAAGTACAGTTCTGCATTAAGCTCATCATTACCAGATGTGTCTAGAAAAGAAATAAATGGTGGTTCAGGTCTTGGTTCAGTTGTTTGTTGTTTTTTTTTTCTTTTTCAAGGGGTCAGTTTTGGTGTTTTATTTTTAATGTCTAATGTGAGCATTGTAGGAATAGAGAGATGGGGACTACAAAAGCCAGCTCTGCAGACACTCTGAGGTCAGAAACTTGAGTGTTTACAGTAAATTTATTATACCTTCTGACTGATGTAGTCCAATTCTCCAATAAATAATTAACTTAAATAGAACTGCTATTGATACAAGAGATACCTGTGCATCACTGCACACCAAGGTTGCTGTCTGCCTGAAGTATGAGTTCATTGCAGGATGTCTTACTCGTAGATTATCCTCTGTATCATTTGAATGGCAACATAAAGAGATCATTGCTGAATAGTTTGACCTGCAAAGGAACAGGGTTGAGAAAAAACACTTGGGGATTCATAGTAATTCTGTTATCATGAGTAAATTTCACAAAAAACGTTGCCAAAAAGGATAATTTGAAATAAATTGTTTTGGGACAGAAGTAAAGCAGAGAGAGATGTAACCCTCAATAATCCTCTTTGAGGAAGTAATCATTACTTACATAAACAAATCCATCTCTGGATGTGTTCAAACCTAATTAATCATTCTCAGAATAATAAACCCAAAAAAATCGGTAGTAATCCTCAAGATTTTTTAAAGTTTGAAATCTAAAGCAGAATTTTGAGTACATTGTCCAGTAGTTTTGGAAAAAATATTAAAAAAAAAAAAAAATAAACATGAGAAACTCCTACTGTATCTCCAGGGAAAGAGATAAGGACTTTGTAAAGAAAGACCATCTGCATCCTTGCAATGCAAGTATTTTTACTGCAAGTTTTAATCTTTGAAAAAGGACTCTGCAGACTGAAAAAACGTATTTTACTCAATAGTGGCCAAGAATGCTGGTTATTATAAATAAAGAAGTATTTGTATCCACTTCATCAACATTTATTTTATGTTGATAAATTGAAATAGTCTTTTATTTTAAAACTTTTAAATGTAACAAAATACATGCAGTACTGAACAACCTGCAAGTGTTAGTAATATACCTCAAGTATAGTTAATACAATTCTGAAATGCAGATAGAATTTTAAGTAGATAATTAGTGTCATTGATCAGGCATTGATTTAAAAATATCCATGAATGAGATCTTGTCCTGGGTTAGCAGCAGCAGTCAGTTTTTCTCCTTCTTAGTAGCTGGTGCAGTGCTGTGGTTTTGACTTTCGGCCTGGGAATAATACTGATAAAGCTGATGTTTTCAGTTGCTGGTCAGAATGTTTACCCTGACCAAGGACTTTGTGAGTCTCATGCTCTGCCAGGGAGGAGCAGAAGCCGGGAGGAATCAGGGACAGGACACCTGACCCCAACTAGCCAAAGAGGTATTCCATTACCACAGCACGTCATGCCCGGGGAAGTAACTGGGAGTTACCCGGAAGGGCATGTCCTCTTCTTTGTCGGGCTCATTTCTGGCGGGTGGTATCGTATTCTCTTCCCTTGTTATTTCTCTTATTATTATTGGTGGCAGCAGTAGTGATTTGTGTTATACCTTAGTTACTGGACTGTTTTTATCTCAACCTGTGGGAGTTACGTTCTTTCGATTCTCCTTCCCATCCCTTGGGGGGCGGGGGGAGAGTAGAAACTGTGTGGTTCTAATTTACTGCCTGGGCTTAAACTACGACAGTTCTTTTTGGCGAACAACGTGGGGCACGAAGGGTTGAGAATGACAGATCTGACCGAAGTGCATCTAATCGTATTTGTGATAAGTATTCAGTGTTTTGGATTAATAGTCACTCGTCATAATGCTGATTTATTGGCTGTCAGAGTTGTTGTTTTTGATCTCACAGTTTCAATATGCCGTAGCTTACTTACAGCCAGTATTTGCTGTGTTAGTGTTTTTTAAGTGTGGGGCTTGGACTAAGGTTATTGTCTCATTGTATTTTATGGTAATGACTGCAGCTAAACCAGAGGACCAATTCATACCAATATCGATTGCCCCTCTACGCAAGAGAAAAAGCAAAAAAGAGGCAAGAAGGGTAAAGCAAGACGAAGAAACAATGTATTCACCACCCGGGCCACCATCTGATCAGGAGTCATCATCACATGATGAAGAAGAAGAAGAGGTGACTTCTTGACCTCGGACCTCAACTGAGCTACGGAATATGTGAAAAGATTTTACCTGTCAACCAGGGGAGCACATCATCACCTGGTTGCTCCAATGCTGGGACAATGGGGCCGATGGTCACAAACTAGAAGGTATGGAAGCCAAGCAGCTGGGATCACTTGCTAGAGAAGAGGGAATTGACAAAGCAATTGCAAGAGAGAAAAAGTCCCTCAGTCTTTGGAGGCGGCTCTTGGCAGCTGTGAAAGAAAGGTTTCCATACAAGGACGATGTTATGAGTCATTCGGCCAAGTGGACTACTTTAGACAAAGGCATCCAGTCTCTGAGGGAATCAACCATCGTAGAGATGATCTATCACTTCAAGCTGAATAACGGGGATATACCCATAGACCCAGATGAAGTCGAATGTACACGACCCATGTGGCGAAAACTTACACGGAATGCACCATCATCATATGCCCTTTCATTGGCAAAGTAACCTGGAATGACATAGTACCACTAACAGTGGATGAAATGATTCATAAACTCCACGAGTTTGAAGACAATCTCACCCCTTCCATCATCTCAGCTGTGGAAGAACTGTCCCAGGATGTCAAACAATTGAGGGACGATCTCTCTGATTTATCCAGCTCCTCACGTGTACCAACACACGTCTCGGCTGTTAACAAAAGACGTCCTATTGTTCGATAGAGAAGATATAGAAGGCGTACACCACGGGCCACCCTATGGTTTTACCTGCGGGATCATGGAGAAGACATGACGAAGTGGGATGGAAAACCTACTTCAGCTTTGGAGGAAAGGGAGCGTGAATTTAAAATAGGAACAAGGGTCAAGGCTGATCATCCCATGAGAGCTGCGGCTTCAGTCTCTGGTGAGCAGGTTCCCAGATGGAGCGGAAGAGCTGATTTTACTCCAGCTCCTGTGATAACGAAGAATAATCCCTTTCAACATGACTTAGGTGTCCAACATTGTGATGACTGTTAGAGGGGCCCTGCCTCCAGCCAGGTGGAGGTAGGGGATAATCGGATTTACTGGACTGTGTGGGTCAGATGGCCTGGCACATCAGTCCCACAGAAGAATAAAGCTCTAGTAGATACCGGTGCACAGTGTACCCTGATGCCGTCAAGCTGTCAAGGGGTGGAACCCATCTATATCTCTGGAGTGACAGGAGGATCCCAAGAGTTGACTGTACTGGAGGCTGAGATCAGCCTGACTGGGAGGAAATGGCAAAAGCACCCCATTGTGACTGGTCCAGAGGCTCCATGCATCCTCGGCATACACTGCCTCAGGAGAGGGTACTTCAAAGACCCAAAAGGGTACCGATGGGCTTTTGGTATTGCTGCTTTGGAGACTGAGGAAAATGAGCAGCTGTCCACCTTGCCTGGTCTCTCAGAGGATCCTTCTGTTGTGGGGTTGCTGAAGGTCGAAGAACAACAAGTGCCAATCGCGACCGCAACAGTGCACCGGCGGCAATATCGCACCAACCGAGACTCCCTGATTCCCATCCATAAGCTGATCCGTAGTCTGGAGAGTCAGGGAGTGATCAGCAGGACCCGCTCACCCTTTAATAGCCCCATATGGCCAGTGCGAAAGTCTGACGGAGAGTGGAGACTAGCAGTAGACTATCGTGGCCTGAATGAAGTCACACCACCATTGAGTGCTGCCGTACTGGACATGCTAGAACTTCAGTATGAACTGGAGTCAAAGGCAGCCAAGTGGTATGCCACGACTGATATTGTCAATGCATTCTTCTCAATTCCTTTGGCAGCAGAGTGCAGGCCACAGTTTGCTTTTACTTGGAGGGGCGTCCAGTACACTTGGAACCAACTGCCCCAGGGGTGGAAACACAGCCCTGCTATCTGCCATGGGCTGATCCAGAATGCACTGGAACAGGGGCAAGCTCCAGAACACCTGCAATACATTGATGACATTATTGTGTGGGGAATATAGCGGAAGAAGTCTTTGAGAAAGGGAGGAAAATAATCCAAATCCTGCTGAAAGCTGGTTTTGCCATAAAATGGAGTAAGGTCAAGGGACCTGCACAGGAGATTCAATTTTTGGGAATAAAACAGCAAGATGGGTGGCACCAGATCCCCACAGTTGTGATCAACAAAGTAACAGCAATGTCTCCCCCAACTAATAAGAAAGAAACACAAGCTTTCTTGGGTGCTGTGGGGTTCTGGAGAATGCACATCCCAAATTACAGTTCGATTGTAAGCCCTCTCTATCATGTGACCTGGAAGAAGAACGATTTTAAATGGGGCCCTGAGCAACAACAAGCCTTTGAGCAAATTAAATGTGAGATAGTTCATGCAGTGGCCCTTGGACCAGTCCGGACTGGGCCAGATGTAAAAAATGTACTGTACACCGCAGCTGGGGAGAATGGTCCTACCTGGAGCCTGTGGCAGAAAGCTCCAGGGGAGACTCGAGGTCGACCCCTCAGCTTTTGGAGTCAGGGATGCAAAGGATCTGAGGCCAGCTATACCCCAACTGAGAAAGAGATACTGGCAGCCTATGAAGGGGTTTGAGCTGCTTCGGAGGTGATTGGCACTGAAGCACAGCTCCTCCTGGCACCCCGGTTGCCCGTTCTGGGCTGGATGTTCAAAGGCAGGGTCTCCTCTACACATCATGCAACCGATGCGACATGGAGTAAATGGGCTGCACTAATTACACAACGAGCTCGAATAGGAAATCCCAGTTGTCCAGGCATTCTAGAAGTCATCATGGACTGGCCAGAGGGCAAAGGTTTTGGAATGTTACCAGAGGAGGAGGTGATGGATGCTGAAGAGGCCCCACCATATAATAAACTGTCAGAAAGTGAAAAGCAGTATGCCTTGTTTACTGATGGGTCCTGCCGTATTGTGGGAAAGCATCGGAGATGGAAAGCAGCCGTATGGAGTCCTCAACGACAAGTTGCAGAAACTGCTGCAGGAGAGGGTGAATCGAGTCAGTTTGCCGAGGTGAAAGCCATCCAGCTGGCCCTGGACATTGCTGAACGAGAAAAGTGGCCAGTACTTTATCTCTCTACTGACTCATGGATGGTGGCAAATGCCCTGTGGGGGTGGTTGCAGCAATGGAAGCAGAGCAACTGGCAACGCAGAGGTAAACCCATCTGGGCTTCTGCGCTGTGGCAAGATATCGCTGCCCGGGTGCAGAACCTGGTGGTGAAGGTACGCCATGTAGACGCCCATGTACCCAAGAGTTGGGCCACTGAGGAACACCAGAACAACCAACAAGTGGATAAAGCTGCTAAGATTGAAGTGGCTCAGATGGACTTAGATTGGCAACATAAAGGTGAATTATTTTTGGCCCGGTGGACCCATGACACTTCAGGCCATCAGGACAGAGATGCAACATATAGATGGGCCCGTGATCGAGGGGTGGACTTAACAATGAACACTATTGCCCAGGTTATTCATGAGTGTGAAACATGTGCTGCAATTAAACAAGCCAAACGGTTAAAGCCTCTTTGGTATGGAGGACAATGGCTGAAGTATAAATATGGGGAGCCCTGGCAGATTGATTATATCACACTCCCACCAACCCGCCAAGGCAAGCGCCCTGTGCTTACCATGGTGGAAGCAACCACCGGATGGCTGGAAACATACGCTGTGCCCCACGCTACTGCCCGGAACACTGTCCTGGGCCTTGAGAAACAGATTTTGTGGCAACACGGCACCCCAGAAAGAATTGAATCAATGGGACTCATTTCCAGAATAACCTTAGAGACACTTGGGCCAAAGAGCATGGTATTGAGTGGGTATATCACATCCCCTACCATGCACCAGCCTCTGGGAAAATCGAACGGTACAATGGGCTGTTAAAAACTACATTGAGAGCAATGGGTGGGGGAACTTTCAAGCATTTCAAGCATTGGGATACTGCTTCAGGTAAAGGCAAACCCACTCGTGGGATTGCTTTTGCTCAGGGACCTGGATATACTTGGTGGGTAATGCGGGAAGATGGGGAAGTCCGATGCGTACCTCGAGGGGATTTGATTTTAGGGGAAAACAGACAATGAACTCAATTGTACGCTGTTGCCTGCTATAGCCCATCAACTAGAAGTCTGCAGGGCACCAGCGACTGGCCCTGACTTCCCTCCGACCATCATCCCAACAGAGAATGAACTTTGAAAGAACCGGACGAGTTCTACAGTAAAGGAATGATCAACATCAGCAGGCAACAATCCAACACTGCACACAGCCTCTCTTGCCCTGAAAGACTGTTCCAAGAGATGGAGCCCAACATCATGAACCGAATGGACTCAGCAGCTGTATAGGAATTGGTCCATGCACTAAGATAACAGTGCACTGAGATGATAGTGAGGGTATATGGAAAATGTGAGATCTGAACACGACGTGAATGGTATGGAATAAGGGGTGGATACTGTCCTAGGTTCAGCAGCAGCAGTCAGTTTTTCTCCTTCTTAGTAGCTGGTGCATCGCTGTGGTTTTGACTTTCGGCCTGGGAATAATACTGATAAAGCTGGTGTGTTCAGTTGCTGGTCAGAATGTTTACCCTGACCAAGGACTTTGTGAGTCTCTTGTTCTGCCAGGGAGGAAGAGAAGTCGGGAGGAATCAGGGACAGGACACCTGACCCCAACTAGCCAAAGAGGTATTCCATACCACAGCACGTCATGCCCGGGGAGTAACTGGGAGTTACCCGGAAGGGCATGTCCTCTTCTCTGTCGGGCTCATTTCTGGCGGGTGGTATCGTATTCTCTTCCCTTGTTATTTCTCTTATCATTATTATTATTGGTGGCAACAGTAGTGATTTGTGTTATACCTTAGTTACTGGACTGTTTTTATCTCAACCCGTGGGAGTTACATTCTTTCGATTCTCCTCCCCATCCCTCTGGGGGGGGAGGGAGGGGAGTAGAAACTGCATGGTTCTAATTTACTGCCTGGGCTTAAACCACGACAGATCTCCTGTGTTGTCAGCTGGAAGAAGTGAGGCAGAAGAGTGGGAATTTTAACACAGTCACCATCCAGAAACCTTTGATGTGAATAGAGCTTTAAGCATCATTTCTAACAATAGTTGTTGAATTTCAGTAATACAGTGAGATTCTATTGAAAGTTATGAATTAATTTTTAACAGGGAATATTACAGAATAGTTGTAATAATCTAACAAAAATATATAAGCAAGTGCATAAAATAGAATTAATACAAATGTTTTCAGTGTTATAGTTTATTTGTTGCTTTGTGAATAGTGAGTAAAAGTTCTGCTCTTTGTTTCTGGAAATAAAGCAGACAAAGTCTTTCTTTGGTATTAAATCCTTGACGTATAGAAAGATAAATGTCTTTCTGATAGAAACTCTATTGATTCCAAAGTGTACATTCCCAAAAACAGACTGACAGGATGTCACTGATAAATCAGTTTTCAGACAGCCCTTGATATTTTAGCTTCTATCATTTTAAATGGGATTTAGCTGATTCATGTGAAAGTGTACCAGATTTCTAAATATAGAATGAAGGGATAAGTGAGAGCTCCACTTTTGCAGTTGTTGAGAGGGCTAAATAAGTTTACATCTGGCAAGATGTACATGCAACCTTTGTATGAGGTTATTGTATGTCTCTACTTCTGAAATAACATGTTTGCGGTTGAAGAGAGTTTACAAAATCATCGAATTTTTAATTAAGCACAAAACCAAAAAAAAAAAAGATGAAAAGTCAATGCTACTCAAGTATGGAATCATGCTAAATTCAGGAGCTTAAAAATTGTTGAAGTATCTTAAATCAAATCAAATTTAAGACTGATTAAGGATGAGGAAGAACTGGAAAACATATTGGTATTTATTAAAAAAAAAAAAAAAAAAATTACTTCTCTTTTTCCGTAAAAGATTTTTTTATAAGATATCCAGTGGAAATTTGCATGACTTTCAATGTATTTTTACAATGCTTTATATCCCAAAGCTTCAAGACATCTTTTAAGCATATTTTGATTAATGAGCCGGGAGGGTTTAAATAGACATTTTAGTTCATTAATCATAATAACTCTGAGAAATGTATGCAGTGTTGTTTTGTTACTCCTTTGTTAAGATATTATTTATGTCTCTTAAGTTTTCAATGTCTTTTCACAAATAACCACCTTGCTGACTGCAGATTATCCTTTTGAATTTTTTGCTAACAAATGTGGGACACATAACATTACTAAAGAGTGTTGGATTCTGAAGTGACTGCTAGTTGTCGAAAGAGACACCTCTTGCTTTTTAGAAACCAATTGCTCCTAAATGAGACTGGCACTGAAAATAAAATCTTCTATTTGCTTTAAAAACTGATCGCTACAGTTTTTCGAAGTTGTGTGTATATACACATACATATATATGTATGCACAGCAACTATAGATAAAATATTTTAAATTACTAAAATGTAAGTATTCTGACTTAGGTTTACAGAATTTAACACATCCATAACCATACACATTTCTGTTTTGCTGAAATGCAAATATTCAATAGAAAGATTAGTAAAAGTACTTTGAAAATTAACTCAAAGTTAATTGTGCATCTGTGTGTGTGTGCGCCTCATATGTAATTGACGTGGTTTAAGCCAGTTGGCAGGTGAACCACGCAGTTTCTACTCCTCCCCACCTCTCCCGGAGGGATGGGGAGGAGAATCGAAAGAATGCAACTCCCACAGGTTGAGATAAGAACAGTCCAGTAACTAAGGTATAACTTAAATCACTACTGCTGCCACCAATAATAATAATGATAAGAGAAATAACAAGGGAAGAGAATACGATTCCACCCACCAAAACGAGCCCGACCGAGCAGAGAGTGCCCTTCGGGTAAGTTCCAGTTACATTCCAGGCATGACGTGCTGTGGTATGGAATACCTCTTTGGCTAGTTTGGGTCAGGTGTTCTGTCTCTACTTCCTCCCGGCTTCCCCTCATCCCTGGCAGAGCATGAGACTCACAAAGTCCTTGGTCAGGCTAAACATTTGAGCAGTAACTAAAAGCATCGGTGTTATCAGCGCTGTTCCCAGGCCGAAAGTCAAAACCACAGCACTGCACCAGCTACTAAGAAGGAGAATAAATGACTGCTACTGCTGAACCCAGGACAGTAATCTAAAATGCAATAAACCAGAACAGATTTTGGGTTTGCTATTGTTTTATAATGAAGGATCAAGCTTCTTGTATTTTAAACTAATAATTCAATAGCTTTGTTTCCTGTGATATTCTGCTTTCTGCGCTTACCCTCTAGTACTGTAGCTATATTTAAGATCTTTTTCATAAATTGAAATTATTTGTTTGACAAGACTAGACTACTTTTCTAAGTTACCTTTCCTTAACCCCCTCTAACAGTCATAGCAGTAATAGTTTTGAAATATATTTTGTAGGGAAATCACAGTTTCTAATAAGTAGTTTCTGTACATCCTCACAGGACTATGTACTAATTCACTGCAGAAGGCCAGCTGTCTACATTTAGTAAAAAGCCGACCTTGAAATTGGTAAGCTTAGAAGAGTAGTCATGAAGGAGCAGCTCAGCGAAAATGAAATGACTCATTAAAATCGTAGATTTCACAACTCATTGCATTGTTGACTGTGTTTCCTCAAGGGATTGTTTTGCCTTTTGGAGAACTACGGTGGCGTGATTATTTTTCTAGCCTGTATAAAGACGGAAAAATCTTTCATAACTTATTTTTTTTACAAGGTGGAAGTGCTAGAGATATACCTATGTCATAAAAAGCCCCATAATCTCAGGTTAAATCTCAGGCTATTTCCTGATTATAAAAAAAGGCAAACCAAACCAAACACCTTCTATTTCTAACTGCAACAAATAATCTCTTACTTTCGCTGCCATATGAGTGTTTGTCACATAAAATTAAATATGTGACCATAATTGGTGGCTTTAAGTTTTCTAGTGTGTACGTGGGAACAGAGAGATTGTAATCAAACTGTTATGAGAAGACATGCTTAAAGAACCATACGCATGCTTAGGACTCTTCATACTCAAATGAGAGAGCATAAAACTTACTGTGGCTCTGTTCTAATTTTTTAAAAGTATACAAAATATTTTTCTCTCATAAATCCAGAAAACTATCTGTGTACATCTTCCCCAGATCTCCTAGGAACTTATTTCCAGATCTGTCTATTTGACTGACCTATTTGTTTCACTCCAGTCTCTATGACAGTCTTTTCAGCTGGTGTGAGACTGTGAGCCACTGTTAAGCAGTTCTACCTCAGGTATTCATCATTTTCTGGGGCTGGGAACTGAGAAGAAACCAGGAAGAATCTGGCAAATTTAGGACTGAGCTGGGATTTCTGACACATAAAATTATACCACAAAGAATGTCATTATGACTAATACTGGATAGTTTGACCTAGTTCCAGGAGCTCCCTCCCTCCTGGGAGGGCATACATAGTGAGAGACAAGAAGATTTTCTAAATGCCAGAATTCTGCTTTACAGAAGACAAGATTCCCAGTGCAGTTTCTGGCTATATTGCCTCTGCAGTAGCTCTCAAGTCCTTTCATGTGGCTTTTCCACTAATTTCTCTAACCTTTATGTAATTTCTAGCATCAGAAAACACAAAGACACAATTATTTGTATAGCTTCCTACTTGCTGAGACAGTATTGGTTTACATGATTACAAGTGTCCTTCTGGCCTTTAATACAGGTTCCAGACTGCCTGGACTCAATTTCACGGTCGAACTACCAGATATTCAAACCAGACATGAAGTCACTGGACCTGCCTGACCGTCATGTACAAGAAGTGATCTTGTAGATAGAGAATATCCTACCATGAAAACAGTTATCAGAAAAAAGTCCTCACTCTACAATCCCTAAAGAAATTGAATGTTACCTGCAACTGATCCAGGTTTTGGTACTAATTAGCCTTTGACTTTTTGCTCATTGAATCAAAAGCAGACAGTATATTAGTATCTTCATCCATGTCATAACAGCAATATCTGTTTGTCCTTCATTTGTGCAACATGGTTATCTTTTTTGCCTCAACGTCAGTACTTATGAAGAAAAAAATTAATGACCCAACTATTAGAGAACATAGTCTAAGATCATAATTTATTCTCTCTGTCATTTGTTGCCATCCCTGATTTTGAGGTCACTTTAAGACTTTCTTCACATAATTCTTCTCACATTAAGTATTTATGTAGTACTTACGAACAGTCTGATGCAGTTGTACTAAAGCTCTTTAACTGAAGTCCAGTTCAAGTCACAGTGGAGTTCTTTGTCCCAGTCTGTATTTCTCATGTTTGATCAAACTCTGGTATTTCGATACTGAATCTTCAGCTTTCCAATCACCTAAATAAAGAAGATGGAAATACCCTGCGAAATAAACTTCCTTATTTCGGTCTGACACTTGGTGTTAGTCTATAAATCTCAGCAGCACCAGTACTTCAGTGGTATAATGCAGACAGGCCTTTCAGAGTTACCTTATAAATAATATTGATAATCTGTGTGCACAACTTTATACATCAACCGCATGTGGTGATTGGTATTGAAGGAAAGGAAAAAAAACCCTAAACATATTCTTGACATATATTTATCATGTAATAATGAAGAAAATCTTCATCTAAATCTTGGAATTGCTAAGGGCATTTGTCAGATAAAAAAGGAAATAGAAAAGGAGAAAAAAATAAACCTTGAAACAACTAAAGATTTCAGATTAGTTATAAGTCTCGGAGGATTTGGAAGCAGAGACTTGTAATTGGGAATAATGGATAACCTTATGATAAACCATACTACCAAAATTTCCTAAAAAGTAATTGTTCCTGCATTTTTTTACAAATCAGTGGATTTGAAATACAGATCGGTATGTCTTCCATTTCTTGTAACTTAATAAGGGAGGAATAACATGTCAGCTCTTGGCAGGCTATAGTTGGGGAATCAATGTTTAGAGTGGACAATTGGCCATAAAAGGTTCCATTAATATGATCAGCTGAGGGTAGGTTTGTGATTGATTTGTGGCTCACTTGAAGCCCATTTGTATATTATGCTACTTAGTAAAACAAAATGTAGCTATTAGTGCTAAATTACTTAAGGAATAGGAGTTGAAAGTGGAATTTTAGCTACCAGATCTCTAATTTCTGTGGTTTCTCATAGAATAGGCTGTCAAATAGTGAATAAGGAAAACAAAATTTTGACTATTAAAGACTGAAGCAAAGGCAACATTCAGCCAGGCTGGTCTTCTTCACCACTGATTCAGTTTTAGGCACATGGGAATTGCCTGCTCCTTCACGTTTAAGATTCCATTCTTGAACAGCTTTCAGCCTTCCTGGACCTTTTTGTCCTTTAGTAGTGTTTGCAAAGAGATTCTCTCTACCAGTGTCCAGAAGAGGCTGGTCAACACTCTGGAAGTCCAAGGGGATGGTTTTGCTGACTTTCTCCCTGGCTTAAGATCGTCCGGATTTTTCTGTTATTTTGCTTATCATTTTGCTATAGCAAAGTTGAAGAAAAGACTGGTCTTTTCTTTGACAGCTAAAAAAAAAATAAATCTAATACTAATGAATAATTAATAGACTTTTGTGTTAGTTATTAATTAGCAGTTTCACAATCATATACCTAATAGCAAAGATCAACATTCCCTAAATATTAGTTTTCACTATGAAGAAATCTTTGCTGTACTGTATCTTCATTCATCTGCTTAGGTAGAAAAAATTTCCTCATACAGATATGAATCTTCAAAACCAAAGTATATAATGTTATCATGTGGGCAAATGTGTTATCTACATCAAGTCTCAGAATTTTTAAGCTCCAAATCTACCTTTGTTAGAGATTGAGTTGTTATTCTTTGGACAGTTTTTAACAACTTTGACCTCAATCCTGGACTGAAGCTCTTCAGACTACAAAGGAATAAGTTGGCCTTATGAAGTTTAACCATGCCAAGTGCAAGGTCCTGCTCCTCGGTCAGAGCAGTCACAGGCACAGCCACAGGTTGGGCAGAGAAGAGATTCTGAGCAGCCCTGTAGAGAAGGACTTGGAAATTTTGGTTGATGAGAAACTTGAAATGAGCCGGCTTCAGTGTGCACTCACAGCCCAGAAAGCCAACTGCATCCTGGGCTGCATCAAAAGGAGTGTGACCAGCAGGTCAAAGGAGGTGATCCTGCCTGTCTACTCTCTTCTTTTGAGACTTCACTTGGAGTATTTTGTGTAGTTCTGGTGCCCTCAACCTAAAAAGGGCATGGAACCGTTGGAACAAGTCCAGAGGAGGGCCACGGGAATGATCAAGGGGCTGGAGCACCTCCTGTATGAAGACAGGCTGAGAAAGCTGGGGCTGTTCAGCCTGGAGAAGTCTGTGTTGAGACCTCCTAGCAGCCTTCCAGTATCTGAAGGTGGCCTGTAAGGATGCTGGGGATGGACTCTTCATTAGGGACTGTAGTGACAGGACAAGGGGTAATGGTTTCAAACTTAAACAGGGGAAGTTTAGATTGGATCTAAGGAAGAAATTCTTTACTGTGAAGATGGTGAGGCACTGGAATAGGTTGCCCAAGGAAGTTGTGAATGCTCCATCCCTGGCAGTGTCCAAGGCCAGGTTGAACAGAGCCTTGGGTGACATGGTTTAGTGTGTGGTGTCCCTGCCTATGGCAGTGGGGTTGGAACTTAATGATCTTAAGGTCCTTTCCAACCTTAACTATTCTATGATTCTATGATTCTATCATTCTATGAAATGAGTTCTTGAGTTCATAAATCCATTTACAATCCAGTTAGTAATCTTTATTTCTATGTCACCTGACATTCATAAATCAAATAATTAATATGCTGTTAAAACTAAAGGAACTTCAATTTTAAATATATATATGTATATGCTTTTCTGCTTTCTGTCAACTTCGGGGTTTTTATGTATATACGATGTGTAAGCATGCATATATGATGTGTATGCATGTGTATGTTGTGTGTGTTTATATGTGATATCTCTACACACGTATATGTATCATCATATTCTACTTCAAAAAAAATCTTAAAACTATAAAGAGCCAAAATTTTAATTGAAAGCACCTACTGTTCCATAACATTTTTGAGATAACAAGACAACTGTGAAATCTCTTATAAATAAAAGCAGAGACAGAAGTCCTATTTCTTATTCAATATTCATCTAGTGAATCCTGGATACCCTACATCTAGGATAATGTTTCAGGATATAGAGTTAGTTAAGCTGCCACGTGAGTATTTGCACATGGAGAGCAGAACTGCAACAGTTAGTTTGCTGTTGGGAATTAGTAATTGAATAAAAATAGATGCAGATAAAGCACAGATATCTGGTGACATTCTATTGATGATTATATCTATTTTTTGCCTTTTATTTTTTCCTAAAAAGAATTTTTTGTTTCAGCAATTAGCATTTTATTTACTCATGTGTTACAAGAATTTGAAAATAATTTACAAATAAAGTGGATTTATTTCTAAAAATACAATTATTTAATGGATAATTGCTGATATCAGATTGACTTCTAAGTCATCAGATTCATGTTAAAGCCGTGTCAGTTTACAAAATGCTTACAAACAAGAAGAGACTGTGTAAGTATTATTTAGTTGAATTGGGTTGGTATTTTGATTGTGTTCCTGTAAAAAAATTGTCTGCATTATTTTAAATGCTGTAATATTTCCGAAGAAAAAAAAAAAATTTGGAATCATGGTAGCCCAGAGAAGCAGCTTTTAACAAGAATATTCCTTTTCTGAAATCTCTGGAAACTTTTCTACACAGCAACTACCATGATTTATTTATTTTTATGTATATTGTATGGCCTGATTCCAGTAGTTCTGCTCTCTATAATGGCTGTCATTAAAAGTAAGAAGCTGTGACGCTCTGAAAAAATGGAATCTGAATATGCATAAATGCACAATTTTCAGTGTAAGGAAAGCTTTTATGTTAAACATAGCTTTATAAATAACACAGCTTAGCTGTGCATTTCTTATACACCAGTTGTCTTAAAACTGAAGCAAATACAAAGTCCCTGAATTTCTCATTTGGCTGTCAAGGTTGGCTGACTTAGTTTCATAAACATTATAATGATATTTTTGAAAATCACAAATTAGGACTAATGTCATTATAGCACTCTGGGAAAAAAAAAAAATCAGATTGCTGAAAAATTAAGTTCTTCTTTGTCCTTTGTTCCAAGGACAAAATTTAAGTGAATTGAACTGCACTTTTTCTTCATTGTTAGGTGCTTCAGCTAATAAATTTTCTCTTCCAAAGTTGCTTGAGACAATAATAAAACTCTCAATCTGGTGTCCTGAGTTCAGCAGTAGCAGTCATTTTTTCTTTTCTTAGTAGCTGGTGCAGTGCTGTGTTTTTGACTTTCAGCCTGGGAACAGCGCTGATAACACCAATGTTTTTAATTGTTGCTAAGTAGTGTTTACTCTGACCAAGGACTTTGTGAGTCTCATGTTCTGCCAGGGAGGAGGGGAAGCTGGGAGGAAGCAGGGACAGAACACCTGACCCAAACTAGCCAAAGAGGTATTCCATACCACAGCACATCATACCCACTATATAAACTGGGGGCAGTTGCCCGGAAGAGTTAGATCACTGCTCGGTTGGGCTGGGTATTGGTCGGCAGATGGTGAGCAGCTGTATTCTCTTCCCTTATTATTTCCCATATCATGATTATTATTGGTGATAGCAGTAGTGGTTTGTGTTATACCTTAGTTACTGGGCTGTTCTTATCTCAACCTGTGGGAGTTACATTCTTTCGATTCTCCTCCCCATCCCTCCGGGAGCAGGGGGAGGAAGGGGGGAGTGAGCGAGCGGCTGTGTGGTTCTGGGTTGCCAGCTGGGCTTAAACCACGACATCTGGTAATATTTATAACATTTATACTTATAATTTAACCATTTAACTAACAAAGATGTTATGTTCCATTCCTATTAATCAAGCCAGATGTGATTGTATTTGCAGATCATGAGATTCCATTAGTCTAGCTCAACTGCATTTTCCCTATGCTATTTTTCTAGCCATCACAGTTATACCCTTAGTCTTTATGTCATAAAACTCAATCAGGAGTAGATGCTGTTTGTACCTCTCTAATTTAAAATATCCAAACCTCTTCTTCCTCATAAGGGCTTATTTTCAAATCCTATGGTGAAGTATTGATGTAAGAATCCATAAATTCTGAAAAAAACAAATGTTACAGAAATACACAAACCTAGAAATTCCCTTGGGTTTGACAAGTAATAATGTAGTTTATTTTTAATTTTTTTATTTTTCATTTTTATTTTTAATTCTTTTCATAAAAGAATAGGGATACTAAGACACTGAAGGCAAATGAGTCAGTGGATTGGTTAAATAGTGGCTTTCTGAAAGCACCATGCTAAAATGCTATATCAACATTCAGGTCAATATGGAAAATTTTAGTGAAAACTAAATACAGTGGCTTAAGGAGAGTTCTACTAACTTTCCAGCTGAGGATCTGGCATAGTGTGTCTATAGATACCAATTAATGAATTGTTATATAACCTTGGAATTACTAAAAAAATGTCAGTTGACTGACAAGTAGTTGAATTATTAATATGTACGTATTCTAAATAAGTATCGCATAACCTATAATTGCAGAAGTGAACAGAATGCTGGGAGTCATAACTGGACAAACTAAGAAAATAGTGTTTATGTAGGGGACATTGCACTTACCTGGTTTGATTTCATCCTTTTATGTGTTTGTTAGGTTAAGTAGCTCACAAATGTACACGTTCACAAATAGAGCTGCACATGTGCATGCATATTGCAGCACTTGAAAGTACCTTACCCAGAGCCAAAATGGAATAAATCCAGATATTTGAGCTGACTTATAGAGTATTTGTCAGTCCATTGTAGAATATTTGTATTTTTGTCCACATAAGCACAAATAGGCTATAAGCAGCAGGAGGATGACGCTGCACTTGTTCTCTTATGTATAAAGTCATGTTCTTTTTGTGTATGTCAGATCTGCATGCAGGCCAGTAGCCAGATGGAATAGGCTGGTATTCTCCTGCTGCTAGCTGTAGTAATTTCTACCCACAATGATGGAAATACAGCTTTTCCATTTTAAATACACACTTTGAGTATTTTTGCTTGGAAAATACAGGTGTCAGTATTTTACTGTTCACTTTGCTGTACTACATGCATTCTGTTTTATGTGTTAAAACAGGTAGCAAAGTAAGTGAATCAGCATTTCCAGGGTTGAATAGAATTTTCTGAAGTCCCACCATCAGAAAGTGAGATTAAAGTAGTGATAAAAATGATAGTCACAAACATGTTCATCTGCTCATAGATACTGCTGTGCTTATTATCTCTGGTAGAATGTGCAAACATATGACTCATGCTAAGTACAACTGTAGAAGGTCTTTTTAGCTTTATATTAGAACTGGGTGATAAATATCAGAGGGATTTAAGATTTAGTTTGTTATTATTTCTGAATTTGTTGCCTTTGTTTTTACAGTTCACTGATATTGCTGTTTAACAGTGTCCAAAGCAGTGTTCAGTTCCTCAAAATAAATACAAGAGCATATGAAATATTCTTCTTATTTTTGTTTGCAGCAGGGTTAAAATTGCCTGTGTCAATCCGCTCTTAATAAATTCAGTATTTCTTAAAATCAGTATTTTCTACTAAAATGCCAATGTTTGAGAAGTCAGAAACACAAGTCATAAATGAATGCCTGGATCAGAGAAAAATAAATATACATATTTGAACTTTTCAGTGTAATTCACCTCACTGAAGACTGTAGCTTCAGTTAGGAAATTTAACTTAATTACCCCAGAAACATAACAGAAGATATTTCTGTTTTTGTTGTCCCCAGCAAGTTTTCTGTGCATCATCTACCTATGGACAAAATTACCTCCTCAGACAAAATTTACAACAATAAGGTGTACAATTCCCACTTTGCTGAGGAAGAAGAGAGAGAAGATTAAGGATGAAACGTAATGATTCAAGCTTCACACACAGTAGGATTTGCAAATACAGCATACTAAATTCATATGTACTCAGAGACTAGAGAAAGAAAAGAGAACAGCACTACTGCAGGAGTGCATTTTTCTAAGAATGAAACAATCTGCCAGGTTGACTCCTGGCTTAGTTTCAGTCTTGAGTAATTGTCAGCGTATGTGCCAAAAAAGCAGTACACCTTCAAGCTATGTGGAACTCCTGGTTCCTACTAAGGGAGGCAGTTTGCTGATGATTATCAAATGAAGGAATATGGTAACAGCCAAGAATGATAAAAATTTTGCAATGAATAAATACCCTTCCAAAATACTTCGAAGTATTGTCTGTGAAGAGCAAGAACTACTTTCCTAGCAGGACTCTTTTGAAGGATATTTTTCTAGTACCTGCCTTCTGCTGAGGGAAAAAAAAAAAAAAATCCCATTTTAATACATAGTAGGAATGGCTCAGTGTCAGAGTATATCCTAAACAGTTACAGCTTTATTACAATATTTCTAAATAAAAGTGTCTATTTAAATGAAAATGTGATCTACTTTCAGATAATACAGTACAGTTTTACTTATGTGAAAGGATTTGACTCAAACTTGGGCTTTCCAACACATACAAAACATGTTGCCTAGTGTAGGCCACTGATTCGTAGCACTTTGTGGTATAATGGTGATGAACAAATCTGAAGCAAAAATACTGGCTTTGATAAGTCTTTGATTTATTGCCAATAAGCTCTCCTTTTGATAAAGTGTGGCAGTCGCCTTTTAGAAAAATACCTCCCTAGATATATATACATAATGATCAATTGAGAAGAAGTGTCTTCAAAGCCTTCTAAAGATGGAACATAAAGAGGAATTCACTGACTGACTGACTGACTCAATCACTCACTCATCTAAATTGCTGTTAACACAGAAGAAGGGGGATGAAATATAGATAGATACATTCTTCTACATTGCTCTATGAAGCAAGAACAAATGTCATTATTAATACAATTTCCCAGAGGCTTTCTGTCGCAATGAATCAGATCCCAAATGTCTCTGAAACATCTCTTGACATAGTAACTGCTACTTGTCTTAAATTATTATTAAAACCTAACATTCATTTTATAATACCTGCTACAATTTTGAAATTCAAGATCCTTACATATTAAATATTCTGGCAGCTGAAAAAATAGATGCAATTGCACCTTTTCTTCTAAGATCATATCTGTTTTCTTCATTGGTACTCAGGTTCAAAAAGGTAGACCTTCCTACAGCAGTAAGTTTATTCTGCTTTCGAGGCCACTGAAGTAGCTGTTCCAGCCACCTCCTTTAAAAGAAAGTCTACCTGACTGAAGCATTCATATAGTTCTTTTTATGTTCTGCCTAGCTCAAAAATCCGTGAAATTTTTCAGTAGCTCTCATTTCCACTGAGAAAGTTTTGCATGCCATCTGTGAAATACTTCCGGGAAAATATAACTTCCTTACACGGATAAACTAACAAATACCTGTTATTTCTATATTTATTCCTAGAAATTACTCAAATAAATTCCTCTTATTCTTCGTATTTTAAGAAGCAAGACTTCTTCACTAATTTCTTAACAGCAAAAATAATTTCGATTTTTCAGAATCAGATGCCATTCGTATGGGACTTTTCAGGCTTTATTCAAACAATGCATCTCATGAAATATTCCTGAGTAAGAAGTTCTGCTTTTTTGTTTACTTGGTTTTTTGAGGGTGTTTATGTACGCTTTTCCCGAATACAAGGCCTTCATAAATGCAGCTTTGCTTGTTCTCTCATTTTTTAAAACTTGGCTAAGATCTCCCCTAACAGTACAGAGAATGTTGGCTCATATGTTAGGAAAGAATGGGTGGAACTAAAGACCTTCATGGTTTGTATAGCCCCCCAAAATCCAATTTTGTTTTAGTTTAGAGAAATAAACATTTGTTCCTAAAAGAGGGCACCATTCAGAAAAACTTCTTAAAGGGGAAATAATTCTTTGATTCCTTGAAATCTATCCAAGATTTCATTCTGTGTTTCTGTTGAGACCTTAGTACCTAATACTGATCAATGTATGTTTGTCAGTTTGTAATATATGAAGACAAGACCGGAAACCAGCTAAGCAGCAATGCATAAAGTTGGGAGTACTTCTTAATTTTACCAGTCCTTAATAGTTGGGGCAGGTTTATCTTATATTATTTAAATACTAGATAGAAAATGATGAAGGCATTGAGTGGTTTCCTGTGGAATCCAGTTATTCAAGGACTGAACCATGACACTGTTCTGAAAGATAGCCATGGAGTCTTTGTATAGACCATTGAAGTGGCAGGTCAAAACTGTTTTTAGTCTCCTCCAAATGAGTAGTGAGTCTCTTTCATGCAGAAATTGCTTACTAGAAATCTTAGATCTCCTTAACTATTCTAAGACTCCTGTTTTAGTAATCTCTAAATAAAGAGGTATTTGTTCTTACAATTTAGCTGAGTGCAATCTGCTCACCAGTTTAAAATAACAAGGAGAGGAGATTGCAGAGATAAAAGCATTGAGGTTGTTCTATCTGGGACCAGTTAGACATTGGCTTTAGGACTGACTATATTGTATGATCGTTTTAAGTATAACCATGTGAATATGTGTCCTGGTTTAGCAGTAGCAGTCAGTTTTTCTCCTTCTTAGTAGCTGGTGCAATGCTGTGGTTTTGACTTTCGGCCTGGGAATAATACTGATAAAGCCGATGTTTTCAGTTGCTGGTCAAAATGTTTACCCTGACCAAGGACTTTGTGAGTCTCATGTTCTGCCAGGGAGGAGGGGAAGCTGGGAGGAAGCAGGGACAGGACACCTGACCCAAGCTAGCCAAAGAGGTATTCCATACCACAGCACATCATGCCCAGGATGTAGAACTGAGAGTCCCTGGAAGGGCTGGATCACTGTGGGGTGGTGGGCGAGGTACGAGTCGGTGAGCAGTTGTATTCTCTTCCCTTGTTATTTCCCTTATCATTATTGGTGGTAGCAGTAGTGATTTGTGTTATACCTGAGTTACTAAACTGTTCTTATCTCAACCCGTGGGAGTTGAATTCTTTCGATTCTCCTCCCCGTCCCTCCAGAAGGGGGAAGAAAGGGTGGGGGGGATGTAGACTGCGTGGTTCTAATTTATGGCCTGGGCTTAAACCACGACAATATGAGAAAAAAAAAATTTAGTTCTGAAAATAATCTCATAGGAAGCAATAAAATTTTCCTTAGATCAAAGGAAAGAGACTATGCAGAAATTTTATGTATGGAGTACTTCATACAAAGCTGGATTCTGACCTAACAGTCCCTCTCTGCCTCCTTCTGTCTGTGTTCAAAGGTCTCTCATTGTCTTCTTAGTTCTACTTGCCACAGTTTATCCATGTTTTAAAATTTTGATGCTTATGCTCATGTCTTTTAGCACTGAGTTATGACTCAGAACAACATTACTGCAATTGTTTTTGCATACCCTTTTGACAAACTGGCTAAGTTGTGATTTACACTGTTCGGCTTCTTTGGCTGAAGTTGAGGTTCTTCCTGATAATTACTTTTTTTGGTATTTTGCTAGTGTATAAATTTGGGGTTCTTATTGCATGAGCTCTATTTCTTGGGTTGCACAGGAGAACTAAAATCTAGAAGATAAAGGTTTGATCCCAGCATTCTTTTTACCAATTCTGTTACTTGAGAGGATTTTCTAAGAGGGGTCCAGCATGGTAGCAATCCATCAATTCTGTTTGTCAGGTCTGCCTCCCTAATTTACATCCCTGTCATCAGTCAGTGGATTTTAAGAGAAGAAAATCCATTTGTGAAAGAGGATGCCTTGATTTTCAGCTTAGAATGAAAATAATGTCAGATTTTGGTATTGTATGGATTTGGATGCTTTAAAACACTTCATTTGACTTTTCTAATCATAGGAAGGATTGTCAATTACTTAATGCATGTAGAAAATCTGCTTTGTAATACATGCAGCCATATTTATTCCTTGTGCAACTTTATTGACTTCAAATTAAAATAATTTTCTGTTAAATGATCTATATGGGAAATACATAGCTTGGTTAATCAAAGGAAAACATCTTTTATAATATGTGTTAGTTTAAATCTGGATTTTTACTTATATTTCTTGGATAGACTGAAAGTGGTGTAAATTGTGATTCTGGCTAAATGATATAATGAGCTGCATATGATGAAGTAGTGTGAATGCACATATGAGTGTGAATTGTGTGTTGGTTTGCATAACCACATAGTGGGAGCCATAGAACAAGATGAACAAGTAGGAGGGTTCTGTTCATACAAAGGAGGACTCTATATCAGTTTCTGTTCTGTATAGTACAGAGTTTTTACAGTCAAGCAAAAGAAGCCTGGCAAGGTCATAGCTACAGAGAATAGTTTGGAAAGCTTAAGCATTACATAATAAATTTTCTGCAGTAAGGTCAAGTTTTAAACCTGATATAGCCCTCCAGAATCCGCTGTAAGAATACTCAGGTATTTTCTGTCATGGATTTGAGGTTTTGGGTCTTTTTCCTCAGTTGTTTCTTGGTGTGTTCTTTTTTAGCTATTTACTAGCTTTGTTATTTTTATCTACTTTCAATGTGTTAATGATAATGGGATCATCACCCTTGTGAAGCTAAGGAACTGTGAAAACACATCTTTTTAAAACGTATGTCCTAGCAGACAGGAGCCAGGATGAGGAAATAATACCCATTCAGCTTTGTGATGTATTCGTATTGGTGGCCATGTGGGAAGGCAGAGGACATTTACCCTGCAGAAACAAGGGAAAAACAATTTCATACAATTTAAAGTGTATGGGAAGTGCGTAAAATTGAAAATCTATTAATGTAGTCAATCTGAAGGAATGCAGGTCTTCTCCCATAAATATAGTATCTAAATCCAGGTCAGATTACAGAACTATAATCTTGTTTATATTTTAGCAAATTAACTGACTAAAAAATTGTTGTCTACTGTATGCTGATTGCTTTAATGAGTAACACCTCTTTATTTAACTTCTGCAGAAAAACATTATGCATTGCATGGGAGAGGGTGCGAGGAACCCTCAATATATTGACAGTATTCACTGACTTGAAAATGAATGTTCCAATATTGTTGAAACAGAAATCAAGAATAATGAATGTTCAATAATATATGAAATATGCATGATTGCTTGGATTTAAAATCCAGAACAAATCAATCAATTTTAATGCATTAAAAATATCAAAAGCTTAGGAAAATTTCACGTCATTTAATACTTAGTTTATTTATGAATATTACATAAAGTGAGGGATTTTATTTATCCATCTGTACAAGAGATGGAATGAAGCTAAACTATGATTTAATTGCTGCTAGGCTGGATGAAATGTCTCCCAGTAACTATAGATACTCCATTAATTTGTCAGCTATCAAGGCAAGCCGGCAAGTTGCTACTAAAATGGGACTGAAATACAGAGATTCATTAGTTAAGAAAAAAAGTACTTTAGAAAAAATATGTGCTTGCTAGATGTATTCAGTAAATCAGTGTACTTTAAAGAGAATTACACCATATGTGTAGAAACATATTTTTCAAACATTTAAATTAAAAAAACTATTAAAATAGGAAGATCTAACATTAAACAGAATACAAAGTTTTTATTTATTAATTATGTGTGCAACTCTAAGTCATCATCTTCCTCATAAAAATGAAATGTATAATAGTTTTGGGTTTTGTTCATGTGGGTTTTTTTTTTTTAACAGATACCAAGCCCTGAACTTGCATGGTTCTGCAGCCTGATTGTAGATTGTTGGTATAGTTCATGCATCTAATCTCAATATTGGCAAGAGTCAGTGGAAAATGAAGAAGGTTAAACAGCTCTTGAGAAGAGGTTCAGAACAAAGTATCTCTAGATATAGGTTGCCTCCTTTGTGAAAATTATTCTTCTGATTTTCTGTTAGCTCACAGGGGAATATGTTTCTTCAGCAGCTGTTAGGAAATGCAGAAAGAGGCAATCGAAGGAAATATGTGCATTACATAAATGATACTGCAAAAAAGAAAAGTTAGCGAATGAAGGTGAAGTCTGCAGTCAATCATCCAGAAAGTTTAGCAATGACAAAGTTATGTACTTCCTGTAGATCTTAATTTAGCCCTGTGTTTTCATATATTCTTGTATTGTCTTAGGAACACACTATCTGTATCCCCATGGAGACTCCTGAAAACCTCCCCATATCTCCCAGGATAAAACACTGTAAAAAATACTATAAAGTGCTGGGTGAGAACTGGACATGTTTTAACAATGTTTCCTTCAGGACTGGGCAAATGTTTCATCTCTGTGATACTGCAGATAGCAGGCAGATGCTGGAAGGACATCTGACTGTTGGACATTCAGACAGGAGAGCTGCTGAAGAGCCTTTGTCAAATGAAAGCACCATGTGAAACAGTGGTGAAGTGCTGCAAGAAGCAATGTTCGTTGGCAGATGCTCCGACCACACCACCCAAGTCTTGGAAGGCAGATGCAGAGACTGTGAGAATGAAGCCCTTAGGCCCACTGTAGGAGAGGATCTGGTTGGACACCATCTTAAGAAGCAGAATGTGCACAAGGCAATGGGACCTGAAGAAATTCATCTGCAGATCCTGAAGGAGGTGGCAAATGGAGATGCTAGCCACTGTCCATCATATTTGAAAAATCATGACAGTCAGGTGAAGTTCCCAACAAATGGAAAAAGGGTAATATAACCCCCATTTTCAAGAAGGGGAAAATGGATGACCCAGGGAATTACAGAGCAGTCAGTCTCTCCTCCGTGCCTGGCAAAATCTTGGAGCACATTCTCCTGGAAGGCATGCTAAGGCACATGAAAAACAACAAGGTGGTTGGTGACAGCCAGCATAGCTTCACTAAGGGGAAATCCTGCCTGACCAATTTGATGGCCATATATGATGAGGCTAGGGAACTGACGGACAGGAGTGGAGCAGTTGACGTCATCTACCTGGACTTGTGCAAAGCGTTCGACACTGTCTCACACTACATCCTTGTCTCTAAATTGGAGAGACATCAATTTGATAGATGGACCACTCAGTGGATAAAGAAGTGGCTGGATGGCCGCACACAAAGAGTTGTGGTCAATGGCTCAATGTCTGGCTGGAGACCGGTAATGAGTGGTGTCCCTCAGGGATCAGTGTTGGGACTGGTCTTGTTCAACATCTTCGTTGGTGACATGGACAGTGGGATTGAGTGCGCCCTCAGCAAGTTTGCCAATGACACCAAGCTGTGTACTTTGGTTGATATGCCGGAGGGAAGGAATGCCATCCAGAGAGGCCTTGACATGCTTGTGAGGTGGGCTGATGCCAACCTTATGAAGTTTAACCACGACAAGTGCAAGGTCCTACACCTGTGTTGGAGCAATCCCAGGCACAGCTACCAGTTGGGCAGAGAAGAGATTCAGAGCAGCCCTGTAGAGAAGGCCTTGGGGGTGTTGGTCGATGAGAAGATGAACACGAGCTGGCTTAAGTGTGCGCTCACAGCCCAGAAAGCCAACTGTATCCTGGGCTGGATCAAGAGGAGTGTGACCAGCAGGTAGAAGCAGGTGATCCTGCCTTTCTACTCTGTTCTTGTGAGACCTCACTTGAAGTATTGTGTACAGTTCTGGTGTCCTCAACATAAAAAGGACATGGAACTGTTGGAACAAGTTCAGAGGAGGTCCACGAGGATGATGAGGGGGCTGGAGCACCTCCTATATGAAGACAGGCTGAGAAAGTTGGGGCTGTTCAGCCTGGAGAAGTCTGTGTTGAGACCTCATAGCAGCCTCCCAGCATCTGAAGGTGGCCTGTAAGGATGCTGGGGATGGACTCTTCATTAGGGACTGTAGTGACAGGACAAGGGGTAATGGGTTAAACCTTCAACAGGGGAAGTTTAGATTGAATATAAGGAAGAAATTCTTTACTGTTAGGGTGGTGAGGCACTGGAATGGGTTGCCCAGGTAAGCTGTGAATGCTCCATCCCTGGCTGTGTTCAAGGCCAGGCTGGAGAGAGCCTTGGGTGACATGGTTTAGTGTTGATGTCCTTGCCCATGGCAGTGGGGTCGGAACCTGGTGATCTTAAGGTCCTTTCCAACCTTAACTATTCTATGATTCTTTGATTCTATGTTGCAGCTGTGGAATGGTGATTCAGGCCAGGCTATGGCTTCACACAGGCCATTTGAGGTATCTTGCTGCTTCTGTTCCATGGCTATTCTATATATTTCTTATGTGGTATTGGTCAGTAGATGGCTGACAGTGAGCTTCTGGGACTGCATCTTTATTGTAATCCTTCAAATCAATTATCCCTGGCATTAGAAACCTCTGTATCTGTGCCTTTCTCTTCTTTCCATGTGATGTGGTGCAGTATAATGGGGTGGAATAGACTACCTGGTGTCTTGCCTTGCAAAATTTTCTGGAAAATATGGTACTAAAGGCAGAAATACATCCCTCAGCTGACAGTAGCTGTGTGCCACAGATAGTGTATGCTACAGATGTGGACTGCCCTGCTTGTGAGTATAAAGCTCCTTGTTTAATTTTCAAGGCTGAGAGTTCACAAATTTTTTACTTGCCTTATGCTGCAGTGCAGCTCTCTACAGCCACTAAAAGATGAAATAGCATGGACACGAAGATAAATCTCTGAAGGCTGTAACAGAGCAATTGAGTTGCAGCCGCGAACCAGGGAGGATGCAGTATCACTTGGTCTTCCTGAAGAAGTAATTCTAAGGAAAATCTTTTTGACCTCCTCTGTTTTAAGGTAAAGCATGTAAAATATTAGTGGAGCCTTCATAGAAAGTAACTGTGAGTATGTGAGATTTATCAGTGATTGAGTTTTAAATTGGTTAAATTTGGAGAGTGCCAAAGGATGAATATCCTGGTAAATATTCAGGACCTTTCTGGAACAGGTTGCCCAGGCGGGTTGTGGAGTCTCCTGCGTTGGAGATATTCAAGGCTCGGCTGGACAAGTTCCTGTGTGATGTACTCTAGGTTACTCTGCTCTTGCAGGGGGGTTGGGCTAGATGATCTTTTGAGGTCCCTTCCAACCCTTGGGATTCTGTGATTCTGTGAATTGAGATTATGGGCCAGATAAACTTACTGGATTTTTTTTCTGTATTCACATTGATTTTCCATATTTTATAGTTTTCTATAATCCCGCTAATTTTCTGTCTGGTTTACTAGCTTTGAAGGAATATGCCTTTTGGCACTTCAGCCTTATCTCACTACAGCCAATTTCAAACCCCAGGAGGCTAACTGGCCCCTTATTTTAGTGTAGGATCTATATAATTCACAGGGAGCTGCAAGAATAGTGAATTGAAAAACAATTTGCTTTTCAATTAGTTCATTTATTCATTTCCACAATGCAAGATGAGATGGCATTGGATGTCAAGGCTGGTGGGTTGGTAGCAGTAAAATAATGCTCTGTCCAATCAAGGGACACAGCAACCCTGACCCAAATACTACCCTGTTACCTTCCTTCCAGGGAGAAAGCCTTCCTGTTGGGTTCTGTGCTGTATTCTCCTTAACATCTGTTGGCGCTGAATTAAGTACTACTGGTATAGGTGGGAGTAGACGGGAAATGGCAGGGTGTCTGTGTGAGGATGAGTGTAGTGCAAATGAAAGCTGCTGCGTGAGAATTTTGAGGGGAGCTTCTCAATAAGAAGGAAGAGAATTTAATGAAGAACTGAATTTACCTGAAAGGAAGATGAAGGTTTTTTTCGAGTAGTTTAGACATTGTCTTAAATTAAGTGTCATCTTGTTAATAATTTTTAGAACTTGTGTTGTAACTGGAAATATGCTATTGTGGATGTACCTATTTTCAGGGGAGAGGCTGAATGGGCCACATTTCTCTGAGAGTGCTGATTGAGAAAGCCTGGATGCCCCAGTGACATCTTCTCAGAGAGCAAGCTTCTGATAGGCTTGGTTTTGCAGCCTTGGTTTTGCAGTAACAAGTATATTATTGGAAATATATTAGTGATGGGTGTCATATAAAAAGCATGTGGTGGGGAGTAGTGTTAATGAGGCTCTTTCACTTCAGAAAATAAGTGAATACATCTAAAGTGTTTGTCACAGAGGAAGGATGGGCTGACTGAGTTCAACTATGGTTCTGAGCCCATGGACAGGGCATAGGAGCAGGACCTGTTAGAGACTGGGCAGGGCTACTAAATACTCTTAGTGCCCTCGGGGCACTTATGCTGTTTTAGAAAGATAATGCCAAGATCATGGAAAAGATAAAGAGAAATCAGTAGCTGCTGAATAGGAGACCAGTGACCAGTTTAGAAAAGGAAACTCACATGCTCTCACTGAGGACTACGTTAATATATTTATTATTTTATCCAGGGCTGTTTGTTATGGTTGGTTATCTCTGTGCGTTTTGGGTAAAAGGAAAAAAGAAAAAAAAAATTAAAAAAAAAAAATCAAAGAAAAAGACCCCAAAATTTTGCCATCTAGTGCTAAATGAAGTACATTTGAAATCTTGATTTTTTTTTTCTTTTAAATCTCTTTTCTCTTTACATTGCTGCTGAGTATGAAGAATTTGTAACCAGCATCTTGAAGAACTGGTAGAATAGATTCTTAAAGAATAATAAACTGTCATGAAAAAGAAATCGAAAAGTTGAACCTTTTATTTTAAAGAAATAGACACTTTCTCACCTAGTGATATACTTTTCATTAAGAAAACATAAACGAATATGGATAACCTTGCCTCTGTATGTATTAGGAATTTAGTGTGTTTCTCTGAATTCCTGTCTTAGGTAATGCTGTATTCTTTGCTTCTTGTTCTTCATCTTCATTTTCAGAGGCGTGTCTGTATATCTTCTGTTAGATGTAGCCAGTTACATGTTCATCTAAGGAAGAAAGTATTCTCTATCAGAACTTATATTTATTAGAGATAGTTCAAATTTTGAAGGAATCTGTCTTCAGAGACTGCTAATTCTTGCCCATTTAATCAACTTGCATGTGCAAACATTTGGATTATTTGTGGTGTGACTGTCCCTTCAGAATTTTTTTTTTTTTTATAAAATATATGTGTATATATATATATAAAAAGTTGATATTTATTGGGAAATGACATAACTGGGATAGAATTGCCTTTAAGTGACTTCTGAGACTAACTATTGATCTTCTGAAATTAGTTTGCTAAATAATTATATCACTAATTATGATTAAGTGAAAAGTCAAAGTCCTACTCAGCTACAGTTTCCATGAAAAATGGGTTAATAAAGAAACCACATGAAATTCATGTGTAGAAAATACTATAGATACATCCTGGACCTCATGTCTGCTTTTAGGAAGAAATTTCTAAAAGGAGATATTCAGTGGAAATTAAGGTAAAATATCTCAAATTATTTGAGAAGTACATGTTACGCTGTAATTGGCTTATAAATATTCAGACAAAATAATTGTAACATACCTGGTGCTTTATACATTTCTCTGAGCTGTTTCCCCTTACCTTGCTCTGTAGAATGAACCTCACTTTTTGTAGCTTAGGAACTTTTATATGATTTCCCATTTTATTTTGTTTTAAATCCCTAAGTAATAATTCTTTTTTCTTTTATTTTTTTCTTTAGTAATGTTAAAAACTTGACCTTGAACAGAATTAAACAGATGTGATGTTTTATTTACGAACTGTTATGCATTTAAACCCTATACAATCATAAGATTGGATTGAAATTGTCTATTTCCACACAATATACTGTTTATTGATTGTGGGAACTAGATATATCTGCTTTTCTTGTTCTGGGTCTGTGTGCTTTAAGAAATTTTTAAGGTGCCTTTGTGTGAGTTTGGCTGAATTAGATCCGAATTTGTGCTCACAAAATGAAACTTCTGCCATTTGTTGTCACCCCATTCTCTAATAAAACCTACTAGGTGCCAGCCGTGTCTGAATACTTAAAAATTCTGCAAAATGTTGTCATAATCCAACATTTTTTACTCATGAGATTGTCTACCCTTTCCCTACATGAGGTTTCTCAAATGATTAATTAATTTTTGCATATACAAGTTTTGTGTTAACTTTCTTCTTTTAGGAATACATTTCAATCTTTTTCATTCTTTTTAAGGTGCTGGTGGCTGGTCTCCTCTTGTGTCCAATAAATATCAATGGCTTCAGATTGATCTTGGTGAAAGAACTGAGATTACTGCTGTTGCTACTCAAGGTGGTTATGGGAGCTCCGACTGGGTAACAAGCTACCTTCTGATGTTTAGTGATAGTGGACGAAACTGGAAGCAGTATCGTCAAGAAGAAAGCATTTGGGTATGTTCTTTCAATAATGAGAATTAAGTTTCTGTAGTACTGATTCCAGAGTGTTAATTTTGACTTTTTAATTAGGAAAAAAAAACCCAAACCCTTCTTTATTTTTTCCTAGACCATTTCATCTGATTGTAAAAAATAAGTAATACAAGAAATCAAAATCATAACCAAATCCCAGTTTATTTAAAAACCAGTGAATATTAAGCAATTTTTAATTTTGGATCTTTTAACTCAATCTAGTTTCTGATATTGCAGGCCATTTCTCTCCTATTATCTTTGTAGCTAACAATAATAATTAATAAGCCTTTCTATGATCATCACTAATTATCTCATGCATATTATTGTGAGCAAAGGATACACAAAATCAGATAGATGATGTCCAAAATTTACATGAAAAAATAAATTATACAGTTCCAGACCAGAATTGAATCTTTCCCTGATCCCCAGTGATTAGCAGCTTGGATTGAATATTGTTATTATATTGGAAGAGTATTGGTACTTGTGGCCTACATGTTTATCCTGTTACTTCTGTCCTTCATTTCATATAAAAAGATGATTAGTTTTTTAACTTTACTAAGATTCAGGCTTCAGTTGTTTCTTGCTACAGTTAAATATTATGTTAAAACGTATTTTATTTTATGCATTTTAATTTTCTTGACTTTTAATTCAAAATGTTACTGTTATTGTCAAACCCCATCCATGGTACAGTGCGATTACACAGTGTCTTATATTTTGCGTAGTTATCCTCCTTTCTGAATTTGTTACATACTTCTGTTTCAGATTGTGTTTTCATAACAAAAATAAATAAATGATTTTCTAATCCATGTGGCTGTGGGAAGGGAGAAAAGAAAAGCAATCTTCCAAATGTTAAATGAGCATTAGCTGCTACAATATTGTCTTTGCCTATCTTCAGACAGACTGATAAAATGAATCTGAGAGGTAGAGCTGCTTTATCTCTTTAGAAAGGGCTTTTTTGAAATCCCATATTGGTATTGCAAACAGTGTTGTAGATACTTACTTCCTGAATATTGACACCAGTAAAATATACATTAAAAAAAAAAAAAAAAAATTGTTAAATGCTGATACAGACACTGGGGTAAGGAGGTTGTTAGATCTGTAGGATTCAATTCCATTTTCTCAAGTTTAATAAAAAAGATATTATTTTAATGATTGCAATGCAGATTGAAGGCATGGCTTGAAGGCACTGATGCATAATTCAAGGATGTAAACCATCAAATTCAGGGATAGTCTATTGATCTCTTTTATGTATCTTTATTTAGGAGTTGTGCTTCTAGGGGAATATATTTTCTGTTTTCTAATCTAATGTATAGACGTAGTCTTGAAATTAAACTTTTAAATCTCGATTTATTCTATAGATTTTCTTCGACTGCTACCTGTTTATGTTAAGTCTTCATAAATGAAGTCCCTAAGTTCATTTCAGGCAAGAACACCTCACATTTTATGATACCTACTGTGGTATTTCTATCCTTTTTATAACTGACTCATTGCTCTATTATAAGATTGACTAACATAACAGAGGTAATGGTTTTTTCCTTTTTTTTTTTTTTTGACTACTACCATGCCTTAGAATGATGGAAAATGCTTGATTTTGAAGGTCCTGTATAGTATAAGTACTTCAGAAATATAACTTAGAAGAATTCTGAAGTATAAGTACTTCAGAATTCTTTGCTGTGCGTAAGGATTTGCACTCATTCTGTGCTTAAATAGAAAGATTAGTTACCTTCTGTACCATTTCACAGCTCCATACTTTTTATTTTCCTTTTCAGAAGTTAGTTTTGAATTGTATTTTTCATTTTATGACTTATCATAATTTAATATTCTGAATTTCCTGTTATAAATAAAGCTGATCACATTTTTTTCACTCACCACAAAATTTTTATAACTGAGATGCAAAGATGACTATCCAGGCATCTGCAGAGTATCTAGTTATAAGAACTCTCTTCGTAGTCTTCGAAAAGAGTAGTGTCTTCTAAGGCTAGTTCTCTGACCTTAGGTATCTTTGTTAGGTTGAAATGAATCATGTATAATTTCTTATTCCTCCACCATCTATAAAATGCTTCATTGCCTGCTGGTGCTGAATTTTGATGTAGATCTTCTAAATTTACGTGAGATGAAGCTCTATCCCCTCTTGTGGCTGCTAAATATGATTTGTTTTCACTTCTCTGCATATTAGGAATTAGTTTATAGGGAGTCATGGTGACCTTAGTCTTAACTGAAAGTCTTAACCCATAGTCTTAACCTAGGCAATACACCTTGATCTTATTCTCCTTATTGTTTCCTGATGACCTAAATGTATGCCTCACTTGCTATCTTATACCTGTGAGGAGTTTATCTTTCATGTAGATTTTATTTACTGTTTAAAATCCTTTAATTACTAAAGATACTTTTTAAAGGCTAATTCCGTTACAGTTACTAGGACTTCTCTTGTACAATAATTATTGGCGAGTGTAGTTAGGTATAGGTAATTTCAGTAGTTTTTCCTTAGTTTGACAAAAAAATCTATTTGCACACTCATTTTGATTTCTGTCATCACTGACATGACTATTACTTTCTTTTCTAAAGTTATTTCTAAGTATTTTCTGAACTGTTCTTGATAATTATGTTAAGGCTTTTTTTTCAGGCAGGACTTCCTAAGATCAATATCAACATCTTTTTAAGTTTGCAGAGTTGTGGTCAAGATATAATTCTAAAGCAAAATAGTTGTTATTAATGGTGAAATGCATATTTGAGGACAGAAGTTTTTCCTCTGAGAAGGATTAATTTAATAATTACTATTTTGATTATATAAAGTTGTATGAATGTTGAATGATCTGTTGTGCATGCCTTGCTACTCATATTCCAAATTTCCTCTCTAAAGGAATTGGGGTATTAGAGCTTATTGGAAACTTCTTGTGCTATAAAATGACCCACCATTATGCAAAGTTTCAGGTTAAGGAATAATGAATCACAACCATTCCTCCCCCTTGGAATAAAGTCAGTCGCTGTTCTTCATCATTATCTGCTTCACTGTAAAAGCAAAAGTCTGCACCTTTATGTTACTTTTCTGGACTTCTGTTAATTACTACTTTGAACCAAAACAATTTTCTACTGATTCTTTTTGCAGTCAATGGCATAGATAATTTAAATGAGTGCTCCATCACTGCATTTTCCTTACACATAAATTCCAGATGTTGTGACCAGTACACAGACTGGCTTGCCACTCTTTCTGTTGCTACTTACAGAAAATAAGCTACCTTTTAATCTATGAATTGAAGTAGGGCAGTTGGTTCAACACAGTTGGTTCTGATGCGGCTAGGTTTGTTGTAATATGTTCATCGTTCACTTTTCATGCATTTGCAGCCAAAAAACTCCCAACAGAAGAGTTTTAACTGCTCAATTCAACTGTGTAACTCAAACACATGTAACAACTTAGCTACAACTGACTTCTGTCTTTCTGTAATATCCTCAAAGAGAAAATTATCACAGGGTTTGTCTGATTACATAATTTATGTGTAAAAACTTCAAAGTCCATTAATATGTATAAAGTGGTTAAAAAAATATTGCAGCTTTAAATTTTTAAATTCTTTGTGTAAAGCGTAATAATAGCATAAAAGACAAGCAAACTGTATTTTACTTTCGGATGTTGATTAAAAATCCTCTGCATCTTGTGCAGAATGTGTGTTTTAAATAAAAGAAATGCATATGTTAAAAAAAGAAACTCTGTATCCTGAAGTTGTAAAATGTATTATCATCAAATGGTTTATCTTGGAAATGTTCTGTTTCAGGAAGGTTTGTTAAAATAACAGTAGGAACAGTTGTGGCATTGCTGTTGTCCATAACATTGGATATACAAAACCCAAGAGCTACTGACTAGAAGAACAGGTAACAGAAAGAGAGAGTGAAAAACAGTAGTTATCAAAATCTGTGCAGACCAGAAGTAAATTTTCTGGCAATATTGAGTTAAAATAAAGATTTTCAGGATCTGAAAGTGAGAGAGTTCAGTTTAATGGCACACACAGAAATCTGCTTTGTCATGCTAGCTTAAGATGATAATTTCAAGGCTTTCACCTTTAGCAGTTTGAGTGTTATGAAGGTAAATATAAAATGTGCTGCTTCTTATAGAGTATGCAGACTGGTATTACATAAGCTTTTGGAGTCTTTTGTAATTATATTTTCTTCCTTATTTCACCATTATCATAATTGTAGTAAACCTGACATATATTGTTCCTAATATATATATATCTCTTTATTTTTAAAAAGCAAGTATTTTTTCCAGAGCCATTTAAATGGTTATGGTGTGTATCCATATGGGGTATGGTAGGTTGACCTTGGCTGGATGTTAGCTGCCCACCAAAGCTGCTCTATGACTCCCCCTCCTCAGCTAGACAGGAGACAGAAAATATAACAGAAGGCTTACGGATCAAAATAAGAGCAGGGAGATATCATTTAGCAGTTACTGCAATAGGCAAAACAGACTCGACTTGGGGAAATAAGTTTCATTAATTACCATTCAAATCAGAATAGGGTAATAAGAAAGAAAACTAAATGTTAAAAACAGATTCCCCCCACCTTCCTTCTTCCCAGGCTTAAATTACTCCTATTTTTCCCTACTTCCTCCCCCAAGAGCTTCAGGGGGATGGAGATTGTGGTCAGATTGTCACACATTGTTTCTGCCACTCATTTCTCCTCAGGAAAGCTCTCCTCATATCTTCCTTTGCTCCATTGCAGGGTCCCATGGGAGCCAGTCCTCCATGAGTTTCTCCAAAGTAAGTCCTTCCCATGTGCTGCAGTTCTTCATGAACTGCTCCACCGTGGGTCCCTTCTGTGGGTGCAGTCCTTCAAGAACAGACTGCTCTAGTGTGGTTCCCTTCCATGGGGTGCATCCTTCAGGATTAGACTTTTCCGGTGTGGGTCCCTCATGGGGTCACAAGTCCTGCAGCAAACCTACTCCAGTGCGGGTTCCTCTCTCCACAGGGCCACAGGTCCTGCCAGAGGCCTGCTCCACTGTGGGCTTCCCATGGGGTCACAGCCTCCTTTGGGCATCTTCCTGCTCCAGAGTGCAATCCTTCATGGGCTGCAGGTGGGTATCTGCTCCACTGTGGACCTCCATGCGCTGCAGGGGCACAGTCTGCCTCATCATGGTCTGCACCATGGTCCGCAGCGGAATCTCTGCTCTGGTGCCTGGAACACCTCTCCTTTCTTCACTAACCTTGTCTGCAGAGCTGTTTCTCAACATATTCTCACTCCCTTCTCCAGCTGCAATGGCTCTTTGTGCAGTAACTCTTTCCCCTTCTTAAATATGTTACCAGGGAGACACTACCACCATTACTGATGGGTTTGTCCTTGGCCAGAAAGGGGTTTCTCTTGGAAATGGTTGGCATTAGCTGTATGCACATGGGGAAAGCTTGGAGCAGTATCTCACAGAAGCCACCCCTGTAGCCCTCCTAGTACAAAAACCTTGCCATTCAAACCCAATACATAGTGTTATCTATCTATTGCAATAAAGCTTTTCTGTCAAAAAATATAGCTAATGCAAAAAAATAATTTTACATTCTGTGTAGCGGAATTGGCTTGTTTCACATCTTAAGGTAGCATAAATGTTGGGGGTTTTTGTTGTGTGTATTTTAGGGGTGGTATGTTTCCGAGTAAGACGTGAGCAGTGGAAATAGGCATTATCTTCCATTGAACCCAAGATAGGTCCAAACAAGAATATGAAATCCCATTTGAGATAAGAAACATGAGGTTCAGTGAAAAAGGGTCGGATACTGAATCATTTAGTGGATTCAAACATTTGAAAAGTTTGCTTAGCCTGTTATTTTATTTAATGTGAGCAGAAGAATACAGGCAGGTGAATAATTCATAACTAATATTTTATTCAACAAATGTTTGCATTTTCTTCCTCAGAACTGTTTGTTAGAGTGTGATTGATGTAAATGAATCTGCTATTTTCAAATTATTTGTAAATACTGCTTTTAGAAATAGTTCACAGTTTTTATTCAGCTTGCTACAAAATTCATGAACATGTCTTGGCAGCTTTCAGTATGTACACAGATCACAATGATATGTTTAAATTCCCCAACTAAGTAACCATAAGTGTTAAGTTCACAGCTTCATGAGTAAATGTTTAGAATAATGAATTTGAAACTAATTTTCCAGAAGAATTCTGTACTAATTTCATGACACCATGGTGAATATATTTACAGTACTCCATGAACTAGAAAATTGTGGGTAACAAAAACAAATGAAATATGAAAATGGTTAAAATAATTTAATTTAAAAAAGATTATGACTGATCACTTTTAATGTCTGCACAGTTATAGGGGAAATTAAATCCGAGCATCTCAGTACTGTTAATCTTCTGGATATTTCTAGTAACACCTGATTTCTTGTCCTTCCTCTTTGGTTCCGCAGCAGCTTATCTTTTGCAATTATCAGAAATAGTACATTGAACAACATTTTCAAAGCTCTTTGGTTGCTTGTTAAAATGTTATAAGGTGACATCTCTTCCTTGAAACCAAAAAAATATTTTGATGTATGTGCATGTATACACCCACACTTACAGATGCAGAGATATATTCCATGATAGGAAACTGACTGATACAGATTCTAATAAAGAGAAATTGCATAAAAATATACCTTACATGTCTCTATAATTGAGGGAAATATGAGTAGATTTATGTCAAGTAATATTACTCAAACAATGTTTCTCCCACTGTTTGTATGCTAAAGAAGCTTAAAAGTATGAAGTTGGAACTCAAAAAGACAAACAGTTCATAGAATCACAAAGGCACAGAATCACAGAATTGTTTATGATAGAAAAGACCATTAAGATCATCAAGTCAAACTGTTAACCTAGCATTAACAATTCCACCACTTAACCGTGTCCCTAACTGCCACATTTGCACACCTTTGAAATACCTCCGGGGGCAGAGATTCAACCACTTCCCTGGGCACTCCGTTCCAATGCTTGATTACCCTTTTCACTGAAGACATTTCTTTTATATAATAAAATCATAGAATCATAGAATAGTTAGGGTTGGAAAGGACCTTAACATCATCAAGTTTGAACCCCCCTGCCATGGGCAGGGACACCCCACACTAAACCAGATCACCCAAGGCCTCATCCAACCTGGCCTTGAACACTGCCAGGGATGGAGCATTCACAACCTCCCTGGGCAACCCATTCCAGTGCCTCACCACCCTGACAGTTAAGAACTTCCTCCTTATATCCAATCTAAACTTCCCCTGTTTAAGTTTGAAATCATTACCCCTTGTCCTGTCACTACAGTCGCTAATGAAGAGTCCCTCTCAGCATCCTTGTAGGCCCCCTTCAGATACTGGAAGGCTGCTAGGAGGTCTCCACGCAGCCTTCTCTTCTCGAGGCTGAACAGCCCCAACTTTCTCAGCCTGTCTTCATACGGGAGGTGCTCCAGCCCCCTGATCATGCTCGTGGCCCTCCTCTGGACTTGCTCCAACAGTTCCCTGTACTTCTTGTGTTGAGGATGCCAGAAGTGTAAACAATACTCCAAGTGAGGTCTTACGAGAGCAGAGTAGAGGGGCAGGATCACCTCCTTCGACCTGCTGGTCACGCTGCTTTTGATCCAGCCCAGGATATGTTTGGCTTTCTGGGCTGCAGGCGCACACTGAAGCTGGCTTATGGTAAGTTTCTCATCAATCAACACCCCCAAGTCTTCCTCCGCAGGGCTGCTCTGAATCTCATCTCCGCCCAACCTGTAGGTGTGCTTGGATTGCCCTGACCCAGCTGTAGGACCTTGCATTTGGCTTGGTTGAACTTCATAAGGTTGGCATTGGCCCACCTCTCAGGCATGTCAAGGTCCCTCTGGATGGCATTCCTTCCCTCTAGTCTATCAGCCAAACCACACAGTTTGCGTCATCAACAAACTTGCTGAGGGCATACTCAATCCCATTGTTCATGTCGCTGACAAAGACGTTGAACAGGTTTAGCCCCAGTACTAACTCCTGAGGAACACCACTTCTTGCCAGCCTGTAGTTGGACATCGAGCCATTGACCACAACTCTTTGCGTGCGGCCATCCAGCCACTTGTTTATCCACTGAGTGGTCCATTCATGAAATTGATGTCTGTCCAATTTAGAGGCAGTCTTTCCAGTTTAGAGACAATCTAAGTATATCCAATCTAAATTTCCCCTGGTGCAACTTGAGGTCGTTTCTTCTTGTCCTGTCACTTGTTACTTGGGAGAAGAGACCAACACCCTCCTTGCTGCAACTCTCATTCAGGTAGTTGTAGAGACTGATAAGGTCTCCTTTGAGTCTTCTCTCCAGGCTAAACAACCCCAGTTCCCTCAGCCACTCCTCATCAGACTTGTGCTCCAGCCTTTTCACCAGCTTTGTTGCCATTGTTTGGACATGCTCCAACACCTCGTTGTTTGTCTTGTGAGGGGCCCAGAACTGAGCACAGTATTTGAGGTGCGGCCTCACGAATGTCAAGTAGAGGACACTTCCCTGGTCCTGCTGGACATGCTGGTTATGATACAAGCCAGGATGCTCCTGGTGTTCTTGGCCACTGGGCTCACCGCTGGCTCATACCTCAACCATCTTTCCCAAGTGCTTTTCTGGTGGGTGGCTTTCAAGCCACTCTTCCCCAAGCTTGTAACATTGCATGGTGGTGTTGTGACCTGTTGTATGTTGTAGGACCTGGCACATAGCTTTGTTGAACCTCATACAATTTGCCTCTGCCCATTTATCCAGCCTGTCCAGATCCCTCTATAGAACCTTCCTGTCCTCAAGCAGATCCACACTCCCACCCAACTTGGTGTCATCTGCAAACTGACTGAGGGTGCACTCATTCTCCTTGTCCTGATCCTGGATAAAGACATTAAGTAAAAATGGCCTCACTCTGAATCTCAGGGAAGACCACTTGTGAGTGGCTGCCAATTGGATTTAGTTCCATTCACCACCACTTTTCAGGAGGATCTATCCAGCCATTTTTTTACCCATTGAAGAGAACACCCATGCAAGCCATGAACAACCAGTTTCTCTGTGAGAATGCTTGGGAAGTTGTCAAAAGCTTCACAAAACTCCAAGCAAACAGCATGCACAGTGTTTTCTCATCCACTAAATGTGTCACCTTGCCGTAGGAGAAGATCTGGTTTGTCAAGTAGGACCTGTCTATCACAAACCCACGCTGACTGGGCTTGGTCACCCAGATATCCTGTACATGCCATATGATGGCGCTCAAGATGACCTGCTCCATAACCTTTCCAGTCACTGAGGTCTGACATGCCTTTACTTCTGGATGTTTTTTTATTCTGGATGCTCTTTCTAGCCCTTTTGAAGATGCGGGTGACATTTGCTAACCTCCAGCCAACTGGGACATCCTGATTAGCCAGGACTGCTGCTAATTATTGAAAGTAGCTCAGTGACTGCTTCTGCCAGTACCCTCACTACCCTTGAGTGGATCCCAGGTAGACCTGTAAACTTGCGTGTGTCTAAGTGGTGTAGCAGGTCATTAACCATTTCCAGTTGGATTATGTAGGATTTATTCTGCTCCCTGTCCCTGACTTTGAGGTCAGGGGGAATAATAATAATATAATTGGTCTTCCTGTGAAAGCTACACCTCTCATTGTTATGGTGAACAGCATAATTGTATGCTTTTTTAAAAAATTACTTCTAAAAAGCCATGCTTTTAGATCCATATAAACAGTTCTTTACTGTCACTTAAAAATATTATACCTGTCAAAACAAAAATAAGCTATCTTGAAAAGTCAAGTGTACCATTATGAAAATATTACAATAGAAAGGCTATTGACAATGACATTTTCTTGTTATTAAAAGCTGATCTTGGCCTAAGTTACTCTGTTTGACTTTGGCTTTGCACGATTAGCAACTTTATAATGCCAGACAAGATAGTGTAAAAAAATTTTATATTCTAATTTGGTAACTTAAACTACAGTTCTTTAAAAGAGATTACTGGAAAATAATAGTTTCTGGTCAGATGATGATATTATGGAAATCCATCCTGTCTTCATTATTTTGGTCCTTGTTTTGATGAAAGGGCTAATGGACAATAGTGCCTTTTAATGGTGAGAAGGAATAAGGGACAGACATATGTATTAAAAGATGAGTTTTGGCATAAGAGCAACTGTTCTATTATCTGCCTAGATTATAGATTAATTATTATATATTATAATTATATAATATATAATTATTATATAATTATATATTATATAATATATATATTATATATATAATATATAATATATAATATAATATATATAATTATAATTATATATAATATATATAATTATATAATTATTATATAATATATAATTATTATATATTATTAATTATATAATCTATAGATTATAGAGCCAAATATTTTTTTGTCACTCATTTAGTCTATAAATTGACTTAGCATGTTATCTTCACAGTGTTCAACTATCTTTTATAAACCATCTACACTGGTCTGAAATTCTTCGCTACAAAAACATAATGAAAAAGCCCTGCTATGTTATGTAGAAAAAATGTGAAATCACGTGAAGAATTCTGCACTGATCTCTTCTAACCAAACGGTAGTGTCTTCTCTAAAAATTTAAGTGGTTTTACTCTTTTTTCTTGGGTCCACATATGGTCATCCCTGATTGTTTCTGGAAGATAATTAAAATGGGCAAAACCTCAAAAAATTTTGAGGCATATGTAGTCAGTTCTCATATTTGCTTATCAGTTCCTGTGCAAAAGCAAGACTAAAATTCTGGCAAATATATTCTTTAAAGATTTAAGATTTACATTTCACTTTTCATCTTTTTGAGAAATATTCAGTAAATTAAACTAAAACATGCAACTCTGAAGTACACAACAACAACAACAAGAAGCCCTAAATTTTGCTTTTTTTACATTTTTATATTGTTTACAGTCAAGCCATTATTAACACATGACAGGCAGAACAGTGAGATCTTGTGAATATCAGGAGTTAAAAAAGACCCAAGTTTATTGTTTTGACATCTTAGTTGAAGATGAGGTGCTGAATTTTGCCTTATTTATCTGAGGTTAGATTATATAAACATTTCTTTTAATGCATAAATCTTCAAATCCAGTAGGAAATCAAAATTCTTCATACTGTATAATTCCTGACATTTAGCTTTAAAACTTTGAAAAAAACTTGATTTTTGTCTTATACTAGTATTTTATGTTTTAAAACACTGAAATAAAGAAACAACTTTAGTTAATTTCTGTTTCTTATGAAGAAATTAACATAAATTACAAAATAAATAGAAAATGAATTTTCAAACCTAGGAAATACAATAATATCTCAGTGAAATCATACCACAAATAGCATGAGGAAAAAAGCAAAATTATATAGGAATATAAGGCCCTCTGAAATCTGTTATATATGTATTACATTTCTTTGGATTATACTTCTATGAAAATTTATATTTTTTTAAATCCTCAATGATAGAAGCTTTCTGCAAGGTATAAATAAATTTGAAATATTACTCTGTCTCTGAAAGTTCAACAAACTTAAACTAAGTGGGCTCAAACCACTGATCTGCACTTTTTAGTTGTTTCTTAGGGATGTTTCATTATTATCATCATTTTTCTGTTTATGTGTGTCATTTAGGAATTAATTTCCATATTAAAATCCATATATGCATTTGAACGTCTTCTTGGCTTAACTTCAATGAAAATTTATTTGTTTGTTTTGATACCATGAATAACTTCCAGTATTTCCATGGATAACAGTGTCATCTTGAGCATATTTACAGATTTTTATTACATTCCCTGAGTCTTTTCTCATGTATGTAATGCTTTCATTTGTTACTCATGCATCTCTGTATAGTTCTTGAATCTTTTTAGTGTAAGAGACATGCAGGTTGGTTTTGGGTTTTTTTTTGGTTTGTTTTTTTTTTTTTTTTAATGAATTTTGAATTAAAATAATACTTATTCTTCTCTGTTTCTGTTAAAAATCTGTATTTCCTGCATTATAGAATATCACCTAGGGTTAATTTAACACTTAGTATGATTTGAAAAATTTAACATTTGCACTAATAGACTTATACAAATTCATATATAAAGCTGAATCCTTCTTTGCCACAAATCTCCGCCACAGAAAATCGGACAGTTGACAGATCTGATTGCTTAAGCCTTCAATGCACATTGAACACCTGGGCCATAGAGAAACTACGTAGCTATTTCTTCACACTCTCTCTCTCTCGTTCAACAAACCCTAGCCTGTAGTAAAATAGGCATAGCTGCTAGTTATACTTCAAGTCCAGTTTCTTAGAGTTTCTAAGGTTAGGCAAGTTGTGTACAAGTGGTTCAATGAAGAACGCCATCAAGGCAGTGGAATGTGTAGGTCATTTAAGTCCGGAAATAAAAATTTACTTTCAGTGGCGAGAAGAATGTCTTTGAGAGCTTAATTTCTTGCTTTATCAATTGCCTGTCCAAATTCCAATGCTATTCTGGTATTATAAGGCAGAATGGAAAATACTTGGCCAGACCTGTTTGCTGGTCCATTGGCCTAATGTGAAAATACTTGGCCAGACCTGTTTGCTGGTCTTTTGGCCTTATGTGGTTATTCCAGTAAAATGTTAAAATTTGAATACTTGTAGCAAAGCATTGGTATGAAGCCCTGTCCATAGGCTGATAAAAAATTGTGATTCCCAGCTGACAGAATAGTAAAATCTGCTCCTTGCCTCCATCCATTCCTCTTCTCTGGATCTATTAATCCCTCAAGAAATCTGTCTCCTCCCCATGTCTGTATTTGTACCTGCTGGACTGAGTCACACTGTACTCAGTAAGTATTTCTCTTTTGATTTTTTAATTTCAGCACTGCAGGTCAAGTACCTGCAGAAATTTCACTGTAGACATCTGGTAGTCTGGTCACAGATCTTACGATGTTTACTTTGGTAAATGCAGCTTTCGTGTGAGGGGTGCTAATCAGTGCTCAAAAAGGACTCCATGTGATACAGTGCTGTATTCCTTGCTCATGCTCAGGATTTAAAGAAATCGTTGAAATCCTTAGTCATTGGAGGTCAGTTGTTTCTCATTTCTTTTGGTGATAGTTGGCAATAGCACATTTATTCAGAGTAAATTTTTCCTTGAAAATATTGCTATTCAGATTAATATTTCTTTATTATAATAAATGTTAAGAAAGTGTTTATTTTCTATAAAGCTCCTATTCATGGCAATACAATTATGGCATTTTCCTCCATCACAAGAAAATGGTAGTCATATAAAATGGAGATTGATTGCAGACTCGTATTTTCATTTTAAAATTTTTCATCACATGTAAGTGTGTACACTCTAGCTATTCTGTCACCAAAATTGATTTTTTTCATTACATATATTTCTGTTATGTAATGCAAACAAAAGCTTTATCTAACAGAGCAAAGATAAATAAAAAATATTTTTCTTTTGCCTTCAGAAAATCTGAATTCAAATTAATAATAAAACTGACTAAGGAAATTTCTTTGACTTGTGGGAGAAGAAAAAGAATAAGTAAGTTGCAGGTTTGATCAACTCCTCTTGGAGGGTTGGTCCTGAAACAATAGTTACTTAATAGTTTGCAATTAACATTGGGAAGAAAAAATCTAGAAGTGTGTTAATTAAATCTGATGTTATTCAATTAGTGTTATCTGCGAAGAAAAAAAAAAAGTAACTTGTAAACTAAACTGAGTAACATTGAGTATTGGGGTTGTAAGAATGAAGCACCAGTCAGTAGCAGCAGAGAGGTCATCATTTGGAAGAATCTTAAAGCTTGCATTTCTTACCTGGAACATGCCTGTAAGCTGCTAACATAGTTCTGGAGAAAGCAGTAGAGCTTTTATATGCATGAGGCAAAATTTTTGAATGTTTAGAAGTTGTGAGTAAAATTCCTCTTGGTGTGTTTAGTGCTATTCTAATTATGTTACAGAAGAATGCAAACTGGAAGGGATAGAGAAGGGCCATGAATATCATCAAATAAATGGAGAGGCTATAATTTGAGAGAAGGCAACAACATTTTGGTTTGTTTAGTCTAGGAAGAAAGGCTGAGAAGAGTTTCTGTTCACTATCTAGGAATGTGTCTGTGTGTACAAACTAAAAGGAAATAACGTCTATTTAAGACAAAATGGCAGGAGGAGGTAATAACCCCCCCTGAAATTTAGATCAGAACAAGTTAATAAAAACTCATGTGTATAATTTTTTTTGTAAAAATCAGAAAAAAAATTGCTGAATGAGTTTTTGTCAGGCTCCAACAATAGGTTTTCAGCTAATATGTCCATGCATATCTTTCATTTCTATTGGTCTTACGCTGATTTTACAGTGTTCCTAAAGAAACACGGCAGTGCCTCTTGTGTTATATTTTTATTTTCTTACTCAGTTTGCTTTTTGTATATTTCTTCTTTTTTCTCTCTCTTTTTATTTTTTTTTTTTTTTCTGGGTAAGTGGGGTCTAATGTAAAGGCCATGCAATTCAGTACTGTCTTTCTCATTTTATCAGATGGCTTTGGTACTTAAGCACTGGTACAGCTTCTTTTTCTTATTTTTATAACATCAGAAAAAAATATTTTGGCCTATGATTCCATACTTCACATTAGCAGTTTGGTTAGGTTTATTGGGATATGGAGTTACATACACCCCACAGTTCCATAAGCAATTCAAAACCATTAGTAACTAAGGAAGAACTTCCTATTTACAGTTAGTACATAGAACTTCATCATAGTAATAAAACCTTCAGCAGTGCTTATTTATATTTATTCTGTATACTTAAGCATTTTATTTGGACAGCCACTAATTTATTCTTTCTCAATGCAGGAAATCAGTTATTAAATATACTCCTGTTTAATTGATTGAGTTTTTTTAATTACTCTATTTCCAGGAACATATGACCTGTTCTAATTTTTATTTGAACTGTTTGGGGTTTTTTGGCTTATTTAGATCTATGGTTGCACTTTTGCAAAGTTTCTTAGGGTTCCTCTCTTGGGTGTGCTTCAGTTTCTTCAGGTAACTTTGCATGCACTGATCACCTGCATATCTTCCTGTGAGCGTAGTTTCTCTTCCTTTTTATAGTAATGTAAGCTGAAATGAAGGCCCTTCTCTTTCAGAGAAAGAGTCAGACACATTAGGGATTATTTGATGAGGATTATAGTGATGGAAATGATATGACATGGTTGCTTGTAACTTGCTTTTCTGACTCAAGAGGTGTTCATGTTAAAAATAGTGTTAACATGAAATCACTACTCAAGTCAGCAGCGTGCATGATCACGTAAGTGAATGCAAGCTGGTACTATAAAGTGAGTCAACGCTAGCACAGTTATACAGTTGTATCAATAAGTGCTCCAGCCAGACCAGCCTACTACCTAGGTAATTCTTGTTTGAATATGTGCTAATCCAGGAATGGCCTATACCAGCAGTTTTATCTCTGTATTTCTCCTTGAAATCATTATGAAAAAGAGGGAAAGTTTGAAGAAAACTGACGAAATACCTTATATCCTACAAAATTGTAATTATTTCTGCTGCTCAACCATTTCTGGGGTTAGAACAGATTATTTTATTTTGATATTTACAAAGCAAATCAGATTGCTTCAGAGAAGAGGTATTTAAAGTGTTATTCTGTGTAGTTTGTATTGTAGAAGTTTTAAGGTATACTGTATGGAGGAATTTAGAGGAAAAAAAATGTCATCTGCCTGTACAGGCTAAGTATAAGTAAATATTGAACTCCTCATGAATATAACTTATCAAGAAGAAAAAACTAAAGATAGCAAATGCAGAACTTTTAATTCCGGTTTTCACAAGCTGCTATATATTATTGTTCACAAGGGTAATGAAATAATAACTTTGCTTAGGTCAGGGACCTGATGGCTTTCAGAAACTGTAATGAAAAGTTCATTGAAATACTTACAGGTCACTTGTTCAGTTCAGCTTTATAATCTTGCTAAATTTTCTGCCACATGAAAATATTCAGCTGTGAATAAATACATGTTGCACACATTTTGAAAAGACTAAATTGTTTTTAATCTATATGTAAATGCACTTTAAATGTATTGTGGTTGTTGTTCTTATTATTATGTTACTTATGCAACAGATAACATACTCAATGTTATAATAACTGAAAACCAAAAATATTACTACAGAAAATAGGTGTTCATTACATTTAAAATGTGACATGGAAATTAAAATCATAGCACTGTTATTAAAAGAATGAATGTTATCCTCTTAATGACAACAAACATATTGAATACCTTGATCAGATACAATAAATTACTTATACTCTGTAAAACCAAAGTACTCAAATGCTGAGTAAATGTCTCAAAAAATCCTTGAAAAAAAGGATTTTTACACTGTGTAAGCTAAGCTTTTTATTACTGTACAAGTAAGTTAGCTGGGGTAGATATCAGTCGTTATATTTCCTTGGTTTCCTGTATAAAACTAGAGTTTTATTTAGTATAAAATACAGAACATAAAAATGAGAAATAACAGCACATGAACATGGCTCAGAATGACTTTATTTGTTCATAGTTTTCAATAGAAATATTTTCACCTTTTTTTTTTTTATCAAATTATTTGTTATTTGTTTGCTTTTTATATAAATGTTTTTTTTTCTACTTATGGGGTTTTTATTTGGATTTATTTATATTACCTGAAAAATTCCTCTGATAATCTATATCTCAGAGAGAAAATATGCTGCATGGAAACAAGACCACCTCACTTCTGTGTTGACCTTCTTCAAATAACTGAGGTACTTGTAAGGATTGCATACAGGCCCTGAGGTTGAAACAGGAGGTCATAAAGAGTCACTTAATTTTTCAATATGCTTGAGTGATGGGATTCTTTCAAAGGATATACTTGAGCAGGAAGATATGTGAGTTATAAACATCAATACAACTTTGAGAACTTCCTCTTTTTTTTTATTTCTGTTTCATTATGTGTTATGTCAGCAATATTTCCCATTTCAGGTACAATTTGTTCTTAGGAGAATTAAAAGTACAATTCTTATTATTTCTTTTTTTTTCTGTCAAAATTCAGTTAGTAATTGGAAGATGCTGTTTTGGAATTGTCTGATGTTTATGTGCACAGATGACAGGTAGGCAAGTAATTTGTAAGGCACTTGGCCAGGTCAACTGAATGCTCAGGACTGAAATCCTTTACCTATTTATTGTAAATGTAAAGACATAAATTGGTAAGTTAAGAAGGATATAGCAACGTTCATGCTTGTAAAGTCAAAACTAATTTCCTCAAGCTTGTTTTTCCAGAGAGTAACTTATTTCTGCCTCTTCCTCTCTCTGTCTTTCTCCGTTTCTCCCTCTCTCATTCTCTTGGTGGTTTAGAAAAAACTAATAATTTCCATTCTCAAGAAACTGATGAAAATCTGTTACCTTTCTTTAATTTATATGTTTGTGAATTCTGTAGCTTTTGACAGTCTCAGCAAGGTAATACTGAAGTAGGAGGCTACATGTATCTCCTTCCGTGAACATTAACTTATCTTTTAATATGAAGGTAATTTTTAATCTGGTAACTTTTGCTAGATATTTCTTTTTCTGTTTTGCTTTCATCAGCTTTGGAGTTGGTGAAATTACACTAATAAAAAAAAATCTGTGACACACAGCCTGTGGTTGCTGTGAATTATCGTCAAAATTTGTGCTTGTCATAAATCATGTAAATCATAGAATCATATTATAGAACGCTTCTGGTTAAAAGGGAGCTTAAACATCATCTAGTTTAAGTCATCCTGCAATGGGCAGGGACACTTTCCACTAGACCACATTGCTCAAAGACCCATCCAACCTGGCCTTGAACCCTGCCAAGGATGGGACAGCCACAACTTCCCTTGGCAACCAATTCCAGTACCTCACCACCGTCACAGTAAAAAAGATTTTCCTAATGTCTAATCTAAATTTCCCTTCTGTCAGCTAAAAGCAATTCCCTCTTGTCATGTCATTACACCTTCTTATAAAAAGTTCCTCTCTAGCTTTCCTGTAGGCCTCCATTAGGGACTGGAAGGCTACAAGGTCTCCCCAGAGCCTTCTCTTCTGCAGGCTGAACAAGACCAACTCTCTCCAGCTGTCTTCATAGGAGAGGTGCTCCAGCTTCGTGGGCCTCCTTTGGACTTGCTTAAGCAGGTCCACATCCTTCTTGAGCTGGGGGCTCCAGAGCTGGGCACAGTACTGCAGGTGAGGTCTCATGAGTGTGGAGTAGAGGGGAAGAATCACCTCCCTCGACGTGCTGGCCGTGCTCCTTTCCATACTACGTAGCATACAGTTGACTCTCTGGGCTGTAAGCGCACACTGTCAGCTCATGTTGAGCTTTTTGTCAGCCAACACGCCCAAATCCTTCTCTCATGGCTGCTCTCAATCCATTCTCTGTGCAGTCTATAGTTGTGCTTGGATTGCCCTGATCCTGGTGCAGGACCTTGCACTTAGCCTTGTCAAACTTCATGTGGTTGGCATTGGCCCACCTCTCAAGCATGTCAAGGTCCCTCTGAATGGCATCCCTTTCCTCCAGCATATCCCTTCCCTTCAGAACCACACAGCTTAGTGTCATTGGCAAAATTGCTGAGGGTGCTCTCAATCCCACTGTCCATGTCACTGACAAAGATGTTGAATAGGATCAGTCCCAACACTGACCCCTGAGTGACACCACTTGTTACTGATCTCCAGTTGAACATCGAGCCACTGACGGCAACTCTCTCTGGTTGCCATCCACCCAATTCTTTATCCACTGGGTGGTCCATCTGTCATATTTATATCTCTCCAGTTTAGAGACAAGTTCAGAAACTGGAAGCTGCTCTGAGGTCTCCACGCAGCTTCTCTGATGTCAGTTATATCATATTTGTTTTCAGAGCTGTTTCTAAACATGAATGTAGCTTAATGCTCCATTCATCCCTGCACATCAACATCAATTTTATAGAAAAAATTGTTGCTGTCAAACTTAGATCCCTACATTTCTTTCATAGTCTTTCCTCCTGGTTTCAGTGGAACTGTGTTTGTTAGTTTCACAGTGAGCCTTCTCACACCCTGATTTCTTATTTGGGTTTCTAGTGACACTGCATGCGAGAGGTAGTATCAGATTAAGAAAAGTAAAAATTAATGTATACATTGAAAATGGCTGTAATTATTCCTTGTTTATTACATCCTTCTATAACCTGTCTTTCTAGTGTTTGCATTCACAGATCTTGTTAGATTTCATTGGATTTCATAGACTGATAAAAGTAACTTATTATCTACTTGTTCCTGGCTATGCCATCTGAATTAAATCACCTGTAAATTCTTTTATTCGTGTAATTCCGTCATCAGATTTGCACTAGGGGAACTGACTGAAAGAAAACTACTTTTTGAAGCTGCTGCCTGTAATCATAGCATTCTACCACTGAAACCAATGAAAATGCTTTCATCAGCATTCACAAAGTTAAGATATCAATCCAAACCTTCTGTTGTGCATTCCTGTCTCAACCTATGAAGTGTGTTCACCCAGCCTTTTGTAGTCATTATGCCATCATTATAAATAGGTTGGTGATATCTCTTCACATACAAACTCACAAGACATGAATAAATGAAACAACCACATTTCATTCCTCACCTTCACCTGTCATTACGCATATTTAGAACTCCGGACTGGCTATGATTGTATGGCTGAAATGGCCAAATGGACAGTTGACAATCTTTAGCAGAACTTCTCAGAGAACTTCTCAGCAGAGATTCTCAGAAATGAGTCAGATGAAATTTTAATGAAAATAGAAATTGTGAATGCATTCACAAAATCCTGTTTATGCAATGAAAGAATGAACTTCTGGTGTCACTACCTAGAGTACAATTAAAAGGGTCACATTGGTTTTACAGCATAGGCAATAGATTAATTTCTCAGCTAGGAAGGTAACACCTAGTCTAGAACACCAGAGAGTTTTAAGTCACCCCTGAGACACCTGTAAGCTTATCTTTAGAACACATTCAATAGATGGCTAGTCTTTTCCACTAATGACAATACCTTTATCCTGATCACAACTGTAGAAAAAATGGCTTTAAGTATAGAGAAAATAAGAGGTATGGAGGCTGTACTCAGTAATAAGAAATGCTTTCCTTAAAAACTCCACATAATTTATTTTGTAGCTATATGTTTTTTCAGACTGTGGAACTTGTTTATCAATGCTGTGGGATAGAATTCAGTCCTGGCTAACCTATTCTGTTTCCTAAAGGTAGCTTATATAACCTACAGATATGTCTTTTGTACAGGATGGACTTATTTACAGAGCCTATTTTGTAAAGGATTTATCAGGATTTTTTTTTTTACCCCTGAATTATTTTGAATTTTTTTTTTTTTTTACTGTAAAATTTGCTTTGAACTTTAATTTGACATGAAGCATCTGTCATGAAGTGTGATTTATATTTAAACAATGTTCTCAACATATGAAGAACATAGAGCTTTTGGAGCAAGTCCAGCAGAGGGCCACGGGGATGGTAAGATTCCTGGAGGACCTCCTGTATGAAGACAGGCTGAGAATCATAGAATCATAGAATAGTTAGGGTTGGAAAGGACCTTAAGATCATCTAGTTCCAACCTCCCTGCCATACCCACAGTTTGGGCTGTTCAGCCTGGAGAAGGGAAGACTGCATGGAGACCTCATAGCAGCCTTCCAGTATCTGAAGGGGGCCTACAAGGATGCTGGAGGGAGACTCTTCATTAGGCACTGTAGTAATAGGACAAGGAGCAATGTGTTTAAATTTAAACAGGAGAAGTTCAGGTTAGATATAAGGAAGAAGTTCTTTACTGTGGGGGTGGTGAGGCACTGGAACTGGTTGCCCAAAGAAGTGGTAAATGCTCCATCCCTCTCAGTGTTCAAGGCCAGGCTGCACAGAGTCTCGGGTGACATGGTCTATTGCTAGATGTCCCTGCCCACGTCAGGGGGCTTGGAACTAGATGATCTTAAGGTCCTTTATAAGCCTAACTGTTCTGTGATTCTGTAATGTGGGGTTTGCATAAGTCTTGTACTTGAGGGTTTTACTTAGGTTTTGTACTAATGGTCCCTTGCCATTATTCTGCATCAGTATATATAGCATTAGATCAACACACATTTTATTACTATATCTCAGTGTATATGGCATTTATAAACATCAGAAGATTCAATGTAATTACACTGCAATTTTGTGAATGCATTTTCATGGTTTGGGAACACTCTTCATGCATCATTCCATTGCCTTTAAAAAGTTCTCACCTTGAAATTTAGAATGTGGTAGTCATTCTGTTTGTGTCAAAATCCTTTTAAGAAAATGAAAATCAGTATAGCACTTCAGTTAAGGTTTAAAGTAAATAATCAGAGTACTGGGATCTCATCAGGATATTGGAAGGAGAAAAAAGAAAGAAAAAAAATTGTTAAATGTATAAACAAGTTCCAGGAAAATGTATTTTGTCTAATAAAGTGTATCCTAGGCAATTAATTTGTTATTTTACTTGCACTAAAGATCACCAAGAAAGAAAACAATCAATTTCTGTGAAAAGCTGAAAATATCTTTGGTATGAAACAATTTTTCCATGAGAGTAGTGCTGAATCATTTCAGGCTAGGTAAATACATTGAATCTATTGATCTCAAATACACTCAAACTCAGTACATTTTAGCAAAAAAATGTATTTTAAATTTACTTCAGTATGTTAAATATTGGAGATAAATGCAGTTTACAAAAATAATTCTATTGAGATAGTTTAAGGTCAAATGAAAAATTACTAGTAGCTTTACATGGACAGGATTTTTTTTCCAAAGAAACATTTGACTAAAAAGACATGTGACCTTTTCATGTTTTCCAGTAGAAAGACATTTTGCAAATTTTAAATAATAAAGAAAATTTTCTGGTCTTTAAAACAGTTATAACATATTTCTAGCTTTTAAGTTTCTTTGAAAGAGTAAGTTTTCATGCTTAGAAACATTTTCAGCATTTCAGCTTTAAATTCAGTTCCTATTAAATATTTGCATTTAGTGATATCTTTTACTTTAAGCAAATTCGATTAATCAACATTCAGAAATTGTATGTATAACGTTATGTGATTTCATTAAAAGCAAGTGTTTCTATTTTATGTAGTGGTATTTTTTTAGATTTGACAGTGAAATTAAAAGATTTTTCCTTGTCCAATTAAGAAAGAGTGAAAAGTAGAAGTCTTCCATTAGATTTTCATCCCAGCTACATTTGCACAGTTGAAGACATAATCCTCCTCTTCTGAACACTTTCTAACAAATCAGTCCACTGCCTCCTTAGCAGATTTAATGCCTCATAATGTAGAATTCAGGAGGGGGAGGGAAGAAATTACCGTTATATTACTGTTATGCTCTTGGAAGCTGATCTAAATTATTCGACTTAATTCTTGCTAATAAATTATCAGGAGTACCAAATTACTGCATAAATATACCATCCTACAGAGTGATGTTTAAAAAGGAACTGCAGTAAAGCTCTTTTTGGTAAGACCATTTCAATTCTCAAAAGACATTCATGGAAAGAAAAAGGTATTATATATGAGAAGAGCATATAGAAAGTTTTGTTATGAGCAACATTTCAACGTTCAAGACCTTTATGAGCCACTTAAATTTCCTTTGATCAGGTTAGCATTTAAGCTGTATATATTACTTTTTATAACATTAGTGGATACTGATACTATGGAGTGTCATCTATTTCTACTTCTGTCTTACAAACCAAGACCAATTTTACCAAATCCTGAACTGCACTTAGGAGAAGAGAAGAAATCTAGTATCTGGGATGATAAAGGTATTTAGTTCATGCACTGAAATTAAACTTGAGCCGATCACAATATAACCAAAGAACCTTTGGTTCGAGACCATCTTAAAAACCTAAACGTACACAAGTCCACAGGACGTGACGACATCCATCTGCAGGTCCTGAAGGAGCTGGCGGATGAAGTTGCTAAGCCACTGGCCATCATATTTGAAAAATCGTGGCAGTCAGGTGAAGTTCCTGACGACTGGAAGAAGGGAAATATAACCCCCATTTTCAAGAAGGGGAAAATGGATGACCCAGGGAATTACAGACCAGTCAGTCTCACCTCTGTGCCTGGCAAAATCTTGGAGCAGATTCTCCTAGAAGGCACGCTAAGGCACATGAAAAGCAACAAGGCGCTTGATGACAGCCAGCATAGCTTCACTAAGGGGAAATCCTGCCTGACCAATTTGGTGGCCTTCTATGATGGGGCTACGAAACTGATGGACAGGGGCAGAGCAGTTGACGTCACCTACCTGGATTTGTGCAAAGTTTCCGACACTGTCCCACACGACATCCTTGTCTCTAAATTGGAGAGACATCAATTTGATAGGTGGACCACTCGGTGGATAAAGAAGTGGCTGGATGGCCGCACACAAAGAGTTGTGGTCAATGCCTCGATGTCCGACTGGAGACCAGTAACAAGTGGTGTCCCTCAGAGATCGACGTTGGGACCGGTCTTGTTCAACATCTTTGTCGGTGACATGGACAGTGGGATTGAGTGTGCCCTCAGCAAGTTTGCCGATGACACCAAGCTGTGTGGTTTGGTTGATATGCCGGAGGGAAGGGATGTCATCCAGAGGGACCTCAACACGCTTGTGAGGTGGGCTGATGCCAACCTTATGAAGTTTAGCCATGCCAAGTGCAAGGTCCTATGCCTGGGTCAGAGCAATCCCAGGCACGGCTACCAGTTGGGCAGAGAAGAGATTCAGAGCAGCCCTGCAGAGAAGGACTTGGGGGTGTTGGTTGATGAAAAAATGAACATGAGCCGGCAGTGTGTGCTCGCAGCCCAGAAAGCCAACCGTACTCTGGGCTGCATCAAGAGGAGTGTGACCAGCATGTTGAAGGAGGTGATCCTGTCCCTCTACTCTGCTCTCGTGAGACCTCACTTGGAGTATTGTGTGCAGTTCTGGTGTCCTCAACATAAAAAGGACATGGAACTGTTGGAACTAGTCCAGAGGAGGGCCATGAGGATGATCAGGGGGCTGGAGCACCTCCTGTTTGAAGACAGGCTGAGAAAGTTGGGGCTGTTCAGCCTGGAGAAGAGAAGGCTGCGTGGAGACCTCCTAGCAGCCTCCCAGCATCTGAAGGGGGCCTACAAGGATGCTGGGGAGGAACTATTCATTAGAGACTGTAGTGACAGGACAAGGAGTAATGGGTTCAAACTTAAACAGGGGAAGTTTAGATTAGATATAAGGAAGAAATTCTTTACTGTGAGGGTGGTGAGGCACTGGAGTGGGTTGCCCAGGGAGGTTGTGAATGCTCCATCCTTGGCTGTGTTCAAGGCCAGGTTGGATGAGGCCTTGGGTGACGTGGTTTAGTGTGGGGTGTCCCTGCCCGTGGCAGGGGGGTTGGAACTAGATGATCTTAAGGTCCTTTCCAACCCTAATTATTCTGTGATTCTATGATGATTCCACAGAGTCATAATATCAAAGATACTCTTGATATTAGCTAAAGAGATCTATCTCTTGATATTCACTGAAAGGTGTTTCCCTTAGTAATACACTTAGTAATATGCATCTGGTGTATACTGATATGAAGAATGAAATACAAATATTCCAAAACAAAGTAAGTAAAGTCTAGGTTCAAAAGCTGTAATGGAAGTCGTTCTCAGTATGCAGCTTCCATAAACAGTAGAAAAGTGCCAGTGAGGAGGCTGTGATAGTCTTCCCAAGACAGTAATTATGTTGAATAGAGAAGGGAGTGTTTTTTTAATCAGATAGGGAAGGAGAACATGATTTGAACCTGAAAAAAGTGCTTATGTTGGATGAAACAATAGTAAAAGTCTCTTTTGAGTTGATTAATTTATCTTAGTGATGTCTAGATTTAAAAAAAAAAGAATACAAGACATTTTATCATTTTATTTAAAGATTTCTACAGTTTATCTTACTTTTATTTTTAAAATGGCAGAGGATCCTAAGTAAGGTACATTTGTGTAAAATTTTTAGGTTCTAGTAAACTTGAACTTCACTAACTTAAAGGGGAAAAAAAGATTTTAAGGGTGTTGTTATATTTATGGAAAGCAAAGAAAATAATCAGGAAAAAATAATTCTTACATTACTCCTTTTGTGCATACGTTGGATAAAAACAGAAACAGAAATCTAAAGCAGATCTTCTATGTGCTACTTGAAATTTTTTAATTCACCTTTTCTTTTAAAATCGTTAACTTTAGTGCTGTTATAACCAAGATAATGTAACTAGTGTAAAAGCATCTGTGTAATATTCTATGCATTCAGGAAAAGGAAAAATTCGGGGTTTTTTACTGACTTTGTTGCAACAGAGCACAGCCTAAGTATAGAATCTACTTTCATTCTAGCAGAGCTCATCATTCCTCACCTAGAAGAATCACTTCCATCAGAGGATGTTGTATTGCATTTTCCAATAAGATGGGAACTGGTGAGACTCAAAACAAAAGGATTATTGCCAAAATCTTTTATAGTATGTACAATGGCGGACTTTCCTACTAGGAACTAGAATAAGATACACAAAATCTTTCACACAAGACATCAGTCTTTAGATAGTGATAATCAGTCACTGCTGAGTTGAAATGAGTTTAAATTGGTCACCTAGAAATGGACAGCTGCTTTTCCCATTTGTTGCTCTCTTGAGTATCTCAATACATACAAAGGTTTAACATCTCTATCCTGGGTCAGGTGTACCAAAGAGCGATGATTTCAATATATGGATTAATTGGGCTCCTGGTAGATACAGTTGCAATGAGGGCAATGACTTAAATGTTATGGAAATGATCTGTCAAAGGCACTTTTATCGAATTATAGTAAATTTTTGTTGATTTACTTGAGCTCTTGTTCAAGATGTTCCTCAGAGATGTGTTGGAAGCTGACAGACTTCTACAATAAAAGTGATATACTGTGAAACAACAGTTATTCTTCAGCTGCAGTCAAGATGGAAACTGTTCTGCCGTGTATTTTATATTGTGTTTTCTCTTTGTGCCCTGCCTTTGATTTTGTTTGCATCTTATATTGTAGGATCAGTTTGTCCCTAGAATTCTACTGAAACCTCTGATATATCTAATTTATTTTCCCAGATCATATGCTGAATTATACTATGTATCCTTGGCAAAATTACTTATACTTTGGCATATCTCCATTCTCTTGGAGACAAATTCTAGGAGATATGGCTTTCTTGTCTTTCAGGGTAGCGTTCATCCTACCTAATTAGAGATGCTTTACCAAAGAATGTAAATTAGGGTCTTTGTTTTTCAGTGATGCTGGGAAGTGCAGTTCATCCTTCTTAGAAGATAGTTTTTTTTTCTACATGTAAATAGTTATATCTATGTTCAAGCCATTGTATCTAATACCCAAAATATAATTAACTGTTCCAGCATTCTAGGTTGATATTCAGTCACAGACTTATTTCCAGGAACTGTTACCAGAAGTTAAGAAGTGGTGTCAGGATTATTCTTCTTGGACAGAAAACTCACAGGACAAAACTAGTCACACATCTGAGCTGCTGTTTCAGGATTTACAGTGTTCAGCATCAGGATAGGCTTGTAGAGCCTTATCCCATAATCATGAGCAGAAACTTTCCTTTTCACTGACAAATAGTGAGGTTTTTCTGGAATTGTCATATATGAAGAGCTAAGGCTTTTGTAAGCACTTCACTTTAGTTCCTTTTGCAGTGATGTAATCATTCTGAGAGAACTGATTCATCAGAGACAGTGTATACCCAGCAGAAAATAATTGTCCCTGATTCAACAGGCACTGAAATCAAGTTCCTAGACTGTATTTAAATTTATGTTTTTAATGGAAAACATCACCCACCGTTTCCTCACTAGCAAATTTTTTTGCTTTCCAGTAGAAGTGTCTATGGAATATTTGAAGTTGTAAATACAGAATAGTAATTAGTAATATCAAATCACTATGGATTTATCTTAATAGTATACCTTTGATTTATTGAGAGCAGTGCTTTGGAACAAATGTTATGGAAATATAATATAGGTGAAGTACAAATAATTACCTCTTTTAATTAAACAGTCAGTAGGACTAGTTTCCTTAATTTAAAAATTATTAAGATATAATACTAAGAGTACAGTGGAGTTCATGTATCTTACATTTACTCTTCATCATTGTTCCTCATTCTTCACTGTAGGTTTGTACTGAAATCCTAAATTAGCTCACTGCTCTTGAGTGATGATTTATCTGTCTGATCTTGATAACAGCAAGCTTACTTCATATCAGGAAATAAATCAGAATTCCATCAGGTTTGGTAGGAATGATGAGAATCTTCATTCCACCCAGTATCTTACAATATGTTGAACAATATTTTAAAATAATGGTGTGATGCATGGTCATCTTCTTGAGCATTTAATACAGTATGATTACTATATTATTATATGCAATTACTATATTAGGCACTAGTACTCATAGTGTTCAGACTAAAAGTTTTATTCAATTGTGCTCATATTTATAGTTTAGGTAGCTTTAATCCATTTTATAAAACATAGTTGTGATGAAAATTTTGGATATCAGAAGATCTAACTATGTTTATTGATCACTTTGAATCACATTGTAAACACATGGATTCACAAAACTTTTAATTCTACAGAAAAGAAAAAATCTCCAGTTTTGCCATAAGAACCCCCTCCCACATGTATTTAGACATTTAAAAGCCACACTTGTGAAAAATGTGAGTTTGTTCCTGTCAGGGAGAAAACCCCAGTGCCGGATCCTGTTTTGTTCATGATCCCAAGAGTGAAATTAAGACGCAAAAGAGGTCAAGTACCATAATTGATCAGTTGTTTTATTACAAAAAGGCAATTATTATAAGCAAATTATATAAAGGAGATAGCGATAACACAGATAGATTGGAAAAAAGGCAGAAAATGAAGCAAGAATTTGGGGTGCAGAGAGAGAGATCTGAGTCACCACTGTGACTCCAGCCATGTCCCAGGGATCCGTCATCGTCAGAGGTGGTGGAAGTTCTTCAAGGTTTGTAGTCAGCCTCAGTACAGTGTCCCCAAAGACTCTGTAGTAGTCGTTGGAGGTGGGCGTCTTTGTGGAGTTGTCATTCTGAAGTCATCCTCATGGCAGTGGCTGCTTTTCGTGCTTACCTTTTCCTCCTTTTATAATGAGTTGGGGGGAATACTTCTGTCAAGTGTTATACATTCCTGGTGGACCAGTTTCCCTGGTCTTGGAGCCAGCTCAGCTGCAGATGTCTGCAGCAGTTCTTGGGATACTAGGCAGCAATTCCTCATACCAATCCTCAAGATAATGGATGGAAGAGTCTTATCTCAGCTCTTTCCCACTCATCCCTCAGGCAATGGACAGTGGAGTCCCATTTCAGCTCCTCACACCCTTCTCCCAAGCAATAGATACTGGAGTTTTATCTCAACTCCTCCCACTCATCTCTGAGACAAAAGATAGGTGGAAGTCCATCTCAGCTTCTCATACCTATCTTTGAGACAATGGATTGGTAGAATTCCTCTCAGATTCTCATACCAATCTTTGAGACAGTGGAGTCTGATTTCAGATCAGTCTGTCAATTCCTCATCAGCATCAGAGCTATTTTTTTACTAGATTCCCGAAATCCTTCTTTTGGAAAAGAATAATTATAATTTCTTTTTAAATAAATTATGGTTTTCATTAGAGTTGCCTTTCCTGACTTTTTGTTTGTGGATCAACTACTGTGAATTTCATTACATAACAAACACATTCATTTCTGCCTGCAATTCGTTACAATATCTTACATCAGTTGCTTCTGCCCACACATTTCAGTCCTTCAGAAAGACTAATTTCTAAAAAATTCAGTAGTTCAGTCATCTTTCCATGATGAAAGTTGTTGACCACTAGAACAATTCTGAGATAGGCTAGAACTATAGCTGTTATTGAAAACACTTATATCCATAATGAAAGAAATAAATGTGGAAATGGAACTGTTAACATTAACTCAGTGCTTAAAAGTGCAATTGAAAGCTGTGTCTTTAATAAGAGGAATATTGCCATGTATCTTAATGTTTTTGTAAAGAATTTGAAAATTAGACATTAATATTACAGATTTGGATTATTAGTGTGTGTTTTTTCTTTACTTTTTAGATAGAAAATGGATTAAAAAAAATCCTCTTAACACTTTCCTACTTCTACCATTCCTGTTGTATCATCATGTTTGCAGTTCTTATGTCTTTCACTTCTTATCTGCCTCTTCTCCATCTTCCTGGGTTCATCTGTAACAGTTATTTTTCTCCTTCTTAGTAGCTGGTGCAGTGCTATTTTAAGTGTAATGCTGGTAACACAATGATGTTTTAGTTGTTGCTGAGTAAGGGGTATTCCATACCACAGCACATCTTGCACAGTATATAAACTCGGGGTAGTTACCCAGAAGGCTCAGAACCCTGCTCGGGTTGGGCTGCATATCAGTCAATGCGTGGTGAGCAATTTTGTTGTCCATCACTTGTGTTTATTGTTTCTTTCCATTCCCTTTTTACTTTCATATTCTCTCCTTTTGTTATTTCCCTTATCATTATTATTAGTAATAGTAGTTTTGCATTATACATTAGTTATTGGGCTGTTCTTATCTCAACTCATGGAGTTCACATTCTTTTGATTCTCATTCTGCCAGGAATGTGGGGGAAAAAGGAGGAAAGTGAGTGAGTGGCTGCTTGGTTCTCAGTTACCAGCTGGGCTTAAACCACAACATCCATGAATGCCCACTACACCCTGCCTAAAATAATACCACAAATACCAGAATAACGAAGAATACAATTGAGGGATTAATACTTTTCAGACTACTTGTACAATCTGTTTGTATTTTGTTGTGTCAAAATATTTTGACATAATGCCTCCTCAAAAATTTCCCAAGGGAACCAAGCAGGCTTATCTTCTCATTTTGCTTGGATAGTATTGTATCTGAACTTACTCAAAGAGACCTTCCTCAAGATTTGTAGGAGCACCTGGTGAAAATACAGTATTTATTCCCCTGATTGTACAGTAATGTATGTTTCCTTGAGCTATTGAAATAAAAATTTTGCACTAAGTGATGCAATGAGTAAATTAACCATGTGTCAAGTTTATGAACGTGAAATTATAGAACTTTGCCTCTAAGACATTTTTGAGCATGGTAAACTTTGATATCTCTTAATAGCCTGCTTAAGCCTGTACATTATGTGAATCAAGACAACAGCAAAACCAAACCAACCAACCAAAAGTAACTGATCAAAACAATAATAACAAAACAAAACCTCTTCCGTTTGTTGGCAGTGAAGCTACTCTACCTATTATGTAACTGTCCTTTGCTAGGTCTAGAAGCTGGCAAAAAGGAGGGAAGGCAAACTTCATCTTACTCAGAATCTGGATATTCAGAGAATAAGTATCGCTGAACTTTAATATCAATACTGCTTCTTGTTTCATTATTGTGACTAAATGGATTTTTAGGGATTCTACAGAAATAAAATTGTACCTTAAAAATTTCCTTTGAAAAAAAAAAAAACCAAACAAACCAAACCTGCTAATATTACCTGCAGTTGTTGAACAATGTCCTTTATAAAAATAAAAGAATGATTGAAATAATTTTGTTTCAGTTACTTTTGTGTTAATGAATGAATTTCAGCAGTTAAAACAGAATGAGTAAATCACTGATAAAGCTGAGTGATATAATTTTTTTTTTAATGAAGTATTTTGAAAAGTTATCATAAAGTTACATGATAGTAAAGCTCTAGAAAGAGATGGTGTGGTCTGTCAAAAGCAATCATTGAAAATGCTATAACTAGCAGCATTATAGCTATATAAACATTCATATACATTATACTACATATAATACAATAGTTTATATAGTGTTAAACTATTACATTTATATATTATAATGTATTATATTGTGTATATATATTAGACATCAGTCTATGGACTAATGTTAGGTGAACAGTATAAAAAATGGTGAAGGTAAGATCTTGAAGAACATCAGTAGGATCTAGATGTAACATTTCCAGTTGGTTTTTTCTGCTTGATTAAGTTCAAAGTTCATTTACATAATTTAAAAATGTCACCTGGCATTGTCAGTATGATACTGTGCTGATTTGTGAGCTCTCAGTTCCAAAGGCTAAACACAAGCAATTAAAGAAAATGGATAATAGTATTGGTTGTTGCCTTTCTATTCTGTGTGTCTTTAGCTCAGCCACTACAAATTTACAGAAATTGCAGAAGAAGGGAAGTAATTCCTGCTTCGCTGTTGATGGTTAAAAACTTGGCTCCGTAGTAATGAAAAGAAGATGCATTATGTCCCATTTTTTTTTTCCCCTCAAGAAGCTAATAATTTTCGGCTCCTGCTTACTGATTTGGTATTAAACTGCTCACCAGTTCACCAGTCAGATGAATCTAGCCAAAAAAGAAAGGTGTAGGTAAAGAATTTAGTCCAGTTGCATTTCACTGTGATGCATTGTGATTTTGATTAATGACAAAATTCTTCCGTGATTAGATCAAGTCTCAGACACTTCAGCTAGAAGTGGACGGTAGGTGAAGGGCTTTATGTTTATATGTAAGATTTATTACCTTTTTGATATACCCAAGTTGTGAAAATTGTGAAAAAATTCTTTCAATTGTGAAAAAATTCAACTATGGTACTGTTGCCATCATTTTCACACAGTTTTGCAGATACCTAAAGTCATTCTAAATCTGTCTTTATTCTCCAAAGATGCAAAGTTCTTTTGATGCAGTGAAGCTGGTAGCAGTTTACAAGACACATACTGCATTGTAAAATACGTGAGCTGTTCTAGCATTTGCATTTTGTGAGCATGCAGTAACACAATGTGACCTCAAAACCTGAGCACCTGAACTGTGGATATTGAGGTGATAAAAAACCCCTAAAAATCAGGCAAGAATTGATGACTAGTTAATATATTTTATCTACTTTATTTATCGTTATACAAATACAGGTTTTATTTCTTAAAATTAGATATTTTTTTTAATTTTATATATATATTATGTTAGAGCATATTAATTAAATATAATTAAATTTTCTCATTTTTTCCTTCCCTATTTCTAAATGGCATTTGGCAATCAAAGGTCATAAATTCCAAATAAAAGTGGATTAATAATTAATTTTTATTTCAAGGAGGCTGTCAAAAAAAATGGGAACCTCATAGTACTATTCTGGCTGTTTAGCTTGCAACATATAAATAATCAGCATGATAACATATTTAAAAAGAAAAAAAAAAACAAAACAAAACCAAAACCTAAAATCAAACAACCTGCATATGATTCTTCAGTTCTTGTGATATCTATACTTCATCTATCTTCAAACAGATTTTTCTGTAATATGAAGTGAAATTGCTCTGTTAACCTCTGATCTACTTCATGTGGTATCTGGAGAATTATCACAAGAGGTAGTGCCTCATATAAGTGATTTCATCAAGCAATGATGTGCTTTACATCTTGGAAGAATCAAACCCTTAATAAGCTGACATAAACTGAAAGAGTGTCTAATTATGCACTCTGCTCGTCTCATTTCTTTTCTAGCCTGCTGTAAAAGAGACAAAAGGGAAGAGATCTTTCCTGTAAATCTGTGACAGTTAATATGACAGACATTAAGCAGGCACAGCAAAATAGGTTATCTTTGAAAAGTAATTCTGAATCTCTGCAGTAGCTACTTAGTGAAAAATTAAAAGCATATGGTGGGCTGATGCCAACCTTATGAAGTTTAACCATGCCAAGTGCAAGGTCCTACACCTGGGTTGAAGCAATCCTAGGCACAGCTACCAGTTGGGCAGAGAAGAGATTTAGGGCATCCCTGCAGAGAAGGACTTGGGGGTGTTGGTCGATGAGAACATGAGCCGGCAGTGTGTGCTCGCAGCCCAGAAAGCCAACCATATCCTGGGCTGCATCAAGAGGAGTGTGACCAGCAGGTCAAAGAAGGTGATCCTGCCCCTCTACTCTGCTCTCGTGAGACCTCACTTGGAGTATTGTGTGCAGTTCTGGTGTCCTCAACATAAAAAGGACATGGAACTGCTGGAACAAGTGCAGAGGAGGGCCACGAGCATGATCAGGGGGCTGGAGCACCTTCTGTATGGAGACAGGCTGAGAAAGTTGGGGCTGTTCAGCCTGGAGAAGAGAAGGCTGCGTGGAGACCTCATAGCAGCCTTCCAGTATCTGAAGGGGGCCTACAAGGATGCTGGGGAGGGGCTATTCATCAGGGACTGTAGTGACAGGACAAGGGGTAATGGTTTCAAACTTAAACAGGGGAAGTTTAGATTGGATCTAAGGAAGAAATTCTTTACTGTTAGGGTGGTGAGGCACTGGAATGGGTTGCCCAGGGAGGTTGTGAGTGCTCCATCCTTGGCAGTGTTCAAGGCCAGGTTGGATGAGGCCTTGGGTGACATGGTTTAGTGTGGGGTGACCCTGTCCATGGCAGGGGGGTTGGAACTAGATGATGTTAAGGTCCTTTCCAACCCTAACTATTCTATGATTCTATGATTCTAAGATACTCAAAGCACCAGGTATGAATAGCTTAGCCCATTCAGATATATTTAAAAGTCATCAAAGTATAGTTAAAATTCTAACCAAATCTAAAGGCCTTAGTAACTTTGTCTGACCCTGCTCTAAGCAAGAAGTTGGACTGAATGACCTCTCCAATTCAAATTACCCTATGATACACTGAAATTATATTCTTTTGATTGATTCCTGAAATTTACCAGTATTCTTTTGATCGATTCCTGAGATTTACCAGTTTAACTTATAGAATCATTAAAAAAAAAAAAAAAAAAAAAAAAGGCAACACAAAAACACCACCCTTCTCCCCAGAAAAAAAAAAAAACAAAACAACAAATGCCTCCATCTTTCATATTAAATGGCTATGGACTTCTGCAGGACAAGAGCTTGAAGTTATGAATGATTTATAAATATCAGCTAGATCTTCACGAACAAAGATGCAAATGGAGTGTTAGACTTATTAAGAAATGAGTAGGGCATGAGACAGAAGGCCTCATTATCTCACTGGGTAAATATATGTTTTGTTCATGTATTCAGTGCTGACCTGATCACACATTTAAAAAAATGATCTAATAGAACTGGAAAAAAATCAGAGAATGATGATTTAAAAGATTAAAAGGGAACAGTCGGTATGATAGAAATGACTGAATAGACTGGGATTCTTTGGCCTGTAAAAGAGAGTATTGAATATGGATGAGACAGAAATCTGTAAGCACAATGGCATGAAGAGAAAATAAGTCAGTTTTTCACTGCCTCTACGTGTACACCAGAGCAAGAGTCATATGCCCTGCTCATGACTCAGCAAAACTCATTCTTTTGGGATGTTTGTTCTGAGTAGGCTGCTTAAACCTGTCCACTGAAGACTAAATGAGGGATACATCTTACACTGTAACATGCCTGACTGTTCCTTGTATATAAAGCACTCAGAAAAGAACTCTGATCATTGTAGAAGTATCTTTATCGTGATGAAGATAATGGTCAGTATGTCACTGAAATGAAAATATTTTGCATAAAAGTTCACATATATGTGGCATCAAACAAAAAAATACTTTGCCAGTTCAAATAATTAGGGATGCTTGCTATAACAGTATAAATATTCTATGTTTGATAATATTACCAAATATAGAAAATCTAACTAGGTCTTTTGTTCAATGATTTGTATGAAGGGTTTGTGTCATATGGTAAATAAATTCTTGATACTGAGTTCTGGTTGTTTGAGATTTTACTTAAGGAGGGCTTGAATGGTTGATTTATCTTGCATGTTTTCCTCAGTCTGGATAATGCACGTGGCATTATCAGTTTATTATGGCACATCTTCCACACATTTTGTTTTTTTATCTAACATTTTCCTTTTTTTCTTTTTTCCCCCTAATTTTTGGAATGAAAAATTTTACCTTATAATTTTAACTGAAAATACTATCCTCAAAAGAATAATTTCAGAATGTTGTCTTAGCCTTTTTTTCATGTGAGGTCATATCTTTGCTTTTTTAAAAAAGCAGTCAGTTCAAATGAAATCAGTGGAATTACGAAGTGATGTTATAGCTGAGCAAAACACTTAGATATGTGTTAGAATATTTAACATCCTGGATTTAAAAAGTAGATTTTTTTTTTTTTTTTTTTTTTTTTTTTATGCTCCTGAACTAATGTACCTTCAAAGAAGGCTTCTGTTTGTCCTACTTTCTGTCATTGACAATGCCTGTCATTAATTTTCAGACTTGGTTTTGATCACCTATAGGAGATTATTTTTAACATGGCAGGAGTTTCTCTAATGCAGTCTTACTTGAGGACTGTCAAGGAATGTGTCAATTGTAATAGATTTTTGGTGATACGGAGCACAATTCCATTCATAACAACCTGTATTTTTTCCCAAACTCCCTGTATTTTCCATAGTAAGAGTTGGAGGTCATATTTGAAGTACAGTTTACTTGTGCAAGACAGGGTTTTTTTGGCTGAATATGTGTGTAGTTTATAGGCTATATACTCTAGCCTACTTGCCTGGCTGAAGATGAATAGTATGGGAATGAATTTCACATAATGCTGTAGAGCAATCTTTGTCAGCATTAGGGTGAAGGTTTGTAAAGGCTGGAAGGAGAGTCATGAAAAAAGCACCCTGAAGTGGTTAACAAAAGCACAGCTGGTTATTATAACTGTAGTGTTTTCCCATGCCGAGACTCTGACTGCTGTCCAAACTGAAGATGTGTTCCCATGACTGGAGGCAACCAGCGAGGAGCTCTCCATGAGCAGCTCAAAGCTCTGAGATTTGTTTTCCTGCTTGCACAGCTCTGATGAGTTTTCTACCAGTTTAGCTTTGCTAAGCTGGAGCTGAATTTTAGTTTCTTGGGCCACAGTTGGAGAAAATTACAGAAATTCCTGGAATCAAGTTAATCTTTGGATTTATAATACTGCTTATGGGTTTTGCTAGGTGGTTAGAAAAGTTATGACTGGGACAAATTAGAAACTGATGATTCTGTTTAATAAATTGTGGTTAGTTACTTCTGACAGAGACCTCAGAAAAAGATCAATGAGCTAATTTACTCCTTTGTGAATATGATTAAAAGGATACTGTAAAGCTATGGAACAGTCCTAAATGTACTGGAAATTTGAAGAGACATTCCATTCCTGAATGATGATCCTTAATCCAGTAAAGTCTAGAAAGTGCTTACTAAGAATATAAGCTGCCAGCAGACTTTATAGGAGACTCTGGTCACAGGAACAGCCTGGAAAAAAAGAGCATGTTGTAAAAGTTAGGCAGCAGCCTAATGCTCTGCGGCTGCAACGTCAGGTGGGAGCAGCTGTTTGGGATAGAGGGGTCTGTCTCTAGAAGAAACCTTGCTAAAATCTTCTTTATTTTTATGTCTTTAATGTAACATGGAGTAGATCTGTAATATAGCAGCATCTTACCTCAGTTGTGCAAGGAAACTAGCCACAAACTTCATTACAGATTACTACAAAACCTAGTAAAATTCTATAGATTTTTTTTTTTTTTTTTTTTTTTAGTTAGCACTTAAAGATGTTCTCAACATTCTGCACAGTAGGTTTCAGTGGGGATTTCATGGTGTATCCCAAAAACAGAGCCAAGCATTTGGACTGACTGTTAAAGCATGGGCTATACCAGTCAATTATAAGATCCTTTACAAGGCAGTGGGTATTTTCTCTAATATACAATGACTAAAAATATGTACATTGATTTGTTAAAACTATTTTGATAATAAAGTATTATATTTCCATTTTTTATTATACTCTTAAGCCTCTGTTGTGTTATGCATATGTACATGTATAGATATGCACAGACAGAGACAGACGTCTGCTGAAGAACTTCCTCTCTTATCTTCAGCAGCTAAAAGCTGCTAAAGCCACCTCAGACCTTAGGAGCAAGTTTCGGATGGAAAGACTTGATTTATCTATGTAATAACATGGTGAGGAGTAATTATTTGGGGGCTCTGGATATCAAGGTTGCCAGAAGGAAAGCAAGACCTAAGTAGAGATCATGTTGAATTAATTCTAGAAGGATTTTTTTATTGTCTCTTTTATTACACATACAAATTTCTAAATTAAATATGAAATAAAAATTCTTTTTTATTTATTTAATTCTGTCAAAACACCAGTCATGCCAACAACAAAAACAATACAGCACAGAATCTCATGAAAGGCCCAGTGATTGTGCTTCATGTTTATCAGCTTCAGTCATCTCAGCTCCTAATTATGGTCCTAGATTTTTTTTAAAAATTATCTGTGGCAGAATCATTTTCTTCTGAATTTTCTTTCCTTGTCTTCTGTGTCTTTGGCAAGATGAGTAAGACTCCTGGTTTACAGTTGCTGAAAACTGATCAGTACATAGACTTCCAATGTCTAGAATGACCTTCTTTCTATGAAGATGCTAATTTAAATCTCTTTCTTTACCAGCTAATCAGAAAAGACCAGGGAGACTGGCAAGCAGAATGATCACATAAGCTTTTTTAGGTATGACAGAGGTCTGAAGAAGTCTTGAGCATTCTTAGTGATTATTGCTGTAGTAAGATTTGCCTTTAGGATAAGACTTCACGCAGACCTAATGACAGATAAAACTTCACAGAGACTTAATAACAAACTGAGTACAGGTACTGAAAACAGAGTCCGAAAAATTCAAAGTTAATTATTTTTCAGTTCTGAATTTCAGTTAATAATATCTTAGAATAAATAAATACAAAAATACTGGCACACATATATCCTAAGGAAGCACACTTTTTAAGCTGTGATGTATAGCTTAAAATAACAAAAGTATTGTAAAAACTTGTTTTAAGAGTTACACAAAGAAATTACTTAATACCTACTAAACTAATGTTTGTAATGAAGTCCTATCCATCCATTACTGTATTGAGTGCTTCTTGCTTATGGTTTTTATTTAATTTTTTTTGTTAGTTTGTTTGTTTGGTTTGGATTTTTTTGCTGTTGCTGGTTTTGTGGTTGCTTTTTTGTTTGTTCGACTGTTTGTTTTGGGTTTTTTTCCCATGTGTATTTATTGCAATCATTAATTTTATTTTTTTATTTTATTCTAAAGAGAAATAATTTTAAAGACATTTACCAAACTATGTGATAGTATTTATAAATATATAAATATTAGGCTTTTTGCTTTATGATGTGAAAAAATAAATTACAAAGTATGATATTTATTAATATTTTAAATACAACATGAATGCCATTTTCAGTTAAAAAGTATTGGAAGTTTTTTAGTCACTCTGTGTTATATGAAAATAATTTGAAATGTAGCTTGATGGCTGAAGAATGATTTCCATATTCTGACAGATCTAAAAATATGTACAATTGATATTAAATTGTTGAGTCCTTTTTCTATACTTATTTCAACATCACTTCTGATTGCCAAGATGTTAATTGTCCAAGCAGAAGCAATCTCCTTTTATAATTAGCTTGACCCTTGATTTATTCAATGATGACAAAGTTTTTTGCCTATTATAAAGGCCAGACAATATTACAGAATGAAATCAGTATTTGTTCCATCCAAAATTTGACTGTCATATGTAAAAGAAAAAGGAAAATATCTAATGTAGCTGACATAGAGTAGGAGCTCACCAATTTTTAAAATAAATTAGATATCAAGAGTTGGAAACTTAAGTCTTGAGAATGACTGAGTTGCCTTCTATGAGCGCTTCCAACTGCTTTGAGTGGTTCAGTATTAGAGAGACTGAAAGAAGTGATGAAGTATTTTCACCTCTTTCTTTTCCCAGACTTCTTCTACCCCTAGTATTTGTAAAACATACTGATGAATTAGCCTTTAGTTGTTAAGTTAGTTATATTCATAGAATCATAGAATACCAGGTTGGAAAGACTCTCAAGGATTACCTGGTCCAACCTTTATTGGCAGAGCATGACCTAGACTAGATATCCCAGCATCCAGTCCAGCTGAATCTTAAAAGTGTCCAACACTAGGAAGTTCACTACTTCCCTGAGGAGGTTATTCCAAGGACTGATTGATCTCACAGTGACAATTTTTCCTCAAGTCTCCAAATGGAATGTCCCTGGGATTAACCTGTGCCCATTACCTCTTCTCTTTTCCATGTGATTCCTTGAAAAAAGGGAGTCTCCATCTTCTTTGTAGGCCATCCTTTAAATACTGGAACATACTGATACGGTCTTTCCTAAGACTTCTTTCTTAAGGCTGAACAAACCCCTCTTCCTCAGTGTTTTGTCATATGGCGGGCTTCCCAGTCCTCTGATCATCTTAGTGGCTCTTCTTTGGACCCTCTCCAGCCTGTCGACATCTTTTTTGTATAGTGGAGATGAAAACTGAACAGAATAATCAAGTTTATTCATAGTATGATTCATATGATTCATAAAATCATATTCATAATATATTGCATTACTATCAGAAGTTTGCTTTTAATTTTAGAGTTCTTGCTACTCAAAGGTTATCATTCTTATTTGCATTGAGGAGCTGTAGTCAGGCAACTTCTTGCCTCATCTTTGTCTTGATTTATTTCCAGATTTGGGTCTTCTTTAAGAAAGAGTCGAGTTTCTATTTCTACCTATACACATACTGAAATTCAGTGATGCAAAGAATAATCTTAAGTACTTGCTGCCCGTAACAGTGAAATATGAATTGAACTGGATGTGCTTAATATCAATAGTAATTAAAAAAAAAAAAACAAAAAAAAACAAAAAAAAAAAAAACAAAAAAAAAAAAAAAAAAAAACACCAAAAAACTGAGAATGGTCCTTAGTAGATTTAATTACTTTTGTGTGATTGACCTGTATTTTTAACATGAGTTAAGAATATGTTCACTAATGTGCATCTCTGCAATTTTGTGTTTCCTTTATTGAGGCGAGGAATAATTTTCAGATAGATTTTGGTGTTTGTTACATGAATCACATGATGATGTGGTTTGGGTTGTTTTTTTTTCAAGAACTTCTACAGGAAATAAAAAAAAAAAAAAAAAAAGATAAGAGAAGCCTGATACTAAAAATCAAATTTAGATTTGTATTTGAATACCTTCAACTTCTCAGCCGGTTAGATCTCTGTTTGAATGCATTTCAGAAGCATTTCAGAATCAGTTTATCTGTTTAAATTCATTCTTTTCTCCACGTATATGAGACTAATTCTTTGTTTCTGTCTGCACTGCACTTAGGCTTTTGAAGATACATGGAGTAGGTAGGAATGATTAGCAAACTAAATTTATCCACCTGTGATAGCTTTATTTATATCTACTCAACAGCACCAAAAGCCAGTTTAAAGATGTTACAATATAAAGTGAGATCCATTAGGCTGAAATATTTCAAAAAGTCTAAGACAGTACAAATGAACCTGTGTCACACGCTTTCCTAGGGGCTGCTTCAGCTTTTTGTGTGTCTAAAAATCATCAAAAATTGCTATTAATATCATCTTGAAATAAAATTTCTTGTGTCACAAATATATAGTCAAAGAACTAACATTCTTACTGTCAAGATTCTTGTAGAAGTAAAGAGGATTTTATAGAGCTTTAAGCCTCATGAGCGATGTCTACATTAAAAGAAAATACAGAATAAAAAAGCAGATTTTTTTTTTCTACTTACTGTGTTCTTATTCTACCCTGTAGAAAGCTATGAGATGCCATCCACCCTCAGTTTGGGTTTAAAGAATGGGTTTAGAAGCAGTTTCAGTGCATGTGGAATGGTACTGTCTCTTTTGGAAAATCTGTTCCCATATGGTCAGTTTAGAATATTGAAATTAATGAAATTAAAATCAATATCAAGACTACAAAGAACAACAACAAAAAAATTAGCTGGAGAGATGTGACCACCCATGTACCTGTAGTAATTTGATCACCATTTCCAGTTTAGCAATGCACAAATGACTCTCACTGCCTCTCATCTTTCAAGCTTTGTCATAAATGTTAGACATAAAATATATTATTCTGGAAGTTATTATGATGGAAGCTGACAACACTTGTACTTCAGCAGAATAATTCTGTGTGGCATTGATTTTGTCAAACAAACATGTTGCTGGCACATGAACCTCCCCCAAGGGGCACTATGTTAAGCAAGTGAAAAGGGAATTTGGTGGTTCTTTCATTTAATATGCTTGTTAGAGCAGTAGTGTGCTAGTAAGCACCTTAGCTATTAAACATAGTTAAGTCTCTCATACTGTGGATTTTCTCTGCTTCTTTTTTCAAAAAATGACTCTTATTTTCTGTTTTATATGAGCAGATACTTGGTGGTGGTGTTTTTGCTTTGTTCTGAGTTTTATCCTAAGTGCATCACGTGAGATAAAGATATTAAAATACTAGTAGTAAGTCTAAAAAGAAATATCATTGCAACTGATAGTACAAAACCTTCCAGTCTTCACTGAAGCCTGGATTGAAAATGTTTGTTGTGGTTTGACCCCAGCTGGCAACTAAGCACCACACTAAGCCCCCTAAACTAAGCCCCCTAAAGTGGGATGAGAGTGAGAATCAGAAGGGTAGAAGTGAGACAGACTAATAAGTCAAGCAAAAACTGCATACACAAACAAAACACAGTAAGGAATTCATCAGGTTTCCCATTAGCAGCCATTTCCAGGAAAGCAGGGCTCCATCATGTATATGGTTACTTGGAAAGACAAACAACATCACTCCAAACGTTCCCCCTTCCTTCTTCTTCCCTTGCTTTATATGCTGAGCATGACATTGCATGATATGAAATATCCCTTTGTTTGTTTGGGGTCAGGTGTCCTGGCTGTGTCCTGTAACAGCTTCTTGTGTACCCTAAGGTCTCACTGGTGGGGTGGTGTGAGGAGCAGAAAAGGCCTTGACTTTGTGAAAGCACTGCTTGGCAGTAACTCAAACATTCCTGAATTATCAACACTGTTTTCAGCACAAATGCAAAACACAGCCCCATGTAAGTTACTATGATGAAAATTAACTCTCTGCTAGTCAAAACTAGCGTGCTCTTCCAGCTACTTTCAGATCTTTTCCCAAACTTAGAAAACTCTTTTCTTCTCCCCCCTCCATCTCCAAAAAAATAATACTTTTTGAATCTCTTCTGCTAAAATAGGTCACAGCAAGACGATTTCTGGGAAGGCAAGTGACCTTTTGCTAGGGTTTATACCATTTTATCCCACAGTTGTAGACGGCTTTCTTCTGAAAACCTTTCCTTGCTTTGTTTAATTCAAATTTCTACACCTCTTTTCTGTTGCTCTGCATTTCTGTCTAGGCTCTAAGTAGAACCACGATGAAGCTATCTCTTGCTGTTACCACCTTCAGTGGTGATAGAGGATTTCTATTTAGTGCTAACAGCTCAATGCTTTGCATTACTTTAACTGCTTGTCTTTTCTTTTGAAGACAGAACTTCATTTTCTATCCTCATGTATAGCAAAGTTCTGCTCTTATAAGTGGAACGTAACGTTTTCTTATGTCTCTGTCTCTTGTTCTTACACTGCGGATGTTTTTTAAGCACCGTGTTCAATAAGTTGAATACACGATCCCAGTTATTTGTATTCAAGAGCCTTAAGAGGCTACAACACACGTTAAAGTTATCAATTAAATCAGTGATGAAGTATGAACCTTATTGAAATGCTTGCATCTGTTTCTCATAGATGAAAAAAAAAAATTCCATAGATCAAACATGACAGGAAGTAAATCACAGAATCATAGAATATGAAATGTTTTGTTTCGCTCAGTAGTCTTTCTTTATTCATAATTGGAAGGAAGTTATACTCTCCTGATACCTAACTTACATTGTTTTTTATCCTCCAAAAAATAAACAGTAGTGCTTTCAATCTGACAATTTTATAATTTCTAATACAAGATATGAAGACAATGAAGGTAGCTCAAAATGGGTGTTTATTTTTTTCTCTGAAAGCATGAAATCAAGAAGTCTGGGGTTTTTTTGCTTGTTTTGGTTTGGTTTTTTACTTGGGAATAAGTATAAACAATCAAAATAATCACACCATAACTAGTTGACTCCAGGACCCAGGTTTTTCATCTGAACACGGAATGCTTCATATATCAGTCTAACCATGTTTTTAATCCCAAAGTGATTTGGTCTTGCTACTTACAACACAGAAGAAAGAGGACTTGTGAAATTGAAAGCCTTGCATGGATATAAGTAAACCTGTTGAAAACAAAAAATCTAATGAAAAATAATACATATTGAAGTTCCATGGGTTGAATAAGATAATATTCACCTGCTTAATCCTTTGTATTTGGTTATACAAGGCAAGTGGTAAGTTTTAACCTTTTTTTTTTATTTTTTTTTTTTTATTTGAGTGATCAATTCAGTACCTGTAGCAGTTAAGTATAACTCTGATTTCACTTTGCCTGAAGTTTCTATGCAAGTCATAGAATCATAGAATAGTTAGGGTTGGAAAGGACCTTAACATCATCTAGTTCCAACCCCCCTGCCATGGGCAGGGACACCACACACTAAACCATGCCACCCAAGGCTCTGTCCAACCTGGCCTTGAACACTGCCAGGGATAGAGCATTCACAATCTCCCTGGGCAACCCATTCCAGTGCCTCACCACCCTCTCAGTAAAGAATTTCTTCCTTATATCCAAACTAAACTTCCCTGTTAAAGTTTTAACCTGTTACCCCTTGTCCTATCACTACAGTCCCTAATGAATAGTCCATTCCCAGCATTCCTATACCTCCCCTTCAGATACTGGGAGGCTGCTATGAGGTCACGCTGATCACGCTCCTCTTGATGTAGCCCAGGATATGGTTGGCTTTCTGGGCTGCAAGCGCACACTGCCGGCTCGTGCTCATTTTCTCATCAACCAACACCCCCTAGTCCTCCGCAGGGCTGCTCTGAATCTCTTCTCTGCCCAACCTGTAGCCATGCCTGGGATTGCTCCAACACAGGTGTAGGACCTTGCACTTGGCATGGTTAAACTTCATAAGGTTGGCATCAGACCACCTCACAAGCGTGTCAAGGTCCCTCTGGATGGCATTCCTTCCCTCCAGCGTATCAACTGAACCACACAGCTTGGTGTCATCGGCAAACTTGCTGAGGGCGCACTCAATCCCACGTGTCACCGGCAAAGATGTTGAGCAAGACCGGTCCCAACACCAATCCTTGAGGGACACCACTTGTTATTGGTCTCCAATTCGACATTGAGCCATTGACCACAACTCTTTGTGTGCGGCCATCCAGCCAGTTCTTTATCCACTGAGTGGTCCACCCATCAAATTGATGTCTCTTCAGTTTAGAGACAAGGATGTCGTATGGGACAGTGTTGAACACTTTGCACAAGTACAGGTAGATAACGTCAACTGCTCTGCCCCTGTCCATCAGTTTCGTAGCCCCATCATAGAAGGCCACCAAATTGGTCAGGCAGGATTTCCCCTTAGTGAAGCCATGCTGGCTGTCACCAACCACCTCCTTGTTTCTCATGTGCGTTAGCATGCCTTCCAGGAGAATCTGCTCCAAGATTTTGCCAGGCACAGAGGAGGGACTGACTGCTCTGTAATTCCCTGGGTCATCCATTTTCCCCTTCTTGAAAATGAGGGTTATATTTCCCTTTTTCCAGTTGTCGGGAACTTCACCTGACTGCCATGATTTTTCAAATATGATGGACATTTTTCAAATGTGATGGACAACTTGTTTTTAATTTTTCATGTCTCTTCACTTCTACTGCTTTGCAAAAAGGAAAATCATTGAAATGATGTAGAAGCAAACAAAAACATGCTAAGATTTAATTTAGTTTCAGTGGAATTGTAGCATTGCATGAACTGTTTAGCTTTTATAAAAAATTCGTATTCCTCATCTACATTCTCAATTTTGAACTGCCACAACTTCATCTTTAAATGTCATTTAAATGAATGAAGATTGTATTTTTCCTTAGATTGCACTTATCTTTCTTTGAAAAGATTCCAACAATGAAAATTATGAAACTGTACAGGTTCTTAAGATGGTCTGGAACCAAAGCCTCTCCTACAGCAGGCCTAGAGTCTTCATTCTCACAGTCCCTGCATCTGCCTTCCAAGACTTGGATGGTGTGGTCAGAGCATTTGCCAGTAAAGACTGAGGCAAAGAAGTCATTAAGGACCTCAGCCTTCTCCAAATCCAGGGTAGCCAGTTCTCCCGATAGCTTCTGGAGAGGGCCCACGTTGTCCCTAGCCTGTCTTTTATTCGCTACGTACCTATAGAATCCCTTCCTGTTATCTTTCACATCTCTACCAAGTTTAATTCTAACTGGGCCTTAGCTTTCCTAACCTGGGCCCTAGCTTCCCTGACAACATCCCTGTATTCTTCCCAGGCCTCCTGTCCTTGCTGCAACCTTTTATAAGCCTCTTTTTTCCCACTAAATTTCCTCAGCATCTCCTTATGCATCCAAGGAGGTCTCTTGGCCCTCCTGCTGCACTTCCTTCTAGTTGGGATGCAACACTCCTGAGCTTGGAGCAGGTGATCCTTGAATAACAACCAAGAGTCTTGGGCCCCCCTGCCCTCTAGGGCTGTTTCCCATGGAACCTTACTAAGCAGGTTCCTGAAGAGGCCAAAGTCTGCTCTCTTGAAGTCCAAGGCAGTGAGCTTGCTGCACGCTCTTCTCACTGTCGTGAGGATCTTGAACTCGGCCATCTCGTGATCGCTGCAACCAAGGCTGCCCTGGAGCGTCACATTTCCAACCAGCCCTTCCCTGTTGGTGAGCACGAGGTCAAGCATGGCACCTCTCCTTGTCGGCTCCTCTATTACTTGCAGAAGGAAGTTGTCTTCCACACAATTGAGGAACCTCCTGGATTGCTTGTGCCGGGCCGTACCGTCGCTCCAACAGATGTCAGGGTGGTTGAAGTCCCCCATGAGAACAAGGGCCTGCGAGTGTGAGGCTGTTCCTATCTGCCTATAGAGCACTTCATCCACAGATTCCTCTTGATCAGGTGATCTGTAACAGATCCCCACAGTAATGTCTCCCATTGCTGTTCTCCCTTTAACCCTGACCCACAGACTCTCTGTTAACCACTCACCTGTCCCCAGACAGAGTTTCATACTCTCCAGCCTATCCCTAACATAAATAGCAATCCCCCTCCCCACCTGCCAGGCCTGTCTTTTCTAAAGAGCCCGTAACCTTCCATTCCAGCACTCCAATCATAGGAGCCATCCCACCATGTTTCTGTGATGCCTATTATATCATACCCCGATAGATGTACACACATCTCCTAATTCCTCTTGTTTTTTCCCCATGCTACAGGTGTCTGTATAGAGGCAAAAAAAGTCTATTAAGTAGTCTTAGTCTATTTCAATACAGGTGTATAACCACAGAACAAGAGTCATCAACTAGCAGTTTGATTAACTTGATGAAAAATAATTAGAGAATGTCATCACAAGACATGAATGTGGGTGGTTATCGTGTTGTCCCATTTATTTTCAGTGTGGCTACCATAAATGTTGATGTTTCTTAAAAACCAAACTTCTGCTTCTGTTCTCCAGATGTTCTTAATAGGACATATTTTACATGTAGGTTATAATTTTTTCTAGTTCCTGATAACTAATTCTGAATGCAGCCTTAATATACATTTGATGAACATTTCTGACAAAATTTAATACAAAATTCGCATAAGTATACAGAATTAGTATACAGAAAGGTCTTTGAGATATTATTTACAGTCTGGCTGAAAAGCTTAATCTCTTCAGTGAGTTTCTCGAGGGTTTAATTTTATAATATCTTTCAACAGAATAAAGAAATGACATAGAAACTGATTGCTTTAGAATTTTTTTTATAGAACCAGAATGGCGAGCACTATATAAAAAGTAACATTTGCTACCTAAGTTTTTGGTGAGATGGGTGAAATATTTGAGTAATTTGAAAGTTGTAACAACATGAGAAACTAATTATCATTATGTTAATTTGGTGTGTTATACACTGAGTCCATAATGATGAGTTACAGAAGAATTCGTATATAGGCTTTTCTCTAAAGTCAGAAATGGTGCAAATTCATATGTGAAAAAACACAGAAATAAATTCAGTAGGAGACCGTGAACTCTTTTCCTGTTTATGACCATTAGGACATAAAATCTAGAGAGCATTTGCTCTGCCATTTCTATGTTGCATAGCTAATGAGGTTTCCTTCTTTTTTTTCTGGTCAGTTAATTTTTTTTTTAAAGCAAAGTGGGAGATTATATGCGAATGGAATGTTATACTGTAATATTAAGACAGTTCTTTTATATTGCTTTGAGCAAACAGGATTCCCACATACTGTTTTGACATTTCAGTAGACATATTGCTCTTGCATCATAGCTACTTTAGTTATAAATTGCCTGAAATGTCTTTATTTCTTATTTGTTTCTGGTAGCGTCTGTGCTATGCTATGTGCAGTGGAAGCATGATAATGAATCCTCATTCCTACTTAAATTCCATACAATGAGATATACACCAACACCCCAAAGTTTACGACTTTTAACAAGTAAATATGTGCAAGAAACAGGTTAAATAATTTATTGCTGTTTTAAAACATTTCATAACGCTATGGAGCTTATTATTTCTAAGTGTGTAAGTCTGTTTGATTTGACACTCAACATTAAATACCTTTATTAAAAACTTTTTTTTTTTTTTTTTTTACCCGGAACAGTAAAGCACAGTAGCGGTTGAACTTCAGACTTATTTGAAAGTGAAAAAGGACAGTTACACTCTAGCCTGGATTCAAAATTCAGTGTTTTAATATTTTAAAGATTGTTTTAGATGGGTTTATCAAAAAAGAAAAGAATAAGAAAGAAAAAAAAGAAAAAAATGAAAATAAATTGGCATTTCATTAAAAACTATTTTGGTTATTACCTTAAGAGATCACCATAGTTACCTTTAGAATACCGGAATCCAAATTTATGGACTACAGGTCCATATTTTATACAAATATATGTAATTAGCTTCAGATAAGCAACTAGCTGATCTTTGCAAGGCATTGAATATATTGTTTAGAATCACAGTGATATTATTATGAAACATTCACATTTTCAATTTCCAGGGAATATCTTGAGGTACATGTACTTAAGTATTTATTAATAAATAAAGCATAGTAGTTTCATAATTACATATTGAGAATTAATAAAGAAGAATTGTTATGATAATTTTTAAGGGAGGATTAGCAGATCTCAGCGTAGTGCCCAATTGTGTTAATACAAGAGCTCCCTCCAATGGCGACAAGTTACTTCACATACAGTTTATTGCTACATATGGATGAATGAAACAGGAAATAAAGTAAATGGAAGAGCTCAAAAAGTAGTTGTCTCTGGTGGTTTACATTAAGATATTTTTACTGCATTCATTGGTCCCTACACCATGGCATCTAGATAGCTAGATAATAAAGTACCTTTTCATTTTAGATCTTCTGAACATAAAAAAAAAAAAAGAGAGAAAGAGAAAGAAAGAGAGAAAGAAAGAAAGAGAGAAAGAAAGAGAGAGAGAAAGAGAGAAAGAGGAAGGAAGGAAGGAAGGAAAGGAAGGAAGGAAGGAAGGAAGGAAGGAAGGAAGGAAGGAAGGAAGGAAGGAAGGAAGGAAGGAAGGAAGGAAGGAAGGAAGGAAGGAAGGAAGGAAGGAAGGAAGGAAGGAAGGAAGGAAGGAAGGAAGGAAGGAAGGAAAGGAAGGAAGGAAGGAAGGAAGGAAGGAAGGAAAAGGAAGGAAAGGAAGGAAGGCAAGGAAGGAAAAGAAGGAAGGGAAGGAAGCGAAGGAAAGGAAAGAGAGAGAGAGAGAGAGAGCTCAGTGAAGAAAACAAATGCTTAGTATGAAAAAATACTATAGATAGACTGAAGGAATATTGGTAATTTCCCCCAGTATCCTGTTTCTGACTGATAGTGCTGGAAAGCTGTAAGAACAGCATGAGAATTTACTGAATGCTCACCAGGTGTGGTCTCCAAGCCAGATGTGATTCATGGCTTACTACTTTGCAGGAAGAGAAATAGGTAAAGATGACAGATGTCATACAAAACTATACCACCATCATCAGTAGGACACACCAGAAAATCCAAATAATTTATTTTTAAGATCAGGATTGAAATAAAAAGTCTGAAGAGAAAAGATAGACACAGAATTTTTACAGACAAAAGCCCCAAAATTTTAGGCAAAGGAAAAAGAAAGAACTGAAACTGGAGTATTTCACATGATCAAACATCAACTTAATATTCAGAGAGTATATCTCTAGGGATGGTTTTGTGTGTGAAGTTTTTGGTACACTGTCTTGCATTGCATTGGAGATGTTAACACTGTTAGTCTACACAAGATCAAGGAGGTGGACCTGAAGGTTTGAGCCTCACAGAGGATTCTACTGGGATTTCAGTCTGGTGTCATATTATGAATTCTGTTTTTTTGACTCTCACCACCTCAGAAAAAGTCTACACAAACCTTCCATTTTATAATGTGAAACAAAATATCACAGAATCACAAAATGGTTGACCCTGGATCCATCTTCTGAATGTCCTTCTTGTAAGTATTTACACACATTGATAGTATTTCCCCTGAGCCTTCTCTTCTTGCTGGGTTGCATGGACCTGGTTCATCTTCAGGTTCCTTAGATGACCTCAAGCCTGATCTTCTACAGGAGGTGGTTCTTCGTTCTCCCAATACCTGCCTTTGCCATGTGTAACCTGGGATGTGTGACTGGAGCTTTTGCCAGCAAAGACCAAGACAAAAAACTGGTTGAATACCTCAACCTTCCTCATCTTCTGGGTGACCAGGTCTCCTGTTTCCTTCTGCAGTGGCCCACATTTTTTCTTGTCTTCCTTTTATCCCAAACGTACCTCTAAAATTTCTTCTTGTTGTCTTTGTCACATTGACCCTTATGACACACTGCTGACTAAAGTTTAGTTTGGAAACTTGGCTTTTCCCTGCGTTGAGTTTCCTGTTGGTCCATTTTTCCAGCTTGTTGAGGAAAGCAGTGCAACACTGGTGTATCAGGCACTCCTCCAGGTTCTGATGTCACCAGGAAACTTTTAAAGGGTGTGTTCTGTCCCATCATCTAGATCGTTCATCAAGAAGTTAAACAGGATTGGATCCAGTATTGAACGCTGGTGTACACTGCTCATTAATGGGCTTTGCCTAGATTTTGTGCTACTGATCACCACCTCTGGGCCCAACTGTTCAGCCAGTTTCTAAGTATGGCTGAATTAAAGTAAAAAATGGAGTCTACATTTCTACTGTACATGTGTACAATAGCCAAGTGTTTCTTTTGCATCTGTTCAGAGTAACAAATAACTTTTATACCTACAAGGACAGAAAACTCTGTCTGATAACCCCATAGTTCTTCTTTCATACATTTTATTTGGGTATTCAGTTCTGGGTTTGCATCACTGTCAGGATGTAAAAATCAGTAAAAAAGTTACAGATGAGAAACGATATAAGAAGGGTGGCACTAAAAGTGGTACGCAGCTTGTCCATCTGATTGCTTGGTCATTTTTTTACGTTGGGTTAACATGTTAAAAATTATTTGAATCGTATTATCTCAATACTAATGTTTCTTAACATTAGAATTGTTAGACTTGGTTACAGAAATTAAATTGTTGATGGGAGGTCTAGCATGAAGAATCTACAGAGATGTTTTCAATGAAGAAGTAGTTTTGGAATTTCATCTTTTACTTATATTGAAGCTTGTGATAGTCACCTTAGAATAAAAAGTACAAGGACAACAATCATTCTGCTTGCACATTATCACTGCCAAAGAGAAATTCCAGTGATTTAAGTTTAGGAGGTGGGAGACACTGTTTTATATAGGTGTTTGACTACCTATTTTGCAGCATTCTGAACATTCTTTAGTGTGAGGTGTCCCTACCCATGGCAGAGGGGTTGGAACTAGATGATCTTAAGGTCCTTTCCAACTCTAACTATTCTATGATTCTATGATTTAACTTCTTCTTTTCAAAATGTTCCTATTTGAGAATTGGTGATAATGACAACTTTTTTTTGTTTTGACATTTATAGAGGTCTCATTTATTTTAGAAGTACTTGTTTTCCTGTTCCTTTCTGCTGTATAAACTGTGTTTGCAAATGCTTTTAGTTCAGGCTGTTTCAGGATTGTGTATATTTTTTAATAATTAATATTATAAGTGGAACATAGATTCACTGCTTACATATCTAAGTACACAAGTGACTTTTTATGGAGGGTATTGCCAGCAAATAATGTGCAAAAGTAGAATGAAAAAGAACATGGCATAAAATATAATCCAGTTATTGTTTGGAAGTATGTCATGGCTTGCTAATTACATTATTTTATTTGAAGTTTAAATAATTTGACTTAGATTGGTTTTGATGTATATCTGGCATTTTTGGGTGGAAGATAGATCTAGTTTTCAAGTCTTTGGGAAGAAGTTAATTTTAAACAATGCTCAAAACAAGGAACTGCAAAAAGAACAGTTTATCTTTACGAGTTAGTAGTGAAATTGAGTGCAGCTGATGTGTATTATAGAGAAATTCCACTGGACATACAAATCTTCCTGCTGACCTTATTGAATTGTATGATGTATTTCTTGCATCCTTTATTGCCTGTTGTCTTCTGTGCTGTGAATTTTAGGATTTTTTTGTTGTTGTTGTTTAAAAACTTGAAAGCATCCATAGCACTTCCACAGTGCTAAACCAAAACCAAAAAAAAAAAAAAACCAAAACAAAAACAAAAACAAAACCAAAAGGAAAACCAACCAACCAACCAAACAAAAAAGGTGCGTAAAGAATTTAAGAAGCATGACTAGGCAAATGACAAGACAGGACTATGTAAAAGCTCATGGCTATGAGCTAAGTATTATAACATGAATATAAGGAGCTTGAGTTTTAAAGCTAAGAGTAAATATCACTAGGCAGCAAAGAGCATTAAACCATGGTCATACTGGTCAGCCAACCACTTTATTGCAGTAAAGCATTTCCCCTAATGTGCTGCCATAAACAGTAAAAGATAATACAGGTTGGAATTGATCTCTTGTTCTGGAGTCTTTAAGAAAATACTTTTGGATACTGAATAATTTCACATAACTGGCTATATATAATGGCTAGAGGTGTTTTGGTGGGGTTTTCTTTTTTTTTCAAAAGAAATCCACTCTCCTCCTGTTTTTCATCATAGTACATGAGAATAATTCACCTTGAGGTGTTCTATAATGAGCAGAGACACAGTTTAGTAAGTTCTTATGAAGGGAAGCTATATAAAATAACTATGTACAGTGTAATCTTGAGTTAAATAAATTCACTTTATACGTTTCTAGCTCATTGTGTATAAAACTGTTAGTAATGCATTTGCAAAATAAATAGTGTTTGAAACATTCTGAGGAGCACTCAATAGTCGGTTTTGCCACCCATAATTTTAATAGCACTCAGAGATGGTTAGTAATTAAATAAGAGATTTATATTATTCCTGCTAAGTGAAATAATTTTGTATTAAAAAAACCCCTAACCAGTAGTACTATCAGTGCTATAAGCTGTGAGATTCCAATTCTGTACTCTTGATCTAAAAGTATAATAAATTATACTTTAATGGAAAACTCTATGTCAGAATGAATTGAGAGATGCTTTAAATATAATGTTGAATGGTATTCCTTAAAGTATTCTTAATGAACTGCAAAAACACTAACTGAAAAATGCAATTATAGATGAAGTAGTCTTGAAATCTCTTGCTTCAGAGGATTTTTTTAATTTTTTTTTTATTTTTTGCTAATTTTTATTTGTCAAATAACATAACGTTCAAATGGACTTTTACTTTGGATTGCAATAGTCAAGTTTATAATATTGAATGATGAAATAAGTATGCCACAAATATTTAAAATCTTTTAAATAAGCCCATTAAAAACATCTATGTAATAAAAACAAAACAAAGCAAACCCGACAAAAGAAGCAGCCAAAAACGCAAGCAATCCCAAACTGCGTTGTCGTTAGCAAAGATGATAGATTGAGGGAACCACTGAATGAAATGGACACCATAATACTTGTGCAATATATCTGACACAAGTTAGTCATGGTTGCAGCACGGCAATGATTTTAACATCCCTCCACTTTTTTGCCTGGAAATCATGTTATTGCTATAGCTGGCCAGATATTTTTTTTTGACCATAGCACTGTTCAGATGATGTGCACAATGTGCAGATGATGTAAATGCATCAGAATTTGCCAGATAAATTATGTTCCTACAGAAATAGCAGAAGATGTTAAAAGCAATGTGTACTGCCCGGAAAAATCATTTATGATATTTTTCTAGCCTTTTTTTTTTTTTTTTTTTTTAATTCTGCTCTGTATTAAACCTGTTGTCATTAATACATACCATCCTTGTCTAAAAAAGGGGTTGTGATCAGAAAAAATAATGACTATATGCAACTGTTGCATGATTTTGTTGACTTAAAATTAATTTACAATAGTTCAATTGTATCTTCAAATAATTCAGAGACAAGACCTGGTGAAAAATGCAGTGAGTAACTTAGGGCACAGGGCCCCTCACCAAGGTGCCTCTGCTAATATTTTATAGCCAAATAATATGTCAGTTTTTGCATAAAACATTGATTATAACCAGTAAAGCTCTAACAATCTTTTAACAATTTTATCTAGGCAATCATTTTTTCCTAGCCAAAATTCCAGTCTGGAGATCAAGGAAAAGAGGCAATCGTTTGGTTAAGTGTTTTCTGGTCAGACTGAAGGACTTTCACACTCATTTTTTCACTTTAACCGAACAGTTCACATCTGTTGACTTTCAGGACCAATTTTAAAAGACTAATAATAACTTCCCACAGTAGTAATGGGATGAGAAGGAAGAATGAATGTTTGGATTCTTTTACAATTAATATTTCATTGATGTTGGAGACAATTTTTTTTTTCCTGAGAAATTGTTAAGCTACTGTGTGAACTTGTATATAGCTTAGAACTTATGGCAGAACATAATTTCTTTTGAACTCCTTTAGTTCTTGGAAGAGCTCAAGATGGGTTAAATCTGCTGCATTTTTAGAGTAGTTCGAACGTTGCTCTACGGTAAATGAATTGACAGTATCCTACTAGGATACGTATTCCCCTTGTGACAAGCCTTGGCACTTCTGTTTATGACACACAGCGATTAAAGTTTTGGTGTGTTTTGTAAACAGAAAGATTTGTACCGGCAATTTTATTTTACAGTGTTTGCAAAGCATAACCACCATCATGAAGTGCAAGGTCCTACACCTGGGAGGGTGCAGGCAGTCCCTGGCACAGCTATAGGTTGGGCAGAGAAGAGATTCAGAGCAGCTCTGCGGAGAAGGACTTGGGGATGTTGGTTGATGAGATAATGAACATGAGCCAGCAGTGTGCACTCACAGCCCAGAAAGCCAACCGTACCCTGGGCTGGATCAAAAGGAGTGGGACCAGCAGGTCAGAGAAAGGGATCCTACCTCTCTACTCTGCTCTCGTGAGACCTCACTTGGAATATTGTGCGCAATTCTGGTGTCCTCAACGTAAGAAGGTCATGGAGCTTTTGGAACAAGTCCAGAGGAGGGCCACAGGGATGGTCAGGGGACTGGAGCACCTCCCGTATGGAGACAGGCTGTGAAAGTTGGGGCTGTTCAGCCTGGAGAAGAGAATGCTGTGTGGAGACGTCATAGCAGCCTTCCAGTATCTGAAGGGGTCCTACAAGGATGCTGGGGATGGACTCTTCATCAGGGACTGTAGCAATAGGACAAGGGGTAATGAGTTTAAACTAAAACAGGGGAAGTTCAGGTTAGATGTAAGGAAGAAGTTCTTTACTGTGAGGGTGGTGAGGCACTGGAACTGGTTGCCCAAAGGAGTGGTGAATCATATAATGCTCCATCCTTGGCAGAGTTCAAGGCCAGGTTGAACAGAGCCTTGGGTGACATGGTTTAGTGTGGGGTGTCCCTGCCCATGGCAGGGGGGTTGGAACTAGATGATCTTAAGGTCCTTTCCAACATAACAATTCTATGATTCTATGATCATGCACCAACAGCAAGCATTTAATATTAATAGCTGTTAGTTACTTCAGACTGATTTTGCCAACTAGTTTTTCTGGGTTTGGTAGTAGAATTCATAAAACATATAGCAAAGCTCAAACTGTTCTTGAGGTACACTGGTACCTCACTAAACTTCCTAAACTTCCTCTTCTGACAAAATTATCCTGGTTTCAGTCCTTTTCTACTTTTTTGTTATTAAGCATGAAATGAGAATTTACATCTGAGTATACTTATTTAACATAGTAATATTTGTATTTTATATGAAGTAATATTTGTTATAAATATGATAGTATTTTGCACAATGGGTACATAATATATGTAAAACCACTGAACATTATGTAGTCCTATTTTATATTTTACAGTGTATAGATATTATATAGTAGAGGTCGCATTTGTAAGTAAGTGTAATATTTTTTAGGTGATCTAAGGTATGTCTCAGTACATTCAGTGCATGTCTCATACACAGTTTTACCTGTGGGGGACTCTGACTGACTGGGGAAGTTTTGGACATGAATCTGCTCTAAAACTTCATTTTCTTACTACATAGAGGGAAACAAATATCTTCCTTTTTAGTTTATCTTGATGTAATCTTACTTTCACAGTAGTTTTGAGCTTGATGATGTCCTACACGCAGGATTTAACTTTACTGATACAGTCTGGAGTACATTTGTGCTTTCTAATGCCATAGTGAACACTAATTCTGTCTTCAAAGCAGGGTTAAAGTAGCTTGAGGTAAAGAAACTACAGGATTAGAAATTGAGTAGGAGTGTTAAAACAAGTTTGACAGTAGGCCCTCATTTCAGGCTTCAATACAGCCCAGGATATTTCTCCACTGTGGAATAAAATAGGCCCTGAAGAGCTATTAGACTTCTATGCTGCTCAGTGCCTCTGTTATTGCCTCAGGCTAAAGCACAATACAGTGTTTCCATGTTTCAAAAACTGCATTCTTTGAGAAAGGTGTTTTTTCTTCATGCTATTACAAAGCAGTATAATGTAGCATCTGTAAGAGCATCAACTAAGAATCAGTAGGCAGTTACATTAGAGGGGTTAGCTCTACAATCCTATGAATATTTATGCAAACTATGCTTATTATATGTAACATTCATATTAACAGGGTCACATTGAGTCTTTTAACCATCAGATGCTTGTATAGGCTGTGAGGAGTCTGCATAATTTAGAATAATGGCATCTTCCCTTCAAGTGATTTGGCACAAGAATGAAGTGATCTGAACAGTCTGAGGAAGGCAGGGGTGAGAGGAAGGAAGCTCATTAAATGGATATAATTGCATGTTTAAATGATTGCTGGATTGTGTTCTACTGTAAAGACAGGAGTTTATCTGTCACATTGAATATATTTCTCCTCTAAAAAGCCTACAAACTACTTTCATAGGCTTCAGGTACACCTTTAGTATATGTAGTCTATGAGAAAAGCTGTCTGATTGCCTTCTCTTTCTTGTGGAAAGGATTAAAACTGAAAAAAAAAGCCCCAAACTGCATGTTTTAACCTTCACAGTACTTAAAATCAAGCATTAAAGACCCATTTAGAGTCAACTCAATTGGTACACTTTCAAATGTGTTCTTCCCAGATAAAGGCTTTGTAAAATGACAGCTAAAACCATTGATTTTTAAACTGACCATTCTGAATGGCTTAAAGAGTAGTTTGAATTACTTTTAGGCTGCTACTGAAATAAAAACCCTAATTTTAAATTAAAACACATGGTTTAAGTATACCCTGAAGTAAAAAAAAAATCAAGCAATATACATTCTGTACTCAAAACTTAACACCTAATTTTTATGAGGTGGCTGCCTTCTGAAAACAATTTTGGAAAAAAATTAAATCTTAATCAAACACTTAATTTGCTCACAGTACTTCAACTTCTGGACACTGGGTTATGGTTCAGTCAACAAACTAATTGGCACTTTTATTGAAAGCTAAATTTGTTACAGACTGCAAATAAGGATTTGAAGGGACAAGAGGTCTGGAAGGGTCTTACCCTCCAAATAGTGTCTCCTTGCCAGTGTTTGTTTTAGTATGTTTCCACCTTCACCTGCTGTGATAGTGAAATTATAAAGCATGAAGCTGAAAGTGATGTGGACATTCAGAGTCCATAACTTTTGTTGCTTATAACTAGCTGAATAGGTTAGCTGTAACGAGCCCATTCACCATTCACTAGCTGCTGCTTTTTTTTTTTTCTTATTGAATGTTCAGAGGTTAGAATTTATTAAAATTTTACTTGGTAGAGGGGAGGGAAGATGCAAAGATTTATGTATAGCAGGATAAATAATTAATACAATCAAGCTCACCTCTGCCACAAAAACTTATGCAAAGAGAAGCTGCATAGCAAAAGATGTTGTTTTTTATATGCTTCTCTAGTTGAAACATCTGTGACTTATAGCTATAGCAGTAGTACTGCCCATATATCCAGAAATGTATAATTTTTTATATTCTGCTCATGAAAGCATTTCAGAGCTATTTCTTTCTAATTTATCAGGTATTTAAATCCAAAATGTTTGATTTTTTTTTTTTTTTTTTTTTTTTTGCATCACATATCACAAACAGGCAATGAGAAAAAAAAAAAACAAACCGTAACATCTGAACATCTAACCAAAAAAATCAGACTATATTCTCCAGAATGCTAAAGTTCATGATGACATCTCTGTTCTTCTTTGAATTTATGTTTGTATAAATTTTCTTTATGTGACAAAAAAGGGAAGTAGTCTCATCAGTTAAATACTGCCCCTCAAATAGTTTCTATGATAATACTTCATCCTTTTATATATCACTTGGGGATAAAATTAGAAATTTACATTTTTTTGGTTTTTTAACAGAACACTGAATTAAAATCCTTTTATTATACTCTGGATTCTTTAGTTGGAAACCAGTCTTTCAACACCATGTTCTGTCAGTCTAAAATACAGGTTTGCAATGATATTTATCTAACCTTTTGGTAAGAGGAAATCACAGTCCCCACTGTCTTAGGAAAAAGTATTAGTTGGTATAATACACTGAAACACCAAGATTTTCTACACATTTTGCAAAAGGAATGTTTGCTTTTGAAGTGTTTCATTAACTTAAATTTTAGAAGGTGTGAGGTTTTTCAACTGCTATAGTGTCAGTGCTAAATGTACAGATGACTAAACACTTGATCCACAAGAATAAACCAGACCGATTCAGCTGTTGCTCCTATGGAGTTCACTGATGATTGCATTTTATTCCTGTGCTTGACTGCTTGACAGATGAGGGCATAAAGATCAGCAATATTTCCATATATTTCTATGCTCAATATGGATGTGGCTGACCTCTCTTTCATTTTCTTCTAGGCCTTTTCTGGAAACATGAATGCAGACAGTGTTGTATACTATAAGCTTCAGCATTCCATTAAAGCAAGATTTCTCCGTTTTGTTCCTTTGGACTGGAATCCAAATGGCAGAATTGGAATGCGCATTGAAGTGTATGGATGCACATACAGTAAGTGTTTTGCTGAATCAGCTAAATTAAATGATTATTCATCATTGTCTTTTGTAACCTAAATTACACTTGAAAGTTGATTTCTAAGCTTAAGTTTAATCTTGAGTAAAACTGACTCAATAATACATTTATGTGCAGATTCTACTATTTCTGCATCATCTAACAGTATGCAATGTTTATTTTCCAGTTCTTTTTGTGTTGGAATGAGTGGTGTGAACATAATCCAATAAATGGTTTACTAAAAACATTTTTTTTTGATAGTCTTAAAAACTGCACTTAATGTGGTGAAATATGGAAAATGTTTACAGTTTTAAAAATATATGATCTTGGTCTTGTTCCAGTAAGTGTACAAGTAGATAGACCCACAAATACACAGTTGAAGTGTACTTCAAGGTTGTTATAAATTTAAGAGGTATTTTCAGGATAATTTTTTGGTCATTAATAAAACATTAAGATCTGATATAAGCATTTGGTTGTATTGATCCGCTGGACAATGTAAATCTTCCTGTTGTCTTCCTGTTACAGTTCTTCATCCCTAGAATTTATTTTAAATATTCCTCTTAGCAAGTTGCTTACTGTCTTTTATTCTCTATATTTTTTCCTCATGAGGGAAACAGAGTTTATTTTAATCAACCTCTTCAAATTTTTAAGAACCTTCATCTGTTGTTTTTGTAGGGTTTTTTTTTCAGCTTCTCTGCTTAAGTCATGCTTTACACGGCTGATCACTTCTGAATGGCCTCCATATATCCCTCTTCTATTTCTATTCATTAGTATCTTACTTTAAACTGAACATCAGTAAAACACATCTCTGGGCTTTCTGCCTCCAACTTGGCTTTTTAAAATGAGTGAATGGCCATGAACTAAGGATACTGAAAATTTCAACTTGGATGAAGAAGATTAGGTCACATCAGAAATGAAGTAAACCACCCAATCCCAGAGAACAAAGAGCTCATGCCAGGAGAAGAGTGTAAGGAGATAAAAACACACAGAATTTCTCAATGACATCTGCCTGGGTACTAGTAACATGATTTTTGATTCTTAGACCAATCTAATAATACTGCTGTAACTGAGAAATCTGGCCAAGATGCAACTTACCCTCCACTGTTTTAACTACTAAAAGTTGAAAATAAAGGCTGAAGAGATGACCTTATCATTCCCAGGTGAGGACTCATATGAGTCTCCCTTTGAAATCTGATCTCTATAGTACTTGATGAAGTACATTCTCTCCTGTCTCTAAGTTTCACTGAAAGTGAATCAGCTTTGCTTCTTAACAGTCCGTTACCTTGTGCATTAGACTATGTTTAAATCCTTACTCAAAGTCATATTCTCAAACATTTCCAAACTGAAGAGCTCTCTTTTGCACATGCCTAAAATCTAGATCTTATTTATGTTCACTACTGTAATTTCCTCTATCAGACCTTGCAAAGTATCTTGTGGTTCTCTTTTTGATATTCCTGTTGCTATGTTCATTTTTGATGTCAATGGAAAAATTTACAGTTCTAAAGGACAAAAATAGACAATGTCTATGTTACAAAAATAATAAAACATATAGAATACGAAGTTGTGTAGATAAAATATTTAGTGTGTGGTCAGTAAGTAATTTGAGGAAGATTAGGTATTTTTCTGTATTTTACTCATTTGATACAAGAGCAATACTATAGATAGCTTATTGAAACAAATCAATGATAATTGTCTTCAGAGGTGAGGCTGAATTTAAAAAAGAATATTCATTCACTGCCCACCATAATGGAGTACATAAAGAACATGACTGTTAAATACATGGGAATCTTTTTAAGCTGGTAAAGATTTTCTCTGTACTAATGATGTCGTGAGTTCTTGAAATGCCTTTTTTTTATGTATAAATGCTTTTATTCCAAAAGAATTGCAAACTCTTTATCATATTTTTATTTTTAACATCTAGAATTGTCATGTGCTTTTAGTAGTTCCATTCAGTGGCTGCTGCTGAAGACAAACCAGATTATTACAGTCTTGGAGTTCTAACATATGTTTAATCATTTGAAAGATTAATTCTTTCTCTTCAGTCTTTTCCTCCATTTATCAGACACATGCAGGACATGTAGTTATTGTTACAGTAATTATGCCTTGCTCTTTCTAAATTATTATGAACTTTTCCAGGTGAGAAAAGGAAAGAACAAATGCCCGTCATGCCTACTTTAACTTTGATTTACACTTTCCAGATTTCCCATTTCTCATTCTTCCCTTCAGAGAGATAGATCTCACTTAGTCTCATAAAAGTAAGCAACTCTCCATTTACTACCAAGTATGTGGACTGTGTATCTGCTTGCAAATGCAGTAATTTCTTCCTTCAGTCCTATCTGTTACAAATTACATAACTAAAATTGCAAGAATATATAAAGTTGATCTCTCTGTTTCATAAAGTGATACTAGAAAATGCATGTCTGTTACATCCAAAAGTCACTACTATCTTAGTGAAGTAATACTTACAGGATAATTGTTCGCACTACTTTCAAGTTGCTGCTCTTTTGTCTTCCAGCCAAATATCTGCTGTGAATATATCCTCAGAACTAATGTTTCCCCTTTAATTAAAGTTTCAGTAAGGTTTGGTAAGGTCCATAGTAGATGTCCATAGGATAAACCAGGAGTTTTGTTTCCTATTTTCTTACAGAGAGCTCCTTTATTACTATAAACCTTTTTAGGCCAAGGGTTGTCATATTTTATATGTTTCTAAAGCTTGCATCTGGAACGAGTGCTTCCATTTTTGGCTTTTGCTACTTACGGAATAGAAAGTCTAAATAAAAGTAGTCAGTTATGGAGTGAAATGAAACATTAAAAAAGTTCCCCTGTATACTTTGTGTTTAGTTTTTCCATTTCCTCACTTTCCTACATCTACCATGTTCCTCACTTTTCTTGCACCTGTTCTGAAGTCTTTCTCTTGCAGGAAAGAAAGAAAAAAAGATATTTCCTCTTTCCAAGGGGTCTACCTGGCTTTATGTGGACTGAGGAAATCTGCTTGTGTCATGACTATGCAACAAACACTTTGTGCTGCCAAAAGAAACACCCCAAAATCTTTCTCAGCCTCTTCCTGATAGTTCCTACTGTTTGGTGTATGCAAAAGAGGCTGATGAACCTCTACAGATATATCCTGTGTCCTTTCCCTGTACTGTCAGACTGTAACAATAAAGCCATGTAAAACAGAGCTCTTGTTAAGCTATGTTTTGGCTCTAAAAAAGGGAAATCAGAATTTCTTTTGCCCTACTCTTTTCCTCCTTAGTTACAAAGCCCTTTCTCCAAAGCTTTCTTTTCTTTTCATCCTCTGAAAACCAGTAGGCTAAAAATAAGAAATAAAAAAAAAAAAAACCCAACAAAAACCCAAAGTCTTCATATGACAGACAGAAAGATGGATTTAAATGTGAAAATGACAATTGTAGAAAATTGTAGGACAAAGGTAACAGGGAGCTAAAAGCACACTGTACATAAAAAATTTTGTTAGACTCAGTGCCTAAAAAGAAGCACTGCAGATATTATGATATGCAAACCTTTTTCCAGAGTCCTCTAACAATTAAATATGTTGAGGCTGTTTGAGCATTCCTTTCCTGGGTTGAATGCATAAGATCAATGGCACAGTTACATCAGTCAAAAAGAGGACTTGTAAACCACTTCATAACTGGGATAATGCAGTTTCAAAGGCTTGATGTGAAAGTGATTGCAAATAAGTTAATTTTAAGTACAGCTAATTATGAACAATTTTAACTTTTTCTTTTTTTATTTTTCTTTTTTTTTTTTTTCCCCAAGGGTTTTTGTAAAGCAATACCCTAGTCCTGATTTTTCTGACTTTTCTGAACACTGTGAACCTTTTCAGGTCTGCCTTCCTCAAAACTGGAAAGCTACATAAAGCAGATTTCTCATTTTAATTCAATTTTTTTCAGGACTAAGGATATCTAAAACCAATAAAAGAAAAAAAAAAAGCCACAAAATAATGTGCATTATTTTTTGCTGTGGTTTTTTTTTTCTTACAGAACATTAACATTAATTTCAATTATTTTGAATATTAACAAAACCCAAATTGTTTTTCAAAGATACTGCAGATGAAACTTTTACTCAGGATAGGCAGAACTCTTGATCCTATGGTGTGTGAGGTGTCTAGAATTTCCAGGTTCTCAGAGGCATTTCATCACTTCCAAAGGTATTTTCACAATATAATAAGGATTTAGATTGCATTACTTTGAGAAAGACACATTGGAAATTGTGAAAACAAAAGATGAGTCTTCACAGAGCAAATTGAGAGTACTTGGTAAATACGAAAGAGGAAAATGTTATGGCCCTCTATCTATCTGGGCTTATTCTTTCTATCCTGATAAATCTGTAGGAGACCCAGCCTTTATCACTCACAACTCTTTCAATTTATTTTTAGTGGTAATGCATAGATCGTGAAAACAAAATATGTATGACAAAAGTTACAAGAATTTTTATTAACATCTGCAGCATTTTCACAATCTTCATTAATGCATGCTGGTGGGTGAAAGTTTTGATTATATTTATTTTCCAGATTTGGAAAGAGTAGGTTTTGCTCCTTAGGAGCTAGTGCTGCAGAATTGTGAAAGGGATTTTGGAGACCTGTGTTAAATGTTTATGCTCTTGTCTTTATAACTAATAACAAGAGTATTTTCACAAACAAAATCCTGTACTGCTATCAGTACCTATTAAGAATATAGCTAATTAGCTGGTTTGATATATACATAACAATGCACAAGTTCTGCTATTGAAGTTTTTCTGGAAGCTTTTAGACTTAGTAATTATTTAAATTTAACATTGATTAATGTTTTTACTGTCTGCATTCATTCAATGACATGATGAAATAAATAGTCAACCTAGGATTCATTTTTAGGTAGAATTTTTATTATATTCATTCATTGTCATATTTATTCAGTGTACCTTTAGTAAATGAGTTCTTCGTAAGTAAGAAGAACATCATCAAGATGTGAAGAAGATCAAGAAACCATACTTAAAAACATAGTTGCATTGATTTGGCAAGGGATTTTAAAAATGGAATATAAATGACTGACTTTAAGTACAATAGCTAATTTGAATTGAGTTCATTTCCATGCAGATAATGTGCAAAAATATTTTTAGTGAAATTAAAGTTAGTAAATAGATATTGGGTTTCCATTGACTTGAAAAACGTCAACCAGTCAACTGAAAAATAGCTTCATATTTTATTGAGTGTCCTTTACATCTTCATTTATTTCACAAATGTATCTTTCAAGGGTAATTACCTTTTTCTTCTTTACTTATGAACTGTAAATACTCTACAAGCTTCCCATAGAGTTATTAGTTCCTTTGTGTGTGTCTTATTCAATCTGTACTGATTTTGACAGATATTCCTATATATTACCAGGATAAAATCAGCAATCAGTTCGTTTTTGCTTTTTCCCTTCCCTTCCCTTCCCTTCCCTTCCCTTCCCTTCCCTTCCCTTCCCTTCCCTTCCCTTCCCTTCCCTTCCCTTCCCTTCCCTTCCCTTCCCTTCCCTTCCCTTCATGTTCCCTTCTCTTCTTTCCTTTCCTTGGCTTTCCCTTCCTTTGCCTTGCCTTGCTTTGCCTTTTGCCTTGCTTTGCCTTTTGCCTTGCTTTGTCCCTTGTTTTGACCCTTGCCTTTCCTTTTACTTTCCCCTTTTCTCACTCGTTTCCCCCAAACAAAGTGAAACTGTGTAATGGTGATCGAAATTAGTCATAAATAGAACTTAGATTTCACTGGAGTACTGTCATGGTGCTGTAACACTGAGTCTACCTTTAAGCATACTCATTAGGACTATGAATGTGGGTAAGTGAGAAAGCATACATTTATAATGGAACTAGATGATCTTTGAGAAGACCCTTCAACACAAACTGCTGTATGATTCTACGCTACAAAGATGTCCCTTTAGGTGTGTTCCCAACTCTCCTCATTGCAGGTGTTGACAGCACCTCTATCTGCCTGTCTGACTTGCGTTCTAGGGAGGTTGCTGCTTGCTAGGGATACGGATCCAGGACATTGTGGAGAAACTGTTAAGGTTTGTCTGTGCTTCAGATTATCTCCCTCTGTTGCATCAACCGTACAGCCAGGTGTGACCTGGTGGGTATCACTCATTTCTACATGACTCTAGGGGAAAGAGCATAGGGTCTTTGATGTCATTTTCCTTGTTCTTGCTCACAAGAATGAAGAGATCGAGGAGCACTGGATTGATCCTTTGGATCAACAGCTGGTTGCACTGCTTGTGTCAGCAACAGTTATCCAGATTTAATGACCTTAGGGCACCCTGAGGATCAGGAGTGCTAGAAAGAGAGAGAATCCATTTGACCATGCAAAAGCACCTGTTCTAACACACTGGCTAACCTGGAGAGGAGAGCTCGAAACTATGAATGACAGGGGAGGGAAATGATGGATAAAATCAAGTGAGGAAGTGATGGACTGGACTGAGAACAAAAGGTTTCAGAGCAGTGTGAAAAAGTGAGACAATGAAAACAACAAACTAGGGCTCAACGGAAAGCACTTGAGCATCTGAAGTGCAAACACAAAAATAGAGAAGTGCCTGCATATTAATGCACACAACATGGAAAACACACAAAATAAATTAAGTTCTTTGCATATTTGAAAGACTACAAATTCATCATGACTATAAAAACATGGTGGGATAGTTCACAGGGCTGGTACAGTGCCATACATACAGGTCCTTTAGAAGAGAATAATCAGGTCAATGAGGAAAGGCAGTTAACATTTATGTGAGCAAGCTGCAGGGGTGGATGAAACTCTGCCTGGGGACAGATGAAGAGATAGGTCAGAAAAAATTTATAGATTAGAATTAGATGACAGACTGTAGGTGCTGCCATTGTGGCAGATACCTGTTACTTACTGCCTAATATGAGGAAGTGGGTGAAGCTTTCTTCAGACAACTGGAAGAAGCCTAAGGTTCACAGGCTTTGGTAGTTACTGCTGACTTTAATCACCCTGGTATCTGCTGGTGGGACAACATAGCTGGGCATAATCAATCCAGGAGTTTTCTGGAATTTTATAATGATAACTTGCCAACACAGGTGATCAAGGAGCTGACAAGATCTCTACTCTGTAAACATGAGGGCTCTACTGGCCCTCATGCTTACAAAAAAGGAAGAACTGATGAAGGAAGTTAAAGATGCAGTAGCCTTGGTCGCAACAACCATGAGACTGTGATGTTCAGGATCCTCAGAGAAGGCAACAAGTCAAATGGGATCACAGCCCTGGCCTTCAGGAAAGCAGACTCTTTCATGCACAGGGACCTGACTGGAAAAGTGACATGGGAGATGGTCCTGAAGATAAGAGGGATCCAGGTGGGCAGATTGATTTTCCAGGATCATCTCCTCCAAGCTCAAGAAAGGTCTACTCCAAAAAGCAGGAAATCAAGCTAAAGTAGCAGAGGGTCTGCACGGATAAGCAAGAAGCTCCTAATTGAGTTCAGGAATAAAAAGGAAGTGTATAAGAGGTAGAAGTAAGGTTAGATGACTCAGGAGGAATATAAAAACTGTCTAAGCATGCAAAGATGTGGTTAGGAAAACTAAACCACCTGGATTTGAAACCGATAAAGGTTATGGAAGACAAAAATGAAGGGTTTCCACAGGTATATAATCCCTATTGGGATGCACCTGAGAGAGCTAAGGGAACTGACATTAGTCATTATGAGGCCACATTAATTTATGTTTGAAAGGTAGTGGCGACTGGGAGAAGTTCCTAAAGACTGGAAGGGAACAAATGTCACTCCTATTGTCAATAAATGCAAGAAGGAATACCTGGGGAACTACAAACTGATCAGCCTCATTTAAATCCCTGGGAAGGTAAAGGAGGAAATAATACTAGAACCATTTCCAAACACAGAAAAAATTAGGAGACTGTTGGAAATAGGATGGATTTATGAAGAGAAAATAACTGATCAAACTAATAGCCTTCTACAGAGATATAACTGATTTGGTGAGTGAAAGGGAGTGTTTGGTGTTGGTTATCTTGAATTTAGCGAGAATTTTGATGTTATATTTATAATGTCCTCACAGACAACTGATGAGTACAGGCTGTTCAGGTCAAAGAATTGAACTGAAAACAGACTGAACTGCCTGCCGGAAGGAGTTTTGGTCAGTGGCACAAAGTCAAGCTGCGTCTATTCACTTGTGGTATAGCCCATGGGTTGATACCGGTTTCAATGATGTCCAACACTTTCATTAATGACCTGGATGATGAAACAGAGTGTACTTTCAGCAAGTTTGCAGCCAAAAAAATTTGGAGCACTGATCCAACACGTTAGAGGTTTTTGTTGCAATTTAGAGGAACCCAGACAGGCTGGTGAAATGGGCTGACAGGAATGTCATGCCATTTAACAAAGGAAAGTGGATCTAGGGATGTTAGTGGAGAACTTCATATCACATTGAAGTAACATACAACTGTTTCTTTTAGACATAGCATTATACATTATCTTTCATTTCTTTACTTCTAGGGTCCGAGGTGGTTGGCTTTGATGGGAAAAGTTCTCTAATTTACACATTTAATCAAAAACTCATGAGTGAACAAGTGATTTCTCTGAAGTTTAAGACAATGCAAAGTGATGGAATTCTCCTCCACAGAGAAGGACAAAATGGAGACCACATTACCCTGGAATTAATTAAAGGGAAGCTGTCCCTACTCATTAATTTAGGTAACAGCTACAGCCTCATAAAATCAAATATAGTTGTTAGGTATAATTTGACTAAAACTTCTTTAATTTATTAAGTGGATTTTAATGTATAGAGTATGATAAACTAGCAATATCTATTAGAATAATTATTTTTATATGGAATTAATAGTTTGTGTTGTTTTTTTTTTCCTTTCAAGGTGATACTAAAACTCATCTTTCTAATGCCCAAATTAATATTAAGCTGGGCAGCCTTTTGGATGATCAGCAGTGGCATTCTGTTCTCATTGAACAATTTAACAATCAAGTAAACTTTACAGTGGATAAACACACTCATCATTTTCATACAAAAGGAGAATTCAATTATTTGGACCTTGATTATGAGGTGTGAAAATTACTTTTCCTTTATTATCGTTATTAACTTTGATATGTAAATGCAGTGAAAAGAGCAAAGGGTATAGAATGTAACTAAGTTTGTAGTGCTTACGACTTTAGGGATTTTCTGTCTCATAAAGGACTGAATCAAAGGAAATGAGATGTTCTTAAATTACTAATGCTCCACTAGACTTGCAACTGAAAATTTTCAGAAGACCATCTTTTTCATCTCAGAATTCATTTTTATACCTTTGTTTCAGTAATGCTGCAAATGTAGGAAATGTATACAGAAAAATATATAGAAATTATATTCTATATATATTTTATAGAAACGTATACAGAAAAATATAGAAAATGTAAGGAATGAACCCCAAGTAATCAACCTATGGCTTGATGGAAATTCCAATAAATTAACATAAAACCATTTTAAAAATGTTCATATTGAAACTTCAGTTCCTGTTAAATCTGTCTCATGTACTGTGAAAAAATCTTGTTTACATGAATGGTCGATTCATAAAAAGGAGTAGATGTAATTTGCTGTGAGAGTTTCCCACCGATGGTTGAAAATACCACTATTTCACAGTTGTAATGTGATGACTAGCTGCTTTATGTTTGCCCCTGTCCTGTTTGTTGGATGAGAAAATGAGTGATAGTGCAGAATATCTGGAGCCTGCGGATCTAAATTACTTTATTCTACTCATTTGAGCTTTTAAGCAGTTTAGAGTAAGATTGCATGCTGTTCTGTGTCTGCATTATCCCATTTCAAAAATATCATTCACAAGATTAAAGTCATGATTCTGCTTAAAATTTCTGAATCCAAACCACAATGCCAAGGCTTGGAGGATCATTTGAATTAAAAAAAAAAAAAAAAATGGGGGGGGGGGAATGAATGCTAGTTTTAACTGATTAGCAAATAAATATATTTTTACTAACACCCCCCCAATATTGCAAATTAATTTTTCCTCTCTTCCACATGCTGTAGTTTCATGTATGTGTTACAAATACAGGGTAGAAGGGAAAGCAGAAGCTGGAAAAAAGCCTAAAAATATCCAATAAAGTACGAACCAATGTTATTAGAATTGCATTTTTTACTATAAAAAAATCTTAATAAGTGAATTAAATATGGTATTTTTTAATAACATTATTTTAAATATTGAATGAAATTTCAAAATTAAAAGAGAAATAATTTAAAATTACCTTTTCTACAATGTCAACCAGAATAACTTTGAAATGAATGAGTTCAAAAGTTCACTGCAATTGGGATCCTGTATCTGATAGTGTCCGAGAGTAGAAACATAGACCAGAGCATCGCTCAGGTCACCCCTGTGTCAATGCTTTTCTAAAATAATCTACTGTTTTCTAACAGTTTCTGCCTCAGGAACTTATTAAGACAGAGCAATATTTTTTAATTTAATAGCTCTCAATGGATTTTTATTTTTATTAAATCTTCCAATTTCTTTCTGAACCGAAGGAAACATACGTCATAACATCAAGCAACCACATAGCCTAAGCATTTTGAAAGGGAAAATGTTCTTTCCTTTCATTTGTTTTCAGTCTGCCCTAGAATAACTTAATTGGATGCATTCTTATTCTCCACTATTGTAGTTATAATATGCACACAGTGGAGAAGTCAGGATCAAATTTCCTAAAGAAGTTGTTAATGAATTCTCTTCTCCCTCTTCGCACTGTCCAGCATGGTCTGTACACACTGGGCTTTGTTTTTTGTTCCCCTTGGTTTTGCAGCTATAACGGACCCTGAGAACTAATAAGACTGTATAGTAAGACTGTTTAAAGTAAGCAACTGTTAAAAGGTATCGTCAGACCAAAAACAACAACAAACAAAAAACCACTACAAAAAAAAAAGAAAAAAAAAAAAAAAAAACAAACCCCGACATTTCAGAATATTTTACTGCATACATATGACTCAATATAACCTAATTTTTGTTAGCCAGTTCTTTTAATACATAGATGTGATACAAGGAAAGAGCCAAGAAAAAGCAGATTTCTGGCCAATCTTTGACTTCTAATCTTATGTTATTGGCAACTTCACTCTTAGAAAATTACTCAATAGTATCATTGATTTCTCTTCTCTTTCTAAGCTCAGCTTTGGAGGGATGCCAGTGCCTGGAAAATCAGGGACATTTTCACACAGGAACTTTCATGGGTGTTTTGAAAATATTTATTATAATGGAGTGAACATTATTGACCTGGCCAGGAGGCATAAGTCTCAGATCTACTTTGTGGTAAGAGATTCATAATTAAGAAAGAGCAAATAAGTAAAATAAGAAGAAAAAAATAACAGCCACTTTTATATGCAGTATGACAGTGCAGGATGTATTTTATTCTTCAGTTCTGCATCAGATATTTAGATGTGTGTGTTATCTCGCTGTTTTGTGGTACCTCACTGTTGTGCATGTACAAAAGCCAGTCAGTAAAATAAGATGTATTTGAAGTCATCGAAGGTCTCGCTTTGAGTCCTGTACCTGACTAGTAAGTACACCAGCAGTATATTTTAAAAGCCTTCTGTTGCTGAGGACTCTGAACCAATTTGTTTTCTCCAGAGCATTATAATTTTGATAGATAAGTTCTGCTTGTCAATTCATATTGCCCTTTGTCTGAAGAGCTATACTTTAGGGTTTAATGTGTTTATTGTGACATGGCCAACAGCTGTATTAGCCAAATTGCCACCTTTTAGAGGACTAGTTCTAGTCAATAGACTTTCTTCTGTGTTACAGAAAGTTATCTATATATTTTACTAAGACTTTTGTTGTTTGCTTTTATTTCGTTGATTTTTTTTCAAGTAGTACCAGAGCCATCTCTATTTGCAATGTTTATTTATTTAATAGCAGGATATACAAACTTATAATGGAAACAATCAGTTCAAAATAATTAACCAAATATGAAATGCTTTCAAGCTCCAAATCTTTTGATTTGGATTTCAGTTCTGAATATGAATGACCAAAGCTGGTTCTCTGTTCCAGAAAAAATGGATGACAGGCATCTTTTCTTACATGAAGCTCGTCTGAAATATTCCAAAATTAATTAAACTGATACCTGCATATAGTATCCCGTTCATGATGCTGATGGATGTTGGGGAACGGGTAGTTACAGGAGGTTCTGTGGGAACTAATGAAAGGGGAACTATGAAATTATTGTCATAATATCATCATCTTCATTTCAAATAATTTAAACTGCTGTGGTACTTTCAGAACCCTTTAGGAAATGTTTTATAACGTACCTACGTTACCATAGAATCCTTGTTAAGTAGCTGCTTTACTGGTCTGATACAGTATCAAGCAGCTGTCCAGATAACACGGAAGGGGAATCTGCGGATGGTAAGCTTTTAGCATTTAACAAAGTTTATTAATCTGATGACTGCGTTTTCACTGGGTCATTTCAGTTGATGATTCATTTCTCTACAACTGAGTTCGTAGCACAGAGTTTTTATCTATTTATATTTTTTCTTTGAAGAAAAGTAAGTCCAGATAAAATTTAATGTCTTGCCATGCCAGGGGCTAGAAAGTATTTTTTTTTTTTTACTATAAAGTAAAAATTTTATGTATGTTCAAAAGTTTAAAAGTTCTCTGTGTTGAACAGAAGTTAAATGTACTTTGAATTCTAAAGACATTAAGCTTTTAGTTATCTTCTTTACAGAAAAAATTAGTTAGGGTTCAAAGGGTGCCAACAAGTCATATTGTGCACTATCAAGAGTCAGAATGTATTGACGAACTCTTACACCAGATGCAAAAAATGCATTATTCCCTTTCCAGTCTTACCTATGTCACTCAGTACAACCGCAAATGCAAGTTAAGCTCAGAGTTTGTCAATGAACTCATCCACGAGCTTATTTAGGTATCCAAGAACCAGTGATTTCAGAAGCAGTCAAGCACAAAATAAAGACTAGGCACCTAAATATGACTCATGATCTGGTCCGTATGTCTGCTCTTGAAAACGTGTTTCATTTTGATTTATGAAGTGTGTGGTTTACATTTGTAAGTAGCAAGAGTTTTATATGGAATTTCTTTCCATTTGTGGAAACAAATACTGGGGACAGTGTACATCTCCGGTTGCATTGATTTAGAGAAACTGCTTCTTGGTTTGGTAAAATGATTTTTTTTTTTTCCATCAAATTTAACACTCCCTTAAACAATCAGTAGCCAAGTTCAACATTTTTCTTTTCATACTAGCATTTAGACCCATACAAATATTTGTACCAAACTTTACATTCAGTGGCATTTTATGTGATGTTCAGAAATTTGTCAAGTCCCTAAAGCCTCCAGAGGCTGAACCAAAATACAAAGAAAGCAGGTCTAACTCCTGAAGTACCATTAAATCACCCATATAAATTAGGATTTTTACGTCATTCTCTTGGTAATTGCCACTCTGTGTTCAGGCAGATATGTCTGTTCTGGTCAAAGAGCTAGGTACGCATTTCTCAAACTAATGATGTTCTTGCATACTCATACATGATTTTTAGGCTAATACATTCAGGTGTTACAAATATTAGGTTCTATGCACAATGTTTTGAAATTCCAAAATACCAAAGTTCTCATGACTTTTCTTCCCTCAATGTTCCTAATGACATATATCTTGTTTATTTCTAGGGCAACATATCCTTCTCATGTTCAGAGCCACAGGTGGTTCCTGTCACTTTTCTGAGCCCCAGTAGTTATCTCGCACTGCCAGGCACATCAGGGCAAGATGAAGCATTCGTCAGTTTCCAGTTTCGCACCTGGAACAAGGAGGGACTTCTATTATCTAGTAAAGTACACCAGGCTTCAAGTGGTTTCCTTTTATATCTGAGTGATGGGAAAGTTAAAATCAGTCTTCATAAACCAGGAAAAGCACTAAGTGACATCACTGCAGGTAACAGAAATTAAGTAAAAAAAAATAAATTAAATCCAAGATTCCTATACATAAAAAGGTTATTATAGTTATTATAAAGTCATTCAAATTAGTACCTACATTATTGACAAGTTTTATGACTAGCATGTGTGTAAGTTTGCTTTATGTGTGTGAATTTTAATACCAAATGTTTATAAATACTTTCTTTTCTCATAAACCTGTATCTATGTTTGGGGTTTTTTTTTTCCATGACTGAGTAGAAGTTGCTTGCAATAATATAGACTGCAGAGGAGAGTCCTTTGTATGTGTTTACATACATATTTATGCACTAGATGTGAGAACAACAAGACTGCTGACTCCTTCTTTCATGAAATGTAAGACCAGGACAGAGCTGGCATCATCTCTGTATTTCACAACTTTTTAAATAATGGTAAAAAGCAGTAATATCAGCATGTGAAAATATCAATACCTTCACCTAGCAGCACTTCATCAGTAGTATACTGTGCTCTGACATTCCATGCACCACAGCCTCCACAGAGTTTCTCATCCTTTATGTAAACAATTGAATTTTGCCCCTTTCCTGTAGAGGATAAAATTATCATTACAAAAAATATATGAAGATGAGGAAATTGGGCTGGGATTGGTGTGATTTGTGTATGGAACCATGTAACAGAGACCTAATAGCTGGAGGAATATGTCCTAGAAGCAATGGATAATTTGGCTGCAAAAACCATAGTGATGATACCAAAAGCATCAGTTGATCATAGGTTTATTTTGAATGGTACACAATCATATACTTCATAATCATAAAGCAGGATCATCAGTGAAAATGAAGCCAAGTTAGTTCCAGTAATATAATGCATAAACTGAATCAAAAGATGAATAACAACTGCATTTTCCATTGGTAATTAGAAGGCAAGTTAAGGACTTGAATGTGTGAAGAACTCAACCTTGTATAAGATATATTCATTAGAGTGATAGGAACCAAACAAAAGGCATATTTCAGGGGAGTTCTCAAGCCAGAATATAAAGTTTTTAATGAGGTCATTTATTGCTAATTTGCCTGGGCAGGAACACACACAATAAGTAAGCTAAGAAGTTACTGGCATAAATATAAATTATAAATAGTAACATAATTCATAAAATAAAAAAAATAAAATAAAACATCATAGCAATTAAAGCTTCCAAATCTATTTCAGACCTCACAGAATTAAAAAAGTTATGTAAAAGAGGCAGAAATTTCCTAAAAAAATATATACTTGGTGTACAAAAAAATAAGAATTACTCACCTGATTTATTCACAAATCATATGCTTGGCAGTGTAAGGCAGACAAAAAGAGCAAAGTGGAGCCAAGCAGAGCCAAGAGACAGCCACAGGACTTGAAGGTGAGGCCCCCTTGATCTTAGTTCTGTGCTTCTGTTTCTCTTAGATTGATTCCTTCCTTCAATTCCTGATACAAAATGAAAATTTCTTTGAGGGGGTGGAAAAAGGAAAAATAAAAATGTTAAACCTAACTCTGAAGCTCATTGCATTTCTACAGGTGTATAATGATTAAAAATAAAATTTTAATCAGTTGATTATTTTAATTCAGGAAAAGGCTCTAAGCCAATAATGACCACAGATAATGCTGAAATTTACATAAATACTTTGATCCTGCTTCTGTGCATGATAATAGGATCAGCCCTGGTATTTGTAATCTAAAATAACTGATGCACAGAGTACCATTTTAATGGCAAAAGGTTTCCCTAGGCTCAGTATTTGAAAATGTCAATTCTGTAATAAGAATGTCAGTGGTACGTAGTTAACAGTGATGAATTTGGCTTTTTGGGCAATTGCAATTGCAACTATTGCCATGCAACGTCATTTTAACAGACCAGCTGAAGGTGGTGGCAGCTTTGAACAGCTGTAGACTTGAACACAGAGCATTTTATTCAATTTCAAAGTTGGAACACAATACATAATATATTAGCTGAAACAGCCCAAAATAAATCTTGACACTACAGTGAAACAGAATTTAATGTTCTCATGCTATGCTAAGCTTATTCTTCATAAAATCTAACAGGAAGAATTGTGTTTGTCTTGGTAAGGACAGAAAATACTGCAAAACCGTCTTATTCTGTTATGAGAAAGAAGTTATCTAATAAAATCATATAGGGAACTTTTTCTGGAGTTTTTTAAGTGTTTATTGTTACACTCACTGAAGCAATTCTAGTCTGCATTTGGAGACTGAGTAATTAAATTATGGATGGCTGGACAGGTTTGTTCCCTTACAGGCAAGGACTTATGACCTGACTTTCACACACAAACACACACACACAAACACAGACAATTTGATAATTAAATGAGAGCATATTTCTTTTTGCACAGCTCTTAAATTCATTATCATGGTTTTTAAAGATTTCTTCAACCATATAAAAACAAGGAGAATGGCGTGTTAATTCATGAGTGATTGAATTATAAGCTGTACCCTTTTATAGAATAGTTGCTTAATATCTTTCCTTTGTAGCCTCTTTTGCAATCTAGTCATCAAACATTCAAAAAGAAATAGCACAGATGAAAAAAGAAATAACAGAAAGTTAATCCATGTTGGATTATGAGACTAAATTGAATTACATGTATAAATGTTTAAGTTCTTATTACTCAGTTTCTTCATATGACCCTGTCTTTCTAAGCAGCTTTTAATTTCTGTGAAACTTTTAATTAAAGGATGTTAATCATTGCATTCAGTAGTTATACTTCAGACTAATCTATACATTACTTTTCCTAAACTAGTTTCTTGTTTATTTGTTTGTTCCTCACTGATGTAATAAATTATATACTTTGTATTTTATATATGTGTTCCTAAGGTTGTATGTCATCGTTCTGCAACATGTCCCACAGACCTTTTTCTTTTAGCATTTATATATTAAAATAATGAATATACTACTAATGAGAATAAATGGATATCTTGTAATAACTAACTTTTTATGTGCTAAAAGTTTAAGTGCTATTCTTTTCCTCACTTGTTTCTGATGAAGCATTTTAAAACTCCTAGTAGAATACCATTTATATGTTTTTCAAATGGAATGGAAATATTAGTCTGTTGGCCTCCACTATTTTGATGTCGTACCTCTCCTTGGCTTTGCACAAGCAAATGTGAATTTATTTAAGTTTCTCAATTCAATGGCTATGACAATCTTTTTTATCAGGAGTGACTTATTCTCTCGCAATAGAATTCCTCAGTCCCCAGACTTAATGAAAGGGACTTTTGGAAAGTCTTAACTTGAGCTATATGAACATAGTTTAGTATCTTTAATCATGCAAGCCTGTATGAAAGGAAGATTAAATATCCATTCCAAAATCGGAATCATAGAATAGTTAGGGTTGGAAAAGACCTTAAGATCATCTAGTTCCAACCCTCCTGCCATGGGCAGGGACACCCCACACTTAACCGTGTCACCCAAGGCCTCATCCAACCTAACCTTGAACACTGCCAAGGATGGAGCATTCACAACCTCCCTGGGCAACCCATTCCAGTGCCTCACCACCCTCTCAGTAAAGAATTTCTTCCTTATATCCAATCTAAACTTCCCCTGTTTAAGTTTGAACCCGTTACCCCTTGTGCTGTCACTACAGTCCCTGATGAATAGTCCCTCCCCAGCATCCATAGTAGATCTGTGTGATAAACTGTAGTGAACAAACCAAAAAGTGCAAAATTCATATAATCAATTTTCCAGTAACCAAAAAAATGTATCTACTTCAGTCATGCATGCAATCTCATTCTTTATGCCTTACCTACCTTTACAGTTAAATATTTAAGTATTTAGAATATGGGTTTCTCACCAGAAGTTGTTATTGGAGCAGGATGCAAAACTAAGAATTAAAAGCAATTATACTTGCAACAATTGAAATAAAATTACCGTTATATTTCAGATCTTCAGTAATGACAGAGGTAGTGGGATTGGATACATCCTCAGTAAGTTTGCTGATGACACTAAGCTGAGTGGTGCTGTTGATTCACTAGAGGAAGGGATGCCATCCAGAGGCTTGAGGAGTGGGCTCATGTGAACCTCATAAAGTTCAACAGGCAAAGTGCAAAGCTTGCATCTTGGTCAGCACAATCACCATTATTAATACAGACCTGGAGATGAATGGATTGAGACCAGCTCTGCAGGGAAGTACTTAGGGATACTGAAAAATGATGAAAAATTGGATGTAAGCTATCAATGTGTGCTTGCAACCCAGAAAGTGAATTGTATTCTGGGTTGCATAACAAGACACATGACCAGCAGGTCAAGGGAAGTGATTTTCTCCCTCTACTGCACTTTCATGAGACCCCACCCAGAGTCCTGTATCCACCTCTGGGGTTCCCAGCAGAAGAAAACCATGGACCTGTTGGGGTGGGTCCAGAGGAGGCCCACAAAATTGACCAGAGGGCTGGAACACCTCTTCTATGAAGAAAGGTTGAGAGAGTTGAGGTTGTTCAGCCTGCAGAACAGAAGGCTTTAGGGACACCTTATTGTGGCCTTTCACTGACTCATAGCTGGAAGTGTTCAAGGCCAAATTGTACACGGCTTTGAGCAACCTGGTCTAGTGGAAGGTGTAACTGCCTGCGGTAGGGGATTGGAATTAGATTACTTTTAAGGTCCCTTCCAACCCAAACCATTTATGCTTCTATGATTGTATGATTGTATGATTCTATGAATAAGAATGGAGAGACTTTTTTTTTCCCAGGGCCTGCATTGACAAGACAAAGGGTAACAGTTTTGAATTGAAAGAGATTAGATTTAGACGTGCTACCACTGGAAATGCTCAACGTCAGGCTGTAATGGGCTTTCAGCAACCTGAGCTAGTAAAAGAAGTCCTTGCACACAGGAGGGAGACTGGACTGGGTATCTTTAAAGGTTCTCCTAGGGCCAAATTATTGTATGATTTTATGATTGCTAAAGGAAAAGAAAGCATATAGCAGAGATGTGATTGAGGAAAACTTCATTCACCTGAAGTACCTCTAACAATAAAAAACTTGCTTGCTTAATCTTAGAGATGAGGTGAAAGAAGCTAGGGCTTTTGGCAGCTGGGGATGAAAGCTATAAAGGAGGAAATAAGTAAGTAGGAAAATGTTTCTTTTTTTTGATTTTTCTTGCAAGTTGCTAATCTTAAAAACAGTGTGACAAGTGACTTTATGGAGTATATATAGTCTATACTATAAGATTTATCTCTTGATTGTATGTTGAGCCTGTCTTTAGACTGTTGCAGTTAAGATATGGATCCTGATTTTGATGTAATTTAGCTATTTGAATATTCACATCTTTCTATTTTTATTTGTTTTCAATTTGAATAATCAGTTAATTGGTGGACTATTTCTCTACAATATACAAGACATTCTAGAGAGAGTATTTAAATACATGCGATTTCAAGAAGGAAATCACAGATCACAAATCATAGGTGCTCTGCAGTCAAGAAGAGATTTTACATAATTCTAAAAGGCTGTATTCTTTGTTCTTCACCAACAGAAATATCTCTGTTCTGAAGAACACTTGAAAACATGACTGACATAGAGCACTAATTAAGGACAATAGTGTGCTTACATACTGCCCTATAAAATTTATTAAAGAGTATATATGCAAGTGCTTTCCAGAATTAGGACTTTAGATTTATTGCTGTGTCATATCTTACACCTGCAGAGCCAAAGGTAATGTAAATTGCTGTTAGAGGCTACGTTTCAAGAAAATTTTCCCATACATTTGTAATAAAAGAGACAACTAAAAGAAAAATAATTTTGTGACATTGGCATGACTGTTGCTGAAGCTTTCAGCAGGATTTTGCTATTTGAATGGGTTCTAATATAATGTCTACCTTTGATTTTGAAATATAAAGAAATCCATTGTAATAGTGAAGTAAAAATGTGTATTGCGTGTAAAATACTGTATCAGCCATCATAATGATATCTTAATGATACCCTTCTTAGATTGGAAGGATATTTTTTATAGCCACCACTTTAAATGGATGTATTACTTGGATGTATTACTGATAATTAGGAGTATTACAACAGTAAGGCTTATTCACGAAAGTACTTTTATTTTTTCTTTATCAGATACGAGCGAGGGAATGGACAAAGGTTCTGTCTTCACAAAGGACATTTGTGTTCTTTGTTAATTTTCTCTTCCTTTCACTATCATGGGGGTTTTTATGTGGGCTATAATTACTGATCTCTCCTCCTTTTGAGTCTATAACATTCAAGTATCATAACAAATAATGGATGCTTATACTTAATTTTGCTTTTTATTTTCCTTCTAGGTGCTGGATTAAATAATGGTCAGTGGCATTCTGTATCCTTGTCTGTCAAAAGGAATCGTATCAGTGTAATAGTGGACAATGATGTGACTGCATCTGCTCATGCCTCCATACCTCTGCAAATTTATTCAGGAGATGCTTTCTACTTTGGAGGTGACATATGTTTATTTATGCTGACAATATCCAACACTTAAACATTTATTTTTTTTTCTGATGTATCTGATCAGATAGTGTGAGTTATTTGGCTTGCCTTAAGTCTTTGCCTAGCTTGGATATCTCTCAAATGATCCAGTTTTCAGGCACTGCTATGATATTTTTGAGGTTGTGTTTCCTTAGAGTTTTATTATGTTGGGTAGGATAATTTGCAACCCTTAGTCCTTGGCCACTTTTTTGAACATAATTTTCTGGAATCGTGCTCTGATAATTGAATATAATGTGGTTGAGGGTCAGACAGACACACAAAGGTCTGGCATATGTATTGTGTAGCTAAATCAATTTTTCGTGAGAATATTCCACTGGGATGACTTCAAGTTTTCAGCTTACTAACTTGTGCAAGTGTCCTCTTAACAGAAACTCTTAATTTTTTGCTTTTTCTTTTACTACAGTGATATAACTTTCCCATGTTTGAAGAACATAACTTGTGCCTAAAATCTACATTTTGGTATCTTTATTTCCCTAAGAATATTGACAATTATCTGTCACCAAGTGATTTTGTCATTCATCAAATATATTGCTACTGATAAATTAGAGAAGGTTGTAATGTCTAAGTCAGTTGGGAATGGACTGCATAATAACGTTAAACAGCATCTGAATACATTATTCTACATTAGCCTAATGCTTCATCTCTTAGTAGCTTAGAAATTAATAATTGAATAATTTTTAATATAACAATTCTCAGATTTATGAGAAAACTTAAAAATGTATACAAACCCCTAAATAAATATGGACCAAATCATTGTCCACAGATCAGTTCTGTTGAATCAGCAGGTTGTAAAAAAATTTAATGCTCACAAGCAGACTGTAAATATAGGAACTATTACATGAGCATCCATTTGACATTTCACATCTCACAGCTAGCCTTCCTACTATAAACATCTCTTGAGCTGGCTGATAATCAGAGAGAGATACAGAATATTGGATTGAACAGCAAAAAAACCTCCTGTATTTTTGTTTTTTTGTGGTTTGTTTTGGTTTTGGGAGGATTTTTCTGTTTGTTTGTTGTTGTTGGGGGTTTTTGTTTGGGTTTTTTTTGTTTGTTTTTTATTTTATTTTCCTTCTATGTTTCTTCAGGATCCCAAATCTCTCATTAGGTGGTCTGAACCATTTCAGGGTTAATGGCAGAAGTGAACAGAACAGGAGGGATTTGGGCAGTTGCAAAACCCAGCATATTCAATTAAGTTGTACAACGACATTTCTCTTTATCTTTTGGAGTGTCAAAGGGGCAAATTAATTCCAAGAACACTAAAAGCACTAGCTGCATATCATCCCTTCAGTGTCTCTGATATCAGCTACAACGCTGAAATCAGCAGCTTGAGCATGTCATGCAAACTTTGGGAAAACTAGTAGAAGGTTTCTGAGTTTAGAAAATTGTTTCTTAAAATTTTATATTATATACCACTGTCAAAATGCAGTCAATGCATTTTGGCTTTCTTTTTAAGTTTATATGAATATCTACCTTGTTTTTTCTTTCTTGCTGGTTCTTAAAACACAAATAGCAGCGTTCCAGGAGAGGTTTCCTGGGGATATGACTGTCAGTTTTCTTGTTTTAATGAAGGCAAAGTATGCAAGAAATGTGTATCCTTAGCCAGGAAAATATGTAATAAACATGAAAATACTTTAGCTTTATGTCAGCAAAATTTCTAATCATGCTATCAGCAAGGATATACTACCTCTCCCCAGTTCTGGGAATAACTCATTGCAACTACAAGTGCAAAAAAAGATTTTTTTAATACACAAAACCTGTAATTATTATTGAAGGATTTCTTGCTATCTTTAATGTCTGCCCCACAATTTAAAGGAATACCAGTTTTATTAATACTAATGATATTACCTTTTCTGTAATACAACTAGCAGACAACTTTTACAAACAGACACACACAAAAATCTGAAATACAATTTTGTAGAATATCTACAAGATATAAACTTTGCCTGCCTGCTCTGGATTTTTTGTTCCTTTTTTTTTTTTTTTTTTCATCATGACCTCTAGTGCCAGTACCTCGTTTTCAGATGAGTGTTGGATTTTTCAAAGAAATTACAGGATTTATTTGACCATTTTATTGTGGAATGCTGTAGTCCAATGCTGTTTTTCTACTGAGGAGTTTGGAACTACAGCATGCCACATGTGGTCTCACAAATGCCACATAGAGGGAAGGACCACATCCTCAGTTCTGCTGGCTGTACTCATACAGCCCAGAATGCCACTGGCCTTCGGTGTTGTAAGAGCACATTCCTGGCTTATGGTCCACCTGCTCAGCACCAGGACCCCAGCCCTTTCTTTGTGGATCTAGGTTGTTATCCTTAAGCTTGGATAGTTGCAAGGAATCATTCCATCTCATTAAAGACCTTGAACTTATTGTTACTGAACTTCATGGCATTCCTGTCAGTTTATTTTTTCAGCTTGCCCATGTTCCCCTGAGATGCAGCCCTCCCTTCCAACACCTGACCCCTGCCCCCAAGTCGATGTCAGGAACAGCCATGCTGCAAGTTCACTCTTTCCTATCATCCATGTCATTAATGAAGACACTAAACAGAATTGCTTTCAGTACTGATATCTGAAGGACCCTCTGTTCACTGATGTGAAGCAGGACTTTGCATCATCAATTATTCACTTATCCCACCTATATATCATCAATCTGCTGACAGGGAGACTATAGGAAACTGTTAGGGGCTTTGCTGAAGTCGTGATATGCCGTGCTCACTGCTCTTCTTTTGTACACAGTGTCCATCACCTCAGCAAGTTAAACAAAAAAAGCTTGGTCCAGCATTATTTAGCTTAGAAGCTAAAGTTACCCAGATACCTTCTTATCCTTCACGTGTTTAGAAATGGCTTATGAGGCTTTGCTCCTTGAACTTGCCAAGGACTGCTATAAGGCTGGTGGACCTCTAGTTTCCTGTGCCCTCCTTCTTGCCTTTCTTGAAGATGAGTGTAACATCTGCCTTTTCCAGTCATCAAGAAACCTATTAAATGACCAGGCACTTTTGAGGATTAGAATTCACATTAGAATTGTGGCTTCACAATGATAATGGCAATTGTTCTAATGACACCAGACAGTTCCTGCAGGTGCCCCTTGGTCTCTTTTCTCCTTCATTGTTGATACTGTATCCCTTCTTGTACTCTGCTAGGACATGAGAAGCCTAAGGATTAGTTTTACCAGTGAAGACTTAAGAAAAAAGTCGTTACACAAACCAGTTCTTCACAAGAACCTTGTCACTAGTTCCCCTGCCCTCACTTATTCAGGAGCTCCATGTTTATGTTTGCAGGCTTTCTGCCACATTTTCTTACTATTTTAATATCACCATGGACTTTTCTTATGCACCAAAGAGCTTTTTGTTGAAAAAATATCCAGCACTTTTACTCTCCATAGCAATTTCCAGTACAATCCTCAAAGCAGGTCCTGAACAGATCAAAACTGTCTCCCCTGAAGTCAAGGGCTGTAATTATGCTGGTTTTTCTTATTCTCTTCTCTGTGTATCATAAGCACCACATGTTTGATGCAGCCAAGACTGTCCTTGACCTTCACATTTTCAACCATTTCTTCCTTACACAGATATAGCAGGTCCAACAGAGGATCAATCCTAGTTGAATCATTGATGATCTGCATCAAGAAATTTTTTTCAATACTTCCTAGAATCTTCTGGACATCTTGATAAGTTAAAATCACTGTACTTAGTAACTATTTTTTTGTCTTATTTGACTTCAGTTAGCTCCAAATCATGTGCATCTTGTAAATTAAAATTTTGTGACTAAGGTTAGTCAGTCAATCTGTTCAGATCTTGATTCCATTCATTGCTTTGGAACTTTTACTTGAGTTTCTACTGAAAGTTTTAGTGATGCTTTTGCATATGCTTTAAAAAACAGTAAGACTGCACAGAAATATTTCTTTATAGTTGCACCACCATGCCTAATAAGAAGAGCTTCTGGCTAAAGTCTTCCACTCACAAAGTTTACAATACCTGGAGATTATCATAGTTCAGTCTACTTTTGGAATATATAAATTTTTAAACAAAATACTTTTTTCAGCTCCAGGTCTTATGCTTCTTTCAGGCTGCCCTACCACTGGAAACAGTTCTGAATGTAATACCTCATTTGGTGGCTTTCAAGGATGCATGCGACTTATTTCCATTGATAACAAAGCAGTGGATATGATCTCAGTTCAGCAAAATGTTTTTGGCAATTTCAGTGACCTTCAGATAGATTTATGTGGCATTATAGACAGGTAAGAAAATAATATTTACTCACTATTTATTTATTTGAATGTTGTTTCCAGTACTGAATGACAAAGAACAGAACACTTGCAAAATGGCATGGCTTCTTTTGTAAGAATTCCAGAACAGAATAAACTCAATAAACATAGCAAAGCAATTAGATTTCCATGCACTGGAAAAAAAATAAAGTAACTGGGGTTAAAATTATTTGATGTTTCTGACCAATTTTAAGTATCTCATATTCTTTTCAAATAAAGCTATAGACCACTCTCCATCATCTTTACCAAGTCTTGGGAAACGGTAGAGGTGCCTGAGGACTGGAGGAAAGCAAATGTCACTCCAGTCTTCAAAAAGGGCAAGAAGGAGGACCCGGGTAACTGTAGACCAGTCAGCCTTACCTCCATCCCTGGGAAAGTGATGGAACACCTTATCCTTGATGCCATCTTAAGGCATGTCAAGGATAAGAGGGTTATGAGGGGCAGTCGACATGGCTATACCAAGGGGAAGTCATGCTTGACCAACCTCATAGCCTTTTATGAGGAAATAACATTGTGGATGGATGATGGCAGAGCGGTGGATGTGGTCTACCTTGACTTCAGCAAAGCATTTGACACAGTCTCCCACAGCATCCTCATAGCTAAACTGAGAAAGTGTGGTCTGAATGATCAGGTAGTGAGGTGGACTGCGAACTGGCTGAAGGACAGAAGCCAGAGAGTTGTAGTCTATGGGAGGGAGTCTAGTTGGAGGCCTGTATCTAGTGGAGTGCCTCAAGGGTCAGTAGTGGGACTAGTATTATTTAATATATTCATCAATGATTTAGATGAGGGAATTGAGTGTACTGTCAGCAAGTTTGCTGATGACACTAAGCTGGGAGGAGTGGCTGACACGCCAGAAGGCTGTGCTGCCATCCAGCGAGACCTGGACAGGCTGGAGAGTTGGGCAGGGAATAACTTGATGAAATATAACAAGGGAAAATGTAGAGTCCTGCATCTGGGCAGGAACAACCCCAGGTTCCAGTATAGGTTGGGGAACGACCTGTTAGAGAGTAGTGTAGGGGAGAGGGACCTGGGGGTCCTAGTGGACGGCAGGATGACCATGAGCCAACACTGTGCCCTTGTGGCCAAGAAGGCCAATGGCATCCTGGGGTGTATTAGAAAGGGGATGGTTTGTAGGTCGAGAGAGGTCCTCCTTCCCCTCTACTCTGCCCTGGTGAGACCGCATCTGGAATATTGTGTCCAGTTCTGGGCCCCTCAGTTCAAGAAGGACAGGGACCTGCTGGAGAGAGTCCAGCGGAGGGCAACTAAGATGATTAAGGGAATGGAGCATCTCCCTTATGAGGAAAGGCTGAGAGAGCTGGGTCTCTATAGTCTGGAGAAGAGGAGACTGAGGGGTGACCTTATTAGTATATATAAATATATAAAGGGGGAGTGTCACGAGGATGGAGCCAGGCTCTTCTCAGTGGCAAACAATGATAGGACAAGGGGTAATGGGTACAAACTGGAACACAAGAGGTTCCACTTAAACTGGAGAAGAAACTTCTTCTCAGTGAGGGTGATGTAACACTGGAACGGGCTGCCCAGGGGGGTTGTGGAGTCTCCTTCTCTGGAGACATTCAAAACCCACCTGGACACATTCCTGTGTAACCTTATCTAGGTGTTCCTGCTCCGGCAGGGGGATTGGACTAGATGATCTTTTGAGGTCCCTTCCAATCTCTAACATACTGTGATACTGTGATACAAACCCCCTTCTGTGACAGGTAGTTCCATTCACCCTTTGAAATACTATGTTCTTTACAGGTTATTGCTGCTTTGTATATTCTGCCCATCCAGAAACACAGTAGATAGTATTCATCACAGTGAGTGGGCAATCTTCTTTAGACTATGATCAGAACTAGTCTCATAACTTGCAAGAGATGGTATTTGCATCTGTCCATGGCAGGGAGGCTGCAACTAGAGGTCTTACACTCCTTTTCAACCCTAACTATTCTATGATTTTATGATCCAAAAGAGTGTAACTAGTTGAAAGGGCTCCCTCTGCAGGGTGGAAAGACTATCTTCCTTCCTTGAAATTTAAATGCTGGACAGAGACGTTGCTGAATTTCAGCATGGAGAAGGCAGAGGATGATCCAAAATGTGTGTTGCAGAATGGCAGAGGCTGCTGGCAAGAGAAGGAGAGACAGGCAAATGGAAATAGAAGAAGTTTTCTGCTGTAGACTCAGAAGAATGCAGACACAGGCATTTGTGCAAAGTCTGCTTTAATCCAGAAAAGGCTGCCTTGAATGAAGCAGAAAGGATACACTAAAATGACAAAACAGGCAGCGGAAAGATGTACTTGTGCTTGTAAACACTTCTCCCTCACCACCTAAATTTCTAGTACTCAAAAGTTGCCATTTTATCTTAAAAAGTCGGGCCTTTAAATTATAAGACTTCAAGAAATATTTTTTTTTGGGGGAAAAACAGTTAAGGCAGACACTGAGATTGCAGTGTTGATCTGCTGGAGGGGAGGAAGGCTTTGCAGAGGGATCTGGACAGGTTGGATCAATAAGCTGTGGTCAACTGCATGAGGTTCAACAAAACAAAGTTCTGTGTCCCGCATGTGGGCCACAGCAACCCCATGCAAAGCCAGAGGCTGGGGGAAGTATGGCTGAAAGCTGCTGGGTAGAAAAGGACCTCAGGTCGTTTTCTGGGGACGCTGACTGACAGCTGCTGAATATGAGCCAGCTTTTGCCCAGGCAGCCAAGAAGCCCAATGACATCATGGCCTGTATCAGAAATAGCGTGGTCAGCAGGGCCAGGGCAGTGATCATCCTCCCGTACTCGGCACTGGTGAAGCTGCACCTAGAATCCTGTGCTCAGTTCTGGGCCCAGCACTACAAGAGAGAAACTGAGTAGCTGGAGTGGGTCCATAGAAGAGCAGTGAAGCCGGTGAAGGATCTGGAACACAAGTGTGATGGGGAACAGCTGAGAAAACTGGGGGTCTGGAGATCTGTATATTCTTAGTCAGATGCAAAAGAGATGTAAGCAAGATTATGAGTGTAAAATGTCACTTAATTGGTTCACAATATAGTTGCTGCGAATTTCTGTCCCTGGTTTTTCAATGTACAGTGTAACTGGGGACCTCTCAAAACGCTAATCTCAGAGCTGTAGTTAAGGAACCATGTCTTCCTCCATGAATACAGAAATATTTTTCCTAAATTTTTAAAGGAAGATGGTGTATTTTTGCATGTAGTGATTTCAGTTCCTTTCAGATTTTGAATGCCCATATTATGTGTGTACATGTGGAGTTTTAAAAATAAATTAACATGTATAAATATGTGTAAAGTCACTATCTGAATCTCAATATATAGAAATCCAGCATTATTTACAATATTCCAAATATCATAAATATAATTTTATTTTATTTTTTTTAAGCAGTGCATCAAAGGGGTTCTATTTACTTATACTTTTATCTTGCTGAATTTTTATTGCATATGAATATAGTTATCATCCTTATTTTGTGTCAATACCACTGCCATACAAGTTTTTTTCACTATGGACTTGTGTAAGCCACTTAAGTTTCCCAGCCATACTCTTTTTCAAAGTGTTTTGATTACTTTCTGGCACTGTATTGTCTTTTTTATTATTATTTATTTATTTTTATTTTATGCTACTCTCATAGTTCATAAAATTTATGTATGGATACCCAAGGAAAAAAAAAAAAGAAAAAAGTCTAAAAAAATCTTTATAGAAGGCTTTTGGTTGGTTGGTTTTGTTTTGTCTAAGATTTGCTAATGTTAATTTGTGTCCTCTTTTATCTTGATAATTGCACCTTTCTAACACTAGCTCTGCACATTCAGTTTTCTTTCAGTGCTCAGAACACTTACCATATGTCTTCCAAACTTATGCAAATAGAAATTTATTCCACCCATTTTTATTAATTTTATTACACTTACTATCTTTTATTTCAGAATAGACTGTTTGTGAAAAGCCTCCCTGGTCTTGTGCCAGCTTGCTCCAGGGACTATTTCTTTCCAGTTTCTTCAGACTCACATTTTATTTCACATCTTCAGCTTCATGTTTCTCTCTATCAAACTAATATATATTATATATAATATATATATATATATACATCTCATCATAAATCCCAATTGATAAGATACATTCTTTTTTGCCACATTAACATTCCTTACATATATTAAACAATTTCTGATAGGTAGCTTGAGCTCGAGCACCTCCCATAGAAAGACAGGCTGAGAAAATTGGGGCTGCTCAGCCTGGAGAAGAGAAGGCTGCATGGAGACCTCATAGCAGCTTTTCAGTATCTGAAGAGGGCCTATGAGAATGCTGCGGAGGGACTTTTCATTAGGGACTGTAGTGACAGGGCAAGGGGTGATGGGTTCAAACTTAAACAGGGGAAGTTTGGGTTAGATATAAGGAAGAAATTCTTTACTGTGAGGGTGGTGAGGCACTGGAATGGATTGCTCAAGGAAGCTGTAAGTGCTCCATCCCTGGCAGTGTTCAAGGCCAGGTTGGACAGAGTCTTCGGTGAGATGGTTTAGTGTGTGGTGTACCTGCCCATGGTAGGGGGTTTGGAACTAGATGATCTTAAGGTCCTTTCCAACTCTAACCATTCTATGATTCTATGATCTTGTTCATTATATAATTTGTGAGAAAATATTTGCTTCCTACAATGATTTTAACATGACTTTGATTGCCCAAAACTGAAGTAATCAACATTTTTGCCACTGTGCTCCTGATGGTAGATATCCCTCGTACAGCTGAGGGCAAACCAAACACTTCTTTGTTTTGGAGTCTTCATGGGAGGCTTTTCATCTAAAATACCAAATAATAAAATATGACCCAAATTCTGTTGTTATCGATGGCTTTTTACTATCTTTTTAGTAGAAAAAAATGAATCACTAAATATAATAGTTTTACACATTTAAAGAGCATGAACACAAATAAAAATTACTTTTTACATAATCATCTGAATTTATATGCAGAGTAAATAAATGGAAAAAATCTATTAAGCCAATTCTTCATCTGATGTAAATATATATTCATTTATACACACACATACATACACACACACATTTAAAATACATTTTCAATTCCTGCTCCTATGCTAAAGTTATTATGACTCCTTCTAGTTGTCATGGTTTAAAATAGCTGGCAACTAAGTACCACACAGCCACTCACTCATCCTTCCTTTTTCCCCCTCTCTGGGCAGGATGGGGAGGAAAATTCAAAAATATAAAACCTGTGTGTTGAGATAAAAGCAGTTTAATAACTAAACTGCAGCATACTACTACTACGACTACTAAGGGAAATAACAAGGAGAGAGATATAAAATTGAAAGGAGAAAAGGAAAAAAAAAATAAACAGAAGTTTATTACCCGGTGACCAATACCCAGCCTGACCCAAGCAGTGATCAGCTCCTTCTAGGTAACTCCTCCCCGTTTCTATACTGGGTATGTCGTCCTGTGATATGGAATATCCCTCAGGCTAGTTAAGGTCAGCTGTCCTGTTTCTGCTTCCAACATGGTTTCTTATGCCCTTCCTTACTGACAGAGCATGAAAGACTGAAAAATCCTTGATCAGGATAAACACTACTGAGCAACAACTAAACCATCCTTGTGTTATCAACAATATTCTCAGATTAAAGCCAAAACACAGCACTATGCTAGCTAGTTGGAAGGAAATTAACTCTATCCCAGCTGAAACCAAGACACTAGTCATTGCTCTTCCCATGCTCCTTCATAAGGCCTTTTCGTTGTGTAATATCTTTATATTGTTCCATTCCTCATATACTACTTGTGCATGCAATTGATTCTCTTCATATGTTTCTCCTTAGTACGTGTTATCTCAGCTCCTTTGTTGATATGTATTGATTTTATAACTACTAATTATACATAAACCAGTGACAAAATAACATAATGTCATTCTAAATGCCTTACAAAGTTAGTCTGAGGAGAGAATGTCAGATGAATCTGTCATAATTACATAAAGCTGTAAACAGAAACATATGATTGCCTACCAGGTGTTATTACTGTTGGTGTCCTAGCAGCTGTGTGTTTTACAGAAACCAGAATAAATAATTCTAATGTTTAAAAAAAAAAAAGAAAAAAGAAAAAAGAAAGAAAAGAAAAAAGAAAGAAACACTGGCACTGTAGCAATTTTCATATATTTTTCTTTTATTTTTTTTTATTTTTTTCTTTTTAATTGAAGGTTAAAGAAGAAAAAAATTATTTATTCTTTAAAATTTTTTTAGCCATAATTTGGAACCATGATAGTACACAAAAATGTATTTAGCAGATACTTGGCATCTGAATTTCTTCTTTTCCCCCTCTTTATCAAAAGTATATTGCTGAATTAGTGTTCTGCTTTGAATTTTAGCTTATGATTATTATTAGCCTGCTACCTTCATTTTAAATCATATATCATTTTCAGGTGTCATACTCTTAAAAGCATACCATCAAATAATATGTGGTAAATACTTATCAGCTGTCTTTTTTTCTGTTTTAAGCAAACATAGTAACGAATCCAAAAATTACCTTTTATAGATGAACTATTAGAAATACTTTTTCTAATATAAGAAATATTTTTATTAGGTTAGTTTCCTTAGAGAAAACCCTCTGAATCTTGCTTTGGGTAGGATTGCAGCATATAATATAATTATAGCTTCACTTTTATGTAACTAGTGGTTACTTTCTAATACACATTCTGAAACAGAGGGAAGATGCAAAATCTAATGTTAAAAGATTTTAAATATACGCTACATTGTTTGAATTTCTATTAAAGTTGTTTTAAGCATCATCAATTTCGTCTAAGCTTTTCATTTTGTGAACACGATTAGGATGATTAATATCGACAGGGAGTCAATACAAGTAAGGATCATGTAAATCATACTTTGGAGATAGTGATGTCTTTATCAAAAAGAAGCAAGACAAGAGAAATCATGACTAAAATACGTGCAAGCATAGCAGCAGTCTGAAAGACTGTACTGAAATACCTGAGTGGCAGTTATGTTAGAGGAGTTGTGTATTTATAATAGCTGACAACTAGTCATACCTGTAGAAAGCAAAATAAAGCATTTACAGTAAGAACTATTACTATACACATTTCATAAATTGCTCCAAAGTATTTAATATCAAAGCATTTATAAGCCTGATGCCTAAAAAAGACATACGTCTTTTACAAACTTGTCTTACAAACACATTCTGTGTGTGAAATAATAGATATGCTACAAGATCAGCTCTTTCACTTGCAAAAGTATCACTTATTTCATGAAAATAGGTGATCTGTATCACTTTACTTACTTTACCTACACTTTACCTGCTGCTTCGTTTTATTCTTCCCTTCTATGAAAACCTCTGCATATCTTTGCTTATAAACATGAAAGAAAGAAAGATAAAAAGTCTTTGAGAGTAAGAAGTAAATATACAAAGGCCCTGAATTCCTGAATTATTCATAGGGCAGGTGTGTGAACTGCTGGATTTCTTACAATCCTAATTTAATACCCTGCTAAAATTTCTTGAATGAATTAAAAGGTATTTTAAGATCCTGTGAATATTAGTGGGCCTGTTTTACTTTTTCCTGTGGTTAATGTCAACAACTAAGCCTTTTTATACTTTTGAGCTCTATTACATACACGTGCATATACATATGCATTCACTGCAGTTGGAATGTTAACTGATTTCTAAGTTGAAAAGCTAATGAAAAATTAGTTAAAGTGTACCACTGTTTTTCAGTATACTTTCAATTGTGTTTACGGAAAGACAAATTTGAGGTTTTCTTCATCTTCTGCAATATTTTATATCTAGGTATAGTGCTGCTGTCTTAACCTTTAAGAAGTTACAGACAAATTTTCTTTGCAGTCAACCATTCTAAATCCACAAGAAAGCTAGCAAAATTTGTCAGGTTTCTGTTCATACCACCAGAATAAAAAAATTGCTTTACTGGTAGTTACCTGGTGTGACTGAACTGACGCACTGATTTACTCTTTCTAGAATAGTGAGTAATCATGACATTAGAAAAAGAAACAGCTCTCAGGTATTATGGTAAATTTTATTTCTTTTTGTGACTTTTTTTAAATTATTTTCTGTTGTTTGTAAAATAATGCGATTGTGATACTGCTTTGTTGTGACATATCTCGTTGAAGAAATCCTATCAGTTACAGTAATTGCCAATGAATTATCAGCATGTAAATCTTTCACTGGTTTATCTGTACTGAATTGCAGATAGCTGAATGGTAATAAGTAACAATTATGCAACTTACGCTTTATTTCTGTTCTCACAGGCTCATCACATAATTAACGTATTTATGATAGGCAATAGGAATAGCGGGAAAGATGAAAGGAAATTCTCTAGATTTTCTAATAATTATATTGACAATTTTCCCAATGAGCTTGAGGACTTCATGTTATTGTACTTCTTTTCCATGATTTTGCATTCCTTGATAAGTGACATGTAAATAAATAAAAAAGAGAATGAAAATGCTCTTTTTTTTTTATTTTGTTTTATTTTAGGTGTTTGCCTAATTATTGTGAACATGGCGGGGAGTGCTCACAGTCCTGGAACAGCTTCTACTGCAACTGTGCCAATACCGGATACAAGGGAGCTACTTGCCACTATCGTAAGTCTAAGATGTTTTCTGGCTATTTTTCTCTTCTGGTTGAATGTTTCTCACTAAAAACCTATACATTAGTATTGATCATTCATATTAAAAGATTTTTCAGTCATGTAAATATTCACAAGTTGGTTCAAGGAAAGTCCTTGAGAATATAAAATATGTAGCAGCAAAAACTCATTGAAAGTTCTAAAGCTTATCTGTTTCTGTTTCACATTTTTCACAATTTACATGAGATCAGTAATATACTCTTCCATCCATATACCTTCAGTTTATGAATCAGCAAATCATTTAGAAATGTGTTTAATTCATCATTATTCATTACAACAATTAGTATTATTTTTTTCAGAGACAGTGGAACTACATTCATGTATAATCACATGCACTAAGCCTTAAACCTGTGTTTATGTAGTTGGCTGAATCAAGAATTAGATTAGGAGAAATTAAAAAAAAAAGACAAAACCAACAACCCCCCCAAAAAAAAACCCAAGCAAAAAACCCAACCAAACAAACAACAACAAAAACCCAACAAATAAACAAAACCAACCAAACAAACAAAAAAAAGGAGAGTAACTAGTTTCACTGGAGATCCTCCACATTTGTACCACTTTAACTATATTCTGGGAAACAGAATAAATCTGGAAGCACTGCTTGAAGACAATTATTGAATAATTGAGTCTGTTTAAATTTAACTAAGACTATTTTCTTAAGAAACCATCAAATTCCAATAGAAAATTACATAGTTTGTGTATTATGAATATTTCATACAGTTAGCAATCCGAATCGTTTATCTTTCTCATAGGTGTTGCCTTATAATATCAGTAATCATCAAGCAAAAAAATACAAAAGTCACAGTCTTCCTAGAGCTAGCTTGATTTTTAAAAATATCACTGTACTAGTACTTTTTTAAAATATTTCAGTAAACTTAATTTATATAGATAAAAATCTAGAATATTAATAATTGCTATGGAGTTATATTTTTATTTGTATAGCACTCATCACTCTTTGTTTTGTCTGAATTTAAAAGCTCTTTCTTTTTGGCAGACTGTTTTCAAGTTTCGATAATAACTGATAGAGCACACAGTCTAATTTTGAAAAGAAAGACCAGAACAGTATGACTGCTGGAAGCATTATAATGGTTAAAGGAGAAGTTGGGCTAATGCAGTCTAGCTATGGCATTACCATCAGTGTTTCCTGTTTTTTTAAGTTCAAAGGTGGACTCATAAGTCCCTTGCTCAGGTTTTTGGTCATAAAGAAGTCATCACAGAATTTTCTTTATGTTTTGGCTGATACAAAGTATACATGAGATAGGACCAAGGAGCTCTCATTTTGTCTTTGTTTATTTAGTTCTTTTACCGCAGTCTCTGACAAGTCATTCGCCCTTCTATTTAAACAGGAAAGAAAATAAGAAGTATGAAAGCCAAAAAAAAAAAACAAACCACAAATGCCCGGAGACAATCAGAACATCTAGAAACACTGCCTGCCTTCTGTCTTATGTAACAACAACACAAATCTGGTTTAGTTGATGTAGTTTGTGTTTGTTTCCTCAAAGTCTGATTAGCAGGATCTAGGTAGTACCCTTGGCATTCACATTATTGCACAGGTTTTACAACCATTTACTCACCTACATTTTACAGTTTCCTCTCTGAAGTTTCCAGATTGAAATAAGGGAGAAAATGCTTGAAAATGCCCCTTCTGATCTCCTCAATACATAAAACCAAATGCGCTCTACAGAAACAAATGAAAACATAGTTCTGGTTATGTGATTTCTTCTGTATTCTTTAGCAGTGAACACACACGTCTTCTTTTTCCCATTGACAGGCTCCACATGCTTTTTTTTTCTTAATTCCCTGACTAAAATGTAAAATTACGCCATTACATTTGTGATAGAATTTGTTCTTTTACAGCTATCTATGAGCAATCATGTGAAGCCTATAAGCACAGAGGGAACACTTCAGGCTTTTTCAATATTGATTCAGATGGAAGTGGCCCATTGGGACCGTTTCTCGTATACTGTAATATGACAGGTGAGGTGATGAACTTTCTTAGCTCACAGCTGGGTCTGTATGCATGCTCATTATATTGAAACACAAGTTATCAAGTAATAAGCCTTTGTACCTCATAAGTTTAATGTATACATACACAACAAAATGAAGGTGACACCTTAGCTCAGAATACTGGGCAAAGAATTAGGCTGGGAAATTAGAATAATAACAGGATTCAGGCTGTGAATCTAACACAGTGTTTCTGTTGTGTTTTGCATAAGTGAGACGTGTTCCATATGGAGACAATGTCATACTAGTTCATTTTTGGAGAGCAGCTTTGTTTTTGCTGAAGGTACAGCCTCTTGAGAACATTTAAGAAAATGAGAAATAAGCTATACTTTACGAGAAAAATACTGATTTTTCTAGGCAGCTTTCTGAAAAATTATAATTCAGAACTGGCCATTGTTATGAGGAATATAGATATTAAGCTTAATTTTTCTAATTGCAAATAAATCTTTTGGAGAATGGAAATGCAATCAGTGGGACACTCACAACCTCACTTCCAGGCACTGTGCCTCCTTTTCTGCTCTTTGAATCACCATTCACATCACTAGAAGGTTTAGATATCAGAGGTTTTTGTCTGTGTGCTTTATAATAAACCAGTTGTCTATGAATGCCTACTGGTATATGTCCTTTTAATGAATCTTACATTTAAATGGCTTTTTTAAATTATTATTTTATTTGTGTCTGTTTCCTTTTCTTTTTGCTTAGGCTGTATTTATTTGAATTGCTTTCCAGCCATGATGATGGAAACATTTCGTTGTATTATGTGACAAAAATATATTTTTGCACAGTTATAACTGTTTGAAAAATTGCATGAATAAGCTACACTTTAATTTGGTTCAGTTGCATCCTAAGTGTTAAGAACTTGACTTTGAAATGTTATCATAAGCTTTTGATGTTGATTTGTAAATTTGTAGTCACATTTATTTATTGAGAAATTGACAGAACCCTGACTGCCAGTGGCATTGGCTGATTTTCACAATGATCTAAAGAATACTTATTATAATACAATTCTCATCATCTCAATCAGTCTGTGCAATTTAGCTACTCTTAACATGTCAGGTCCTGACTTTGACTTCTATATTTAACTGTGCTAGCTCATGGTGGGTACGCTTCTGTCCTGGGTTCAGCAGTAGCAGTCATTTTTCTCCTTAGTAGCTGGTGCAGTACTGTGTTTTTGACTTTCAGCCTGGGAATAGAGCTGGTAACATTGATGGTTTTAGTTGGTGCTCAGTGATGTTTACTCTGACCAAGGACTTCTATATTTGTTTTGTTCCCAGTTTCATCATGACTAGTATTCCCTTTTCCCACCAGAGGCAGCGAAAGCAGATGCCTGCATTTCTTACAGCACTGCCTTGTCTTTGACATTCATGGGAGTCTATTTTCACACAGCTGGGAGGGAGGTGCCTTTCCCTGGTTGTATTCTTGGAAGTAATTTTCAGAATGAAAAGACTACAGTTCACACTGCCAGCTAAGATGACCAAATTCTGCTGTGACCTTTTTTTTCTTTTGTAAATTTGTGAGTGTGATAGGAAGTCTGGTCGATGACTTGTTTGTCTAAATTTTTATGCCAGTATAGCCTTTGGATATATATTTGTGTCTGTGTGTATGTGCATGTACAAAAAAAAAATCTAAGTTTGCCATCTGCTTTTTGACACCATGCGTGTGTATTTAATAAAATTTTATAATTTGACCAAAAGTTGGTAATAATAATAATATAATTTAAAAGTTATACTAATAAAGTAATAATAAAAAGGAGCATAGAGTCCTGTAATATAGCATTTTTTGAATAGTCATCTCACCTTGGTATTTCCTTTAGATTTTCTGATGAATATTTGTCCTTTAAGTGACCATGAGTTCTTTCCTCTCTCTAAGTATCTTATAATGTCAGCCATGTGTAGCCCGTAGGAAGCTAATGGAATACAATAAAATGTAACTCTGTCAAAGAGTTTGAAATACTGCTTTAAGAACATAAGAAATATTATCATCAATACTACAAGTTAGAAAAAAATAGTATTTCTTATATGTACTCAAATTACGTTGGCCATTAAGACACAAAAATACAGTGAAGATGAATCTAAACTTGCCTGACCCAGTCTGGCTTCAGCCAGGAGCCTGCTCATCCCTACCTTGAAGTAGATTCTAGACATGGGTGTCAGATTGTTATAGGCTTTGTGACTGGAAGCTGAAACGGAGTAAGCTCAGTGCTTCCCTGTTCATAGATAAGGAGGTATGGTAAATGTGCAAAACAGGACAATCATATGAGCCTTTATCAACTACACATATTTGGGGCAATTTACATTTCAAAAAACATGAAGTGAGTAATCTCTAATACTAAGCAGAGTATCTGATTGTCATGGTTTAAAACTAGCCAGCAATCAAGTGCCACACAGCAATTCACTTACCCCTCTACTCCTTTCTCCCTCCTTGAGCAGGATGGGAAGAGAATTAAGACAGTGTAAAACTCACAGGCTGATATAAGAACACTTTAATAACTAAAGTACAATATATTACTAATAATAATAACAATTATAAGGGAAATAAGAAGAGGAGAGAATATAAAAAAGGGGAAAGAAAAAAAACCCACAACACCAATAAACACAAGTGATGCGCAATATAACTGCTCACCACTCACTGACCAATACCCAGCCCAGCCCGAGCAGCAATCCGTCCCTTCTGGCTAACATCCCTCGGTTTATATACTGGGGATGTCATGCTGTATTGTGGAATATCCCTTTGACTAGTTCAGGTCAGGTGTCCTGTCTCTGCTTCCAACTCCATACTGGCAGAGAGCGAGAGACTGAAATCTAGATCAGGATGAGTGCTACTGAGCAACAACTAAAACATTGGTGTGTTATCAACAATATTCTCAGACTAAAGCCAAAACACAGCACTGTGCCAGCTGCTGGGCAGAAAATTATCCCAGCTGAAACCAGGACACCAACGTTACATTTCCTTGTATGCAAAGAATAGGACAGAGTAAGCAATGCATTCCTGTGTTATTGTACCAGCCAGTTTTATCCTTCCTGTGACTCACTGTACAGAAAAATTATTTTTCTAGTCTTAAAGTAAATATACAGTAATTAGTCTGTTATCTCTAGTAGCTTTTAAAGTAATGCCTTCATATAAATATTGTTATGCCAAGTTTAGTTCTTGATCTGTGTGGTTTTGCGTTGTAGTAAGTTTTAAAAATTAAAAATGCATTCAATCATTGCTGTAGAAGTGTAAAAGAAGACTTCTAATGAAAGAATATCAAGATAACTGTAAAACTATTGAACTACTTTGTTCTTTAGTGTAACCCACATGGCTCCAAGTTGGACAAAGTCTGTTTCATAGCAAACTGCATATCTTGGTACATACCTTTTATAAACATGCTATATATCGTTTATTGATCAACCACTTGAATTATATGTATATTTATATGCAAGTATTTTCTGCTCTTTTATTACAAGAACATTACTTCGGAACATATTTTTCTAAAAATAATATTTGGAGTACTGAATATTTACTAGTGATTTGTAGAAAAAGCAATCTTGCAGACACAGTTTAATTGCTTCTAGAATAAATATTTTGGAAATATTTTGCATGCCGCAGTTTGTATGAATCATAGTCTGTCTGCACAATTCAATGAAATACATAGCTGACTTACCCAGCCATATCTGTGTCAAAAAAGGAATGAAGAGCAGTATGTGGTTTTTAGGAAATGCAGCTCTCAGTTCTGAACTGGTATTCACCATGTTATAGTACCAAATCAAATAGCAACAGCATGGTGGTTGCCATAAATTAATGTCATGTCAGATGTTTGGAAGAAACTTTCTATTGACCTTTGGAAACTGTGCTTCTTAGTTCTTGACTAAATACAGGGTTTGAATAGTACTTCACATAATTACTACAATTTGATTTTAGATGGCTAGGATAACTCAACTTCATGTAATCTGAGTTTTATAGTAAATACAGTATTTACAAGCTACTTTTGCTTCTTTGTATAATAGAAAAAGTATGTAGGCCATTTTCTCACACAGAATTTAAATTATAGTTGTTGTAACTAGAATGTAGAATAAAATTGATTTTATTTTAAAAAGCAGGCAAAATAATAATAAGCATTATTTCCTTTTATTCTTTCACTGCAATTTATGAAGTAAACTATATCTTATTGTAGAGACCATTATTTTGGTGTTGTCACTTATGCTTTTTTTATTCAATTATCATAACAAGCTGAATACCTGTTACAGTCATGGTATGATAATGTACAGATTTACATCTCTGTTTGTATGCCTGAAAGCGCTTTATGTGATCGAAGAAGTCACCTTAAAGTTTAGTTGATTTCATCATGGATTCTCTTTCCATTAGCAATTTATGCAACTACTTTTCATTCTTTATTACTTATTACATGTGTTTTGAAAGATGCAACATGGACAATTATGCAGCATAACAACACCAACCTAACCAGAGTCAAAAGTGCTAATCAAGAGAACCCTCACACTGTGTTTTTCAAGTACTTTGCCAGCCTAGACCAACTTGAGGCTACAATTAACCATGCAGAGCACTGTGAACAAGAGCTTGCTTACCACTGCAAAAAGTCAAGGCTTTTAGATAAGCAAGGTAAGTAAAGCAAACAATCTTATTGTGGTATAGTACCTTTCATTTTACTGGGTACTATAGGTATTTTTTCTGTCAAGGTTATAGTGTTTTGCTACTACAGAGCTTGAACTACTTCATATATATAGTGCTCATATTTCTGTAAGTTACCAAGAGACATTTGAACCAGAAAAACACAAATGGCAGTTTATAATGATCTTCATTCATAGAATTAAGTGCTCTCAAAGTTAATTTCTCTCATAAATCTTTTAAATTAACAGAGATTATTATTAACAGAGCTCTTGTTGGGCTGCCTTCCAGGGATTTTTAAATATTAATGAAAGAATTACTGAGGAAATATCTCCTTAACACAAACTAGAGCATAAATATCAGAATTTTATTTCTGAATGTTTTTGAACACTTAAACATAATGTGAGTGCTTTACAAAAAGCACTGGTAACATTAAATTTCCACTGTTCAGCATAGGCATCCATAAAAAGAAAAAGGATATGTTAAAATGTGGATTATTGACAAAAGTATATATTTTTCTAAGAGAAAAATGAATGGAGACACTCTGACATACTTAAAGGAAAATGAAGTTTATGCAGTCTACTTAAATCTTAACTCTCACTGACACAGAGCTACTGTTAATAGGATTTACAGTTAAAATTCCTTCTAAGTAGTTCAAATAATGTGGAAGATAAAATCTTAGTGTTTACCGTCTTTTGAAAACTATGTAAAATTGTTTGACTTCACCACCAGAAACTGAAACTGCTCAAATTGATTTAATGGCATCCATTCCTACTAAGCATAAAGCAGGTCTCTGACTGCAACAATCTCTGGTTCTGTCTCTAAAGTTTTGTAATACGTACTCTTTCTCCTCAATAATGTCATGGATAGCACTGGACTTCTTAGACTAGAATTTACTTTTGGCAGAATTATCTGCTTAAAAACATCTCTACAGCATAAAAGGTGAACTTACGCCTTAAGATGTCCCACTGAGTGTCCCTTTTACCTATGGGTTCCAAATTAAAGTTATGGTTAGATGTTCAAAAGCCTGGTTTACACAAAGCAAAGGTTTCAAGATTCCTGTTGGTATTAGACATTACGTTATCTTTTGGCTGTTAGCTGTCACACAGGCTAAGTGGAAGCCACCCAAAACCCAACAATAAACCCCAGCTTCTCAACTCACCAGTTTCAGTTGAGTGATCAAGCTGGAAAAATGAAAACATTTAGGTTGGAGAAGAAGGGAGCAGAGGGAAAGACCCAGGCAAGCAGGACACTTTTTTTTTTTCAATGTAGTCCAATGAGATTGCACAGAAATACTTAAAGAGTCCATTAGGTCAATTGTGCTGAGACATCTGAAATTTAGAGGTTTGAATGGTAGAAATGAATAGAAGTTATAGGCACGGAAAAGTTATTTGTGAGTTTTATAGATTTTCTAAAATCTTTCTTCGTTTAAACACTACCAAAGACTGTACCAAATGCAGCTTGCCATTCCTTTAAAGAATGGCCTTTAGTCTGTTCCGAAAGAGCTCTGAGGTGACAGAAAGCTAGGCTCAAGTGATGGTCAGTCTCCGTTTCTGCAGGAAGGCCACTTGAAACAGTCAAAGCTGAGGTTTGTGATATAGGGATGAAATAACAACACTTATTAAGGAGAGTTAGGGTTTAAGTTTCCCTCTCTGAAAGCAGCCAGAACCACACCTTACAACTGTTTAGAGGATGTTTTAACTTTGCCTTATATTTTGTAACATTCTTAACTAAATCACTTCCTTTAAATCAAACTAAAATTTTTACATTCCAGAAGTTATATCTGACATTTTTTAGTCCAAAGATAGTGACCATGGTGGATGACTTACATAGGACAAATCCTTTTTGACCATTCACTTAGAGTAACAGTGAAACCAGCTGAAGTTCCTGGGAGAACAAGCAGATGTCTCTTTGTAGATAAAGACTGCTCTATGATTTTGAAGGGCTAGGTCTGACCTACAAGGAGAAAGAAAAAAAATGGATTTTTTTTTCAAAATACATATGTTAATACTGTTTTTTGGGGAGCTCAGTGTTCACTGTGCCTAGAGTATCCACTGAAACAGATGTTGTTTTCAACACCTCAATTACATCAGCAGCAAACATGAGTTTGCACAGTCTTAGAATCACAGAAACACAAATCACTGAGTAGCCAAGGCTGGAAGAGATGTCCAGAGGTCACCAGGTCCAGTGCCTCTACTCAAACACGGCAACCTGGAATCAATTGTCCAGGACCATGTCCTGACCACTTTTTAATGTCTTCAGGGATGGACAACTCCACAATCTCTCTGAGCAACCTGTGCCAGTGCTCAGTAACCCTCACAGTGCAGACATTTTTTCCTGATGCTCAGGAAGAGCATCCCATGTATCAGTTTGTGCCCATTGCCTCTTGTACTGTCACTGGGCACAACTGGAAAGAGCCTTCTTTATATCCTCCCTTCAGGCATTTATATGAATGGATGAGGTCCCTCCCCGAACCTTTTCTCAGTCATTTTTACACCCTCCCTTCAGCTATTAGTATACATTTATAAAATCCCCTAAACCTCCTGTTTGCTAGGCTGAACAGTTCCTGCTTTCCAAGCCTTTCCTCATAGGAGAGGTGCTTCAGTCTTTTAATTATCTCTGTGGCAATTTGTTGGACTGTCTCTGGTATTTCCATTTCTTTTGTAACGGGAAGCCCAGGACTGGACAAAATTCTCCATGTGTGCACTTCTTCATGTGTGGTATCACCTGTGCTGAACAGAGGAGAGGAATCATTTCCTCCTACCTGCTGGCAACATCTCAACCTCCTAATTCAGTTCAGGATAACAATAGCCTTCTATGCAGCAAGGGCACATTGACAGCTCATGTTCAACCTTTTGTCCTTCAAGACCCCCAGGCCCTCTTCAGCCAAACTGCTTTCCAGTTGGGTGGCCCACAGCATATATTGCTGCCTATGGCTGTTCCTGCTCAGGTGCAGAACTTTCCAATTCCCCTTGTTGAACTTCATGAGGTTTCTGTCAGCAAGTTCTTTAGCCTGGCAGAGTCCCTTTGGACAGCAGTGTGACCCTCTGGAATATCAGCCACTCCTTCCAAACCCTTGGTGTACATAGGAGTCCAAAAGTTTTCAGAAGTGGTGGAAGATTAGGGTTATATTTACACAGTGATCACTGTAGAGGTTGTAGCTAAGAAGATCTGAGCAATCACTTTAAAATTATGTAGACTAAATACCTAGCTCACTGTTAAGCAGAGCTCTTTACAGAATTAGCTGCATCAGTGCTGCTTTCTAAAAGACATATCTACAGTCTTAGAAGCAGTCAAGCAATCTACTGTTAAGCAAAACTGGCAATGCCTAGATAAGCCCTATTTAAAACTGGGATGCATCTAAACTGGTAACAATCAGTGTGTTGTGAATATATGCTAAAATAGTTTTAGTCTGGCAAATACATTTATTCTTTGAATACAATGAAATGTAAGCTGAGGCTTACATTTTAAATTTGTTTCTGAGGCTGTGAGAGTAAGTTTTTCAAATATCGTCCAATTTATCATCTTTTTCTTTCAGAAATAAACATTTAAAAGTTGCTGATATCATAGAAAAGGAAAATGCTAGTATCTTTTGAAAATTAAAAGTTCATGCAACTGCATGAAATACTTCTTTTGTGTCCTGGATATCAGAGGGCTGGGGAAAAAACGGGGAATTTGGCATCCTCTTTTGTTTTCATGTCTTTTTTCTTCAAGATATATCTTTCACCTGAAAAGCATGAAGATAAGACAAAATATATTCCTCTGAAGAGCAGCAATTTCAGATTTGAAACTGTTTCCAAACAATATAGTTCTAGGTTTTTTTGAGAGCTTTGGAAATAGATTTATTACCTATTTTTATCTGAAACATGTAATTTTCAGCCTGCTTTAGCAAGTATGCATTCTAACTTTTCATGTCTCAATAGAACCATAAACTTCAAAAGTTTTGCTAAAATTTTTTGTGAGGAAATGGCAATTGTAAATGTGAATTATAATTAAATTTTATAGGATCTTCAGCCTATTTAAAAGAGCTCAGAAAGCTAGATAAGTATTCTGTTTCAAATAGAAATGCTTTAAAAAATTGAAGTGAAGTTTAGGAAGGTAAAGTGATCTAATTTGAAATTTTCCCTTGCTAAATTAATTGCTATTTCATCTATTCATAGTGAAGACTATGATGATAGTCTTCACCAAGTTTTCCTGTTTAAGATTACATTTATGTATTTTCTTGCTGATTTTTATGCATGTTTCTTTGAATGATTTTATAGTCAGAATTACAAACCAAACAAAAAGCAGTCAATCACACATAGCTGATAATTGAAGCATTACTTAACATTGAAATGAAATTCAAATAACATTTTACTGAAATAAGTTCGTTCTGTTTCATTTATTGTAAGCACAATGAAATAGTAGAATTTGAAATGCAAATAGGTACATTATCAAATTGCCTACACAATTTAATCCCTCCAACTTCTGCCATCTGTATCACTAGCTATGCTTGGCAAGTACAAAATTTGGTGATGGTCATATAAAATATCTTTTGGAACATGAAGTCATGAAGGAATTCTTAACTGACTGTATTTTAAGAATACATTATATTCAATCAGCCTGTATAGCATTTGCAAACAACATAATTAAAGAAGTCGCCTGTTAATACATTTAAGTGATCATTATGAAAAAATCTCTAAACATTTTAATAAGCTCCATTTTCCTTAGGCAATATTTTCTGCCAAAGCAAGGATAACAATCTGGGCTAATCAGTATGAACTTACAGCATTTCAGTAAACAATTCTCTCTTCACCCAGCTATATGAACAAATAACTGAGACCATTTTTTAAAGACACCCCAATGTCCCTAGTGAAAGACTGGGAATATTAATTCTAACTACAGTATAAACCTAAGGTATGTTGTTGAAACAGCAGAAATACTCTGCTTTTTACTGTCTTAGTTGTTGGAAGTTTTTTGAAGTGTTGTCTGATAAATTATTTATAAACTGTCTCTAGTTTTTCTTCCTCCTGTGATAGCTTGCAAACACAAACACTGATATTGGACATTGATGCCATTATGCAAGTTTGACTTTTCCAGAAACTGCTCATACTGGTTTTTGGCCTGCTGTGCTGACAGTTGTGTGGTAATGAATGCAGTCAATATGGTTACAATCTGAGAGACTGTCAGTGTAACAGAGGTCTTTTCTAACAGTGAGGTTTAATAAACAGTGGCAGTTATAAGTAAAGCTGAGACTAGGATAAATTCCAGCTTCTTTGTGGGGGCCTGCTGCTGAATACTTGGATGTTCAACAACAGCAAAAAGAAGTGCATCTATAAGAAACTCAGTAATTTATCAGTACTTGATTTCTTCTCAGGCTTTGACTTTCAAGCATTGCATCTGTCACCCTTCTTCCTTCTCATTTGAGATGGTTTATCTTTATGCTTTATATCTTTTAGCTATTATCTGTTCAGGATATATTTCCTGCTGCTGTGCTTGCTTGGCAACATCTTTAAGCTTAATCTGCAGTATTGTAACGTTAAGAAAACATCCAGTTTTATCATCTTGCTACAAATAATGCTGACTGGATGCACCACACAGAGATGTAATAGTCCTGGGAAACCTCACTTCTGCTCACCAGACAAATCGTCTTGCTTATGGGAGCGCCATTAACATGATTTCTGCTGCTAAGTATATAAATTCTGAATCTGCTGCCTGTGACCTAACAGGTCTTTGGGCATTTCTGATTAACACCACTCTTCAGCTTCTTAACATTCATCACAGATATAGGTAGTAGTACTCTTGTAGTGGGATGAGATGATTTCTGCACAGTCTTTTTTTTTTTTTTTTTTCTGTCACTCTTCTCATTTTGTTGCTGCTAGTTCCATGATCTGAAATTGATATTTACTGAGAAATATACTACCTTGATTCTTAGGGTGATGGCATCTCCTCTTTCATGGACCATTTTAAAATGAATTATATTAATGCATTGCTTAAGATACATGATTCTAATATCATGGCTGGCTGAGCTAGGGACTGTGAGTTCCCTTTTCCACTAATGCAAGCAAAAACCTGTGACAGTCATTTAATACCTGATAATGAAGTATTAAACTGAATAATTATTTATCAAGTAAATGTAGTATTTTCTTTTTCCAATTGTTGTTTAAAATTTTTAGATTTAAGGGGTGATTTTTCTCTGCTTAACCTTTCAGAAACTTGCTTGGATGAGAAGAGCTGGAAGAAGTAAGAGACAAGACTAGTTACTGATTTTCTCTAACCTGTCTTTTAGGCGGGATGCCACTGAGCTGGTGGATTGGGAGAACCAATGAAACACAGACTTACTGGGGAGGATCCTTGCCAGCTGTACAAAAGTGTGCTTGTGGATTAGAGGGAAACTGTATTGATTCACGGCATTACTGCAACTGTGATGCAGACAGAGATGAATGGTGACTTTTTACTGTTGTTTATTCACAGTATTTTCCCTGGAAAGTAAATAAAGAAAATATACAGGCCTTAGCACATTTAGAACACCAATTCTAATGTATATTTAAAATACTATAGTGTCACCTGTTTCTTTGGTATAGAACACAGACCTTAAAAGTCTTTTCCAGCCTAGCTGATTCTATGATCATATATGCATTAAGTATTATTGCTAATTCTTTCGTTATGGATTCTGAGAAGGGTTTACTTTTATGCAGATACTTTCTAGTTTTTCAGTATATCACATGATATATATGAAGACATTAGATCTTACCTTTAGTACAGCTTCAGTTGCTAGTTTTAGAATACTGAAAATAATTAAAGAAGAAAAAAGTAAATTTTTCATGTAATTTTTAATTACACTTTTGTGTTTAGACTTTTTACCTTCTTTTTTGTCATCTACAACTTAGATAATTAAAATTGGGCACCCTTGCTCTGAGCAAAGGAAAGAACTCTCATGGAATCCTACTCTAAGGGGATAGAAAGATTTCTAAAATGTAGATCTTCCACTTGTACTTGAAATTCTCTGACATTATTTATGATCCCATTGGAATAAGTACTGTAAGAGATGAGTTCCTGTTACAATACCAAATATGGCCCTGACTTTTCAATTAAGGGGATCAAGTACAACTTTCTCAGCAATAGCTCCAGTAAAGTATAGGACTCTATAGAGCAGGAAAAGACCTTCCAAATGAAAGCTTTTGTACTGAAGAAACTGTTAAGCTTTTAAACTTGTAAAGCATACTTATATAAATCAGATTCAGTTAGTACATTAATACAAGCATGTTAATTAATGTATCAACATTTGGTTTTTGTAAAAAAAAAATGTAAGGAAGGTACTTAGGATCATATTCATGTGTACAAAATGAAGCAATACATTATTTTCTCCTCAAGTTATATATCCTTCATTTAAAGGAACTACTAGTGAATTTGTTTGGAAGATGCTTATTCTCTCATCATGAGCACAGAACACAGATACAGAAATGAAAATACAACAAACAGTCAAAGAACAATTCTTCACAAGCTTCAAAAGTTTCTGTAGGGAAAGAATTTGCATACTGCGGTGTTGGAATGGAAGATTACAGACTCTTTAGAAAAGACAGGCCTGGCAGGTGGGGAGGGGGATTGCTATTTATGTTAGGGATAGGCTGGAGAGTATGGAACTCTGTCTGGGGACGGGTGAGCAGTCGACAGAGAGTTTGTGGGTCAAGGTTAAAGGGAGAGCAGCGATGGGGGACATTACTGTGGGGATCTGTTACAGACCACCTGATCAAGAGGAATCTGCGGATGAAGTGCTCTATAGACAGATAGGAACAGCCTCGCGCTCACAGGCCCTTGTTCTCATGGGAGACTTCAACCACTCTGACATCTGTTGGAGTGATGGTACGGCCCGGCACAAGCAATCCAGGAGGTTCGTCAATTGTGAGGAAGACAACTTCCTTCTGCAAGTAATAGAGGAGCCGACAAGGAGAGGTGCCATGCCTGACCTCGTGCTCACCAACAGGGAAGGGCTGGTTGGAAATATGACGCTCCAGGGCAGCCTTGGTTGCACTGACCACGAGATGGTTGAATTCGAGATCCTCAGGACAGTGAGAAGAGCGTGCAGCAAGCTCACTGCCCTGGACTTCAAGAGAGCAGACTTTGGCCTCTTCAGGAACCTGCTTAGTAAGGTTCCATGGGAAACAGCCCTAGAGGGCAGGGGGGCTCTAGACTCTTGGTTGTTATTCAAGGATCACCTGCTTCAAGCTCAGGAGTGTTGCATCCCAACTAGAAGGAAGTGCAGTAGGAGGGCCAAGAGACCTCCTTGGATGCATAAGGAGCTGCTGAGGAAAATTCAAAGGAAAAAGGAGGCTTATAGAAGGTGGAAGCGGGGACAGGCGGCCTGGGAAGAATACAGGGATGTTGTCCGGGAAGCTAGGGACCAGGTGAGGAAGGATAAGGCCCAGTTAGAATTGAACTTGGCTAGGGATGTTAAGGATAATAGGAAGGGATTCTATAGGTACATAGCGAATAAAAGACAGGCTAGGGACAGTGTAGGCCCCCTCCAGAATATATCGGGAGAACTGGCTACCCTGGATTTGGAGAAGGCTGAGGTTCTTAATGACTTCTTTGCCTCAGTCTTCACTGTCAAAGTCTCTGACCACACCACCCCAGTCTTGGAAGGCGAACACAGAGACTGTGAGAATGAAGACCCTAGGCCCACTGTAGGAGAGGATCTGGTTCGAGACCATCTTAAAAACCGAAACGTACACAAGTCCATGGGACCTGATGAAATCCATCAGTGGGTCCTGAAGGAGCTGGCGGATGTAGTTGCTAAGCCACCGGCCATCATATTTGAAAAATCATGGCAGTCAGGTGAAGTTCCCAACGACTGGAAAAAGGGAAATACAGCCCCATTTTCAAGAAGGGGAAAATGGATGACCCAGGGTATTACAGACCAGTCAGTCTCACCTCTGTGCCTGGCAAAATCTTGGAGCAGATTCTCCTGGAAGGCATGCTAAGGCACATGAAAAACAAGGAGGTGATTGGTGACAGCCAGCATGGCTTCACTAAGGGGAAATCCTGCCTGACCAATTTGGTGGCCTTCTATGATGGGGCTACGAAACTGATGGACAGGGGCAGAGCAGTTGACGTCATCTACCTGGACTTGTGCAAAGCCTTTGACACTCTCCCACATAACATCCTTGTCTCTAAATTGGAGAGACATCAATTTGATGGTTGGACTTCTCGGTGGATAAAGACCTGGCTGGATGGTCGCATGCAAAGATTTGTGGTCAATGGCTCGATGTCCGGCTGGAGATCGGTAACAAGTGGTGTTCCTCAGGGATCGGGGTTGGGATCGGTCTCGTTCAACATCTTTGTCAGTGACACAGACAGTGGGATTGAGTGCACCCTCAGCAAGTTTGCCGATGACACCAAGCTGTGTGGTTCGGTTGATACGCTGGAGGGAAGGGATGTCATCCAGAGGGACCTCGACACGCTTGTGAGGTGGGCTGATGCCAACCTTATGAAGTTTAGCCATGCCAAGTGCAAGGTCCTATGCCTGGGTCAGAGCAATCCCAGGCACGGCTACAGGTTGGGCAGAGAAGAGATTCAGAGCAGCCCTGCGGAGAAGCACTTGGGGGTGTTGGTCGATGAGAAAATGAACATGAGCCAGCAGTGTGCACTCGCAGCCCAGAAAGCCAACCGTACCCTGGGCTGCACCAAAAGGAGCATGACCAGCAGGTCGAAGGAGGTGATCCTGCCCCTCTACTCTGCTCTTGTGAGACCTCACTTGAAGTATTGTGTGCAGCTCTGGTGTCCTCAACATAAAAAGGACATGGAACTGTTGGAACAAGTCCAGAAGAGGTCCACGAGGATGATGAGGGGACTGGAGCATCTCCCTTATGAAGACAGGCTGAGAAAGTTGGGGCTGTTCAGCCTGGGGAAGAGAAGGCTGCGTGGAGACCTCCTAGCAGCCTTCCAGTATCTGAAGGGGTCCTACAAGGATGCTGGGGAGGGACTCTTCATTAAGGACTGTAGTGACAGGACAAGGGGTAACGGGTTCAAACTTAAACAGGGGAAGTTTGGGTTAGATATAAGGAAGAAATTCTTTACTGTTAGGGTGGTGAGGCACTGGAATGTGTTGCCCAGGGAGGTTTTGAATGCTCCATCCTTGGAGGTGTTCAAGGCCAGGTTGGATGAGGCCTTGGGTGGCATGGTTTAGTGTGGGGTGTCCCTGCCCATGGCAGGGGGGTTGGAACTAGATGATCTTAAGGTCCTTTCCAACCCTAACTATTCCATGAACCTATGATTCTATATGCAGTAAAACTCAGAGTGATATTTGCTGTTCTCATTCCAATAAAGAAATTAAACGAATATATAGAGGAGTGAGAATTTTCATATCATTGTGCTGTACAAAAATACAAACAATTTTTGATTCCCAAAAGGAAAACAAGTCTTAAAAGATTAGCTCATTTTAAGAGATAATTTTTGAGTCGTTGCTAGTGTATGTAATGCATTCTTTCTCAGTTTTGTCATTCATTTAATCCATGCTCATATACATAGGTTAATTTATAATAGTAACATACTTGTAAATAAAGTAGATAGAGGATGATATGCATGTCTTCTCTATAGAGACTTCTCTATAGACTCTGACTGTCTGAAGTGAAAACATTTTGATGATTCTGTTACATTAAAAATATAATGACTTCCTAAATTTTTGTATGTATCCACTTCTGACATTTTAATTCTCAGTTAAAGTGGTGACTTACTCCAGTAACTCCAATGTTATGGAGGCTTTGTTTACACTTGTTTTGGTAGTTATGTTTAATATTACATTTATTTCCTTAGAGACTACTGGTTTGAATCAGTTGACTCAACACTGTTTACAAGGTGAGAAAAGTAGGTAGAATCAGTACTTGTTTCAGATGCTTTCAGAGCACAGAAACCCAGAGTTACTCGCAGCATGGTTTTGAAAATCTGGTTATGATATTCTATCTTGTTTCATAGTTTGGACATAGATTTAGCTCTAAAATTCCTTGTTTGACTAATCAAACATCTTTAAGTCTAAAACAAAAAAATACGCTGTTAAAAAAAAAAAAAATCTTGTCCTAAAGATCTACAAGAATGCAAATCCTCTCTGCAGAAGAGGCTAACTAGTTACTAGTTTCCATTTATTTGCAGCATAGTTTTACTGTCTTTTTTTAGTGTTTTGAGGGCTTTTTTCAGTTTTTAGTAAAAGGAGGAAGGACAGGGTGGAGGGAAATCTCTAATTTCTTTCAGCATAAGGACAGAATCTCTTCATGTTGTCTCAGTCCTAATGCGTGATATACTGAGAAAGGGAATTGCTAAGCCTAGCTACATTCCCAGAGGAACGTGGTGGCTTGCTTGATGACTTGTGTGTCTTGCATTTAATTTCTGAGCAGTGTGAGTTCCAGATTGACTCCTCTCTCTGAGTTTGTTCTGTTGTCTCTGATGTATTTGCTTTGCCCATTAAAAGGAAGATTCAACTATAAATAGATTGAATGGACAAATTTAATTTTCCAGAATGGTACTGAGTGATTGAATATTTTCAGGCCTTCAGGAGAAGCAATTTTAGGGCCAAAACTGGTGCTTATGAAAGTTTTACATTCTGTTTTGACACTAAGTTTTCAGAGATTTTGAACAAGGAATTTGGTCTAAGATTACAAGTACTGTATGTGTGCTCTGAGTGCTAGGTTGTATATTTCCTTTCCTAATAGCTACATATTTATAGCATATGCTGCTTTTCCTGTACACTAGACATGACTTTGCAATTTTCTATTTTTTTTGTTTTATCAAAATGAAAAAAGAAAAAACAAACCCCAAACTTAGATTTACTTTAAAGTTGTAGTAAGCCATTTACTATTCCATAATGAAGAGAAAGCCAATAACAGACACAGTATGTCCTTAGCAACATAAAATCATTGACACAGGTAAATACATTAGCTTGAGCTGCCAGTCAGGTACCCATTTATGTCAAAAGAGTTCTCCTATGGTTATGCAGACAAGTACAACTAAAAATCTGCCCACTTACCATTAATTTGTTTCAGTCCTGTCAAATGAGCACAATATCAATACCAAAGCATAGGTTTGTATTCACAGTTTTTTGTATTACCTATAGAGTTATGCAACCCTTTAGTCAGAATTTGATTCTTTCCTTTTTCCCAGCAATGTGTTAACAATAATGACGCATTTGTCAGAAACATTTAGGAGACATAGCTTTCTTTTTGCTTTTTCAGGACTAATGATACTGGATTCCTTTCCTACAAAGATCATCTACCAGTGACTGAAATTGTGATCACAGATACTGACAGACCAAATTCTGAAGCAGCTTACAAACTGGGGCCTTTGCTTTGCCGTGGTGACAGTAAGTAACAACTGCAGAGTTTTGCTAAGCAAAAACTGATTTTGGTTACGGTAATTGTAAATGTTGCTTGAAAAGCAGCTTCAGATACACTTTTGTAAATATTTCATCCATTTCCTTTAGTAATTAGAAGCCAAAAAGACAAAATGCCATGGTCTAGTGCAAACCACAGTAGAATTGTAGAGATACATTATCAATGATAAATATCAACATTAAAGACAGAAATTGTATATTTTTCAAACAGATATTTTGAGCATAGTGTATTTATACAATTTGAATTAAGTTATCAATAAAGTATTACATGAAGGGGAATTCATAACTGCTTATCATATGTTGGGAACATACCCTTCACTAGATATGCATGCTTCCATTACCAGACCTTATACATATTAACTCCTCTGAGTGTTTGCACAACTATGAAAACCATACTACAGGAGAATAATCCAACTATACTACAGGAGATGAGTCCAGTATAGGCAATACCTATGAGCAAAGTTTCAACTCCACACAAAAATTTAAAATTTAGGAAGTTATACACTAATTCAAAACATAAAGCTTATACATTCTGTATGAAGTAACCAGGAAAATATGTGTGAAGAAATTGCTTAAAGGTAATGAAACAAGTGGAGCAAAACTGGTACCTTAGTGAATATTTGTAATGACATTTCTGATTTCATTATTTGTCAGCAAAGGAAACAGATTTTGGTTTATGTTCAATAGTAAATTAGTGCACAAAATTCTATGAATGCTGTAGTATCTGTTTTTATTCATTATGTGATTTTTCTCCATAATAATATTATGTGTTTGATTTACAAATTTCTTCAACCCTTATGAATAACAGGAAATGAATGCCAATCAAAAATACCTATCTGTACTTTTAGGTTCACTCAAGAGACTGCATAGATAAATAAATATAAGATAGCATGTATTTAATTTTATGCTATCTCTGCTTTCATTCCTGAGGCTTTTCGGGGAAATTTGTAGCAGGAAGATTTGTTAACAGATGTGTCTTACAGCAGTGCATTCTAATTTTTTTATGGAAATTTATAAGACATGAAAAACACCCTGTTAGATGCTTCCTAATCATTTTTCTGACATCAGATTATGAGCTCATCATTTATCCTACCTACCAAAGAACTGTTCAATCATGGTGTTATGATATAGGATTATGGTATAATTGAGAGTGGGAAGGAACTAATGAGGTCTCCTGCTTAAACCAGGATCAGCCATGAGCTCAGACTATGTCTCTCAGGGCTTTGTCAAATTGGAGCTTGAAGCCCACAAGGATGCAGCATACACTACATCTCCTGGCAGCCTGCTCCGCTTCTTGTCTATTGTGGAGAATTTCTTTTACTTAGATCAAGCCTGAAATACTGTTGTTTCAACTTATACCCATTTTTTTGATATTCATACCTTGCACCAGTGCAAAGAGCATGGCTCCACCTTTTTGATAATTTTACCTTAGGTTTTGGGGGCTGCTGTTATGTCCCTCATCTTATGCTATCCCACACCCAGGTTGAACCAGTACAGGTGCCTCAGCCTGAAAGGCAGGAAAAGTGCTCCACACCTGAACATCCTGGTGGCCACTCTCATACTCATTTCTGTTTATCAATGTTTTTCCTGTACCATAGGCCCTAAAATTGGAGGCAGTGTGTAAATGCTGTCTGCAAGTGTTGGGTAAAGGGGAATAACCACCTCTCTCAACTGACCGACCATGCTCATACAGCCTATAATGCAACAGGCCTCCATTGTGGCCGAGGGCAATGAAACCAGAGATAATGACAGTGATGAAACAGAAGTATTTGCAGCTTCTGTAGTACTAAGAAGTGGGAAAAATTTCCATTTCATTACTCACCAAGTTCCCAACTATAATTAATTACATAACCTGGCCCCATTTATCAGAAATCTTGAAATGTGGAAGCCAACTAGCTTACCCAGGTGAATCATTAAAACATACAGACAGTTCTGACACCCATTGACCTCCCTGCCTTTATTTGATATTTGCTTTTTTCTGAGTGATTGAATTGTGGCAAAATTTCACACTGATATTAAATGATCACTGTATTTCTAGACAAGCTGCAGTAGAGAACTTTAAAGTATCGTGAGTACAAGCACAAGAACTCAGAGTCTGAATGTCAGAGACTATGTTATAGAATTTAACTTCAGAAAGAGGCAATTCAGAACTAAAATAATCTCAGTGAAAAACATTGCAGAATGTAACAGTTAATGGTAATAACAGAAAAACTTTGAAAGGAATGTTCACTTTGATTTTTAAATAAAAACAGCAATAGTGCAATATTTCTCAGCTGTTTATAACATAAAGACAAAGATAGTAAGAGATGCCATGCTTTCAGGGAGGTAGGGACTAAAATTTGAAAGAAATTTCTGAAGGAAATATTAATGTAAAATCATAGAATTTTTTGCATAAAACCAAAGTGCAGGTTGTTGAGAAAAATGTTGATTGTATGATAATACATAATACAATATCAAAATCTAAACTATCATATAATCTGATGCATAAGATGCATTTCATATCATATGTAACATATAATAAATTATTTATATTCTATAACTACCATTACCACACTATATCATTCTACATAATTTATATTAAAATTATAGATAATATGGACTATAGCTTATGTAATAGATAATGCATAATATATATATAAAATTATATTAATACACTTTATTATATGTGACATAATTATATATATTACAATAAGTATTCTATCTTATAATTTTAATCATTATACTGCAAATGACTGAGTGTACAACTTGCTGGAATTTTTTGCACTGGTCTTTATATATCAGCAGTGTTTTTTATGAAGAAAATTTTCTTTAATGTTTAATTTTCCAGAAAATGTATAGTAGTTGTAGTAGTTTCTGAAGGTCTACATGTTAAATTTCACAGTGGTCAAAACTGGTGAAGTCTCAACTGTCTTGTAAGATTGGCAGTAATATACTTGTAGCACTTTGAAACTTGGAAAGAAGCAGTTGTTTATTAAGACTTTTTTGTAATCTGAGGTTGGAGACAACCATGAGGGCCTAATTAAATTCACTTTTAATGACATTTATTTTCTTCTGCACCTTTGGATAGGTGGAGAAGACAAGAAAGATCTAGTAGAAAATACCCATTTCTCATAAGTGCTGTCAAACAAAAAGGTATCATTTTGGATACACAAGTGTGATTTGAGAACTCTCCAGAGAGATTATTGCTTATTTCTGCTTTTCGCACTCTCTACAACTAAATTATACAATTCTACTTCCTAGAGCATATTCTTTTATTAAACACTTTTTTTGTTCTTTCCGGAAGACATAAGTTCTTCTGAGTAGCTCACTGGCATACCATATTAAAAAGTATGGGAGAAGGTTTACTTGCATTTGTGGTACACTTAGATTTCACTAAATGATTCGAAACCAAAAGATCATAAATTCTAAATATGTCAATAATCTAGTCCCTGTAGGAAATCTATTTAGAGATCAAAATAATTGTTTACGCCCACAACAGAATCAAGCAGATCCATAAATATTTTTTTGACGTGAATTCTCATAAACCACTGTTGGCTAAGTTCCAGAGTCAGAGTTACTTCATTAGGTACTTCTAAGAAGTTATGTATCATTGTAGTCCAGGGGAAGTTTGCCTGTTCTTTATTGCTGTTGTGGTTTAAGCCCAGGCCATAAATTAGAACCACGCAGTCTACTTCCCCCCCAACCCTTCCTTCCCCCTGCTCCTGGAGGGACGAGGAGGAGAATCAAAAGAATGCAACTCCCACGGGTTGAAATAAGAACAGTTTAGTAACTCAGGTATAACACAAACCACTACTGCTACCACCAATAATAATAGTGATAAAGGAAATAACAAGGGAAGAGAATACAACACCTAACCACCCACCGACCGATAACTCGCCCCCACCCAGCAGTGAGCTAGCCCTTCTGGGTAACTCTCAGTTACATCCCAGGCATGACATGCTGTGGTATGGAACGCCTCTTTGGCTAGTTTGAGTCAAGTATCCTGTCTCTGCTTCTTCCCAAATTCCCCTCCTCGCTGGCAGAGCATGAGACTCACAAAGTCCTTGGTCAGGCTAAACATTTGAGCAGTAGTTAAAAACATCGGTGTTATCAGCACTGTTCTCAGGCTGAAAGTCAAAACCACAGCGCTGCACCAGCTACTAAGAAGGAGAATAAATGACTGCTACTGCTGAACCCAGGACAATTGCACATTTTTTATTTTGAATTTTTTATTTAATGTTGCATTTCTGTACTTGTTTCTTTTTGTTAGGTTTTATGGATTGACTCACTTAATGAAGTGTGTTGTTAGAAAGACTAACTATATTTGCTAAAACAAATCAGGAAAGAGTAACCAAATAAAAGAAAAATAAAAGCAAAACCAATACCAGTAGAGGGGTTTTTTTATGTATAAATTTCCATCCAGATATGGATATGGACTCATTTGAGCAAGTCCATAAAAGGACCATGAAGATGATCAGAGGACTGGAGCACCTCTTCTACGAAGGCAGACTGAGAAAATTGGGCTTTTTCAGCTTGGAAAAGAGAAGACTACAGGGACCTTATAGCAACCTTCCAGTAACCTAAAGAGGTCCTGCAAGACAGCTGGAGAGGGACTTTCATACAAGGGCATGTAGTGATAGGACAAAGGGCAATGACCCTAAGCTGAAAGAGGAGAGATTTAGGTTAGATATTAGGAAGAAGTTCTTTCCTGTGAGGGTTTTGAGGCAGTGGCACAGGTTGCTCAGGGAAGTTGTGGCTGCCCCTGGAAGTGTTTAAGGCCAGGTTGGATGGGGCTTGGAGCAACTTGGGCTAGTGAAGGGTGTCCATCCCTGTTGCAGGGGGGTTGGAGCTTGGTGATCTTTAATGTTCCTTTCCAACCTAAACAATTCTATGACTCTATGATTACATGATATTAATAATTTTTCTCAGCATTTGTGATAGTTAGCTATCTTTATTTCTAAGATGCCAAGGTGAATGAAAGTAAAAACATTGTACAGGAATATGGTCATTTAGATAAATTAGGCCATACGGTTTGGTGACATTCATCTCTACACATGTGAGTAGCACTCACCTGTTTCTATAACATTTAAAATATATCACTGTATTTTTCTTTTCTGCCAAACAATACGATACGCTAATAAATTTTATGCCAGCACTGCTGGTATCAGATTGAAAACATATATCTAAATATAGTGAAAGTTAAGATTAAAATTTACCTATACCAGCTGAATAGGGTAACAGGTATGACTTTGAAGTATAAGAGGACAAAGGAAATTTGGGAGCACTAATAGATATACTATGGTTTTTCATAAAAAAGAAATTAAAAAAGAGGCATCTCCATTATTTTTTATATTATTAAAGAAAAAAGCCACATGTGGATAAAGTGTAATAAAGAGCTTTAGTTCGTATGAGTAGGTTTTTAGAAAAAACACACCATTCAAGGGTTTTTTTGTTTTTTTCCTTGCAAGAATTGACAGAAAATACTCCAATTCATTACTATGAATTTCTAATAACTATTAGGACATATAGAAATATCCTGAAAGCTAATGTGCCTAAATTATTCGTAATCAGAGGGTAATTATAATCTGTCAATATCAGACTGTTTCTTGGCCCAAAAATGGAATTGATGGTACAGATCTTAATTGAATGAAACTGAATATAAGGATAGGGCGATGCATTTTAAAGATAATATATCATTCAATATGAGTTTATTTACAGTAAATTTGGCCAAACTTTTGAGGGACTTCTGCAGTGGTAAAGGCAAACTGGTGGGGTGGTATTAGAATCTAGTAAGACATTTCGATGAGTGTCACATACTTGGTTGAATTAAAAAAAAAATAAAATGGGGGGAGATCCACAAATTCAACTGCAAAATAATAGTACAAAAGATAAATGTGAGCTGATAATCCATTCAATGTGAAGTCCCAGTTCAACATTTAAATCAAAAACTAGTGTGAGCTTTGAGTATAATAATTTTAGCTTTGGATATAGTAATTTTGCTTCCTCTTACTTAGCTGTATAATTTTGATCTATTTTTGCTCTAACCTCACTGTAATCACCGTTATTTTGATCCTCTTTACTATTTCCTGTATAATCACGAAGTTTAATACAAGTCTGTGGTTAGTTTTACACTATATAAAAAGGATGTAAGATTTAAGGATTTAAAGAAGTTGAGATGCACTTTTTATTGAAAGCCTCTTAAGCTAAATATCTCTGCTTAATTCAGGCAAAATCTGAAATTATATGCTCAATTAAATGGAGTTCCACAGAGCAAGAACTTTCAAATAATGCTCTTGAAAGCAGGAGACAAAGTCAGAAAAAGATCCAGTGGTCAGGATTTGAAGTTAGGCCAGTGGATTGAGTGTATATGAGGACATAAATACACATAAAAATAGACAGTAAGAGCATTTGTGAATTTTCCATAAATGGACAAATTGAAATTTAATTTATTGAATATTTCTTTTCTAGAATACATACACTTTTACAAACATGAAATCAGGGAATTTATATACATTCTCTAGCGTATCAGAGGTCAAATCAGATGATTGCAGTTTTCCCTTCTGGTCTTTTAATCTACTAATCCTACAATAAGCAATGTAGCAGAGCTGGAATTAGTGATACAGGTGGGGCAGCTGAACTCTACACATCCTCAGAGGCAAACAGGTGCCAGCTGGTCAGATTTTATAATATTAGGAGCATAGCTTTTGAAGAAGTAATTTGAGCAGCTCAGTAATTCTGGCCTTCTCTCTGCTGCACTCTAGGAAGGGAAATTTTTGTGTGTAGTAAAACTGACAGAAACATTGGGGAAATATGGAAAGAAATAGATATAACTAAAACATGTAATAGGTAGTGATGATTTTGCTGCTTGGTTTTGCACAGGAATATAGTGAAGCACACACACATTACATACCGCCCCCATACCCCAAAACAAAACAAAATACCAAACCAACCAACCAACCAACTAAAACCATTAAGATACAAGTAACAGATGATCACATAACTTAAACATCCATTTAAGACACCTAGTAGGTAGAAGCAGACCAAAGACAAAAACAAAGAGGGAAACTCCTCATCATCTACTGCTACTTTATATCAGATAACCCAGTAGTGTAGATCAGACAGGCTAATGGATCTGCAATTTAGAATGAGCATGCTTTCTACAGTATTAACCTTCTACATTACTACTGCTGTGCATTTATAATCTGGTCACAGTGACATTCTAGTGAAATTCAAAGATCTGTGAATGTACTGGAGACGAGAAGCTGCTCTGAGAAAGAAGGCACACTCTGCTGGAAGCACTTTTAAGTGTTTCACAAAATCTCTCTAAGAGGGAGAATATGGTAAAGATGGAAGGTACATTGAATGTTATCTTTACAAACACTACAGTTGTTTTTAAAACAAAACAAGCACCTCCAGATAAACAGCAGTGTTCCTTAGCTATATCAGTCTGTAAAAGCTGTGTAGTATTTTATGTGTCATGTCAATTTGAGATTTTTTTATTTTTGTTTAGGGAAAAGGGACACTAGTAAAAATATTACATACAAAAAATGTTTTTGGCAACATAACTTTATTTTCTCTGCTTCAACACTCACTATCCCTGCTGGAGTTTCACACTAAAAGAATGATGCTGCAACACTTAGACATATCAAAAAGAATTGATACAAGTAATAAATAGATTTCAGTTTTGATTAAAAACTTGAAGACTGCCAAAATTCGAAATCGTAGAAAAACAATTGTTTTGAGAGTTACTTTTATTGTATTTGCAACATCAAATGGCTAATTTATCTGTCTTGTTCTCATTTGTCCCTCTTTCACTTTACAATGTAAAGTTGGCAAAACTAGCTGCTATATGCCAAAAATGAAAGTAATTTTTGCAATATAAATATGCTGCTGTTTTATTTATAACAAAGAGGATTTTTTTTTTTTTAATACAAGAAGACTGCAGTTTTAAAAACAGATAAAATGCTAAATATTATTGATTTATTAACTACATGGTGTTTGGCAGTCCCAGAAAACTAAATAAGAGATTGTGAGCTAGATACTGTAAATTGAAGAAATTATTTTCTCACTGTGACATATCCCTACATAGGTTACATTATAATATACTTTTGCTAGTTTGGTATTTAACCCTTTTAGAGGGCTAGGTAGGATAGAGTACCTTAACATTCATAAATCACAGAATTTTCAGAGCTGAGAAAAAGAACAACTAGATAAGACAGGAAATTAAGAGAGGAAGAATTAAACTTACTATCCCTGCTCTCCCCCAGGGATCATTCAAATGCTTCATTGAAGCTAATTGTATCATTACTCTACTGGACTGTTACTGCTGCTATTGTCTCTCTTCTAATTACTAGCAATATTTTACCAATTTTGTATACATTACTAGTATTAAACTTCCCAGTGTTTGAATTACTGGTAACAGCCAGCCCATTGTTTTTTAAATCACCGTTATATACTTGAGTCATAACTGTGATGAAGTTTGCTTTATGGAAACCATGACCTGAAACAGTTGAGGAACATGGGCTTAAAATTGATCTCAATATATAAGGCAGCTGCCTTCAGTCGATAGAATTTTGCACAGGATGATAACTCCAAGGAGCCCATCAGACAGCAAGGAGAGGAAGATGCAAAGCTATACTTTCACAGTCTGAGCCATCTATTCACAGCTCTGCCCTACCATGTAAAAGTTGTCCTGATCGCTGGTCTAACTTGTGATGTCTGGCAGTACTCCCAGATGGTGGGTGTCACAGCAAGGAATTGCCAGAATACACACAAACATACAGCCAAGCGGCTTTTTTCAGGTGTGAGATTTGAACCCTGATTAAAACTCTGCTAAAAAGTCAGGAGGAATTAGTGAATGGACTTTGATTTTACTTCACTGGGCTGTGAACCAGGTCTTTATGTCACACTGTATCATAGATTTTGATCTTGCAGGTCAGAGAGAAACTTAAAAAAAAAAAAAAAAAATTCTCCCCACACTAAAACCAGAGAGTGCCTAGAGCAGAAACTGCAATTTTGTATAATATTTAGGCCCAGATCACAGGAATAGCAGGAGAATGTACAATGGCCTTGTTCTATTAAGACAGGAAGGTACTGAATGCCTCATTTGATTTAGAAAGCAATATAGCTCAATAAAGAAGTACAGATACATCTGTAAGAATTCAGCAATAATAACAAGGTACCTAGTTGAACACCATAAATGCAGATCATGTTCTTATTAGAAGAGGGTGTTATTCCAGATTTTCCATAAACTTTTTAATAATCAAGAATGAAATCTAACAAATTATGATTAAATGCCAGCTAAAAGAAAAATCAAACCAGGAAAATATCTGTTTGATCTTATAACCTTTTTGTAAGTAAAAGTGACTTACATTGGATCTATCATGTAAGCAAGAATTCATATGAATTTCTGAGCTGCAGACAACTAAAGAAGATTTTATTATTTCTTCCACAGTAATTACTAGGAGCTGTATCCCACCTCTTTGTGTTATCTAGTAAAACAATAACAAAACTCTTTTCCTTGTTATGTGAGAAATATACTGTCACAGTTATAGTGTATACTAGCTAATGGGAGGTATAGTACTTCGTTAAAAACTCCTCTGTTTATTTCATAAAAGAATACATCATGACATAACTGGATTGTCTAGCTGAAATGCCAGGCATTTTATTTCCCACTGATTTTTTTTTTTTTGGTTGCCTGAACTGAACAAAGTAATTATTCTTGCTGAATCATTTTTCTGTGTCTCCAGTAACTGCCACTTTTTGTTTTATAAACTAAGCATGAGGCTTCTGTAGAAGTTAGACTCTCTGAACAATGTAACCCCTTCCTACACCTGGGCACTTCCCTTTGATTAAATGATTATAAAACTTATACTGGCAATATTAGATAACAGTGTTTATCTATCACATAATCTTTCATTTTGATAACCAGGAACATTTTGGAATTCAGCATCCTTCAACACAGAGGCATCGTACCTGCATTTCCCCACCTTCCATGGAGAGCTCAGTGCAGATATCTCATTTTTCTTTAAAACTACTGCTTCCTCAGGAGTTTTTTTAGAAAACCTGGGAATTCAAGATTTCATAAGGATAGAGTTATACTGTAAGTAACACAAATATTACTATTGCTATTATTAGTAGTAGTACTGTTACTATTAATATAACTGACTTTCAGTTGGACTAAATTAGAATTAACTTAAAGGGGGGATATTTAAAACTGCTCTCTAGCTTTATTACTTTTACTACTGTTACTGGAGCTTTATAATCATCCCAAAAATTCTAGCGCTGAAACTAAACAGCTGTCTATTCAAAGATAATTTCTGCCCTAAAGAATTCATAACCTATGAGTACAGCAATTAGACCCTGAATGCTCAGACTATTCTTCCTTCCCTTACTCACTGCATCCCTGCCATCAAATTCTCTCCCTCTAGATTTTAAGGCCAAGCATTACATGTGGCTGCTGGGTGATTAACTCAGTCACAACATCTAACTCATACCTTCTGTGGCACAATGACCTTAGTCACACTTTTTCGTCTTTTACTTTTCTTTCATTCTTCTTCTCCTTCTTCTTCTCCTTCTTCTCCTCCTTCTCCTCCTTCTTCTGCTTCTCCTCCTTCTCCTCCGTCTCTTCCTCCTCCTCCTCCTCCTCCTCCTTCTCCTTCTCTCTCTCCCTCTCCCTCTCTCTCCCTCTGCCTTTCTCTCTTCCTCTCCGTCTCCTTCTCATTCTTCTTCTTCTTCTTTCTTCTTCTTCTCCTTCTCCTTCTCCTTCTCCTTCTTTCTCCTTCTCCTTCTCCTTCTCCTTCTCCTTCTTCTTCTTTCTTCTTTCTTCTTCTTCTTCCTTCCTTCCTTCCTTCTTCTTCTTCTTCTTTCTTCCTTCTTCTTCTTCTTCTTCTTCTTTCTTCTTTCTTCTTCTTTCTTTCTTCTTCTTTCTTCTTCTTTCTTCTTTCTTCTTCTGCTTCTTCTTTCTTCTTCTTCTGCTTCTTCTTTCCTCTTCTTTCTTCTTCTTCTTCTTCTTTCTTCTTCTTCTTCTGCTTCTTTCTTCTTCTTTCTTCTTCCTCTTCTTTTCTTCATACATGCCCAAATCTTTAGCCTTTTACATATGAATAAATTTTTGTAGCACAAGAGAAAATTAAATGTCTCACTAAATTCAGTAGGAGGACTAACATAAAGCTTTATCTTAGCTGACTTGATGCTTTAGTACTCTATTATTCATTATTAAAAGGGAGAATGTGTAATAGGATGAAGTACTTTTTTTAAAAAAAAATTTGGATTAATTTGAATGCCACATAAATGAAAAAGTCTTATATTTGATAGGTGCCTGTAAGAGTCCCGAGCTCTTTTTACCTTGGGATTAGACAGTTCCTTACTTTTTTACAATTCCTTTGTGTTATCACACTCAATTATGTTCTAGTGAGGTGTAGAAATGAATATATATATGTATATAATATCATATAAAGCAAAATAACTATAGAAAAGTTAATGCACCTTTATTAAAAAGTAAAATATTCTGCTTGCTTGGGGTTTTTTTGCTGATGCTAATACTTTAAGGTTTTGAAACAAACTGGGAAATACCTACTGTGCTCTTCTGTAGCAGTTTAATGATAGAATATTGCCCAATGGTTAATCAATTTGGTTTGTGCTATCTTAAACTGTAATGCTTTATTTGAAAAATACCCTGTTTGCAGCAATGGTTTTGCCATGTTTATCAAGAGTATGAGCTGCTTTCTTTTAAAGTTCTGAAAACAGGTGAAAACACAGTAGCATTATAACCTCTGTGTGATGCAATACAGAAAATGTACTGGGTCAGCACTTAGGTGGAGAATCTCTGAATCAGTTATTACATTCTTGAGTGATAAATGATTTTCCATTTTCAAAATAAACAAATTATGGAATCGTTAAAGGAATGCTTCTGAGAAGTAAATTTATTCAGAAACTTGGCAGAAGACCATTACTCTTTCTTCAGAATAATAATATGCAGATAAACTCTTATCACTTGTATTTTTAGCACTGAAAAAACAAAGTTCATCTCATTATTGTGTAGCATGTAGAGATATTTGTTCCTTTCCAGAAACATCCTAATTAGTTGAATGTAGAGGAGTATAAGTTTTTTTATACCATGGGTAGGATTGTTTGTAGTGGATCCAGAGTTGCACGTGTTTGCACTGGGTGTAATATTGTCAGAAATAAGCAATATAAATTTCCATCACAAGTACCTTTTCCTTTTTCCCCTTGAACATTTCATTTTGCATAGGGTTATTTAGATTTCATCATCATATAATCTTTTATAATAGTTGTGAATGTAAATCACCAGCCTACACTTGATATTCTATTAATAGTTCCACATAAATCAATGGTTAATGAAAATGTCAATGTTTAAAATAAGGATGTTAGAAATTATTTAAAATTCATTATGTCATTAATATTTGGCATTCCACACTTGTGAACACAATGATTCCTCTTAACACTTTATTAATTTCCTAAAGCTTTATATCTGATTCTTTTCAGTATGACATAATGATCTTTACAGCTTTAACTCTAACTTTGCCAAAGAGTCTTAATAAGAATTGCGAAGTTTAGTGTTGTTTGTTTCATTTAATGGAGTTATAAACACCACAGTGCATTTGTGTATAATATTTTAGAAAGCTTTTACAAAAATGGAGGTGTGAATCCTAATTGAATCTTAAAACACAGAGGAAGTGAATCATCTTGAAGAAAATACTTGGTAAGGGTTTTTTTTACAGAGTTATGAAGAACTCTAGTCTTTGAATTTTTATCTGAGTTCCTGTGTTTTTCTGCAGAAGTGGTTGAAAGCAACAAGACTGATTCAACTCTGAGTAGTACCCTATTAAATACTTATATGACTGCAGGTTATATCCTATAGCTGAAAGTCTGAGTGACTATTTTATACTGTGTGCTCACCAATGGTTATTTCATATTTAAAAGCAATGAGTTAAATAGAAATTTGAAGTAGGGTTGGGAACACTATGGTGTATTAATTTGAAGAGTCTTCTGCAGTTCCTTTGAAAATAGTTCTGAAGAGTCCAGTATGCAGTAGTTGTTGATCTTTTCCCTAGTTATTAACTAACTGTCTAGGATGAGTGAAATTCAGTTGTTTCCTTTATGGAAAGTGCTTGGGTTTGTATTCTGTAGCATATTACTTAGTAATCACTTTCTGCTTCTTCATATAATGTTTAACCTCAATACTCTGAATGGTTCTCAAAGACTGTGCTTTCTTTTTAGTTATTTTAATCACAAATACCCACTGACTGCACTCCATGATTACCATCAACTGCATCTTCTGCTCCACTTTGCCAATCTATAGCTCTGTTCTGCCTATGTTTGAATGCATCAGAGCCACAAAAGTATCTGCAATGTTCAGAAAATTTTTCAGTAACACCAAGTTAGGTAGGGCCCACAAAATATTTTCTCATCAGAAGAGAACTCCTGGATGTACCCTCCTCTGCCATCCATGAAATGACCTAAGCACTCTTTGCCTCAATCCTTTGTCACAAGAGGACAAATTTTAGAACTCAGTCAGCACTTCTCCATGTCCTGTGGCATACTTTTCACAGGTGGTTCTGCCACTGTGCATATAAATGCTAAATTTCTTCCAAATTTGCCGTGTAGCTAGTTTTATCAGAAATATTAAAAATATTATAAAAGTTAATTGAATATATTTTTCACATTTTCTGATCAAAGTTCAGACACTCCAGCAGATGACTGTACAGCCATCCTTGCTATCTGTCCCTTCATTTCTGGAATTTCTGGGATTAGTTCCCTTTTTTCAAGATTATATTAGTTTTATTTATTCATATTAATATAATTCATTATTTTAGTGGTTATTTCAAATATTATGTGATTTCTTGCCTTTAAAATCTGAACAGTTACATTATTTACCAGATCTGTTATTCTGATATGATATTTAATAGAAACATTCAGTGAGTTCAAAGCAGAACTTGTGTTTTCAGGTTTCACTCTAACAGTATCCAGAGGATTACAAAGACCTCCCTACAGAAGATAACATTCAGCAGAAATTCTCTTTACCCTGTCACATAGAGTTTCCGTTGTGTTTGTTCTCCTACTGTGTGGTTTGGGTTTTTTTCCTTTTAGCCCTCAGTAAGGGGAAACTAAGCTCTCAACTTTGTCCAAATGAAACAAATTAATCCTGAAACTCATTTCTTATTATTGTATGAAACTGTTGATCTTTATTTTATGCAGAAGAGATGATTTATTATAAAAGGCATTCTGTTTAAAAATTGACCTCACATTATGCCCTATCTTATTTAGTAAGTCAAATGCTTGGTGTATTTGTCAGTTTACATTTGTCTCTCAGGTTCAACTGTTAGAGAAAAGTACTTTATAATAACGAGATTCAGGTTTTAAGGGATTGCAAGTGTGTGGCATTACTCAGTCTAAAGGTTGGCCAAAGTTGATCTAACTGCTATAAAAAGTCTAATGTATCTTTTAAAAGTGAAAAAAAGAACCCAAACAATTGATTTTTTTTAAAAAATCAGCAAATGCATCTTTGAAAATGTTGTTTGAAGCTGATTTATTTCCCTTAACCACTCCAAATCAATTGCTTTTCTCTCAGAGTTCAATGACATAAATGGGAACCTTTCTTCTAGATTCATGGAATCTTCTCATACCTCTACTCATTTAATTAAACCCTTAGTGATTAAAAATTATGGTAATTCCTTCTTTAGGGATTACCTATTTTCATACATGATTGTCTTTGAGTATGTGAAAGAAACTGTTTCAGGGAGAATAATCATAATTCTCAAATCTTCAATTTCATCTATCTATTTTGACCTGCAAAGACGTAGTTATGATTTTCTAAGCCCACTATACAACCATGTAATGTAAAATATTGCTGATGGAATTACTCAATTTAATTCTCATTATACATAGCCTTAGAAACTGTGTCGAAATTTACCCTCTGATATTTGTAGAGATTATGTGAGTAAAACAAAAGTAAACAGACAGTAGAAGATGTCGATTGAACTATAGTGGTGATAATTTAAATACAGTTAACAATGATAACCAATTAGCTTGTTGTCAAGCGATGCTATTTATCCAAACTGAAAAATAATGAAGCTAGAACATTTTACTGTTTCTTAACTACTATGCTTTCTAGATGTCCACAAAAGGTTTGATTTTCATGCTGTGAATGAATCATTGTTCTCACTGTCAATGAGTGTGAAGGATGAGCTTTGAGGATAGGCCTTCTGAAGTAAGCTTTTCCACTAAAACAGTCTTACACCAGTAAATAGTAGGCTACACTTTAAAGTAACTTGTTCTGTTACTTTGTGATTTTGTGAACCAACTAACTATGAAATAATTTAAATACCCTTTATTACTGATCTCTTCTAGCTCCATCTGAAGTGCTTTTCTCATTTGATGTTGGAAATGGACCTAATGAAGTTACAGTGCAATCACTCACTTCCTTAAATGACAACCAGTGGCATTATGTGAAGGCTGAACGAAACATCAAAGAGGCCTCCTTACAAGTAGATCAGTTTCCTCAAAGGTCTCACACTGCTCCATCTGATGGACATATTCGCTTGCAGCTCAACAGCCAGCTTTTTGTAGGTAGGCACTCATTTTACAGAATCTTTCTTAGTTATGGTGGAAAAAAAGAAAAAATGGAAGACAAAAAGGTGGCAACTGGATCTTTTGAAGAGTTCATATGATGAGAGTCTCTTTGAAACATCCATGGAGATGGAGATGTATTTTGACATTACAAATTCAGTGCATTCATCTCTATTGAGCTGACAGTTTAAAAACTGTTTTGACGTATTTACCAGCATTCTATGTGGCTCGTTTTCTCATATAATGTTTTGGAGAATAATTGTATTAGAAGAGTGATTCTGTTTTGCTTTCGAATTTGTGTGTCTTTTTTCCTCTCTGAGTATTTTTGAAGATTCCAGAGTAAACTGAAATAACATTCGTCATAGTTCTGTGTACCTTGAAATCCCTTATGAGTTTATACAATTATTTTGAAATAATTTGGAGCAGAACTGATAAAAAATGGCATTTGTTTAATTTTATTCTGATAAAACAGTGCTTTTGAAGTGTGGCATGACAAATGATGGTGATTCGTTCGAAAAATTTGTCATGCATTTCCTGAACATAATTTGTAATGATTAGCTGTGACTGAAGCAAGGGTTTTCTGGGGTAACCTGTTACTGCAACTAAATGCAATACTGTCATGTAGATCAATATGGTGTGTAGTTTATTTTGTGTTTGAGTTGAACAAGCCTTTTGGATAATGCAGCTTTTTACAACTCCTAACTTTTTATAAGATAATTTCTTCAATTAAATATAATTTTCTTCTGTGGTCGGAGTAATAAGACTTACTGTTTCAATATTTTTTCTGACAGTTTGCTTGTACAGACTCAGGATTGTCTGCTCAAGCCAGTGAAAGGATTTAGAGAAAAATGAAATATACGGTACCTGAAGAATGACATTAGCAGAGGCACTTTACTTGAATGTTTACTCATTTACTTAAATGTTGTCTCATACAGCGAACATCAGGTACCTAGTATCTGCCATAGTCATGCATCAGTCAGTCACTAATATATTAAGAATGACATTTCTTCGGGCTAAACCACTGTATTTCTTGGACGTGTGTACTCTGGTTTTCCAAAGAAGCCAGAACAAAAGCCTGAGTCTCCCACCAAGATGCTCATTTTAGGAGAGATAACATCAAATCTTCATATTGTTAGGTGCTTTTGTGCCATTATATCAGTTAATAAGAACAGCTATGTCAAGATTTTCCATGTAACACAAAGAATTTTACAAACTTTGAAATAGAAAAGGATGAAAACTACATTAAACCAGAAGTTTATTTGAAATGCATGAGAATTATAAGTTGTAATCTTACATATTGTGGAGTATTTTCTGCTTTTATTTTTTAAAAGAGGGCAAGTGTCAGGAAATATGACTAAGTTGTACAACAAAGGACAAGAGAGATGGTATGTAGATTGCACACCTTGCTAAGCAATCAGGATGAAAAAAATGCTAGTGGTCAGGAAGTGTCCTAAAAATAAACAGTGAAAAAACAAATGAAGCAAAAATTATTGTTAGCCTTCGGATTGCCTTGTATCTTTATCACATATGCTTGGTAGTCAGGTTTATCCTGACTGGCTATTCTTCTGTAGTGAGAGGGATAAACATTCCTATTATCCAGGAATGAACACAGCTTGTAATACGGGACAAAGTGTGTCAGGCCACATCCTGACTGTGGGGTTCTGTGATCTATACCAAAAGACACACAGATGGACAGAGACACAAATCAGCTGAATAGCTAGCAGGATATAAAAAAGTTAAAACTGTACAGCTCATCACTCTCCCATCCTCTTTTTTCTTACTTCTTTTGTTTGTTTCTTTCTCTCTTTTCTTTCTCTCTTTTCTTCCTTCCTTCCTTCCTTCCTTCCTTCCTTCCTTCCTTCCTTCCTTCCTTCCTTCCTTCCTTCCTTCCTTCCTTCCTTCCTTCCTTCCTTCCTTCCTTCCTTCCTTCCTTCCTTCCTTCCTTCCTTCCTTCCTTCCTTCCTTCCTTCCTTCCTTCCTTCCTTCCTTCCTTCTTTCCTTCCTTCCTTCTTTCCCTTCCTTCCTTCCTTCCTTCCTTCCTTCCTTCCTTCCTTCCTTCCTTCCTTCCTTCCTTCCTTCCTTCCTTCCTTCCTTCCTTCCTTCCTTCCTTCCTTCCTTCCTTCCTTCCTTCCTTCCTTCCTTCCTTCCTTCCTTTCTTCCTCCCGTCCTCCCGTCCTCCCTTCCCCCCTTCCCCCCTTCCTTCCCTCCTCCCTTCCCCCCTTCCTCCCTTCCCTTCCCCTTCCCCTTCCCCTTCCCTTTCCCCTTCCCCTTCCCCTTCCCTTCCTTCCTTTTTTCCTTTTATTCTTTTTGTCTTTTTTTCTTTCGTTTTATTTTTCCTTTTTTCTTTCCTATTTTTTTCTTTTTTCTACCCTTCACCTCTTTTTTCCTCGCTTCATTTTCTCTTTCTCTCTTCTCCTATCTTCTCCTCTTCAAATTCTGCATGTTAATCCTTTGTCAATTAATACAAGTATGCATCATTGCTTGGTATCTTACTGTGCAAAATCCTTATTTCCCATTAAATCTTCAAGTGTTTGCTGTAATTACTTTACAAAAAAGAAATCAGATATGCTTTTAAAGCTATTTATAAGTATTTATACATGCATAAGCTTGAAACTTGAAAATTCATAATGTACTGTTCAGGGGCTGTAAAGTATAAAAAGGTTTTTGCACATCAATGTGTTTAATTTTTTTAAAGATCATATAAATTTATTTCAGGTGGGACAGCATCCAGGCAGAAAGGATTTTTGGGATGCATTCGTTCATTACAGTTGAATGGAATGGCCCTTGACCTGGAAGAGAGAGCAAAGATAACACCGGGAGTTGAACCAGGCTGTCCAGGACATTGTAGCAGCTACGGTAAACTGTGTCACAATGGTGGAAAATGTAAAGAGAAATACAGTGGATTCTCCTGTGACTGCACTTTCTCTGCCTATGCTGGGCCGTTCTGTAAGAAAGGCAAGCATGTCTTTTAGTTTTGTCAGTTATTGAAATAGGACCATACAGTTCAGAACAAGGTCTTGACAGCAGTTTAAAGAGATGCTTAAATGCTTGTAAAATATTTGTATTACTTAATGTATAGAAACATTCAACTCATTTTGTTCAGTAAATCTAAGTTTTGCTAAACACTGTCTTCCAGAGATGTGTTCAACATATTCTGCTTAAAGCAGGATCACGCCAACTGAGATTAGCATCATTTTTTAATGTTATGCAGCTCCTTTGATTCTTTAATATTACTATAAGTTATGAACTATATTTTTATGATTTTTTTTAATTTCTGTGTTGTAAGTCTTAATCTCAAAACTAAGACTAAATTTGGAAAGTGAGATGCAGAAGGTAAAATTCTTTTTATCGTGAGAACAAAGTGAAGATATTAGAAACAGGGCTGAGCCTAATTTTTCAGCCATTTTAAAGGAATTCTTTGGTGATGATGTCACACTGGTAAATGATCTAATTAGCATCACGGAGACTGGCTAGCGGAAGGTGTCCCTGCCCATGGCAGGGGGGTTGAAACTAGATGATCTTTAAGGTTCCTTCCAACCCAAACCATGCTATGATTCTATGACCATAAGTTGTCAAATTTTAAGAATGTAAATTTAGAACTTTTTGTATTTAAATATAATTCCAATCCATTAAAAATTATTTGCTTCCTCAATGTATTGAAGGGATTATGCGCAGTACCTTGTGGCTTAAATGTCATAACTCCACGTTCCTCTAAATTAGTTAGCATAACATCTATCCAGCCACTAAAAGTATGAAGGGCTCATGTGAAGTTCTTCGATACCTTAGCTCACCTGTGGTGTTAATGTCATTGAGTGAGGAATGATCCTTTCCTCCTCCCCTGCAAACAGCTGAAGAGACTAATGGTCACAATCTATGTTTATTATACTTGCATGGGTAAAATGGCTCCTGTTGCTGAAAGTGTGGGATAACCTGTAGGAATAATACATATGAGAGAGGACATATTGGGCTTGAGGACATGGATAAACAGGGAAAAAAAAAAAAACCAACAAACCCAAAACAGAAAGTATGGCTAAAACTAGACAAAAAGAAGCACTTCATACAACAGATATTTAAGACCCTTACCTAACTGGTCTTTGCTCTACCCATGTTGGGTCTTATTTTTTGCTATAGTCCTAAATATTAGTTCCATTTATATTTTATTTTCAGCTTAATTAAAATCATTAAGAATACATTTTGTCTTCTTCTGTAGCAGAAATAAATAGAAAAGAGAGGTAGTCCTGTTGTGCATGATATTTAAAAATCAAATTACTTTTTGTTTCAGAGATCTCTGCCTATTTTGGGACTGGCACTTCTGTGACATACAATTTTCAAGAATACTACACCTTAGCTAAAAATTCTAGTTCTCACGCTTCTTCTTTCTATGCTGACATGACACTGAACAGAGAAGTAATTACGTTTGCCTTCCGAACAACGCGAACACCAAGCTTACTGCTCTATGTCAGTTCCTTCTACAAGGAATACCTCTCAGTCATTCTCACCAGAAATGGTGAGTGTTCAGATATGTCATATGGAAACACTAATAAACATCATAGCTGCCAACCCTGATTGCGAGACCTGAATCACAAACTAAACATTGCTTTATTGTTGCTTTAAATGATATATTTATTTTTCAGCTGCACTAAGCAGTATTTTCCAAATGAAAATCATTCTTTCTACTGTAGTTTCAATTTTTACTACTGATTTTTATCATGTTGGCAGAAATAGTTGTTTCTGGAAATTCTCTGGAAATACAGTAGAATATTTTTTAAAGTTTTTAAATGAAACTCAAAAGATATATATGATCTGTCTGTTACTCACCATGCTAATTGACATTCTCATGGTAAATAATGAAATACTTTTTGAAAGTACATTATCCATTTTGAAATTAAATGGGTCATTACGTTCAAGTAGTTTCATAAGCTACTTATATACCTATGACCGCACATGTATACACTCCTGTGAAAATACACATAACATAATTGATGTTTCAATTTATGCTGAACATCAGGTGTTAGTTATATCTTTCTTTTCATTCTTTCTTCTATGTCTAGATCTTTTTATTACATTTTTTATTTAATTAAAAAACCTCACAGACTGAGGTGAATCTTTGGGTTTACCAGAGCCTCTGCAGTCACAATGGTTCTGTGCTCAAAGTAGGTTCTGTGCTTTCTCAAATACAAACTTGGAGGTAGAATAACCTTAGCATCCTCCCCATCATGTGAGGTGGAACATGTTTTACTCCTGACTGGCCTGGGTATGGCCTGGGCCTTTCTTTCCGAAAGATGAGTATAAAGTTGTAATCTATCTATCTATAGCTGAGAGGAAATCTCTGACATGGAAGCTATGCTGTGTCTGTGTTCTGTTGTGGCAGAGTCTGTGTGTTATTGTCTGTGACAGTACACTGGGTGTTAACAATAAATGGAAAGTGAGCTAGAAGTTATTAACTGCATCCAAGTGAAATGGCAAATGGCCAGAAGTTTACAGGTCCAGACAGTGTAAACATTATTAAAGAACAGTACTTCTACAGTACTGAATTTCATTTGATGTCACATTAGTATGAGTTATCAGACCAACTCTTTCTCAGCTGAATTATAAAAGTACTTACTAAAATCTCTGCACAAATTAACTAATTTTGGAGAATTGTGACAGTTTATGGCTTTCTTTGCAAATACTTCCTACCTCCAACATTACTATTACTTTTCCTGTTGCTTTTTTTAATTTCTCACTTATATAGATTTCTCATAGTTAATTTTTTAAATAATTCAAACATTGCTTTGTTCTTCCTGTGAAGCAGGAGGCATTGTATATGAACTGCACTATCTGTTGTGTATGCAGTGTACTAATCTTTTTACTCTATTTAACCCTGCAGGAAGTTTACAGATCAGGTACAAGCTAGATAGCCATCAAGATCCTGATATCTTCAGCATCAATCTCAAAAGCATGGCTGATGGACAACTGCAACACATGAAGATTGATAGAGAGGAGGAAATGCTCTTTGTAGAGGTAATTCAGTTAGACAAAAAACAAACCAAACCACAAAGTGGGTTATCTTAAAAAAATAGAAGACCTCAAGCAAAATTAAGTAAAAATTACAAAGCAATTACCTCAGATAAACTGTACTTTAGTATCTCAAGTAAATAAAGCAAAGGATAACAGACTTATGATGTACAGTGAAAATCTACATTAGACAGTCCCTTTGGTATTCATTCTGTCTATTTCAAAAGGTCAATATGTCACAATTTTATATGAAAATTCAATTAATTGTTTGATGGTTAATTTTTATCATTTATGAAATGCGTATGACTACTGATTTTTTGAGGGGTTTTGCATTCTGGTTTCTGTTTCAAATTACATGCCAAACTACATTACAGTTAACATCTAGATAATAATTTAAGCCTATTTATTTGTCTTATTTTCTTTGGACCCTTTCACATTGAAACAATGTGACTATTAAGGAAAAGATTCTTGTTATTTTTTGTGGAAATTTTTTGATAAAATAGAAAGATTCGATTTGCTAATACTAGATACTAGCATGTAAAGAAATCTTAATTTTTTAATGGTATAATTTTAAAAACCTAGATGTTATAAGTTAGTATTTTGAAACTAGAGCTGAGTTTGCTTAATTGTGCAAGTTTGCTTAATTATGGTACAAGGCTTGAAGGCAAGTAGTTCTAGAGATACCCTGGGGCAGAGAATTTAAAGTATGATATTTGAGCTTTATGAACTAAATGTTGAAAGCCTTTTTTAATGAAAAGAACCTTTTTCATGTTTTTGAAGGTTTACCACATTTATTCATCTCATAGATGAAAAAGAAAGAATCAGACAAATTAATAAGATAAATAAAGGTTTATTAAGTGGAATGCTTAAGAAGTATTGCAGCTATAATCAGTGATGTGATGAAGCTGATCATCTATTTCTGGAATAGTTTTTATGCTGTAACTAAGAAATGCTGCCCTCAGCTACTTTCATTTTTAACCTTGATTATATCTGCTTTCTTGCAAACTTTGACTAATATCTCCCCCATTATTCCACTTTATTCTTCACTGAACAATTCTACAGGTTAACCAGAATGAAAGAATGAAGTTTGTTCTGACTTCAGGCACAGAATTCAATGCAATTAAGTCTCTCACACTTGGCAAGATTTTAGGTAAGTGGAACACTGCAGGATTTTCTAAAACATAGATCAAAATGTCATCAAAGCACTTAAAAAAATAATAACCCTAAATTCACTGAAATACATTTGTTGTCTTCAATTTAATTAGACACCGGGTCACAATTAAGGTATAAGCTTCAGGCTTGTTGAAATACAATATAATAATGGGTAAGTATTTCCTAAAAAATGATCAAGTGGATTCAATTAAAAATAATTTCACAATTCTCTATCCCATTTTGCAATTAAACATTATGAAACACCGCTTTTTTTTTTACTCTTGGGAAAAAATGAATCACTGTGAAATCATACCCAAAGACCACAGAATGCTATTCTTCATGTATCATATTTGAAAACTCTCTGTGATTAGATTTTAACGTCAACAGTTAGGTATAAGTTAATGTAAGCAAAAACTTCTTAGACCTGCTTTTTAAAAACAATTTATGCTATGACAAAATATTTTGTCTCCTGAAGATTCATTGAAAGGCATCTGTATTCTTGTAGTAATGGTCAAAATGAAATTTACCCATCTACAATTACCATTTTGTTAATTTTGTTAAAAATAGCCTGAACAACAAGTCTCAAGCTCTTCAATATTTGTCATGTTGGAAAAACTCATTGATAGTGGAAGACTTGGTCTTGCTGAAAATTTAAAGGATATTTTACTTTCCTCAAAAGTTATTAGAATCATAACATCAAAGAATGGTTTGAGTTGGAAGGAACCTTAAAGATAATCTATTTCCAACCCCCCTGCCATCAGTAGGGACACCTTCAACTAGCCCAGGTTGCTCCAAGCCCCACCCAGCCTGGCCTTAAACACTTCCAGGGATGGGGCAGCCACAACTTCCCTGAGCAACCTGTGCCACTGCCTCAAAACCCTCACAGTAAAGAACTTCTTCCTAATATTTAATCTAAATCTCCCCTCTTTCAGTTTAGGGTCATTACCCTTTGTCCTATCACTACATGCCCTTGTATAAAAGTTCTTCTCCAGCTTTCCTGCAGGCCCCCTTCGGGTACTGGAAAGCTGCTATAAGGTCCCTGTGGAGCCTTCTCTTCTCCAGCTTGAACAAGCCTAAGTCTCAGCCTCTCTTCACGGGAGAGGTGTTTCAGTCCTCTGATCATCTTCATGGCCCTTTTTTTACCTCCAACAGCTCCAGGTCTTTGGACTTACTCAGGCAGGTCCACATCCTTGTGTTGAGGGCCCCGGAGCTGAATGCAGTGCTCCAGGTGGGGTCTCACAAGAGCAGAGTAGAAGGGTAAGAATCACCTCCCTCAACCTGCTGCTTTTGATGCAGCGCAGGATACGGTTGGCTTTCTGGACTGCAAGAGCACATTGCTGGGTCATGTTGAGCTTCTCATCAACCAGCATCCCCAAGTCCTTCTCCTCAGGGCTGCTCTCAATCCAGCCTCCTCCCAGCCTGTGTTTGTGCTTGGGTTTACCTTGACTCAGGTGCACTTGGCTTGTTAAATTACATATTTGCACTGGCCCACCTCTCAAGTCTGTCAAGGTCCCTCTGGATGGCATCCCTTCCCACCAGTATGTTGACCACACCACACAGGTTGGTGTCCTCAGCGAACTTGCTGGGTGTGCACTCAATCCTACTGTCCATATCTCCAAGAAAGGTGCTGAATAGAGCTTGGTCCCAGTACTGACCCCTGAGCAGCATCACTTATCACTGGTCTCCTCTTGGGCATTGAGCTGTTGACCACAACTCTTTCAGTGAGACCATCCAGGCAATTCCTTTTCCACAATGTGGTCCACCCATCAGATCCATGCCTGTCCAGTTTAGAGGCAAGGGTGCATTACAGTGTCAATTGCTTTGCACACGTGCATGTAAGTGACATCAATTACATCCCTTATCCACAACTTCTGTAACCCCCTCATAGAAGGCAGCAGAATTTGTCAGCTTGGTGTTGTCACTTGAATCCCACTGTCCATGTCTCTGACAAAGATGGTAGACAGTTAAAGTCTATGATGCTAAATTCCTGTATCAAGCAAAAGTCCATTTGTACATTCTTCCTCTAGTAGCACTTTTTGTTGCAATAAAAGACAGAGCTGGGATAGTTTGTGATATTTAGGAATTAAGGCTACACCGATATTTTCACCATTTTGTTATTACAGTGTTATTTTCACCTTTCTACAAGTAGTCTTAGGCAAAGTGTAGATTAAATAGGCTTACCAAAATAAGGACTACTGGAAATTATTACATTTAAGTTTATAGATCTTAAATGTTTATAAATTCATATGGCCCACAGGTCACCATTGCCAACAGAAATTCTGGGTTTTTTTTAATAAAAGCCATTTTTAACATAAATTATGAACCCTGTTACAAAACAAGATGTGGGAAATGCACTGGCTCCCTAGCTCTTTTTGCTTGAACATTTAGCCAGTAAAATGCCTGCAAAAAAGTGATGGTTTCCCAGTCTTTAAGAATTTCTTCAAGTAAGCTAAAGTGTTAACATGCTTTTTGTAAAAATAAATTCAGAATACTTTGTTATGGAACATAGGGAAAAAAAAAAAAAGAATTTTCATCTCAAGGTAGTATAGATAATATATTACTTTATCTCACAGGCTTACAGGAACTATTTACATGTTTTACATAATACCTACCCTAAACCAGAAGATTGAAGAAGTGTTTTCTTCAGACTCAGTGGTTTGTTGTTTAGTTTAGAGGTGTTTTATTACTAAGTACCTGAGGTGCCTCCCTGGGATCCATATATCTACCACTTTTTGTATAGCAGCTCTGGACCTTTGGTAATAATGTAACAGCTTTGGTAAATCAGTATTTCTGCAAGTGTAGCAGTGCCAGAAATACTGTCCTGGCTATGATGGTAGAAAACCCTGTTATGTTTTCCCAAAGAATCTCTTACTGATAAGCAAAATATTATCTGAAATAGTCCATCATGTCACTGGTTGGGGGCAGCCTCTGCCCAACTTTCAAATAATGTAAGTTGGAAATAAAATGTGTTTGAAATTAGCTTTCTACTCTATTCTGAGTAAAAAAAAAAAAAAAAATAGTTTAATGCTTTCTGTCACATATATATAAGGTGATAAGAATCTCCTCCCTTGATCTGCTGGCAACATTTTTTTTTTCACAGTCCAGGATACAACTTGCTTTCTGGATTGCAAACACACATTGCCAGCTGAGACGCATTTTGTCATCCACCAACATCCCAAAGTCCTTCTTTGCGAGGCTGCTCTCAATTTACTTAAACATTTATTTGATTCAAAGTGTTGAAATGTGCATTTTTAGGCAAATAACAGTCTCTTTTGTTCAGGATCAATGTCATCTCTTCCAAAGAAACCACACCATTACAAAAGTTCGGATGTGGGCATTTCTTCAGTTAAATAACGGCCTTGCATCTTCACAGTATTGTGAAGCATGGAGCTACAATGACCTAAGGGGGTACTTGGCCCAATTTGTCTCAGTTTATGGAATCTGGCCTGAAGAAGACATATGTTATATATCTCTCCCTTTAAAAGGCTAGATGCTGTAGAAAAGCTACTGTTTCTTTTCTAAATCTGCTGCTTTAGGTCCTGCTTCCTGTGACATCATATTTAGAGATGGAAGGAGACTTTCTAGAGGTAGTGGGAAAAGGTAATCAGTGTTTGCTGCAGTGAAGAGGTCTAAATAGAAGGAGGAGTAACAAAATATGAAAACATGTATTTCCTGTACTTTGAAATGTTGTTTAGGAAAAACCCACAAGTTTTAATTTAGGCCAGAAAACTGTGGATTTTTAAAAAATTATTTTCAGTTGCAGAAGTACTTGTTTGAGCGCTTCTTCAGTTGTAGTTAGCTCAGGTTTCCTTGTTGAAAGAAAATCTGAGAGTTAGCTGCTGAACTAGTTTTGAATTCCCACAAAAAAAAAATCAAACTTTCCAGAACCTAAGTCTTCCCATGTAAAGAATTCTGAATTTGTGTTATGCAACATTGTTACAAAACAGGGAGCTTGGCTGTGTTAGGACTCACCAAAATACCTGAACATTAAGTTGTGAGGGAAAAGAGAATGAACACACAGCCACAAAGTTCACAGGATACAAGGCAACAGGCTTCTTGTGCTTTTGTTTTCCTTCTGAGAAGGTACTTTCTCTCGAAGCACTCAACACTGTAAGAAGGCTGTAGAAACCCCTCTTTTTACAGAAGTTCAGTGAAGAATTAATTTATTACTGCTGAGTAAAGCCACATTTGTGCAGGACAAAGCTTCCTAGCCTTCCCGAGGGTAAGGGTGGTGAGCTGTTGGTGACCTTTTCTTCAATGAGAGTTGTTAACCTTTCCGTGCCGAGGTAAAGACAGGCTTTCAGCATGATTTACTTAGACCTGATTTATACACAAGGTTTCACCAGCTAATGAGAATGTGTGTTTATAAGCCAATTCACGTAAAGGAAGTAATGATTAGGGACATCTCCAACAACAGAAAAATTGGTTATTTCAGTAATAAATAAAACCAGATTTTCACTTGACTTTTAATAAGAAGACCTAAGTTAAACCAGTAAAATAATTTGGGCTCACATATGAAATTTCTGTATATTCGAACTATTCTATTTGTTATAATTTTTTCTTCTCTTATATTGATTCATTTATCTCTGAAATTATAAAATTGTATACTTTAATTCTGTCTTTATGGAAATATCTTTAAGGATAACAATTGCACAGCTTCTTTTAAGAGCTCTAATTATGGTTTTATTGATAAAGATAATGACAGAATTGCAAAAATCTCACTGTGTTATACTGATATACAAAAATGCAGTGATAATTCAAATTATTAATTTGAAAATCAGCTTTTTAAAACTAGAATGTCTGGATACTCCCCAAAAACCTTTACAGTAATACACATGCTAAATAGAAGTTACTTTAAAAATGATAATTTTTCTTTATGCAACTTTATTATATGAATTTGGGAACACATATAGTAATAAAATAGTAAAATTCAGTCTGTTTAAGCTGGTTTAGAAAAGCCTTTAATAGAAGACTTAGTGTAAAATATAATTTTTATGCAGCTCCCACAATTTAAAGTACATATAATTGGTTTTAATTTATTTTTTGTAATTCAATTTCTAATTTAGTCAGTCAAGCTTGTCAAAGCTTCCTTCCAATACAGAAGCTTTTCAGGATAGCTATTTGAGGGAAGAGAAAGTTTTCACAGCCTTGCAATTTTGGGCAAAATACCAGTATTTAAAAAATCAATAATCAGGGATTTAATGGAGATACTTTAGTTTGATTAAATAATTCTTTTAGCAAAATATCTACCTTTAAAGATCTTGTTTTAAGGATTTTTCTTCTCAATCTCAGCAATGATGGTTCTAGAAATAATACTCACTTGTGACTCCTAATTGCTGGATTTGTGTTGTTGAAAAAGCAGCAAAAAGTCTCAGTGACAAAACTGTCTATCCTTTCCTGTCAGTCAAATTCTTTGCTGTGACTTTTCTTCAGTAGTAAACTGCTGAAACAAATGACAAATTGAGGAAAAGGAGCCTAGACCATTTTGGATTGGTTTTAAAAGGTATTCTTTTGTGCACAAAAATCTGAAAAATAATTGTTTAATGACATATTTTTTCAATAAATTATCTCCTGATCATCTCAATCTGAATCATAAGTAAACCTCAGTAAAAATTAACAGCATGGTAGCATTTAGGTGGCTATATATTAACCACAACTAAGCAGCCGTGGTTAATATGTTGAATATATGATATGTGGTTGATATAGTTGAATATATGATTCAACTGGGTGTGCAGCTGTAATTAGCTTTAACTGTAATAAGTACTTTTAATGGAAAAAGCCTGGCCGTGTGAAAATCTGCATACCAATACAGGCTTGTTGCACAAGTGTAAGATTTTATGGCAGTCCATTCCAAGGATGTTGTTAGTACCTCCAGCTAGTAATTTAATTGTGAATTACAAATGTTCATATTTTTTTTATTTTTTCTTTTTTAACCGAGCAGATTAATAGAATCATAGAATCATCTTGAGCTAGAAGGGGCCCATAAGGATCATCAAGTCCAACCCCTTGCTCCTAACAAGACTACCTAACACTAAACCGTGTGACTAAGAGCATCATTCAGACATTCCTTGAACTCTATGACATGCTTGGTGCTGTGACCACTTCCCTGGGAAGCATGTTCAAGGGATGGACACCCTTCCAGTAAAGTAACTTTTCCTAATGTCTAATCTGAACTTCTCCTGATGCAGCTTCATGCTATTTTCTCATGTCCTATTGCTGGTCACCAGATCAGAAGCTCCAAATCCTGTGCGCCCTTTGATGAAGTTGTAGACTGCCATAAGGTCACACCCCAGCCTTCTCTTTTCCAAGTGACCTCAGCCACTCCTCGCAAGCCTTGCCATTGAGACCTTTCACCACTTTGGTTGCCCTTCTCTGGACACACTCTAATAGTTTGATGTCTTTCTTATATTGAGGCATCCGCAACTGCGCACAGTACTTAAGGTGTGGGCACATCAATGCAGTATGGAGTGACAGTATCTTCCCTCAGTGAGCTAGCGAAGCTATACTTGATGCTCCTAGGACACGGCTGAACCTTTTAGCTGCCAGAGAACATGTTGACCCATACTCAACTTGCCATCAACCCAAACCCCCAGATCTCTTTCTGTGGGGCTGCTCTTCAGCCTCTCATCCCCCAGTTTGTACATATAACCAGGATTAACTTGCTCCAGGTGGAGAATCCTGCACGTGCTCATGTTAAATCGCATACAGTTAGTGATTGCCCAGCTCTCTAGTCTATCCACATCTCTCTGCACCCTCGAGGGAGTCCACAGCTCTTCCTTATTTAGTATCACCAGGAGACTTACTCAGTGTACATTTGACATATGCATCCAGATCATTTATAAAGACACTGAAGAGAACTGGCCCTGGATACCCACTGGCGACTGGCCACCAGCTTGATGTAACCCCATTTGCTATAAATTTTTGAGCCCAGCCTGTCAGCCAATAGTTCACCCAACATATTACAGACTTGCCTAATTTTGAGAAAAGATAAAATTGTACAGACACATGAAAAATTTTGAAATCTTCAGCTTCAAATAAGCAAGAAGTTCGAATTTCTTATCTGATCTTTCTGTCTGCTGACTTTCAGTATTATTTCAGAGAGCAAAGACGGTTGAAGCAGAACTTAAGAAAGAGGTTATTTAATCTGTAGTTTGCTTTTGGACTTTTTTGCTTGGTTTTTTGGTTTTTTTGGTTTTTTTTTTGTTTGGTTGATCGGTTGTTTTTTTTATTTTGTTTTTTAACTAAAGCCTTGTGGGTGGAGTCATTTTGCCTGCTAAAAAAAGTTGAGTACATTAGGAAATGAATTGCTGTTAAGATGCTAAAGGGTGCATAATTACAGTTTACAATAAAATACAGTCTCTGATCAACAACTTGTGTGTGTGTCAGACATTTTCAGTCAGTTAGTTAAATTTGACTTAGGCACTAAAGTGGAGAAGGGTTTGTCTTTCCTAAACCTCATAAGTTTTTACAGCCAGATTGCTTGATTTAATAAAGTTTTATCCCAGCAGTATTTTCTAATTAATGAGTAAGTTGAACTCTATGGATTTTAAATATCTAGTTTCCTTTCATATTATACACATACAATGCTTATGAAATGTTTTGTATAGGAAGCTTGAAAATGATAGAAAACACTTCACTCTTGAGATTTTTGAGCCTGCATTATAGTTAATATATAGATATATTAACTATATAATACATTAACTAATAGATATGTATTTTTATTGCAAGGTATTTTGGGCTTTCTTTTCCTTGTTACCTCAGTTTAATCTTTTTCTTAAGATATCCTGATCTAGCAGATACTTCAGTGTGATGAGGCAATCATCAGAAGCAGTGTACGCTACAGAGAAAACGGACAGTTAAACATCCAACATTCTATATAGTCTATCGGTGTAGGTGAGCAGACTCTTGGCTGCTCTGATAAAACCTCATCACTGCAACAAGAATAGAGTAGTTGGGAAAATGCCTCTGTGCTATTTTGCAACATTCTTCCAAAACACATTAGCCCAATTTTCAATCTTAACTGTATTGAGGAATGAATTGTACATTTAAAATTGTTTTGGTAGCCACTGTAAAGATCACAAGTTCATTCATGGGTTCTAGGATAAATTGGAGGTGGAAATTCATGAGATTAAATTCCCATTTTATTTGCACAAAACTTGAAATTTTACTTTACTTAGGAGTCTGCTTTGAATAATTAGTAATTCCAGAGCTTTTACTTAAAGTAGAACTGTCATAGTAAATAAACCATTTCCAAAGTGGAGCATTAGTGAGCATTAGCTGGTAAATAAATAGAAAGCTCTGACATGGTACATACATTCAGAAATGCAGCTCAGGAGAGTAAGTGATGGGCTTTTGTTGTTGTTGTTGTTGGGGTTGGTTTTTTGTGGGTTTTTTGTTTGTTTGTTTTTGGTTTGGGTTTGGGTTTTGGTTTTTTTTCCTTAGTGGGAAAGATAACGGTATCATGTGTAAAATGTATGGTAATTTGCAACAACATTTATTTTTTAGAATTTCACAGAAAATATCTTGATGGAGTTCCAGGATCTGAGGTCTTAAGAGAGTTTTTGGTTTTGTTTTGACAGATTTGATAGTGATGGGATGAAGTAGGTATATTAATGTGTGGAAAGATTATGATACAAAAATGTACATATTTATGAGAAGAAATCTAATAAGATATGCATTTTTCATGAATGCATGCTTCATCCTTATCTTTTTGCAGAGTGCAAAAAGCATTGCATTTTAATTGAAATATATTAGTTACATTTGAATCCTTTTGCATTGAATCCTATTACCTTTTTGCTATAGTAAGTTAAAAGCATTTCTCTTAGCAGACTAACGAGAGTCATCTGTTAAAATAAAGGGCTGAATATATTTGACTGTCTTTTCATTAAAGACAGACAAGAAAGGGATTCAATGAAACTACATATGTTGTGGTAACTCAAATATACTCAGAGGAACACAAGTTAATTATTCATTTATTCTTCTGTCACTTTATTTTGTACATTTGCACTATGATTAATTGTGTTCTGTACTTTTTGTTTAACAGAAAACAGCGATGTAGATGAGGAGACAATGAAGGCAAACTCTCAGGGGTTTATTGGATGTCTCTCTTCAGTGCAGTTCAACCACATAGCTCCTTTGAAGGCTGCACTGCATCACAGCAGCTCGGACTCCATCATTGTAAAGGGACGCCTCACTGAATCCAACTGTGGTACTTTAACTGGATCTGACTCAACATCAAGTGAAACAACCCATTCATTTGCAGGTGGTGTATGATTATCACTTGTTCTGATCTCTGCAGAGTACTCATGACCTGAATCACAGCTGTTTTTTGGTTGGTTTTTTTTTTCCACATGAGTTAACATCTCAGGAGCAGTTTAAAAAATAATTCTTTTGTATATGTACTTACTTCCTTTTCTTCAGGCTTTCTCTATTCCTCTGAATGTTTCCTTTTTTTCTCTTTATCTCTGCAAAGTATCATCTACATCACTGCTCTTTCCATGCTTACTGATGCATGCTAATGCCAGTGTACCATAATGTACATGATCTGTAACCATGTAAGAATTACTTGAAAACCCCTCTTCTATTTGTCTGCCACTTTCCTTTTTTTTTCTGTTGCAGATCACTCTGGACCAATAGACGAGGGAGAGCCCTTAGCTAATGCAATCAGAAGTGACTCTGCAGTTATTGGAGGTAATAGGGGCCATAAGAACTCCACGGGAACCTTTTATTTCTAATAACTGTGAGTCTTTCAGTGCTGAAGTGAACTCAAATTAGTTTTGTAAGCATAAGTATACTAGTAAAAAAGCTTAATTTTATTACAAGTGGTAGAGAAAAATCAAGCATTGCTTTTAAATGCAATCAATAGCTGTCATATTTTCTTACTACATAAATTTTAAGTGATCAGTGTTTCTATGCATTAGAACACTTTGCTGAAAACAGAAGATAGTAAGAACAGGTTTCTAACCTGCCTAATGGTAGTGTCTGTGACTTTAAAAAGTACTTGGATATGTTATGAAAAATAGCATATGTTTAAGGAAGAACAGTCTTTGCTCCTTGACTACGCAAAAAAACCCAACATTTTGCTACTTGAACAGTCAAGTTCAAAATCTTTTCTTAACAGATTTGAGAAACACAGATTTTCCTTGAGAAAGTGGGATCTAACACTGCTTGGATCAATTCTTTGATAGACTGAGGCAAATTTCATTCTGATTCATCATTTGGAAAGCGATGTACTCTTGGACAGACTATCACTTGCACTGATTAACATCTTAAAAATAAAATGCGTGTTAAAATAATAAAAAGAATTAGAAATGATTACTAATGATTTGGAATACTCCAGTTTCTTACTATTTCTCTTGGCCAATTTTATCAGCTCAAATAGAATTATAACAGATCATCCACAAAATTATTTCAGAACTTTATTTTTAACAGAGGAATAGTGGAAGAGCCACGTACAGTTCAGTTGTTCCTAAGTTAAATGTGTTGACAGACACTTTATTTTTTTGTGCCTATCAGAACAAATATGTCATACAACTTAGGACAGAGTTCTTAAGACTAAAGTATAGGACTGATAATCAGGATGTGCTTGTTCCATTACTGTGTCTTTCTGACTGATTGTCCTTACGCCAAGATCTATCTCTGTTGTAGTGGGGAAGGCTACCAGTTCTGTCTCTTTAATAGAAATGAAGTGTACTCCAAGTGAGCCTTATTTGGGAGAGTTTGGGATTGGGACCCTCAGAAGAATTTCAGTTCTTGCCACTGGAATTGGAGCAAGTGTATGGCTATGTCAGCTCAGTTTTTTTCTCTCGAGGAATAGTATTGTCCCTTGTGACAATCTTCCCCTCTGAGAATTTCTGGTGATATTCTTTCTGTTGGGATGAGGTGAGGGAAGGAAACTTGTTTTCATTCGTTTTTGCAGTATAATTCACTGTTTCAATTTCCATTAGTTACTTCAACAGAAAGAGGGCAGTGGGAGGGAAAGGTCATACCCTTCATCTTTTAAATACCAAATAGGTTTCCTTTCTAAGGGTTTTAAAAGCTTCAGCAGAAAAATTACATAGTGGGATTTAGCAGAATAAAGCTGTCAAGGCTTGTCATTGAAGATAAAAGCAATTATTTCTTTGGAAGGTGGAGTTAAGGACCTGCAGTTACTTGTGTGTCCGCCATTTAAATAATGATACCTGTTATGGTCAGTGCCTGCCAGCAGCCCACTGCAAGGTCACTGACCTTTAACTCAGTAGCTCTACAGATACTAAAATAAGAGGTAATAAAACTAGAAGCTTCCTTGCTTGTAAAGTGACACTTAAGACTGTATTATACACACAAACTTTGAGAAATTTACCACTGAGTTCAGTGGGATCAGAATTTAAAAATACAGCTTCTGAGTTCATCTACATGTAGAGCTGTCAAAATGTATTTTGTTATTTCAAAAGATAGGTATTATAAGTATCTGTACATAAAGATCACTTGGATAAAAGATCACTTTATGTAGTAGGTAATTTACTCCGGGTAGAGAGTTTTAAGTGTACTAACAACAAAGGCATTTTTTAAATTCAAGCTACGATAGTTACAGTCTTTTTAAGATAATAATAACATCACAGTTTTATTTTTATTAAACACATTTGGGATTATGCACTCACAATTTTTCTACTGCCTAACTATGGCCGTTTAAAAGTCAAAAGAAAGCAAGCTTAAGCAATACAACACAGTAAAAGTTTAGTGTAAATACTCTAAAATGAATATAACTGAGAATTGTACCAATTCAGCTACCTCAAACAAGGCAAGTTTATAGACAAGCCCTTACAGGATGTATGCAGTATGACTGTGAAACAAAGGAATGACTTTTATTTAATCTACAAAAGAAAACATTTACTCAGATCATAGAGTGTGTTCCAGAGAAGATACTACATACAAAATAGTTATGTTCCTACCATTAAGAATGGTTGCTCATATTAGAGAACAACCAAAAATGACATGCCAAATTTTGGATGGTCTGTTTTTATTTACAGCACTAAGGGATTATGGCTTTTATTTTTCTTGTATTAGTGGCTTAGTTATACAGCAGATTGTTCCTTCATCTAGTACAGCTGAGCCACTGCATTACAACAGTTTCCCAGAGTGTTTAGTGCTTTTTTCCTCCCTGCAGCTTAGTTTTGTTTTTTGTGTCTTTGACAAGCACATTCTGCTTTCTTCTGGTTTATTTGTAACCTCTGACTCATGAACTTGAGGGCCTGAAACCATGTGAGGATGAATGAGGAAGTGAGGAGATGGGCTGGAAGTCCGTAATGTCATTTTTATCACTGTAGGAAGTGTTACTTTTCTTAGTGTCCCTAATACGCTGTGCTAGGAGCAGCATGCCCTGGTAACAGTTCAATAAATCTTAAATAGTGACCTATAAAACTAAATTCCTGTTCCATTTACTCTCTTATGCGTTGAGAATCTGGCACATATGGTGGCTGATGAAACCCTTATATAAAGCTTATTCTCCTACTCCTTGATTTTCTGACTGATCAGCTAGAATACCATAATGCAGGCGGATGTACTGATGATGATTCTACCCTACCAGATGGGGCTATTAAAGCTGTTGGAAAAGGAAGCTTACTCACTGCCATCTGTGTAGGAAGGGACCTTGTTTGCTTATGAACCCAAGATCATGTAGCCATGCAAAGCAGTAAAACACCTAGGATGTCAAAAGAAGTGCAACAAAGCTGAAAGAGAGGGAAGGAGTCAAGCCTGTATCATTTCACCCTGAACATGAAGTGAGCCTTAATTTTAGTATTTTAGTATTTTAACCACCGTCTATTCATAACAATGATGCAGTTACAAAAATGCGTGCCTTTGCTAACGTAGACCATGAAAACCTTTTTATCCCTTTATGATGTACTAAAAGTAGTTGGAATTTTCTTACCTGACGCAGAATAAACATTAGAATTTCAGTCCTATTTGAACTGATGATAGGTGGTTATAAGCACTGGCCAATTCCATTGGGGTCCCTATGATGTTTTACATCTGGGTCCCCCCCGTTTTGCATTTTCTTTCACAGATTCTCCTCATTAACTGCATTTTTCAGTCAGAACCAGTCACTGTAGTCTGAACTAATTTGTGTGGAATACTGGATATGAATGGGCCTAATTCTGTAAAAACATTTTTACTGGCAAGGGACTGAGGCTTTACTTTGTGGTGTGCACTGTCAGAGCTAACAGAAGATCTGGTTCAGAATTCCAGATTGGTACTTTTGTCCTCACCCTGTTCTGCTCTGTCTCTGCTCTCCAGATTCCTTTCCCAGACCTGGAGCAGTGATTGACAAGGGAGATAATTGGCAGGTGACAGCTTGATGATAGGACACATGATCCCTTCCTTCCTGATGTCATGTGGTGTGAGAAAGGGCCCTGAGAAAAGGAAGAGTACTTTGTCCATATGGGGAAAAGGAGAAAGTCATAGTAGTGCCTTTTTAGTCCCATTGTCCAGCAGTTCCTCAAATCTGCAGATTTCAAACCAATCACCATAAAGCTTATACTACAGAGCTGTTTCTCGTTTGAAAGCAGCTATGCCTTCTTATTGTTCAGGCAATCTTATTCTTACTGCAGTCCCCTCCATTTTGTGATGGAGTCGTTCCTTCTTTGTCCTTATTTGTTGGTCCTTTTTCTTGACTTTTTTCTCTTTTCTTCTCCTAGGTGTGATAGCAGTTGTGATATTCATCCTACTTTGCATCACTGCCGTAGCCATACGCATTTATAAAAAAAAAGGCATATACTCAAAAAATGAGGCAAAAGGATCTGAAAATGAAGACAGTGCTGAATCTGCACTGAAAAGTGAGCTCAGCATGCAAAATACAGCCAATGAAAATCAAAAGGAATACTTCTTCTGATTGGCATTCATACTTTAATATAATAATGTGACAGTCTGACTTTCTTGCTAAGCCAGGGGCTCTCAGTGGACAGAAAAAGCTCTTGCACTCTACAGTAAATGCAATGGATTTGAGACTTATTATATTGCATATGTTCGGTCTCAGTGATTGCTGTAGGGGACCTCTTTAAATTACATGCATTCCTTAGCTATTATACCGTAAATGCATTTTATGTAACAGTGAATTAGATATTGTAACCAATTTCATTGTTGGTAGTTTCCGACTCTTCTGATGTTACCTTCTACAACTGAAATTTAATGTACACACTGGATATGATTTTTGAATGGGAAAATTGTTAATGAAGTTATTCTTTTATTTAAAATTTATTCTGAAATTTTGTTCAAGGTGAAAGGTGGATTTTAATAATTCGTGGTACTAAAGAAATTCTGCTGTGTTGCATTGTAGTGATCCCCCTTACTTCCTCAAATGGAAAATGCCTTTTGAACTGCTGTTGGCTAGTGTCAGCATCTGCTTGGAGTCTGATGTCCAAAGCAAACTGTACTTCTTTCCACTGGGATGTAACCAATGTCATCACTATCCTTTCTCTTTGGCAAGCCTAGCAAGACTTAAAACTGAAATGTGTACAAGGTGTTGAAATGCTGTAAAATCTCTTTTGTAATAGGTTTTCACTTATGGTCAAGTGATGGCACCAAGAGACTCATTCTAGGCATTTTAAATAAAATTGGGATCACAAAAAGCAAACCACTTTCCTGGAAAGATCAAATAATATATTAAGCATGGTGAAATTACCATGATCATCCAGAAGATGGTCAAGATTATTGTCCCTGGTAATTACAAATGTTTCTTCTGTTGAGAAGTGCTTTGTGCACTAGATGTATTCTCTGAAAATGTTGTATCTATTATCAGCTCCAGATCTCAAGATTAAGTTGTTCTAAATTATAGAAATTATTTATTATTATTATGGCAATAGAAGTAGGGAATTTAAAGTCTAGTACAGAGGCTGCTACTTGAATACTTATGTTCTTCACCCTTTATAGTACCTACTATACCCCTGCAAGATAAGATCTGATTATACCATTCAAAATTAAACAGGTACTTATTATCCTGAAAAGTAAATAAGAGCTGTCTATGATGTTGTATAAACAAATTATCAGATATAAAGGGTAGGTTTACATTGTTTAAACAGATGTTTGTAAGGTCACTTTAGACACCACAAAGTATCTGAAATACCTATGTGGCCTGGTAGGAATGCTGCAAGTTCTACAGAAGCTATGTGTCTCTTGGTATGTGACAGTTGGGAACCGAGTAGAATACCCCAAGGCATTGAAAATGGCACTAGATACCAATATTTACGTATCTGACACACAGACAAAGGATTTTTGTTTTTCTGTAGACTGAAGACTGTGTGCCTAGAGCTTGGATCTGAGAAAATAATCAGGAATTCTGTGCCCTTGTAGACTTGAGTTTAAAATTTAAACAGCTTTCAGAATTGATTTATATCTGCTCTCATTGAAAATGATGGTAACAGTCATCATTCTTCTCCTCTTTCAGTGAGGAAAATCAAAGCTAGACCCTAGACTGTGAATATTAGAAAATGTTTATCATAGATGCCCAAGAACATTATAAAAACATGGAAACATGACATGGTGTGTCAAAACCTTTAATATGTACATTTATTTACATAAACAGTAGTTGTAAATATAAATGTCCAGCAGATATCGTCTTTTAAAGCTTATTTTCTTCCATCGTTCTTTATCTTCTATTTTCATAATTCTTCATTTCCTTTTCTGCTTCCTACTGTACAGCTTCACTTCATTTTTATGAACGTATTCCCTTTTTTTGGTACCTAGAAGCTCTGCAGTAAGAAATTGTTCAGATTAATATGCAGTGCTTTCTTATTCTTCCCATTTTTCCAATTCTGTGTGTGTCTCTGGTAGATGAATAAGGCTGGGGACTGAGGATCAAGAATGGGCTAGCCATGTCATATATGTATGCTAGCGTATTCGCTGATGCAGTTTGGACCATGATAATAAGTCACCTTTAGAAAGGACAGAATATGGTGAAGGAATGATACTGGACTGTTCCTGGCAAGTGATATGCATGAGAATACCTATTTTGTGGATGAGGAGTGGAGGAGATGAAAGCCTCAAACAGCTCATGAGAAGAACTTAAGTTTGCCACTTTGGATGCTCTCAGTCTAGCTAGTTACTTTGAATGGGAAATTATGAATCCTTCTTTTCAAGGGTCTGACCCAAATTGCTTTGAATTAAGGAGTGATTCTTCCCTGGACTTCTCTGTAATTTAAACTGCCTGCTTCCCTTCCCATGACAGATATGTCAGCGTCCACCTTTTTGTGTCACTTACATCAACAAATCTCTCAGCAGTGATGAGTCCTAGTCAACTCCATTTTTATCAGTGTGGGATGTCGTAACCATGGAGGACAAAACTCATATGAAAATTTTGATTATAATATATTAGATCACCAAAATGAATATTTTGAGTGATTGATAAAAGGCAGACTATTCACACAGGAATTAACCATATACTAATCTTTTTCCTTGCTTTTACTTCTATTTCCTGATTTATTTTTATTGTGTGTCTTAATGGAGGAAAAAGTGTCTTCCCTTAGTTTGTTTTCTTCCAACTGAATAATTATTTTCTTTCCATATTTATCAGAATTTTTAAAAACAACAGGAAGAGAAAAGCTAAGTAAAACCCCTATTTCACAGCCTAATTAGATAAGAGTGGGGAAGCTGTAAATACCTGAGTAAATTACACATTATTTCATTCAAAGACCTTTTTAAGGCATTTTATTATGTGAAGGAGTCTAAGGGGAAAACCAGAAATGGATTCTGTTGAATGCACATCTATCTGCAGATTTGTAGCATACGATAATTATGTCTCTCTGAAGATGCAAATACCCATTTCATCCATAGGAAAAGTGATCATATATTACCTGAATTCAAAATATACAGTTCCTAGTCAATGAAGCAGCATTTTCCATCATTTGCTGCATTTCTATGGCTACAAAAAAATGGTGGCACCGAAGTGTGATGAGACGTTATGCAACATTGTGCTGTCCCTTTTTTGATTCTCTGTTTCAGTGTGTGACCTTTCACCTCTCTGTTAATAAACACTTTTTAAAATAAAGTGAGGAAAATATTTTTTAAAAATTTGTATTAAAAGGTTTAAAACTGACAACAATATAATGTTTTTTTTTTTTAACAGTAAAAATATGTAGAAGTGCACAGAATAAATTGGTGAGTGTGATTATTTATAGATATTAGTGAGCGTTAATGTAACCAATTTACTACACATTGACATATTTTCCATGGAAAAGATATTTTTTTCTCAAGTACTTTGGAAAATAAATAGCAGCATTTATGCTGGGTACATTGTTAGAATTTTGTGTGGGTGCTAGCTACAAGGGGCTTATAATTGTTTATATAGTCAATATTTAGTGCATAAATATGATTTAGTTATGTTTTGGGAAAACATTTTCAAGTACATCCACTGTTTAGATGAGGAATAAGCTAACTGCACAATTTAACATGAAATGTAGTAATAGTCAAAATAAATTTACAGCACTATTATTCATGGCAGTGACATACAAAGAAGAAAGTGTGTAAATGACAAAACAGACAGAATTCCTGGGAGGATTTAGCTGTGTAGAGAAGGGCACACAGATTTAGATTTAGATTTAGATGCCTGGAAGCCTGCTGCACCAGTGTTAGATAAAATCAGAAGTTGCCACTATTGCAAGTCAGTAAAGAATTGATAAGGAAATACCCTTTTGAAATAGAATTAATTACTTTGAGAAATAATTGTAACAGTTTGCCTTCAAGGCAGAGTTGTAGCTGTATAAACTATGGGATGCCACAGGGGAAATGTTCTTTGTAATAAAAATATATCTGCTAAGTCAGAAAACTTACTGCTGAAAAAGCATGTGCCCTCTCGAGTGCATGCTCTGGGGTGAGCATGCAGAAATGCCACCTAATTTCATCAAAACAAGCATCTAATTCTACAGCCAAAAGTATAATGAATCCCCAGTGTTTCTGAACATTTAATGATTTTAGGAATTATCAAGAAGGAATAAAAATGAAGAATCCTACAGAAATCAGAGCTTAATGAAAAGGTGCAATAATGATGGTACTGAAGTAATTTCCGTGCTTTTTTTTTCTTTTTTTTAAGTACTAGAAGATGGCTGAAAGAATAAGGAAAAGAAAGGACCTTCTCTTTAGTCTTTTTAGAACCTTATCTTGGGGCTTTTTGGTGGGAAGGAAAGGTTCAATGGGTTTGTTTACAAAAAGTGCTAAAGCTGCTATTATGAGAAACCATAATAAAAATCCAGACGTGCTTACAGACTGTGCTTTGCTAAGAAGCCGTGCTCATCCTTATTTTTGAAGGACTGTCTGAGAAGTAATTTTTGACAATAAGGCACTGTTCTTTGAATACATTGTCTAAACTTCTTAATCTGTGCTGTTACCATTGTTAAGAAAGGAATCAGACATCACAACTGCATTGCTGGGAGGTGGATGCCTTTCATTCAAACTCTGACATTTAATTTCATAGGACTTCCTAACTTCCAGCTATGATTAAATTCTGATGTTGTTACCATCTGGTATAACTAGCACTGAATAAATCATTAAAAAAGTCCTTATTAAACACCATGGTAAATCCAAAGTGAAAATCCCCATGAGCATGTGAACAAATGTGCATGTGCACACACACATGTATGTAAATGAGCTATGTAGTCAGAGGTAAGATTCTTGGGACTTTACCATTTCCTTTGTATTATGTCAAATACTGAAAACGATCCACAGTTCGGAAACACAACTCTCTCTAATGCTGAAAAAATATCCAACCCATTTCACAAAATACATTTTCACAAGACTTTTTCCAGTAAAAAAAAAAAAAAGCTTACAGCTTGTAATTTCTTCCAGAAAAGTTTGGTAGAAAAGATGTAGACAACCAGGCTGGTAAGTCCTCTCTGCTTTTTTTTTTTTTATTATTTTTTTTTTTTTTTTTAACTTTAATTCCTCTAGTTACATCCAGGGCTTTAGGAATTATTTGATTAATGGCAAAATAAAGTGTTATTCACACATATAAAGTCACTACATCATATTCATATTATTTATGCTGTCCAATATATGTCTTGGAAAAACACTAATCAGTTAATAATTTTTTAACCAGCTATGATGTCATTTACCAATTCACTTAAGGTGTATTTCTGTCAGTCAGTTAACTAGCTTTTAGAAAGCATCAGAACTCGTGCTTTCAGATTAGGTGAGGCAGTGGGCAGCAATGAAAGACTCCTAAATCTGCAAAAGAGAAACAGCTACTCAAAATCCTTCTTAAGTACAAGAAAATTAAAGAGGTTAATCAGATTTCACAAGTGTGTATCTGTTATCAAGAACCTAGTGATAATAGCATGAAAAGAACTATTAAATATATTATTCAGCAAACCAGTAGATACCAGATATGACTTGGTATTTTTTGTAGGTTATGCTCTTTAATACAACGTAGTCTTTGGAATCTTGTTAGAGCTGTGAACTGATGATTATATGTTTTGAAAAGCAAAAGTGCCTGCAAGAAATTTATAAGGCTGATGCTAACTTAACTGAAAGCAGCCATCATAAAATTTCGATTAAAAAAGTAAAGATTGCAGATACATCCCTCCCTCCATAATGTAAGTTCAGTAATGGGTGCCTTATAAATTATTTCAGTAATTAACAGTTGTTCAGCACAGTTCTCCAATAACAGAAGTGTGTGAATTGAGCTCTGAGGAGCCCTAGAATACCTATCCCACCCTTAAGTGTATGGCCTTGAAAACAGCCATTAACCTTTACACTCTGTAAGTACAATAGGGTTAAAATACTGAGGTTTTGACTAGCCTGCTTAATTAATATTTGTGAAGCCCTTTGAAGATTAAAGCCTTTATATAAATGGACGGTGTAATAATAGAAATGCGATTCTATCTTTTATTTAGCAAATAGTGTTATGTAAGTAACATTAATTATCTGTATTTTCATACATTTATTTCAGGAGAGATTCCTTTTTCTTTCAGTCAGAAATAATAGAATTTTCCTGTTCATTTATGCATAGAGTTACACATGAATAAAAAGGAGAAAAACAGACCTTGGACTATTTGGTGTAGTATAGATTTGATTGCATTGCATGTCTTCTTTAATCACCAAATTAGAGCCCAGAACATTTTCATCTAACTAGATGGGTAACAGTTGAAGTAAACAAGATAGGTGTCATGTAGATAAACACAAAACATGGATCATAACAACACATCTACTCTTTTATAAAATGTTTTCTGCTAATTTATTAGCTCAAAGGAAACATCATTTATATATTTTCGATGTAATTCCTAGTTCTTCCTTAGTAGCTTCAGCTGCTTTATTAACCCTATTTTTTGATAATTTTAATTATCACAAAGTTACTTTTCTTTACTTTTCTAACACCAATAACTGTAAGGCTTACCATATTTTATTTTTTAGATGACAGTATAAAAATTTTGCTATGTTCTAACACATTTAATTCTATTGCACATATAAAAATACTCCTTATCTAGCGAAAATCATGTTGTGCATTTATTAACATGCATGTTCTATATGAAGCAGAAAATCTAACAGTAAACATATACTAGTTTCAGTTGTTTTTTTTTATTTGGGATCAGGTTTGGTGGTGTGTCATTCTCCCTTCCCCCCCATGGTAATCAAACAGGGGGTTGTTACTTTTAGCTGAATTACATATTGCTTGTGAACAAATTATTTTAAAAGGCTGCTACAGAATGCTAATAATTTTAAAAACTGTGGACACTTTTACTAAGAAAACACTCAGAATTTTTCAGTAGTTGCAGCTCTTACATACAGCCTTTTTCTTTTCCAATTAAAAATATTAGCAAATACTCCTTATATGGTGTTACCTTTTTTTCTTCCACTACATTCAGTGGCACTAGAAATATCTCAAAAAAGAGTAACCACTCAGTCATGATCCCCTCACTATGGAAAATGGTCAAAAATTTTACCTGCAAAATAATCTGTTATTTACAGATAGGGTGAAGCAGTCCTTTAGCAGTTACTATGTTTTACGACAAAACATACAGGGCCTTACTCTCTCCATGAAATTAATATTTAAATGGTTTGTCTGGTGTAGTGGCCTGTAAATCAGTAACTCATATTTCTCATATTTGGATTATTGGTGCTGTGTTGCTATGATTTTGTCTCTTTGATGTTCAAGTTCATAATATGTGCATGTCTGATTCAAAGTCATTCTTCATTAGTTCATTCATAAACATAAAAGTGACATTCTTCAGGTATCTTACAGATAAATCCTACTTGAAACTAGCAGTTAAGTATATAATAGGTTTTTAAAAATGTGTCATATATTCCTTTACATTGCACATTGATAAAGTTCATTTATTTTTACAGAGCATACTGTGATGGATTTATGATTTATTCCCAGAACACATAGTGGGAATGAAAAGGCAAAATTCATAGAAAAGGAGAAGAATACAAACCCAGAATTTTTTTTGTTGATAAAAATGTTTTTATAGAAGTCCTGAAAAACTATTTTTATGATATTCTTGTGCAGCTATTTTTCAATTCATATGAAGTGTTTATTTGGGATCATGTTATCAAGCACATCTCATTTCAATTATTTCTTTCGTAAAAACAAGCTAACAGTAATTTTAATTTCAAGCTGATGTCTAGCTGGCTGTTTTCCTTGATAAAATATTTCAATCTATAAATTAAGCTCAGCATGAAATGTCTAGTATTTACCTTCTCTCTGCAAAATAATAACAATAATTAATAGTCCCCTGAAACAGTAAAATCTTTGAATGTCTAGAGTTCCCTTGACAGTCTTATTTTATGATTACAAGTAAATCTATTTAGTTAGGAAAGCATTAGCAAACTCTTGTTATTTAGTACTCTGGAATGGTTAAGTGCTACACTTGAGAAGTGAAATGTTTTTAAAATGAGTCAAATAATGGTTATTATGGTAATAATCCTGCCCTTGTGCAGTACCTGCTTGCCCACTGTAGCACTTACTAGTCATTAGATTAAGTCATTTCTGCATTACAAAATTCACCTTAGAGTTCTGTAGTGTGCAGCAATATTCTTAAAAAAAAAAAGTATGTTTGCAGTAAACACATCTCATTGCTTCACAGTAGACGTTTTTACCTAATTTTCCTTTTTTTTTTTTTTTTTTTTTACAGTGTAATGCTCATAATCATATAACTAGTGGAGACTCTATAATTGTAATTACATATAAGTTTGCTGCAATAGAGGTTGCTTTTCCATTAGGTAGCTGTTTTACCATCAGTTAGCTTACAATACGTCAGGATATTCCTTTCCTTCTCACTGTCAGCCAGCACAGCTGTCCTATTTTCATCTTGCTGAACTGTTTCCCTCCAAATTGTTTGCATATCAGTGCTCCTGGGCTGAATTCCAGGGAAAACTATCCTATCACCTATCAGGTCTCCCAAGCACAGAAGTAATCCATTCTGGCTAGCCAAACATCACCGGTAGCATAGTGCTTCTCTGCAGTTCTAGTCTCAGCTGGAAGCTAGAAGGAAGCATGAATACTGCTATTTCTACAGAGCATAATGCTGCAAGGCCCCCTATAGCAGCCACATATGGATATACCTAGCCTGGAGACTTCTTCTCATTACATGCTCAATAAAATGAGTAAGAAAATCAAGGCTGGCAATTTCTGCTCAGGCCCCAGAAAGGAGGCACATGACTTGAAAGGCTGTCAGTAGGCTCTGATGCAAGCTGCAGCTGATCTGCTCAGATTGCTGAGGGGCAAGGTGCAAAGGAGGTGCTGGCCCTAATGGTTCTTCTCCTGTTAGTGGAGAGAAAAACAGCAGTGTGACCTTAGATACACTCTTTGAAGGCATTTCTAGGAAAAAAAATACCACAAAAAAAAAAAAAAAAAAAAAAATAGGAACCACATATAGCAATGAGCACAGGTCTGTCCCTGTAACTGACAGCCAGAAGTGGCAGACCAGTAATGCATTACAGCCTCTTCTGAGCATGTGAAACAGTATCACAGTATCACAGTATGCTAGAGATTGGAAGGGACCTCAAAAGGTCATCTAGTCCAATCCCCCTGCTGGAGCAGGAACACCTAGATGAGGTCACACAGGAATGTGTCCAGGCGGGATTTGAATGTCTCCAGAGAAGGAGACTTCACAACCCCCCTGGGCAGCCTGTTCCAGTGTTCCGTCACCCTCACTGAGAAGAAGTTTCTTCTCCAGTTTAAGTGGAACCTCTTGTGTTCCAGTTTGTACCCATTACCCCTTGTCCTATCATTGTTTGCCACTGAGAAGAGCCTGGCTCCATCCTCATGACACTCCCCCTTTATATATTTATATACACTAATAAGGTCACCCCTCAGTCTCCTCTTCTCCAAACTGTAGAGACTCAGCTCCCTCAGTCTTTCCTCATAAGGGAGATGCTCCACTCCCTTAATCATCTTAGTTGCCCTGCGCTGGACTCTCTCCAGCAGGTCCCTGTCCTTCTTGAACTGAGGGGCCCAGAACTGGACACAATATTCCAGATGCGGTCTCACCAGGGCAGAGTAGAGGGGAAGGAAGACCTCTCTCGACCTACTGACCACCCCCCTTCTAATACACCCCAGGATGCCATTGGCCTTCTTGGCCACAAGGGCACAGTGTTGGCTCATGGTCATCCTGCCGTCCACTAGGACCCCCAGGTCCCTCTCCCCTACACTACTCTCTAACAGGTCGTTCCCCAACCTATACTGGAACCTGGGGTTGTTCCTGCCCAGATGCAGGACTCTACACTTTCCCTTGTTATATTTCATCAAGTTATTCCCTGCCCAACTCTCCAGCCTGTCCAGGTCAGCCACTCCTCCCAGCTTAGTGTCATCAGCAAACTTGCTGATAGTACACTCCATTCCCTCATCTAAATCGTTGATGAATATATTAAATAATACTGGTCCCAGTACTGACCCTTGAGGCACTCCACTAGATACAGGCCTCCAACTAGACTCCGCCCCATAGACTACAACTCTGGCTTCTGTCCTTCAGCCAGTTCGCGGTCCACCTCACTATCTGATCATCCAGACCACACTTTCTCAGTTTAGCTGTGAGGATGCTGTGGGAGACTGTGTCAAACGCTTTACTGAAGTCAAGGTAGACCACATCCACCGCTCTGCCATCATCCATCCACCGTGTTATGTCCTCATAAAAGGCTATGAGGTTGGTCAAGCACGACTTCCCCTTGGTAAAGCCATGTTGACTGCCCCTCATAACCCTCTTATCCTTGACATGCCTTAAGATGGCATCAAGGATAAGGTGTTCCATCACTTTCCCAGGGATGGAGGTAAGGCTGACCGGTCTATAGTTACCCGGGTCCTCCTTCTTGCCCTTTTTGAAGACTGGAGTGACATTTGCTTTCCTCCAGTCCTCAGGCACCTCTACCGTTTCCCAAGACTTGGTAAAGATGATGGAGAGTGATCTAGCAATGACTTCCGCCAGTTCCCTCAGCACTTGCGGGTGCATCCCATCTGGACCCATGGATTTATGGATGTAAGTACAGTATATTTGCTGGGAATTATAGTTCTCTTACCAACCTCAAATTTCCAGGCTGGGGAAATCTGTGTGTGATCTCTATTCATTGGGTTACATGCATTACAGCATAGCTTACTTACCTCATGCTGAGAACTGAGACATTTCACTCAAAATTATTGGATCTTGCTCCAACAGAAACTGTCAGAGACTACCTTGGCTCTACTCCATATACAGCTACATGAGGCAAAAAAATAATACCTTATAATGCCTTAACATCAAACTACCAGAGTCTGTCATTCTCCATTGGACAGGATAAACAAGATTTTCTAAAGCACTTATGTTTATTCAAGGAGCAGGTAACTGTTCAACAAAATGACTGAAATTAGATGGGAGCCATAGAGGTCATCTGGTCCAACACTGCTGCTCAAGCAGGGCCACCTGCAGACAGTCACACAAGACTGTGTGCAGATGGCTTTTGAATGTCTCAAAGGATGGAGACTCCACAACCGTTTTGGGCAATCTCTGTGTCCTGGGTTCAGCAGTAGCAGTCATTTTTTCTCCTTCTTAGTAGCTGGTGCAGTGCTGTGGTTTTGACTTTCGGCCTGGGAACAGTGCTGATAACACCGATGTTTTTAATTACTGCTCAAGTGTTTAGCCTGACCAAGGACTTTGTGAGTCTCATGCTCTCCCAGGGAGGAAGGGAAGCCAGGAGGAAGAAGAGACAGGACACCTGACCCAAACTAGCCAAAGAGGTATTCCATACCACAGCACGTCATGCCTGGGATGCAACTGAGAGTTACCCTGAAGGGCTGGATCACTGCTGGGTGGGGGCAAGGTATCGGTCGGTAAGGTGTTGTACTCTCTTCCCTTGTTATTTCTCTTACCATTATTATTATTATTGGTGGTAGCAGTAGTGATTTGTGTTATACCTTAGTTACTAAACTGTTCTTATCTCAACCCGTGGGAGTTACATTCTTTTCAATTCTCCTTCCTGTCCCTCCAGGAGCAGGGGGAGAGGGAAAAAAGGGGAGGAGTGAAAGAGAGACTGCATGGCTAACTTGACGACTGGCTTAAACCATGACACTCTCTCAATGCTTTTTCACCCTCACAGTGAAAAAGTGCTTCCAGATGTTCAGAAAGAACGTGTATCAGTTTGTGCCCAATGCCTCTTGTTCTGTCACTGGGCATCACTGGAAAAAGCCGCCTTTACACTCTCTCTGCAAGCATTTACACACATGGATGAGATGCCTCCAGAGTCTTCTTTTTTCCAGGCTGAACAATCCCAGCTCCCCAAGTCTTTCCTCACGGGGGAGGTCACCAGTCCCTTAATCATCTTTGTGGCCCTTTCCTGGACTCTCTAGTGCTGAGAGTAGGGGAAAGGATTACCTCCCTCAAGCTGCTGACAGCGCTTTGCCTAATGCAGCTAGGATACCACTGGTCTTCTCTCTATAAGGGCATGTTGTTGGATCATATTCAACTTGCTGTTCACCAGGACTCCCAGGTAATTTTCTGCAATGCTGTTTTCTAGCTGCACAGCCCCCAGCATATACTGGTGCATAGGGTTATTCCTCCCCATGAATGGAGTTTGTATCCATAAAAAATAACACCATTAATATTATAAACATCATTCATCAGCAAAATATCTTCATAAGGCATAAAATTTACCTGATGGTACTTCTCCTTACTGCCCTTAGAGGCACTATATAGTATTGATTTTTTAATTTTTTTTTTTTTTAACTTAAAATGGCAAAATTTCATTTTTTATATAAATATGTAACTAAGCTATATAAAAACATAATATTTCAGCAAAAGCAGTTAAAAGAGATTCAGTAATCATAAGGTTTCAGAAATATTTTTGTTATTGTTATCCTACTAGATTTGCCTTACATCTATAAGACTGAAGGTAGAGTGAAGAGCTATATTCTGCTTTTTATTTCAGCTGTGATCAGACCTCAAACTTTTTATTTTCTTTAAAGTGTGAGTTTCTCAGGGATGTGGCTTCTCATTAGAAGTGATGTGGCTGCATGAGTTGTAAGGAACAGCATTAGACAAATGGTCACCTTTTTTCTTCATGTATATATATGTGTATGCACACACATCTTTTTTCTTCATGCATATTCTAATTGTTAGTATCTCCCTCACCTGTAGCTATTAAAATAGATCTTATTAAAATAGAATTGTGTAAAAAATAATAAAATTAAACAAAACAAAAAGCAAAGCATAATCCTATGAGATATTGTGGGGTTTTTTAATATAATTAATAAAAAATGCTGTAAATTCTTGATTTAGTTTGTGAATCTATTGCATATATCAGTTTTTATGGCATTGTTTCCACAAAATATAAAATTAGTAGGCTAGAATGAAAGGAAAAGTAGCCTAAACCTAAGAAATACTGTTGAAAATTATCAGAACAATATGTAATAATAGACTGTCAAATATCTATATATCTTTAGGATATACCCAGTAACAAAAGACTTTAAAATAGATATTCAATACACTAGCAATTTTCAAGATTCTACTTGGGTTTCTAAATAGTATCTAAAATCATATAATTTCTCTAAAAAACTGCCACAGCAGAAGCACAAATTATCTGGTACAATGTAAATAGCTTGCAGTACAGTTGATACATCTAGAGCTGAGATTAGTATATCTGATGGCTTAACAATTGTAACAGTGCATTTCACTAGACCATGTATTCCTTATTTAAGACATCATTCTGGATTTTTGTTGTTTGTTTGTTTTATTGCCTATAGTCTGATAGAAAATTCAAACTGTCTACATTATTGTTTTTATCTTAGTGGTGCCAAGAGATTCAAACTTAGACAACAAACCTGTTGAAGTAATGCAAGAATACGCACAAATGTAGACATACAGTATGAGATGGATTCTATCTTGAACAGCCTATCTAGTAAATGGCAGACACAGGCAAAGTAAATGAATTGACAAAAACACTGGAACTGTCAGGGCAGGAAGTTCATCCCATTATTCCTTTTCTTCTCTTTAACCACCAGCTCAATTTACCTCCACACAGAACATTTTCTATTTGTCTTATACAGACATCATCTTCTCTAAGCCAAGAGATAGGAGATGCAATATAATTACATATCCTCTAATGTAACATTTTCAAATATAAAGTGAAAATAAAAATACCTAATCTTTAATTTTAATCTGGTTCTAATGAAAATACCATGAAAACATTTTGACTTATAAAACTAAAAGACTGTCCTTAGCCACACTTCTTTAAACAGCAGTAAATAATATTAAAAAACTATTATTTTGTTCTGTCCATGTGTATCTGTCTCTATTTCTCACTTTCTCAGAATGTTGGGGGTGACTTGTCAGTGAATTGGATTCTTTGATGACAATGTAAAGCTAATGAGAATTGAAATGGATTTACTAAAACTGAGTGTAATAATAAGAAAACTTCATATTGAATGATTACAAGCTGGTTCCCACTGTCAACAGGATGTGACATTCAGTATTCTGCAGGACAAGGGGCAACTCATATATGTACCTTGGGAACTTACCCCAGTGTGTCTCTCATAATTCAGGGTTGGTTTTTTGTACCATGAAATGCACTGAAAGAGTAATTTGGAATATAACTTTTTTATACCTGGCTTTCTATGTGAATAAGAGATTAAAATGATCAAGAAGGTGTCAGTGGCAAAACTGTTGTTGCTACCACAATAGTATCAGTTGCTCCTGATTTTTTACTTCAGACCATAGACATTGTTTTGTTCTGTGGATATATTTTTAGATATATATTTCTAAAATTGATTGTTTAAAAAGAAAAAAAAAAAAAAGGTAAATAATCATTCCTGAAATACATGTGAGTTTGTATGTTACATGAAGGGGGATCTGTTAACCAAACCATTCTGGCTAATTTATTTAATGGGCAAGAAATTTATATTTTAAAATACAAAACTTCTGGGTTAGCTCTCATATATTTTATAATTATAGTTTTATTTTCCTAACGCAGCTGACAAGCAATTATTGCCCTGGGGAGCTGACCTTGCCTGTGGACAATTTTCTGAGACCTGCTGGCAATGCTCTTCAGGGTGCTTCCCAAACGAAAAGCAGTGGTGAAGGCTCATTAAAGTCTTAATCAGTGTCACTCTAAACAAAGCAAGACATGGCAGCCAGTTCAAGGTGCCAGGGCCCAAGCAGTCAGCACCTGGCTTTTTTATTTTAAAAGTTATTCTGGCCATATGTGCACATTCAGGACAAGAGAAAGGAGGCTAAAACAGGTTCAGAGGGATACTTTCCTTGCAGGGTGGTGAATATATCAACAAGTACAGTGAAAACACAAGAGGTCTTTATACTACAGCAAGGCTTATGGAAGTTACACATTTAACAAATTGACAAGTATTTCTATTTGAGACATGTTTCAATCATGGGTATAAATAAAGAGGTAACTGCAGTCATAAAGTAATCTTTAGAATATGAATATGAACAAAATTTTCTATACTTTTACAAAAAAGTAAGTCACACCATTGTTTTCCTAAAAATTACAATCTGTCAACATCAAAAAAGTACTTATATAAAGGGTTTTAAATGAAGATTTTTGTAACGTGAAAATCTTTATGCTTGAAAATGAAGTTGTCAGGAGTTTACGCATCCACCAGCTAAAGAAATTCCTTGGAATCAAATTACTGAAGCAGTTCTAGTGACACCTACCTCAGCTATAGCACTGAGTAAGAGGATGAAGCCTGGAAGGACCTCTTTTCTGGGATGGGAGGCCTTTCTCAGTGCCATTGAAGAGAATGGACTCCTCTGGCAGAAGCTGGCTGGTATGATGGGTAGGAAAAAGGAAGAGGTGGTCAGGGGGCTGCTGCCATGCTTCATTTGGGCCGCTGGAGCTAGATATCACCCTTCCCCACATTACATCTGTGGCCTTACAGAGTGAAATGTTTTTCAGTGGACATCAAGGCACAGGATGTTCTGTGCTCCGAAAATTATGAAAGCAAATTTCTTAGTTCCTGTATCAGAATTTATTCAGTGCAGAGCAGAGAAAGGCAAAGAATAGAATTAGTGGATTTTTTAGGAAGAATTGGTGGAATAGACTGTAAGAACCAGCAGCACTAACATCAGAGACAGAGTGGAATCACAATTGGAAGAGCTTCCTATATAACAAAGGTCAAAAGTTCACAACTGTAAGAAAAATTTGCAAATGACACAAACCATAAAGTTTCTCTGTTTAGGATTTAATTGCTAAAGTTTCTTCAAGACCTCAGCAATACAGTCATGTAAATTTTATATATATTAAAAATATACACATGTTATGTAAACCAGTTTGAGTCCTATGGTGTCTTGTTTTCTTGCCCCTGCTGTGCTTTTCTTTTTCCTTGCTTTCACTGCATCAAAGGCAAAAATATCTTCTCTTTCCTCACTTAAAAGCATTTTGTAGTTAGAATGGGCATGATGATTTTGCAGCTGCCTATCATTAAAAGAAATTCCATCTATGCCTTACACGCCCCCAAAACAGAGCTTTATTTTGAAAAATGCATTCTTTCTGTGCAGCCCTGAGTGTGAGTTCTAATGGAATTTTAATTTTCTTAATACCATTAGGATTCACTGTTTCTTATACAGAATGAAACTCTGAAAACACCTTGTGAGTTCAGGTTAGAAAAAGTCTGTACGTAAGGACAGAAAACAAGTGCCATTGTAGCATATAGACTTATAAACAAAAATATTATTGTGACATGAGTATAATATTCACTTTTCATTTAGTATTGACTTATTTTAGTAAAAGCTAGAAATCACACATGTAAAACTATAGCAGCTGAGCTTGCAGAGCTTCAGTTAGCAGTGTGGCATGTCTTTCTAGTATTCTCGTAAAAGACGGCACCAGAAATATCTTTTTCTCAGCACTGTTTCCCAGTTTTCAAATATACAAGAGCAAAAGCCAAAGTAGCATGTCATGATACAAGGCAAGAGGGAGATGATCAAGGTTGCAGTTCAGATGACTGCTTCACTTGCTTGTAGTGAGAACCTTTTTCCTGTTATCAGAAGTGTCGTTCATTGCCCCAGAGCAGACCTTGGAAGTAAGAACAGAGGTCACCAGGCTGCCTGCAGGGAGGAAAAAAATAATCTAAAAATGCAGCTAGGCTTTCAAATGCTGCTGCTTCCTAGCGGAGGTTTGTCTTTTAATCTTACGTACAGCATAGCTGTCTCTAAAAATTTCCTCTTCTATTAATTTTATCTTGTCTGTAGATGATTTTCTGGCAAAGAACAGCCACATACCCAGATCAGCAAGTGCCTACATGGAGTTCGACATGAACCAAGGAACAACAAAAGGTGAAGGAGGATGGGAGCGAGGCACTGGGAGTGAGAATCCCAGCAAGATAAGGAACTGGAATTTACTGAGTTGCTAAATTGAGGACTGTTGGAAAACTTTGAAGGTCAGGTTCTCACACCTGTGCTTAACCAATTATATGTTAGTTGTTAAGGGCCTTACAGATATGTATCAAATCACAATGTGCCAAGTTAGTGAAAACAACTTTAAGAAATAGTATATAAAGAGTTAGCTTTCTAGAATAAATGGCTTTGTCTGATCACATTGATCTCCGACTGAGTCCCTTCCGTGACACTTGTCCTACTTGGAAAGGACTTGAAAAGCTCATCTTTCATTATTCTGAAAGATAATGTTCATTGCTGATGTGAATTTTGGAAACAAGGGCTGAGATTTTGGTCTAGCCATATAAGAATGTATTCATTATGTGATGTTACATATAAATAATCTTACACACAGACCAAGGCTAATGGGTTCCAGAATAAAACCTGTGACAGGGAATGGGTAGGGAATGCAAGCACCTGAGAAGATGTGTTTGCAGGTCAGTAATTCATCCTTGTCTCTAGACTTTCTACAGTTACTACACAGCAGTAGTTGCAAATATGCAAGTATTTTAGTCAAAATTAAGCAGATAGATACTAGCTTATTTCAGTTGTGAGGTATATATACTTTATGAGCTCTCAGGCAATAGGGAAAAAAAGAAAAACAACAAAAAAATAAAGCCTTCCCAACCCCACTGTGTTATCATGGCTCAGAAGGAAAAAAGATTACAACATTTAACACCTCAAGGACAGATACTAATATTGAAAATCTCTTTTTCAGCAATCTTAATAGTAAACAAACGGCACTTGCCAGCAGCAATGTCTTTATTCCTTGGTTTATACTCTAGACACATTACCAGGCTTATCTCAGGTTTTGGTGGGAAAAAAAGGAAAAAAAAAGAAATCCAGAACTAATTTTAAACAAGGACTCAAGGTCTCCTACAAAATATATTTAAAACTCCCTGTATTTATTTTGCAGCTGAGAATCTGAAAATATATAAAACATATTTGTCTATAGAGAATGCATTTTGTTACTTCTATCTAACTTGGAAGAGGAGACACTATGAAATAGTAAAAGAGAAATAGAAGCCAAAGGTCAATAAATTTCAATTCTTGCCAGTGAGGATTTAGTGACTTATATGTGAACTGGTAAGAATGTATTTTTGTTTATTTTTGCTGCCCTCTTACAAAACCATTTCTATGGCACACTTAGGGAGGAGGGGCATAGAAAGGCAAAATGGAGGAGAAAATGTGAGTCTGAAGGGGTTAATAAAACTTAATTGAAATAAGAATAAAAAGCATCTTGGCATCCAATCCCTCCCATTGGCAAATATTTCTTGTTCCATTCCCAGAGATGAGATGTTTTCTGGGGCAAACTATCTGTGGCCAAAGTTAGTTCATTCACTTGTCTTGTAAATAAATTGAGATATATAGGACCAAATCAGCTCTGAGCAACAGAAAGTAATACAAGGTAGATGGTGCAATCAGCACGACTGGAGTTTGTTGTTCCTTCTTCCCTAATCTGCCTCAGATAATATATAGTTTTTTTCAGTATGCAACATAAGACTATACTGTTTACATATTTATAGTAAAATACTGTATTATCTACTATATATCATATCACAGATGCTATGGTGTTATAATGCTACACAGTGTATTCAAAATATAATATGTTACAATGTAACATGTTATGGTATTGTAGTTAATATTGCAGTATTTTATTTAAAGAGCTAAGCAATTATTTTTATTTTCATTATTAAAATAAAAAAAAAAAACATTTCCTACTGCAGGAAATATGTAGAACCAAATGGATTTCTGCAGCCCTTTATATAAATGACAGCCAAACTTTAAGGCCCTATCTTCTGGGATTAAATAGACCATTTACTTATTATTCAGTAGCTGCTACAAAATGCTGCAAAAAATGAAAATCCGTTTTAAACTTTTTAATTTCCTTTCTGCAAAGAGCAGGCATATGTTTTCCCTTGAAAAATACAGATATGGTCTTTGACATTTTCAAAAAATACTCTAATTTTTAAATATGACTAGTCTAACTTTTTATAAACTTTTCATTACCTTCATAAAATGGTAAAGATGAAAAATTTTCAGGACCAGCTAAAATACCTGGCTATAAAAAAAGGTTATTTTGTGGGTTAATCTAATCAATTATCAAAAAACATTTGCTGTTCATCCCTGCCTAGATTCAAATTTCACTCTCAATAAATTGCAAATGCAATGCTAAATATAAATGTTCTTTGAATTTATAATGCAAAACTTTGTCCCTACAGGTATGGGGGGAAAAAAAAGGGAAACAAAAAAAGGAAAAACCTTGACAAGGTTATACAGTTTCTCCTAATCTATTTTTCTACTAGATTAAGTCCCTATTTCATCATTCCTGCAGATTTACTGATCATCAGTTTAGTCTTGCTTTATACCTGTGACATCTTATTTTAGTAATCTACACCCATATGAGTGGCGCCAACAGCTCTTTAAACATGTAACTTGTGCAATGTGAAGCAATATACCGTATTCAAATGCTGAACTCTTCCTTGTTAAGAACTTCATGTACAACAATATGAAACTACTTCACTGACTTTAATGTCATGTCTGTACTTAAACCTTTAAAAAAAAAAAAATACTGTCATTTACTTGGTTGCAATTTAAAATTGAGAATAAACATCTGGCAAGCCTTTGTTATTATAGAGTACTGAGAAAATCAGGGAGAGGCAAAGTTTTTGAGAAGCTCCCTAGCCTTAAGCACAGACCTAAATACATATATTGTGAGAGTACACTACTTAATTTTTTTTCCAGACCTGCCTGAATTCTGGGGAATCTAAGTCTTGTAAATGGCCCTTTTCTTACAGTTCTAGTCTAAAGCAGTGTAAAAAGAGGGGTCACCTATTCACATTTGCTTTTGGATTAGAATTATGTAGTGTGTCCCCAGGAAATTCAAAATACATCTCTGGAATCTTATAAAATGCAGATAATGGGGATTTCATTCCTCAGTAATATCTCTTTTTTGTGTCATTTCAGTCATTCATTTAATTGTTGATTTTCTAGCCTGCTTATAAGTAAAGGATCTGGTCCAGAGGTAGTAGTTAGCTGAAAAGGAGGATCCAGAAGATGAGGGTCCAATGGTTTGGGGCATGGAGTAGCTCTGACCATCAGAACTGTCACCACAGCCAGGATGGCAGTGGTCTGAAATGCGGGAATATGATTGTTGCTTCCTTGCCTAGTGTACTATCACTGCTGACAGTTCTTGTAATTTAGTGATGAGTGCAAGATTGGGGAGAAAGGAAACGTGCACCAGGATCATGCTGCTACCACCAGCTGCATTGCAACATTGGTCTGACTAGTAGCCAAAAAAGGAAGCTTGCAAAGGAGAAAAAAAACCACATGAAGACTCCATTATGAAAAACTAATTCAACTTCATTGTAAAATACTCTCTGGATCTGCAAATATGTCCTTATAAATTGTGTATAAGCAGACATGCCAATGAGTTCTGCAAGCAGTAGGAAACGAATGTAGATTGGAAGTTCTGAACTCTCATGTATTCTTCAAAACTGAGATTTGGATTTTGGTGACAATTTTTTTAGGGAAAATGAGTGTGAGGAAAAAAAAACCAAAACAACAACAACAAAAAAAAACCCAAAAAACCAAACACTTTTAAGAATTTTCTTAAAAGACAGATCATTGTAGATATCTTTTAAACAACAGAATATAATAATCTTATCACAGTTAGTAGTTCTGCAACATTAATACTCAGTAATACCTCAATTTTCACTGATATTATTGTGTGCCTTTTTGTTCTTGATGTGAAATAGAAAAAGAGCATTATGTGACTTGACCCCCAGGTAGTGTGCTGTCTTAGGATCATACTGAGGAAGCACATATAGGATAAAAGGGCAAAAAGAACAACCTTGTTCTTAACTTTTTTTTTATTTATGGTTGGGTTTGTTAACAAGAACTTTTACTCTGTAAGTACTTAAGCACCATTGCAGTAAGAAACTATAATGCTGTTTACTGGCAATGAGTATGTTCTATATTATATGGGAGACAAATATTTTATATATTTTATTATTTCCTTACATTGCTTCAGTTTTTCTAAGCCACCTAGGGTGGTTTTTTTTTTGTTTGGGTTTGTTGGGTTTTGTGGGTTTTTTTTTTTGTCCCTTTCCACTTAGCACTATTTTAAAAATAAATTGATTCTACTGTTTTGCTTTTTGCAGGACAGATAAAAATAACAGCTAAGTTCATAGCTGATTAAGGTTAATACAACTGTTTTGTTTATAATTTCATTTGCAGTTTGTTAGCCTAAATTTCTAATATGAGAATATCAGGGTAATTTCTTATGAGGAAATTTGTAAATTATTTTAATGCTCTAGTTGATTGGAAGAGCTGATTGAAATAGCATGCTCCCAGATCATTCTTCTTGACATGGAAATATTTAAATATTTACCCAATATATATTTAACCTATATGATTATAAAGCTTTCACCTTCATTTACTACCTTTTAAATAATAAAAAAAGGCTGTTTAAATATTTGCTCATGGACTTTATGACTACTTATAAGTTCTAAAAATGTGACAAACACTAGAAGCAACTATAGGAAGAAATGATTGTTTTGACGAGCTCTTTCAGTGACAGGGGCATCCCACATGAAGTAACTTTCAAGGTCTACTTTTGCTAGCTAAACAGAAAATAGGGCTATATAATAACATAAAATTGTGAGATTTGGCAGTGACATATTTGTATGCATCTGGTTTTCTGGATATGTTTTTTCCAGAAATGGATGAGGGAACCTTTTGACAATTATATCAGTTTTTTTCAGTACCAATCCAGAAAGAAATTACCTAAGAATTTTTGCTATATGTGTACTCACACATTTTGCATGTGCATGTGTTTGTATATGCACAGTGCACAGCATAACAGAACTCTAATCCTTAAGTGAAGCTTTAATATTTTATTGCAATGCAAACAGAAAATAATAAAAGTTTATAGACTTTAGTTGCTGGATAATAAGAACTGAACTTTCTCCAATAACAATCACAACAGTCCAGTTTATGCCCTTGAACTCAGGAGGGTTAGAGAGAAGGGACAGCCAATCCCCCACTGCTTTTAGCTGTGTAGTTAGATGGATGTCACTTTACAGGAGCTGAGAATTTGGTTCATTATAATTTCTGAAGCTTTATTACTCCTGTAATAAGCTGACACCATGCTTGCAGGTTTTCCAAGCTCCGTTTTTTTTTCAGACCCAGGGCAAAGCAGCTCCATGGTGCCTGTACAGCCATTCCCAGAGGCAGAAGTGCCCGGCTGCCAAGGATTTTGGAGCCAGTGTAGTCTGAGATGGAAGTTCTGTCATGTAATTTCTGCAAGTAAATAAAGGATTGAAGAGCTAGAGCTTTTGGCTTGTCAGCAGTGCTAAAACACTGTCGTGAAGACAAAAAAGGGACAAAGGTTGTGTCTCAACAGAATGTGTAATCGGTCAAGCATCTCTAGGGACCTAAGTATAAATTTGGGTACAAGCAGGTTTAGACAACATTAGAGTGATACTATAGCACAGTTTAATGAACACTTACTTAAATTTAACAAGAGAGTGATTTTACTAAACAGGATCTGAGACCTTATTATGTCAAAATAGAAGGAATATTAAAACAAAGAAATTGCCTCTTTGGATCAGTTCAGTGCTGCGTCTGGCATGGAGGTGTGAGCCTGACAGTGACAGATCCTCCAGAGGAAGGCACAGCAAGCTGCTGACCTAGCTGTTGGCAGATTTTCTTGCATAGGCAGTTTCTTCTGACGGAAGTGACTTATGCTCTGAGGTATGAGGATTTACATTTTTATCCTATCTAAAGCATTTATTCATGTTCTTGATTTACACGTGAATGCCAAATCCTTTGTCAATGCCCTTAGTCACAACCCCTGTGGTCTCTTTTAACAGTAAGTCCTATTGGCTGGTGGTACATGTTCAAGAAGCCCTTCCTCCTCCTCCCCAAGCTTCTCTGGTTTACATCCAATACATTTGCAGTTTCATACAAGGGTAAACAAAGACAAATTTATTTAGTGGAATAAAAAGATATGGCCAAGGTCGTGGAGGAGCTAGTTTGAAAGTGAAACTAAGGTTTTGGCAAACCCAGCTTTAGCATCCGATGGTGTTCATGTTGCTGGAGAACAGACTGGGGCTCACTGGAAGAACTAACAGGGCTGGGAAGGACTTTCACTTGCCAGAAGGAGCCCTTGCAGCTTATTGCACAAAGTGAGCTATCCAATAAAACTAGTTCTGAGAAAAAATGTGAGCTTAAATCTTTATTTGACAGTCATGGCCATGAACCTTACGTCTGGAAGTGCTGTTCACTTGGATGGGGGAATATGTAGGCTCTAAAGCCCATGTTAAGGCAGGCAGTGAATCCCACTGGCATGTTGACCTGAGCAAGGCACAGACAAGTGTTCCTATTGCAGGAGAGCTGCCCATCATGTCCACTAGCACATGTTCAGACACTTGGAGATTTTTATTACCTAAGACTTAGGATCACTAAGGTCTTACAGAGTTAAAAAGTTTTGAGATTTTAGGTACTTTGTCATAGGCATGCTCTTCCTAACTAGCCCACAGATTTGTGTGCAAATTACGTTATGCACAAATACAGAGGACTGCAATAGCTTATCCAATGTACTGAGTTTTAGCTAAGAAATACTCCATTACTAATAAGGAAGTGAGTCCTTGAAAATGAGTCAGAATAACTGTGTGGGTTTCAATACTATGTCTGTCTTACAGAGGATGAAGTTTTGGGTCAGATGATGAAAACTTCAACTTTCAAATAAAGCTTTTATCAACGGGTGGGCATGGTTGGAAGGAAATGTGTATTGAATTTCAATTTTCTCATAAAGTTTAATCAAGATTTCAAATGGAGCAAAATGAGTATAACATAGGAATCAAGATCCTCTGTGCCACTGAAGCAAAATGAGTATAGTATGAGAATCAAGATCCTCTGTGCAGGTTTGAAAAGAGAAATTTTCTCTTCTATACGGAACATAAAGGAATAACTTGGAAAGAAAATTAGCATATCATTTTCTATTTCAGTCCTATGAAAGAGAGTTAGCATGAAGTTTAACTTGCTGTTTCCTTAACGAATAATTTCACCATACCTGCTTTGTACAATATACTTTATTTGCATATCAATGCACTGAGCCTCTGCAATTGTAGAAGAAATATATTATTTTTCCACACTTAAAAAAAAAAATCCAGTTCCCAGTAAACATTTGCAGTAAATATGTACGTACATTTTTATGGTGGAAAGAAACAACATATTGGAAAGCTGATAAAACAAAGTGTGGTAAAAGGAGCAAGGACTGTATGGGCTGAAGGACAGACAAATAACTGTGTTCATCTAGTATCTTGTTGTATTATACCAAATGATGTTTTGAAAAAGTAAAAATTAATTAAGAACTCCTACTGCCTAAAGTAACTAATGTTAATTATTTCTCTGATGGCAGGTGTTTTGTGAAATAAAAATCTGAATTAAAGAAAGATTATTTACTTTAATGGTAATTATGCAAATTGTTATCTTGTTTCCCACTCTAAGAAATAATGACAGCCATAGCTTACGCAAAAAGTATGTCCTTTGTTAATATTCTAGATTCTTTGCACTAATTTGTAAGCTCAACATGAGCAATGTGCTCCTGCAGCCTAGAAAGCCATCTGTATGCTGGGCTGCATCAAAAGGAACCTGACCAGCAGGTTGAGAGAGGTGATTCTCCCTTTCTACTCTGCAATTGTGAGACTCCAACTGAAGTACTGTGATCAGTACTTTGAGGCTCTTGGGCCTCAAACACAAGAAGGATGTGCACCTGCTTGAACAAGTCCAGAGGAGGGCTGTAAAGATCATCAGAGGACTGGAGCACCTCTTCTGTGAAGACAGACTGAGACAGCTGAGGTTGCTCAGCTTAAGAAGAGAAAGCTCTGGGGAGACCTTAGAGCAACCTTCCTGTACTGAAAGGGGGAATCTACAGGAAAGCTGGAGAGAGACTTTTTGCAAAGGCATATAACAACAGGACAAGGAGGAACGGCTTTAAGGTGAAAAGGGGTATATTTAGGTTAGATATTAGGAAAAAATTCTTCACTATGAAGGTGGTGAAACTCTGGCACAGGTTGCCCACGGAAGTTGTGGCTGCTCCATCCATGGCAGTTTTCAAGGCCAGGTTGAATGGGGTTTTGAGCAACCTGATATAGTGTCAGGTGTCCTTGCCCATGGCAAGGGGGTAGGAACTAGATGATTTTTAAGGTCCCTTCCAGCCCAAACCAGTCTATGATTCTATGGTGATTTTATGATTAGTGCAAGATATGGGAACTTGTAATACATCTGACCAAGTAATTGTGTTGAGTGTGTGATATTTTCACATTCCCTCCAGATTATTAATGATAATGGAAATACATATTTCTTCATTAAACTTCTTCACTGTTAAAGTTTTAAAGTGAGCCAGCTCTAGAATCCTGAAATATTTTGGCTCCAGCATGCTAAGAGGTGGATGACAAGAAGTTATGTCTCCTGTAAAAGACCAGAGTTGCTATGGAGGCGCCTCAGACCATGTGAGCAGCACAGGAAAAAAACTCCTGGCAAAGGAACTGGCCATAGTTGTCCATGATTCAGAAATAAAAACTGGAACAGAAGTGCTTTGCCATAGAGCTACCCTGAAAATCTGAGAACTGCGTTTGCTCTTTGTGTTACTGGAGTTGCAGGTTTAGAAATGCTGGTCATCTCCAAATGGTCATTCCTATCACATGCACAAGCATGGCCTCTCAGAGACACTGTGATCATTGACACTGTATTAATGGCAATGATCTGCCCAGTTTTCCATTGTTTTTTGGCAAAGCAAAAGAATCAGAAAGTATATTATATAAAAGGAGAGAAACAGTGATCTCAGGACTCCTATTGATTTAAGATATATAAACTAAGTAGTGGGTAATCTAGTGGGAAAATAAAGTAAATATTTGATTGTAGGTTGCCATACAGTCTCCATCTAACTAGGAATATTATCACTTGTTTAAATGAACTAGGCCACTATTTGTTGTTTTGAGGTTAAATTTCTATATCTTCATGTCCAGGGAAGAGTTTTTTAAAAAGTCCTCAGGCATCTGCAGTCCTAGATATGGATCCCGCACAGCATTGTATAACATTCAATTGTTCTCTTTAACTCCAAAAATCCATGTGAAAAGTAACTTTAGACCTGTCCTTGTAATTAAACTGGAAGGCTAGCAATCTGTAGCTGTGGCTGGCAGAAGGAAGAGCCAGGGTGTTTCTATCAGTTTATTTTAGTTGGGCATGTAAATTGATTGAAATGCAAAACTAAATTTTATAATTTTTCTTACTAACATTTTACTGACTTATAATACTACTTTAATGTTAAAATCAGGCTATCAATGAAGGCCAGTTAAGCAAAAATAGAATTTTATTATTATTGGTTAGTTTGTGAGTATTTGCTGGTTTGGTTTTGTGGTTTTTTGTTTGTTTGTTTGTTGTTGTTGTTTTTTGTTTTTTTTTTTGTTTTTTTGTTTGTTTGTTTGTTGTGGTTTTTTTTTTTTTTTAAATTTTATTTTTATTTTTACCACTTAGGTACTCCTCCATATTTATTAAATATATTTATTACAAAGATATTTATTAAATTTACTAAATAGAATTTATTTGGAACTTACAGAAGAGGTTTCTGTTTTCCCTGCTAATGGGATAATTTTCTACGACAAGTGTTGGGCACATATTGAAAAAACCTGCCAGCATCTGTTCTGGCAGAAACTTCCTTCCTAGAGTAAATTTGATGTGTGTCTTCATATGAGTTCAGTATGATTTACTCCTTCATTATTTTATACTGCCATTCTAATCCTCCTCTTCCCAAGAATATCATGGTTTATTTTTTTTTTTTTTTTTAAATAAGAATTCTTTCCTTTTCTTAGTTATGCACATATTTATTAGATAAGGAGTGCTCTGCTTTATTGGACTGATTATTAAGCAACTTCCTACATCTTTTAGTCATTGCTTTAGTATGAGATTACTTTTATGTGAAGCCCCATATTCCCCAAACAATAAACACACTAAAAAATATACATGATACATGATACATGGTACATGAAGATACATGATACATTATATAGAGGTGCGAGTGTCGATAGCTTGTATCTGGGCTCTTAGTTGAAGCTATTCACCATTGTGATCAATCATTTAAGCATGAATTATTTGGGGTTTGGTTTATTATATTAAGCTTGGAGGACCAATCTCTTTTTTTATGATTTTATAACAAACTGCAGTTCTGAACCAAAATAGAATATATATGTAAATGAGTATTCTAGCATTCAACTAAGACATATTTTTTGTTATTAGTTCGTTGACTTTTACCATTTTGAAAATAAATTTAGAAACTGAAAACTTCATAACATAACTGATGAAGAAAGGCCTGACTTTATCATGTTGATTTGGGAAATCAGATTTTGCCCACTGTAATCCATTATTCATACTTGCCAAGATATTCTGAAATAAATTTCAGTGCTGTGGCAGATTTTATATAAAGGAATATGACGGTTTTTCAGCTTGTCAGATAATTTGACTGGCTACACTGTATAAATACTGAGGATTTTAATAATTACTCTTCTGCACGTCATGCTTCTTGCAAACATAATTCATCTTTCTTGAATTGTCTGTCAGATGGCTGCTTCTATCTGAAATTGTAATTTGGTGCTAATTTGAATCCACCAGGTTTCAGGTTTTGGTGTTTATTAGTGTTACTTAAGTGTATGAAGAATAATAGACAATCAATCTACTGAACTCTTCTATTTCTTTTATATAATTATGGTACGTATATATATGTGTGTGTGTGTATGTGCTGGTATGTTTTAAAAAGAGAGAAAAAAAACTCCCTTGTGCAGGCAAAAAGCCAGAGAACAGGAGTAGCCGGGTGATATTTCACCACAATTTTCAGTTCCCTGTTTATCGAAAGGGAAGACAAGTGTGCATTTTGCTCCAGCTATCTACATAGGACAGTTGGCTCCTTAGGGACGACAGTCAGCTGGCTTAGGTTAAAGCAATCCCCAGGCCACTGTAATCTATACAGAACTTGGATTGAACAATCTGGGAATGCCATTTATTTCCTCATGTAAATGTATTTCCTCTTAGCAGAGAAGGCCTTAAAGTGTGATAAGGCAAAGGACTGGCAAACTCAAGGTAATATTTTCTAGTCCTTTAAATAAATTAATTATTATTGCTGTGATGCTTTACAGTATTAAATATTTGTTGTCTGTGTTATCCTTAAAATAAAAGCTGTCATAAGAAAGAGTGGGTATACAGGAAAAAGATGTGGCTCTTTCTCCCTAAGTTCCCACCCTAGTTACAAAGCAGGTCTTAAGAGATTGGATGAATAAGTAATATAAAAAGTACCACATGGTGATAACAAGTGCTCCAAGTATGGTCTGCCTTTGCTCCTGGCAGTCATATTCCTCTCACTGCAGTAGCAATTTAAGGCTACAATTTCAGTTCAGAACAGAAACGCCATAACAGACCCAGTTGGCTGTATCAAAGTGTTTCTAACCCCACTTTTTCCATATGCAGGAATAAGCCAAAAAAGCATAAATACAGATTTCTTTAGTCAAGCAGTGTGTTAAATGACAGGTGCCCATGCAATAAAACATGCTTACAGTGTGAACCAGCCTAAGTCTAAGAAATAGAAGTCCACTTTACATATTATTCATTTTCTGTTTCTTTTACCATGCATGTCTTGGTTCATCAATTTCCTTTACCTATTTACTAAGCACGTACCCAAAGCCCAGTGTTTGCAACAACAAGTAATCAGTTCATACATGCATTTTTTATTCTATATTTTGCTATTCTATAGTAACGTAGGTGCATGCAAGCCTTTTCAGCTTATTCATGAGTACAGATGTCCTCCTCATTAACTTATTAACCAACTGCTGCTCAGCCTCACTTTCAGGCAGTCTGTAGTTTGACTGTACAACTGCAGTACTGAAGATAGCCTGTCTTCCAGACAGCATAGCTTTACTTTCTAACAAAAATGACACATAATCAGAATGCCATTCTGTCTTTGTATTTTCAAGGAATTTTTGATTCAAGACTGTTATCAAAAGGTCTTTAGATTAATCCCAAGTAAATAGCACATCAAAATATAATTCCTAATTTTACATATATTTTAATGTTATTACAAATTAATGATTTAATTATAAATATTTTTACCATAACTTGACTACACAGAAAAAATCTCTTTGAGTTGCTATTTGTTTTGATTTGTGACTATATTGTTCAGATTTCTCCACCCACTTCCAGATGAAAAATGTACCTGTTGTTACAAACACTCAGGAAAGTTGTAAGCATATTTTTAGAACTGTTATCTTATTTTCCAAACCCCACTTATCTGAAGTAATTGAAGAACAAAACAGCAGAGAAGTTGAGGCCAGATACTTCTGTAATTGTTATGAACTGAACAGGAACACTTTAGAGGTTATTTGAAGACATCAAAGGCAAAGAAAACACAAGATAAGAAAAAAACAAAACAAATGGAGGGGCAGCTCAGGAGCTCAGAGTTCTCCCTCATACTACAGAGAGAGGTATCAAAGTAATCTCAGTTTCTACTTTTCTCCCTGAGCCAATTCAAGGAAACAGTAAATATACTTTTGTGGGTTGGCGGGTTTGTGTTTGCTTTTTGTTGGTTGGTTTTGATTGGTTGAGGTTTTTGGGGGAGTTGGGGTTTTTTTGGTGGTTGTTTGGGTGTTTTTTTTACTTTTTTGGGGTGTTTTTTTGGCTTTTTGGTTTGTGTTTTTTTTTTGTTTTGTTTTGTTTTTGTTTTTTTTTGTTTTTTTTTTTTTTTTTTTTGTTTTTTTAACCAGTTATTATGCTTTTAACTATAAGTGGTTGCTATTTCAGCAAAGACTAATCTTGTGATAACATGAAAAATTGTACAGATGTCAACTAAAACAAACCAAACCATACCAAACCAAAACAAAGGCATGCATTCCTTCAATCTGTCCTGAATGTAGGAGTAATAGATCAGGCTCCTGCAAAAAGTGTGTGTGTGTGCATAATTATGCACAATTATATCTCGGGATGGGTGGACTGAAGATTGCAGAACCTGGTTAAAATTTTAAGAAGTACATTATTTATCTTTTTGTGTATAATTAAAAAATTAACTATGGCAAGAGTAAGGAGCAAGCCGATACAACTTACTGAAACTACCCAGCTGAAACAAGGCAAGAAGTCCTGCCTAGCCTGCTGCTGATTTTATTTTTAAAGTTTTTTAGTGCTTTTTATTTACAAAAAATTCTTAGCGTAACTTATCATAAGTAGTAAAGTAGTTCGTCTCAAAGGAAAAAATGTTGTCAATCTGTCAATCTTACTTCTGAAGTAATTTTTTACAGTAGCATATCAACAGGATGCTTGTGCTTTCATCTTCAGTTCAGATAGTGACTTGGACAACCATGAAATAATTGCTGATAGGCTGCTCTTATGCAGAGTAAAGAAAAAATAATGGCACTATGATCTTACATCCCTTAAGGGGAAAATAATATTTTGTCCATGAAAGTTTTAAATGTGTGTATCTCTGGATCTGTTTAAAATGCTAACCAGTTTTATTTCAGCTTCAAGGAGGAAGTTTAGCATCAAATCCACAATAAACAAAGCCAAATAAATAGTTATACCTTATCTATTTTCTGGACTATATCCTGATCCCATACTGATGCAACTACTATTGGCCAACATACATGTTAACCCATGGTCTGCAAGGTCTCATGGTCTTTGAACTTAAAACCAAGATTATAAAAATAGTAAATAACTAAATAAGGCAAATTTAAGAAAAAAGAAGTTTGCTATTTTTTTTTCTTTTCAGTTAATTATCTTCCTCATACTTTGTTCCTTGTAACCAATAATTCTTAAATATTTCTCTCTGTTTATTTGTAGAATTTATCTAATATAAGTAGGTGATGCACTCCCAGAGAGTCCTGGGTTATTGCTTTCTTCCATTAGGACTGGAAAACATATGGGATTCCTTACTGCAGAAGCCATGACTTGTGGTAGCCCAGCTGTTTACCATCCCAGTGATGGCTGAGACATGCTAGGACACTGGAAGCTGGGAAGTACTGAATGGACTCTAGTCTTGTAACTGGCTGGTATTACTCTGACTTTTCACTCCATGAAGGTCAGATTTTTCAACAGAACATATTTGAAGAAGGATTTTCCCAAACTACTAAGTACTTTGATCTAACTACTTTTGAAAAGTCAAACATCTTAGGTGCCATTTTACCTTTGAAAATCTGTCAGAAAATCTATAATAAGTCAGGTCAAAGGTTTCCTCTAGCTGGATAGTATGTCTCCATTGTTTTCATTACAGACAATTTATGCTATTGCCATGTAGCATTTCATTATTTTGAGTGAAAAATCCTTCCTATATTTTTAATCCTTTTTTTTTTTTTTTTTTTTTTTTTTTTTTTAGCCAAATAAGTACCAAAACTATGGATTTTCTTTCATTTTCAAAACCAAGCTTTGGATTCATTCCAAATCTGCTTCATTCTTTATGTTCCAAAGGTGAAGCAGTCTTCCTCAAAGCATAAAACAAAGAAAAAAAAAAAAACAACTCTAAAAATAGTCTTCAGAGAATTGTACAAGAATGTAGAGAAGATATTTTTATTGCAAGGGTGATTGAACATTAGAATAGGCTTCCCAGGGAAAGTGCAGCAACTCTGTCCCTGGAAATACTCAAAACTGGACTGTATGCAATCTGGAGTAACCTGATCTGGCCAACCCTTCTCTGAGCAGGAGGCTAGATTACGTGGTCCCCAGAGGTACCTGTGAGAGAACTCAGCCATTCTGCTATCCTGTACAATAAAAAAAGAAAAAACCCACAAAACCAAAACTACCATCAGCACAAATTACAAGCAAAAGTTGCCTCAAATCTGTTACAACAGCAGTACCTAGGGAGGTATATTAATCTGACTTCTAAAAGCATTACTGTGGTCCATGTATTCCTTTGTGTTCATATCCATGAGACTGTCTGTATGTTCTGTTTCTGAATATATGCAACATTTCTAAATTAGATGTCCCAGGAAGAACTTTATGCGCTAATACATAGATCCTCCTTGAACCCCAAGATGGCAGAAAGTTCAAGTTCTTACTCTCCTACCTCAGGGCATGGTTACTCACACACCTGCCCCCTTAGCACTGTGGGGCTCAGCCATTTTTTGAGACATAGGATAATGCTTTTAATCTTCATGAGGGTGATCACCTCATGGCGGAGGCTTGGGTCTCTACTCTTGATGTCCAGCCACTGTGTCCATCAGCAGGCTCACAGCCACCCTGCATCAGGAAGGGTTTCATGAAGCCAAACTTTTGGGATCGGGTATTCTGTATTATACATGACTCTTTCGTGTGCTTTGAGACTATTTTGTCACCCCTTATTATGTATTGTAAAGTTACAAATTCTTTCTCCTATCCCTGCCTGAACAAGAACAAATAAGGTTTGTCTATTAAGATGACAACAGACTGTTTGGGAGAAGCAGGGAGGGAAGGTGTATTAGTGGGAGAATGATACCAAGGCATAGGGGAGAGATGTGCAGAACAGTGGGAACTGACGGGTGGCAAAGTGTTTGAGAAAGCAGTGTGAACTGAGGCATTGCCTAAGGCAAAACCAAAGCTTCCTCTTTCCTATTCATTTTTCTTGATTCCTTATTTAATCCCTTCTCTTTAAGGTGCTTTTTAAAAGCCAGTTTTCTAAAGTTCTCTATTTCCCATCTGGAATACCTATAAATTGTTTTTATGATTTTGGTATCTAAGATATAAAACAACAACAACAAAAACTCCAAGCAAAATCCCCAAACTTACAGCACAAGAACCGAAAAAATAATATGTAGCTAATATTGAAAAAGCATAATGAAAAGGTAAACCTAAACCATTATAAAAGTAAAAAAAAAAAAATTAAAAAAAAAAAAATGTGTAGCTTTGCCTTTTTTATCTTTATTTGGGTATTACTGTGATCCGCACTATTCTGTTTAGGCCATGACTTTTATACAAGTCATCATCTTGGTTTTGTAAGGAAGCAAGGCTTGCGTGGTCACCCTATTTATGTATATGTCTTCAAAACTTACTCACGTTTTTGAAGGTTTTTTGAAATCTTTTGTCCAATTACAAATGAATTGGAAATTAAAAACAAAATCTGGGCAGCTAGCTCCGTGTAACATTTGAGTATCTGCAGTCTTTCTCATGGTATATATCTTTGCTGTACAAAAATAAAAGGAAAACATAGCATGGTTCTTTCTTATGTTTGTGTATCACTAATCATTTATAAGCCATAGCTGTTCTTAGAAGATAGTTCTACAAGAATATGCTTGTTACATAATGTAATGTCAAATTGACTGGTGTAGTATTAAATCACTCAGGTTAATTTTAATTGTTTTTAATTTAGGTTAATTTAAGTATATGTATATATGCTTCTTTATACTTATTAAGCATATTTATAGAATCTATGTATATTCGTCTGAGAGAACATAATTTAAACAATGATATTTATGCTCTTCATCCCCATTTTGTCAATCTGTTTTAACTGCAGCTTTCATTATTCCGCTAGTAATTGACATGTGAAATCTAAGGTAGTACTTTTTCAGAAATACTCCAAACAAAGCATGTAACTCACAAACAATCATAACACTGGTTTTAACAAATTAAGTTTGGTTTTGTCGTTCAATATCTATTTTGTTACTCAATTTACATTTTCTTTAAGCAATGATTTTTTTTTTTCCCCTAATGGGGGATTTAACAATATTATCTGTCTTGTCAGGGACATGCAAGGTCTTTTTATCTGTGGGGACAGCTGTAAAGGAACAATGGAAGTTATACATACAGCTTGCTTTTTAGAGCAATGTCCCATTTCTATTTTTCACATTACTCCCTTGTTTAAGTAGAAAATAGATGCTGAATTCTGACACCCACTCCCACCTCCCTCCACCCACCAAAGCAAATGCCCAAGCAGACAGAATATTTTCATTCTGTGAGACGCAGATTACTGTCCTGGTTTAGCAGTAGCAGTCATTTTTTTCTACTTCTTAGTACTGGTGCAGCGCTGTGTTTTTGACTTTCAGCCTGGGGACAGTACTGATAAAACCGATGTTTTCCATTGCTGGTCAGAATGTTTACTCTGACCAAGGACTTTGTGAGTCTCATGCTCTGCTAGGGAGGAGGAGAAGCCGGGAGGAAGCAGAGACAGGACACCTGACCCAAACTAACCAAAGAGGTATTCCATACCACAGCACGTCATGCCCAGGATGTAACTGAGAGTGACCCGGAAGGGCTAGTTCGCTGCTGGGTGGGGGGCGACTTATCAGTCAGTGAGGTGTTGTATTCTCTTCCCTTGTCATTTCCTTTATCATTATTCTTATTGGTGGTTGCAGTAGTGGTTTGTGTTATACCTTAGTTACTAAATTGTTCTTATCTCAACCCGTGGGAGCTGCATTCTTTCGATTCTCCTCCTGTATCTCCAGGGGCCAGAGGAAGAAAGGGATGGAGGGGGGAAGTAGACTGTGTGGTTCTAATTTACGGCCTGGGCTTAAACCACGACACTGGGTCATTTGACTAATTAAAGTTTTAAGAATTCAAATCCAGTTACAAAATGTGTAATTTTGTCTTTTATCTGGTAACTGTAAATCTAACATGTAAACTCTTTACATTATATATTATGTGTTGTCAGCTAGAGACTGTGTTATTTCTGGGTTTCTTCTCTAGATTTTTTTTTAAGTACTAGTGAAACTATACTTTTTATTAATTAAGAAAAAAAATGTCATGAGTTTGCTTTTTTGTGAACAAAGAATCTAAGGATACCTTTTTAATGAAACAGCTTCAAATTCAGAATTAAATATCCAGTAGTTTAATTTAAGTAAAGAATGTTTAGATTACATCTAAATAGCTCCTAGCCAAGCAAATTTGATTTTAAAAACCAAATTATTAAAGACAGTAAATTGTTAAATATAAACATAAAAGTTGATGCATAAGTATGCATTGATTCTATTATTGACAAATGTTATCTTCATTTAGACAGCATGTATGACTAAGAAGGAATTATGAAAGAAAGCAACCTGATTTTTTTTTTTTTTCAAATAAAATATTTGTAACAAATGTTTTCTATGATGATAACAAGTGATATAGTTTAGGAAGTGATGATTAAAGACATTATGCATAGGGGTACACAAGTGAATTTGAAGAGATCTAAGATGTCTATGACAAATTCAGCGGGTGACAACTCTGTTGAAGATCTGGACATTTTAGGACAGTTTTTGTGATGGTTCTTTGGCATTGAAACTTTACTGTTGGAGGCATAACTGGAATATAGAGGATGTGAAGAAAAGAATATAAGAAGGCAGGACTGAAAGACTTGTAAGTTTCCAAATGAATCTAAAGTTTGAGAGGTAGCTTGCAGCAACCTAAAGAGAACATGTGGCCCTGAAGGCTTCTTCTTACCTCCCGTCATCAAAATATTTCATCGGAGAGACAAGATAAAAAAGCACAACTCCTCCTCACTTTCCTGCTTTTGCATCTTTTGCTCTGCATTGTTTTCACTTACCATACACACAAATTATTACCTGGACTTCTCTCATCTGTCAGCAGAGAATGCAAGGATAGCAAAATCCAAAATCTTACTGAAGGTATGTTATAATATGCAGTCCTAAAATACACGTACATCCATGCAGCTGCTCTGCATCAGATTTTGGTTTATTTATCTCAGTCCATCTTCAGGCTATTCTCTCATCTCTCAGCCTGAGAGGATTAACCTTCCAGAGGCTATCATTTGCAGACTTTACAGGATAATCAAAGGAAAGAGAAGACTCTTATCTTCTGTTCAGACCACTGTCTGGCACAGACCTTTATCTTGAGACTGACTTTTACTCTGACTTTGCTGGCAAATCTTGCAATATTCCTTTCAAATTTTTATCCTTCCCTCCTAATGTTATTGCTCTGCAGTTTGTTTTACTACTGTGACCTCACACGTTCCTTTTTCTTCTTAAGGACCAAGTCCTATAAATTTTTCTTTCTGCAGAGTTTCTATACCACTGAAGGTCTCACCTGCAATGCCCCTTTATTCTTTTCCCTGTATGCCTCTTCCCCAATATATAAAGGAAACAAACAAACAAAAAAAAAACCCAGAAAATTCCTGACAGTATTTCAAGAAACATGTCAGCATATCAGTTTCTTCAGCTGAGAATATTAATTATATATATATAAACATGCAAGGAAGTTGTTGCTTAATATGGCGTGAAGCCAAGAATCTAGTTTCTGCATGTCATACTTATTAAAATAGTCCCTGGATTACAACAAAGTAAGTTCATGGAACACAACAGATAACATATGTATGTCATTTCAAGACCTTGTATAAAACCAAGGAATAAGTTATTTAGCTTAAGGTCCTATGATTCAGTATATTTTATTTTCTCTTTCCTCTCAAAAAAGGATGCTTTAAACTAGATGTGTTGGGGGAGGGGTGCATCATTCCATTCCAACACACCCAGTCAGTTGCCAACACCTATAATAAATGCTTGGAGCAATGTGGAGATATTCCAGCCGCTCCAGCCAATGAGCCAGCTTCATTTGGAGCTCAGCTTAGAGGTTTCTATACAAACGCCCGTAGCATGGGGAAAAAACAAGAGGAATTAGAAATGTGTGCACTTCTACGAGGGTATGATATAATAGGCAACACAGAAACATGGTGGGATGGCTCCTACGACTGGAGTGTTGGAATGGAAGGTTACAGGCTCTTTAGAAAAGACAGGCCCAGCAGATGAAGAGGGGAGTTGTTATTTATGTCAGGGATAGGCTGGAGAGTATGGAACTCTGTCTGGGGATGGGTGAGCAGTCGACAGAGAGTTTGTGGGTCAGGGTTAAAGGGAGAGCAGCGATGGGAGACATTACTGTGGGGACCTGTTACAGACCACCTGATAAAGACAAATCTGTGGGTGAAGCGCTCTATAGGCAGATAGGAGCAGCTTCATGCTCGCAGGCCCTTGTTCTCATGTGGGACTTCAATCACCCAGATATCTGTTGGAGTGATGGTATGGCCCGGCCCATGCAATCCAGGAGGTTCGTCAATTGTGAGGAAGACAACTTCCTTCTGCAAGTAATAGAGGAGCCGACAAGGAGAGGTGTCATGCTTGATCTCGTGCTCATCAACAGGGAAGGGCTGGTTGGAAATGTGATGCTCCAGGGCAGCCTTGGATGCAGCAATCATGAGATGGTCGAGTTCAAGATCCTCAGGGCAGTGAGAAGAGCGTGCAGCAAGCTCACTGCCCTGGACTTCAAGAGAGCAGACTTTGGCCTCTTGAGAAACCTGCTCAGTAAGATTCCATGGGATATATCCCTAGAGGGCAGGGGGGCCCAAGACTGTTGGTTGATATTCAAGGATCACCTACTGCAAGCTCAGGAGTATTGCATCCCAACTAGAAGGAAATGCAACAGGATGGCCAGGAGACCTCCTTGGATGGATAAGGATCTGCTCAGGAAAATTCAAAGGAAAAAAGAGGCTTACAAAAGGTGGAAGCAAAGGCAGGCAGCCTGGGAAGAATACAGGGATGCTGTCTGGGAAGCTAGGGACCAGGTTAGGAAAGCTGAGGTCCAGTTAGAATTAAACTTGGCCAGGGATGTTAAGGATAACAGGAAGGGATTCTATAGGTGCGTGGCGAATTAAAGACAGACTAGGGACAATGTAGGCCCTCACCGGAAGCTATGAGGAGAACTGGTTACCCTGAATTTGGAGAAGGCTGAGGTTCTTAATGACTTCTTTGCCTCAGTCTTCACTGGCAAAGGCTTTGACCACACCACCCAAGTCTTGGAAGGCAGACACAGGGACTGCGAGAATGATGACCTTAGGCCTACTGTACGAGAGGATCTGGTTTGAGACCATCTTAAGAACCGAAACGTACACAAGTCCATGGGACCTGATGACATCCATCTGCGGGTCCTGAAGGAGCTGGCGAACGAAGTTGCTAAGCCACTGTCCATCATATTTGAAAAATCGTGGCAGTCAGGTGAAGTTCCTGATGACTGGAAAAAGGGAATATAACCCCCTTTTTCAAGAAGGGGAAAATGGATGACCCAGGGTATTACAGACCAGTCAGTCTCACCTCTGTGCCTGGCAAAATCTTGGAGCAGATTCTCCTGGAAGGCAAGCTAAGGCACATGAAAAACAAGGAGGTGGTTGGTGACAGCCAGCATGGCTTCACTAAGGGGAAATCCTGCCTGACCAATTTGGTGGCCTTCTATGATGGGGTTACATAACTGAATGGACAGGTGTAGAGCAGTTGACGTAATCTACCTGGATTTGTGCAAAGTTTTCGACACTGTCCCACACGACATCCTTGTCTCTAAATTGGAGAGACATCAATTTGATAGGTAGACCACTTGGTGGATAAAGAACTGGCTGGATGGCCGCATGCAAAGAGTTGTGGTCAATGGCTCGATGTCCGGCTGGAGACCGGTAACGAGTGGTGTTCCTCAGAGATCGGTGTTGGGACCGGTCTTGCTCAACATCTTTGTCAGTGACACAGACAGTGGGATTAGGTGCGCCCTCAGCAAGTTTGCCGATGACACCAAGCTGTGTGGTTCGGTTGATACGCCGGAGGGAAGGATTTCCATCCAGAGGGACCTCAACACGCTTGTGAGGTGGACTGATGCCAACATTATGAAGTTTAATCATGCCAAGTGCAAGGTCCTACACCTGTGTTGGAGCAATCCCAGGCAAGAATACAGGTTGGGCAGAGAAGAGATTCAGAGCAGCCCTGCAGAGAAGCACTTGGGGGTGTTGGTCGATGAGAAAATGAACATGAGCTGGCAGTGTGCGCTCGCAGCCCAAAAAGCCAACCGTATCCTGGGCTGCATCAAGAGGAGAGTGACCAGCAAGTCGAAGGAGGTGATCCTGTCCCTCTACTCTACTCTCGTGAGACCTCACTTGGAGTATTGTGTGCAGTTCTGATGTCCTCAACATAAAAAGGACATTAAACTGTTGGAACAAGTGCAGAGGAGGGCCACGAGCATGATCAGGGGACTGGAGCACCTCCCATATGTAGACAGACTAAGAAAATTGGGGCTATTCAGCCTGGAGAAGAGAAGGCTGTGTGGAGACCTCCTAGCAGCCTTCCAGTATCTGAAGGGGGCTATAAGGATGCTGGGGAGGGACTATTCATCAGGGACTGTAGTGACAGGACAAGGGGTAACGGGTTAAAACTTTAACAGTGGAAGTTTAGACTGGATATAAGGAAGAAATTCTTTACTGTTAGGGTGGCGTGGCACTGGAATGGGTTGCCCAGGGAGGCTGTGAATGCTCCATCCCTGGCAGTGTTCAAGGCCAGGCTGGACATGGCCTTGGGTGTCATGGCTTAGTGTAAGGTGTCCCTGCCTATGGCAGTGGGGTTGGAACTAGATGATCTTAAGGTCCTTTCCAACCCTAACTATTCTATGATTCTATGAGTCAAATCCTGATATTGAAATAAAGTTCTTCTGTTGTTTATTAAAATATTAGAAGCATCAACGTTATTATAAAACAGAGAGAAAAATATCTTTTTTGAAAGATTATAGAATCATAGAATCAGCTAGGTTGGAAAAGACCTTTAAGACCATGAAGTGCAACCATTACCCAAGGACTCCCAAGACCACCATAAACGATATCACTGGGGGCCTCATTTACACGGTTTCCGAACACTCCCAGGGATGGTGATTCCACCATTTCCCTGGGAAGCCTGTTCCAGCATTTGATTACCCTGTCAGTGAGAAATTTTTCCTAATATCCAGCCTAAATCTTCCCTGGTGCAACTTGAGGCCATTACTTCCTGTCCTACCACTTGCTACTTGGGAGAAGAGACCGACCCCCATCTCACTACAGCTTCCTTTCAGGTGATTGCAGAGAGCGATAAGGTCCCCCTGAGCTTTCTCTTCTCCAGACTAAGCAACCCCAGCTCCCTCTGCTGTTGCATATCAGACTTGTGCTCCAGATCCTTCACTAGCTTCGTTGCCCTTTTCTAGACCTGCTCCAGCACTTCAATGTCTCTCTTGCAGTGAGGAGCCCAGAACTGAACACAGGATTCAAGATGTAGCCTCATCATTACAAGGAGATGATCACTGCTCTGGCCTTGCTGACCACACTATTTCTGATACAGGCCACGATGTCATTGGCTGCCTGGGCACAAGCTGAGTCATGTTCAGCCAGGCGTCAATCAGCACCCCTAAGTCCTTTTCTCCTCAACCGCTCTCCAACCACTCTTCCCCAAGCCTGCAGCACTATGTGGGGTTGCTGTGGCCCATGTGCAAGGCCTGGCACTTTGCCTTGTTGAACCTCATACCACTGGCCTTGGCCCATCAATCCAGCCTGTCCAGATCCCACTGCAGAGCCTTCCTATCTATCCTGCAGCAGATCAACTCTCCCACACAACCTGGTGTCATCTGAAAATTTGCTAAGGGTGCACTCGATCCCCTCATCCAGATCATCAATGAAGATATTAAACAACATTGGCCCTAACACCGACCCCTGAGGGACACCACTAATGACTGGTCACCAACTAGATGTGACACCATTTACCACCACTCTTTGGGATCGGCCCCCCAGCCAGTTTCTAGCCCAGTGAAGAATACACCTATCCAGGCCATGAGCAGCCAGTTTCTGCAGGAGAACACTGTGGGAGACAGTATGACAGTATCAAATGCTTTACTTAAGTCCAAATAGACAATATCTACAGCTTTTCCCTCATCAACCAGGCAGGTCACCTTATTGTGAAAGGAGATCAGTTTGGTCAAGCAGGACCTGCCCTTCATGAACCCATGCTGGCTGAGCTTGATCCCTCTGTTTTCCCACACATGCTTTATGATCTCAGTTAGGACCGTCTGCTCCATGACCTGCCCTGGCACTGAAGTCAGGCTGACAGGCTTATAATTTCCAGGGTCTTCCTTCCTGCCCTTTTTGTAGAAAGGTGTCATATTGGCCAACTTCCAGTCCTCTGGGACTTCCCTACTAGACCAGGTCTGCTGATAGATGATGGACAGTGGCTTAGCAAGATCCTCTGCCAGCTCCTTCAGCACTCTTGAGTGTAACCCATCTGGCCCCATAGACTTGTATATGCCTAAGTGGAGCAGGAGGTTGTTAACCTTATTTTCCTGGATTATGGGGACTTCAATTAACCCCCCATTTCTGGGAACTGAATACCCTGAGGATGGCTGGTGTGACTATTAAAGACTGAGGCAACAGCAGCATTAAGAATCTCAGCCTTTTCCTCATCCTCAGCCACAAGGTTTCCCCTTGTATCCAGCAGAGGATGGAGGTTCTCCTTGGTTATTGTTAATATATTCATAAAAGTACTTTTATGATCTTTTATGGCAGTGGCCAGATTTAGTTCCATCTGTGCCTTCACTTTTCTAACTTTCTCTCTACGTAACCTAACAACATCCTTGTACTTTCCATGGTGTGACAGTCCTTCTTCCACAGGTGATAAATTCTCTTTTTTTTCCTAGAGTTGCAGAAATATGTCCCTGTTCAGCCAGGCTGTTCTCTTCCCCTCTGGTTCGATTTTTGGAAAATAGGGACACCTGCTTCTGTGCCTTAAGGATTTCATTCTTGAACAGTGTCCAGCTTTCCTGGAACCCTTTGTCCTTCAGTAATATTTCCCGAGGAATTGTGCCAACCAGCATCCTAAACAGGCCAAAGTCAGCCCTCTGGAAGTCTAAAGTGAAGGTTTTGCTGACCTTCTTCCTGACTTCTCCAAGGGCTGAAAACTCAATCATTTTGTGATTGCTTTGCCCAAGATGACCTCCAACCATCACAACACCCACCAGTCCTTCTGTTTGCGAACAGCAAACCTAGCCAGGCATTTCCTCTAGTTGGCTCACTAACCAGCTGGGTTAGGAAGTTGTCTTCCATACCCTTCGAGAATTTTCTGGATTGTTTCTTTTCTACTGTGTTGTACTTCCAGCAGACATCTGACAGGCTGAAGTCCCCCACCAGAACAAGCGCAAGTGATTGTAAAACTTCTCCCAGTTGTTTGAAGAACATTTCATCCTTAGCTTCATCCTGGCTAGGTAGTCCGTAACAGACTCCCACCATGGTATCTGCTTGGTTGGCCTTCCCCCTGATCTTCACCCACGTTCAGCCTTCTCACTCACAACATTGAGTTAAAGGCAGTCGATGCACTCCCTGACATACAAAGCAACCCCACCACCTATCCTTCTTTGCCTATCGCTTCTGAAGACCCAGCAGCCATCCATTGCAGCACCCCAAACATACATTCCACTAGGTTTCTGTGATCGCAATCATGTCATGATTTCCCTGCTGCACAATAACTTCCAGGTCCTCCTGTTTGTTGCCCATGCTGCAGATATGGGCATAGATGCATTTAAAGTTGCCCTGTGGATCTGGACTCCAACAGCGACATGGTATCTTGTGGCTTATTTCTAGAAAGCCTGAGGTTATCCTCTTCCCCCTTCAAACCTAGTTTAAAGCCCTCTCTCTAAGCCCTGCTAGTTCCTGGGCTAGAATCCTTGTCCCCCTTTGGGCAGGTGTATACCATCTGCTGCCCGCAGGCCTGGTGCCTTGAGACTGACCCATGGTCAAGAATCGCAAAATTGTGATGCTGATGCACCAGTCAGGAATCACTGAGATTTTTCTGATGTCACCGTTGTCATTGATCGTGACTGGCACAAGGGATGAGAACGCTACTTGGGCTTCTGAACCCTGAACCAGTGATCCCAAGGCCCTAAAGTCCATCTTGAGTCCTCTCCAGTTTCTTGAAGAAATATCCTCATTGCCCATCTGGAAGACTAATGAAGGACAGTAGTCGCACGGCCATACTAGATGAGTAAGTTTCCTGGTGAAATCCTTTACCCCGGCCCCAGGGAGACAGCAAACTTCGCTGTTAGTCTGGTCAGGTCAACATACAGGGCCCTCTGTTCCTTTAAGGGTGGAGGCATCAGTGACAACGACTCTTTTTTTTTTTTTTTCCCCTAGTAGAGCTGGTTGTAATATGAGGTATTCTCTGACTCTCCTGTGGAAACTCTTCTGACCTGAATGATCTTCCTCACTTTCCTGATCCTGAAATATGAGGGCTTCGAATCTGTTCTATGTACCCGGGAAGGTGATTTGAGCTGGGGGATAATATGCCATCGACTCTGAGAAGTAACCCGTTTCCAATCTCCCCTGTCTCCTAGGTCTCTTCCATCTGCCTGCTGGCAAGATAGGGGATTCTGAAGTTCTTTTGCTTCAGATGTCTGGCTTGCTTCTCCCAGGGATGCTAAATGCTCATGGCCACCAACCAATCTCCTCTTTAGATTCCATAATGCTCCTTAGCTGTTCCACCTCTTCGTGTAGCTCTGCCACCACGTGGAGCAAATAATCAACCTGCTGACATCTTACACAGCCACAATCTAACATCACCGACAGGCTCGGGCACTCACTACAGCCAAATGCTCGTACAGCTACGTGTTCATGAGGTACCTCTGTCCGCATCGCCATGTTCTTCCTGGCCAGCAAAGAGGTCTTGGTTTTCTTTGTTTTCTGCAGAGAAGATGCCATCCTAGAGCACTGTCTCCGTAATCTCTGCCTGAGCCCACCTCCGCAGCCTATCGAACTGCCGGACACTGCCCACGAGAGCTGCCACCCCGCACTGAGATCCTGCTAGCTGGTGCTCCCAGGGGCAATGTTCACCCGCTCGGGGCGGTGCCGTCCCTCCTCACACAGCTCCTATGAGTGTGCTGCTGCATCAGCGGCGCTGCCGGCTAAGGTCAGGGAGGGCTTGTGGCTTCTTTGGTGACTCTGGCAGATCAGGAGCCAAGCTCCTGAATGCATTGATTTCACCGCGCTCTGATGCTGAAGGCGCCCCTCCGGAGCTACTCACCTGAGCAAACTTTTTTCACTATTATGTGCAAAAATAGGCTGCAGAAGTAAAAGATAGCTATAGTCAACCCCGATGGCAGAATTTATCACCTCAATGTCTGAAGAGCTCTTCCTTGCTGGATAAAGACATCATTTTTATTAAAAAACATGACAGAAGGGTGTATACTAGTAACAAAAATGCCATGCCACAGTCACACCCAATAACTGTCTGACAATCATAGTCACATGTTGGTTTTCACTTCAACAAGAACAGACAAGTACAGATCTGATCAAATTACCTTTGCCATTAAACTTTATGCTGTTTTTCCCAAAGTCCATAACATACTCTATCTATTCAACTCTGAGTATGTGAAGACCCAGAAAGAAATGTGATTGTCTCCAAATAAATTCAGCTTAAGCCAGAGAGTTTAAAGAGCGCTTGTGTGAGAGAGATGTCATGGTGATTCTTTATCTCATGAGAGGTAGCAAACTATTTGTCACTCTGCTGTTGCAAATGACCACTTGTTATAGAAGGGTAATGTTAAGGGCTAACTCCATCAAGCAAGCAACAAACCTACATGCAGAGAAGAAAACAGCTGCAAAGAGCTGTGAATCAAGAAGTGGTTTAAATGCAGCCAAGTAATGGAAGAAAATCTAGAAATTCTTGGGGTGGAGAACTCTCACACATGAAGGTGATAAATAGCATTAACATAATAATGATTAATGTGTGTGAGAAAGGGAATATGAGTAATTTTCATGCACCGTGAAAGCTGTATGTGCAAGAAAGGACAGGCCAAAGACCTAGGCATGTCTTAAGATTAAAGGGTAAACGTTTAATTTAACATATGTGAGCTTGGAGCTTGCTCTTCAGGAAAAAGGGAGTTAGCACATAAACAAAACCTTTGGAAATGACATTTTAGTACAGGTTAAATGAGTGGTCTTTCTCCTATTTCAGCAGCTGAGGATTTAGGATTCTGAAGGTGGGAGAAGTTGGCTGTTACTGCAGGACACTCAACTGGCTGTCCAGGTTGCAAAACAAAAAGACCCCAAAGCCAAACAAAAAAAAAATACAAAGAATTTTTCCTCCAAGAAACAAAATACCTTCTCCCATAAAAGTAAGTAAAAGTACCGTTATTCTGCAAGTTATATATTTCTGAACTGCTTAATATGGTTGTATGATATTGTTAAGCACTCAGTAAGTGTACATAGAATAGGATGCCAGGTTTAGTGTGACAAAAATTATCTTGATAGTGAAGAATGAATATATTATAATTTTTATTTGGAGAAGGAAAATTGACTTAGTTTTTAGAAAATCATATAGAATTTATAGCAGAGCAGGGAACTGGTTGTGAAGATATGAGCAAAACCAGAATTTCGTGCTAGGTGCTAAGAAGTGGTCATGAGAGTGTAAGGTTCCTATCTTCATGTGGTTATTGATGAAAGTTGACAATGATTCTAGTGCATGAAATTAATTGATTTTTTTTTTTCAAGAATAAAGTTGATTAGCATGGGTTTAAAAGCAGACAACAGGCTTTGTTGTTAATTAATTTTTAGTGACTGAGAAAGCAGAAAAGATACGTGCTACATTAGTAGCTTAAAGAAAACATCATTCTGAAATAAAGCACAAAGTATTGCAGTGAACTGTGTTATCTTTAGAAAGGACAAAAGGAAGCCATGGTACACTGCCACTGATGATTAACCTACATTTGGGTGTGTTTGAGAAGATATCTAGCACAGTAGCTGACTCAGACAAAATGTGATTACAAGAATAACTTTTACAGAAAGGCCTGACTGAGAGGTAATTCATGGGAAATTCTCTGCACTGAAAAGAGCTTCACACTTTGGAAAAAGTCCTGGCTACAAACTGTGCATTTGAACTTGGAATGAAGGATTTTCAGAAGAAAGATCAAAAATATGAACTGAGTTCTTTCTAGCACATATGTAATTTTGTGCCCATCTCCTATCTTGAGTTTGTGATGTGTACATCAGAAACATCCTAGGTAGTAGTTTAGACAAATACTACTTTAGCAAAATGTAGGCCCATACACTGCTGCTCATGGCACAGAAGCTGTTTTGGTGCCTTCAAGCTGTGGTACTTGTTCAAGACTTTCCATAAGCTCTCTGTATTTTAGCCCCCATTCATTGCTATACCATGAGCACCAAAGCAATAGAAGGCTTTACTACAAAGTCGTACAGCCCTGCTGTAACCCTCCAACAAAAGTAGTTTTGGTGGATTTCTTGTCAAAGGATATTTCTTATCTAGAGAAGCTTGGACATAGTAGGCATTTTGTAGTGTCATGCCTTCTACAGTAACTTATCTATACACTAAAAAAGACATATACGACTTGTTACAACATAATTTTACCATGTTTGCATATGGGTGCTTTTCCCCACAAAAGCTGAGATTAATGCACGCAATAGGAATGAAGTCCTTTTAATCAAAGCTCAGCAGGTTCACTAGTAGTAGATGAACTTCTCTCTAGGTATCTCGCATTTGGACCAGAGATTATCTTGTGTCATCTTCATAACTTTGCTGTAGGACTTTTCTAAGGAATTAGAAAAAATTGTGACAAAACATTCATATGCCTTTAAAAAGGAACCGTTTTGGGATTTCTGTCACTACAGCTTTTAATTTTTTTGATGCATATTTGCATTTCAACTGCATTCATGTCAAAGTATAGCAATTATGAGTAAATATTGAAGCACTTGTGCAGTTGTTTATATGTAAAAAGAATTCATTGCTAAATGAAATCTCCATTTATGATCTAAAATGAAAATGGAAGTAAACTTTTTATAATCACAAGTACACAAATTCATGAGATTCTAGATAGCTAATTAATGTTTACAGCTCTTTTGGGAAGAATATGATTTTGGGGAGTTGATGGAATAGAAAGACTTACATTAATTAGTTTCTATTTTCACTTTCACCTGGGATTTAACTGAATTCCCTAGAATCAAACTTACTTTAAGGA